>NC_073257.2:122540000-123770000 GCF_029289425.2 Pan paniscus
TAAACCATTAAACAATTGAGATAATAATAAACATTGTTGGCTGGGTGTGGTGGCTCACGCCTATAATCCCAGCACTTTGGGAGGCCGAGGCACGTGGATCACCTGTGGTCAGGAGTTCGAGACCAGCCTGGCCAACATGGTGAAACTCCATCTTTACTAAAAATACAAAAAATTTGCTGGGCGTGGTGGTGGGCCCCTGAAATCCCAGCTACTCTGGAGGCTGAGGCAGGAGAATCGTTTGAACTCGGGAGGCAGAGGTTACAACAGTGAGCTGTGGAGATAGCGCCATTGCACTCCAGCCTGGGCAACAAGAGCAAAACTCCATCTCGAAAAAAAAAATTATCACCCCACAATGTTTCTTCATACTTCTTATAATTTATCTTTCCCTCTTCTCCTTATCCCCCTCACATTCAGGGAACCACTGATCTGCTTTCTTTGTTTGCGTTTCCTAGAATTTTATACAAATGAAATCCAAGTATGTACTCGTGTGTGTGTGTGTGTGTGTGTGTGTGTCTTCTTTCACTATTTTAAAGTGCATAATTTAGTGACATCAAGTACTTTCACAGTGTTATGCAACCATCACCACTCTCCAGTACCAAAATGGTTGCATCGCCTCAAAAGGAAACTTCATACCTACTAAGCAGTTGCTTCCCATTCCCACCTCTCCCCAGTCCCTGGAAACCAATCTGCTTTCCATCCCTATGGATTTGCCTATTCGGGAGATTTCATATAAATGGGATCCCATAATATGTGGCTTTTTGTGTCTGGCTTCTTTCACATGGCATCATGCTTTCAAGGTTCATCCATACTGTGTCATGTGTCAGCACTTCATGCCTTTTCACTGCCGAATAATACTCCATTGTATAGGTAGCGAAAACGTTTTCTTTGTCCATTCATCTATTGATAGACATTTGGGTTTTTCCACCTTTTTACTATTGTGAATAGTGCTACTGTGAACATTTTTGTACAAGTTTTTGTTTGAACATCTGTTTTTGGTTCTTTTGGGTATATATCTTGGAGTGGAATTGGTGGGTCATATGGTAATTCTTTTTTTTTTTTTTTTGAGATGGAATCTCACTCTTTCACCCAGGCTGGAGTGCATTGGCGTGATCTCGATTCACTGCAACCTCTTCCTCCTGGGTTCAAGCGATTCTCCTGTCTCAGCCTCCCAAGTACCTGGGACTACAGGCCCATGCCACCACGCCTGGCTAATTTTTGTATTTTTAGTAGAGATGGGATTTCACCATGTTAGCCAGGATCATCTCGATCTCCTGACCTCGTGATCCTCCTGCCTTGACCTCCCAAGGTGCTGGGATTACAGGCATGAGCCACCATGCCCGGCCTGTTCTTTTTTTTTTTTTAATGGCCATCCTAGTGGGTATGAAGTACTATCTCAATGTGGTTTTGATTTGTATTTCAGTAATGACTGATGATATTGAGCTTCTTTTCATGTTGGCTTGTTGGCCATTTGTATATCTTCTTTTGAGGGATGTCTACTCAAATCTATCATCCATTTTAAAACTGGGTTTTTTACATTCTTGTTTTGGAATGGTAAGAGTCTTTGAAAATTCTGGAGAGTAGGCCCTTATCAGGTGTATAATTTGCAAATATGTTCTCCTATTTTATGGGTTTGCTTAGCATAATGATTTTGAGGTTCATCTGTGTTGTTTCTTGTATCAAAACTTTGGGCCTTTTACTTTGCTAAGTAGTATTCTGTTTTGTGGATATAGTGCAAACTCTTTATCCATCTGTTGATGGACATTTAGGTTGTTTCCAGGTTTTGGCTATTACAAATGAAGCTGGTATGAACATTCCTTTGCAAGTCTTTATCTGGACATATCTTTCAGCTTCTCTTGGGTAAATTTCTAGGCCAATGATATTTTAACCTTTTAGGATCACAAATATTGTACATAAGAATCATTGTTTGGGTGAAACATCTTCAAATTTTTATTAGTATGTCATTGAATGGAGCATGTTAATGTAACCCTTTAAGGTGTTTAAAGAATATACACTTTTTCATCTTTGTTTTCAGAATCAATCACTCATTAGTTTAGTTTTTTTTTCTTCTGTTGATGAATCTTCCTTCAATAGTTTTTCATTTGGCAAGTAATTATGACCATGGAAGTTGGGACACAAGATGAAAAAGACAACAAAACTGCAGAACTTCAAACTGAAAGAAACCCTAAAAATCACCTGAGTCAGCTCTTTTATTTTACAGAAAAGGTGATGAGGTCCAGAAAGGAGACTGGATTTACCAAAGGCCAGCTGAGTATTAGAGCAGTTCGGTGGAGCAGGGGAAACTTACACACCTGTGAGGGTAATTTGACGTCTTCTAGCCATGATGCAACAGTGCTGGGGGGTGAGTGAATGGCGCTGTGTTTTACAGTCTGTAGCATTCACAGGGCACTTTGTTTCCTTCTAGGTTATCCCAGTTAATCCTCCAACAACCCTGTGAAGTAGGTAGGGATTAAGTAACTAGGAGTAGCTCAGGGTCACCTAGCCAATGATCGGAGATCCCAGGCTCAGAGCCAGGCCTTCTGACTCCTTCCAAGTTGCGCGCCCTCCTCTTTTTCGTTTGAATTTCCTCCTCCTTGTCTCTGCCCACTGCCGTCCCCTTAGTTCAGGCCTCCCAGCTCTCCCCCGGCCTCCTGCTGGATTGGGCTCCACTCCTTCTTTCTCTGCAGCAGCACAGTCTTGACCTTGTCCTCTGCTTGCTGGAAGCCCTGCTGTGGCTTCTCCTGGCCTTTAGGTTAAGGTTCAGACTGCGTGGAAGGCCTTTCCAGATCTGCCCCACTCAGCCCTCCAGCTCCAGAACTTCCTGTCCTCTCTTGGCTGCCCTCTTTCCCTCTCCTCAACTAGAACATTCTGAATTCTGCTTAGACCTCACCTCTTGCAGGGAGCTTTCCCCAACCCTAAGCAGGAAGGAGGGCTGAGTGACCCTCTTCCTGTAATTGTCTGTGGCTCCCATAGTAGCATTTGTCCGTGCTCTCCTCTTGCTTGTCTCCCATAAAGACCATGCAAAGTCCTTGCAGTCAAGGCCACTGCCACTCATCTTTGCTATCCTGATCACCTAGCAGAGCCCCTGGCACATAGTGTGTTGAATATCTGGGAATGAGGAACTTAACTGCAACTGAACTTTCAATCTAACTGACTTGGTGATGAGAAATACTAGTCAGGATGCTCTCATGGGTGAGACCTGATGTGACGCCAAAGCTTGGTTTTCTCCAGCTTATGTTTTATTTGGACTGCCTGTCTGAAAGGGCTAGACAGACATTTATGTTCAGAGAGGCCATATAAGAGGAATATAAATGCGGAAAGTCATAAACTTCAGCTCTGCTCTGGGCTCCACTCTCAAGCTACTGTGTGACCAGAGGTAGCACTTAGCTTCTTAGAGTCCACATGGGTTAAAGGGGGACCAGGGTATGGGGCTTGTTCAAACAGTCAGTTAGATGACAGGTGAACATGCCTTGGTAGGAAAGCAGTACTGAATACATGTGTCCTCATGTAAACCAGCTTTTTGTCTCATGCTGTCATCTCCAGCCAGAGGCCAGATTGTGTGCAGGCAATTTCCAGGCTGAATTTCTGAGAGATTTGATCCAAATAGGATAAATGGTGGAAATGACCACTAGGAACACTCCTTAAAACCTGCTTGCATCAATGCTTTCAATGATACGTTTCTGCATCTCAAAAAAAAGTTTCTAAGCCCTAAGCTAGCATCTGCCTATTTCAAGCAATTTCTGTTCTTTTTTTCTTTTCTTTTCTTTCCTTTCCTCTTCCTCTTGTTCTTCCTCTTCCTCTTCTTCCTCCTCCTCTTCCTCCCGTTCCCCTTCCCCTTCCTCTTCTTCCACTTCCTCTTCCACTTCTTCTTCTTCTTCTTCTTCTTTTTTAATTTTTTTTTTTTGACAGGGCCTTACTCTCACCCAGACTAGAGTGCAAACTGATCCTCCCACCTCAACCTCCCAAGGAGCTGGGGCTACAGGTGTGCACCACCATCCCTGGCTAATATTTTTGTATTTTTTTGTAGAGTCCGGTTTTCACCATGTTGCTCAGGCTGGTCTCAAACTTCTGGGCTCAAGCGATCATTCTGCCTCAGCCTCCTAATGTGCTGGGATTATAGGTGTGAGTGACCCTGCTCGGCCTCAAGCAATTTCTAAAATAACACAAATCAAGACAACAGCAACACCAAGATACTGCTTTATTATTGCCTTGACATTTGCAATAATGACAGTTTAACTGTAGCAGTAATAATGACAGTCGACTTGTGGCAGCTTAAAAAAAAAAAGAAGCTGCCTGGAAAATAAGTGATTGCTCATGATTCCTCAGTGAGACTTACTCCAACCACCCTATTTAAATTGCATCTAGAACCCATCTCTTCCCACCCAGGCTGTCTTATTTTGCTTAATTTTTTCCACTTGTTGTCTTCTAGCATAAGGATCCCCAACCCCCAGGCCATGGACTGGTACCAGGCTGTGGCCTGTTAGGAACGAGGCCACACAGCAGGAGGTGAGTGGTGGGTGAGCAAGCGAAGCTTCATCTGTATTGACAGCTGCTCCCCATCACTCGCATTACTGCCTGAGCTCCGCCTCCTGTCAGATCAGTGGTGGCATTAGATTCTCATAGGAGGGCAAATCCTATTGTGAACTGCACATAGGAGGGATCTAGGTTGCATGCTCCTTATGAGAACCTAATGCCTGATGATCTGTCACTGTCTCCCATCACCCCGAGATAGGACCATCTAGTTGCAGGAAAATAAGCTCAGAGCTCCCACTGATTCTATATTATGGTGAGTTGTATAATTATTTCATTATATATTACAATGTAATAATAAACTACACAATAAATGTAATATGCTGGAATCATCCCTAAACCATCCCCTGCCACCATAGTCCATGGAAAAATTGTCTTCCAAAAAACTGTCCCTGGTGCCGAAAAGGTTGGGGACCGCTGTTCTGACAAATTATATAATTTACTCATTTATTATGTTCTTATTGTCTATTATGGCTCCTTTCACCCTGCCCCCACCACATAAGCTCTCCAATGGCAGGAGAGTTGTACTCAGTGATTTGCCCCCCAGGGCCTAGGAGCAATTCCTGACACCTGGAAGATGCTCACTAAATATTTGTTGAATGACTAAGTGAAATATAGGTAAAAATACTGACTTTAGTGATTGTTATGTGGTGGCATTTGTTCCCTCTCTGAGCCCACCTAGGATATGAACTATATGGGCTTCAGGGTCTGAGTTTTGTGATTCAGGAAACTGAAAGTGGAAGGTGTTAGAAGATTGTAGCCTCTGCTCCTGTGGGGTTCTTGGAAGTAAGACTCTCCCTGGGCACCCGTGACTTGGTGCTCTTCTCATGGCCCAGCTCCGGCAGTTGCCAGTGTAGCCAGAACCCCTTAGGCTGGGATCTGACTTGTGTATTTGGTGGGATCTTGATGGTGGAGGGAGAGCAGCAGGCCTGGGCTCAGTCCCTAGACATAGAGGCCAAAAAAGATTGGAACAACCGTGTGTCCAGCAATAGGGGATTCGTGAATAACACTTGGCTACATCCTCCCAATACTATTCGGACCATCTCTGGGTACTGATACAGAGAAGTCTCAAGAATATATTACTAAGGGCAAAAATCAGGGTGTGGAAGGTGTATACAGTTGGCTGCCTTCTCTGTAAGAAAGCAGGGTGAGAGGAAGGTGAATATGTATTCATATTTGCTTCAGTGACCAGAGGGTGAGATTTGAGAGATGTTGAAAGTAGGGGCCAGGCACGGTGGCTCACACCTGTAATCCCAGCATTTTGGGAGGCCGAGGTGGGTGGATCACCTGAGGTCAGGAGTTTGAGATCAGCCTGACCAACATGGCAAAACCCCATCTCTACTAAAAATACAAAAAATTAGCCAGGCATGGTGGTGGGCACCTGTAATCCAAGCTACTTGGGAGGCGGAGGCAGGAGAATCGCTTGAACCCAGGAGGCGGAAGCTGCAGTGAGCTGAGATCATGCCACTGCACTCCAGCCTGGGTGACAGAGCAAGACTGGTCTCAGAAAAAAACAAAAAAGATAGTAGCATTGAGTGGCAGAGTCTATATGCTGTCTAATCCCAGCTGCTGGGAGGACACTCGAGGGAGATGATCTTCAGTGGTGTTGGTGTGGATAGGAGCCAGCACTTGACTGGTACCATTAAATTCCAAATAGATCTGTGCTTTGTTAGAAGGGCTGTGAAGGGATGAGGAAAGAAAAAAGCACTGAGAAGCTCTCCTCCCCCAGTAAACTTTCATTTCCAATTCAGGAAGCCACTTGCGGTTCACAAAGACCAAAACTAATCTATCATATTTTCAAACCGAATATTTAACACTGTGCTGACTTCTCTGACATCACTAGGGGAGACAGAGATTATGTGTAAAGTGCCAAACTGGGTCAGGCAGTTCCTTGAGCACATCACTGCCCTTTCTCAAAGAAATTTCCTCGGTCTAAAATGTAGAGAATTAAATCAGATGGCTTTCATTCACATTTCTCTCAGAGGTTTTTAATTAAAGCTCCCAAGATTTTGGAAGGATTAAAGAAAACTTGTCAGCATGTAAAACATATCACTTTTTGGTAGGGAACATGAAATGATACAACCTTTATGGAGAAGTTGGCAATATCTAGCAAAAGTACATGTGGGTTACCTTTTGACCAATCAATCCTATTATAGGATCTATCCCAAGATACACACACAAAAATTTTTTAAAAGACATAGGCACAAGCTTCTCCATCATGACACTATTTGCAATAGCAAAAGACTGGAGACAACCCAGATGTCCATCACCAGGGAATGGGTTGAGTAAAGGATCGCCCTCCTTCCTCTATACTGATGTGTAGAACACAGTGTCTGAGATTAGGCAGCCTGTAGGCTCTGATCTTCCTGTTCATCCCTACATTGGACATCCCTCAAATCTGGCCCCTCTGGTCACTGAAGCAAATACAAATATATATTCACCTTCCTCTCACCCTGCTTTCTTTCTTTCTTTTTTTTTTAAGACAGAGTCTTGCACTGTCGCCCAGGCTGGAGTGCAATGGCACGATTTTGGCTCACTGCAACCTCTGCCTCCCGGGTTCAAGCAATTCTCCTGCCTCAGCCTCCCAAGTAACTGGGATTACTGATGCACACCGCCACACCCAGCTAATTTTTTTGTATTTTAGTAGAGTCGGGGTGTTGCCCAGACTGGTCTTGACCTCCTGAGCTCAGGCAATCCACTGCCTCAGCCTCCCAAAGGGCTAGGATTACAGGCATGAGCCACCACACCCAGCCATCACCCTGCTTTCTTACAGAGAAGATAGCCAGTTGTATACACATTCCACGCCCTGATACATAGAACACAGTATTCTATGTATCAATGACAGGGAAGGGGGACGATCTCTGTGTACTGCTATGGAATGATCTCCAGGGCGTACTATTAAATGAAAAAGCAGAGTGCAGAAAAAGCGGATGGCATGCTATCTATTATTTAAGAAATATACATGTACTTGCTTATACTTTTTTAAAAATGGAAGAATAAACCAATAAAAATATTTACGTGTATGTGTAGGTAGGAAATGGAAGAGTGGGTCAGAGGTAGAAGCTAGACTTCTCCAAATGTGTTTTGTTTTGTAGATTTGACTTTGGAAGCTTATAGATGTTTGTCTTAATTATAAAAAAATTAAATCGACATGGACAAAAGTAATCCCCAAAAATCAAGACTAAAGTGAAACAAACTTATGTATCAAATTGGTGGTTTAACCACACAATTATTTCAGATAACTTGAAAACACAATTAATTTAATTTTACATCCCTAGTGGAATATCTTACGGTCAACGTGAATGCCAAATTAATCTTGAGCTGTTTTCAGTAATACTGTAAGTAAAAATGTTGATAGAACTGTACTGACACTAATATATATCCACACACACCCACATAAACATATGAATATACATAATAAAAGTAATTATGTTGCAATCATTAGAAACCAAAATTTTCAGTATACAAAAAAAGTGACAACAATTTTACCATCAAGATATTAAATGAAAATCCTGTAATTCTAAATTTGAATTGGAAATATTAGTAAGAACTCCTGATGTATTTTCTTTTAAACAAATAAAAAAAAATTTTCTAACCTTGTCTACTGAACAGCCTAGAAACAATGACAAACCTAGTAGCAGTAAGCACCTGTAACATCCAGATTATGGCCTCTAAGTACATTTTTTCTGCTAAAAAAGAAACTAAGAATCCTTAGAAAAATTTTGATTTCAGGCCTGGGGCAGAAAGTGTACAAGATGAGCTGGAATATCTTGTTGTATTGGAAAGCAAAGAAACTATCAAAGACCACTGTGTCCTGTGAGAAGTACTCAGAAGCTAATTGAAGGGGCTCCCCCTGTCCAAATATTGAACAATTTGGGCATTAAAAATAATAACTATAGTGGATTTACATACATCAAATATATTAACATGTGCAAAATCTATGAGTTAAAAAAATTCAGTAGTTTCGGCCGGGCTTGGTGGCTCATGCCTGTAATCCCAGCACTTTGGGAGGCTGAGAGGGAGGAATCACCTGAGGTCGGGAGTTTGAGACCAGCCTGACCAACGTGGTGAAAACCCGTCTCTACTAAAAATACAAAAATTAGCTGGGTGTGGTGGCTAACCCCTGTAGTCCCAGCTACTCTGGAGATTGAGGCATGAGAATCGCTTGAACCTGGGAGGTGGAGGTTGCAGTGAGCCGAGATGGTGCCACTGCACTTTAGCCTGGGCAACAGAGTGAGACTCTGTCTCAAAAAATTTTTTTAAAAAAGAAAATAAATAAAAATAAAAAAATAAAAATTCAGTAGTTTCCACTATAGGGTGCTGGGGAACCAACTTTCATCCCCTTTGTCTTCCTCCTCTCCTCCTTCTCCTCTTTCTTCATTCTCTCTCTCTCTCTCTTTTTAGAGACAGGGTCTTGCTCTGTTACCCAGGCTGGAGTGCAGTGGCACCATCATACCTCACTGTAACCTGGACCCCCTGGGCTCAAGCCATCCTCCCACCTCAGCCTCCTGAGTATCTGGGACTACAGGCACATGTCACCATGCCTGGCTACTTTTTTTTTTCTTTTGTAGAGATAGGGTCTTCCTATATTGCCCAAGTTGGTCTCAAGCTCCTGGCTTCGGTGATCTTCCCGCCTCAGCCTCGCAAAGTGTTGGATTACAGGCATGAGTCACCATGACCAGTCAGAAAATTCTTCATAGAAGAATGCTGTCTAATAAATACAGAAGGAATGAACATTAGCATTTTGCAACCCCTGGTGAATAATGAGTTTAGACAATGTGGTTGTTAATGGCTACTAAGCTGTTAGATGCAGCTGATGGTGTTCTTTATAATGGAGGGATCAGGCTGATAATATTCAAACCCACTGATTGATCTTAATGTCTTGGCAGGCTTGAGATTTAACTACCAGTTTATAGAAAATACAAGGGACGCAGGAACATGTACAAATGATATCGGGCAGATGAATCAGGTAATCAGAAAATGGGACATGCTGCAGGCCTGATTTCCTTAACAAATAAATTTTAAGAATCAAAACAGCAGGAGGGGTTATCTGTAGATTAAAAAGGACTTAAAATACTTATCAGCAAAATGTAGTATATAATTCTTGTTTGGGTCCTAGCTCAAAACAAATCTAACTGTAACATGTATACATGCATGCATATACATATATATGATAATCTATGATATATATATGATAACTAAGATATTTGAATAGTGAGGTTAAAGAATTATTTATTCACATATTATTTATTTGATTATGTGAACATTAAAAAGAATACTTTATTATTTATTACTTATTTATAGTTGTGGTAATGGTATTTTGATTATGTTAAAATACAGAAGTTGGCTGGGTGTTGTGGCTCATGGTCGTCCAGCACTTTGGGAGGCCAAGATGGGCAGATCACTTGAATCCAGGGGTTCGAGACCAGCCTGGACAACATGGTGAAACTGTCTCTACAAATAATACAAAAAATTAGCCCATTGTGGTGGCACAAAGAAAGAGAGAGAGAGAGAGAGGAAGGAAGGAAGGAAGGAAGGAAAGAAAGAAAGCAGTTATACTCTAGGGTTGTATACTAAAGTATAGATTAAGTATGATATGTCTGGGATTAGCTTCAAAATAATGAAGGGGGGGTGCAAAATAAACAAGATTGGCCATAGATTGATAATTTTTGAAGCTGGGTGGTGAGTACATGGAAATCATTATATTATTCTCTCTACCTTTGTATAATTTGAAAGTTTCCGTAATAAAAAGTTAAACAGAACAAGACATCAGCTCAGCCACTTGGCCAGTTCTGTTTTCAGATGTCCTTAAATTTAATATTGGGCTGTGGAGCAGACAGACCCTTCTTAAAAATCACCTGGGGGCTGGGTGCAGTGGCTCATGCCTGTAATCTCAGCACTTTGGGAGGCTGAGGCAGGACGATTGCCTGAGGCCAATAGTTTGAGACTAGCCTGGGCAATATAGCCAGACCCCATGTCTACAAAAAGTTTTAAAAAAATTAGCTGGCTGTGGTGGTACATGCCTGTAGCCCCAGCTACTCAGGAGACTGAGGTAGGAGGATCATTTGAGCCCAGGAATTTGAGGCTGCAGTGAGCTATGATTATACCACTGCACTCCAGCCTGGGTGACAGAGAGAGACCCTGTCTCAGAAAAAAATAAAAAACAAAAATCACCTGGCCAGCAAGTAGGAGGCTGAGATTCTAACTCACATCTGTCTGGCTCCAAAGCTCACAGTCTTTCCATCTTACCTTACAGAATTTATGTCTCTCTTGGGGCTCAAACTATTGTAGGATTGTTTAGATTGAGGATTATAGGGTTTTACAAGCAGCTGTAATATAAACATGGGAAAATTGGGGCAAGGCAAATCAAGAACAAAAACTGCCACCAAAACATCAGAGTCGGTCTTCCTTTGAGGGCGGGAAATTTATCCAAGGATAAGGGAAGAAAATGGAAATAGACCGCATTCCTCCCACTGTGGCCTTATTGGGCCCTTTCTGTTGCCACCATCCTGGGCTTTGGATTGAGAGAGATCTGGGTTAGGTAGCACAGCCTGTTACTTAGGAAGTGTGTGGTCTTACTGTTCTGTGCCACAGTTGTTTCAACCAACCTCATTTGGCTGTTGTGAGGATGACATGAGATTGTCCATATGATGCTTACCACAGTGCCTGGCAAGAGGTGAGGTCTCTGATGTTCATTTAGAAAAGAAGACTGCAGTGCATTCACCAAGATCCTAAGAATCCCAAGGCTGGGCCAGAGCTTATGTGTTTGGACATCCCTGTGACGTGGGTACCCCCACTGAACCCCATGATATTCTCCAGCACTTTCTTGGGGACCTTGGGCCACCTTGCCTAAGTTTGGGATGATCATTTAGCCTGAATGAGGAGGCTCAGTGCTCTAAGGATGGCATTTTTTCTACCTGGCTCCATTTTATTTTGTCACATGGCTTGATGGGCATGGACAGTGGGGAAGATCCTGCCTCGGTGGGTGAATGAAAGGTAAGTAGCTAGATGACTAGAAGCCAGCTTGAACTTTGCCAGCTTTGAGATTGGAAGGAAAAGGTGAAATTGCCTGCTCTTCCTGAAGCAAGCACCACATTTTCTCTCCTTTCTACCTTGTTTGCCTCTTACAGCCAGAACCCAGCCCCCTTTTCATCACTAATCTCGTAACACACAGGGCTTCATCCTGGCAGTGTCGATTTTTTCATTAGCCCTTTAAGAATGACTGGCAAATGCACTTGTTTGAGTCATTTGGTCACCTGGGAAGTGTCTGGGAGCCATGCCTTGGAGTGCCTCACTGATCACAAAGCCATCCAGTGTGGCCTTTGATTCCTGGGCCCCTGGTGTCCTGCTCACTTTACCCCCCATGCATGTGACCTGCCCACTTTCTGGGGCTTGGGTGTGAGTGAGTGGTGCAGGGAAGCTAAGCCAGAGGGAGCCCTGATTTACGAACTGTCCGGATTTAACTGAGGCTACAGCACTTTTATTAATAGAACATGCTGCATTTCCTTTTTATAAAAATATGAAGATCACTGCACTCAGGAAAATGCCTGGTGACTTTCTGTCTTTAGGGCATGTTCATCACCAGGCTAAAATTAAAAGTGAAGTCAGGCCCTTCTTGCATCTATTTTTAACTAAGTTTAGCATATGAATGTGAACGTGAAGTCTTTCTTTAGATCCCCCTAACTCAATTACTGACGTATGCCAAGCATCCCGCCTGGAATTCCAGAGCTGTGTCTGGGGCTACCTTGGGTGGGGAGGCCAAAAGGGAAGTTAGGGACCACTAGCCTGGCCCCCTGCTATCTGACTGTGTGCGTCTTCACCCATCTCAGCTTCACTTACTTTGGAAGGTTAAGGTGCAGCCAGTCATAATACTGAAAAGCATAAAACAAGGGAAAAACTAACCAAACCAACCAACCTATGGCCATTTTGTGATGCGTAAAGTCTCCCCTAATTGGCACATATTTTTCTAGGGGGCTCCAATTTAGAAGCAGCGACTTGGGTTGAAGGCGAGACACTGGATTATAGGGGAGACCTTGTCATTCAAGCAGAAATTGCGAATGGCCCCAACATACCACGGGAGACTTGGGACAACAGGTGGAGGGAGGGAGAGGAAAAAAAAAACTGAACAAGTGTCGTTCCTGCCCAGAGAGTTTGCGATGAGTGATGAGAGTGCCAGAGAAACCTTTTAGAAACCCTCTTAAATTCCCTTTTTGAAATCTTTTTCATGTCTGCTCTTTGAGGACTGTGAAGAGAGGGGAGGGTAGAGGCAGAGTTGATCCCAACTCTTAAGATTCTTTGGCCTAATGTTTCACTCGAAGGCAGAGACTGATGAAATTCTTTTTTGAACTTCTTAGGACAGTTCCCTGTGGTTACTTTTTTAGTATAACAATTAAAAAAAAAAAAAAAAACCTACTGATCATTTTAAGTCCTGGCCCTTGCTTTGTTTTGTTTGAAAAGTGACTTTTAAAATGGTGACTTTTATGGAAAACATATTTACAGTTTGTTAAAGTTGTGTCATTTCTCTTTGCATGTTTACATGTATGCGTATTTAACTTAGTTGTCTTGAACCTCATAAAGGTGTTGTGGTTTTTAAGCAGAGGAAAATCTTCCTTCTATTTTTTTTGGAATAGAAGCAAAGCCATGATGGAGAATAAGCAGAAGATTAATTTAAAATACTGGTTACTTTGGCTAATCCACTGACGGTGAGGTTGCTTATGGCTGGAGAACTATGAAAGTGTTTCCAGATAGTCTGAGAGGGAAGCACTGGGAAGGAGTGTGGCAAATCTGTATGCGTGTGAGGGGGTAGAGGGGACAGGGTTGCCTTTTGGGGAATAGGAATGATATTTAAACGACCAGCTCCTCCATGTATTATTTGGATTTTCTGTTAAAAGCAATAAACTTGAAGTAAGACGTGTTTACAGGCCACTACAATCTATCTGAAAAGTCTCTTATGGTTTTTTGCCTCCCATTCAAAAACCACTTATGTGATTGTATGTGCCTTTCAACAAAACTTTGGATTCAATTACAACACTTGTAGGCTCAGAAGATTGCTTTCAAATCTGGAAACTTTGCACCTTCACTTGGTTACAGTACTTTTTAAAAAATGGAGATACGGTCTTGCTATGTTGCTCAGACTGGTGTCCAAACCCTGGGCTCAAGCGGTCCTCCAGCTTTGGCCTCCCAAAGTGTTGGGATTACAGGCATGAGCCACTGTATCTGGCCTGGTTGTAGTACATTTCAAGGGACTGGCTTTCCCAGCCAAACTGACATTTTTGGGTCTGTCCAGTTAGTAAAAGGTAGGGATTGGGGTGGCAAGAGTTGTACATTGACACAGTTCTTAAGCACACAGTGACTAAAAGGTACTCTACTGGCTTTTGGAGAAGGCTTAGAACTTGGTCAGTCGACAAACTCCTGATTAAAGGTTGCTGAATTAAAAATAATATGCCATTTCTTTGAAACCATTCGATTTCACCCTATTTAGTTGTTCCAGAAATGTTTGCTTTGGTTTTTACCATGACCCAACTTTATTTAGTAAGTCTAATAATTCATCTCTTTGGAACCTTTTAGTTTCCACCTTATTTTTTTTTTTGAAAAGTGATTTTTTTAGATGGTGATTTTTATGTGAAATAATATTTACAGTTTGTTAAAGTGGTATCATCTCTCTTTGCACGTTTACATGAACGTGTATTCAATGCATGTTGTCTTGAGTTGAGAATTTTTGTCTTGATTTTTCCTTGCTTCAACTTGACTTCCTAGGGAGTCTAAAAGTTTCACACCTTGGAGTTTTAGAGTAGATTCAAGAAATGATCTAGCTCACTCTTGTCTCTTTCCCAGGGACTGTTGGTTGATATCTGGCACAGACAGATAGGAAGTGAAGAATGTGGCACATCCTTAGACTGCCCGTTGGTGAGATCTGAAACTAAGTTTCTCATGACTGGACTGTATTTCTTTAGCTGCTGGGTGTGAAAAGCCCCAGACATTGGCTTCTGCTTCTTTCACCATCATTATGATTTGTGGGCATTGATGCTAGGCCTGGAATCCCTGCAGCATTCATCTCTGCTGGGGTTCTCTAATACAGCGGCTGAGAACGGTGCTAATTCCAGCTGCCAGCATGATCCTCCTTCCCTGGCAAGAGGGAGCCCCGCTCAGAGAACACTTAAATACCGTAGAACCATCCCTGTTACAGGTTTCCTTCGGGATGCTCTTGACGCAGGAAATACGGCTTATTCTCATAAATACTTTGAGATGTACTTCACTTTCTCCAAACTTTATGCATAACAACACGACTGTAACAACAAAAAGGGAAATTCTTGAAAGAAAAAATATTAGCAGTAATTTCTTTGTCAGATTGTTATTTTTCTATTTTGTGTTCCTTCCTTTTATTTTTGGTCATGTGCATATATTTTAAAGTATCACACATGGTTTTACATTCTATTTTCCTGTTAACATTATGATGTGAAAAGATTTTTCTTGCAGTTGCATCCTCTTCATAGTTTAATTTTTCATGATGGCATTGGCGCTGCAAAAGAAAGTCACTTTCCCATGCCAGGAGAAAAGACCATCTCTCCTGTGGCTGCCTCGAAGCCCCCAGGCCTAGAAACGTCTCCAATCAGGAAACAGAAGCCTCCAGTGGATCATCTTCAGGGATCGCTGGAGAACCACGTGGGCATGTACACATACCTCCTCACTGAGCTGACTTACCCAAAGTTATTATTCACCTACTGATGGACAATGATGTCTAGTTTTTCTGTCTTATCAATACTATAGTAATGGCTTTCTTCATGCATGTCATTTTGGAATATTTTCTCAGAATGGGATTATTATTTCTAAGCGTATGAATATTTTTATTGCTTTTGATATATTAGCCACATTGCTTTACAATAAAGTTGTACCTGTTTAAAAAGTTAGCAGTAACATAGGAGGATATTGGTCTCACAATAACTAAGCGGAACCACTCTGCCCAGCTTTGAATTCCAGCTTGACACTTGGCATTTACCAGCTGTGTGAACTTCAGCAAGGTATTTAACCTCCCTGTGCCTCAGTTACTGCCTCTTTAAAGTGGGAGTGACACAGTACCCACCTCATAGGTCTGTTATTGGGAATGAGTATTTGTATATTGCTCAGAACAGTGTCTACCAAAGTATTATGCATTGTGCGCTTGTGAAACAAACACCTCTCCGGCTCAAGATTTTTAAAAAAAACTAATTTAATAGAAGTAAAATGACACTGTTTAAGATATATATATATATGTATATATATCGACATGCTTATTAACCGTATTTACAAGAAACACTCCCTTTAAATCTCTTTATTGGTAAAGATATCTTTTAAAATGTTAATTTACAGAACAGATCCATTCTGGTGTGATTATTGATATTATGTAGGAATTCTTTTTCAGCTTTTACAAAGAGTTGCTATCCCTTTAGGGTGGAGTCTCATCACCAAAATATCACCTGGGACCCGAGGTGCTGAGGCTCATTATCAGCCACTTAGCTCTGAAGACTTCACATTCACCCCAGAGGGACAAACTTAGGGGGTATTTTAGGGCCCTATTTGGGACTCTTCTTCCTATCTTGTCCGATGACGGCTCTCGGAGGCTCCTGGTTCTGATGTCTGGCATTGCTTTTACCCGGTGGGCTTCAGGGAGCCGTCCCTGCCGCGCTTTGCGTTTCTCCGCGCACTTGGACAGGGTTCTGCCACGAGGGAGGCGATGCCTGGCGCCGCGGGTGGGGGCAGTGGTGAGACTTCGGCCCCTGGTGGCCGGAGAGGTGGCAGCACTTGTCAGTTTATGGCTCCCTCAGCTTTCCCCTTCTTAATCCGCTTTCTGCTGAGCTCTCCGAATAATTCCACCCTCGTGTTTGAAAACTAGAAGCCTGAGAGGTCTCAGCGAGCCAGTCGAAGGGGAGGCTCCCCTCGCCGAGTGTCACCCGGGACCCTGCGTCCCCGCTCTGCAGAGACCTTCTCTCCGGGCTGCTGCCGTCCTCCCTCGCCCGGCGGAGCTTCCGTGATCGTCAGCCAAAGCCCCCGGGGCGGTGCGCCGCGGCCGGTCTTCCCGGGTGTTCGCGGAAGCTGCGCGCTCGCGCCCCCACGGTTCTCCAGCGACCCCTGAAGATGCTTCCGTCCGCGGATAGGGGACGTTTCAGACCTGGGGTGGGCACAGCGGTCCCCGGTGAGATGGTCTTTTCTCCTGGAGTGGGAAGGCAACTTTCTTTTGGAGTGCCAGTGCCCCCAGAGTGCTAGGTTGTACCGTGGACTTGTACTTGAGTTTTTCAAATAAAGCTTGACACATACTTAGTATAGAGCAGTAGAAAGCAGGGAGGAAAAACTCGTCATGGGTCCACTATCTAAAATCAACTGATATTTGGAATAGTTCCTTTGCTTTTTTTGTCTATACATACGTTAGATTTATTTTTTCTAGTTTTTAATCGTACTATGAAGCTCAACTTTGAATTTTGCTTTTTTTCTCTTATTATTTTACAAACATACATACTGGCTGCATAATATTCTATCATGCCATATACAGCCACTCTACTTTTGGATATTTAGGTGTTTTTTTATTTTCATTAAAAAATTCTGTAGTAAACATCTTTCTGGCTAAAACTTGTTTCCGTATTAGGTTATAGTCTCATTATCATAGGGCAGAGTGAGAATGTTTTTAAGGTTCTTGATACATATTCCTGAATGGCTTTTCTTTCTTTTTTCTTTTTTCTTTTTTTTTCCTTTTTTCTGAGACGGAGTCTTGTTCTGTTGCCCAGGCTGGAGTACCATGGTGCAATCTCAGCTCACAGCAACCTCTGCTTCTCGGGTTCGAGCAATTCTCCTGCCTCAGCTTCCCAAGTAGCTGGGATTACAGGCGCACACCACCATGCCTGGCTATTTTTTTTTATTTTTAGTAGAGACAGGGTTTCACTATGTTGGCCAGGCTGGTCTCAAACTCCTGACCTCATGATCCACCCAGCTCGGCCTCCCAAAGTGCTGGGATCACAGGCGTGAGCCACCATGCCCAGCATCCAAATGGCTTTTCAAAAAATTTGTATAAGTGTTTACTCCTGCTAGCTGTGCTTAAGTGTTTATTTCAGGCCAGCCTCACCAGCACCAGGAATTATGAGAATACTCTTAAGATAATGTCACTAAGGCCACAGGCGAGGAGAGCTTAGAAGGTACTGGCTGCTGAAGCCTGTGTGATCTGAAACCTAGATGTATATTCTGCAATCTGCTTGTTTCCAACTCCCCACATTCTGAGGACAGTGGCCTATATTGAAACTGGAGGAATGAGGTTTACTTGTGTTTCAGGGATTGAAGTGGTACTAGAGGTTGTGTTGGATTGGTAAGTTCAGAGAGCCATCAGAAATTGTTATGAGCTTGAGTCACATAAAAATGGAATATCCTTTACTGTGGGTGGCATAGCTTTTTAGGGTTGGCTTCCTAAACATTTTGGGGAGAATGAATCTACCAGCAGAGAAGCTTTCCTTTGGCAGTCTGAGGGTGTATCTTCCTGAGGCAAGGCCAGACTTGAGGATATTCTAATCCTCCTTCCTGCATTTTTATATAGCAATTTCTTGCCAAACTTGCTGCCTGAAGAGAGACGATATCTCTTTAAGGGTGCATTTTAGTCCCTTTGTGTGTCAGGTGGGTGGGAAGTAATGTAAAAGTCATTTATGGCTACTCAGTCTGCAAACATATTGGAAGGAAGGGCTGGGCTTTAATATCTGTGTAGGATGGAAGTCATTTTTGAGTTATAGTCAATTCTTATGTTCTGTAAAATCCATTAGAAAACCTGTACCCGTATCAGTTCACATATTCTGCACCTGGCTCTCCTGTTCATAGGGAATTGCTTACAACAGGGAACTCTTAAAACCAAGACTGCTGTTTTTGCCCCACTACTTTCAGGTTAGAGCAGGATTCCAGTGTCCTGAAGTTTAAACACATTCCGAGCATCCTCTGAGAATCATTCCCAATTCCAAGCCCATTTCCAGATGATGAGCAGACTTGAATTACATAACCTGTAGCTACACATTTTTGTCGTGACCACGCAAGCTCAATAATGTCTCCCAAGTCTTGTAGATCACTTTGAAGCTCACTGGATTAATGGTGTTGAATCTGTTTAATCCAAATAATTTGAATTGCATCAGGAAGCCTGCATATTATAAGCTGGTAATAAGTGCAGGCGTTAAGATTGATCACTGCTTAAGTCTTCAAGATCACATACAAGGTCTGGTGTTTTTGAGGCTGTCGATGTACTATATTTTTTAGATTCTTTCTTGATTTCATTCTGCACTCTTGACATTTAAAATAATTTAAATCAATAACTTCAGAATTCTCCCACCGGAGGATATGCCTATTTGATGTGATTGTGTGTCTGTGTGTGTGCACACACTAGCTCTGTATTATTGCCTATGGAGGACATAGAAATATATCATATACTGTCCTCAAGGAGCTTGCAACCAAGTTGTGGGGATAAGGCAAACAAAGTCAAAATATCTAATACATGTTCCAAGGCAGGATGCAATTCTGTATCCATGGTACATTGCTGATTGCTGATGATGCTCTAAATGCTGACTCTCAATGGTGGACTGCAATTTGTCTGGAAGAAGAAGAACAATGGAGCATCTGTGTTTGGGGGAGACTTCATGGAGGTGGGATTTGGGGGAGCCTTGAAGAAGTGAGCAAGTTTTGGATAGGTGGAAGTGAACTTACTGGCTATACCCGGAAAAGAGCAGGATGGGAATAAAGGAAAAGAGAGCCTGTTTTGGTGAGTGAATAAGTTTAATATTGAATTGTGATAGTCAAAAAAATAGATAGGATGATGGGCTAGGTTTGGGAGGAGGCTCCAAAGTTAAGAAGCGAGGCTTATCCTTGAGATCATGGCCTTTACCACAACCAGCACCATCATCATTATGAGCAGCTGATGTGTCTTGCATTCTTATAATGTGGTTCTGAGGACTTTACATGTAGTATCTTATTTAATTCCCAAACAACCTTATGGAACAGATAACAATTGTTATGTCCATTTTATAGCAGAGCAACTGGGATATAAAGAAGTCAACCAACTTCCAGCTGGTAAGGTATGTGGGCAAGCAGGGGTTCAGATGAACTGAATCAGGCAGCTTGCTTTCAGAGGCTGTTCTTCACCACTGTATAATACTGTCTGTTAGTGCTTATTGAAAGCCGCTGTTGAGATTAACATAGTCCCCCTGAAGTTCTAAGGGAGCCCCGCCTTTCAAGTCAGACAGACCTGGGCTCACATTCTGGCTCTACCACTTACCAGCTGTGACCTTGGAAATTACTTCTCTGAGCCTTGATTTGCTCATTTATGAAAAAAGAAGAATATTTACCTCAGGTTGTTGGGAGCATTAAATGTGATAATATATATAATCATTTAGCAGAATGCCTAGCAGAGAGTAAGCAGGCAGGAAATGATAGCTGCTATGGCTTATATTTCACAGATATATGTAGGGTTATAATGCAGTCTCTGAGAATGAGAAGCAGTGAGGGTGGACATGATTTAGGTAGAGTTTACTTGGTAGTCACCTGCAATGATAATTAGCTAACGGATAGTGGGCGTTGGATTTCTTCTTCTGGAGCATCCCAGTAATGGACTATGAATTCCAGATGTGGTTCTGCTTTGCTCCAAGAACTGACTGCATTTCCTTTTGTCTTCTAAAACCCAGAGGGTGAAACCAGGACATTTCCATTGTATTGAAATTTGGCATAAAATCTGGTGCCAATTGTACATTCCAGGGGCTGAAATCAGGATATGCTGAAATTCCCAGTGTCCTCACTCTGCTGGTTCCCACTTCCTGACGGCGCTGACAGATAAGTGCCCAGCATCTCACAGAGAGAGAAAAATAGATATTTGGAAGTGGTATCTTTTATTGCCTATAAAGTTAAACAATGCACGAAACAATTATAACCAAGGCAGAGACGTTTAGACAACATGCATAAAAGGAAAAAAACAGTGGAAGAGAAACTTTGCTCTAAGATGAAATGCTAATTCTAACTATCGCTCTCAGAATTTATGGGGCAACATCACTTAGTACTTCTTACACTCGCGTTCCTGCACATTTCAAACTGTTCATATGGTAGTTTTTCTTCTGTATGACATTCTGCAATTGTAGAGTTTTTCTTTATATTACTTCATTCACAAATTTCAAAATTCACAAAGTGTCTATCAATTAGGAAGAACAACTTCTTGTACTTTTCTGATTTGCAGTCTCCTTGGTTGTGACAAACCTATTTGTTCTTGTCCCTGTATCCTTGATATAATCCAACTTGGCTTCTTTGGAAGCAACAAATGCTATTTTTTTTGCTTCAAATCCAATATTGGTTTTTAAATTTGTGGATGCAAGAGGCTATAAAGAGGTTTAAAAAATATGTAGCTCGAAAATATTAATGTTTTAAAAAAATCTCAGAGTCACTTTAGAATTTTAAAATTTTCAAATAAGGCTGCAATCAGATAGATACTTGTAGACTGTCTTAGGCTGTTTTCTGTTGCTTTTAACAGAATTCCTAAAACAGGATAATTTAAAAAAAAACAAAATTTATTTATTATAGTTATGGGGGCTGAGAAGTCCAAGGTCAAGGGGCTGCATCTGGTAAGGGCCTTCTTGCTGGTGGGAACTCTGTAGAATCCCGAGGTGGCATAGGGTATCACATGGTGGAGGAGGCTAAGCATGCTAGCTCAGGTCTCTCTCCTCTTCTTATAAAGCCACAAGTCCCACTCCCATAATAACCCATTAATCCATTAACTATGAATATGTTAACCTATGAATGGATTAATCCAGAGCCCTCATGACCTAGTCACCTCTTAAAGGCCCTATCTTTTTTTCTTTTTTTTTTTTTTTGAGACACAGTCTAGCTCTGTCACCAAGGCTGGAGTACAGTGGCTCCATCTCGGCTCACTGCAAGCTCTGCCTCCTGGGTTCACGCCATTCTCCTGCCTCAGCCTCCCGAGTAGCTGGGACTACGGGTGCCCGCCACCACACCCAGCTAATTTTTTGTATTTTTAGTAGAGATGGGGTTTCACCGTGTTAGCCAGGATGGTCCCTATCTCCTGACCTCGTGATCTGCCTGCCTTGGCCTCCCAAAGTGCTGGGATTACAGGCGTGAGCCACCGCGCCCAGCCAAAGGCCCCATCTTAAAGGGGACAAATATTCAAACCATAGCACAGAACTATTTGGTGCTAAATGGTATTTTGGGAAAACTGGAGTGTTACATATTGTTTAATTTTTCCAAATTTCTGATAAAACGGAAGATCTTAGATAGTTGGTGTGTTCGATGGGCATGTATCTCATGTTACTTGTCTTCATGTTGTAGACATCTCTCTAAAAATAATGATACCAACCAGGCTGGTAAAATGGCTTTCTGAATTGTTTTACTTGAGTCAGAGGGGATTTGCACCCTCTAGATGTTGCTCCTTCACAGCCTAACCCTTGGGGCACTTCATTTTTAATTCATTCAACTGAAAGAAATATTTACTGAACACCTATTATGTGCTAGGTGCTGTCTTAGGTGCTGAGTGATGAATGGAATAGGTAATTCTTATGGATGGAGCTTCCTGTCTAGTGAGGAAAACTAACATAAACCAAAAAAATAGGTAACTATAAAACATAAACTGGGATAAATAATATTAAGGAAAAGAAAGGATTTCTTTCAACCTTATCTTTCTTATAGACAATGTGGGGAAATAGAGCTATGGGAGTACTCAAAAGTTTATCCACACAAAACAAATCCCTATAAAAACCTAACCAAAGAGCAAAGATTAAATGTAATTATGCAAAAAATGTTTAGGTGTCAAGGCATTTAAATACATTACTTTGCCATTAAGTGGCTATGAGGGTGTCACTAAATGGAATTCTGTTTCAAGACGTACTTGAGCTCATAGCATGTTGAGACCATGATCTTCTCATAATTTGGTTCACTTTGATTAAAGCAGCATCATGCCCACTGCAGCATCATCAGAGAAAGGATCTCCTGAGTTAAGGACACCCATGGAAAGCATCCTATTGTGTGATTTCTCCCTTATTGTTCATTTCTGGGAAGGTACAGTTTGGTTTTGGAAAGCACTCTTGAGTGTGCAAGGCCGGGGTAGTCTGGGGTCTACTCTTCATCCTGCCACCCACTCCCTTGATCAATGAACTTGGCTTCTCTGAGACTTGGAGATTTGGTTTCCACATCTGGAATATAAAGGTGTTGAGCCTGATGACCTTGAAAGATTTTTCTAGGTCTAAATTTTATTACAGAAGCAGTGGGCAATAGGAGAATGTTTGGTGGTAGATTCACTTCATATCTAATGAAGATGTGACATTTTCATGATATGATGCAGTAGAGGGAGCACTGGTCCAGGAGTCTGAAAGTTCAAGCTGAGCAATACACAGACTTTTGGAATGACTTGGTTTATGTTCATTCAGGCCTGGAGCACAGATGGGTTCATGCTTTGCTGCAACCCACACTTGGAGATAAAGAGGCTCTGCAATGGTTTAATATGCAGGTTCTGGGTTCAAATCCAGGATACTCTGCTGAGGAGCCATGGAGACCTGGGCAGGAAACTTGGCCTCCTGGAGCCTCAGGCTCGAATATATGAAATGGAGCCTCTGCTTCTTATTTATAAGTACTCCTGTCTTCCTCCCAAGGTTGGCACTAGGATGAAGGCTGTATAAAGTGATTAGCACAGTATCTGGCACATAGTAAGTACCCAATAAATGCTCATTGTCCTTTTTCTTCTTTTTTTATTTTTAATTTTTTTCAGAGATAGAGTCTTGCTCTGTTGCCCAAGTTGGAATGCAGTGGTGTGATCATAGCTCACTGTGGCCTTGAACTCCTCGGCTCAAGTGATCCTCTTGCCTCAGCCTCACGAGTAGCTGGGAGTATAGGCACGAGCCACCATGCCCAGCTAATTTTTATTTTTTGTAGAGACAGGGTCTCACTATGTTGCCCAGGTGATCTCAAACTAGTGGCCTCAAGCAATCCTCCTGCCTCACCCTCCTAAAGCACTGGGATTAGAGGCATGAGCCACCGTGCCCAGCCTCTTCTTGTTAATAATTATCATAGTTCCTGTTATTGCAGTTCTTAAGCTGGGCACATCATGTAAGCCCCTATGTTTTGGTTTCCTGCTTATGGTGTCTGCCTCACAGGGTTGTTTTGAAAATCAGGTGTGACTTTATGCAAGGGCTTTGCGAGCCCCTGGATCCTCTCTGAAGGGCTGGGCAGGCAAAGCCACAGGCTGGCAGTCTGTCTGTCTGCAGCGTGGCTGTTTCCTGAGAGAGGGCTTGGCTGAGGGCTGGGAGGCAGGTCCGCCTTCCTCTAGCCCTGATGGACTGGGGCACATGCAGACGCACTTCCCAGCCAGGCAGACAGGCCCAGCACACAGATGGCCACAGCGGCGTTCACTTGGTGATTGTCATTCACAGCTCATGCCATCTGGTGCCAGAGACGGTCGGCGGGCACCTCAATCTCAGTTTCATCCCTGGACTGACACTGCCCCTTTTAACCTGCTCTTCTCATATTTTGAGATAAGGGCACAGTAGGACAGCACTGTTTCTAAATGACTTTAAAAACAATTATTTAGGCTAATTAAAAACAATGAAACCCAGAAACTGTGAGTGGTGGCATTAGAGCCGGGAGCCGGGCACCTGTTGTCATGCAGGCTGTCCTGGGGGAGAGCAATTAGTTTGTTTGGCAAAACCACTGGAATGTTCTTGGTGGGGGCGGAAGTTCAAGTTTGGAGTGGGTGGTGGGTTTGCTCCTTGGATGTGTTGCCTCCTTCGGAGCAGATGGAGTCGAAAGAATTTTCAGAGTGGGGAGGGGTGGCACTGGCCAGGGAAGGCCCACAGGGCTGTTTTCCTGTCTGAATGGTCCATTCATAAAAATGCCTCCTCTTTCTTCTCCTGATGGCACTGGCCACTGCCTGGTTTCCCCCATCTCGGGGGTTCGGTTCTCTCAAAGCTGGGGGAGGTGGAGCTCGGTCAGCTAAAAAGGTGGTAGGAGCCTCCTTCTCCAAGTCTCATCTGTTCTCCTGGGCTGGCATGATGGATGGCCTCGGGCTGCTGGGTTGTGTGTTCAGTGGTGAGCCAGGATTTGCCAAGGGTGTTTGGCCAGCTCGGGGACTGACACATGCGGCTAACTAGTGTGGGCTGCGGTGCGCTGTCACGCAATGGGTGTCACCTGGGGGCGGGGAGGGTGCACGCCTGGGGGAGGCTGTGACCCACCTTTCACAGTGGGGCTTGGCAGGACCTTCTCCTTCACCCCAGCTTTGATGCACCTATACCAGGGTTGATCAGTAAGGTTGGAGGAAGACAGGTGCTTCTCGAGGGTCTGTTTGCTCAGCTGCTTCTTGCTGGGGACAGCTGCACCCCCATATTTCCTTCCTGTTTCTGTCGTGTGCTCCCCTCTCCCCACTCATTTCCCTTTACTTCTCTTTCTTTTCCACTTCTTTCTTCTTCAGTCTGTCTCTTATTCTCTCTCTCTATTTTTGCGTAATTACAGACATGACTTGTTACATTCGTGAAAAATCTTAAGTCTGCCTGGATGGTTTCTGTCTAGGGGGCACTTGCTCGATAGAAGAGAAACAGGGGCACCTTCTTCTCGCACATTCCTCACTGACCATGCAGGGACAGCCTTTGAGCAAACGAGGGAGAGACCTCTGCAGAAGGCATTTCACTCCCTTGTCAGGGCTGTGCGAGAAGCTGGTGACAGAACTGGCCCGGAATCCCAGGGACACACTGTCTCCCCCTGCTGTTAGACCACGTCTCCTCGCAATAGGGTCTGCACCAAACCTCCTCCTGCCAACACTTCCAAGAAAATCTTCACATCCACCTATCTTTAAGGGTTAGTTTAAGCTTTGAGAAATGGCACAAGAGAGATTTAGATGTCTAATTTCATCCTCTTGTTTAGTACTTTATATTTAAGTACAGGAATCCCTAAACTGTAAGGTATTTGTAAAGGCAGTATTGGTTGAGGCATGCTCTCTGCTAATCTTTTCTGCCTTCAGGTCACTGGCTTGAAGTGTCAGTGACCTTGGAATTATTTTTGCAGTTGCTTTTAAGCCCTGTAAAGACACCATTGGAAGGTTGAGGCTGGCCTAGAAATGGCAGCTGCTGCTGCTCCCCGTTAGCCTGAGGTCGGGTGAGGAGTTCATCACAATTACTGTTTAACTTTTTATTTTAAAATGATTTTAGACCTACAGAAAATTTGCAAAAATAGTGCAGAGAGTTCCTGTATGCTTTTTACCCAGGTGCACCTAGCGTTAACATCTTGGATAAACCATGATACATTTATCACAACCAAGAAAAGAATATTGGCACGATATTAATAACCACACTACAGACATTTTTCAGATTTCAACAGTCTTTTCATTAATGTTTCCTTTTTCTTTTCCTTTTCTTTTCTGCTTTTGTTGTTGTTGTTGTTGTTGAGACAAAGTTTCGCTCTTGTTGCTCAGGCTGGAGTGCAATGGCATGATCTCGGCTCACTGCAACCTCCGCCTCCCGGGTTCAGATGATTCTCCTGCCTCAGCCTCCTGAGTAGCTGGGATTACAGGTGCCCATCACCATGCCTGGCTAATTTTTTTGTATTTTTAGTAGGGATGGGGTTTCACCATGCTGGCGAGGCTGATCTCGAACTCCTGACCTCAGGTGATCCACCCGCCTCGGCCTCCCAAATTGCTGGGATTACAGGCGTGAGCCATCACATCTGGCCTTCACTAATGTGTTTTTCTATTTCAGGATGCAATCCAGGATCCCACCTGGCATTCGTTGTCGTGTCTCCATTAGCATCCTCCAGAATGTGACAGTACCTCAGTCTTTTCTTGTTTTTCATGACCTTGACATTTTTGAAGAGTATTGGTCACTTATTTTGTAGAACACAGAAGGAGCCAACTTGTTCTATCTAGGGCCAGATAGTAAAGAGTTTTCGCTTTGCAGGCCACATGTTCTCTGTTGCAACTACCCACCTTTACTGTTGTGGCACAGATCAGCCTCAGACAATATGTAAATAAATGAACATGGCTGGGTTTCGGTATGACTTCTTTTATGGAAACGGGCAAAGGTTCACATTTGGTCCTTGGGCTGTAATCTGCCAACTCCTGTTGTGAAAGATTCCTGGATTTGAGTTTGCCTGATGTGTCCTGATGATTAGATTGAGGTTATGCGTGTTGGAAGAAGATTCCCAAAGAGGGGATGGGCCCTTCTCAGAGCATCACTTAATTGCTTGCTTAAGGTGGTGTTAACTGTAAAGTTAAAAGCTGCTATTTTTTCTTTGTAATTAAGAATATTTCAGGGGAGCTACTGTAGGATTATGCAAATATCCTGTTTCTTTTCAAACTTTCACCTGCTAATTTTGGCATTCATCTGTGGAGCTTGCCTACAATAGTTATCATTGTCATATTCTAACAGTGATTTTCCATTTCACTCATTCCTTCTCCATTTATTATTTGGAATTCTTCTGTAAGGAAGAGCTGTTGTTCCTTCTTCCTCATTTCTTTATTTATCAAGTATTTATGTCAGTATGGAGTCAGATATTTCTTTTACTTTTTGGGTTATGATGATCACAATTTTTGATTGTGTCATTGATCACAATTTTTCATTGTGTCTAATTCTTGTGATCAAGAATTAGATGAGAGCAAAAAAATCCAAAAGTGGTTGCTAAGTGTTGGGCTTTTTTTGTTCTCATCGAATTCTTGACCACCTTCTTGATTTCATAGTCAGCTTTATTCTAATTACAACTTTGTGGGCATCCGGTGCCCTAAGACCTAATAGGTCTGAATTTCATGAACTTGTTAATGGCAGAAGGCAGTTTTATCTTTTGGCTCAAAGCACTGGTCAGATTTACAATTTCAATCTACAACACAGCTGGTGCTGGTTGAGTTGCAGTAAGAGTGTCTGCATTAGAGCGATTGGAGCTGGTAATTGGTTTTCATTAATTTTGTGTGCAAGAGGAGTTTGGTAATGTTTTCTCATAAATGCTAGGTCAGGTTTGCATTTTGAGAGTGGTTCCAGTTATTATCTCTCCCTCTCCTCTTATTCCTTAAGAGCTTCCTTTTTGTTCTGTTATTTGTTGGGGAAGGTTATTTAAGAGTTTAAAACCTTGCTTCAGTGAAGAGTTAAAGCGAATTGAGTTTTGTAACTTTTACTTGCTCATTTCTAGATTAAATTAAAATGTCAGTCTAAATGATTTTGCCTCAATTGGAGAGCCAATCAAGACTTCCAATTCAACTTTCAAAAGCTATTTGACCTGTTTTAAAAAACAAAATGAATATGTCGAGTCAGTTTTTCAAAATAGGAGAAACTTCTATTTCTATCTACAGTTGAAATTATTCTTAAGGTAACTGTATGGAAGATTAGTGAAATGATTGATGAATGTGGCTTTTATGTTTTTGTGGGTTCTTTAGATGATTTCAGAAACTTGTGGCTCTTTGCTGGAAGATAATGGAAGAAAAAGAAAAATCAAGTTATATCCTGTGACTAAGAACAGAGTTGTATGCCTCACTTTGAAATATTTTTAATTAACTATATTTTGGGGCGGCGGGAGATGAGTAAATTCATTCAGCTCTTAAAGAAAGTCATGGAAATAATTTTTCTACAGTGTCAAGGAAAACATTGACAGACAAGAATTGTCATTTGGGACGGGCGCAGTGGCTCATGCCTGTAATCCCAGCACTTTGGGAGGCCGAGGCAGGTGGATCGCCTGAGGTCAGGAGTTCGAGACCAGCCTGGCCAGCATGATGAAACCCTTTCTCTACTAAAAATACAAAAATTAGCCGGGTGTGGTGGAGCACACCTGTAGTCCCACTACTCAGGAGGCTGAGGCAGGAGAATCGTTTGAACCTGGGAGGCAGAGGTTGCAGTGAGCCAAGATTGTGCGATTGCACTCCAGCCTGGGTGACAGAGTGAGACTCCATCTTAAAAACAAAACAAAACAAAACAAAAAAAAAAAAAGAAAAAGAAAAAGAAAACAGAAATTGTCATTTGCCCAAGATATTGTTAGAACAAAACCAAACCAAAACAACACAAAAAACAACAACCAAAAAATAATATGGGGAGTTTCTGATTTGTCTTGGTACAGAATTAAAAGCCTCATAAACTACAGCTTAATTTCCACCCTCTTTAACCAAAGAAGTATGTGCTACAAAACACTGTAGAAGTTCAGGCCAGTTTCCACTCATAATGGGAAATTGCATGCAAAATTCAGGCATGCTGTTCCTACTTAACTTGTTCATCTTGCTCCATTGCAGCACTGGATGAAAAGTGAGGATTTTAATACTTTAAAAAAATTTACAAGAGAAAATCGTAGACTTTGTCACCATGTGTTTATTTCACTATCTGGGATGCAGCCTAAATAAAGTTATGAGTCAGATGTAGACCTCTTGAAGCTTGGGAGCACTCCGCCGGCCCTGCCCTGCCACCACGCACACACAAAATGTGAAGGAGACAAGTAAAGAGAACTGCTGGTGAAACAGCTGGATGATTGCGGTGGATCCTGACATCTTGAGAAGTGAATCTGTTTGCAAAAGCTTTAGCACAAGGAGAGCGATCTGCCTGAATTGCGGTAGAGAGTGTTGTTTGCGCATTTGTAAAACGAGGCGAATGACCCAGCTGTTGGCCGTAGGGGCCTTTGCTGTCCTTTCTGGGGTTTGTGGTCACTGCCGAGGATCAGCACTTTCACACGCGACCTTATGCATTCCTTGTCATCTTGTCCTTGGCGGGCCTGTCAAAAAGAAGTTATTTTGAAAGCGTATCGCTGATTGCACATTTTATTCCATAAGTGCTCAGCGCGTTTCATGTAACTCCTGGAGGCCTCTGAGATAAGAGTGGAAAAGTGCCCTGTGCCCTTCTGAGTGGTGGGTGATCTATTTTCGACTTGGAGACTGGTGACAAAGCTGTCTTCTGTCAGGTCAGACTCGCAGGGACTTTCTTGTTTTCTGTTCCTCTGTTGACAGCTGTGCCTATGTTCAGAATGGTCATGGGGTAGCTGGAAGATAGCTCTGGCATTTAAACACCTAGATAGGAAGGAGACGATGGAATGTATTTTTCTTTGCTATTTTGGTTAGCAAGTCCCTAGTAGTCCATACTGAGAGGGGAAGAAGCAGAGAGACCTTTGGGAGGGCGGGCAGGAAAAGATGTCCAGCTTCAGGTTTAGAAGGCACAGAGGGAGTTCTACCGTTGGTATATGGTATTGGTATTTTTAATGCCTAGAAAGGGAATGGCTGGAAGGAACATGAAAAATAAAGGTTGGAATTGAGGTAGCCTTGGGCGGGAGGGTCGGGAGGTGGGTTCAGGCTAACGTGACTAACAAGATCAGGGCAGGACTTCTTTTTTTCGGTATGCTTTGTGAAACAAATTGAAACTAACACACTGAAAATTGCATTTTATAATGCTTTTACATAATGCAGGATCTTTGTTTTAAAAGCACAATGACGCAGGCTGACATGATAGGAGAACTTTTAAGAGACCCTTTAAATCCTCACAGGTATTTAACGTAAGCCTGAGCGTATAGTTCTGATGGGGATCAGTTTAAATGCTATATGTATTCCCAGCATCTTGCATCCACATTGAATAGCTGTGGAGCTTTGACAAGTTCTTTAATCTCACGGACCTTACTTTTCTCATCCGCAAAATGGAGCCCAGTCCATTCCTGCTTCGAAGGGCTCTTGTGAGGGCCCAAGATACAGTGCTACATGACAATGTCATCATGACTCTTTAAATATCCCATAAAACCTGTGATAGAAACTTGGGCTCTCACTCCCAGATCTTACTTTCCTTACTCTTTATTATTACTATTTATTTATAGTAGCTAGTGACTAATGATGAATGATTCTTCCGCTTGGCCCCCCTATAGTTAAGGTCATGGCTTCCTTCAAGAATCTGATGGAAGTATGAGCCTCCTTCCCCCGATCCCACCCCCACACAATTTAGCACAGAATGCCAGTAATTCAGTCTGAAGCCCAATTAAAACCCTCTGATTTTAATGTGCTTTTTAAAAATGGAAATTGCACATGGTAGCGCATGCCTGTAGTCCCAGCTACTCGGGAGGCTGAGACGGGAAGGTTGCTTGAGCCCAGGAGTTCAAAGGCTGCAGTGAGCTAGGATCCCACCACTGCATCCAGCCTAGGTGATGGAGCCAGATGCTGTCTCTAAAAAAATAATAATAAAATATAAATGGAAATTACAATTTTATCTAAGAGAGATATTTTTACAGATGTCTGGAATTTGGAAATTTCTTCTTATAGGCATTTCTATCCATCATTTATTTTTACAGTAAAAGAAATAGGCCGGGTGCAGTGACTCATGCCTGTAATCCTAGCACTTTGGGAGGCCGAGGCAGGCAGATCATTTGAGGTCAGGAGTTCGAGACCAGCCTGACCAACACGGTGAAACCCCGCCTCTACTAAAAATATAAAAATTAGCCGGGCGTGGTGGTGCATGCCTGTAGTCCCAGCTACTCGAGAGGCTGAGGCAGGAGAATTGCTTGAACCCAGGAGGCGGAGGTTGCAGTGAGCCAAGCTCATGCCACTGCACTACAGCCTGGGTAACAGAGCGAGACTGTCTCAAAAAGAAAAAAAAAAAAAGAAAAAATTTGTATTCCTTGTATAAGCACAGTGCTTTTCTAGTACTGTCCCAGTTCAGCTGCCTATGGCAAGATTGTAAACTATGAAAAGTAAGAATGTAAATTAAACACAGTGAAAAGCTGAGTCATATGGTAATGTCTAGAAAAGTAGTAAGATTCTAAAAGTATGTAAGTCAAAGAGGCCCAAATTATATTTTCCTTTCCATCCTTAAAATGTCATAGCTAACTAGAGGGTTAACATTTTTTAAGTGATGAGTCCAATCAATGTGATTTAAATCATCCATGATATATTCATAGCTGAATGATTAAGTTGGATGATGTGACAAAACACTTAACTTGTATTTATGGTCATTGAGGATTTTACGCATTATTAGAGAGAAGCATAGTTACACCCAATTAAATATAGACATCTGATCCAGACATCAGTTCTGTAATTTCATGGGAAAAAGTAAATCTAAACGAGCAAAAAATGTCTGGGTATTAACTCCAGTCTGATGGTATTACAAGTTTTCCCAGTTAATTAGTAACACATATTATAGAACAAATGTTTGAAACAGAAATCTCATGATTTTGCGTAACAAACCAGGAGTTGAGCTGGAAGTCTCTGTTCTCCCACTGCGTTGCTGTGTGACCTTGGGCAAGTCACTTGACCATTGTGTCCACCTGTGATACAGGGGATGTGACTACATATCTCGAATGAGAAAAGACTTCTTCCCATGTTAACATGTTTTGACTTTACATCGTGTCATTGCTGCTTTTTTAAAAATGTTGCATCAACATTTACGATACATATAAAAAAGGTACACAAATTTTAAGTGCATAGCTCATTGAATGTTTACTCTTCTAACCAGCTCCTAGATTAAGAAATAAAACATCAACATCCTACAAGTCCCCCTTGTCCTTCCTCTGGGTCATGAGTGCTACTCCTAAATGGTTTTGTGTGTGTGTGTGTGTGTGTGTGTGTGTGTGTGTGCGTATGTGTGTGTATGTGTTTTAAAAAGGAGAGAGAGAAATAATGAGTTGATAATTTTTAGAAATTTGGTGGTCTAACAAATTAAAAATCAAATATTATTCATTTGGAATCCTAATAATCCAGTCCACAATTCCTTATCTGCAGTTTTGAAATACAAATAGCTCTGAAAACAGAGAGGTTTTTCTTAAAGTTTTGAGCAAAAGTATTTGGCAACAAAATCTGACTTGATAGGATGAGAGGCTGTTTGCAGTCTTTATTTTTAATCTCACATAGTGTGACTATTTATGCATTTTACTCAAGAAATGTTCATGTGTTTAATGCTATGGTTCTGGCCTGGACTCTACTGGGTTCAAAGTCTAGCACATGCATCATACTTGTTTGTTTTTCAAAATAAAAAAGATTCTAAATTTCACCAAATTTGGCCCTAAGGATTTCGGATTCATACCACAACATAATTGTTTACACGTTGATGTCCCAACATTTTTACTGCTTAGATTTGTATGATTTTTATCTGAAAAGTAAAGCAGATATAGTTCTAGTTAACTGCTTGGTGCATTATCCAACATCCTTCTTCCAATCCTGCATTTTAAAAAAAAGCACTGTTACTTTGCAATAATTTTAGATTTACTAAAAAAGCTACAAATCAAGCACATAGTTTCCCTAACCTCCCCTAATGTCAATACCTTACATAACCATGATACATTTTTCAAAACTAAAACATTATTAATGTTGGTACAATACTATTAACAAACTATGGACATTATTCAGATTTCTTCAGTTTTCCCACCAATGTCCTTTTTCTGTTTCATGATTCTACCCAGGATTCAACATGGCATTTAGTTATCATTTCTTCTTAGTCTTCCCCAGCGTATAATAACTTCTCTGTCTTTCCTTTTTTTTTTTTAATCACCTTTACAGTTTTGAAGAATAATAGGATCTTATAGAATGGCTTTTAGGCATTTTTTGTTTGTTTGCATGTATTTTAAAGTTTTTAAAAATTAAACTTTGTATTTTGAAATAATTCTACATTCGCCTGCTGTTGTATGAAGTAATATAGAAGGACCCTGTGTACCCTTTATTCCGTTTCCCCCAATGGCAACATCTTGAAAACTATCACCTGATATCATAACCAGGATATTGACATTGATAGAATCAAGATCAGTAGATCCTCCAACCAACTCAACTCTTGCACTCCCTTGGTTCAGCACGTGCTGACTGGGGCCTCCCATGAGTCAGGCTCTGCTGGAGGCCTGGGGACACAGGGGTGAGTGAGAGACAAAACCTGCCCTCATGGAGCTTAGCTTCTAGGAAACAGACATAGCAAGTAAACACATGCACAAACAGTATAATGGCAGCTAATGAGTGCTATGAGGAAAAATCAATCAGACTAAGGACTCAGAGAAAGTTGGAAATCCATGGGCCAGCCTTCCCTTTCAGCTCTATTGGCCGGAGCTCAGGGGCAGGTGCCTGCTTTTGATGGGAGAAAATATCAGTAACAGTTTAATTGGTGTTTTACAGTTCCATCATGTATAACTATTTTATATCTTTGTTGGAAATCCACACGGTTGTTCTGTGCTGGTAGTGTGGGTCTTTAAAAATCTAGGGAGTTTGTTTGTTGGGAAATTCCGTGGAAAGCCTTGTTTCCATTGCTTCTAGTCCCACAGTGTAGAGTCCCTCCTGTTGGTGATGGCATTTTGTACATTTAGTGACAATGGGCATAGAGTATAAAGCCTTTTACAAGTCTAAAGTAGCAGTGTTTCTATTTCTTGGTATTCTTCATATCATCAAGAAGCTGTGACAAAATCAGAGAGGTAGAAGCCAGGGAAGATTCTGGATTGCATATATTTAGATGGGCTTTTCATCTGATTGTCAATTTGTGTCACTCATAAAAGAGATATCTTAATTTTAAGTGCTTCCAGAAAATGGGAATGAAACAATGCTTAAATAGGGCCTTCAGATCAATTTATGGAATGATATCCGTTATCTTAAAAACCCTGGAAATGAGTGATTTAAAATAAACAACTATGGCCTTTTTTTATTGTGGTTAAATAGATACATAACCTAACTATTTTTAATTGTACAATTTGACTAGGCATGGTGGCACACACCTGTAATCCCAGCACTTTGGGAAGCTGAGGCTGGAGGATTGCTTGACGCTGGGAGTTTTAGACCAGCCTGGGCAACACAGTGAGCCCTCCTGTCTACTAAAAAAATTTAAATTAGCTGGGTGTGGTGGTGTGTGCCTGTAGTTCCAGCTACTTGAGAGGCTGAGGCAGGAGGATCGCTTGAGCCTAGGAATTTGAGGTTGCAGTGAGCTGTGATAGTGCCACTGCATTCCAGGTTGTGCAACAGAGCAAGACCCTGTCTCAAAAAAAAAAAAAAAAAAAAAAAAAAAAAAAACTGTACAATTCACTGACATTAAATAGGTTCACAAAGTTGTTTAACCACCCACACTCTTTCCTTAACTTTTTCATCACCCAAACAGAAACTCTCTACCCATTAAACAAAACTCCCCATGTCCCTCTTCCCCCAGCTCCTGCTAACCTCTAGGCTACTTTCTGTCTCTATGAATTTGCCTATTTTAGGTATCTCATATAAGTAAAACCATACAATATTTGTCCTTTTTTTCTGGCTTATTTCATTTAGCATTGTGTTTTCAAGGATCATTCATACTGTAGCGTGTATCAAAATTGTATTCCTTTTTATGGCTGAATAAAATATACTTTGTAAGTACAATATCCGTATATATCACATTTTAGTTATCCATTCATCTGTTGATGGCCAGGAGCATTGTTTTCACCTCTTGGCTGTTGTGAATAATGCTTCCATGAATGTTGGTGTACAAATATTTGAGTCCTTGCTGGACTTGAAAGACCTGAGTCAATTCTTTTGGGTATATACCTAGGAACAGAATTGCTGGATCTTATGTGTTATGGACTGAATGTTTGTGTCCCCTCAAAATTCATATGTTGAGATACTAACCCCCCATGTGATGGTATTAGGAGATGAGGTCTTTGGGAGGCCATGGAGCCCTCTTGAATAGGATTAGAATCCTTATGAGAAGAGACACGAAAGAGCTTGCTCTTGCTCTTGCTCTCTACCCATACCATGTGAGGATAGTAGGAGAATACAGTCCCAAGTTAGAAGGAGTGCTTTCACCAGACACCAGATCTGCCAGTGCCCTGATCTTGGACTTCCCAGCCTTCAGAACTGTAAGAAGTAAATGTGCGTGTTCAAGCAACCTGGTCTATGGCAATTTGTTATAGCACCTCGAATTGACTAAGAAAATATGTTAATTCTGTGGTTAGCTTTTGAGGAACTGCCAAACTGTTTCCCACAGTGGCTGAACCATTTTATGTTCCCACCAGCAATGCAAGAGGATTCCAATATCTCTACATTCTCAAACACACTTGTTATTTTGTTTGTTTTTATTATGGCCATCCTAGTAGGTGTGAAGTAGTATCTCATTGTAGTTTTGATTTGCATTGCTCTAATGACCAATGAAGTTGAGCATCTTTTCATGTGCTTATTGGACACTTGTATATCTTCTTTAGAGAAATATCTGTTCAAGTCCTTTACCTGTTTTTGAATTGAATTTTTTGTTGTTGTTGAACTGTAGAATTTCTTTATGTATTCAGAATATAACCCTTTATCAGGCATATGATTTGCATATATTTTCTTCCACTCTGTGTTGTCTTTTTACTCTCTTGATAGTGTCCTTTAATGCATGAAAGTTTTTAATTTTTATGAACTTCAATTTATTTCTTTTTTCTTTTATTTCTTGTGCCTTTTGTGTCATACCCAAGAAGTCACTGCCAAATCCAATATTACGAAGCATTCCCCATATGTTTTCTTCTAAGATTTTTATCGTGTAAACTGTAGTTTATAATCCCAAGTTCTGGTCTTTGATTCCTTTTTGCATATTGTGTAAGGATCCAACTTTGTTATTTTGCAGGTGGATACCCAGTTTTCCCAGCACCATTTGTTGAAAAGACTGTGCTTTCCCCATTGAATGGCCTTGGTACACCTGTTGAAAATTGATCACATATGTAAAGATTTTTTTTTTCTGGGTTCTCTATTGTATTCTACTGCTCTATGTCTGTCCTTATGCCAGTACCACACTCTTTTGATTACTGTAGCTTTGTAGTTAGTTTTGAAATCAGGAGGTATACATTTCCCAACTTTGTTCCTCTTTTTCAAGATTTCTTTGGCTATTTGGGATTTGTCCCTTAAGATTCCATGTGAAGTTTAGGATAAATTTTCTATTTCTGAAAATAATGTTATTGGGATTTTGATAGGAATTACATTCAATTTGTAGGTCACTTACAATATTAAGTCTACCAATCCATGAACATGGAATGTCTTTCCACTTATTTTATCTTCTTTGAGTTTATTCAGCAATGCTTTGTAGTTTTCAGTGTACAAGCCTTTCATCTCCTTGCTTTATTCCTAGTTTATTCTTTTTGATGCTATTATAAATGAAATTGTTTTCATAATTTTCTTTATGGATTGTTAATTACTAGTGTGTAAAAATGCAACTGATTTTATGAGTTGATGTTGTATCCTGCATCTTTGCTATTTGTTTATGAGCTATAACCATTGTGTGTGTATGTAACTTGAGGGTTTTCTACATATAAAACCATGTCATTTGCAAACAGAAGTAGTTTGACTTCTTCCTTTTCAATTGGAATGCTTTTCATTTCTTTGTCTTGCCTAATTGCCCTGTTTAGAACTTCTAGTATTATGTTGAATAGAAGTGGAGAAAGCAAGCATTCTTATCTTGCTTCTGGTATTAGGAGAAAACTTGCAGTTTTTTGTTTTGTTTTGTTTTGTTTTACCATTGAGTATGATGTTAGCTGTAGGTTTGTTGTATCTAACCTTTATCATGCTGAGGAAGTTTTTTTTTCCATTCCTAGTTTATTGAGTGTTATTGTCATAAAAAGGTGTTGAATTTTGTCAAATGCTTTTTTGACATCAATTAGATGCTCATGAGGTTTTCCTTTTTATTTTGTTAATGTGGTGTATTACATTGACTAATTTTTTTATATTGAACTATCTTTGCATTCTGTGAATGAATCCCACTTGGTCATAGTGTATAATTCTTTAAATATGCTGCTGAATTTGGTTTGCAAGTATTTTGTTGAGGATTTTTGCATCATATTCATAATGGATGTTGTTCTATCATTTTTCTTTTCTTGTACTGTTTTTGTCTTGCTTTGGTATCAGGATTATATTAGCCTCATAGAATATATAGGAAATGTTTTCTTCTCATCAAATTTTTGGAAGAGTTTGAGAAAGATTGGTGTTAATTCTTCTTTAAATGTTTGGTAGAATTTACCAGTGAAGCCATCTGGTCCAGGGATTTTCTTTGTTAGGAGGTTTTTGATTACGGATTCAATCTCCTTATTTGTTATCGGTCTTTTCATATTTTCTACTTCTTCATGGGTCAGTTTTGGTAGATTGTATCTTTCTAGGCATTCGTCCATTTCAAACATGACCATTCTAAACTAAACTGTTGGCAAATTTGTTACTACTGTCTGTTTTATTGAATTACTTTCTTGTCTTAGAGTGAAACTCTCATTTTAAATGACATGTTATTTCTTTCCAAGGTAAAGTACCAAGGAACATGAGGCTTTTGCTTGTATATATGATTGCTAATGTGTATTCAATTTTTGCCAAATATTTAATAAAATATTTTACTATATGTCTTGTGACTCATTAAAAGTGGGAAATCTCATTTGTATATAAGATTATCAGGCTATATAAAAATGATTCCAACATACCAGTGACATAGTTTAGATTACAGGGCCTCTGTGGAGTTTTTGGTAAAATATCATTATTGACTCACAATTATCCTTACTCTCGGTAAACTGACTGCTTTTACATGGTCCTTAGCCCATTTAATTTGTGTAGCAGAATGAACCAGTGTTATATTTGACTCAAATTTAAATTTCTCCATTTTCTTATCAGACACTGGGTCAGACAGAGCTAAGAGAAGCAACCAGCATCAGTGGGGCACAAGAGCTTTGTGACTTTCCTGTGTGCTTCTACCTGGTCTTCAGGATGGGTGTTTCCTGGTAGACAGTCATTCATGCAACAAGTATTTGCTGCCCTCTACCAAGCACCGTCATAACCATAGGTATCCCAACCATGCAGAACACAGAAGCGCACAAAGCAGAAAACTCCCTGTGCTTTGGGAGAACCAATGAACCCAATGAACCAAATGAAACCAAAGCCAAAAGGCAGCCTTGATCCCCCAAAAGAAATCGATTCTGTAACCCAAATTGTAAAGTTTAGAGCTTTGTATTTTGGTCCTATTAAAGAAGTGAATTCATTCTCAGGCACTGCCATCTTTGTTGGGGCTGGGCTAGCTCTTATGTCAAAAGCTTGAGCAGCCACTTTTAAGAGGAAGGGGACTACGATGATGCAGTCAGTAAATTTGTGCATGGCCTTGGAAAGCTTCCAGAATTGTAAGTGAAAGCTGATATTCTCTCCACAGAAGAAAATATAGCAAAATGGGAATCTAACCATTTCATTGGAACAGGAGATTGGACTCAAGTTACTAATACAGGAAAAGGCAAGTAGAGAAGGGTTGAGGTTTGAATTCTGAGCAGTTCTGCTTGAGGTGCAGAGCTGATGATGGTTTGGGTTAAGATAGCAATTTCCAAACCACAGCCCTGTTGCTAACAGCAAACTGGATTACCATAAGAAGGCAACTAGTTCAGTTAGAACATACCTTAGTATTATATTTTGATCAGACACCACAAGGAGCTGACTGATGTTTAACTCCAGAGTTGTAACAATTTTGAATTGTTGAATTCAAAATTCAACAATTTTGAATTTTGCCCAAATTTAGGAAAGAATTGGAGTAAGCTGGGCTAGTGGCCTCCTATAGCAAGTCAGGAAAGATATACTAGCAGAGTATAGTGTCATGTCTGTGGTTCAAAGGTTGTGTCCTTACCTCTTGAGTTACATTTTGATTGAGAGGGCAAAACTGAATTTTTCAGATATTGTCACTTCAAAGGATTCTTAAAACTCTGCCACAGGATTGATTTTTGTTACGATATCGTCAGGCAGTGAGTGAGATGACATCCTGAGGTGCTGAAATCCTTAAGTTTTCTGGCCCCTGCTGAGTGGATGACCCAAAGACCCCGGCAGTTTAACTGAGGTGTTTATTCATCTGCAGACTGGAAGCCAAGGATTGGAAATTTAACATGAAATAAATAATTAAACCTTACTTCCACAGGTGCAGAGGGCATAAATAATCTAACTGCATGCTGCCCAGGCATTCCATAGCATGGGCCATTTAGATTTAATGCCCAGGCACTCACTTGTAACTGAATATGTCAGAAGGTGGCTCCTGCCTGGGACGGGAAGGGGTGCTATTTCAAAGCAGTGTGTTTGTCTGTCTGCTGGAAAGCTGCCTCCACCCTCAGACTCTTCTGGAGACCCTTTGCTGTCTTGGATTCCAGGGGAAATGTGTCCGCCCCTTGCCCAGCCCAGAGTACGAAATCTACAACCAACTCCTCTTCTGGTTAAACAAAGGAGGTGATGTATTGAAGAGAGGCCCAAGAGAAATGATTCATTTCATCAGAAATGTTTGGAGAAACAGATGAGTTCGCTGATGGGAGTGGACTTCACACACTTTGTTCTCAGAGTCATGAGTTTGAACCTGAGATCATTTGAGCACTGGGAAGTGGCTGAAAGTGGGTGTCATTTTCTGCTTTAACAGCAACTCCTGTGATGGGCACTGAGAGGTTGCAATCCATTTTCTGGTGACCAAGGGTAAGGGTGCAACTACTAGTTCTAATTATGTCTGCATCATTTACATGGCTTTGCACACAGTACAAATGTAATAAAAATTTGTTAAACTAGTCACTGAAAGAACACTGATGCATTGTGATATTTTGTTCTTCCTAATAGTGGTCTTGCCTGAGCCAGTGTCACTCACAGTGGGGGTCCCTGGACCAGCAGCATCAGCATCTACTTAGGAATGCAAATTCTCAGGCCCTGTTCCAGAGCCAATCAATCTCCTCAGTGGGCCCAGGAATCTGTTTTTAACAAAGCCTCTGGTGATTCTGATGCCTGCGGAAGCGTGAGCCACACTGGGCTAGAGTTTCTTTGGCCAGGGAAGTGATTTAAGAATTGTACGCATCCTTATTTCCTCTCCTCAGTAGGAAGTCACCATAGCTGGTTGCAAGAGAATCGCATTTTAAATCTTTAGATGTACATGTCCCCAACCCTGCTCCCCCAGGACTTCTTACCCAGGACTCAGCTAGTCCCCTGGCTTTTTTTTCTCTCCAGATCTCATGTTTCCAGATTCTGTGCTCAGTCACTTCTTGGGAAATACAGATGGGGTTGGGAGGGAGGCATCCTCCCCTTTGCTGATTGCTGGAGGGGATTGAGCTGTCACGTCAGACCTCTGCTGAATGCCCACTGTGTGCAATGCCTGCACCACAGTGAGCAGTGCACAGTCCTCATCCCCAGGACCTCAGAAACTCCAAGGGTGGCAGACCTTGGAAGTGATGAAGGTGGGGATGAAGTGGCACTCACTGGGCTGGATCTGGGAGCACCCAGATGGGCCAAGTGCAACCCTGGGCTGGGGTGGAGTAGGAGGGCTTCCTGGAGGAAGTACTGCCTGGGCCATGGCTGATAGGGCAAGTGAGTGGCAGCAGGGTAAAGAGAGGGAGAGCCAAAGGGAATTTGAGGCTGAAGGAGCAGCACAGCTTAAAGCACACTCTGGAGAGGGTTTCGTCCAACTCTGGGGGACCATTTTTGCTTTTTACGTTACTAAATATAGTAAAGTCTGCAACTCTTACTTTTACAGCTTGATGAATTCTCAAATGTGTGCTCATCCCTGTTACCACCACACAGACCAAAAGACCGGAGAGTTCCAGCCTCCCAAAAGGGAGCCCGTCCACAGCTCCCTGCCACCAAAGGCAACCCCCATTCTTACCTCTGTCATCATAGATTAGTTTTGTTGGGGACTTTTTTAGACTATCCACTTCTTAAGGAAAAAAACTTATCCTGTATAGCCAAAGATGGCTCAGGCTGGATATGACTTTATGTGTTTTGTTTGGTCTATGCAGAATTTTTTTTTTAAGTTCATTGCTCAGATTTAAAAGTTGGGGGATTTCACACAACAAAAGCCCAACAACACTGGGCTCGTGAACCTCAGCAGCAGTGCTGGGCTGTAGTCAGGTAGGAACCGTCCCCCTGAAGATGGGTGTCCATGCGTCAGTATCCCTGGCTGTTCCCCACTGCTCACTCCTAGCCAGCTGCACTTTTGTTACTTGCCTGGCCCACTTGGGCTTGGCCCATGAGTTTTCAATCCCTGCCTTTAAATATGGTTTTGTTTCTTAGTTTGGGGCCTCCTGCATGACTGAGGGTGCTTCGTAATTTCCTTGGTTCATTCTTCAGTGTGTATTGAGCACTATGAGCCAGGCCCATGCCAAGAGCTGGGATACAGAGGTGTGCCCAGGCAGAGGGATTGAGGTATTGTTTGTTGTTTGCCATGCAGGCAGCCAGAAATGTGGCACAGTCCTATCTGCATGAGTTCACTTCTCACCACCTCCTTGGATGCCACCCATGCTGGTTGTTTCCTGGCCCCTGAGCCCACCTTGTTTCATGATCATCACACATCTGCTGTCACTATCCCTTCATTTCCTCCCTGTCTGGTCCTCATCCTTCCCTCAAGCTTTTGCTCAAGTCTCACCTCTTCCAAGAAGTCTTCACTGACCAGCCCTTTCTCTTGTGACGCCTCCCTCCCCTGATTTTATCAGCGCATTCCCCACACCACAATCCCATCAATTCTCAATTATTTATTCCCTCACATTGAAGAAACAGGGGCCTTGTTTCTTTTTTTTTTTCTTTTTTTTTTTTTTGAGACTGAGTCTCACTCTGTCGCCCGGGCTGGAGTGCAGTGGTGCGATGTCGGCTCACTGCAAGCTCCGCCTCCTGGCTTCACGCCATTCTCCTGCCTCAGCCTCCCGAGTAGCTGGGACTACAGGCGCCCGCCACCAGGCCCGGCTAATTTTTTGTATCTTTAGTAGAGACAGGGTTTCACCGTGTTAGCCAGAATGCTCCGGATCTCCTAACCTCGTGATCCACCCACCTCGGCCTCCCAAAGTGCTGGGATTACAGGCGTGAGCCACCGCGCCTGGCCCTTGTTTCTTATATTAGTTATCACAGGCCTTATGGGCAAAGACTTCCCCTATACTTCCCAGCATTGCTCCAGCATGCCCTGCACAGTTCTGAGCTTATGGCAGATACCCAGGACACACAGGAGGTGGGCTGGGAAGGGCAGGGGAGCACCGGAAAAACAGAAAAAGAGGCTGTGATGGCGGCCCCTGGGGAGGCCAGAAGGAGAGCACCAGGAGTTGCCCTCGCTGGCAGGAGCCTGGCAGGAACCCTGCCTGTCCTTGAGGGCCCATCTTCCTTGCAAGAGTGTTGACACCCTGTGAGGAGGGTGCAGAAACTCCAGCCCCAGGGCCACAGACGTTCTGGACAGTGTCATGTGAGGTGGCATTGGAGCTTCTCCTCTTACAGCCTGACAGAGTGTCCCTTGGGGTGGCAGGTTCGTTGAAGACAGCGTGGAACTGGAAAGAGAAGGTGTCATTTTGATGGCCATTCCTTCAGCTTTATGCCATGCTCCATAGACAGCCTAGGGTACCCCTCTCTGTCCCACTTTTAGTTCCTGACTCAGTGATACAGATTGCTAAAGGCAACTCAATTGCAAATAGCCCCACACCATGTGACACTGCCTCCTTGAAAAGTACCTCAGATGCTGGCAGAGGATGGTGACCTTTCAGTGGTATATGCCTGCTCTCAGCCCAGCCAGACAGACCACTGCCACAGAGGTGGGAGAGGCAAGAAGAGCCTTTAACTTAAGGGCACTTGGCAAAGGGCCGTCTCATTTGCTAGGGTTCTGTTATATGTCACTTGGTGTGCAAGCTTCCAAGAACTACTTGGCTTCCTGACAGGGAACATGATAGAATGTCAGGACCTAAGCTAATGTAAAATATGCTTTGGCCAGCCAAGTCATGCACAGGCAATGCAAGAAGCCATTAGTCGTTCACACGTCTGCGCCATGTGAGACGGGGGCTCCACTGATGGACTTAACCTTTCCAGATCCACGTGATGATGGAGATCCTGCAGGCAGTGGCTTCTTACTCAAGGCATGCTGATTTTGAAAAGTATGAGGGCATCTTTAAAAAAAAAAAAAGTGCATTCTTTTTTTTTTTTTTTTTTCCTGAGACGGAGTCTTACTCTTGCTCTGTCTCCCAGGCTGGAGTGCAGTGGTGCAATCTCGGCTCACTGCAACCTTTGCCTCCTCCTGGGTTCAAGTGATTCTTATGCCTGAGTCTCCCAAATAGCTGAGATTACAGGCGCCGACCACCACGCCTGGCTAATTTTTGTATTTTTAGTAGAGATGGGGTTTCACCATGTTGGTCAAGCTAGTTTTGAACTCCTGACCTCAGATGATCTGCCTGCCTCAGCCACAAAAAGTGCTGAGATTACAGGTGTGAGCCACTGCACACAGCCGTTTAAAAAAACAAAACAACAACAAAAAACAAAAAAAACCAAACCTGCATTCTTAAAGGGTACTTGTTTCCTGTCTCTCTTTTTTCCTTTATACGATGGTCCCCCCTTATCCATGGGGGATATGTTCCAAGACCCTCAGTGGATACCTGAAACTGCAAATAGTACTGAACCCTATATATATATATATATATACTATGTTTTTTTCCTATACATAACATGCCTATGATAAGGTTTAATTTACAAATTAGGCACAGTACTCTTGTGCGTTGGGGCCATTATGAAGCGAAATAAGGATGTCTTGATCACACGCACTGCCGTATCATTACCGTTTATCCTATCATTGAGGTGGCTACTAAATGACTCGCGGGTGGGAAGTATAGAGAGCATGTACATGCTGGACAAAAAGGTGATTCACGTCCCGGGTGAACAGAGCAGGATGGCCCAAGACTTCATCAGACTACTCAGATCGTGTGTAATTTAAAACTTATGAATTATTTATTTCTGGAATTTTCCATGTAATATTTTTGGACCATGCTTGACTGTGGGTAACTGAAAGTTTGGAAAGCGAAACTGTGGGTAAGGGGGGACTACTGTACTCCCCTCTTCCTGTTTTTCACCTCTCCCATGCCTCCCCCTAGTCCCTCCCATTTCTGTGTCTTTGTGTTTATCTGTTGAGCCTTTGGCATGAACACCAGACAAGGTTGGCTGGGTTTATAGGTGCTACATTTTTTCACTTGGGCGCTTCAGATTTAGATAATAGGATACAGAGACCTAGAGGTTTCATCCAAGTTTCAGCCTTGGGCCAGTTAGGGAGTGTGGAATTGGCAACCTTTTATGATTGTTAAGCAAAATCTTTGCAGAGGAGCTGTACCAATTAAGAAATCCTTGGCTGCCAACAGGAACCCCAACAGTGGCTTAAACCAGAGGGACATTTCTCATCTCAACATGAAACCTGGAGGCAGAGGTCTAGGTTTGGTTTGGTGGCTCAACAGGGTCTTTAGGGACCCAAAGTCTTTCCATCCCCTACCTTGCCACGTTCCATGATGTTTTTGTTCTTATGCCTGTGGCCTCCTCTTCACAGGACAGTGACAGAGGCCCCAGGATTACCTACTTACATGCCAGCAACCAAAGCAGGAAATGGGATGGGCAACAAATAAAAACCCTCTTTGGGCCAGGCACGGTGGCTCACCCCTGTCATCCTAGCACTTTGGGAGGCTGAGGCGGGCGGATCACCTGAGGTCAGGAGTTCAAGACCAATCTGGCCAACATGGTGAAAGCCTGTCTTTACTAAAATAAAAAAATTAGCCGGCCATGATAGCGGGTGCCTGTAATCCCAGCTACTTGGGAGGCTGAGACGGGAGAATCGCTTGAACCCGGGAGATGGAGGTTGCAGTGAGCCGAGTTCGTGCCACTGCATTCCAGCCTGGGTGGCTGAGAAAGACTCCGTCTCAAAAAAACAAAACAAAACAAACAAACAAACAAACAAACAAAAACCCCTCTTTGCTTCTGCCTTATCTGGGAGGGGAAATTTTCAGACTCATTGCAAAGGAAATGTCATTTAAATGTGAAAACTGATGCACAGAGCTGAGTCGTTTTGGGATACCTGTGTGAGCCGGGGGTTCCATTTTCCTGGTGACCCTTCTGAACTCCGTTCCCAGTGGTTCTTTCTCAAAATTACAGATTGTGAAGAATTTTTTTTTTTTCCTCCTAGTTTCTTCCAGCCTGGAGTTCACAGTGGGGCTTACTTCTCACCTGGTCAGCCAAAGCTTAACTGAAAATCTCCAAGAGTTCCTGTCTTTAGAAACCCATAAAGTCCGGTCCTACTCCCTGGTACTGATTCTCCTTTTTTTCTGAATGGTACTCGCATCAGCCTGGACCACGGGGAACATGCTGTTCCCATCATTTACCCCGTATATGAGCTGGAGATCTCACTGTTAGTGTTAAGTTACAGTGCCTTGCTGGTTTGGAGCTTGCCTTTTGAAAAGTTCAGGTCCAGCCCTCCTTTGCTATATCTTGGGAAATGACTTTCTGCTAAAATAATTTCGGTTTGTACATATGCATGTCCATGCACACACCCCAGCTCCACAACATCCAGTGGGAAAGGGAGTCAGGGATTTCATGGTAGCTGTCATTTTGATGAATGTCCCTGTGTCCACCCACAGAGGCCGTGACATTCCTGCCTTTCCCACTTGATAATCTGAAAATCTCCCAAGCCTGATTGCCTTGCTGTAGGCTTGCAACCTGAAATGCTGCATGGGTTCTGAGTTTCAATCCCCAGGGTCTGCACTGGCCAGGATCTGTAAGAGCCTGTGGGCTTGATGCTGATAAGGCAGAGAGCTAATGGGGGATTATCAGAGAGGGAGCGTGCCAGACAAGGTGCATTCCTCTGGGGATAGAGCAGCAGGACTTTGGGAGCTGGGACAATTGTGTGAAGCAGACGTGATTGCGTGGTCTTGTTTCAGCCAGCCTCAGCTATCCCCTTTTATCTGCCCCCAGAGGCACTGTGCTTTTTAGGCCTCCTCACCTTCCCTCTGAAATGTGCTCCCCAATGTGCCCAACTCTTCTTTCTGTTTTCCAACCTCTGCTGGGCAAAAGTGGGAAGTTGCTCTCAAGTGTTAAACGTGTTCACTCTCACCAAGTGGAAGATTTTACATTAGAATTCAGTCATTCTGTTTACTTCCTTTAAAGTCGAGAGCGTATCAGCTGAGTGTGGTGGCTCACACCTGTAATCCCAACATTTTGCTAGGCCTAGGTGGGAGGATCACCTGAGGGCAGGAGTTCAAAAGTGAGACCCCCCCCATCTCTACCAAACAAACAAACAAACAAACAAATTTGCTGAGTGAGATGGTACACACCTGTAGTCCCAACTAGTCTGGAAGCTGAGGCAGGAAGATTACTTGAGCCCAGGAGTTTGGGGCTGTAATGGGCTCGGATAGCGACCGTGCACTGCAGCCCGGGGTGACACAGCGAGGCCCTGTCTCTAAAAAATACATAAATGAAGTTGAAAGCATGTGAAGTTTATGATTGGCTTTGTGATCGGAAGGATGTGTCATGCTTTCCCCTGGGTGTTGGGAACCTTCTAAAAGAACTGCTGTCGGAATTCAGGGTCTTCTGTGCCTGTCCACCCACTAGCCCTCATGGGCGTAATGCAGAGATCTCAGAAGGGAGAGCTCTGGATCCAGACTGCTTATGTTGGAATCATCTTCCACCCACTTACTCACTGTGTGCCCTTTGGACAGTTATTTACCACTCTGCACCTCAGTTTCTTCATCTGTAAAATGGGAATTATGGTACATACCACATATGATTGTTAGGAGGAGTCAATGAGTTAACCTTTAAGTACTTAAAATGGTATCTGGCAATTAGTGAGCATCATGTAAGTGTTTGCTTAATAAATATTAAGAGTTTGGGGTTTGGGGTGGGTTTTTTTTTTTTTTTTTTTTGGTTGGCTTAATACCTTTCTAACTGAAATTTTTGTTGAGATAATTGTAGATTCAGATGCACTTGTAGGAAATAATTTAGGCCAGGCATGGTGGCTCACGCCTGCAATAAAGCCTCACTTTGGGAGGCCAAGGCGGGTGGATCACCTGAGGTCAGGAGTTCGAGACCAGCCTGGTCAACATGGTGAAACACCATCTCTACTAAAAATACAAAAAATGAGCCAGGCATGGTGGCAGGCACCTGTAATTCCAGCTACTCGGGAGGCTGAGGCAGGACAATCGCTTGACCCCAGGAGGCGGAGGTTGCAGTGAACTGAGATTGCGCCATTGCACTCTAGCCTGGACAACAACGGTGAAACTCTGTCTCAAAAAAAAAAAAGAAAAGAAAGAAAGAATTTAGAATGTATCAGTTAAAAATAAAACTAAAAAAGGAAATAATGATGAGATTTCCCATGTACCATTTATCCAGTTCCCCCAGTGACAACAGTTTGCAAAACTGTAGAGTAGTATCACAGCCAGGATATTAACATTGTTACAATCTACCTCTCTTATTTATCTTATAAAAGATTTCCCATTTTACTTCTACTCATTTGTATGTGTGTATATATTTAACCCTATACAATTTTATCACACATGTAGGTTCATGTTTCCAGCACTACAGTCGAGATACTAAATAGTTCCATCACAAGGATCTCTTGCTTTGCCTTTTACAACCACATCCACCTCCCTCCCTTTGACGAAACACCTGGCAGGGACTAATCTGTTCTCCATTTCTAAAATTTTGTCGTTTTTAAAATGTTATATAAATGAAATCAGGCCAGGCATGGTGGCTCATGCCTATAATCCCAGCATTTTGGGGGGCCATGGTGGGTGGATCACTTGAGGCCAGGAGTTCGAGACCAGCCTGGCCAATATGGCGAAACCCCATCTCTCCTAAAAATACAAAAATTAGCCAGTTGTGGTGGTGTGTACCTGTAGTCCCAGCTCCTCAGGAGGCTGAGGCAGGAGAATCACTTGAACCAGCAAAGTGGAGGTTGCAGTAAGCTGAGATCACACTACCACACTCCAGCCTGGGCAACAAAGCAAGACTCTGTCTCAAAAAATAAAATAAAATAAAAGCAATAATACAGTGTGTAACCTTTTGGGACAAGCCTTTTCACTCAGCATAATTTCCTGGAGATTTATCTAAGTTGTTGAGTGTATCAATGGTGCATTATTTTTCCTTGCTGAATAGTATTCTAGGGTATGTATGTACCACAGTTTGTTTAACCATTCACCTATTGAAGGATATCTGGCATCTTTCCAGTTTTTGGCTATTACAAAGAAAGCTGCTATGAACATTTGTGTACAGGTTTTTGTGTGAATGTAAGTTTTCATTTCTCTGGGAAAAATGCCTAAAATGCCTAAGAGTGCAATTGCTGGGTTATATGGTAATTACATGTTTAGCTTTACTACTTTAATAATTATAAAAGAACACTTTGTTATTTAAATTTGTACCTCCCAACAGTAAATGGATGTTCCACTTTTTGACTTGCAGCTAACATTGTATTAGTATTTGTTAAATAAATTAAAACAGACCACTGGCTTTTACAATGTATCCAGGACTGTGTAAGAGGAAAGGGAGAGGAGGAGATTCAGATGGTTTGGTGACAGTTCTTGTCTTTAAGACATGTGTCATCTTAGCTCTGGAAATTGAGTGGCTGGAAAGAAGAGCCATTAGACTGTGTGCAGGCAAATTATAGAAGGCCTGAAACAGCCCAGAGAACAGCCATGTGGGAGATGGGAGATGAGGACAGAGTGGAGGTTTGGAGAAGCCTTGTCAATGTTGGTGCCACCGATAGCTGAGTTTGGGAATTTTATGGTCTTTTGTATTTGACAAAAAATTGGAACTATTTGAATTTGAAGAAAAGCCATTAATTTTTCATGGAATATTATATGTTTTTGGTTAAAGGTAAGGATTATTGCAGTGATAAATCCCTTTGAAAGGGTATACTTTTCTTACAAGAAGAAAACAGAAGCATGGCCTTGCTGGAAAATGGCTGGTTTTAGTGATTCACCATTGTGAACAAAAAGTTCGATTGTTGGCCAAGTCACACAGTGGTTTTCCCAGCCTCCAGAAGGATGCTGGTTCTTTCTGTGGATTGGGTCATTTTGATGGAGTGCAGTGAAAGTTCACATAGTGTGTTTGATGCCTGGAACAGATAATTTTTCACATTACTGTCCTCTATATGACAACATTATTTTCAATAAAAACCATGCAGTCAGCAATAATTTTCTTGATTTTTTCTTCAGTTTGTAAACAATGAATGATTGAAGAAGAATGGATGTAAGTTTTAAATATACTACTCAGATCCAATAAAATATTTCACATCTGAATTAAAGTCTGATTTTTCATTTTTATAATCACTGTGCTATCACTGTTTATACCAAATCTGTTTTAACCAGTGAATCGATAATACTGCAGGGATTGGAGATACAAACTGTGTTGGAAATGGAATTGCAAATGAATTGATTCTAAACTAGTATGAATTTATTTTCTAAATCTGTGTGTGTAGGTGAGTCTGGATTTGCATGAGCAACTACAAATCCAAGAGTTCTCCAAATAAATTTCATGTAAATACCATGCTTATGAAAGCGTAAGTAATACACATATGCTAATTTGAAACTTACATATATATTAATCTCAACAGTGGTTGCAATAATTGTTTGGAACCTAAACCAACAAAACAATTGTTTTTGTGAAGGAGTAGCTTCTCATTGACATTGTTTAGACTACTGACACTTGGCCGGATGCAGTGGCTCATGCTTGTAATCCCAGCACTTTGGGAGGCCAAGGTGGGTGGATCACTTGAGGTCAGGAGTTTGAGACCATCCTGGCCAACATGGTGAAACCCCCATCTCTACTAAAAATACAAAAATTAGCCGGGTGTGATGGCAGAGTCTTGTAATCCCAGCTACTTGGGAGGCTGAGGTGGGAGAATCGCTTGACCTGGGAGGTGGAGTTTGCAGTGAGCCAGAATCACACCACTGTACTCCAGCCTGGGTGACAGAGTGAGACTCCATCTCAAAAAAAAAAAAAAGAACTGCTGATGCAGATGACTTTTAGTAGTTTTATTCCTGTTGTAAAAATCTCTAGAGACAACATCTTACCTTATTGCCTGCACTGGGGTAGCAGTTTGGTTGTGTAGCTGTGTGACTTTGAGCAAGTTGCCTTCATAGCTATAGTCATCTTCCTTATCTGCAAAATGGTAAAGCTTTCTGTGGGTTAATAATATGATCCACACAAAGTGTCTGGAGTGGCATTGGCATACAATAGGTTCTTAAGAAATGTGAGTTGTCTTCACTTCTCCACCTGGAATGGGCAATATCTGTGTGTCTCTGGGACAGCCCTGGACCTTGAGGTTGGAGCTCAGGGTGACCAGTCACAGAGCTGCCTCCCTTTTCATTCTTTCTGATATCCGCCAGGAAATGCAACGGTTCTGTTTAAGCAGCATTCATTGAGTGACTACATTGAACTCCAAAGGAAGCTTGAATAAATTCTAGAGGTTCTGAGCTGTGTCCATGCAAGCTTGGATGGGAGAGCTATTCTGGTCTCTCTTGGGATGAAAGGGTGGGAAATTTCAGGACGGAGTGGTGGGCTGTCTGTCTGGAGGGTGAACCTCAAAACCAACAGTGATTCTCCTTGGCTTGAGGGTAAAGAGGCTCTGCAGCTGTTTCTCCTAATCAAAGAGGGTTGGTTGTAGTCAGGCCATTTACAAATCACTTTCCTTTTCTTTCTCTGTCTTGGTCTTGCCTCCTCCTCATACTGATAATTGCCAAAGAATGTGGTCCAGGCCTTTTTGTGGCTTTTGTGAGCCTTTTATAGCAGTAAGAAGGAATTCTCGGTATTCTCATCATGTATAAAAGATCAAGCTATTCTTATGCATGACATAGCTCATGTTGAACGTGGAAAAACGCTTAAATGACCCAGGGAGGCTCTAGGATGGCTACTTTACATAGCAATTGTGTGCTGTAAAATGAACCTGTTGCATTTTAAAGGGGCTAAAGAGAATTCTTAATTTTGTACAGTTTAATCTGCCAAGTGATAAGGCTTTCTTTTCCCTTTTTAAAGGGAAATCTATTTAGTGACGGCTATAGAGAATATTGGGAAGGAAGCTCATATTTTTAATTTAAACAATTAGAAGCGTATTAGAAAATCTATCCTAGAAAAACATCTCATGTTGCAAATAAGCTCAGATGTAGATTGTTGGATATAAAATGGAGCTTAAGATTTTATTTTTGCTAACCTGATATTCCAGAATGTATACTTTTACAATATTAGCTGCATAGCCAATTCATTTCAACTGGAAAATACATCAAAAAGCATATAAGTTAATCAAGATCAAGCTAAAATACACTTTTAAAAAATGTTTTTTCTGGTTTTATTGCCTGCCATTCTGCTGATTTATTTCCTAGAGAAAGTTAAACATTTTTAAAACACAGAATGAATGGTTTTAAAAGGCAAACAGCATAGATCTGAAGCCTTAAAAATATTACTCAGCTATAAAAAGGAGTGAAATCCTGCCATTTGCAATAACATGAATGAAACTGGAAGACATTATTTGTGTTAAGTGAAATAAGGTAGGCACAGAAAGACAAATTTTGCATGTTTTCACTCATATGTGGGAGCTAAAAATTAAAACAACTGAACTCATAGAGATAGAGAGTAAAATGATGGTTACCAGAGGCTGGGAAGAGAGGGCAGAAAGTGGGGATGGTTAATGGGTACAAAATATAGTAAGATAGAATGAATGAGACCCAGTATTGGATAGTGCCACGGGATGACGATAGTCAACAATAACTTATTGTACATTTAAAAATAACCAGAAGAGTGGAATTGTAATGTTCCTAACACAAATAAATGATAAATGCTTGAGTTACCTGACATGATTATTATATGTTGTACCTCTGTGTCAAGACACCACAGGTACTCCACAAAGAGGTACACCTATTATGTACCTATAACAATAAAGAATTAAAGAAAACATATGAAGTAAACACTCGGTTATAAAAAGGTTGGATGAATGAGCATTGGCAGGGCTAGCTTCACTGGCAGGTGATCTGTGCTGTCACATAGGGCCCCGTGCTTAAAGGGGCTCTATGCTTGGGCGTGATGCTCTGGTAATCACCATTTTGAAATTCTTACTAATTTCTGAACAAGGGCCCCACATTTTCATTTTGCAGTGTGCCCTGCAAATTATGAGCTGGTCCTATATATCAGCTACCCAATAATTCAGCTCAAACTAGCTTTGGACTTTTGAATTTTAATCCTAATCTTAACTAACGTTTATCAGATTTTTTTTTCTGTATGTGAATTTGTGAAGACCAGCGTGATGAACTTTCATGTAGATAATTTTTTTCAACTATTTTCAAAGGGCTAAGTATTAGATAAGTGGTGTTTTTAAACATTTTTATCTTGTTTCATACAGTATAAAACTAAATCCCACTTATTTACTAGTTTCTGGTAAAATACGTAGGTTCTATATATTTTTGCTAGATAAAAACAGGTGAAATAAAACCTTATTTCTCAAATTATTAATAAAGTATTAATAGTGGCTATTGCTGAAAGCTGGGATTTCAAATGATTTTCACTTTCTAAGTTTTATAGCTCTGAGTTCAAGTTTTTACAACAAGGCGGAATTATTTTTGTATTTCAGGGGAAACAAGAAACAAAGAATTTTTTGAAAGTCTGTTCATTGTTTCCCATTCTGGAAGGTGGTGTTGGGGCATTGAGGATCCTGGGGTTCCTATTCCTGAGGGCAACCACAGAAAATTTAGTGAAGTTCAAGAAATGGCTTGGAGTGATTGAGAGTGTGGCTAGGGTGGCAGGACTGTGGCAGAAATGTCCAGTGGGGTTTGTAAACTTAGGAATAATCCGGGCCTGGCATCCAATTTCACATGAGGCAGTGAGGCAATTTTATTTTATTTTGAGTCCTTGGCTATCAATTGTAGTGTGTCTTTGTTTCTAATTTCTTTTTCTTTTTAAATGTTCTCCTCACCTCATCCCTCAATAGCAGGTCAGACGTGTTGCTGTGAGCCAAAGCTGCATGTCGCCTTTGAACCAGGACAGAGCTATCCTGATGCAGGGTCAGGTTCAATGTGAGATAAACAGCTTTGGATTCTAAACCCTTGTTGACATCTCATCCCCGCTGTACAATGTGGCATGGCTAATGCCCTCCTGCTGCTTGTGAAATGGCCAGGATTTAAATGCTGGGATCGAGAGTCAAAGACCCAGGGGATGACCCTGGCATTTTGATGCTGGACGCTTGCCTAGGAGAAGGCAACCCCGCAGGCGTGCTGGGAACTCTGGAGCAGACAGCAGGCCATTCTGGGAGCAGCCCACACTGGCCAGCATTGCTGCCCGTCTGTTAGAGGGAGTGTCTGCCCTGACCCTGGAAGGAGGGGCCATCTCTTACTTTTCTGTCTGTAGGCAGAAATGTTTTCACTAAAGGCCCTGGCACATCTTAAACATGATTTTAAAGATCAATTATAATTTCTCTTTTTTTGTTGTTTTAATTGGGATGGGATCTTGCTTTGTTGCCCAGGCTGGAGTGCAGTGTTATGATCGTAGCTCACTGCAGCCTTGAACTCCTGGGCTCAGGTGATTCTCCCTTCTCAGCCTCCTGAGTAGCTGAGACTACAGGCATGTGCCACCACGCCTGGCTATTTTGTTTTTTTAATTTTGTAGAGATGGGGGGGTCTCATTTTGTTGCCAGGTGGGTCTCAAACTCCTGGACTCAAGCAATTCTCCCACCTTGGCCTCCCAAAGTTGGGATTACAGGCATGAGCAGTGGTGCCCAGCCTCAATTAATGATTTCAAAAATCATAAAGTTCAAATAAAAAAGTCAGAACCCATTAGAGATTAACAGAATGTTTGTTTTTTTAAAACCTTTGTCCCTTGGAGCCCCAGGGACTCCAAGACTGTGCCCTCCTACACGTCCTCCAGACCAGCTTTGCTCACATCAGCGTTCTGTTTTAGGCTTTCACCTAGTCTTTCATATGAAGAAAGAGTTCATGTCTAAAAAGCAGTACCACTGAATTCGATCAACTTTTTTTTATCATGCTATTTGATCCTTAGCGTCCAAGGTCCCTTTAGTGCTGATGAGTGAAAACAGATACCAATAGTTGGACTATGATCATATTGGGCAGTTTCCTTTGTATTTGAGGTGGGTTTTCGCGCAACAAGTTGGTTGTCATGCTGAACTGGATATTCCGCAATAATCTGGAAATGTAGCCAAGACTCCAAATTATGATGACAATAATCAGACACTTCTGTAGCGTATACTGTGTGCTCGCACTTGCCTGAGCACTTCCCATGTGATTGCTATTTAATCCTCTCAACAGCCAGGAGGTAGGCCCTGCTGCCAGCCCCATCTCATGGTGCCTCCGGTTCTCAGGTTGGAAAACAACTGAATATTGGGGCTGCCCCACTGGGCCTCCTCAGAGAGCTGCTTTTCCATCTTCAGTTCTCTGCCTCCCAGTTAAACTCCCAGCCCCAGTAGGAAGGACTGAGGCGGGAGAAGGAGCTCACAGTTTGGAGAATGCAGTTTTCTTGGAGAGAAGCTGGTCCTTCCCTCCCCCTTCCCCTTTGGGGGCAAATGATGGGGCTTCCTTTTTCCAAAGTTTTCTGTGCAGATAGGGCACCCTGGCATCCAGTTTTCCAGCTAGACACGTGCGTCATCAGGAACAGCTGCCTGCCCTGGGCTCCTGGCACAGGAGAAGGAGAAGTGAGGTTAGGAACCCTTATCCCAAAGACAGGCTTCATGTGAGTCCCAGGCTCTGGACTTGTGGAGCCGGGCAGGTGACGTGAAGGCCACAGTTGGCTGGGACTGCTTTTGCTTGGGGAACCAGAAGGCTCCTACATGTGGAGGTTGTCATGAGACACACCCCTAGAGGGGAATCCAGATTTCTCCAGGGTCATCTAGAGGAGTGGTTTGGGAGGAGGCTCTTGTTACTGTCCCCCAGCCCAAGACCATGGAGGACTTGTGGGGTGCGTGTGTGATTAGACTCCAGCCGGGTGATTGTGGCCACCCCTATCCAGTGGTGCAGGAAAGAGGCCAGGAAAACCAGCCTGGCTAACATGGTGAAATCCCGTCTCTACTAAAAATACAAAAATTAGCTGGGCGTGGTGGCGGGCACCTGTAATCCCAGCTGCTCGGGAGGCTGAGATAGGAGAATTGCTTGAACCTGGGAGGCGGAGGCTGCAGTGAGCTGAGACTGTGCCACTTCACTCCAGCCTGGGAGACAGAGTGAGACTCCGTCTCAAAAAAAAAAAAAAAAAAAAAAAAGAGTCCAGGAGAGGGGAGGTGTGGGAAGGACAGGCCACTGCCACCTTTACCCCAAGCTACCACCACTGCAATAGCTCTTGCCTGGCTGGGAGGAGGGGACAAAAAGAATGTGGAATCAGCTATGAGACTGAAGTTTTGAAATGAACTGAGCTGAGTCTTAGAAATCTAAATGAAACTGGATAATTGCAAGTGACTGAAAAGTCAAGGGATGACTTTAAGGAAGTCCCCACTAATGGGGAAAGTCAGAGAAGGGGTTGACATTGCCCAGATGGGGTAGTTATGTAAAAAACGAAGGCATTCTATGTTTGTACTCTGTGAACTGAGACTGCCGCATAAGCCAGCCTCCTTTATCTATCAGTCTGATCCAGAAGAATTATTGATTTATTCATGCATTTATCCCACAATGCTTAGTATCACCTGCGTACAATGCTAGGTACTGGGAAAACAGGACTTCAGGGTTTTGCAAATGTGCTCTCTTCCTACCCACTAGGATTCTGAATTCCTACACAGGGATTGTATCCTTTTTTTTTCTCTGTCCCTCACCTCTGTTTATTGTTGTTACTCATTTAATATTGTAAGGTAATGTGTTGTTGATCTACAGTTGGAAAGTGCTAGCATTGTTTCAGATTCAGGAAGCTTATTCACATTAGTAATGGTAATTTCTTATTAGAATCAGTAATAGTAAGAAGTGATAAGATCCAAGTATGGAAGTAGCATTTTATTTTCTTTTTTCTCCAATTGAATTATCATATATTTTAATTAAGATCATGTTTTATATTATTTTGTGTCATTCTTCAGTAGGAAATGATGCATCAAACCAAACAAGGTGCTCAGTTACAGTTAGTTAATTGTGAGTTCATGTATGGTTTTCAGGTAAGTCATATGCCAGCTCTGGCCCTCATTTTTGTCATCCCTAAGATATTGTGTATGTTTGATTGTGTGGTTGCGTATAGCAGTAGCAATAATAGTGGTGGTATCAGTAGTAATCATTGTGAACAGAGATGATTCTTTTAAAATTAAAAGCTACTGCAATTTAATAGCTACTGCCATAGTCTGAGCATGACATGAGGAGGTTCGCTAGAATATTTCAATCTTTATTGATTGAGGCCAATAAAAACTGATCTAGAGGCTGGGTGTGGTGGCTCACCCCTGTAATCCCAGCATTTTGGGAGGCCAAGGCGGGTGGATCACTTGAGGTCAGGAGTTTGAGACCAGCCTGGCCAAAATGGTGAAACCCCATCTCTACCAAAAATACAAAAATTAGCAGGGCGTGGCAGTGCCTGCCTTTAATCCCAGCTACTCGGGAGGCTGAGGCATGAGAATCGCTTGAACCTGGGAAGCAGGGATTGCAGTGAGCTGAGATCGCACCACTGCACTCCAGCCTGGGTGTCAGAACAAGATTCTGTGCCCTGCCCCCAAAAAACTGATCTAGAGACCCCAATAATTACCTTTCAGTTATGTCATGAGTGTGTACTTAATCACCTGGACTCCACTATATAATTCTGTTTGGCATAAACTGTTTTTGGTCTTTTCTGTGATTCCCCAACACATCTATTACACCCTCTATAGAGTATCTTAAAATGGTTGCCGTCATCCTGGGTCACCCCGACTTTGGCGTCCATATTTGTAAAGTGTCTTTTCCTTCCTCTTTGACTGCCTCAGTTTCCCCCAGAATACCTCTTGTGATGCTTCTTTTGTTCTGTCCACTCCCTCAGTGCTTGCTCTATTCTCCCTGCTCTTTAGGGCTTTTAGTGTGAGAATCACAGAAGATAAGTAATTGACATACATACAGGCTTGACTAACGGGGCAGATGCAGAGAAGTGGATTTTTATGGAAAATATATGGAAAGCAACCTGGCCAAAGAGCCATCACTAGGATTCCAGGTCTGGCGTGGCCACAGATCTGCTGTGTGGTCCTAAACAAGTCTGCTACACAGAGTAACGTGCACTAGGCTTAGCTAGTATTATAACTGTTGCTGGTTATTAGATAATCTTTCCTGGCCTCAGTTTCCTTGCTGTTAAGTAAGGAACATGGCTTGAGTGATATCCTGAGTCCTCTCCACTCTCATTTTAGGTGCAATACGATTATAACCCTGACTAGGATAAATCACTAGGGAACAAAGATGAGGCCCTAAATCTCCTGTGTCCCTTATGACACTTTGCATGCTACAGGGGCAGAGTAGTCATTTAATAATTCAGTACTGCAACTGGGTTTTTAGGGCATTGCTGAGGAATTTTTTATTATCTAAATATATGCATTACTGGCAAATTAAAGAATAAATGGACAAATTCTACTCAGCATTTGTATAGTGTTTTGAAAGAGACTCACATTCATCAATTTAATGTCAGCCTCGCAACCATTCCCTAAAGTAGGTAGAGCACATCTGACCTCAATTTATGGATAAAGAAATGGAAGCTTAGAGAGGGGATTATTTTGTTCAGGTTTCCCAGCTAGTAAGTGGCAAGTCTGGAACCACAATCCCGGGCTCCTTATCCCTGTGCCAGTGCGTTTTCCAGCCTACTAAGGACTACCTTTTTGGGCTAGTTGGGAACAGTAAGAAATACTTCATTGTGAAGACTGATAATATTCAGATGTATTAATCCCTAGAAGATACATGGCCCAAAGGATCATCACCCAGGAATGTTATTAGAATGAAGCTTACCCATCTCCTGTGAGGACCTGGCTAAGCAGATCTGTGCCTGGAGTTACAGTCATGGCAGTGCTCCTGATTCTGAAGATGGGCTATGGGAAGAGGACTTTGGGACATGCTAAGCCTCCTGAGTAGACACTTGAGCCTTGGCATAGTTGGGATTAGGGAATGGTAGGAGACCCTCTTAAGAAAGAAAAGAGTGTTCCCTGACTCAAGAGCCTCATGAACCTGGGTCTTGCCCATGCTGGGTAGCTAGAAATGTAACCATATCTGAAGTTCTTGGAGGGCAATGAAAAGGTTGTGTAAAGGAGTATTGTTTGGCAGATGTCTCTAGTACCATTGCTGCAACAAATAAAGCTGGCTTAGCACTGGCCTGTCTGAAGCTGTGCTCTGCAGTGGTTGTAGTCATACTGAACTGACCACGTGACCATCTAGGCTCCTAGGAACTGCTAGAGGGGCCAGACAATGAGGACCCAAGAGCTTCCAACCCAAGGTACTCCTAGAAGATCCCATTACTCGACAGCAGCAACTTCTGCTTCTAGAACTTGCTGAGAGACCTGCTGATGAGAGCAGCTGCTGTCAGCTGTCAGGAGGAGCTGCTGCCCCAAGAGAGCAGGAACAGCCTCTGGGAGCTGTGGGTGGCCCATGCCCAACAGGAGTCACCAGTAGGAGCAGCAGATAGAGTACCAGGTGAGGCAGTCCTTCCTGGTTGTCCTCAGCCCCTTAGAATTGTTGAGAAGGGGCAACATGGTCCATCTTCCAAGAAGAATCCTTCTCTAGTAGTTGACCTGGTTGGAGACCCAGCAGCTCAGGGTGGAGGCTCCAGCTGGCTTGAATTGTCTCCTGGTCTTCAAGTCACTTGTTGGAGGGGTGGCCCAGGGAAAAAGGATTGCCTTCCCAAATGATGTTGATGAAAATAATATCAGTAATCCAAAAGGTTTTTAAAATGTAATTTATTGCCTGGGAGCATTGGTTCAAGCCTGTAATCCCAGCACTTTGGGAGGTCGAGGCAGGCAGATCATGTGAGGTCAGGAGTTCGAGACCATCCTGGTCAACATGGTGAAACCTCAACTCTACTAAAAATACAAAAATTAGCTGGGCATGATGGCAGACTCCTGTAATCCCAGCTACTTGGGAGGCTGAATTGGGAGAATCGCTTGAACCAGGGAGGCAGAGGCTGCAGTGAGTCAAGATCGCACCACTGCACTCCAGCCTGTGCGACACAGTGAGACTCTGTCCAAAAACAAAAACAAACAAAAAAAAAAACAAAGAAAAAACCCATAATTTGTGAATATTCGTACTTCTATACTCCATCACTCTTTACTGACTAACTCCCAAGTGGAAGTGAATGTTTCCATCTTGTGTCATCACACTGTCTGCAGCACTTTCATATCAGCCATGCATGTACTCCTTCATCAGATGTTGGTTGAGTACTGTAGATGGCTCAGGCCATCAAATGTCAGTTTTCCTTTGCTGCATTGTACTTACTTATGTACATATCTTAGCCCTCCACTAGACTAAAGTCTTTTTTGTTAAGTCCTGATAGGTTAGGTTTATGCTGTAGCCACAAAACCCCAAAGGTTTAATACAACAAAAATTTTATTTCTCACTCATTCACAAATCCTACATGATTTGGTTGGGTGAATATTGAGGGGCTGCTCCATATGATTCCTCAGGGACTCAGGATGACTGGGGTTCCATCATCTTATAGCTGAGCTAACTGGAACATGTGGCCTTGATCACTGAGATGGGGAAGAGAGAGTACTGAAGGGTCTCACCCCTGCAATTACATTGCAATTACAATTACAGTACTGAAGGGTCTCACCCCAGCCTGGAGATAGCATCACGTCTACTCACAGCCCATTGGCCATAACTAATCATATGGTCCCCACTTAACTACAAGGGAGGCAGAAAGTGTAATCCCCCTGTGTGCCCAGAAGAAAAGAACTAGATGAGCATGAGCACTAGAAGTCTCTCCACAAGCTTTTGATTATGTTCTTGGTTCTCTCACTCACTTGCAGCAAAGTTGTCTCAGGAAGTATCACATTCTTCATTTGTAAAAAGGGGATAATGTAAGTGATGAAAAGTCAAGTATGTATTGCCAATTTTCCAGTTTGGAAAAGACTAATCAATAATTTAGGCATCCTCTGTGTGAAGGTCTTGGTCTTTTCTCTTTCCTAGTAATAAGGAGGTAGAATGGTAGGTGCGTAATTAGGGGCAGGAGCAGTCCCCTTAGAAGGCCCCAGATGTCTCCCTCCAGGGCAAGGCTTAGCCTCATTTCCTGCCATAGAACAACTCCTGCAACTGCATACCACCCTCACCCCAGAGCCTCAGGGCACCTGGCTTCTCCTGCTCTGTAGGCCTATATGGAGGCCCATTGACCAGGTCTCAATTATGTAACATCTGGCCTAATTAAACATGTACTGTTTACCTTTATTCATGCAATTGCCATTGAAAGAGTAGGATTTGGGATTGGGGTGATCTGGGTGATCTAATACTGCAAGTTATTATGTCCTAACTTGGAGTGAGTGTACAAGAAACAATGATCAGAGTTCAGAAGACAGTCGGTATTTCAGTATGCATATTCATGGGGAATAAATGACTGGAGTATAGAGTAAAAGAATTACGGCTGGGCATGGTGGCTGATGCCTGTAATCCCAGCACTTTGGGAGACCGAGGTGGGCAGATCCTGAGGTCAGGAGATCAAGATCATCCTGGCTAACAAGGTGAAACCCTGTCTCTACTAAAAATACACAAAAAAAAAATTAGCCAGGTGTGGTGGTGGGCGCCTGTAGTCCCAGCTACTTGAGAGGCTGAGGCAGAAGAATGGCGTGAACCTGGGAGGTGGAGCTTGCAGTGAGCCGAGATCGTGCCCCTGCACTCCCACCTCAGTGACACAACTCCGTCTCAAAAAAAAAAAGAAAAAAAAAGATTTAAAACATGGAAAATTTGAATTTACAACTGTGCTTGTTATCCTTCCTGTAATTGTGTTTTAAACATCGGTTGATTGAGTTTTTTTCATTGTTTGTTTGGTTTTTGCATAAAGAAATGTTTGATATCACATTTGTCTTGTCTGTGTTTCTTGTGACAGGCCCCAGCACTAGTGTGGCAATCCTCAACTGCAGGCTTCTGAGGACAGAACTGTGTGCTGCCTGCTTCACTCTCTCTCCAAGCTCCTTTTGCAATGCAAAATAAGGTGTTTAATAAATGATGAGGCTGGTGAAGGTGGTCTGCAGGGACAGCCTTCATATTTAATTCACTACACCCTCATTCTTTCCTATTCTTCAGAAGTACTGTTGGGACCTTCAAATCTCATAAATATTTTACTGCCCTCCTCCCCCTCCTCCTCCCTCCTCTCCAGAAAAATTCCATCTGTGCAAATCCCATTTTGTTCCAAGGGTGATAATCTTCAGGGAAACTTATGGAATGTGATGGGTTTACTGGAGTTCCTGGGTGACAGGCCCCCAAGAACCCCCTTCACTTCTGCAGGGCTTACTGTAGAGATGACATCGATGTCCCCTGGCCATCTGGAGTGAACTGAATGTGAGGTGGAGAGAGTGTGGGCTTTGAAGTGTCTCCCACCTGATTTGAATCCCACCCCTGCCGTTGACTGGTTGTGCGACGTTGGGTCTCAGTTCAGATCTTGTTCACTTGTGTTCTGTAGTAGATCCTGGCATCTGTTGCTCCATCTGCCTGCCACAGTTTCCCATCCCTCTTCCTCTGGTTTTGATTCCTTGAGGGGAGTTCCTCATCCACCTCACATGGTCCTACTGTGGCTATCAGTCATGGAATCACAAAGGGATCTTCCTCACTCACTGGAGTGGGCAGGTGACCCAAAGCGCTCCATTGCACTGGCCCCACTCACTGTGCGAGGGAGGAGCCTCATTCTCAAGCAACCCCAGTTAGCATTTGTCCTGGGACTAGTGCATGGAGAGAAACAATCCCTTTTGCACATGGGCTGCCTAGAAAGAATGTGAGTCTGGGGCTTCGGGCATCTGTTCTGTTTGACATGTGGCAATATCCTTTGAGAATGAAGAAAAACAGACAAGCAGCCTGAGAGCTAGGGCGGGGGACAGAGGCTTGGCCACATGGCTTCCACCCTTGCATGCAGTGGGCCTGGAGTCAGCACCACCCCTGACTTCCCAAGGACAGAAGCCAGCACTTCCCCTTTTTGTTTCAGCAACTTTGGGTTGGGTTTCTGTCACATGCACTTAAAAGAGTTTGAATACAAATACCTTTATCATCCTCTAGTTTTTAAAACACATTACATTTTATAAGCAATATATAAATTCATCATTACAGACATTCAGACATCTTAGTTTTTCCTTAGAAGACCAAGTACTCAGAGGAGGGCTCCATGCTTCCCCACCTCTGCCCAACTGGACTCTCCCTTGCAAAAAATGTGTCACCACTGACAGCTGTTTGGGGTATAAACTTCCAGCCCTTTTTCTGGTATTTCTATCTGTATGTTTGTATACATGCATAGATAGTTTGTTTTATTTTTTAGCATATACAGTAGGTTATTACATGTATTCTTCTATAACTTTTTTAGTTTTTTTTTTGAGATCTTTGATGTTAATGCATATAATTCTACTCCATTCTTTTTTTTTTCTTTTTTTTTTTTTAGTCTCACTCTGTTGCCCAGGCTGGAATGTAGTGGTGTGATCTCTACTCACTACAACATCCGCCTCCGAGGTTCAAGCTATTCTTCTGCCTCAGCTTCCCAAGTAGCTGGGATTACAGGCACCCGCCACAATGCCCGGCTAATTTTTGAATTTTTTTTTAGTAGAGACAGGGTTTCACCATGTTGGCCAGGCTGGTCTTGACCTCCTGACTTCAAGTTATCCACCCATCTCGGCCTCCCAAAGTGATTACAGGCATAAGCCACCATACCCAGCCTAATTCTACTTCTTTCTTATTAAAGACTTCACAGATTTGATAGCATAGTTAATCTGCTTAAATAATACCCTGTTGATGGACATTGAGTTATTATTGTCCTGTCTTTTTCTGTAGAGAGAAAGTTTGTGTTTGTTTTCTACATACATTTGGAGACATATCTGTAGGTAGAGTCTTCTAATAGAATGGCTGAGTTGCAGAGCATGTATGTGACACATTTTGGTAGATTCTGCCAAATGGTGTTCCGAAAAGGCTTTTCGGATTCAGACTCCCACCTGCAGAGCAGGAAAAATTTGTTTTCCCACATCCTCACCAACACTGAAGGTGAGCCTGTTTCAGTTTTCCTAGTCTTGAAAATGAAAACACATGAGATTGTTGTTGCTGTTCATTCCTCTGAACACTGGCAGAGTGGGCACCCTTCACAGAGGTCTTGGTCTCTTGCATTTCCCCTTCCGTTAATTGATACTCATTGATTTCACTTTCTAAACATGTGATTGTGTGTCCTTCTTATTGACTTGACAAATTCCTAATTCCTAACAGGTCTCACTGCCATGCTATTGATGTTGTAAATATTGCTTTTGGTTTTGTTTATAAATGGGTTTTATTTTGTTTTTGTTTTTGTCTCGCGGGTATAGGTATGTATAGTTTTAGGTTTTGTTTTTGTTCTTCTTTAATCAGGCCAACATTTTCAATTTTTATGACTTTGAACCTGTTCATCGTTTTCTTTATGGCTTCTGAGTTTTGTGTCTTTCTTGGGAAGGCCTTTCCCATCCCAGATTACAAAGAGTTTCTCCTATGTGTATTTTTTATTAAAGTTAGAGATTTCATCCAGTATTGTCATCTTTGTCTTAGTTTCTTCATCTGTAAACAAGGATTGTAATATGTGCCTCTTAAGGATTCAATGAGATAATGTGTGTAAAGGGTTCCTCCTCCCTCCCCCACCTCTGTCTTATTCTGTTTGGGCTGTTTTATTGGGTAGCTTAAATAAACATTTATTTTTAACGGCTCTGGAGGCTGAGGCATCCAAAATCAAGGCACCAGCAAATTTGATGTCTGGTGAGGGATAGCTTCCTGGTTCTTGGAGATGCCTTCTTGCTGTACCCTCCTATGGCAAGAGGGGTGAAGGAGCGCCCTGGTGGTGATCTTTTTTATAAGGGCACTAATCCCAGTCATGAGGGCTCTGTCCTAGTGACCTAATCACCTCCTAAAGCCCTCAACTCCTGATACCATCACAATGCAGGTGAGATGCCAACATATGGGTTTTGGGAGAACTCCAATGTTCAGTCCACCCTCCCACCTTTCCAGTCACTGCACTGACAAGCTTGCTTCATTCCTAGTGGAGTCCTCAGGGCTGTTTCTTTGATGCCAAGGAGGTTGGCACAATGTCTGGGAATCCTGTGTCCACCCGGCCACCAGCAGGGGACTAGCTGCTTCCTGGGAGTGCTCAGGCCCTCACACCACCTTTGCTCTCCTGGAAAGTGACATTCTTCTATCTTCTTTCTAGTCCACATTTTGTAGTGCAACCGCGGGACTGGGACATAGCCATGGGCCAGAAGCCTTGGCATCATCCTGGACTCTCATCTTTCTTTTCTCCCCACATCCGGTCCATCAGCAGATCCTCTCAGCTCTACCTTAAGACACAGTCAGAATCACTTCTCCACCACTCCTCTGCTACCACCTGGGCCAGGCCACATGGCCTCCCACTTGGATCCCTGCAGTACCTGTCCCACCCTGCCCCTGCAGCCTGCTCTCCTAACCCTCATCCCTGTGGTGCCCATCCCACCCTGCCCCTACAGCCTGCTCTCCCACAGCAGCTGGAGTGACCATTGAAAATGCACGTCCAGTCATTTCCGTCCTCTACTCAAAACCCTCCAGACCCTTCCCACATTATCAGAATAAAAGCCAGAGGTCCCACTATGGCCTAGCAGGCCCTCCATGGCCTTCACCTTCGTTTCCTCTCACTTCATTTCCCGTGCTCTCCCTGACATTTCTCTCACTGGCTACCTTGCTCTTCCTCAGGTATGACCTTCGCTCCCTGCTGCCTGGAACCCTCTCCTTCTGGATTCTACAGGACTGGCTTCCTTATTTCATGCAGGCACCTGCTCAGTTGCCGCCACATGGAGAGGCCTTCCCCGGCCCTATCTCAAGCACCCCGTAATCCCCTTTCACTCTCTGTCCCCCTTTCCTTCCTCAGTCTTCCTCAGCACTAAGCATTGCCTGACACATTATACATTTACTTGTCCTCTACTGGAATGTCATTTCCATGAGGAGAGAGACTTTTTCTTGTTCCCTGCTGAGTCAATCTCCATCCCTAGAGCAATGCCTGCTATATGGCAGCCCCTCACCTGTTTGTTAAATGAATATGAAAATGTCGAACCTGGACTCTTTCTAATGAGGGCCCAGCCTGCTTTTAGAACCTTGGCTACCTTCCCTCCAGTGGGCCTCGGAGTGGGCAGTGTGAACATTTGCTCTTGTGAATGCCGTTTCCCATGGGCCTTGGTAAGTTCTGCCATGGAGGGACGGGACTGGTGAGTGTGCGCGTGTCTGTCCATGTTTGGGTCTGTCCAGGCATCGTCCTCCCAGCAGTAAATCATCACTGCACTGACCGTGCCTTTTCACATGACCACAGGGCAAATCAGCACGCTCTTCTGCAGCCTCCCTAATTGGTGTCATCTTCAAAAACAACCTGTGGCTTCCGACTGTGGTTCTGCTTGTGAAAGTGTCTCCCTATTTCTCATGGAACATCTTAATGTAGCTGGGTACTTGGATCTCTCTGCACCTTCTCATTTCACCAAGCTATAAAATGAAGGCCTAAAAATAGGTGTGATAAGCAGATCAAGGCCATTTATTGCAGAACCTTCCTCCTCACCTCACCTACAGCCCGGAGCATGTGTGTGCAGAGCAGGCAGTCTCTGGGGGGATGCATCCAAGACTTTGGGTATTAGAACAAGGCATACTGGGGTGTCAGGGGCAGAGATTTATCTCCTCTCCCAGTTGGAGAGGGGAGGACTCCCTCCTTAGGCACCTGCTCCTTCTCCTTGTCTCTGCCCCTGCCTTTTCTCTGCCTTTGATTAATTTTTTGGAGGGGATGATGTAGTTTAGAGCAATTAAGTTAATTGTCTTAGAAATCATGATTTCTTTTGATGCACTGTTTCCTCTATGGAGACTTCCTGGCTCTTGGTTGCTGTCAGTGTTTAATTATGGTTGTCAGGCAAGATGATTTGAAATGATTAATGGGAAGATGTATTTCAAGAACAACAGCAGGCATTTTTAAATTAATTTTTAAATAGACTTTATTTTTTAGAGAAGTTTTAAGTTCACAACAAAATTGAGAGGAAGGTACAAGATTTCCCATCCACCCCCTCCCTCACACATGCACAACCTCCCCCATTATCAGCATCCCCCAGCAGAGTAGTACAGTTATTACAGTTGATGAACCTGCATGAAGCATTGTGATCACTCAGAGTCCATAGTTTACAGTGGGGAGCATCCTTGGTGTTGTGTATTCTGTGGGTTCGAACAAATGTGTAATGACATGTATCTACCATTATAATATCCTACAGAGTTTCACCGCCCTAGTGAAAATTAAAATTTAATTACACAAATAATAGATGAATGCATGCTCCTTTAAAGTAGTAAAACATTACACATAAAACTAAAGTCTCTTTTTTCCACCACTCTCAAACTCAGATCTTGCCCCAGAATTAGTCACTGTTATCAGCTTGTTTGTATGCTTCTATTTGTGCCCCAGGTAACCTTGGAGGATAGAGTGATGATACTAATTACATCTCTGATACCATTGACAAAGGAGCTCTAGGGCTAGGACATGTACTGGGGATTTCATATGATTCTCCCAGTGGGCTGAACATGGTGGCTTAAGCCTGTAATCCCAGCACTTTGAGAGGCTGAGGCAGGCAGATCACTTGAGGTCAGGAGTTTGAGATTAGCCTGGCCAAAAAGGCAAAACTCTGTCTCTACTAAAAATATAAAAATTAGCCAGGCGTTGTGGCATGCACCTGTAATCCCAGCTACTTGGGAGGCTGAGGCAGGAGAATTGCTTGAACCCAGGAGGCAGAGGTTGCAGTGAGCCGAGATCGCCTCACCGCACTCCAGCCTGGGCGCCAGAGCGAGACTCCATCTAAAAAAAAAAAAAAAAAAAAAAAATCATCCCAGCAACCCTATAAGGTAGGAGGTGGGTACTGTTTTGTTAATAACAGCTTTGATGAGATGTAAGTCACATATCATGAAATTCACCATTTAAAAATATACAAGTAAACGGTTATATATTCACAGAGCTGTAATTCATCACCACTAATTCCAGAATATTTTTATACCCCCAAAAGAAACTGTGTACCCATTAGCAGTCACTCCCCATCCCTTCCCTTTCCCCTTCCCTCATCCTCTGGCAACCACTAAACTATTTCCTGTCTGTGTGGATTTGCCTCATCTGGACATTTCATATAAATGGGATAATGTAGGAGTGGAATTGCTGGGTCATATGGTAACTTCAGATGTAACATTTTGAGGAGCATCCAAACTGTTTTCCAACGTGACTACACCATTTTACACCAATGCCACTAACAATGAATGAGGATTCCAATTTTTCCACATTCTTACAGCACTTATTATCATCTTTTTGATTTCAGCCATTCTAGTGGATATGAAGGGGAAACTCATTGTGGTTTTGATTTGCATTTCCTTAGTGACTAACAATGTTGAACATCTTCTCATGTGCTTAATGACCATTTGCATGTCTTCTCTGGAGACACATCTATTCAAATCCTTTGCCTATTTTTAATTGGGTTATGCGTCTTTATTGTTGAGGTTTTTTAACCCTGTTGTACAGATGAGCACGGCCCTTCCTCTGTGTCAGTGCACAGGTAAGGCAGAATTATTGTGATTTTTAGTTCATATGAAATTCCTTAAGTGTTGGGCTTCAGTTTTACTTCGATTATAGGCTTATCTTTTCTTCCATGTCTAAATAATAATAGTATTCATTTGTTAGTACATGACAGACACTGTATTCTAAACACTCTACTATTCTAAACAACTCTGCAGAAACTGAGGCTCAGAAAGGTTACATTACTAGCCAAAAGTTACCGGGTAAGAGACCAAGCCAGGGTCCAAGTCAGGTCTGTTGACTTCAGGGCTTATATTCTGAAGTCAATACTTAGCCATCAAAAGAGACAAACAAATCCCATCTGCCAGTGTGTGTGCAGAACCCGTTTGTCTCTGTGGCAGTGGTAAAACAAACGACCAAACAAAACCAAACTGATGCTGTGATGCTGGGCCTTCAAGCTAGTGATGCTTCAGAATACACCACACCAGACTACCTGTAAAACATCTGCTCCAACAGGTTGCAGGCTGCTCAGGTTGAAATTGCTCCAAGCTGGGAGCTGCAGAACTGACGTAGCCTTTCAGCAAAATTGTGACTTCTTTGTTGAGAGAGGAAGTCTGAAGATGTTTCCTGGGGCCTCACCTCTTACCTGCTATTTCCTGAGAGTGCTTCGTCAAGATTTTCTCAGTTCTGTTTCTGGAGACAGAGCAGGAACCGTTGACTTGAATCACGTTAGCACTGTGAGTGGGGAGAAGCATTGACTCCCTGGCTTCTCCCCACAAAGAGTCACCTTGACAGGCCCAGTAATATCCCTGCAGCCATGGGTGTGCTGGGCCATATCGTTGCCCTGGTGGAGGTCTGGCACAAGACTCAGGGAGGGGACATTCTTTCTCTGAAGCCAAAGCAGATGTTTTCACTTCATCTGGGGATGAATCATCTGGGGAATGAGAACAGTAGGCAAGGAAGGCAGGATCACCATTATCACAGGAGATGCTTTATCCGGCACCTACTGTAAGTGTACCAGGTTTCTTGAGGCAGTGCCTGGAAACCTTGATCCTGGTCTGCCTGCATCCCCCTCAGGAACTTGACTGCTTGGGCTCTGACTGCATGCCTACCATGTGCCAGGTCTTCGAGGAGGAGTCCCAGTCCTCAAGAAGTTTAAAGTTTTGGGTAGAGAAACGTGTGGATCGCCAAGTTACTGCAAAGTGGACTGTGATAAACACTGTCACTGAGCTCTATTAAGCAAGTGACACCACTCCACGAACTTGGATGATCATAGCTCTTTCCCATCTGCACAGCAGGTTAATCATTCTCACCCTGTGTAATTCACAAGAATGACTCGGGAGTAAATGAGACCAAGAATGTGCCAGAGTTGAGTGTACTAGTGGTGCTAACATTTTGGAATCAGAGATCCCTTTCAAGGGCTGATGAAAGCTTTGGACTTTCACCTCAGAAAAATTACTCTGGAGCGTGCACTTATATGACTTTGCAAACAGTTTCAATTTCATGGTTTTTATGAACATCCTGAAACCCATCCATGGACCCTTGTGGGGGACCTGTAGGTCAATAACGCCTGTTTCGGTGCTTATTCCCTGAAGGATGTTTTTAAAGTCCCAGATAAATTCACATTACTATTATTAGGAATCCTATGTTTCTCAGTTACTTCTATGTTAAAAATCTTTCTCCTAAACAATTATTTGCTAAATATCCCTTATAACTAGGTATTATTTAGATTGATGAACTTTAAGGATAAAGCAAAAACAAGACAATCTGATTGGCCAGATTTCTCTTCTGTTTTGTGTACATGTATAACATAAAATGGAAAACAATTGCAGAGGTGCAGGCTTTAAAAAAATACAGAAACAGAGCACATCAACCTGGATTTTAGGTATGACATCTTGCTTGGTTTTGTATTTCAGGGGCTGCAGAGCTCACAGAGCTATTGTGGGGAGGCAGCGTTAAATCTGTTGCTCTTGTAAAACCAATTGTATGGCATATAGCTGGGGTGGCGTGTGTATAGGAAGCTGAGAGCATTGGTCACGCCAGTTCTCTGAGACGGGAGGCAGGATTGACAGCCACAGCTTGGCCTCTGTGCTGGGGGTGGAATCTGCTGCGTGTGCAGCCTCCTTCCTGCCCCCCTCCCCCCACCCCATCCTGGCAGGCAGTGGTGCTGAGCAGATGGACCCCATCCCCATCTTGGGGGCACATGTGTTGCTGACTGCCCCATCTGCCCACTCCTGCTTTACCTCTCCCTCTCTCTGGGCACCCGCCTCCTTGCTCCCCTGACGCAGCTCCTCTGCCGGCCTCTCCCTCTCAGTGGAATGTTCTGTCCCAGGAGGCATTGCATCACTGCTGACCAGCCTCCTGCTCCTGATGACTGGTTTGGCTCTGACCACGAAAGGGCTCAGGTTTGGGTTTCAGGGCTGCTGTGGGTGTCTCTGTCCTAGGTGGCCTGTCTCAGAGTTGGAGATGGTAAGGTCATGATACCACCCAGCATCTCTACAGCATCATATTTTCTCCGTACTAGAGCACTTTCTAAGGTCTCCCCTATCCTCTCATGGCATGGGTTACTGTTCCAAGCATCAGCAATGAGCGAGGCCCTCTATTCACTTGCCTGTCACTCTCAGGGTAGCAGATGGAGGCAGGATTACTCTGTACCCAATGAGAGTTTCACTGGTGCATAGCTTGGTGATTAACCCCAGTTCCTCTACCCACTGGATATGGGATCATGAACAAGTGATGGCCCTCTAAGCTACTCAGTGTCTTTGTCTGTGAGGTGGGACTAACACCTGCTTCTTTGGTTTGTGAGGATTAAATGACATTGTAGAAAAACTACAAAGTTTGGGGTCCTCAAAACCACTTCCACTTCTGATACCAGTTGCAGGTTCAAGGGTCTCCAAGACCACACTCAGGTGTTAGAAAGTCCTACAGCACTTACTGAAAGTGGTTATAATCAAAGTTATGGTTTATTGCAGGAAAAAGATACAAATTAAAATAAGCTGAGGGCAGGGGCCCACAGGGAATCTCACCTGAGCCTGTATTTTTGTTTTGTTTTATTTTTGAGATGGAGTTTTGCTCTTATCGCCCAGGCTGGAGTGCAATGGTGCAACCTTGGCTCACTGCAACCTCTGGCTCATGGGTTCAAGCGATTCTCCTGCCTCAGCCTCCGGAGTAGCTGGGATCACAGGTGCCCACCACCCTGCCCGGCTGATTTTTTGTGTTTTTAGCAGAGACAGCGTTTCGCCATGTTGGCCAGGCTGGTCTCAAACTCCTGACCTCAAGTGATCTGCCTTGGCCTCCCAAAGTGTTAGGATTACAGGCGTGAGTCACCACGCCCAGCCTTTTTTTTTTTTTTTTTTTTTTACTATTAAGAAATTCCCCCTTTTATCTTTAGTTGACATATAATGTATGTATTTCTGGGATACAGTATGGTATTTCAATATGTGTACATAATTCATTTTTTCAGTTTTTGGGTTTCTGATTCACGCGCGGTTTATTCTGGTGTTTGGTGTCAGGTGTGGGCTGCAATTGTATCTTTTTCCAAATGACTCTCCAGTTGTCACAATACTATTTATTAAAAAGTCCATCCTGTTCTCACAGATGTGAGACACTGTCTCAATTATATTTTAAATTTTTGTATGTAGTTGGGTTGACTTTTAAACTTTCTATTCTGTTTTAGTTGTCTGGTTGTTTACTCATATGCAATGTTTTGATATAAAGAAGACCAAATCACTTCCCTCTTGGCTCTTATTTATAAGAGGCTTATCAGTTAATTTTGTATATTTTTCTTTTTTTTAATTTTACTTTAGGTTCTGGGATACACGTGCTGAACGTGCAGGTTTGTTACATGGGTATACATGTGCTATGGTGGTTTGCTGCACTCATCAGCCCATCATCTAGGTTTTAAGCCCCGCATGCCTTAGGTATTTGTCCTAATGCTTTCCCTCCCCTTGTCCCCCATCCCTCAACAGGCCCCAGTGTGTGGTGTTCTCCTCCCTGTGTTCATGTGTTCTCATTGTTTAACTCCCACCTATGAGTGAGAACATGTGGTGTTTGGTTTTCTGTTCCTGTGTTAGTTTGCTGAGGATGATGGTTTCCAGCTTCATCCATGTCTCTGCAAAGGACATGAACTCATTCTTTTTTATGGCTGCATAGTATTTCACGGTATATATGTGCAACATTTTCTTGATCCAGTCTATCATTGATGGGCATTTGGGTTGGTTCCAAGTCTTTGCTATTGTAAATAGTGCTGTAATAAACATACGTGTGCATGTGTCTTTATAGTAGAATGATTTATAATCCTTTAGGTATATACCCAGTAATGGAATTGCTGGGTCAAATGCTATTTCTTGAGCCTAGTTTTTACTGGGGCTCACTCGTGTAGCTGACAGCTGTGTGGCTGGCCTAGGTCTCCAGCCTCTCTGGAGATTGAGTTGATGCTGCATGGCCCAGGGCCCCTGCCATAAATCACGTTATTAGACTATCTGGGTAGCCCAAGGTCCCCACTGTTCTCAGGCAGTAAAATCTAAGGGTTTAGAGGTTACCTCTCAGAGTCCAGGAAAGGGAAAAAGCCACACTTTTTTTTGGATAAGGTTGATTCTTTACTAGACAGGTAGACTTTGGTAGACTTTGGTAAATTGCTGTTAGTGCTCATTTTTATGCCTCAGGGTCAAGGTGAGGGGGAGTGACTTCAATTTTCTCTCTTTCTCCTTTCTCTGTAATTATGTCTGTGGTCTTGGGAGGGTGTCATTCATTGTGCCTACTTGAAGTTATTATCAGGGTGTGTTTTTGCCCAATCATAATACTTCTCATTTGTGTGGTGCTCTCAACCTGTCAGGCTCACGTGTGCTTGTATTAAGCCTCACAACAACCCAAGGAGGTGGACGGGCAGGTGTCATTATTCTAATTTTACAGGTGAGGCAGGTGATGTCATAGGAAGCTTGCTGAGTCGCCAGGTCTCAGGACTGACAGCAGGCTGTCCCTGGGTATCTTTCCACCTCCTCTGCTGACCCGCTGAGCGATGCTGCTCTGTTTATGCACACAGCCTTGAACTAGTTGGGCCTGGGTTCAGATCTGGTCCCTGTCACACCCAGGCTGTGTGATCTTGGGCAGAATTTCTTCACTGCTCCCCTGCCCATAGGGTTGTTGTCAGAATCATGTGAACTGAAGCATGTAAAGTATAGGCTTTTAATACTGTTTGCCGAGACAGAATATTGGTTACTGTTGCTGCAACCATGACAGCAATAATTTCTTCAAGCGTTCTGCTAGGTGTATAAGAAATTCAGAATGAGAAAGTATCTTGAATACAGAGAAGGCAATTTATGGCACAAGATTTAAGAACATGCCACTTAAACGCTCCCAATTTTAACCTCAATAATCCTTTTCACGTAACTACCAGGTAATTATTTAAATAGTCAATAAAATAATATGTGTTATTCCCAAAGCTCTCTCCTGCGAGGGGTTGTCTCTTCCTTCAGGTCCTGGTGCCTGGGCTTCTCTTTTCTGCCCTTCCTGCCTCTCCTTCTCACCTAGTAAACCTTGCACTTTTTTCAAATCCCAACAACTTTCCAACTCCAGGTGAGGTTCACACCCTCTTATTTACCCTTTCCTTTGATGCATTGATCAACCCACAGTTTCACAATTATTTGACAGTTTGATTAATATCTATCTCTTCTTCTAGGCTATGAGCCCCAGGAGGGCAGAAGCTGAGATCGTATCTCCCAGATTTGGCAGCTGCTCCCACTTGCAGCTCAAACCTAAAAGTCAGGTGTGATCAGTTAGAGGCTCCAGGGGTGATTCCCAGCCGTCCGTCATCACTGTAGAGAACACTGGCCCTTGTACCCTGGCTGTAGCGCAGACAGGCCTGAGGGGAACCGCATCCACCTCTGCCCTAGATGTGATGTTGGAATGCTTGAGAGGCCCTCTCCTGACCCCCTCTGTCAGGAACATTAATGTCATTTCTTCCCCCTTTTATTTATTTATTTTTTGAGACGGAGTCTCACTCTTGTTGTTGCCCAGGCTGGAGTGTAACCTCGGCTCACTGAGACCTACGCCTCCCAGGTTCAAGTGATTCGCCTGCCTCAGCCTCCTGAGTAGCTGGGATTACAGGCATGCGCCACCATGCCCGGCTAATTTTTTTGTATTTTTAATAGAGATGAGGTTTCTCCATGTTGGTTAGGCTGGTCTCAAACTCCCAACCTCAGGTGATCCGCCCGCCTTGACCTCCCACAGTGCTGGGATTACAGGTGTGAGCCACCGTGCTTGGCCCTTCTCTTTTTTAAGACTAGTCCCAAGCACCAGGTGCTCATCTGCCTTGTTAGCTCTGCATGCTTCCTGGGAGAAGCAGACCCCTGGATAAATGACAGCAGCTAATTGGTTGCTTAGAATACATTCGAGATGGTTTCCTCGGACTTCTGTTCTCCTGACTGTGCATTAACATAGCAATGCCAAGGCAAAGTTTATATGGCAAAGGTTTAAGAACATGCAAATTGAATGTGCCTGATTTTAACCTCATTAATCCTGGCTTGGAGATCCCCCAACCTCCTTTCTTGGGTGTCCAGCTCCAGAATGCCCCTCCCCCTTTCACAGGTCCTCCAGCAGAAATGAACATAGCTTCAGTCCCGAGGACTCCTCTAGCCTAGAAGAAGGAGGCAGCATTGTGCAGACTTTGGAGTCAGACAGGGTGGGGTTCTCGTCCTGGTTGTGCTATTGACATTGTGGCCTTGAACAAGCTTTAAGTTGCTAGGAACTTCATCTGTAAAATGGGCAGAATGCCCAGCCCGTGGTCAGCCCTCAGACCATGCCAGCATGTCCTCCTCTCCAAAGTTCATTGCGGTGGGATTGACTGCTCCCTTTCCAATCTCTTTTGGATTCCTGTGTGAGAACAAGAAGCTCTGAGACCTCATGCCCAGCCCCTCCTTCCTTTGTGTTTCCCAATTAAATAACTGCAAGAGCAAAGTCATGTGGGAGAGGCCGGCAGGCAGGGAATCAGGAAGAAGGAGGAGGGAGGCATCCTTCCTGGTTTCCTTCTACCTCCCCACCCTCCTACTTGAAGTGTCAAGCCGCCCCCCATCCTGCTTAGAGCGTGCACACAGCACCAATCGCTTCGTACTGGCCCCATTAGAAACCAGTGGGCTAGAGCTCTTTAACCCTTGTGTAACTTACATGCTTTGTCTAGAACTCCTTCTGATAAGTATTTCCAGTGGTTCATTCACTGGCCATAGTGAATTTGAGGTATGAAACTGTTTTGTTTTATTTTTTCTTGGTATGAAAGGCAGTCTTTTCTCTAGGTACTCTGCATGAGGCCAGTTCTCGATATTTGGGGGCTGGTTGTTATCCACGTTGGGAAATCACTAGATTCCTCCCTCCTTTCTTATTTCCTCTCACCTCCTCCATGTCTGCCCACAAATTCAAACAAAAAACAAGGAAGCGAAGAAGCTGCTAATTTCCCTGCTTTATTCCTTTCCTTGAGAGAATGAAACAAGGAAGACGGCAATTCATTTGGTTCCTTGGTAAACAATAAAAGAATGGGCTTAATGAAGAGAGAAGCTAAAATTGTGTTTTGGATTTCCACAAGTTCAGTAATGTTCTATCCATAGGTTCTTACACTTGTACCCTGGGTCACAAATTCCCTCTGCCATATCCCATTTCTTTCTGAAAAACTCAGGAATCCACCCCTTTTAGCTGAACTCATAAATCTGCCTTAGTTACAATTCTGTCATTTTCTACGTGTGCTGCCATCTTTAAAAAATAATTTTTCCAAAGCCTTTTATACTGTAATTTGTAGAAATTATCATTTCTCCCTCTTGTCTTGTTATCTAGGCTAATTCACCTTAGAATTTTCTGAGAGTGTGCTAATGAAAATAGACATTCTTATGTTAGAATGGCTCCTAAAGGCAAAAGCTGCATTTTTTTGTCCACTTCAGAGTTTAGACTTCTTCAGGCATTTTCCTTAGTTGTATGCTGAGAGTGTTCTCTTCAGCTTAATTTGCAAAATGTCCTTTTTTGTGTTAAGTTTACTGTTGTAGTAAGATTCGAGGTATAAAGCTGGTCTTTTAAAATCCTTACCCTTGCATTTGGCATTAGATGCCTCTGAATCTCACATTCATGGACCTTCAGGTCCATCTTCTCCATGTGCACCTTCAGCACCTCTAGAGCTCTTTCTTGTCTCCTCAATCTTCTCACCTATGTTTTTCTAAAAGGACTGTGCATCTCAAACAATGCCACTTTTTATCTTAATAACTATACTTCTGATAGTGACATTTTTCCCTCCCCTGCTTTTTGCCTTTTCTTGAGAGTATTTCTTATACATAGCATCCTTCAATATTCCCATGTTGCAGTTCTCGTTGGTTTATCTGTTTCATGGTCATCTCCACTTTTTTCTATTCTCCTGTCCCCTCGCCCCTGCTATTTCTATGGAGAGGTTGGTATTGATTTTCTTTCTCTGACGCGCTGTCAGTCATGGTTATTTCTCAGTTCCTCCATGCTCTTTCCTATGAGAATTATTTTTTATGAAAATGGGCATCCCTTCTCCAGCTTCCTCTCAGATTCCTTTTAAGGATTTAGGGGAAATGTTTCCTTTCTCCTTCAGATGATTTCAATTGCCCACCAATCCTGACTTCTGACAAAGGCAAAACCAGGTTTCCAAGGGCAAATTCAATTCACTGCTCTGTCTCCAGCAGTTAGGGTTCATTCTTAGGTTCTGAAATCATTCCCTAAATTTCTTCTATTTCTCAAACTCCGGTTTTGCCTTTCTGGGGTCCAGGGGCCTTCTGGGTTAAGTGTGAGTCACCGCCACATAAATTCTGCCCTTGCCGTTCACATGCACCCCATCGTTGGGTTCCAGAGCAAAAACTCTTCAGGGAGCCTGGCTCTTTCTCCTGCCCTGAGAAGACTGAAATCATGTCAAGGGTGAGAACTTGGTCTCCTGAGTCTAGAAGTTTTGAAGACCTCACTGGAAATCATTGACTGTGTTGACCTCTGGAACCATCAGCATCCCTCCTGGTTCCCCATAACAGACCCCAGGAAACCCTAGGAAACCTTCCCAGGCTGCAGAACCTGGAAACAAGAATGACCAATCTCAGTGACCAATATCATCAGGGCTACTCACCAGGCTCGGAAAATCTCCTTTTGTTCTTCTATTTTCCATATGGAATCAATTCTTATAAGTACCAGGATCCCTGCTGGACATCCTACTTCTGTCAAGATTCTTCCTTCCCTTTCTGTCTCTGTCTCAGCACCGTCACCACCGTATTGCAGAAGGGAAGCTTGTAAGGCTCTGAAAGGATCCCTACAGCCAGCGACAAACAATGCCCTTTCAGAAAATGGAGTTTCTTTACTACTTACTTGAAGTTGTTCTTGGGATCTCTTTCTGCCCTTCTTGCTCCAGAGCTGGTTCATGGTGTCTCAATTCAGTTCATCCCCGTCCCCAACCCTGATATTTCTTCTAGTGCAGAATCAGTGACCCCTTCCCTGCCCTCACCCCTGGCGGGGGATGTGTAATGTTGAGAAGGAGGATGAGGTGAAACCACACGGTATAGAGCCGGGTGTATGGCTGGGAGGATTGACGATGTGGCTTCCAAATACCTACACAAACGGGTGTCTTTTGGAGGACGACACTGCCTCTGGATAAATGATCTCTGGGTACACAGAGGAGTCATGCAGTGATTTGTGGTTACTATGAATAGAATTGCCCATGCAGGGCTAGCTCCTTGGGGTTCTGTACCCTGATTGAGGTCATGGTTAATCAGGGGTGCATTCTCTTTCATAATCCCTGGGGATCTTGCCTGGCATTTTTGTTTAGCTGGAGAAATATTGGCTTCGCTCTGGCCACAAATTTCCCACACTGGCGTGGCTCGGCGCTTTCTGGCTGCCTTTGAGATCCTGATGCCTGTGACTTTGCAGAATGCCCAGGAACTGCTCGCTCAGCTACTTTCACTCTCACTCTAAAGATAATCGCCTCTAAAGCAAGGTAATGGACATGTTTTATCCCCAGCAATTCGGTTTGCCCTTCTGGGGTGCTTCTCAAAAGAACAGCCTCAGAGATGCTGACACGTGACTTCAGCTAACCAGCTTGTGTGGGTGTGATGTTTAATCATGCCTGTCTTTTTCTTATCTTTTCATTATACCTGCGAATGTCTGTTAGCCACATCCATTAGATGCATTTCTTCTCTTTTTTTGTAAAAATAAAATCAACCCCTCCCTTCCATTGGATGAGGAGATAATTATCATTCACTGAAGGTCGACATTCTGTCTTGAATTATTTGTCTTTGGGCAAGAGCTTGAAAGAAGCATTGTAATTCCAACATATCTTCTTGATTAAATGTGGTTTTTAGAATGTCATAGAGTGTGATAAGAGGGTCTCATTTGTGTCCCAGGAGAAACTGATTCGTGCTTCCTTGGATGAGATGTTGAGCAAAAGGATGGTGAGATTGTAGGAGCAGAAAGAGGGATGGAGAAGAGACTAGAACATGGAAAATCAGGTCCACAAATACTGCTATGTCAGTAGAGAAATGGCCCCTCAAGATTGGCTCTGGGCACTCATACACATTTGTAACTTTTAAGTCATTTACTTTCAGATACAGTTTTGAGTATTCTTTGAACTACAGGTGTCACTGGAAATGATTCCCTCTGCTCAATACGGATTTGCATCTATGTTGATTTCATGTTGTTACCTACCTTATTAAATCCTGTGGGTGAACTCATTTTATTCTATAAGCCAAGATGCTGTCTTTTTTTTTCTATCATGGAACCAATATAAAAATTCCCTCTTATTTTTTTTTTTTTGAGAGTGTCCTTAGTATACCCAGACCCCCCAACCCATTGAGGTCAGTAATTTTAATCTTAAGAGGAGATATTTTCTCATTTGTAAAATAGGGCTCCTGACTCAGTTTCTTGGGTCTCTTCCCAGAGATATTCTTTATTTATATACAGTGCTCCCCACTCATGCCCCCTGAATCTGCAACTTTACTTTCCACAGTTTTAGCGACTTTTGGTCAACTACAATCTGAAAACGTTAAATGGGAAATGCCAGAAATAAACAATTCCTAAATTTTAATTTGTGAGCTGTTCTGAGTGGCGTGATGAAATCTCCTACTGTCCCACTCTGTTCTTCCCATGACGTTAATCATCCTTTTTCCAGTGTATCCACAGTGTCTACACCACCCATCCTAGCATCACTTAGGAGCCATCTCAGTGAGCAGGTCCACTGTCGAGGTATCGCAGGGCTTGTGTTCAAGTAACCATTATTTTCCTTGATAACAATCCCAAAGCATAAGAGTAGTGATGCTGGTGATTCAGATATGCCCAAGAGAAGCCATAAAGTGCTTCCTTTAAGTGAAAAGGTAAATGTTTATTCCAGGTATATATAGGAAAAAATAAATAGTATATATAGAATTTGGTACTATCCAAGGTTTCTGGCAACCAGTAGGGGTCTTGGAACATATCCCCCCATTGCAGATAAGGGAGAACTACCATAAACATGTATCTGCATGTATTTTTTTTTATGTGGAAAGGAACATATCATGCATACTGTCTAGCCACCATACTTAACTTCATTTTGACAATGTGTCTCTGAAGAGATTGTAGCCTGTCTGCACACAAGCCTGTACCTTGCGCTTTTGTCCTGATTGAATAGTGTTCCATTGTATAAATTATTATAATGTGTTTTCCCAGCCTCCTGTTAATCTAGGTTGTCTCTGATAGGTTACTATTACTGACAGTGCTGCAGTGAGGATCCTTGCACACCCATCTTGGCATGTATGTATGAGTCCATCGGAAGGATACATTTCTGTAAATAGGATTGCTGGGTGAAAGGTATATTTGCTTTTGTTTTGATGAAAACAGTCATCTAGCACATGAGCATGTCTGTTTGCCCCATCTCAAGGTTTTATGCCTTCTGGTTAAGCTTCGGCTACTACACGTAGAGCTCAGGACACTGACCCATGCACGAAAGGTACATAAGTCAAAGTTACTAATTAACATGCATCTTAGTAGGAGTTTGGGGTATTTGTTCAGGATTGCTGATCTCATGGCTAGATTAGTGAACATTCACCCCAAGAGTGAAAGGCTCTGGAATTTAACCACAAGCTTAGGCTTTGAAGAAATGGTATCTCCCATCCATCTCCCTCTGATGGCAGATTAACTAGGCGGTGGGCAGAACCAACCCTTCCACACGCCAGCCTGTCTTCCTTAGAGAGCACAAGTGCATTTGCCCAGAACATTCACACTTTCAGACCTGGAGAAGATGAAACACAATTTTTTGGCAGCAAATCTCAAATAACATATATTTAGGATTACAACGTCACAGTTTTGCAACCAGAGGGCTTGGGAAGAAGTTGCTTAAAGCAAGAAAATTGCAATGCAGTTTTTACAAAAATTAAAGATATAAAGTCCATCTTCCCAAATTACATTCCACACATTTACTTCTCTACAAATGCCATTTGCACACAATATACCCAGTTTGCACTGAATTCCATTCCTTGCTTCTTTTTCCCTTCTTAGTCACACACTATCTGTGCGTGTCAAGACACTGTTGTATAAAACTGCTGTATAGAACTAGGTATTTTATTTTGTTTTGTCTTTGCTTTAAATTTTATACACTTTTTGGATTAGGTCATTGAATACTTATCCTGTTTTCATCTGAATTTTCTTGGGAGAGAAAATTTAAATATTTACTTCATCTTAAAAAAAAAGAAAGAAAGAAACCAATCCAGATGACAGAAACTGAGAGGGACATGGTGGTTGCAGGTGTCCATGTGTGCTGGGAATGCAGAAACATGCCTGGAGCAGTGAAGGCTGTGCTCTGGCTCTGCCAAAACACCCTGTGGGCCTATTGAGATCCACCACCACCTAATGGAGGAATTGCCTTCTTTCCTTTTTTTCAGTAAGCTCTTCATTGAATGCTATGGTTTGAATGTTTGTATCCCTCCAAAATGCATATTTTGAAACCTGATCCCCAAGATGGTGGTATTAAGAGGTGGAGCCTTTGGGAAGCAATTAAGTCATGAAGGCATGAGTGGGATTAGTGCACTTATAAAAAAGACCCGGCCTGGCGCGGTGGCTCACAGCTGTAATCCCAGCACTTTGGAAGGCCGAGGTGAGCAGATCTCCTGAGGTCAGGAGTTCGATACCAGCCTGGCCAACGTGGTGAAACCCCATCTCTACTAAAAATACAAAAAAATTAGCCGGGCGTGGTGTTGCGCGCCTGTAATCCCAGCTACTCGGGAGGCTGAGGCAGGAGAATCACTTGTACCTGGGAGGCAGAGGTTGCAGTGAGCTGAGATAGTGCCATTGCACTCCAGCCTGGGCAAGAAGAGTGAAACTCTGCCTCAAAAAAAAAAAAAAAAAAAAAACACCCCCCACACACACTCAAAAACAACAGAGCTTGTTCACCCCTTCTACCATGTGAGTGGAGGCAGCAAGAAGGCACCATCTATGAGGAAGTGGTCCTCACCAGGCACCAAATCTGCTGGTGCCTTGATTGTGGACTTCCCAGCCTCCAGAACTTTGAGCAATAAATTCCTATTGTTTTTAAGTTACCTGGCCTAAGGTTTAGCAATCTGAAATGACTAAGGTCCTAAAGTATAATGTATAGAAATAATGTGTGAACAGCTTGATAAATTTTTACACAGTGAACATATCCCTAAAAACCTGCATCCAGATCAAGAAACAGAACACTACCAGCACCCCAGGAACAAGTGGCTACCTTTTGAGTCACTCTTCAGCCTCTGACGATCTTTAACAATGTTGACCTCTCTGAACATAGATTAGTTTGCCTTTTTTTTTTTTTGAGTTTAACGTAATTGGAATGATATGGTGTATACTCTTTTGTGCCTAAGTTTCTTTTACTCAGTTTTATGTTTGTAACATTCATCCATGTTGTAGCAAATAATTATACCTGGTTAGTGTTCATGGCTGTGTAGTATTCCATTACAGGAATACACCACTATTTATTCATTCTACTCTTGATGGATATAGGTTATTTCTAGTTTCTGGCTATTACAAAGAATGTTGCTGTGAACATTTTTTACATATCTTTTGGAGAACATACGTACACATTTCTGTCAGGTATACACCTGGGGTGGAATTGCTGGGTTGTTAAATTTCCTTACCGGGGCCTATAAGACCAGGTCTTGCCTGCTGCTAGATTCTTGTCATCATTAATCATCATTTATATGCCAGGCACTGTGTGAGGCATTGGGAATAGTAAGGAGCAGAAGCAGATGTGGTTTCTGCTTTTGTGCCAGCATTAATTAAGCAAACACCAAGGTGAGGTGGTGTGATTGCCATGGAGGTAAGTGCTGAAGAGGAAAGAGGCAGGATCCCAGGACAGCTTACTGTTAGGTTTTTTAAAGGGAAGGTGAGGGTTAAAGAAAAACAGAGAGAGAGTTGGCGGCCCTACAGCAAAACGTAGGCTTTATGTCCAACATAAAACCTGCAGAGGTTGGGGGCCAGCTTAAGGCCAGTGCCCACCACTGCTTACAGGCTGGGGCAATTATAGGCCTGAGCAGGAGGGGTCTGGGGGGAGCATGGCCTGCTGCCTGGGAAAATGTTGATAACATGTTCCCACGATGAGGTGGTTTGGCCCTTGTTCCGGTGGAATGTGATGTTCCTTGCCCTTTCTCCCAGCAAAGTCAGGCAGTTGGTCAGGCTGTTTCTCACGGCCCGAACCCCCCGTGGAATGTTTCACTTTGACCAAGGTCTGCGAAATGACAGGGAGCTTACGAAATGGTGCAACTTGGACTAACACTTATGACATAGGAAGTGGATCTGGGCTGGCGGAGAGGGTGGCATGGAAGGGGGGCTTTCCTGAAACAGTGACACAGCTGAGATTGGAGGGATGAGGAGAGTATACCAGGGTACGGTGAGGGAGAAGCTTCCCAGGAAGCTGGAAGAGCACGCGGGGCATGTTCCTGGAGCTGAAGGAGTGCCAAGGTGCCAGAGCATGGAGGCGGGAATGGGGATAGGGGAGGTGGCGAGGCTGACATTGGGGTTGGGGCTGCAGCCTTTGTGCCTGTAATGGGAGCCCAGACCTATAGCTGTGAGGTGTGTTGGTTTGAGAACTCTCCAGATCTCGCCTTCCTTGCAGATTCGTATCACAGCAGAGCAGGAAGGGCCCATTCAGCTACAAGAATTAGTAGGAAGCATTTGAAATGGTCCACAGCTGCTCACAATCCTTAAGGGAGTTTATCTGTAACTGAGAGAGTATGGGGAGGTGTCTGGACAGTCAGGAAGTAACTGTTGCAGGTGGCATTTTCTGGCTGGGCACAGGATCAGATGGATGTCTTTCTGTCTGTTGACAGGTCTCCTGAGGACCAAGGCCTGCATAGTCTGATTTATGCTATATGTATGTAACTACTTTAGTACAGTTGAGGGCTCTTGAAGTCATGCTGTGTTTTTAGGAAGATATTTGAGCAGGAGATCATGAAAATTTTGCAAGAATCTGCAATCTGGAAGAGTGTTGATTCAATATACATTCATTAGGTGCCCACTCTGGGTTAGTGTGTCTCACACTGTCCTGGACACTAGGGATTCAGCAGTGAACAAAAACAGACAAAATTCCCCAACCTCTTAATGTTTATATTCATCCAAAATTTTCTTTCAAAATAGGATTGTTTTGATGAGCTGCCGGATCTCTTGACCCCTCAGAGAATTTTACATTAGGGAAAAGTTCTTGTGTGTAGGCATAAGAAAGAAAGAAAATCTAGGATTGGAAAGTTGGAAACCAGTTTTCTACCGCCTTCCAGAAAGAACTCAACTCGAGGACTGACGTGGTGGTGGAAGGCAGAGTGGCAGGGGAAAGAGCACCAGCATCAATGTGAACATTCTAGCTGGGACGCTTCCTTGTGGTACGACTTGGGGCAACTTTGATCTTCTAAATGGGTATTAATAGTTCCCACCTGCAGGACTGAACTGTGGAAATGCACTGAGATCCAGCAGTTCAAATCCCTGGCCTGAGTATTGGGTGATTGTTGTGGTCATGAAGGCATGAGGCTTCTGTGCGACCTGGGTGACTAACACAGCCCACAAGCAGTGAGGAAGCCACTCCCAGCGGCCCTGCCTGTCTGGGTCCTCCTGCCCTCACTGGGTGTTCCCAGCCCCACTATACTGTCTCCCTCTCCCTCCTTCTCCAGGTGCCCAGACCTGCTCCAGCTGCCCCTGATACTCAGCAATGCAGACTTGTCTGGAAACATGGACAACAAGGCAGCTTGGCATTTCCGAGCCAACCGCTGAGATGAAACAGGTTCATTGTCAAGGCCAGGGCCAGGGCAGGAAGTCTAGTTGGAGGCCCCAGGGTAGCTCGCCCCAGAGTTCTGAAAGAGCGCTGTTTAGAATTTTGTAACCATCTGTTGACTTGGGTATGTGTTTGATGGCTGTGGCTGTGGGTTGAGGTGGAGTAATGTTGACCTTGGAAGGTTAGGATGCTTTTGTTTCTGATGAGACCATCTAGTGTAGGTCAAAAGGACTGTGTCGGAGATAGAAAACAACATTTTTTTTAAGTTGGATGTTTTTGAATCAGCCAAACCTTAATGCGTTGGGCAGAAGTGGCCCCTGGGGTAGTACCAGCTTGGTCTGAGTGTTTCATGGGCAAGGGTGGGGGCTGGGAAGAGAAGCTTGCCCAAGGCCCTGCTGCAGAGGGAGGGGCAGGAGAGCTAGTGGGAGCCGGGTGTGTGGAGCTGCCTTTCACAGAACTGGGTTATGGACCCACCAGAGAGATGGAGCCCCTTCTCTCCTTCCCATCCCCCATGTCTCCCTCTCCCACCAGGGCTTGGTAGGGGTGGGGAAAGCAAGTTTATGGCCACCTTGATGTTCACTGGAGTGGCCTGAGGACTCCTTTTTGAGTTAAAGTGACTTGTTTTCTTCTTACCTTTATTCATCCCCTTACTCAGTAGGATGGCAGCAGATATAACATCATTATGTGTGTGAAAACATATAAAGACACTCGTTCTAGGGGGTGTTGTCCAGCAGATGCATGGACGTCCATGTTAACTCTTGTGAGTACAGGAGGAGGATGCAGAAGTTAGCTGGATCCAGATGCTGGATCTCCAACATCCTTGGAGATGTGTGGTGTTGGATGCTTCTGTCCAGGGTAACATGGTTTCATTACCTGGGCTTCAGAGCCTTCTCTACCTTACCATCTGCATTTGTTTTTTCTTTTTGATTGGGTGGCGTTCACCTGGGCTTTCCTTCACTTCCTGACGATTCAAGATGGCAATTCTCATCTCTGGTCAGGCTGAGCTTCTCTCAGCAGCTCCTGACATTTCCTCCAGCTTGTCTCACCTTCTCAGTTGTCTCCCATTCCCACCAGCACATCCTTTGACCTTATCTTCCATACCCTTCTGCACCTAGGACCTCTTCCACTCCTTCCCAGTCAAGAAGCACCTATGAATAAGCACAGGTATTCAATATTTGTTAGGGTGGATACAGGTAAAATAAGAAATCATCTGTAGAGGTGACATAGAAAGCACAGATAATAGAGAAATAACAGGTATCTGCCTCTGTCATCTTTCCTGAGCTCCAGATGTCAGTATTTAGGGGACTGCAGCTGTTTCCACGTTATATCTTCTGGCACCAACAACTTCATGTGTCCGAAGTTGAACTCATGCAAACTCAGCCCTTGTTTTCCACATGACTCCTCCATCAACTCAGAAAGTGAAAGAGACCCACAGGTCATCCTCAACTCCTTCCTTTCCCTCACCTCTACCCCATGTCCACTCACCAAGTTCTGCCAGCTTTCAGTCCTAAATTTTTCCCGAATCTCTATCTTCTCTCCAAGACTGCCCCACCAAGCCTTCTGCCATTTGTCAACTCACAACTCTGTGGCAGCCTGAAATTGTTTTCAATTCCCAGTAGCTATGTACCTGAGGGCTGCCCCCTGCCCCCCATCACCTGGCTTTGTCCTACTCTTTCACCAAGCCTGAGCTCAGACCTCACCTCCTCTAGGAACCCCTCCAGGACCAGAGTACATGACCCCCCTCCCTCCCCAGGAGAGCCCTGCAGTACCTCTTCCAGGATCCTGCTCCTCTAGACTGCCCACTTCCCACCCAGTGTGAGGATGATCAGTTTACGTGCCTGCCTCCCCATGGACGTACACTCCTCTAGGGCAGAACCCAAAAGCTGCTGAAATATCTTTGCCCAATTTGACAGAGGGAGGGAAATGTAGTGGACTGAGAGTTGAGACACCAGGTTCAGCCTGACCCCGGTGAGTGCTCCACCCTTTTTTTGTAGATTAAATGAACCCAGAAGTTAGTTCATGATGTAGTTCCTGTAAAAAATAATAAATAAATCTAGGAGGAGCCTCAAAGTCCCTTCCTGACCTGATGTTCTGCGATTCTGCCAGAGGAATCTGCTCTCTCCAGCCTGACTTTTCTATCTGCACCTCCTCATCAGAGGAGCCTTCTGCACTACTGCCCTCTCCCAAGTCAGGGGCTGGGGACAAGGAAGACTTTCACTTTTCAGTAGCTTCCTGAGCCATTTCTTTCTTAGCTCCCAGACTGGAGGCCTTTTCCCAGGTCTCTAATGGACAAACTTTCCACACATGACTTAAGAGAAGAAGACACAGGACTTGGACTTGGACAGTTTTGCTGCATGAACCACTGAAGTCTCTGGAACCTTAGCAACATGGACCCCTGGACCTTGGTCTTGAGTGTGGGGCCTGGGACAGTCCCCTGGCAGTGTGCTCATCCTGGACTTTTTCTGGAGCTACTAAAGGAAAGAAACCCAGTTGAACCCAGGATTTTTTTCTTTACCCCCAAACTTCTTTGTACAGAAGTGTCACTTTCTCATAACATGATTTCTTTCTTTTACAAAAGACAAAATAAAACAGAACCCAAACTTGACACAAAAATCCAACCACTACTGCTACTGTTCAGGCAGCTGGTCTATATTTTAGTAGCTCACCTGTTTCAAAAGCACCTAGGTAGTAGCTGGGAGGCTCGGTTAGTATTTCAAACCCCCCAAAGCTGCACAAAGCAGAGGCTCGGGTTCTTGAGTAGAGGGCTGATGCTAGAAACATAAAGAGATTCATGTGCATCTTCTTCAACAGTGTGCTTCACCTCCACCTCTCACTGTGAAAGATCTGCTTTCTGCTGAGCATGGACCTGGGAGAGATGTGTTCCCCGGAAGGCGGCCCGGGCTGTCATCAAGTCAGTTGCACAGGGACAGTGTGAAGCCTTCTCACTGTGGCACGAGCCATCACTCTCAGAGCACCTCAAGCCTGGCAGGGTTCCGAAAACCTCAGGGTTTAATCACTCCCCTGTTTAAGGAACTCAGACACAATGTATTTTACAAATTATTTTTGAAAGGTTTATATGAAGTGTTAAATTTTATGAACTGTATATTTTACCAACAATGGGAAAAAAAGGCTTATGAGCTTAGAGGCTTTCACATTCATTATTTCACTTAATTCTCTAAACCTCCAATGGGGTAAATCAATTTCTGTTTTGCAGACCATTAGACTAAGGCACAGAGAGATTAAGTGGCTTGCCAAAAGGGGTAAGAGTTTTCATGGGCTAACTGGGGTTATTTTTTTCACAGTTCATCAAATGACAAGTTTAACATGATATATCTTATTTTATGTTGCATGTGATAAATAGTTACACTTTTTATTTGTTAATTACTAGGTTTTAATGGTCAACTTTAGTCCAAAGCTTCTCCCTCTTCTCACCTTCTCACAGCCTTCTGATTCAGTTTATACATACACACACACACACACACACAACATACACAGAGGCACACACATGCATGCATGCATGCAATACCCACATTGTTCTTTTATATTATTATTTTTTGAGGTGGCATCTTGCTCTGTTTCCTAGGCTGGAGTGCAGTGGCACAAACTCAGCTCACTGCAACCTCTGCCTCCCAGTTCAAGCGATTCTCATGCCTCAGTCTCCTGAGTAGCTGGGACCACAGATGCGCACCACCACACCCGGCTAATTTTTGTATTTTTAGTAGAGATGGGGTTTCACCATGTTAGCCAGGCTGGTCTTGAACTACTGACCTCAGGTGATCCGACTACCTCAGCCTCCCAGAGTGCTGGGATTACAGGTGTGAGCCACGGTGCCCAGCTGTCCTTTTATTTTTATTTGGTGTTCCTTGTTGGAAGAGATCAGCTTCTCTTCACTAGAGAAATTTTTCAGTGATCCTGGTGGGGGCTCCAGTCCCCTTTTCATTAGGAAGAAATAGAGTAGAATGATTGGGAGTACAGTGACAGGGTGGTGTCACATTTCCTGAGTTTGAGCCTCAGCTCTTCCACTTGCTGGCTGTGTGGCATTGGGCAAACTCCTTCACCTCTCAGTGCCTCAGATACCTCTCTATACAGAGGAAATGCAAGCGGAAGTATAAGGAAGATCACACGAAATAGCGCCTGTCCATCACTGTCAAGCACAGTGCCTGGCACACAGTAGGTTTGCAGGATGCCTGTGGTTTCTGTCACCCTGATGTGACTCTCCTGGGGCCCTTGAAGGTAGCATTCCAGGCCCTCAGAATCTCCAGGGGAGTGACTGGGAGCTGTAGTTTCACCAGCACCGGGCTGATGCTTGTGGCTGGGAAACGCCACTACCAAGGTGATGAAAGGTGAAGGTGGGTTGATATATAAAATAAAAGAACTTGGAGGAAAGTTAATACCTTTGAACATTGGTTCCCAAAGTGTGGTCCTGCACCAGCAGCAATATCCACCTAGCAACTTGATGGAAATGCAGATTCTCAAACCTTCCTCCAGACTTACTGAACGGAAACTCTGGGGGTGGACGCTAGTGATATTGTGTTTGAACAAGCCCTCCAGGTGTGTCTGAGGCCTGCTGAAGTTTGCAAACCATACTTTAGAATGTGAAAGAGCCAGTCCCTATTTCATTTCAAATGAGTTTAGATGTATATTTAGCTACTGAAATAAGAAATCTGAAGATATGTACACTTGTACCAAGAAGACAAGGAAAGAAATCTGCTGATATGAAGACTCAGTTATATTTCGAACAAAGGCAATGAATCCATCCTGGTCCTTTGCTTGGCTCATGGTGAAACATAGCAGCCACCATGTGGGTCAAGAGGCTTGTGTTCAGGACAACTGAAGGGATGGCCTTGACCTTACTGTCCTCCCAGCACCAAAAGGAGCCAAGAGTGAGAGGTTACTTCTGCCTCTCCGGAACTCCAGCAATTCCTCCCTGGGGGTGCTGGTATCTTTCTTATGCACTGTCACTCTCCTTGTGGTTACTGTTGTTTGGGTCAATGTTGTAAGCAGTTGCTTGAATACAAACCCTCTGCTTTTTCATCCCTGTTTCTCCTGGGCAAACCCAAATGTGACTGCAAAACATCTCCAAATAGAGTCCAGTTCTTCTAAGTGTCAAGGCTTGGCCCAGCCACTGCCTCTGCTGTAAAGACTTTCTAGCCAGAATACCACCATGGCAAGTCATAAGCCTTGTTCTTCCCCTCCTGTGCTTTACATCCCAGGGGTTTGATCCCTGCAGGCTGCATTTCCAGGCGCCTGCTGGGTTTGAACAGTGCAAGCCTCTGGGGTGAGACTGCAGGGTGGCTGGAGGGGGATGCCAGGGTGGTTCTCCCCCTCCTCTGTGGCTGGCTGTCTGACAGTGGCTGGGGATCTTCCAGGGCTCTATTGCTACTCCTGTCCCCACTAGCTTTTGTGTACCTTCTTGTCTGTTTGATAAATTCTCTGGATTAAATTCCCCAAGGGATTTGGAGTGGTTTCTCTTTTCTTTATTGGGTCCTGACTAACTTAGCCCCTTGCCTTGCTTCCACTGGGAGTGGTCACTCAGCATTTGCATACGTATCTTCTCCAATAGCCATGAGCTTCTCAGGAGTAGCCGTCATATCCAATTCAATGTCACATCCTTAGTGCCTACTCCAGGAGCTGTGACTTTCAACATGCTTGGTGTTTGATGAATGAATGCGTGATAACATGTGACGAGCGCTGAAAATGCAAAGGAAAATCAAAGTATGCCATATATTCAAAATGCATGCAACAAGCAAGGTTTACCATATGGAAATAGCGATGTATGCCCTGCCTAGTAATCTAGTTTAAAATAGTAATAATAAACCTTAAGCTTGTCCACAGTACAGATTTTTTAAACAATAATTTGAGAATGTTCAAATCTGTTCCATTATAAGCCACCCCAGAACTTAGTGATTTAGAACCCTTTATTATTTCTCATGATTCTGTGGGTTATGACTTGAGATGACTTGAGTTGCCTTCAGCTGTTCTTGCCTGGGCTCGCTCATCACCACGTTTGGTAGCAATTCGGCTGGAATTCATATGCCTGGGACCTCAGAAGAAATGGAGATTCTCTCTCCACTAGAATCTCATGCTGAAGGAGGCTGGTGCGGGCTTGTTCACAAAGTGGCAGTCTTCCAAGAGGGTGAGGGGCAAACTCTGAGGCCAATTGAGGTAGAGGCTTGGAAGTTACACAGCATCTCTTCCTGTGCATTCTGCTTCAAAGCAAGTCAAGAGCCCAGCCCAGATTCAAAGGATAGGGAAATAGACTCATGTCTTAATGGGAGGGGCTTCCAGGAATTTGTGGCCATATTTAATCCACTGTAGAGTGGTTATTCTCATTACGAAACATTCTTTATTACAACATTTAGTATGGCTGTACCTTAAGTAGAGCCTCCTGGAATAGATTTAAAAGGTTGCTCAACTGGTAAGACCCACAAACGGAGAGCTGTCACTGCTTTCCTTAGTTCTTTGTCTGACCACCAGATGGTGGCATTGCTCAGTCGACCCGGAGTATTTCAAGGCCGGCACCAAATTCCACCTGGAGATGCCCTTCAAGCTGTGGGAATTCTATGATTTTGCACAGCTGGATTGGGAGTAGGCAGTGCTACCTATGGAGAGGGTCTGGGATTAGGGTTGCAATGGGCATTGGATGCCCAACTCTTTCTCCCTGACTCTTCTAGAACTGTTGTGGGAAATTTCTTCACCTCCCCAAATGGGGGACTGGAGTAAGATGCTGCAAATATCATCCCATCACAATGGACTCAATCATGAAGAAAAATATCGTTTGTAATAAAAAAATTATTTGCATACTCATGAATTGTCTATCGAAATTACATTGTATTGATTTCATCCCAGTGATGTAAATAATTCTATACCACTTCTTTTTCTTTTTTCTACCCTCTGCACCATTATAGTTGTTTGTATAACAGTGTCTGCAAAAACTGATAACATTTGATTAAGGCCTGCAGTCTAGTCCATTGTATTGTGCCAGTGTCAATTTCCTGGTTTTGATCATGTAATATAGTGATATAAGATGTTATCATTGGGGAAGATAGGTGATAAGGACATAGACCTTTCTGTACTATTTTTGCAACTTCTTGCAAGTCTATAAGTATTTCAGAATAGAAAGTTAAAAAAATACCCTCACTAAAAATAACCTCCACCTGCTTGTGTATTACTGGTATTTGCATCATCATTTGGGAGAAAAGTTGAGCATTGATTTTAAAAACTCTTTTTTTTTTTTTGGGTCATTCTGGCAGGGTAGCACTGGCTTCTCAACCCCCTTCAGATCCACTGGCCACTTCCACAGACCCCGCCCAGGCTCAAAGCACCTGCTAGACCAGGTGATCAGTGGTGCAGAGACCTGGAGCCAAGGATGGGGAGAGACAGTCATTGCCACCTCCTTTCTTCCCTTTCTGGACTCAGAGATCCTCTGTCCCAAGTTTCTCCCTTACAGTCAGGGCTCTGCCCTTTACTACTCACTTTCTTGTTTGTTGTCTTAATCGCGGGTTACAATGCTTCTCTAAGACTAACAGGAAGACACTTTTATTTCCATTTTGTGAATAAGAAAACTAACACCCAGGGTTTGAGGAACTTGCCTGGGACCAAAAATAAGTGATGCATCCAAGGCTAGAAGGTAGATTAAATGACTTTTTAATCTGAGTTTTCCTTGCTAATTTCTAAATACACTAAAAAGAGAAAACTTTTTAGAAAGTTTTCTTTCTGAAAGAGAAAACTTTTTCAAGTGAAGTAAAACTTCTTTGAAATATTACATGTTTAAACTCCTAGGCTGTAATTTCATATGCTTTTATTTACTGTCTTGTTCTATTAAAATGCAACCTATAGCACCTTTTAATGTTCACACAGTGTTTGAAGTAGAGAAATGAAACTTTTATGAGTAAGTGGAGAAAGTAGTGTTAACTTTTTTTTTCATTAATGAGAAAACAATAGGCAGCAATGGGTTTAGGAGTTCTATGGCGAAAAGGCATTTCCTGAGATTGAATCAGTGGCAAAAGGAGAGCCTGTTATGTTTTGCTAACCAAAAGAATGTGGGAACATTTTAGCTAAAATGCAAGTTAAAACTGTGAAACATATAAATAAGCATTTGGTATGCTTTTCAGTTTCCACAACAGTAGTCAAGCCAGTGAGCCCTGTGGGGAGGGCTCATGGGCCCTGGACTCAAAGAGCTCAGAGTATGTCTACCTGGGGAACTAAACCACTGTGCATGAAATGACCAGAGAGTGATATGGGGCAGATAGGGTTTCATGCCAGGGTGTGTACCATGGGTGTGTCTGGAAACAAGGGCTACCGAGGCCTGGATCACTCAGAGGAGGCATCAGGGAGAATGTACTGGACTTGGGCTCAATGTAGAGATGTAGGGGGTAGCTCTCTTTTGACTCCTAAAATTACAGGGAAAAACTGGGTTCTCGTAATCACACTTACGAGTTGTGTGTCCCTGGACTAGTTATTATCTTCTCTCTCTCTCTTTCTCTCTCTCTCTGTGTGTGTGTGTGATAAAATACTCATACCACAAAATCTACCATTTTGATTATTTTAAGGTACACAGTTCAGTGCCACTAAGTGCATTTACAATGCCGTGCAATCATCATGACTATTTAGTTCCAGGACCTTTTCATTACCCACAAAGGAGACCATGTGCCCATTAAGCAGTCCCTCTCTCCTTGGCAACCACTTAATGTGGTTTTCGTCTTTACGGATTTGCCTACTGTGTGACACACAGTGTTTTGTGGTGGATGGGAAAATGTATGAGATTTAGGCCTTACTCTCAAGGAGCTTACTAATTGGGAAGATGTAATCTGAGAACATGAAAAAGACAGTTACATCCTATGACCAACATCATGCTTGCTGGGAAAACCTTAGAAGCATTCCCAATTACAGTCAGAAATAAGATAAGAGGTGCTAAATATCACTGCTGTGATTCAGCATTGTGCTGAAGAACCTAGCCAATGCAGTAAGACAAGAAAAGTAAATGAAGCACAAGGATGGAAAGTAAGAGACAAATTATTGTTATGTGGAGATGATATGGTTGTGTACTTTCAACAAGTTGCTTACCTCTTTTATTATATGTAATACTTTTGGAAATTCAGTGTCCATGTACAGAAAGCAATAGCATTTCTGCCGAACTACAGTAACCTATAGGAAATGTTATAGAAAAAAAGATACAGTTCACAATAGCAATAAAACTGTAGGGTACCTAGAAATAAATTAAATAAAATATGCCTAGTTCTTTAATAGAAAAAATTATAAAACATAAAGTATATCATAAGTAGAATACGATATGTTCATAGATAGGATAGCTCATTTGTGTAAAAGTGTCTCATTGAAGACAATTGCAATAAATATCCCAACAGGATTTCTCCTGCAATTACAGAAACCAATTCTAAAATTGATTTGAAGAGTAAGGTACATCCATAGGTCTGATATGTCTAAAAAAGAATAAAAGGGTCAAGAAAGCAAATGAAAGAGCAGAGAAACAGGCCTAAGAATCACTGTGAATTTAACACTAGATAACAGTGCATGATGAATGAGTGGGAAAGGCTGAGCACATCATTGACTTATCTTGAGACAACTAGCTTTCTATAAAAAAAGATACTAGATCTGCATCTCACAACACACACCAAGATAAATCTCAGCTAAACCAGCATGTGAAAATCAAAATGTTAACACTGTCAGAAGCCAACCCTGGGAGAATATCTTTATGACCTGAGAGGTTAAAAAGAATTCCTTAGAAAGGATCCAAAAAACACAACTCAGAAGTGAAAAAAATGACAAATTTGACTAGGTTAAAGTATTATGATTTATAGGTGTATAATATAAGATTATGGCCTAGAAGTATACACATAGATGTTGCCTCTGGACACAGAGTGAGGGGAGAGAATGGGACAGGGGACATCAGCTTTATCCATCATGTGAAAAATGATAAAAATGTTAACATTGGTTAATCCTGGTTGGTGGGGACACAGGGGCTTGTTACACTTAGAAATATTTCCATGTTTAAAAAATTTTTAAGACAACACAAAGCAACTACCAACCTCAGCATGAAAGGTGGAAGCTATCGTTGTATAGGGGGAAATTGCCGAACCCAAAATCCTGATTGATCTTATCACTGCCATCAGCAAGCTGCGTCCATGGGTGAGGACCTTCCTCTCAGGGGCTGTGCGCTCTGGAAAACAAGAGGGTTGGACTGATTACTAGCTTAGGTCCTCCTCCCTTGCCAGCGCTCACGTTTTCTCTTCTCTCTGTGGGGCAGGTTACAACTGCTAGAGGAGCAGAGAAGGAAGAACGCATGGGGAAGAGCATCGTCACAAGCATTAAGTTCTATCCAAGCATGGGGAAATTGTTTTCATTGCATTCAATTCTTACTTACCCGACCTCTTAATTCATAGATGCTGCCTGATTTCTTTTAAGCTCTAGACCTTGCTGTTTTCCTTGACAGGGTGAAACTGGGTGTTCTGTAATGAAATGTGTGCTCCCTGACAAGTGGCAGAGATTCTGAATTTTCTGGGACTGAATAGGAGTAGCATGCTGCTGACATCAGTGTACCAGCTTAATTGGGCTTCATTGGTCTGAAATCATAAGGCCTTTCAGGAGCCAAGAAATACACCTGGGTATGGTGGGGTGATGAAGGAAGGGTGCGATGGGTCTCTAGGGACGTACCAGTGTTTTAAGCAAGGTGGTCATTTGTGGGCTGGTAATTTGAAAATGGGAGTTGTGGAATTCTGCTTTACCTGCAGACCTGCTGACCTCTTCTGCCTGAGTTTTCTCATCTGCGAAGGGGGGCAGATGGGATGAGACTAGAGTGACGTAGGGCATGCTTTCCTTTTTGCCAGAAGAGAGAGGGCTTTGAAGGTAAGAGGAGGGTAGTGTGGTTTTCCACTGGGGCTGCATACTTATAGCTATCACTGCTGTCAATCTAAGCAGGGAGTATAACCAATGTCTCCATCATCTTAAGTAATTTGTGTGTGTGCACAGATTCTTCAGACCTTACAGGATGTCTCTGTAAAACCTGCCTTGGTGCTAGATGACAAGAAAGTCTGAGTGGAAAGGCAAGGCCTTCTCTAAGGGACCCTCTTTACCACAGGAATGAATTTTAAGAGACTGTGAGATAAAGTGACAAACATAAAAAGCCATGTTTATTCATCTCCACAGCATCATTTCACAGAGCCCCTAATTCTGTGATGACATACAACTCTCCAAAAAGATACTTTAAAGACCAAAGAAGATAAAAAACATGCCCCCCATGTCTTTTGCCTAAGTCACTATATTTCCTAAAAGAGAAATGACCCAAGTCCTTGCCTTTCCTACACATAAAATAATGTCTGACAAAATTCATAATTATGCCTCTATAATCTGTAACCAAATACGTTCTTGCACCTAAACCGTCATGGCAAGCACACTTTGGATAAATCATTTAACTTCATTAGACTTCAATTGCATCATCCATAAATGAGGTATAATACTAATTTACTTGCCTTTAGACAGGGACTGGATGAAACCATTTTTGGAGAACCCATCTGTGGGTTTTTTTTGTTAAATAACATCAAAGTTTATTGGGTAAAGGACCAATATTGTAAAATAGAAATTAAAAAAATCTATTGATGTTGGGTTTTGGGAAGGAACTTGGGGGAGATAGAGCAGATCCTCTGCTCAGGCACACTTTTTTTTCTTTCTGAAAGACTGTTTTTTTTTTAGAGCAGGTTCACAGCAAAGCTGAGAGGAAAGTACAGAGATTTCCGATATACCCCCGCCTCCACACACACACAGCCTCCCCTATGGCCAACATCCCCCACCAGACTGGTACTTTTGTTACAATTGATGACCCTACATTGACTCATCATAAGACCCAAAGTCTGTCCTTTACACTGGGGTTCACTCTTAGTGGTGTACATTCTGAGGGTCTGGACAAATGCATGATGACATGTATCCATCATTATTGCACCATACAGAATAGCTTCACTGCTCTAAACACCCTCTGTGCTCCTCCTATATATCCCTTCTCCCCGCTAACCCCTGGCAATCACTGACCCTTTTACTGTCTCTATAGTTCTGCCTTTTCCAGAATGTCACATAGTTAAAATCATACAGTATATGGCCTTTTCAGACTGGCCTCTTTCACCTAGTAATATGTATTTAAGTTTACTCCATGTGTTTTCATGACTTGATAGTTCATTTCCTTTTAGTGCTGAATAATATCCCATTGTCTGAATGTACTACAGTTTATTTAGCCATTCACCTGCTGAAAGACATCTTGGTTTCTTTCATGTTTTGGCAATTCTGAATAAAGCTGCTATAAACATCTGTGTGCAGGTTTTTGTGTGAACCCGTGTATGGATTTTTGATCTGCTAAACACTGAACTAAGAAGATTTCTGGATATAGATGTAGTTGAAAGGGATAAATATGTACTTATTTTTTTCCAATGATTTTTCATTGTAAAGTATTGCATACACACCAAAAAATACTTAAGGCATCTATGCAAAGTTTAACAAATAAAGCAAACACCTATGTATCTATCACTGGGTCAATAAATGGGATGCCCCTGGCACCCAGAAGCCCTCGAGGGTCCCTCAGCCATCCCAGCCTCCTTCCTCACTTACACCTTTGTGTAATTTCCTTGCTTTTCTCTATAATTTTACCACTTGTGTTTCTATTATTTTGAGAGTTACATGCTCTATTCTAGAAATTATAATACATATATATTATATATTTATACATATATATATAATATATATATATATATTTTTTTTTATGAAGTCTCCCTCTGTTGCCCAGGCTGGAGTGCAGCAGCGAGATCTCAGCTCACTGCAACCTCTGCCTCCCGGGGTCAAGCAATTCTCCTGCCTCAGCCTCCCGAGTAGCTGGGATTGCAGGCGTGTGCCACCATACCCGGCTAATTTTTGTATTTTTAGTAGAGACGGGGTTTCACCATGTTGGTCAGGCTGGTCTCAAACTCCTGACCTTGTGATCCGCCTCGGCCTCCCAAAGTGCTGGGATTACAGGTGTGAGCCACCGTGCCTGGCGAAATTATAATATTTATACTGACAGTCTAAAGTTTTTCAAAGCTTTCATTTCCCATAGAGTAACTCAAGGTCCTTGGAACACTCTAAAAATGTTTAACCACTCCCAACTTATTTTCTCTCATTGTGTTTTGTATTTTAATTCTATATTTTTAAAGAACACCAACAAAATATATTGTTCTACACAGTGGAAGTTCATTTGGATTTACTCATCATGCATCTGTCACTTTCTTTGCTCTTCATTCCTTTTTGTGTTTCCAGTCTTCCATCTGGGATCACTTTCTTTCTGCCTGAAATGTAACCTTTAGAATTTCCCTTGCTGGTGAGGAACTCTTTGCGTGCCTGAAAACTCCTGGATTTCACTTCACTGTCGCAGGGTATTTGTGGCAGTTGTCTTAGTTTTCTCTGGTTGCTGTAACAAATTACCACAAACCTGGTGACTCAAAACGACACAAATTCATTCTCCTTTGATTCTGGAAGGCAGAAGCCCATCATCAGTTTCCCTGGGCTAAAGTCAAAGTGTCTGCAGAGCTGTGCTCCATCTGCAGGTTCTAGGGGGGAATCTTTTCTTTTCCCAGCATTGCGATGCTGCATTCCTTGCATTGCTTGATTCATGGCCCCCTTCTCCATCCTCAAAGACAGCAGCCATTGTAGCATCTCCAAATCTCTCTCCTGTCACATCACCTTCTCTGTGTCAAATCCCTCTTTGGCTTGTATAACACTTCTGACTGCACTTAGGGCCCACCCAAATCTACCCATCTAGGTTATGAGATCTAAATTCTGAGATCCTCAACTTAATCACACCTGCAAAGTCTTTTTTGCCATATGAGGTAACACTCACAGCTTCCAGGGACTATGACCTGAATATCTTTGGGGGTCATTCATCTTTCCTCATCAGAATTATAGATTTGTCATTATTTTCTTTCGGCATATTAAAGATATTATTCCACTGTCTTTTGGCTTCCATTTTTGATGTTGAGATTTTTTTAGTCTAAGTATGATTCCTTTTAAGATAATCTGGATATTTTTTTCTCTAAGCTTTTCTCTTGGTTTTAATCACTGTGATCACTGGTAACTACGATGGGTCTAGGTGTACATTCCTTAACATTTACTTTGCTTGGGATTCTCTGGTCTTTTGACCACTTAGTGTCTTTCAATAGTCCTGGAAAATTCTCAGCTTTTATCTTTTCCATATTACCTCATTCCCATCCCCATTGTCCTCTTTTGGGACTCCAGTCAAATATATGTTGGGCCTTCTGACTTATCCCCTATAGTCTAAATCCACTCTTCTGTGCTTTCCATATTTTTGCTTTTGATGCTGTATTTTGAACAATTTCCTGTGATCTAACCTCTGGTCCTTAATTCTCTCTTCTATTGTTTTTAATCTTTTGCCAAACACTTCAATAAGATTTTCATTTGTTTTTAAATTTTTCCTTTCTAGAAGTTCTGTTTGATTCTTTTCCAAATCTACTAAGTCAGTTTTTACAGTTTTTGGTGCCCTGCAGATATTTGCGAGCTTGTTTACTTTTTCATGTGGTTAGCACATATAAACTTAATGAGTTTGCATCTGAAGCGTGTCCAGGTCGGTTTCTGCTCTCTGCTGTTTATGCTGGTTCTCACTCATGTTGCCTTATTTCCTTCTATGCCTGATGATCTATTTTCTGATACGCCTGACAATTTCACTAGTTATTGCCCTTAAAGAAATTATGTGTGGAGATCCCCTGAGGCTTAGAATGAGTGTACTCTCCTTCCTCTGGTTGCCTTTTGGAGTCACTACAAATGAAATTCATTGTCCATGTATGATATAGAACCCTGGGGTGCAAATCTGGATGAGGGCAGGCCTCTGGTCACATCTCAGGGGTAATTTTATCCCCTTCCTACTTCCTCTCTTGCTTTGCTCAGGTTTCTCTCTGGGTCCATGGGTTTGGGGGGGACAGGAAGTGACATATTACTCCTGGTTCATCCTAATCCTGAGGGTGTGGCCCTTTGGGACCCAGCTTACTGTAGGTATATGTCTCCTGTAAGAGTCTACATCAGATGTGCTCTGGGCCCTGACATCTTTCATCCTTACCCCTTTGATGTCTGCAAGGCAAAAGCAGCTTTGGCACTCAAATCATCCTCGAGTCTCTTTAGGTTAAAGCTTTCTCCCTAAATCAGCCTAGTAGGGATGTGCTATCATTCAGCTCTTCAGTGTTTTTATGGTTACTTACTCAGAGTTGTTTTTAGCTGAGGGCTCATCCAATAATTCAATCACCTAACCTTCCCTCATAGGAAATAGCTATTACATTTCTATTGTGTAAAATTTTACAATTGTGTTTAATATCTGTGTTATGTGTCTTTAGGAAATTTAGAAATTTACAGTGCAGAAAAAATCAAGGGAATGTAGGGCCACAAGTTTTTATTTGCTTTAAGATATTAGTAGCCACATGGGATATTGACCTGGTGTCCCATCTGGGGGGAAAAGGTGAGAGACTTTTACTGGTTGCACATTAACACTGGGGAATGGAAAAGCCCATCTTGTTTGATGCCATCTGTTGTTTCCTCAAGGGGTAACTTTAATTGGTTGGCCAATAAGTTTCATCCTTGCCTTAAAAAAAATGACCACCAAGGGAAAACTACTCTTAGCTGGCTTCCCAACCACCTCAGCCTGGCCCTGAGCTGCCCTGGAGTGGCCACCATCCAGCCCCTTCAATTTAGGGCAGCTGGCTTTGATTCAGGCTGTGGAGACAGCATTAGTCAGCAGCCTCTTCTCTCATGCATGCCCTGATCTTTAACGCTCCAACGTGCATCTGTGACAATGACAGCGGATTCCTGACTGTGGCCATGGCTCAGGATACTTCAGTGGATAAATTTGGGCCAGGTTTGTGAGTCCCGTCTTTGGGGTCCCCTCAACATCACGCTTTAGCCAGTTGGTGTTGGATCACGATTTTAAAACTTTAAACCTTGAGTGTTAAGAATGAATTCTTGACTGTTCAGTCCTCATATCCCAGATTTGGATGGAAACCTCTGATGCTATAATCAACATGAGGAAAAGCCTGTAAATCATTTACAGATTCAGAAAACACTTAATGGACTTCTCCTCTGTGGAAAGCACCATGGTGGGTATTGTGGCGTCCTTGCCCTCAGAACGCTTCTCGTCTTTTCCTATACAGAGAACACAAGTATGCCCACCTAAGAGAGAAGCTGAGATTTAGAGGAGCCACTGAGGATGGCTGTGAAAGTGATCTGGCTAGGATGTTTGTCATCCCATTGCTCACGAGGTTTGATGTGGCTGATCCGCCTAGCTGGCATCTCTTCCCTCCTCATACCTCAATGCACATTCCTCCCACATCTGGGCTCATGGCAGTGAATGTGACCTTTCTGTCCAGAGGAGTTCTATCATTTGGTCAAGGTAGGGAGGTGATTGTGCTTCTCTGTTTAAGACTTAGCAAAAGACGAAATGCAGAAAGCCTGAAGGTGGGAGCTAATCTTTCTGGCTGTCACCAGGTCTTGTACAACCTTGTGGTTGTCACGATATATGCATCAGAGCAGACCCCATTTCCTGGAAATCATTTCAGAATGGATACTGGAATTTGAATTAATAAAACTTAGAAGGACCCAAACTTGGTATCTCCTTGCCAATTCTCTCAAAATTGAGTGTTCTGCAGTGTTCCTACACAAGTGAGGTTGGTGCGTTTATTAATTAATGTCACTAAGAGATCAGTTAAAGCCTCAGCAAACAATTGCCATGTGCTCTTTCAGGGAAAAACAACTTACAATCAGATTTGTTCCTTCAGCAAGAATTAAAGGATATACTGCCAAAGTTTCTCCAAGCTGCCCCCTCTTTTTCTTGGCAAGCTATTGGGCTGTTAGCTTCCAGTCCCCCAGCTTCCTTGACTATGAGGATTCCTTCCTAGTGTGGTTCAGAGCACAGATTCCACCTGCTTTTATTTTGCTTTCTAATTGCTTATTATTCTCCCAAGCACACACTGTTTTTCTTTGCTCTATTCCTCTGACTATGTTGCTGAATATTTTGATCCTAAACAAAGGTGACTTTTGTGCTCAGCTTGTTATGAAAGATCAGTAATATGTGACATGTGATATGTTTTCCAACTTTTATATCTTTATACTCCCTGAGTGTTTGGCCATGGGGATCATGTTTTGCTGAGTATAATACCCTTGCCATTCAAATTTTAATTGAAGTAAATAGTAAAACAAAGTTGGAGTAGAGTGGGTCTTTCTCCTTCTCCTGATCCAGAGGAGGCACCCAAAAGTACTCACAGAATATGCGAAGTATTAGGATACTAACTTCTTAAACTTAGGATAGATTCCATCCTATTACTTGTTTCTGTATGTGCATGTGGACAAAAAGTGATACCATACTGAAGACTGTCTAATGCTATATTAGAGGATATTTTGGTCTTTTGCAAAAACAGAGAATGAAGACAGTGCAAAGTGCTAGGCACAGCACTGGGCATTGACTGTTGGGGAATAAAAGGCAACTGGTGTTCCTAGAGGAGAATTGGACCAAGTTGGACTTTGTCTACTCTGCTACTCCGTCAGCACTCAGCCTCCCAGATAGATGCTCCTCATGGGGCCCATGCTTAGACATTATGGTGGCCCATGGGAAGATTAGCTGCATCTCTTTTGGGTGGCTTTTGTCCTCTAACTCCAGAGTCATGGGATAGACCCTACTGTGAGTTGTTTATTCAAAATATTGAGCTCTGCTTGTGGCAGATACTGTCACAGGCATAGGGCATACAGCAATAGAAAAGACAGGCAAGATCCTTGTTCCTTTTTTTTTTTTTTTTTTTTTTTTTTTTTTGAGACAGGGCTCACCTGTCATCCAGGCTAGAGTGCAGTGGTGCGATCTCAGCTCACTGCAATCTCCAGCTCCCAGGCTCAAGCAATCCTCCTGTCTCAGCCTCCCAAGCAGCTGGGACTACAGGTGTGCACCACCACACCTGGCTAATTTTTGTATTTTTTGTAGAGATGGGTTTTACCTTGTTGCCCAGGCTGATCTCAAACTCCTGGCTTAAGCAATCCACCTGCCTCAGCCTCTCAAAGTGTTGGGATTACATACGTGAGCCACTGTGCCTGCCCTAAGATCCCTGTTCCTATGGAGCTTATATTCCAGGGGAGGGACAAGCAATAAAGTGCAAGATAAACAAGGTAATTTTATAGTGATAAAGATAGGATAAGGGAGGAGGACAGAGAGTAAACCACATGTCCTGCTTTAGAGGAGTCCACACGCACATACAAAATCCAGTAATAGGATGAGATGTATCCAAAGTTTAAGGCAGGACATATGGTTCACTCTCTGTGAGGTGGCCTCTTTGAGAAGATGACAGTAGCACTGGGACCTGAGTTTGAGACTCAGTCACATGAAGATATGAAGCGACACTGCCCAGCAGAACCCTCCACCTGCCGCCGATGATATGTGCTGTCTAGCATGGTAATCGCTAGTCACATGTGGCTGTTGAGCCCTTGAAATGTGGCTAACGCAACTGAGGAGCTGTGTTTTTAATTTAATATTAATAATTTAAATTTAAATAGAAAAATGTGCAAATAGCTATCCTATTGAACAGTGCAGATGAGGGGAAGGACGTTTCGGGTAGGGAGGGCAGCTTGTGGGAAGGTACTGAGGATATGTCACCCTGTGGATCCAACATGAGATCGCTGACTGGAAGCTCTGGTCAGTTTTTAAAGAGCAAATCTGGAAAATTTAATGATGTTTCCTGCTTCTGTTTTATGGGCCTCTGGAGAACCTACAAAGGAATAACAGTTAACCAGACAGGAGTTAAAATCCCTGCTCAACAAAGAACCTATTTCCTTTCCTAGGAAGGACTCATTCCACATTGGCTGACTCACAACTCTTGACTGGTTTCCTCTGCTAATGGCTGTGGCCAGCCTTTGTCTGTGCAGGATGTAGCCTTTTCGGCGCTGAGCTTGTTCGTTCTGGGAACGAATCCTGCCTTTGTTCTGGACTTGCATCTTCTGGTAACAAGAGGCTGGAACCCCTACCATGGCTCCTTCAAGGGGTCTCTTTGTATTCCACATACAACTCCTCCATCATCCTAGGGGGCTCAGACCTCATCTTTTCTGGCATAGCTTTTCTATTTTCCTCCATTGCAAAGATAGAGTAGTCAGCCCTGGTTTTAAAGAGAAATCGCTGTTTAGAGAGAATTTCACCTTGAATTGCCACTTTATGTTGAAAGGATTAAGAAAGAAAAGGAAAGAAGAAATAAGAGAAAAAGAAAAGGCCCCAGGAATGTTTCCAGTGGTTTTCTTACATGCCATACATGCATTGGGATCTCTCAGGCCACAGAAGCCTCTCTACCTCCTGGGCAAGAATTGGGCTATTTGAAGCAGCCACTGGCTAATCCCAGCAGGGGCAGAGGGAGGGGCAATGGCAGGGACCGGCTCTGTCCATCCAGCATGGATGGAGATTCGGCTCCAGCAAGATTGCCAGGCGAAAACAGAGATGAGGTTGCCAATGCTGGCTCAGTGTGCTGAGGATTAGAGGAGGCTCTGCTGCAGAGTCTGTAATCCTGGACTAGCCTGGATTTGTCATTGGTTTAATGATGAATCTACTACTCTCTTTGTACTTACATAGCCCAAGAAAAAACAATGACCTAGTACCACCCTGAAAGGTATAAGAAACAAAGCGAAGGCAATCCAAATGTTAAATTGAAGGCCACAGAGCCAAGTCCACCTCCATGGTTGAGCAGTTACTCTGCCTCCTTCCTTTGGTCTTACCTGACTGTCTGCAATTAGCTCAGTGGTGGTGGGGGGCACAGGGGAAGGCTGTGAGCTTCAAGCCGTGGCATGTACCAAGAAGCTATCTTGATGTTGATGACCTTGGTCCCTCTGATGGACAAGTTTGAGATCATAAAATGAGTACCTGTGATGCCTGAACAATGTGCTGGCGTGTTCCATCCTCTTTTGCAAAGAACCTTCACAGAACATAAGTGTGAAAACCCACCTGAATCGGGTGCTTTGGCTTCATGTGTAAACGTGGCAGTGCTTCACGAAGATCCCTCCCGTGCACATGTGCATTGCCCTTACTCTTAGCACCTGGTTCTCCAGGAGAGAAATCCCTTCTCCCTTCTTGGGAAAGGGGCTGTGTTAGACACCTTCATCTGAGGGGTTCATTGGAAGACACTATAAGCTACATGGGTCAATATTAGCCCAGCTGAATTCCATCGTCTTTTTTTTTTTTTTTGGAGTCAGGGTCTCTGTTGTCCAGGCTGGAATGCAGTGGTGTGATCTCAGCTCACTGCAATCTCTGCCTCCTGGGTTCAAGCAATTCTCCTGCCTCAGCCTCTCAAGTAGCTGGGATTACAGGCACTAACCACCACGCACGGCTAATTTTTGTATTTTTAGTAGAGACGCGGGGTTTCAACATGTTGGTCAGACTGGTCTCGAACTCCTCATCTTGTGATCTGCCTGCCTTGGCCTCCCAAAGTGCTGCGATTACAGGTGTGAGCCACTGCACCTGGCCAGGAATTCCTTTGTCTTATAAAAATTATTTTTAATTTTAAAATAGGTATGTTTATTAAAGAAAAATTAGTTGGCCAGGTGCAGTGGCTCAGGCCTGTAATCCCAGCACTTTGGGAGGCCAAGGCGGGCAGATCATGAGGTCAGGAGTTTGAGACCAGCCTGGACAATATGGTGAAACCTCGTCTCTACTAAAAATACAAAAAAAAAATTAGCCAGTTGTGGTGGTGGGCACCTGTAATCTCAGCTACTCAGGAGGCTGAGCCAGGAGAATTGCTTGAACCCAGGAAGGTGGAGGTTGCAGTAAGCCAAGATGATGCCACTGCACTCCAGCCTGGGCAACAAGAGCAAGACTCCATCTCAAAAAAAAAAAAAGAAAAGAAAAGAGAAAAGAAAAGAAAAATTAGCCTACAGCCATACTACCTTGAACATGTCTGATCTCATCTGATCTCAGAAGCTAAGCAGGGTCAGGCCTAGTTAGTACTTGCATGGGAGAAGCTTTAGAAAACTTACGAAAGGAAAGAGGAGAAAAAAATTACCTATGATTCTACCATCTAAACACAATGATTCCTGTTGACGGTTTGGTGTGTTCTCCAATAGGATCTCTTTCCTACCAGAGGAAAGCCTTTTACACGGCTGTGACAGTAACGTATATACAATTTTGTGCACTGGTTTTAGATTTAACATTAAATAGTAAATGAATAGTAAATATCACTTTTTAATGGCAGCATAGTATGTCCTTAAGTTCCTGTGTACTTGGCACTTGGGCGACTTAAGCCACAAGGACTCGGTAACGGCTGAAGGTCACACAGTGAGTGGGTGATGCAGCCAGCCGTAGCCCGAGTCTCCCACCTCCCAGGTGAACACTCATTATATTCACTGGATCTCAGTCTTTCCCTGACTTTGTCCCCACACGCGGGGTGTATACCACTGCCAGTTGCCTCCTCCTTACATTATTGTGTTTTAACACCCTCTTCTACTTCCAGTGAGGGCCACTATACCACCCGCTGCAGGACATGTCCCCGGCATGGAGGCCAGATTATCCCCGTCTATCCTGGTACCGGAAGAGACCCATAGTATCATAATAAATAACAGTATTCATGGGGGCCAGGTGTGCCATGTGCTTCTCCCAACCCAGCTTCCACCTCTTGCCTTAATACTAGTTTTGGAGTAAAAGGAAGGATTAACTGACATGGCATAGTGGCTCATGCCTGTAATCCCAACACTTTGGGAGGTCGAGGCCTGCGGATCACCTGAGGTCAGGAGTTGGAGACCAGACTGACCAACATGGTGAAACCCCGTCTCTACTAAAAATACACCTTGTGTACTGGGAGGTGCTTTAGTGGAAATACAAAGTCTTTGGAATCCAACAAACATTGTTTCAAGTAACCACATACTAGGCTTTGACACTTTAGGTGAGGTACTCAGTCATTTGGAGCTTCAATGTTCTCATCTGTAAAATGGGGATAGTGATCTTAATTTGTTTTAAGACTTGTGAAAATCAAGAGAATGTGTGAAGCAGGTAGCATAATTAGCCTTGTGCACCCAGACTTACTACCTACCACATGTTCCCCCCTCCTTCCTTGCCTGGCACAGTGCTGGTATACAGTAGGTACTCAATACATGCCTATGACATTGAACTGAATTTTCATTTGGGATGTTCAGCTTGTGCGTCTTCATTTCCAGATTGGAACTGGAGTTGTGTCCCAGTCTCTGGGTAAGAGCTAGGACCGTACAATTAGAAGGGCTTATTCTAAGTATTGGCATTTATTCTCCTGGGAATTGCACTCCAGGCCGTGTATGAGGGTTCCTTTTATTTCAATAATCAAGCTCACATTCAGTGTATCATGTTACGGAGCTCACAATAGCAGGTACACAGCTCCGGCTGTACCAGGTGACACATGGCTCCTACCGTAATGCTGAAGGTAGGCACGGTCCTCATCCTTCTTTCCTGTGTCTGGCTGTGGCTGGCAGGTTTCAGGTGTTTGTTTCTAACCACTGCACATCACTGCTTCTCCCACAATGGCAGACAGGAGCAGAGCCTTCTATGTGGGTTTGGGAAGATGTGTGTGGTGGGGCGCTTTTCAGTAAACTCTTAGTCTAAGAAAGTTCTGGGCATGATGAAAGAAGACAGAGAGAGGAAGGGCCTAACCTGCTGATTGGAGTAGAGCCTGGCAGCTTGGGGAAACCTAGTAGACCATGGGAAGGACTCAAGGCCAGAAGAGAAAGGCAGCCACGGCCAGGCTGGCTGGTTCCCTCAGGTCAGGAGCTGGGACTGGCGCTTTTAGGTGTCTGTGACTGAGTCAGTGGCTGAGGCCAACGGAGCCTGGGACAGCCTGTGGGCTGTGACTAAATTAGGAAGAAAAAGCCTTTGGGCTCTCCTGGGAGGTCACTGGGGCAGGTGGCCCATGGAAGGGCCTCTGGTGGGCAGCTAGAAACAGGCTGGTCAAACATATCCGACTGGCTTTCACTTTGGTTTTTCAGTGCGACTATAGAAACGTCACACACTGGGTCTGAGTTCAGTCCCAGCAGGAGGGAAGCCCCCCTGATGCCAGGATACCCCAAGCCCCATCTCCTCCAAGGGGCTAAGTTAAAATAGGAGAATCTAGTAAGCCTCAATCACTAAGTCATTTATAAGCTCACTGGGGAGTTTTGACCTTTTAAAAGGAATATACCCTATTGACTGTTTTGGATAGGAGATTACAGTGGACACCAGGCATTGCAGGTAGACATCAGCCTGTCCCAGACAGGACAAACTGGAATGATGGTTGCTTTGCATAACCTGACAATGAAGTACCTGTGACAACAGATTTTGATTTTAGAAAATCACGTGAAGGTTAAGTTTGGTTTGAGTGTTTAAGGATTACAGTGTGAGATTTGGAAGGAGAAAAGTAAAAAAAAAGTTGGCAGGAGAACGGTGGCTCCTCGGAAGAAAAGTTACATTTCTAAGTAATCAAACTCTGAGTGAGGCCAGCCAGGGTCTTTAGCCACTTCCTCACAGAGAGGGGCTTCTTGGCTGTTTTTTTTTTTTTTTTTTTTTTTTGGTATTGTACTTTCTGCAAGACTGGTTGAAGGCGTTAGCCTGAGAGCACAGTTTCTCAACTGCAACACTGTTGATATCTTGGGCCAAATAATTATCCTTTGTGGTGGTTGTCTTGAGCATTGTAGGATTTTGTCAGCATCCCTGGTCTCTGCCCAGTAGATGCCAGTTGCATCCCATCACCCCCCTCAGTTCTGACAACAAACTGTTTCCAGCATTACCCTGGGGGCCAAAATTATCCCCAGCCACTGCTTAGAGCAAAGGAGAGCTCACTTTTCCTCCTGAAAGGTATTGCAGTTACCACTGGGTAGGTGAAATGATGGGTCATCTCCGTTCATCTCCTGTTCCACAAAAATAAAGAAGGGCAAGTGTTTCAGGAGCTTTGCTGGCTGGGAGTCAGTTTGCTGGGGTTGTCTGATGTAGCTGGATTGCTAAGGTTTTTAAGGGTATCTTCAGGACCAAATTTTCACCCGTGAAAACCCAGAGTAAAAAGCAAGCAAGCAAACAAACAAACAGACCACCACCACCACCACCCACAGCAGCAGCAACAAAAAATAGGGAAGTAAACCAGGCGAGGCTTTGGAATTTTATTAAAAATGGTCAGCGCGATCAGACCTAGATCCCTTCTTCTGAAGTGCTCTCAGGAGACCTGTCTCCATAGAGCTGGCTTGGGTGTTGATATGTGAAGAGGCTGAGAACATGTGGCATAAACATCGACTGATATTGTTTGCCATTTACACTCGGCATGTGTAATGCAGCAGGAATGGCTCCCGGTGGCATGTGACTGCCCTTCCAGGCGGGTATGCCGTGCTCAGGCACTGCTCTTTCTCTTTCGCTCCGTCCCTCCCTCGCTTGCATACCCCCTCCGCTGCCCCTTTCCAGACTCGAGATAGTTTGAGTGAAGGCTTGTCATGATTGGCATGCAGAAAGCTGGTAGAATGTCATTGGAATTTTCTAGGGAGGCACATGCGCAACACCCAAAATGACTCCAGGCTTCGGTAGCCACAGGTCAGCCCGTCGTGCCAGGCACCCTGGTATGTTTCAGAAAGGTAAGGTTGCATGACGTCATCCTACCTTTCCCCAGCACAAGGGAGAAATAGAGGTTTGTTTCTTTTTTAATTCTCCAGTTCAGGCAGCACCTCTAAACATTTCTCGGCGCTGAGCATTTGTGCATGAGTATGCGATTTGTCTGTGTCCCCACCCCCTCCGTTTAAAAAAAAAATTAACAAATGATTCACAACGGCAGTTTAACATGTGACCTAAAACAGCTCCTCATGACCCCAGTGAAATCAGCGATCCTAATGTCAGGAAGTCTAGATGCTCTTTTTATGCTGGTTACTAAACTCTTCTTTAAAGAAAAGTCGCAAGGCTACTGGAAAACAGATTGCGTTATCACCAGATCTGGGAGAATGGAAGGGGATGCATTCAGAATCCCAAAACTTTATAAATGATGGGCATCTCTTAAGGGTGAGGTGCTTTGTGTTAATTGCTGGAATTTGGCAGTGATGGAAAATGAACTTAAAGGTGTTTGAAACATCTCGTATCTGTTGAGTGTTGACTCATTCTGGACCAGGAGGGGAGTGCCGTGTTAAAATTCATGAGCAGGGGATATTTCGCCAAGAAACAAGGCTTGAGAATAGCTTCTGAGCACCCCTGAAGTAGCTGGAATATGAATTTCAGCACCTCTTAGGTATCTTTAAGTAAAGTTAAGTGTTTAAACAGAACTATTTTCATTGTCGTCAAGCAAGCAAGCAAGTGCATAAACTTCTGTTGTGCGGTTCAGGGTACAGATTTGGACATGGACATGATGGTCTGTTAGCAGACTCAAGCACAACCAAACATGACTCACCTCATTTCTCTATCTGATGCAATTACAAGTAGCTTCAACACATGTGGTAGAGGAATACTAGTTTTCTGCTTGCAAGTGTGTAAAAGCAAATCCATACTCATAAAACGGCATGGACGGGGTGTCTTATATCACGGAGATTTTTTTTTAACCTTAAAAATAGCTTTTATGCAGCTTTGCCATTGGTTTCTGCCTTATATGCATTGGAATCTTTTCTTTCTTGCAATTCTGAGATGTCAGAAAACTGAAGGGGAGAGGGTTAATATGTTCACGCACTTACCCTTCCCCCACATGCATATGCTAACAGCTGCCATGTATGATTTTTGTGGAATTTGATATTTCGAATGAAATGACTTCCTTATTTTCCATAGTAATATAATAATCAATTTTACCACAGAGAATTGTGTACATGTCAAGCCTTGGCTGCTTCTAATTAGCAATGGATGGGGTAGCTGGGGAAAGTGCTGGAGAGCAGTTTCAAGTAAAAAAAATCAGTCTTCAAGCTTTAACCATTCTTTCTGGCCTCAGCCAAGGCAGTTTTCAATCTGCTTGGATCGTAACCACAGGTTTAGTTTGTGGTATTCTAAGAAAATATCTAGAATGGCACATGCAAATGTGATGAAGATGGGCCTGTGTATCTAACCGTTGTGAGGTTGTCTTTTATCTCTACTCTGCAGTAACTTTCTTATGGCCACAGCTTTGTAAGATACAGGCAAAAGCCAAAAGTCATGCACATATAATATTCTCTGCCTTGGGTGACATCTGTGTTTTGTTGGCTGTAGTCAGAAAGATATGTACGTCTCTTAAGGCACCAGAAACTTCCACCCATTTTGGGAAAGGGATATTTTTCTCAATAAATAGTTATATGGCTTATTTATAAAGCCCCAATCTTAATGTTCTCATTTAATCTAAGGAATGTAAAGGAATTAAACTGTGCACATTCCCAAAACACACACAGAAACATATACCATGTCCTTCACAAGGAAACAGGGTATTCTGGTAAGATCTACATTCCCACATGCTTAAGACAGTCATAATTTCAAGTCAGTTGAACCAGTATTTGTTCAGTGCCTCTAATTTGCCCAGTGCTGAACCACATAGGCACTTGGGAGTTTGAAAGATTCTAGGATGTGGATGATGTCCTCAAGGTGCTTTTAATTAGAAGGCAAATCTCCTCGCCTAGCAAACCTCACCTGGCATTCTGCAGCAGAAACTGTATGTGTTCTCTGGGGGAAATCTTGTTGCAAAAAATATTTATCGATTTGCATGAAAAGGTGCATCAATAGAACTAAGAAATATTTTTAGCTGTATTGTGTTTGACCCTTTGTGGACTTGTGACCCTTTGTGGACTTGTAGAAATTTCAGTGTTTATTCTTCAGGGTCATTTAAGATAAATGGTCATGCTGTTTGGAGTGACAAAAATGGCTTGTGGGACCCAAAGTAATAAAGAACAGATTGATTCTATTCTTTTATAGATTGGTAATTCTTAGACTTTGCTGCACAATTGTTCTCCTGGGGAGCTATTAATATTACAAATTCCAATGCCTGGGTTGAGTCAATCACTGGAGGTGGGACTCAAGCCCCAGTTCTTTTTAAAACTTCCCAAGTAATTCCTAAGTGCCACCAAGTTTGAGATCTAGTGATATAGATGACTTTATCAACAACCTTTTTTTTGTTGTTGTTTATTTGTTTGTTTTAGCCTAAGCCTTCTAGGGTGAGTTTTGGAATGGGCTTTTTATAATGATAGGGGTGGGTGTTGACTAAAGAACTTTCAGCTTTCTGGAAGCTCACCCTCTGTTCTCTGCACTAGTGAACTCAATGTAGATGGAGGTATGCTTTCTCCCTTTCCAACAAACCTGGTAATATGATGCCAAGCCAGTCACTCAACCATCTATGTTACCTAAGGTTCCCTGAACCTTGAGTGTTTTTATTACAGCAGCCCGAATGTTCTGAAAATCTTGATTATGTCTCTTAAGGGAAGGTAGTTTTACAATTAATTACATGTGTCCCTTGAAATTATTTTTACGTTGTCTGAAACCCCCATGGAAGAGGAAGCCCATTCTTGGTGTACTTGCAGCTAGTAGAAGTAGCTCGTTAAAATACAGGGGTTACTCAATTCCTGATAACTCACTATAGATTTTTTTTTTTCAGACAGGGTCTTGCTCACTCACCCAGGCTGGAGTGCAGTGGTGGTATCATAGCTCACTGTAACCTCAAAACCCAGGGCTCAAGTGATCGTCCCACCTGAGCCTCCCAAGTAGCTAACATTACAGTTGTGCGCCACCATGCCTGGCCAATCTAAAAAATTTTTTAGAGACAGAATCTCTCTATGTTGCCCAGGCTGGTCTCGAATTTCTGGCCTCAAGTGATCCTTCTGCCGTGGCCTCCCAAAGTGTTAGGATTACAGGTGTGAGGCCACTACCCCCAGCCACCTCACTGTACATTCTTAGGGTTGGAAAGTATTTTCAAAATACTCTAGTACAGTGGTTCTCAAAGTGCAGCATCAGCCTCACCTGGACTTGTTAGAAATGTACATGTTCAAGCTCCACCCCCAGATCTTCTGAGTCAGACACAGAGATGAGGGTGTGGGTGGTGGTGAGGGGTGGGCGCAGCATCTGTGTTTTAGGAAGTTCTCCTCTCTGGGTGCCCACCAAAATTTGAATTACTGCTGTTATTTCACCTTGTCAGAAACTGAGGTACCCCAGTCCTGGGATCTGTCTCTGCACCATGGCCAGATCATCCTAACTTTTCTGTGTCATGAATAACTGCCTTAAGAAAACACCCACCATCCTAAAATCGTAAGGCATAAAGAAACCTTAAATGTTGTCTCATCTGACCCTCCCATTTCACAGATGAGAAAACTAAGGTCGATAGGGTGACATGAAGTCAATAAGATGTAGAGTTATTGGTGACAGAGCTTTTGGTCTACTTAAAACCGACACAGTCTTCCTCCCCCACTGGCCCACATTGCCTCTCCAGTTTTATGTGGACTTCTAGTATTTGGCTGAAATCACATCAGTTAAAATGTCTAGGTTAATTGTCAGGCAACTCTAGAAAAAGACCAACAGAATTTTAATTCTTTAAAATTAATCCAAAATTCTTTCATTTCAAATTGGCTTGAATTTTATAACTGTCTTTGTACATTTAATAGAAAAAAATATCGGTGATGTAAACTGCTGAAAAGAAAATTCACAGAACATGGGGACCAGTCCTGGAACATAGGTTTCATCCCAACATCATGTAGATTAGGCACTTAACAGCGCCTCAGAGGCACACACTGAAATTGCATTTTCTTCCGATTTAGTTAAAAGGAAAAATGTGACAAGAAGTCTGTTTGTTGAATACTTTACAATTTTATACTTGATGTGGTTAGTGATATTTACATAATTTTGTCCGTGTTCAAAGACTGAATCTAATCCACATTCTCTGTAGAGCTTCATCTTTCAAAGCATTGTAGCAATACACAGGGAACATTAAGCCAAGAAAACGAAGGGAGAACACACAGCTATTATCTACATACACATATACATGGAGCAGGCATGTCCATGGATAAATTTTTTTTTGTTTTTTTTGTGGGTTTTTTTGAGACAGAGTCTGGCTCTGTTGCCCAGGCTGGAGTGCAGTGGTGTGATCTCAGCGATTCTCCTGCCTCAGCCTCCCGAGTAGGTGGGACTACGGGTGCGCGCACCACTATGCCTGGCTAATTTTTGTGTTTTTTTAGTAAAGACCAGGTTTCGCCATGTTGGTCAGGCTGGTCTAGAACTCCTGACCTTAAGTGATCCGCCTGCCTCACCCTCCCAAAGTGCTGGGATTACAGGCGTTAGCCACCATGCCTAGCCCATTGGATAGAAGTGTTTATTGGTTCCACACACCTACCATGTGCTAGGTATTGTGATGTGGTGTGGGACACATATAGTTCCTATCTTCGAATGATCATGGGACAGTGGGAAAGTCAGACAAGTGCTTCAGTAGACAATTATGGGAGCAGGTGGTGGAGTTAGAAGAGAGTACAGTTGAGGCTGATGGAGCAGAAGGGCATTCTGAAGATCATGAAAGGGACATCAGTGCACACTGGATGGGAGCAGAAACCAGAGAAGGCTGCCTGGAGGAGGTGTCCTGTGAGCTACATTTCAAAGGATGGTAGATATCTAGGTGAAGGGGAGTAGGGATGAGGTTGTGTAGGGAGAGGGGCCAGTATATGCCAAGGCATCAGTGCTTGTATGTACATTTTCTATCACTGGGCCAGGATTGATCTGTAAATCCCTATATATTTCTTTGTGTGTATAAACATTAGCAATTTGGTTTCTTAGAGAACTTTGCATAGCAGTTTTAAAATATACATTTCGAAAAGCTCATTTTTCCATTACAAAAGACTCAGATGTTCCCAAGAAAAGTTTCTCAGTTGAGAGGTCACCAGATCTTATGTTACCGAGAAAATGGAAAGATTTCCCCTAACCCCAGAAGTCAAACCAGCTTCCTCAATTTGAGACTGCACAAAACCAATTAATTTTTGCCCATTGCGGATTTTCTTAATAATTGCATCTCTGACAAACCAACTCCTGTCCTAAATGGATTTGAGCCACATTTCACTCTGAAAGCTGTGGGTCCATCTGGGAAATGTCTTTGTAGATGAGACAATTTTATAATAAAGTATTTTTGGTATTTCATTTACTAAATCTTCAGGGATATAGGTAAGAGAGCCTCCGTGCTGAACTGACTGCCTAACAGAACAAGGTTAGAGAGAATGAAATTATTTCATGCTGTCTGGCCTGCAACACATGCCTCTGAACGAAGCCATATACAGTCGCGGGTTGCATAACGATGTTCTGGTCAATAACAGATGGCATATACAATGGTGGTCCCATAAGATTATAATACTGCATTTTTACTGTACTTGTCTAGGTTTAAACATATTTAGAGATGCACAAATACTCACCATTGTGTTCCAGTTGCCTCCAGCATTCAGTACAGGAACATGCTGTGCAAGTTTGTAGCCTAGGAGCAATAGGGTATATCATATAGCCTAGGTGTGTATGTACACTCTATGATGTTCGCATGACAAAATTGCCTAACAACACATTTCTCAAGACATGTCTCCATTGTTAAGTGGCACATGGCTGTATATATAACAATGGTTTCTTTAAAAGCACTCCCAGGAGTGGCCAGGCGCAGAAATAGCTGAATTTGTGAGCAATGATAATGATAGTTAATATAATTATCATATTTTCCAGAGCACCTGCACATCACGTTTGATCTTTACAGTGAGTGGAACAGACATTACGATCTCCATTTGACAGATGAGGAAATTAAACCTTAGAGTTATCAGATTTCAAAGGTGAAGGGACCTTGGAGATCCTTTCATCCAGCTTTCTCATTTTACAAAAAAAAACTCCCTGAGATCCAGGGAAACTAACTGACCTAGGATCCCACAGGGAGTAAATAAGGGCTGTTGGGCCAGGCCCAGGTCTTCTGATTTCTAGCTTCCTGATTTTGCACTCCATTGCGCTATTCTCAGTCTTCAGTGTGTAAGAGGGAACTTGGTAGGTTATGTATTTGTTCTTAAGGAGAAATTTTGTTGATATCAGTCCTAGGCACTATTTTATAAACGCACACATGTGGAAAAATCCCTTATTTTCCTGCTTTTTTTCTATATATAGATACAGGCAGATACACAGACAGATAGACATACCACATGTGGATGTCACTGGGGAGATGAAGGTGGGATTGAACTTAGCAGAGTCTCAAAGGGGGCTTCAGCTTTATCTGTCAAATATTCTTTTATTAAAAAATTTTGAAGCAAAATGACCATTACAGTAGCATTTATTCATTTTGGATAATGGGCACTGAATTCATAAGTGTTTGTTTTCCTCTTCATATTTCTGTATTTTAAAATTTTCAAAAAAACCCAAATATGGATATTAAAAATAAATTCTCACCTATAATACCATACCCTCATTTTATAAAAATAAAGAATATTTTTAAAGAAATAAAAATGGTTCAGAAGGAAGGAAAGAAAACTATACTATGGGACTCGTTAGTTAAGTTGACATTAATCCTCTGCTTTAAGTCTTTCCTGTGATGACACTAGCAGAATGTGTATCATTCTCTCTGCATTTGCTGCAGGATCAGTTCTCTTTGGCAGGTTTTGAGCCGTTCTAATAAGTCCAGCGTGAAAGGCAGGCCTCTCATGTCAGTTCTAAACCCACCAGCTGCCCCATTGTGACTGCATAGTCCCCTGGTTCTGAGACTGTGCTCTGCCTGATAAGCGACGTACGGGGCACAGTGGACTGAAAGCCCAGGGATCTGATACCAAACATGTTAGTTAAACTCATGTTTAACTAACCCAAACTCATGTTTAACTGGCCCAAAGGAAGTAGGCCCAGAAATGTGGTTTTTGGAGCTCCCTTTAATGAACGTGTAAACAGAGGATAGAATATTGGCCTTACAGTTTAAAAACCCTCCTTCAAGTCCCAGTCAAGTCCCTTATTCACTGGATGACCTCACACGGTTCATCTGATCTTTCTTGGTCTCAGTCTTCTTACTATAGACTGGAAATGGTCATATTTGACTTAGCTGTCCATATGGCTGTTCTGGAGATGAGACAGCTAATGAAGTGAGAACACTCATTAACACACCAACTGAAAAACACAAAACAAAAGAGAGATGATAGGATTAGATTGCTGTTATGAATCATTCCAAGAGGTGTCATGGTGATATGAATCATCATATGGTAATGTCATGGCTAAGGCCCAAACACAGAATAGCAGCATTGACCCAGTAGTCTCAAAATTAGTCACAGAGGCCAAGCTAGTGAAGACCCAGCAGCCCTATTGTTATCAAGAAAGAGCACTATCCAAAAGATGTGTGGCCTCATCTTCTCCTTGCAAAGAGAGAATTCATCTGGTATATGTTGATAGGCGTGTATCCGACCACAGCCACTCCATCAGCCCTGAGGACAGAGGCAGCCTGCATTCCAGTCCCAGCTCTTCTCTGTCTCGGTGTGTGACTTGGGTGGTTTCACAGAGGATGCCAACTTCATTGGCTTTTGCGGTTTTTTGTTTGTTTGTTTTTTGTTGTTTCCTTTTTGTTTGTTTTGTTTTGTTTTTGTCTGTAGAATGAGTGAGTTAAACTAAATTGTCTGTAAGGCCTCACCTCACTCTTAAAGTGTGATCACTAGCTAGAGTTTGAACTTTAGCCCCAATATGACTGTTGTGTTGTCATTGTCACCTTTGTAACCTGACATTCAGGAATATCCCTCTCTAGTTCATATTCTGACCTAGCTTCTGAAAGCATTATAGCAGAGTTGAGAATTTTTGATCTAGGAAAGATAAATATTAAGAAGAAATTCCCACCAAAATACCATAAATAAGGAATGTTTTAAAGAAAAATGGTTCAGAAGGAAGGAAAACTATAATGTAGTTCTTGTTAGTTAAGTTGACATTAATCCTCTCTTTGCTTTAAGTCTCTCCTGTGTTGACACTAGCAGAATGTGTCATAAAGACATGGAAAGATCATAAATTCTCAACTCTGCTCTAAAGATCTGACCTTCAGCGTTGCATTTATTTGGCCACACCTTTATAGTGTGGTCATACCTAGAAAATATTTTCTTGCCTGGTCATCAGCCCTCTCACCTCGATTACTTTCTATATTTTAGCACAAAAGAAGAAATGGCGCATTCACCACTCAGCCAGTTGCACTGGAAGTGAATTTAAATTCCTGAACTGGTTATCTTGGAAGATATTGTGCTTATTGCAGATGTGGCCGGTGCATGAGTTTAGGCACTACCATGCTCTGGGCTGTGGTTCTTGGCTCCTGCTTCTGGATGGCTGGACATTACCAGGAGAGAGCCTGCTGATACATCTACGCACATTCACTCTACTGCACTTCAGCTGTGTCCTTGTTATTCCACAGCCCTTTAAGTCCTGGTTCACCAACCAGATGTTAAGACTCTCTTGGATCCCTCAAATCCCATCCCCATGCCTGCTCCCTCCTCTCTCAGCAGTTGCCCACTCCTTATCTTCTAATCCTCTTTTCTCCCTATGATGATGATAGTGACCCTGTAGCTCCAACTACTGGGTCCTCACAGTCAGTCCACTCCTGCAGAGGAAACTGGAGGGTGACCAGGAACCTTCAAGTCAATGTGGGCCACAGAAAGGAACCATCTTTAAAAGATGGTTAAATGCCCGTGGTTTACGTAGGTTGGCTTTCTTTAAGCAAATAAAGGAAATGCATTGCTTCATGTCCAGCAAAGTACAGGGTGGATTCAGGAGAAGCTGGCTCAAAGCATTCCTAGGAAGTCATCAAGGAGCTGCCTGTACCTCTGTCTTCAGGCCAGCATCTTCTGAGTTGGCTTTATTCTCAAGCAGGCTGTCATTAAGTGATGGCTTAACAACAATTTAGCAACCATGGCATGACAGAGAATCATGCGTGATAGCTCTAACAAAGTATTAGAGAGTGTTCCCCCATGAGCCAATCACTGTTGCCAGAGGGATATGGTTCTTGGACTGGCCAGGTCTGAGACACATTGCATGGGCCCCTATTTGTGCAGAATTGGCCCCTGACTACATTCCCAGAGGGTCTTTGGATGTTTGGTCAGATGGTCTGTACGCTGGGGGGATCAATTCATACCAGCAAGGTCCAGTCAGCCCCTACACCTACCACCGCCTCTCTAGTGGAAGCCACTTTTGCATCTAATTGTCTTGGGAATTGTGTTGGTTTTCTATTGCTGCTGTAACAAATTGCCACAAATTTAATGGCTTATAATAACATACATGTATTATCTTACAGTTCTGGAGGCCAGAAGTCCAAAACCAGCCTCACTGGACTACGGTCAAGGTGTTAGTTCCTTCTGGAGGCTCTAAGGGACAATCTGTTTCCTGGTCTTTTGTAGTTTCTAAGAGGCTTCCTGCATTTCTTTGGCTCATGGCCCCTTCCTCCATCTTCAAAGCCAGCAGCAAAGCATCTTCTCTCCTCTCTGACTTCTGTTTCCATCCTTATATCTTCTCGCTGACTCTGATCCTCCTGCTTCCGTCTTAGAAGGACTCTTGTGATTACATTGGGCATACCAAATTAAATTCAGAAATTCAGATAATCAAGATCTTTAATTCAATCATGTCTGCAAAGTCCCCTTTACCATGTAAGATAACATATTCACAGCCTCTGTGGGTTAGAATGTGGACATTTTTATTATTCAGCCTACTGCAGGGATTATCCACTCAATTTAAAAACCTGAACTTAGACAGAGAAAGAGTGTACTGAAGCTCCTGCATTGGAGTGGGAAATTGTAGATAGTGACCTAGGAAGGTGACTTTGTACCTGCTTGTAGGTTTAGTTTTTTACAACAGCAAAATTTATTTGCTTCTTGGGTGTATTTAGATTGTCCTTTTTGAGCTATTTGTGGGTTTTTCTCCACAGAATTGGGTACTCATAAAAGAGGTGTCCATATTGCCTCAAAGCCACCACATTCTGATGAGCCATACCCATTATCTTCCTTCTTCATTTTGTTCACGGCAATTACTTTGTGCCCATAAAGTGGGAGGCAGTGTGCTGAGGAAATACAAGATTCTCCAAGACATACTCCTTTCTCTTGTGGAACTTATGTCTAGTGGAGTAGAAAGGCACGCACGCAATTATTTTTAACCCAAGGCATAGGATGTGCGGAGTGATATAAAAGTGACAAACTAAGGAGTTGGAAGACAGCAGGAGACATCAGTTCCAGCTTCCAGGGGTGTCAGATCATGCACCCCAATTTTTGGTTCAGAAATATGATCACTACTATATGCACCTCAATTTCAGGTTATTAACTATTGCAGGCTAAGAATTTTAGGGCTTTAAAAATAGTATGATGTGTTTTTTCTTCTTTGTCTAGGGTGTTTGGATGAAAACAGGTGCTCAGCTCTGACGATTCATGTGAAATCACTTCTACTTAAGGTTGACTAAAGTTGGGAATGATGAAAATTTCCTAGTCAAAGCAAAAATTAAGAAGAAAACCTGGTTAGTTTTCTTATTTTTTGAGGAATCTGAATAGGTTAACGTCTGTAACCTGGGCCATACTCTGAAAAGGACAGGTTTCCCATGGCTGACCTGCAAATACCCAGCATGGCTGGCTTTCCTAGTTGGAAAGCCCTTTCTCACGTGTCCTTTCAGTGGCAAGGGGGAATCTCTACTAAGAGCTCCCTCCTGCCCAGAATGCAATTTTAGAAAATAGAGCTGACTTCTCTGGGAAAAACAAAACCAACCTTGTCTTACTCTGGTCATGGAAACCAAGTTGGCACCTCATTATCGCCTTGTTAGCAAGAACAGGCTGCATGATGGACAAACCTGGGAGGAAGAGTTGGCCCTGTGTGGCCACGGTTTTGAGTTAAGCTTAATTGCTTTTCTAAAGCTCAGCTACTTAATACTACACAAGTCAAAATCTATCATCAGACTCTTGACCATCCATTCTCCTCTTCCTTCCGTATTCGTGCCTACATAGACATCGGTCCCTCCCCATTCTGCTGCTGTTGAATTTGTGCTGGGTCACCCAGGGACCCCCAAGGCTTGTTTGCAACCAGCCCGGCTCCCCAAAGGAGAACAGGGCTGTAACTACCTCTAACTTTCAGTGCCCTCTTCCCCCATATTTTAAAATGCAGCCAGCCTGTTCTGCCCTTGGAGCATAGCAGGGCTGCTGGCTGGGGAAGGTGGTGTCTTTTTAACAACTTATAGGCAATTTTTGATTTTTCATGCAAATGGGAAAGAATAACAAAGGCATTTTATCTGGCTCTCAAATGTGCTTCGTACTTACATTTAAATGTGGGTGTGCCTGATGTTCTGGGAACTCCCTTCCAACAAGACAGTGTGGCAACCCATGTCACTTGCCATGTCTCCCTTTTCCTCCTCAGCTGAGCTAGCTCCCAGCCTCTCTCGTTTTTGTTCCATTATCATTGGATTTTTACTGTACAGAACCTGTGACAGTGGAGACTAAGGTGTCCCAGTTGTGCAGTGTCTACCCTGTACTGCCTAAGCATGCTTATTGTACAGCACGCATTGTTTATGGCAACCCCAATTTCCAGTTTTCCAGTCCCCTTCTTCCCATTCAAATGTCCCAGAATTCCAGTTCATCAACATCCTGAACATATTTCCTGATGACACCCACTTTTCAGAGGGGAATTTAAAACCTGGAAAATATGGTCTTAACCAAAGATTCCCTCCCTGCCTGTGGTAACCACATATCCCAGACATTCTGGGAAAGTCTTTCCAGTTTCCAGACCATGCACACTGATTTTTGGTCCAGAAACCACTATAACCAACCAATATAGGTCACATGAAAGACACATGTCAGACGGACACCCTTTCTGCAGTAAGATTGGGTGAGAGTCTGCTATTGCCCCCTACCTCAAATTCAGATTTTTTTACTTGTAACTTTTTGGTTATTCCTTATGCTAGTTAGGTTTGAGAGCTCAGTTGAAGGGAACTGTGATATTGTGAGATTTGGTCTTCCTCACGTTTCCTAGCATAAAACTCCAAAAGTCTTTGGAATCGGATACATATCTTTTTGTATGCTAATGAGCTGACAAATGTCTGGCAGCCCCTTAGGTATCTTTAGGATGGGGTCTGGTTACTGGAAAGACCACAGCAGGATGGAAGGATTGGGACTTTCAGCCCCACCCCTAATCTCAGGGAAGGAGAATGGGGCTGAAAGTAGAATTGATCACCAATGGCCAATGATTTAATCAATCATGCCTGTGCAATGAAACCTCCGTAAAAACCCAGAAAGGACTGGGACATGTGGAGGTTCCTGGAGGGGGGGTGCCCGAGAGGATGTGGGAGCTCTGTACCCCTTCCCAAACACTTTGCCCCATGCACCTCTTCCATCTGGTGTTCCTTGGCATCCTTTGTCATATATCCTTTCTAATAAACCAGTAAAACTAAGCATCTCCCTCAGTTCTGGGAGCCTCTCTAGCAAATTAGTCTAATTCTGATTTACAGCCAGTTGGTCAGAAGCATGAGTAAAACAACCTGGGGCTTGTGATTGACATCCAAAGTGGGGGGACAGTCCTGTGGGGCTGAGCCATCAACCTGTGGGATCTGACGCTTTCCCCAGGTAGTGTCGGAACTGAATTGGCAGACACCCAGCTGGTGTCCACTGCAGAACTGGTTGCTTGCTTGGTGTGTGGAGAAAACCTCCCACACATCTAGTGTCAGAAGTGGTTCATGTTGTGAGAGTATAGGAGATGCTGAATTTGTTTGTGCCTATATTCGGACAGGAAGACAATTCATGTTACTTTTGGATGTGAAATCAGGACAAGGATGAAAATGTGTTTGGCACAAATGTAAACACGATTCACTCTGTAGGCAATTGTTAAGCCTGCCTTTTTCACTGAACATTAGAGCATATAGATTTTCTCATGTCATTACAGTGGTTTTGTTTTTGTTTTTTTGTAACAGAGACTTTGGCAAATTCAAGATAATGTTTACCATTGGCAATCATGGAGAAGGGTGAGGTGGGGAGAGCACGTAACCAAGGGAGATTTATCGTATTGGAATGCTGTCTGTCTTAAGCTTGGTGCTGTGTACTCTTTTTTGAATGTCCTAAATGTTACATAATAAAGTAGAAATTTGAACACCAGTAGTAATGGCTACTTAATATTTTATTATGTTGGTGTATCATAATTTCCTCAGTTCAAATCCCATCTCCCTATTGTTAGATATTTGTAATTTTCAACTTTGGACTCTTAAATAGTATAGTATTAAGCATCTTTGGGTATCAAATTTTGTCTGCATTTGAGCTCATTTTCTCAGTTTTGATTTATATAATTGAATTCCAGGGTCAAAGAATATGGCTATAATAAATGCATTTTGTTAGACTATCTTTTAACAAAGCTGTATGCGTTGATTATCATTGACATTGTGCCTATTCTACTCTCTCTCCAACACGGAGTGCCATTTTTAAAAATTGCTATTTTACTAGGCAAATCTTTGTTTTGAATGGTTTTAGTTTATGTTTCTACTTACTAGTGAGATTGAACGTTCTGTCATATAATTTTTCCATTGGAGTTTTTTTTTTTTTTTTAATGTGTATGTGTGAGCACAGGTTTTTGCAGATTCACTTGTATGTGGGACCAGTGTGGGAAGGTCTTGTTTATGTGGGAGGGGGGACCACAGATAACGAAGAACAGCCCCTTGCCCCCCTCACTGAAAACCAGCTGTGCATCTAGACCTCTATCTTCCCACAGTGCCGCCAAGCTCCTGGACAAGAACCCGTTCTCGGTCAGTAACCCGAACCCTCTGCTTCCTTCACCTGCCAGTCTCCAACTGGCTCAACTGCAGGCCCAGCTCACCCTCCACCGGCTGAAGCTGGCACAGACAGCTGTCACCAACAACACTGCAGCCGCCACAGTCCTGAACCAAGTCCTCTCCAAAGTGGCCATGTCCCAGCCTCTCTTCAATCAACTGAGGCATCCGTCTGTGATCACTGGCCCCCACGGCCATGCTGGGGTTCCGCAACATGCTGCAGCCATACCCAGTACCCGGTTTCCCTCTAATGCAATTGCCTTTTCACCCCCCAGCCAGACACGAGGCCCCGGACCCTCCATGAACCTTCCCAACCAGCCACCCAGTGCCATGGTGATGCATCCTTTCACTGGGGTAATGCCTCAGACCCCTGGCCAGCCAGCAGTCATCTTGGGCATTGGCAAGACTGGGCCTGCTCCAGCTACAGCAGGATTCTATGAGTATGGCAAAGCCAGCTCTGGCCAGACATATGGCCCTGAAACAGATGGTCAGCCTGGCTTCCTGCCAGCCTCGGCCTCAACCTCGGGCAGTGTGACCTATGAAGGGCACTACAGCCACACAGGGCAGGATGGTCAAGCTGCCTTTTCCAAAGATTTTTACGGACCCAACTCCCAAGGTTCACATGTGGCCAGCGGATTTCCAGCTGAGCAGGCTGGGGGCCTGAAAAGTGAGGTCGGGCCACTGCTGCAGGGCACAAACAGCCAATGGGAGAGCCCCCATGGATTCTCGGGCCAAAGCAAGCCTGATCTCACAGCAGGTCCCATGTGGCCTCCACCCCACAACCAGCCCTATGAGCTGTACGACCCTGAGGAACCAACCTCAGACAGGACACCTCCTTCCTTCGGGGGTCGGCTTAACAACAGCAAACAGGGTTTTATCGGTGCTGGGCGGAGGGCCAAGGAGGAACAGGCGTTGCTATCTGTGCGGCCCCTGCAGGCTCATGAGCTGAACGACTTTCACGGTGTGGCCCCCCTCCACTTGCCGCATATCTGTAGCATCTGTGACAAGAAGGTGTTTGATTTGAAGGTGAGTTGTCCAAGACAGGCTGGGAGCCACAGCTAGAAGCCTGGGCAGGCCTTTCCCCACGACCCAACTCATGCTGCCAATGGGCAAGGAACTGTTGCATTGGGGTAACAGAATTTTGCCATCAGTATTCTTGACTAAAATCATAGGTATTAGGACCCATAGGAATTTCAGAAATGTATCAGGACCAGTCCCTTGCTTGAAGGTGAGTCAGAAATTCTTACACACTTTTTCTAGATGAGAAAGCTGAGGCTGAGTAGGGGAGCAAAGGACCCCACCTGGGTTGCAGAGAAGGGGCTCAGGAGTTTCCTGCCTTCTCGTGGAGGGCTTCTCCCCCGTGGTATGCCTAGAATCTACTGCCCCTTGAGTACCCATATTGTAGTGAGTTAGAAAAGAAAAAAAGCAGAATTTTGGATCAGGGGAAACAGATTAATTCCCCCTTGGAACCTAGACAAATTATTATAGAGAGCCTCAGCTTCCCCATCAGCAAAATGGAGGTAGAGTCTCATGACACCTTCCCAGTGGTTGGGAAATGCTTTGAGTTCCTGCAAACAGAGGTATATGATAGTATAATTTCCCCCAAAAAAATGTATTGCAGATGCAGTGAAATATTTTGAAGCATTAACAATTATAACAAATACCATATATTAAACCCTTTCTGTGTGCCAGCAGTAACTCTTATGAGGTAGATATTATTATGATTTTCATTTTACAGATGAGAAAACTGAGGCCCAGAGAAATGAGATGACTTTCTCAGCCCCTTCTCCCCGCCACCTCCCCAGCTTGAAAGTGGCAGAGTGGAGATTCAAATGTGGGCCTGACCCTTTCAGAGCCTGCACCATTTAAACACTGGGCTGTCCTGCCTCCCATCTCTCATCCTGTCCAAAAGCATAATAATGTCCTTGCAGAGTGTGAGTCACACTGCAGCATGTCATTCACCTCTGTTTGGGTCACACCATCCAAGTGCATCCCTGTGACCCAGATAGGACATGCCCTCTGACCTCTAGTCTTGGGAGGGGACTAGCTGACATGGGGAGGTGCTCAAGGATTTTGTCTCTCATGAACCTTTTCTAAGGCTTTGTAAGTCACTGTGAGTCTACCTGCCAGATTCTCCCAACTGGATATGAAATAGGTGGGGTCTTCCTGGGGGAAAGGAGAAGGGGTGGGAGGTGGGAAGTAGGTGGTGGGTGCAAGGGTCCATTGAGAGGGGTAGAGGGAATCCAATTTGTGAGTCTGGGCTCCTGTTCAAGATGGGCATGAGATGTATGGATGAGGAGCTGATGGAGCAAAGGCTGGATGGGGAGGCAGGAACAGCGGGAGGAGCCTGGGAGGGAGAGAGGAAGGGTGGAGGGATGTGTCTGCAGGGGTGGTCCAGCCTCTGGGCGCTCTGTGCTCCCTGCCTGACCACTGTCTCTGTGCTCATCCTTTGCCTTCCCATGGACTCAGTTCTACTTTGGTCACTTTTCTTTCCTTCTGACCTAGGACTGGGAGCTGCATGTGAAAGGGAAGCTGCACGCTCAGAAATGCCTGGTCTTCTCTGAAAAGTAAGTGCTGTTCAGGGGGACAGGCTCATGCATAGGCTCAACACATATTCACTGAGCATTTACTGTGTGTCACACGCTGTTTTGAGTCCTGGGGCAATAGCAGAGACCAGAACAGGCAAAGTTCCTGCCCTCAAGGAGCTTGTGCTTCACAGAGGCCAGAGATATGATAAACAAAATGAACAAGAAAATTACAGCATCCCTGGTGGTAAATGCTAGGCAGAAAACACCAGGCAGAGGCCGGAAGTGCGTGTGTGCGTGGGCGTGTGCCTCCCTTTTCTGGCTTTCATTTTCTTCATTGTAGTCAAGTTCACATAGGACTTACTATTTAAAATACTTTGAAAATACTTTGAAGTATACAATTCAGTGGCATTTAGCACATTCACGACATTGTGCAAATGTTACCACTCTCTAGTTCCGGAATATTTTCATTACTCCAAAAGGAAACCTCATAGTCATTAAGTAATCACTCCCTATTCCCCCTAAGCCAGCCCCTGGCAACCACCAATCTGCCTTCTGTCTCTATGGATTTGCCTGTTCTGTACATTTCTGTAAAATGGAATCATATGATATGTGGCCTTTGGTGACTGGCTTTTTCTTTTTTACTTAGCATAACATTTTCAAGGTACATCCATCCATGTTGTAATATGTACAACCTTTCTATGACTGAACAATATTCTATTACATGTATATATCACATTCTTGTTTATCCATTCATCTTTTGATGGACATTTGGATTGTTTCCACCTTTTGACTATTGTGAATAGGGCTGCTAGGAACGTTTGGGGACAGTTTTTGTTTGAACACCTGTTTTCAACTATTTGGGGGTCTGCACCTACGAGTGAAATTTCTGGGTCACATGCTAATTCTTTGTTTAGCTTATTAAGGAGCCGGTTTCCCTTTCTCGCCCTCTCCAGTGCTGGCATCCGGTGTATACTTGGTTCAGCAGAGGGAACATTGTGTGCTTCTCCCAACAGCACAGCTGTTTATAACCCTGCTGGGAATGAAGGTGAGCAAGGCCCTACAGGTCAGCAGCTTGAAGCAGAAGTGGGCTACCCACAGGCACATTATGTCCTGTCTTTAATAACCAGGACTTCGCTGATGTCCCCTTCTCATGGATGTAGAAAGCAAACAGATCCCAAGACACTAAAATGCATTGGGCCTGCTGTCTGGGCCCATCAGTATTCTCTGAGATACTTGAGACGTAAAGCTTTGCTGATTATCAGCATGTCCAGAGGTACAATCATGCCAATCACTAATAATATGTGAAGGGGAAAGGTTCAGTTTTCTATGCCTGCTTGTGTCCTAATAATGACTTTTGATGTTACATTCTGGGTTTTCACTGACTTTGTGTAATTCATCATTTAGATTATGCCTCAAATCTTGGAACATCATACGTGCCCATTCCAGCAAGGTCATTCGCTCAGTCAAGCCCCACTTTTCCTTTGGCTTCTGTGGGGACAACTGTGAGTACGGAAACATTTTCTCCAGAAATTAATGAAAATGATTATTAGTTTATTTATTTGTTTGTTTATTTGAGACAGCCAGGCTGGAATGCAATGATGCAATCATATCTCACTGCAGCCTTGAACTCCTGGCCCCAAGTGATCTTCCTGCCTCGGTCAACCAAAGTGCTGGAATTACAGGTGGCCAAAGTGCTAGGATTACAGATGTGAGCCACCATGCCCTGCCTCAAATACCTCTCTGTGTGCCAGTCACCCTGAAATGCTTGTTGCTTTCCCCAGCACTGTGTTCTTCATGCTCAGTATGCACCTGACATGCCACAGGCTGGGAGGATGTTAACACTTTTTTTTAGTGGAGAGTTGGCTGGCTTTTGAGGTCTAGACCCATTTATACCTGGTACCCTTCAATTTTCCACTCTGGGAATTACACTTCTCTAGTTTCCAAGATGACATGACCAGAAGTGAGGTGAGCATGTGACTCAGGCAGCCAAGGAGATCATCACACTTTCTGGCCATAGATTGGTTCATGAATGGTGTATGCCTGTAGTCCCAGCTACTTGGGAGGCTGAGGCAAGAGAATCACTTGAACCTGGGAGGCAAAGGTTGCAGTGAGCCGAGATCGCACCACTGCACTCCAGCCCAGGTGACAGAGCGGGACTCCGTCTCAAAACAAACAAACAAAAAAACCATTTTCTCCATTGTCATTGTTGTCATCAAGCGTTTGTAGTATCACCTGCTATGTCTGGGCCTAGAGGTGCTGATCTGGCTTTGTGTCATTCAGAAAAACAACCCCAGACAGAAGTGAAGAGCTGTTTAATCCAGTTCATCTAGTATTGAAACACATGACTTAAGAAGCAGACATAAATCCTTAAAATTCAAGGCATTCCTGGACTTTCTAGCATTCAGCGCTGGCTTAGAAAAAAAAAGTTTGAGCTTTTTATGTTTTTTTAAGACTATTTAATGTTTTATGGAAGTAGATTATTTCCTATGAGAGGGTAATTTTGAAGCTTGAACCAGAAAGTGTGTGAAAGTAAGGACTATGCACCAGTAGCGTTTGTTGGCCCCTTGAGGAACTGGTTTGTGCTGTATAATGTTTTTGTTTGTTTTTAGTTTTGCTGTCTCTGCAACATACATTTTCGTCCTCCAAAGCTCCTAAGCTTCATCTCTCCTTTTTCACCAACGGTGACAGCTCCTCTTCTCTCTGGGGTTTCAGTTGTTTTGTGCCACCACCCTACACCCCCATCTGACCTCTTCTTCTCCCCTGGGCAGGAGAAAGGGGAGTGGGAGGAAAACTGACTGTAAAACAAATGCATTTGTCTGAACCCTGCTGGAGGGCACCTCTTTGTGTGCCTTAGCCTGTGCCTGTGCTTTTGTGGTGTGAGTTGCTGCAGCCTCTTTCTCTCTTCTCCTGCGAGTGAACACAAGCTCACAAGAGCATGTCTCCACGTGCTGTCCCCTCTACGTGTTGGCATGCAAAGCATCAGGCCAGTAAGCTGTGAAGTGCAGCTCTCAGGCTCTGGGGAGTGAGTAAGCGGAAAAGCGAGGCGGTTCGTGATGAGACGTGAGGCCTGCCTGAGCCCAGGCTTCTGTTTATTTGTGTGTGTTGATCTGTGATGTTGAATAGGAGAAGCGCTTCGAGAGAGCCCCTGTCTGGAAGCCCACATTTTGGTGAAAGAGAATTTTGTGGTTTCCCTCTCTGCACTCTGCTCGCTCAGAGCCATGCCCAGGTCAATGGCAGCTTCGGGTCAGTCCCAGGAGACTGCAATGGCTAGATTCAGTGAGGCCTGTCCTCTGAGGTCAGATTCCTGGTAACATGACCTTGTGTCCTGATGGGGGTGTGGGCCATGGAGGCACCTCTGTGCTCACAACCCTGCCCTGAGACCCCACTCCAGGCACTGAAGGGGAGGGACTGTGACCACGATGGGGGAGGCTGGATTGAGTGTCAGGTGGGCAGGGGCCAGGGCTTGTAAACTGACTCCAACCTGGGGTCTGGGTACGGGGAAGAGATGGCATTAACTGAGCCCCTCCATAAAGGGGGGTGGATGGGGAGAGGAGAGACACAGGCAGGACATTCTGCAGTCTGTCCCAGGCCTCTTCCCCACCCTCCAGTGCTGCCCATTGAGCCAGAGACCCTTTCCTATGGACTTGGCTCTAGGGACCTAAGTTCAAGTCCTACTTTGGGAGCCACTTGCTGTGTGTCTCCAGGCAAGTCACTTTACTTCTCTGAGGCTCTGTTTCCTTAAGTGGGAACAATAATGCCTTTGGAAGATAAAGTAAACAACTGGATTTCCATCCAGCTTGTGTAATTTATTGTTTTGATTATTCCTCGAATCTCAGAACATCCCATGCAGCTCTGCAGCCCAGGCTTCTGGTTCAGTGGCCAGCGCCAGACAGTGGGAGCAAGGCTTAGGATAGATCCAGTATTGTCCTGCCCTTGTGAGGATCAGATGAGATAATATCAGGGACAATGATTTGGGAACCGTCAAGTACATATGAAGTAACCATGGCTGTTCTTGAGTAATGAGCGCTTTTAACCCATTTTGGCTGTGAAGAGTGGGGGGGATACCCATGCTGTCTAAGGCTGGCTCTGTCTGCTGGCCATAGGATTTTGTCCGAGTCTTGGTATCAGTGTTCCCCTTACACAAATCTGTCTAGTAATACCCAGGGTCACACTTGCTCCACCTTAGAGATGTTTTGAGGTTCCCATGGATGTACTTTTAAATTACGTACCAGTGGGCAAGCACAAGCTATCTGATGATTTGTGTGTTGATTCTAATTAATTCCTCGAAGCTCTGAGTGCCACTTCCTCCGAACACCTAGAGATGGGGAGTTTATCTGGCTTGAGCCTGGTGAGAAGCAACACAGGAAACATTTTGCTAGGAGCTAGGAGGGGACAGAGACCTAGGGGACAGCTCTCTGTGAGGAGCTAGGAGGGGACAGAGAGCTAACATTTTGGGAGCTAGGAGGGGACAGAGAGCCCCAGTCATTGTAGGATGATAATAAAAACAACAGCCAACATTTATATAGTACTCAATATGTTCTTAGCATGTTTGTTTTGTATTAGCTCATTTAGTCCTCTAGACAACCCCATGAGGTGGATACTATTATTATCCTTATTGTACAGTTGGGAAACTGAGGCCTAGAGAAGCTTAGTACCTTATATGAGGCCACATAGCTGGTAAATGGAGGTGGTGGGATTTGAACCTAGGCAGCCTAGCTCTGGAAGCCTCATTTGTAACCACTAAGCCCTGCAGCCTCTCTGCGAGGATCCGAGGGGTCTCTTCCTTGCTGTGATCCTTCTCTTTAGTAAGCCCCTCTCACCTCCCCCTCTCCCTACCCCACAAGCCGCTTGGGAGGTTCCGAGGCTGCGTTGCAGGTGACAGGGACTTCTCTGGCCTTGGCCACTCATGGAGCGAGATGAAGAGGCCAGCCACACCTGATATCCACATTCTTCTGCACCCTGACAGCATCTGCCAAGATGAACTCAGATGTTTGGAGGCTTTTTCTACAGACCCAGTGGAAGGGGAGAGTCAGCATTTGTCTGGTTTTATCATTATAACTTCTGTGACATCTTGCTGGTCACATGAGCCTCCCCAAGCCTATCTGAGGGACAAGGACAAAGCCTGCCCCAGCCAACCCCTACATTGTCAGTGGCTTGGTGTTCATTCACATCCTTCTGTCAGACGCTGGTCCCCTGGTTTGCCATTGCCAGCATATGGAATTGAATGCGGGTGTATCTGTCTTGAGGAAAACCTGAAATACAAGAACACTGACATTTGAAGACAAGCTGAGAAATGGAGAAATGATTAATCCACTCTTGAAAAATACTTTGCAAGTCTCCTTTAAGTAGCAGAAGAGTCCCTCAGAGAAACTATTGATTTTCTTTCTGCCTACAAACACTGACCTCCAAAGATATCACCCCAAAGATAAGGGGTGATTACTCTGTTGCCAAAGGATATTTTTCCAGGTTCCAATGAATGCCCAGTGAGTTGTTTTTGCATATACATTTCTAATGTTTTTCTGCTTACAAAACTTATGCTTATTGTGAAAATGCAAACAGAAAAGAAATACTGAGGGGAATGAAATTCCCTGGTTATCTCCCTTTCAGCCCTCACAGAGATCCCATTTTCCTCCACAAGTGAGGTCTGGTCCCGCGCCAGCACTTTGTATGTCTGATTCCATTTACATGCATCTTTTCAGAAACACTTTTTTTTGAGTAAAACCAGGAACAGCCAGGATCCTGCCACTGTCTGATCATATCACTAATGTCTGTGGAGCGAAGAGCAGTTACTGCCTCTAAAGCTCCCGGTTTTTAAGCAAGAGAAGACCAAAGTGACACGGAGCTCTGGAAATGAGCCTTCAGATTATATCCGAACTGCCACAAAATCTAAAAGGACCGCAAAGACCATCTGCCACTGCCACCAAGCCCTTCTGGGGACAGACTTGGCTGCATTTAAACTTCTCCCACCTGTGTTGGAGTCTGAGTGTTTCGTTACCTTGTTTGTTTATTTATTTTTGTTTAGGTTTTTTTTTCTCATTTTCTTTTCTTTTCCTTTTTATTGTTTATTTATTTATTTATTTATCGAGACAGGGTCTCGCTGTGTCACCCAGGCTGGAGTGCAGTGGCGTGATCATGGCTTACTGTAATCTCCACCTCCTGGGCTCAAGCGATCCTCCTACCTTAGCCTCCAAGTAACTGGGACTACAGGCATGTGCCACCAGACTCAGCTAATTTTTGGAGAGACAGGGTGTCGCCATGTTGCCCAGGCTCGCGTGTTTATATTTGACAGAGACGGGACACTGCACTGACAGTTGTATGCTGTGTTTGCTGTTGGTAGGGTGATTTGTGTCTGTCCTCAGCCCCTCCCATCCCACTCTAGGGTCCCCAGAGATAGGTGTTCACTTTCACTTAAGCTCCTGCCATTTGAGGCCAGGCACTTTCTCCTTGGCTGCCTGAGTCGTCATAAACAGAGTAATCAGGTTTCTGGAAGGGGCCTTGGGGCTTTCTCAGCCTGTTAGTAGTTTTCGTGTACCTGCCCGAGGTGCACTTTCTCTGTGTCTGTCCCTGTAAAGCCACCTTGCAGTTTTCACAACCATCTTGGAGTTTATTTAGTGCCAGTGTCACAGATGGGCCACCCTGACCTGGGATGATACACATCGTTTTTATTATTTATTTCTCGCCAAGACCCTGCACATTGGGGAACTTGTATAAATAAGGAAATGGAGGCCCAGGAAAATAGAAATGTCTGTGGAAGGCCAGAGGTATAAGTCACAGGCTGCAACTCTGATTACTGGCTGTTTCTGGAACACCGTCTGTCTGCCCTGGCCCTCTGAATGCATGGCTTAGAGTGCTCTGGTCTCCTGACTTCTTTGAGCATGAGGACTAGTAATTGATGTGGCATATACTACCAGCCGCCTCCCCACCATTCCAGCTCTGTCATTGCTCCTGTCCCTCCAGCAGGGGCCACCTTGTGCTTTTTCAAAGAGAGCAAAGAGGAGGAGACAGGAGACCTGGGTAGGTTTTGTTTTGGAATTTGTTCTTTTTACAAATCCTACTTTTTCTTGTTGGAAAAGCAGTGTGAACATTGTGTAAACAATCTTAGCAGTAACAGAAATATAAAAGAAAAGTCAACTTTGCAGAGAAAACAGAAGTTAAATGCTTTTGTTATAAGTATATATCTCTCTAGCTAGTGTATGTGTACATGTTTCATTAGTAAAAGTAATTTTTTGGGCACAAACCAGATAACGTCATACAATCTGTTACACAATTTGTTTTTTTCACTTAACATAAGCTTTCAATATATATTTAAATCGATTTCTAGACATCTTTCCACATCAGAACGTAAATAGTTCCTATCTTATTTTGTAACTTCATTTTTGTATTTACCTTAATTTATCAAGTCTGCGATTGATAGGTTTTTTTTCAGTGACACCTGAGTTTTAATCACAAATCTGCCACTGTTTAATTGGCCACAGATTAAGATCCTTAACTTCTCTGAGGCTTCAGTGTCCTCATATACAGCGTGGACCAGATGACCTCCCAATTTTAACGTTTTGTGACTCTACAGTTTCCAGGGATGTTGAAGCTGCTAAACAGGTGAATCGTCCAAGATCCGTAGGCAATCCTATGGATTTACCAGTAAAAGTAAATTCACTCTGAGTCAGAGCTAATATGCTCTATAAAATATTTGAAAGCATCAATAAAGACAACTGTGTCCACCCTCCAAGTTAAGCCAAGATCCATAGCTACGGAATTTGCAACCATTTGCTATCTGCATGATAGGTTCAAAATCAACATCTTGCTGTCTGCATAACAGGTTATAAATCAACATCATGAGAGATAAATATTTGCCATATCTGCTCTTAGGCATGTTTAGAACAAAACCAGCAGAGGCCCACAGACTCTGTGCCAGATAACATTAGATCACATCTGAGACAGATCAGGCTGGAGCACAGAAATCGTTCACTGAAGATGGAATCTACACTTTGCAGCTCTAGGAGGCAGTTTGAGAGACCTCTCTCACCCTGCAGGCCTGTTGCCCTAAGCCATATTGTTACTGCAACTCTAAGTTATTTGAACTTGGGCCTCTTATTTGAACTCATCTGTGAAGCCTATTTCTACCTGCACCAAGGGGCAATGAAAGGTCTTAGAATCTTCGTATACAAGTCTGTTTGCTTCTTTTGCATTTCTCCCCAGCTACAAAAGAGTTGAGGGTCAGTTGAGAGGTCTGGGACCCAGCCATATGAACGATCAGGGGCACCATCTGGTTTTAAAGGTGCAGCCCCCGCATGTGAAAATGCACAGCCCAGGCCCCTGATCCCATGTGGGGGCACTCAAGGTCAGTGCTGGCTTGCAGGCAGGCTAAAGCCTCCCTGAGGCTGAAAAAGGATGATTGTCCCTTTAGCTTGGTAATTCAGGCTTTAGTCACACCCCTGCAACTTAGCTCTCTTAGAGATGTGACCTCTGCTAGGAAGTTTTCAGTCCACCTGTCTTATGTGTGGCTCCTTGGCACTCAGCAGACAGAGCCCATCAACACCTTGACCTGCCCTTCTCCCCTACAGTATGTCTTTTAAAATTTATTTTTGGTAACTTTTAATATATTTCAGACTTACAGAAAAGTTACCAAAAAGGTATAAGGAACTCCCATATAACTTTTGTCCAGATTAATTTCACTACTCCTTTATATTTTGCCCCATTTGCTTTGTCATTTTCTCTGCATCTTCCTCTATCTGTCCATCCATCTATCTATCCATCTATCTATCTATCTATCTATCTATCTATCTATCTATCCATCATTTGATCAGCTGTGCATTTTCCCCTAAATCATTATTTTTAGAGTAGGTTGGTAACATTGTACCTCTTCACTTCTTTTTCAGCATGAATTTCCTAAGAATACAGACTTTCTCTTACATAATCACAACAATATTTTTTCCCAATGCAGAATCATTGTAACACATCCTTTAACTGTTGGGTGGAGGAAGGAGATAAACATTACTTACAGGAGCCTGCATAATGCCAGGCATTGCACCAAAGCACCGTACATTCATGGTGGCATTTCATCTTCTCAGCAGTCCTGTGGAATCAATTTTTATTACCCCTGTTTTACAGACAAGCCAACTTGGGCTTGGAGAAATTCAGTAACTGGCCCACAGTTAGTCACAGGGGGAGCAGACACAGACTCAGGTCTGTCTGATTCTCCCACTGCCCTGACCCTGGTGCCTGGTGACTATAAAACACACACTTGACATGAGTCTGTTCTCAGAGAGGCCCCAGGCCCAGGTGTCTGTAGTTCATTTGTGTATCCTCTCAACTCTTTCTAGCCACCGTGGCAGCAGAATTATTCATGGAGCTGCAGAATTCATAAACAAGGTGCTCACTGCTTGGAGCTTATCTTTAGTCCTATAAAGATGAGACTACCACCAACACAGACAAACATGTCTGAAAGATGAACATGCTTGGGAATGGATGCATGGTTAAACAGCCAATTACACAGAGAGAGAGGACAAACATTACATTCATTGGAACAGGGAGTGGGAAAGACATGGGTTTCCTGTTTATACTGAGCACTGTTGGAGAAAGCTATCATTATCCTGGTTCTTGGGGTTTAGCTTGTTAAGGCGTCTGGGAGGAGTGGAATTTTAGAACTTAGAGCCACATAAACATATATATTTTTTACATCCGGAAAGGACTTTAGACCTATAGGTCACCTCCCTCGTTCCAGACGTGGGGAAACTAAGGCTTAGAAAAGGAAACTAGTTTGTCTCTGTCATGCACCTAATCAGCGGCTGAGCTGGGGATTGAACCCAGGCCCTCTGTCTTCTAGGAGGATGCTCTTTCCACTGGAAAGTCCCAAGCTTTTTATAGCTCAAGTCCCCTTTCATTATTTACTTCCACCCCAAGCAGCCACTGTCCCGCATTTTCGTATTTGGAAAGATTTTATCTGCCAAAGTACTTGTATTAATGAGTAACTAACTGGTGACCCATTTTTATTAATCAAAGACAGAGACACACCAATTAGACTTTCTGATTAGCCTAAGAGCTAACCAGTGTTAAAAGACAAATTGTAAATGAATTAAATTTAGCAGAGTTTAATTTAATTGGGCAGCCCTCAGAACCGGAAGAGGTTCAGAGAGCTCCGCTGCACCACGTGGGCAGGCAGCATTTATGGGCAGAAAACTGAAGCGAGATACAGAAACAGCTTGATAGGTTACAGCTCCGTATTTGCCTAATTTGAACGTGGTCTGATAGTTGGCTGCCTGTGATTAACTGAAGCTTGGCTGCTGTGATTGGCTGAGACTCAGCTATTTGTTAGAAAAGTACACTACTTCAGGCTTTCACCTAGGTGATGTGCTAAGTTAAAATGCAGTTCCTTACATAAGAACTCAAAGTATGGAGGCATCCTCAGGCCAAATTGAATTTAACACCAGATTACCATATTGATAAAGAAACTCAAAGTACGATCTCAACTCGCATTTTTCAATGTAAAGAATAATGTTTAGCCCCCTGCTTCCTGTAGTATTATTACCTTCGAAGACCTTTAAGGGCTTATAAGAGAGCCCGGGTTGGGGATTACTGCATAGCATGGTGACGCTTGCTCAAGAGCACTCAGGATTGCCAGTGCCCCTGATGTACAAACTGTACTTTTGATGTACCACTCAGGGACCTCACTCCGCCTGTTTCCCTTCTCACTTTCCTCCTTCGCTCCCTCCCTTTTTCCCTCATGATTCAGATCTCCCACAGGGCATAGGGCAAATAATAGCCATATTTATGTAAAGTGTAATGAGAATAGAATAGAGTGAAAATAGCTACTATTCTACATCTTGTATGAATCATATATGGTTTTGAACCTAAATGGAGTTCAACAACAACCAAAAGATATTTCAGATCAATGGCAGAAAAGAACTTGATGAAATAAAATATTGGCAAAAGAATAGAACACATAAAAATTAATTTATCTTTCTAACTGGATAGGATTTACCACATGCCCTGAAGCCAGACACCACACAAAAGCAAACTATTAACCTAGAGATTCTCAAGATTTTTATTTCATGGCTCACTTAGAAAATAATCTGCTGAAGTAAATGGTTTAACTGAAGAAGCTGCTCATGGTCACTGGAGGAACTTGGCCTTCAGCCTGAGGGATCAATATCTTGGCACTCCTATAACCATTTGCAGTTGATGTAGCTCATAATTGGAAAGCTCCAAATTACTATTATCTGAAAGAATACTAAAAATCTCATTATCTTAATAAATGACAACAAGGGAATTGGTAAAATCCAGCATCTGTTTCTGATTAAAATCTTGTAAGAGAAAGAACTCAGAAGATGTCTTTTTAAAATTTGACTGGAAATTTTAATTGAGACCTATTCACTTAGTGCCTTTGGTAACGACATCTTCAGCATGAATGCTTCTCTTCTTTGGTGACTGGCAGCTGCGAGGTTGTTTTTTCTACTACCCAGAAGCAGCAGTTGCTGTGCTATGTTCCAATAAAAGCCTCTTGAGTTGTCCTTTCAGTCTGGAGGAGACAATGAGAGAGGCACTGGCCCTCATGCCTGTTCACTAGGCAACTGGATAGGCCAGGAGCAGGATAGGCCTGGAACTGCCTTGGGTGTCTGCTCCATTGTCCAGGCACACATTAGCAAAGGCCAACCACAGCAAAGTCACATGGGGCAGAAACGTGTCTCGCTAAGAGACCAGGCAGAGCGCCTAGCCTCAGCCGTCCTTGTGATAAGCTCAGAGGACTAGCCACTCTGCCCTGCTTGAAAGCTCAGCTGTGTCTGCATCTTTAAGTGAACACTCACACTAATGGGAGGCAAAGATTCTGCTTCTTAATAGCACTCCTCCTTTCGTTTCTGCAGAAGGGTTCAGTCCTCACTAGCCAGGCTCAGACTCAAAGTCTCCTAGCTGATGGAGAGTCCATTTGCACTTTAGGAAGATGAGGAGCTGCTCTGGGAGCTGCCTGAATCCTTGCTCCCCTTTGGGAAAGTGCTTGACCTCTGGACATTGCAGAGTGGGAGGTCGGAAAGAGGCACTTGGGCTTCAACAATTCAGGGCTGAACCATAAAAGGAAATTCTTACTGACTGTAATTGTTTTCAGCTCAAATGAGACAAATGAGGGCTTTTCATGGTAGAATTACCCAAGTATTAGCCCTTGTTAGGGATGACATCTTAGACTTTCCCCCGGTATTACCTTAGCAGAGTCGGCCCCACATAAAATGTAATTAGATGTAGAAGTTCAGTTTAACATAGAAAATTGTGATTATGCAAATGGAGACTATGCTATTAGAATGTGTTTCAGGTTCGGAAAATTATATCCTTCTCTTCCACATTGGGTTGGCTTATGGTTACTAATTCTTGACCCTCCCAGAGATTCCAGGCTGATTAAGGTTTGCACAAAACAGACAGACACACTTCCTCCCTCCAGGAGCTTTGATTAGGGCCAAATGTTGGCTTCTAGACTGTGTTCCTTAGAGGTGCCTTTGAGACTGCCAGGTGGGGGTCGTGCCAGGGTGCCGGACCCCAAGGTTTGACCAGAATAGCTCCTCTTTTATTTGTTGAATACATTGGGATAAACCAGTTTTATTTGAAGAAAGGACTCCAAGCTAAAAATATTTTGAAAACCACTGCCCTAAACCACAGGTTTTTGCTGTGAGTATCAATGCTTATGTATTAGATTCCCACAAACTTTCTATGTTCTTTTTTCTTTATTGGAATTGTAAGTCAAACAACATGACGTATATATGAAGAAGGTTCAGCATGTCTCATCTTACTGCCTTCCCATTCTGCTTCTCTGAAGATAACCAACATTGACAGGTTGATATATATGCTGCACACCTTTGTCTGTATGTGCTGATATTCTTTAAGCATTTTTTATTGCAAAAATTTTTAAACCTACAGAACAGTAGAGACCAGTATAATTAATCCTTGTATACCCATCGCCCAATTCCAATAATTATCAAAATTTTACAACACTTGCTTCATCTATCTTTTTTCATATATTTTTGTTTTGTATTCCAAAAATGGCATCATAGTACACATACCACTTGGTAACCTGCTTTTAACTTAACGATCTGTCTTAAAAAGTATTCCGTATCACCAAGGTGAGAGAATCACTTGAGGTCAGGATTTCGAGACTAGCCTGGGCAATACAGCAAGACCCTGTTTATACAAAAAATAAAAATTAAAAAATTAGCTGGGTGTGATGGCTCAAGCCATCAATAGTCCCAGCTATTCGGGAGGCTGAGTCGGGAGGATGACTTGAGCCCAGGAGTTCAAGGCTGCAGTGAGCTATGATTGTGCCACTGCATTCTAGTCTGAGTGGTACAGGAAGACTCTGACTTCTTAAAAAAAATTATTCTATATCAGCACATTTACCTCCTTCTTGTCATGGCTATGTAGTTTTCCATTTTATGATTGAGCCATCATTTACTCAAACATTTCCCTATTGTTGGACATTCAGGCTGTTCCGCCAATTTTTTGCCACCTAATAAATTACTGTAATAAATGTTCTTGCGCATGAGCCATCACATATTGGGGTGCTATTATTTCTATAGGATACATTTCTAAGAGTGGAATGGCAGGATCATGGGCTCTGTATACTTTGTTTTATTTAGTATTGCTAAAGTATATTCTCAAAAGTTTATAGATACTCAGCCTCCCACTAGCAACATATGGATATGTGCATTTCCTCATATCCTCCACAGCCCTCGTTGTTACTACTTATAAAAAACATTATTATGACATGGTGGTGCATGCCTGTGGTCCCAGCTACTTGGGAGGCTGAGATGGGAGAATCACTTGAGTCTGGAAGTCAAGGCTACAGTAAGCCGTGTTTGCACCACTGCGCTCTAGCCTGGGTGACGGGAGTGAGACCCGGTCTCAAAAATATATATATATTATGAATCCTTTTGTAAAGAGATAGAATAAAATTGATATTTTATGTGTATCTGTGAATGGATTTTTTCTGCATTAATTTTGTAAATTATAGTTTTACAATCATTGTTTAGGGGAAAGATAGCCATTAAGAATGTCTGGAAGAGAGGGGAAAAGGGAACCATCTTCTGAATACCACTAATGATCTTTGTTCCCATTAGTTTGCACAGCGGAAAGGGGCTGGCCGCGTGGTGCACATCTGCAATCTCCCTGAAGGAAGCTGCACTGAGAATGACGTCATTAACCTGGGGCTGCCCTTTGGAAAGGTCACTAATTACATCCTCATGAAGTCGACTAATCAGGTAGGTCTGGGTACTTTCACTCCAGCGTGTATGCCACAGACCACACATTAGTGAAAGGGAACGATATAATTTTTGAAAGAAGCCATTCTTAACATAAAGAGGCGATGCCGTAGCTGGCCTTCTGTTGGCATGGCATAGATGTTTTTGCTGGTGATGTTTTTTTGTTTCCCCTAGTTTCACTCTATCCTTCTAGTGATAGGTACAGGCCTTTGTGAATTGCCTAGAGGTGAGAGGAGATGCTTTGGAATGAGGTGCTCATTCACACAGAAAGGGTAATTGGCACCCAAAATAAAAATCTATGGACTTGAATCTCTTCACTGTGTTGTCAACCCCCTGAGCTAATTATAATCTTATCCTCTAAGCCTATCCTATCTGATGGCCTGGATTTGGAGCCAGCCAAGAACTTGGGACTAGGTATTTTTCCTGGTCCTTGATGTCAGCAGGTGAGGCCCTTTGTCTCACAGCAGGAGAGTAGGAGTGTGAGAATGGATGGATGCTTAGTAAGTCTAAGGAACTAAGAATCCTTAACCTGTAGGAGTTGACTGAGCCCTTTGGGATGGAGTACCTTTGTCTTCATTTCTAAAGTCAGGTGGGGAGTTTATACTCCCAACAGTCAGAAATCAGAATATTTTATCTTTTAATGAATATTTTTACTTTATGAATCGGAGGAACAGGCATAGGAAAAATTCTTTTCTTAAAGAAGGCTGAACTTTGGAGACTCATAGCCACATCAGGTCATTAAGCTATCTCTCTCCATCAACCTGGAGTGAGACTACTCACTTGTCTCTGTTCCTACTTCTCAGAAATTCTATTTTGGATAAATGCACAGAATTCAGCTTGTAACATTGATGTGGTGAGAGTCCCTAGATTAGTATTATTCCCATTTGACAAGTGAGAGCTAGAGGTGCTAAAATGTTTATCAGGAAAAAGGCACTGAGAAATCTGGGTGGCAGAATGTGAAATAAAACCCTAAAGAATCTTGACTTCTTAGTCGCCCACGCTAATGCCATAGACTATGACAGCATGGAGAAAAGCTGTGCATCTGAAATTCAGAAATAAATATGAGAGAAGGAAGGGAATGAGCTTGTTTAGATCATTTAGTTTAAGGAAATGAGAGAGTTAGGGGCTCACAGTGAGGGCTTCCCTGTCACCGACCCCTTTTCCCCTGCAGCATTGAGGAATCAGGATCAGTATATTGTCAGTATAGTACAAACCAAACAAATCCAAAAAACAATAGCAGCAACAAATTCACCACACCAACTACTGGGGTAAACTGATGCACAGTCAAAACAGTCTCTTTGGAACTCTCAGTAGACACAGGTTGAGTGGAAAAGCCCATTTCTCTGTGTTTTATCAGAGCAGTTAAATAAAGAAGAAAGATGCTGTGGAAACATAATCGGGAAGTTTTCCTTTTTCTTTAACTCACAACAACATGGCCTTCCTTCAAGCCTAGGGGTTTGTGAGTTCCTGAATTTTTTTATAAGGAAAGTAAGAACTCAGATAACCAAACTTGTGTCTCTTGCTGTCACCATCACCACCAGATAGCAAGTTTTATAGGGATCAGCTCAAGGCCACATATGCAACTGCCCCTCCAGGGAAATGTGGGTTAGTGGGCTCTTCCATCTCAGAGGGATTCCATGGCATGATGTAGCCCAGGACGACATACATAATTAATAACAATGTCTGGTAACCCTGGGGATCAGGAAAGGGCCATCTTATAATGAGTTCTTTTGGCGATGTTTATAAAAAGGTCTCTTGGAACAGATGGGATCAAAGAGATCTCTTCCTTGTGCTGACTTTTTTTCCTTTTAAGTGAGGCATTAAACACATACTCTACAGTGCATAATGTACACTCATCCTAAGCGTACAATTCCATTAATCGGTTACATGTGTACACCCATATAATTAACACCCAGGTAAAGATATAGAGCATTTCCAGAATGTCAGGTTTCCTTATGCTTCTTCTCCATCAATACCCCATCCCCACCTGAGAGAGAAGCTCAATGCTAACTCCTGTCACCATTGATCAGTTTTGCCTGTTCTTGAACTTCATAGACATGGAATCATGCCTTGTGCTGAATCTTGTTTAAGACCATTAAAGTCAAGTCCAATGAGTGTTCTTCCTTTCTTTCTTAGGCCTTTTTAGAGATGGCTTACACAGAAGCTGCGCAGGCCATGGTCCAGTATTATCAAGAAAAATCTGCTGTGATCAATGGTGAGAAGTTGCTCATTCGGATGTCCAAGAGATACAAGGAATTGCAGCTCAAGGTAAAGCATTATCTTGCTCATTCAGTCATTCAACAAGCACCAGATGAGTTTCTCCTCCGTGTTAGGCACTGACCTAAACGCTGGTGGAAAGGAGAGGATAGGAAAAGATTCAGAAAGACACACTGCCTTTGAGGATCTCGAGGCAAACCATTGCAGCATGGCAAGAAAAGTGCTCTTGAGGTAAACACAAAGTGCAAAGAGATGCCTGAGACTACCTGGGAGCCAAGGAAAGTTTTCCAGAAGAAGATGTTCACAGGGGAACTTTTAAAGGAGGAAGTCAGAAGGGAAAGGTGCTGAGAGTTCCAGGCATAAACACTTGAATACAACCTTCCCTACCTATACAGACCTTCAGTAACATTTTCTTCTTCTGTCACCCCCTTGATCTCTTGTTCTCTTCTCTCTCCTTCATATTTACGTCTTAAGCCTCATAGAAGTCCTTCTAAGCAGCCCTTGGCTGAATTGGCCACTGTCAGAACTCAGGGATGCATTCAAATAGTTCCAAACCAGGGTTTGCTTTTGTTTTAGCTGATCTACGTTTCTTTCTTTTCTTTCCTTCTTTTTTGTTTTATTGTGAAGTATAACAGAACACACAGAAAAATGGCTGATTATATATTGTATGGTTTAAAAAGTAATAATGGGTGAGATCTCACAAATCCCATAAAACCACCACCAAAGTCAAGAAATAGAATATGGACAGCATCCAGAAGCTCCCGTGAGTCCCTCCTCCTGTTCAACCCCTCCCTCTTTACTCTCCTGACTTCAGTGATAATCATATCTGTGCTTTTCCTTATAGTTCTATCACCTGTATATGCCTCCCTAAACATTATGGTTTAGTTTTGCCTGTTTTTGAACTTTATATAAATGGAATCATGCTGTGTTCTTACAGATCTTGCTTCTTTCATTCAACATGATGCCATCCATGTTGTTGGGCATGTCTATTTATTTTCATTGTTATATACATTTCCATTGTATGGCTATACAGTTTATCCATTTTACTGTTGATGGACATTTGAGTTGTTTTAGGGACAAGGCTAATCTGAACCTTCTCAAACATGTCATCCTGGTATATATGCACTTGAGCATATAACTAGAGGTACATACATAACTAAGATTGAGATAGCTGCATCATAAGGCATGCTTACCTCAACTTTCCTAGATGATAGCAAGCTCTTTCCAAAATTAGTTGTCCCAAATTTATACTCCTACTAGTAGTGTATTAGAGTTTTCGGACGGGCGTGGTGGCTCACCCCTGTAATCCCAGCACTTTGGGAGACCAAGGTGGGTGGATCACAAGGTCAGGGGTTCAAGACCAGCCTGGCCAACATGGTGAAACCCCGTCTGTACTAAAAATACAAAAATTAGCCGGGCGTGGTGGCAGGCACCTGTAATCTCAGCTACTCGGGAGGCTGAGGCAGGAGAATCGCTTGAACCTGGGAGGCAGAGGTTGCAGTGAGCCAAGATTGTGCCACTGCACTCTAGCCTGGGCAACAAAAGTGAAACTCCGTCTCAAAAAAAAAAAAATTTTTCAATGGTCCACATACTTGCTATCACATTGTCTTGTCCAACTTTTAAATTTTTGCCTGTCTTGAGAGAGTATCATGGTTTATCACAGTTTTGTTTTGTTTTGTTTTTGAGATGGAGTCTTGCTCTGTCACCAGGCTGGAGCGCAGTGGTGCAATTTTGGCTCACTGCAATCTCCACCTCCCAGGTTCAAGCAATTCTCCTTCCCCACCTCCCGAGTAGCTGGGACTACAGGCACACACCACCATGCCTGGCTCCTTTTTTTTTTGTATTTTAATAGAGACAGGGTTTCACCATGTTGGCCAGGATGGTCTCAATATCCTGACCTTATGATCTGCCCGCCTCAGCCTCCCAAAGTGCTGGGATTACAGGCGTGAACCACCGTGCCTGGCCAGTTTATGACAGTTTTATATTTTATTCCCCTAATTGCGCATGGAGGTTAAGCACTTTTTCATCTGTTTGTTGGCTGTTCCATCTGGATCTTCTCTGATGGGCTGTTTCTTTTCAGGTCATCTGCCCATGCTTTTCTTTTGCATTGTGTCTTCTTATTGGTTTGCAGGAGTTCTCTTAACTGGAGCACTTAGTCTATTTGGATTTCTTGTAATTAATGCTGTATTTGTGTTTGAATCTACCCTCTTATTTTGTGCTTTCTACTGTTCCATTTAATAGGGATTTTCCTGTTCACTTTAGCTCATTCCACATTGACTTAGGGTCCATTTTGTCTAAGACCCACAGGCCTTAATCCACCTTCAAGGTTGAAGTTAGAAGACAAAGGCTTAGTGGATGTTTCTGGCTAGGACTGGCATTCTGACAAGTCTCCATGTGTAGATGGGCACTGTGTCAACCAGCTTCCAGAGTCCTGAATCTGCTTTGCTTGCATCATTGCCTCTGAAATTCCTTCACTAACAGTTCTCCTTCAGGCAGAACCTGGCTTTTTTTTTTTTTTCCTAATAAAAGCATATTGCTTCTTTCAGACAAGTAAGCATCCCACCCCATTCTATATCCAACCAAAGTTCCTGGTCTCCTGGATTCTTCCCTGGGGGCTAGAATTGAATTTCTACACTAAGTTCCCAGTAGAGCTTTGGTCTCCAAATGAGATGTTGTCATAAGTTTCTAATTAGGATTAACACAGTAATTGGCTTCTTAAATTAAAGTACCAAAGCATAGCAATACCTTCCTGAGGGAGATAGTTTGGGGTGGTGCAAAAAACATGGGTTAAAGAGGTCAGATGGTCGAGTTTTGCTTTCAGCAAATGTGCACTGAGTGCTCACCATGGGTGGAACTGGGCCAGGTGCCATGGAGGTAGAAGTAGCAAGCTGGCGAGGAGCTCAGTCTGGTGGGAGAAAAAGCAAATAAACAAAGAACCACTGACAACCATGTGACCTATCCTAGATTGGAAGATGGTGATGTCAGCCTGGGCTCTACCGCTTCCTGCTTTAGTGAGCTTAGAAAAGTTGCTTAACCTCTGTGAACCTCAGTTTACAGATCAGGAAAGGACTATACTTTGAGTTATTTGGCTTTAAGCATTTTTTTCATATATTATCTTTTCAGTCTCGTAATCACCGTACCCTGTGAAGTGTGTAGGGTGTATAATAGCAGTAATTATAAGAGTACAACAATAACAATAATGTATACCTTTAATTGAGTCCCGGTACTCTGGGGCAAAGAAGTTTACATACATTATTTAATCCTGACATCAGTCCTGTTAGACAGGTATTATTATCTCAGTTTTACAGATGAGGAATCTGAAGCTAATAGAAGTTCAGGAACTTGCCCAGGATTGTATTTAGCTACTGGAAGAGCTATGATTAAAACTTAGTACTGTTTTGGTGTTGCACTAAAGCTGCATTGTTATAGTGTGTTATTATGATCTCTGTTGTCTACGTGAAAAAAACCTGAGAAATCAGGTAATTTGCTTATAGTCATCCAGCCAAGAAGCCGCAGAGATAGTATTCTAATGGAGCTTCTCAAGCTTCAGTGTGCATACAGATCACTTGGTGATGTTGTGAAAACTCACTTTGATTCAGCATATCTAGGGTAGTGCTGTTATTGCGTATTTCTAACAAGGTCCCAGGAGATGCTGCTGCTGGTGGTCCTCGGAGAACACTTTGAATAGAAAGGGCGCAGAACACATTATTTTCTGATCTTTAGCAGGGCTTTTCTGCTCCCCAAGCTGCCATATTCACTCTTAAGGCATTGTGAAGGTCGCATGGAATAACAGATGTGAAAACAACTTAATGTATGTTTCAACTACATAGTAATGCATGCTTTATGGTCCCTATATTGATATGAATCAGCTGCGACTCTCTCTGCATGTAACAGAAATTCATCTCCATTAAGCCTGTTGGCTTAAGCAAAAAAAAAAAAAAAAGAATTTATGAATGCATGTAAATGAAACGTCCAGGAGTAGATCTGGCTGCAGGTACGGCTGGATTCAGGACCCAGAGACCCTCATTAGGACTGGGTTTCTCTCCACGCTGCCTTCTGCTCTTTTGGCGTTGTTTACTGGGGGCTCCCTGGGATGGGCCGTAGCAGCCCAGGCTCTCTCCTCTAGGTGGCATGATGGCTACAGTGACCTCAGCAGCTCTTTCTCCCCCTTCCGTTTCCTTCAACAAGAGAAAGCCAGAGTTTTTTCCTAGAAGCTCCCACAAAAGTCCTGAGACTTTTGAGAGAGAGTCGCTCTGACTGGACTAGCTTAGCACAGGTGCACATTCCTGAATTGATCTCTGGCCAGGGCTAGGCCATGCTGTGATTGGCTGGAGCAAGATAAGGGAGGAACAGCTGCTATCAGGAGGAGGGAGAGTGGCTACCGGGAAGGTACAGGGCAAACACTGTATCCATGTGTGTCTCTGGGCCAAAGGGGCTGCATATGAGGTCCCACCAGGGTTTGCAGAGGTGGGGAGAAATTCTGATTGCTCTTTCTCCTCTAACTTTATCTTTTGCTCACCAGGTAAAGTATAGGGAGAGAAAGGAGAGATTTTATGGTATTTTTCATTTCCTCTCTTGAATATTTCTTCATGCACATATCTTATCTCCCCATATACTTCCTGTGGCAAGGGAGTTCCTCAGCTTATTTGAGGCAGAACCTTTCACTTGATAGATGTTTAATAAATATGCAAAATGAATAAGAAAGAGAAAATCTGAAGGAACAATAAAAAGTGAGTAACCTTCTTCCTGCAGACCTGGACAAGATGATTGGAATATATTCTGGGTTGTTCTATAGAAACTTCGTCAATAAGTATGGAATCATAATCTCTTTGATGCAGAAGTGAACTTGGAATAATTTAAACCAGTGTCTCCCAGTCACTTCATCAGAGGGTCATCAGGGGATTTTTTGTAGGGGGAGTCCTCTTGCCCAGAGATTCTCTTCGATAGGCTTCGGGTGGGAATGAGACTCCCAGGTGCTTTTGAGGGCAGAGGGCCTGGTTTCAGAGCCATTGGTCTTGCCAGCCTCCTCGCTACAGAGAGGGCTTCTGGCCCTGGGAAGCAGTCTTGTGAATGGTCCATGGTGCTCTCAGTTGGGAAGATGATTGAGAGTCTTCTCTATGTGCTGATAGTTACAAAGCAATACAAGACATGGTTCTCAGTTGGGAAGAGTTCACTCTCCAACTGGGAGACAAATTATTCTTGTGCAAAATTACACAAGATTTAAACATGAGTGCATAAGTACAGGAGCTACCAGAAGTTCCATGGCAAAAGGCAGTGTGACTGAGGGGTGTGAAAAAGGGAAGAGATTCCTAAACAAGGCCTTGAAGAAGGGGAGAATTAGCTAAAGAGAGACAGAGCTTCCAGGCAGGAGTCGGGTGAGTGATGATGTCGAGCCTAGAAAGCCTGGTAATGTTGAAACAGTCAGGGCTGCCTTGACAGGATCTGGCTCAGATGAGTTCTGGGCTCATCTAGAAGGTTTCAGTGTCTTCCCAGGACTCTTGAAGTGTGTAAAACAGGTGTGGAGTTGTCAGAGGGCATGAAACTTTCCAGCAGCTCCCTTCATGTTGGCCAAGCACTCTGTGACTTTTACGGGTGTAGCCTGCCATGCCCTGAGGCTTTTGGTGGATGCCAGATGGGCCTCATTAACCCACCTTCACAGGTGGAGAAAGTGAGTTTCCCATCGGCAATAAGCCTTGACCCAGGGTGACCTAGCCAGGTGCGGGCAGGGCTGGGGCTGCTCTTCCTGGGTTGAGATTCCTAGTGGTGGTGCCTCCCTCTTAATATGCCAGCACTTTTCTAGGACTGCATGGGGCTTGGAATCTCACCCTTGTCTTAAAAGCAGCAAGATGTGTTAACTCTGATGGTTAGATGGTCCCTTGTGGGGCTGTTGAGCGGAATCATTGTCATCACAGAATGGATGTAAAGATAACAATGTCTGACATTTGCTTCAAAATCATATAGGGGGTGGGGAAGGAGGGTGGTGAGTACAGATGTGTATTAGTCCATTCTCACACTGCTATAAAGAACTGCCTGAGGCCAGGCCGTGGTGGCTCACGCCTGTAATCCCAGCACTTTGGGAGGCCGAGGTGGGCGGATCACTTGAGGTCAGGGGTTCAAGACCAGCCTGACCAACATGGTGAAACCTAAACTAAAAATACAAAAATTAGCCAGGTGTGGTGGCGGGCACCTGTAATCCCAGATGCTTGGGAAGCTGAGGCAGGAGAATCACTTGAACCCAGAAGGCAGAGGTTGCAGTGAGCCAAGGTCGCACCACTGCACTCCAGCCTGGGACACAGTGTGAGACTCCGTCTCAAAAAAAAAAAAAAAAAAAAAGAACTACCTGAAACTGGGTAATTTATAAAGAAAAGAGCTTTAATTGGCTCATGGTTCCACAGGCTGTATAGGAAACATGGCTGTGGAGGCCTCAGAAAACTTACAGTCATGGCAGAAGGCAAAGGGGAAGCAGACATGTCTTTCATGGCCAGAGCAGGAGTTAGAGTGGGAGCAGGGAGGTGCTACACACTTTTAAACAGCCAGATCTCGTGAGAACTCTGTCACGAGAGTAGTACTGGGGGATGGTGCTAAACCATTAAAAACCACCCACATGATCCAATCACCTCCCACCAGGCCCCACCTTCAACATCTGGGATTACAATTGAACATGAGATTTGGGTGGGGACAGAGAACCAAACCATATCAAAATGCAACAAGATTAGTCATCATTGTTGGCTGAAGATGGGTAATGGATTCTTCGGGGTTCAGTAAACCATTCTCTCTACTTTTGTGTATGTTTGAAATTTTCTATAATAAAAAGGTAACCAAAATTTTATCATAGACCTACTCTTTTCTCTCCCATTTCAATTTTTCTGGGGTGATTACAGCTTTGTTTCACCTGCCTTCTTTATGCCTTTACCCACAGGATACAGAAGCTGGCCAAAGAGGAAGGTGGAGAGAATTTTCTTAGGGCTTTCCAAAGTCAATTCTCTTATTTGAAAATCTTTGGCTACTTCTGTCCCCTTTTCAGATGGCAGCTGGCAGCTGGTCCAGAGAGCACCAAACAATTTGCAATTACCACCTAAAATAGCAGAACTGATGCTCTGATCCTCAGGAGGGATCACAATACCTGTGACCACTAGCCCCAGTGTGTAGTATTTGCAGATTCATATTCATTCTCTGCAGCCACATCCTTCCATCTCTCCAGTCATGCATCTTGGGATGGGTGTTAGGGAGCACCTGCTCCATGCCAGGCTCTGTGCTGGTGCTGGCTGTGTGAAGATCATCAGCCCAGGGGCCCCCTCACTGGGGACCTGGGATCTGGACAGAAGTAACTCCAGGAGGTATGGGCTGAAAGTGACCCCAGGAGGAGGTTCTGTGGTTAAGAAAATAAGGGGCAGAGGAATGTTTAAGCCAAGGAGAGGCTCTTCTAAGCTCACTCTAACTGCACCTCTTTGACCCCTGGGAAACTGCATGGGCCACTAGAGGATGTTTTCATCTGCAGTGTCTGATCAGCCTGCTCTGCCCCTCATCGGGGGCACCCCTGAGGGGAAGGGCCTGGGGGTGCCATCTGTGATAACCAAGGTGCAGAAGGGACCAAGAGCTCGTGGAATGCCTCTGGCCCTGACATTGGCCTGACCTGCTCCTGCCCCCATGCACCTGAGCCCCACCCTCACAGTCACTTTGCCATGGGTAATCTGCAAAACCTCAGCCACTCCCTGCCAAGACCATCCTCCTCCCACGTCGGTCTTTCCTGGATCTGGGCTGGAAGGAATAACCAGGAGGATATGAAGTTCCAGAAGAGCAGAAGAAAACTGGAACCTCGGGGACTCTTTTTACAACAGAAAGCTCCCCATCCAACTCCTATGGGGAATTTTATGTTCTGAAGAATTGCCATATACATTTATCCCAGTTTGGGGACACATTCTTTAGCCTTTGTCTATTCTAGCTTGGTAGTGCAAGCCACAGATTTGGGAGGGACCCGGGGTGTGGCTTCCCCGGTGATGGCAGATCTCATGACATGGTCTTGGTCCTGATGGCTCCCACCAGCTTTCCCAAGCTCTGCTGCTCCCTTGGTGCCTGTGTGAAGGCAGTGCTGTGACAGGTCCTTTCAGGGACCAGCCATCCCAGCTGGCTTTCCCTTGATGATACAGTAGCCGGAGTTCATTGTGTGGCCCAAGGTGGGCAGGCAGGAAGAAGACCCGCTTGGTGGGATCCACATCAAGTGCAGTCAGCTCCGAGTGAGCCTCTTCTTCTACCCCAAGTGACAACCGACCCTGGCTGAAGGACCAGTGGTCTCTAGCCACATGGTGGGGTGGGAGGAGACATCCTGGGCAGCAGCTTTCTTCTTGGCCGACACCAACAGCCTTGGCTTCTATCCTTGTTTGGCCTTGGTCTGAACAAGGTCCAGTTTAAGTGGCTGAGGTGCTGGAGGCCAGTGCAAGTCTTGGGTGATCTGGTAATTTGTAGGTGGCACTTTCATGGGCTTTACAGAGGGTCGATCTCTACAGCTCCAGTTTGACATAAGGGACCATTTGCCAAAGTTGTGGTGCCTTTTCTTGTGGACATCCTGCCCAGTGCTAAGTTCCTGGGCCTTTTCTTGAATGGGGGATTGGCTGACTTCTAAAACCTCTGACTTATTCACGAGCACAGTTGAAGGTGTCACTGCCTTCTCTTTGACTTTCTTTCATTTTGCATCTCCATATGACAAGAGGTGAGGTCCCTCCCTCACTTGAACATTTTATATCTCTTTTCTGTGTCCTGACCTCTCTCCCTGAAACTGCAGGCAGCTCCTCCTTCATTCTCACCTTTACTCTGTGTTTTTCCCAGCCCAACCCTCTATCTCAACAATAACAGATAATCAGCCACGCCACTCAGAGCACTCATACCATGCTAGGCCAGCTAGATCACATCTCTGGACCTGAGATTCCCATCTGTCAAATGAGATACGTGATGCTTTTTAACATTTGTATGGCTCTTATTGCATGATTTAGCTGGGCGTGGTGGTTCATGCCTGTAATCCCTGCACTTTGAGAGGCCAAGGCAGGAGGATTGCTTGAGCCCGGGAGTTCAAGACCAGCCCTGGCAACATAGCGAGTCCTTGTCTTTTATAAAACCTAAAAAAATTAGCCTGGTGTGGTGGTGAGCCCCTGTAGTCCCAACTACTTTGAAGGCTGAAGTGGGAGAATCACTTGTGCCTGGGAGGTTGAGGCTTTCAGTGAGCTGTGATTGTGCCATTGCATTCCAGCCTGAGTGACAGAGCAAGACCCCGTTTCTTTAAAAAAAAAAAATTGCATGATTCTTTGTAAATTACATAGAAAAAAATCAAGGAAAAAAGTCGATTAAATTTAATAAAACATTATCAAAAGTTTACATAGACTGAGGGTTTTTAGTCTTGGTCTTTAAAAAAATCAGCTTTATTTTTTGAGATATAACTCACATTCCATAAAATTCACTCTGCTTGCTACATTTTTATGTAAGGGATGAATTCTGCATAGTCTTCAGGAAGATGCTCCTGTTGCCTTTTGTGCTTATGAATTTCTTTTTAAAAATCATTTATTATTTATTTATTTTGGTTATCATGTGTCCATTCTGGGTTTAGGAAAGGGCTTTGGTTGGGAATGGGGGGCTGGGGTTGGTCCTGTCCTGGCATAGCCACCGTCTAATGACCTCTGGGAAGGATGGAGCCCTGGCTGCCTCCTATTCTCAGCTGTGAAGCCCGACTCCCAGCTTATGCCACCCTCCTCACAGATTTACTTTGAGCATCAGCTGATGTCTGTGCTTGAGGTGTTGAAGGGGGCACAGAGCATGGAAAGCATGGAAAGGAACTTGGAGTTAAAATACCTGGTGTCAGGTCCTGATTCTTTTCACTATCTGTGTGACCTTGAAGTGTTCCTTAACCCAGTACAACTCCAAGAGTCACCAACTGCATGGAACACAAGGTGGCTGGTGACCCTGGAGCTGTGCAGAGCAGAGACCCTGCCTCAACCTCTCTGGCTCTAAGTTTCCATAGATATAAAAAGCGGAGGCTGCAGTCAATGATCTTCAAGTCTTTCCAAGTTTACAGTGCATGCCTGCCTGCCTTCCTTCCCTCCCTCCATCCCTCTGTCCTTTTCTTTCTTTCACATTTTAATTTTTTTTTATTCGGGCAGAGGTGGGTATTAACAAATGCTGCTTGTCTCCAGCACATGGATGTGAACACCAGGCTCCTTCCTTCCCCAGCTCAATGGACCACTCAGTGTTCTCTGGGCCACTCAGCCCCACCCAGTTCAGCATTATACTCACACTCATCCGTTGGATTACACCTTTTGTCTTCCCCCCACAAGGTATTTTTTCCCTTTTGGTGGACCAGGCAATGAATGACCCAGGTCAGAGCTGCTTCCCTCAGGTGTTTGCAAGGCCATCTCTGATCTGATGGTGATCTCTCTGACTTTGCTAGAAACCCGGGAAGGCTGTGGCTGCCATCATCCAGGACATCCATTCCCAGAGGGAGAGGGACATGTTCCGGGAAGCAGACAGGTGAGGCCCCAAGCCCTAAGTCTCCAGGCAGGTTCTGGGCAGTGGGAGCAGACTCCTGTTTCTCATTCTTAGGGGTATTTGAGTCATGCTGTGCCCTGCTCTTGCCCCTACCCCATCCATCTGCTTTTCTGAGTCCCACTTTTCCATGTTCCCCATGAAAAACACCAGTCCAGTTCAGACATGCTGCTCCGGTTAAGCTCAGGAAAATGCAAAATGCTGAGCTTCCCTTCAGCTCCTCCCCCTTTGTTGGAAAATAATGTAGGAAAATGTCTGTTAATATTTGGCCCTTTGGGGCAAGTCTACACCCTATTAAAACAGCCTAAAAGTAATGCGTGTGTGTGGGTGTGTGTGCGTGTGTGCATGTGTGTGTGCGCGCGTGTGTGTGTGTGTGCGTGTGTGTACGTGTGGCTTCTGTTTAGAACCAGCTCTTGGTTTTCATAAGTTAAATGTAGATGTAGGAAGTAAAATGTAGATGGTTAAAAAAAATCAGTAATTTGAACAGTCACTTTCTTGAAACATTGAATATATTCAGTTTTCCAACCCATTTCTTCCAACCGAAGTTTGTTATCAGGCCAAGCTGGGGCTACAAGTTGACCACTGTCACTCCCCTACAAAGACAGTTCCTGAAGAGAACCAAGGCAGAAAACTGCAGGAGCAGGCACCTGGCTGGCATGTCCTGGGGTTCTTGCTGGGGTGGCCGCAGGCGGTGCTGTCACTTCCCTGTAGATGGCACAAGCCCAGGCTGTTTCCCCCATGATAGTCAAGGCAGCCTGGTCCTAGCAAGATGCACCTCGGTGTGCCCTGGTCAGTGAGGGCTACGTGGTTTTCCTGTATTTGGGAACTTAATGAAAAAATGCCCATCCTTTTAGAATATCGGATATATGACTCAGCTGACCTGCTTAATAACCAAACAGCCTTCAGAGTGTATCTGTATATATGTGTGTATATCTTTGTACGTAACTGTTCAGGCTGGGAATCTTTATTTGTTTATTAGTTTGTCTGTTTTTTAAAAAAAGTTCTGATTATTTGGGTTTTTTAAAGACGTGTAAAGCCACATCTTGCCACCTGCAATTCTGCAGCAGAGTGGAGGGGAGTTAGGAAGTCTTGCTCTGAGCCTTACACAGGTTGGGGTCCTTGTCTGGGTTTCAGTTTCTTCATCTCAAACATGTGTAGATCAGGATTCTAGAGTATCTTCCAACCCTAAAATGCCTTCCTAATTCTTTTTTTTAACCTCTGAGCCTGCCCTCCCCAATAGTTAGCGTCCCTTTTCCATGCATAAATTGAGCTGAGAAATAAATGAGAAAACTGGAGGCTAAGAGGTTGGCTTCATTCTGATACAGCCCAAATGTAGGAGTGGCTTCAAGTCTTGTAGCTAAGAGGCCGGTTAACGGCACCCAGGGTTAGGCAGCCTTACCCACTAGGCTGGACTAGGGCAATCTTGCCCCCCAGTGCCCACCCCACACACCCCCAGGAGGAGAGTCAGAGGTCCGCTCCCTGAGCATAGCTCCCTTCCAAGAGAAGGCAAGCTGGAACCGAGCCAAATCAACCCAGTTCTTCTTCCTAGTTCCCAGGAGCAGAATGAGTAAAGGCACAGCGAGTGGCCAGTGCTGTGCTTAGGAGAAGTCCTCTGCACGGAAGCCAGAAGGGAGGAAAAGGCTTTCTCCTGAACCACTCTGTGTGGTTCTGTAGAGTTGGGAGTTAAGAGTGTACACAGTTACATGCACAGTATATCTAAGACAGAGACTGTGTGTATCTGTGTGTGGGTGGGGTGGGATGGGAGGTGTGAAGATTCTAAATCCTGCTCCTTGGTTCCCTCACAGATATGGCCCAGAAAGGCCGCGGTCTCGTAGTCCGGTGAGCCGGTCACTCTCCCCGAGGTCCCACACTCCCAGCTTCACCTCCTGCAGCTCTTCCCACAGCCCTCCGGGCCCCTCCCGGGCTGACTGGGGCAATGGCCGGGACTCCTGGGAGCACTCTCCCTATGCCAGGAGGGAGGAAGAGCGAGACCCGGCTCCCTGGAGGGAGAACGGAGATGACAAGAGGGACAGGATGGACCCCTGGGCACATGATCGCAAACACCACCCCCGGCAGCTGGACAAGGCTGAGCTGGACGAGCGACCAGAAGGAGGGAGGCCCCACCGGGAGAAGTACCCGAGATCTGGGTCTCCCAACCTGCCCCACTCTGTGTCCAGTTACAAAAGCCGTGAAGACGGCTACTACCGGAAAGAGCCCAAAGCCAAGTCTGACAAGTATCTGAAGCAGCAGCAGGATGCCCCCGGGAGGTCCAGGAGGAAAGACGAGGCCAGGCTGCGGGAAAGCAGACACCCCCATCCCGATGACTCAGGCAAGGAAGATGGGCTGGGGCCAAAGGTCACTAGGGCCCCTGAGGGCGCCAAGGCCAAGCAGAATGAGAAAAATAAAACCAAGAGAACTGATAGAGACCAAGAAGGAGCTGATGATAGAAAAGAAAACACAATGGCAGAGAATGAGGTAATGATCAATTTCTTCCCCAGGTAAGGCGAGGCAGGCCCTGAAGGAGAATAATCATAATAATATAATGAGGATGAACGTTTATTGAATGAATGAACATTTACTGGCTATTTACTATGCGCTAGGCACTGTGCAAGACACTTTATCTCAGTGAACTCATTTAATCCTCACAGGTTTTGAGTACTAACCTTTGAGCTTGGTACTATTGTTACTGCAGGTGAGGAAACTGAGGCACAGAGAACTTACGTTATTTGTCCAAGAACACACGGTCAGGAAATGGCAGACCCAGAATTATACCAAGGAGATCTGGCCCCAAATCCCATGGCACCTGTTGCCTTTACTAGAAGTTAGGGCGGGACATGATGGAAAGGCCTGTAGTCCTGTTCGTCCAGTAGGGAGTGGCCTGAGGTGTTTGCACCCAAAGAGCCTCCCAAGGGAGATTAGATCTTTGGTTCATTCTGTCCTCCCTCCTGCCAAAAGCATTTACCAGTCCTGGAACTCTGAGGAGAGGTGGTGAAGGAGAAGCCGTCACCACCCGCTAAATTAAACTGGGTGCCCGGAGCTGTCCACAGTGTTTTACCTCCACTCTAATAAAAATGCACGGTGGCTGGGCACAGTGGCTCATGCCTGCAATCCTGGCACTTTGGGAGGCCGAGGCAGGCAGATCACCTGAGGTCAGGAGTTCGAGACCAGCCTGGCCAATGTAGTGAAACCCTGTCTCTACTAAAAATACAAAAATTAGCCAGGCAAGGTGGTGCACCCCTGTAGTCCCAGCTACTCAGGAGGCTGAGGCAGGAGAATCACTTTAACCCGGGAGGCGGAGGTTGCAGTGAGCCGAGATCATGTCATTGCACTCCAGCCTGGATGACAAGAGTGAAACTCTATTTCAAAAAAAAAAATGCATGGCAATGGCTGGCACCTTCATGGCATCTGAAAGGTCTGAGGGCTTGCAGCAGTACTTCAGTTCACACAGGGGCGTCACAAGGAGGGTTGTGGTTACCAGGTTTATATTCTAACTTGGCTTACACTTCCTTCTTGCCAGAGCCTTCTATATTTAAGTAGGGGTAGGATAAGTGAGGTTTGGCAATATGCATAAGGAGCCTAATTTTTAAAATCCTCCACACATACTTTCTAGTCATTCTGACCTGGGAGTTGGTGACAATACTAAGTGCAAATAAGGAGCCCAAATCTCTACTCCATGAACACTGAAGAGTCACCTTTTGGATGCTACTTCAGCATTCATTCCAACATGTATAGATGGAGTGCCACTTTGCCAGGTGGTGTGCTAGGTGTAGGCGAGCCAAAGGTGAATAGGACATAGTCCATGTTACAGCAGAGACAGAAGTCCAGTGGTGGAAACAGACCTATTAATATAAAAATAATTTGTATACAATGGGACTCATGCCAGCATTTACAGAGGATGAGCTGCTCTGTGGGCAATTATTAACTCTGCACAGGAACAGGAAAAGAGCTACTCAGAGAGGGTGATATTTGAGCTGAGTATTAAAAATAGAAAAAAGCAGTTTGGGTTTTTTTTTTTTTTTTTTTTTGAGACAGAGTCTCACTCTGTCGCCCAGGCTGGAGTGCAGTGGTGTGATCTCAGCTCACTGCAACCTCTGCCTCCTGGGTTCAAGCAATTCTCCTGCCTCAGCCTCCTTAGTATTTGGGATTACAGGTGTGCGCCACCACGCCCAGCTAATTTTTATATTTTTAGTAGAGACAGGGTTTCACCATGTTGGTCAGGCTGGTCTCGAACTGCTGACCTCGTGATCCTCCTGCCTTGGCCTCCCAAAGTGCTGGGATTACAGGCGTGAGCCGCCGTGCCCCGCCAAGATTCTTGATAGAAGCAGAAGCCAGGGCAAAAGTGAAAAAGAAAGACTGTTTTGAAGAACCTGGAGATAATCGGCATGGCTGCATCTTTAGGGCATATTAGGGATAATGTTTTTAAAGAGTAAAATCATGACTCTGATGCACATATATAATGAATACATGTCAAAGGTTTTATTCAACTCATTAATTAATGACGGCATCATGAGATGCAAAAACCAACTCAAAAGAGAATCCAAAGAGCAGGCAACATATACAGGCAATCAGGAATGCTAAAATGAATTTGCTAATAGGTGTAAAAGTGGCCCCTTCCACAGGGGGCAGGGAATCGGTTGCATCTCCAGCAGAGATAATTCATGTGCATCTCTAGGAACAAGAATCATTTGTATTAGGATCTGATTTCTGCAACTTATACAGTTGTAAAATACCTCAGTTCAAGATAATGAAAGGTGCAGACTTCTATAGAATCAGATGCCCTGAAAGGGTGTGCTAGACAAATGCCCAGCATTCCAGTGAAAGGACACCCAGTAGTCTTTTTTTGCCCATTACAAAGTCTGCCACGATTTTTCCTAACTGGCATAGCAGGAGGAAGAACAGGAGATGAGATTAGGGAAGAGGGTGAGACTCATGGAAGACACTGTGTGCCTCACCAGGGACTTGAACTGGATCCCAAGGACCTGGTGAACCAGTGGATATTTTTAAAAGTATATGTGCTTGGAGGTGTCCAAGTTGCTGGTGATGGATGATGGGCAGAGAGCAAGAGTTGGCAGAGGCTCAAGGAAAGCCTGGGCTTCATGTGGATACCACCAGCCTGCCAACCCTCTCTCCCCCAAGGCTGAGAGGTGGAGCTGCTTCCTGCACTTCTACTCACACTCCTGAGACTCTGCCCTGGGAACCTCATTTCTTCTACTGTTTTACCACCCTGCTCTCATCGGTTTTTACAACATTGCTCATTTAAGGTGACGCTATGTGTCAGCCAAAGAGCCCCTGATGGAAAAAGAATCTCAGAAAGCCCCAAGAATTTCCCCACAGTTCTGTCCCTCAAGTTGGTTCTGCCTCTTACAACCCTGGAGTGGGGTCAGTAGGGACTTACTGGGGCCCCTCATAGATTGTTTCTTTAGGTTTGGAGCCAGGCAGTCCAACACTGTGTGTTGGAATGACAGCAGAACAGAGAGTATTTTGCACTGTCCTCAAACTCTGTATGATGAACTCAAGAAAAGCCCAGACCCCACAGGGCTGCCCCAGGAGTCAGATAACAGGTGGCAACTGAACTTGGGAATGAAGGCAGCAGGGCTTGCTGTTCTTCCAGTGCACCAGGCACCTCCTGCCCTCAGCGCCTTTACAGGTGTTGCTGCTGTCAAGGAGCCACAAGTCTTCCTGGCTTGCTCCTCACCTCCTTTGTCTTTACTCATGGCCACATTCTCTACTCTCCCTGGCCACTGCATATGATTTCAACACCCCAACCTGCTCTTCTCCCTCCCACCACTGCAAACCATCTCAACACCCCACCCAACCCCCTCCCCTCCCCCGACACTACTGTAGACCATCTCAACACCCCAACCCATTCCTCTCCCTCCCCACCACTGCATACCATCTCAACGCCCCAACCCATTCCTCTCCCTCCCCACCGCTGCATACCATCTCAACACCCCAACCCACTCTTCTCCCTCCCCACCGCTGCATACCATCTCAACACCCCAACCCACTCTTCTCCCTCCCCACCACTGCAGACCATCTCAACACCCCAACCTGCTCCCCTCCCTCTCGTCACTGCAGACCATCTCAACACCCCAACCTGCTCCCCTCCCTCTCATCACTGCAGACCATCTCAATACCCCAACCCATTCCTCTCCCTCCCACTGCTGCAGACCATCTCAACACCTCAACCCCCTCCTCTCCCTCCCTGCTTTCCTGTTTTTGGTGGCATTTACCACCTTCAAACCTATTACTTAATGTCTTTATTTTACTTAGTGTCTATTGTCACCCCCAGCTCCAGATGTAAACTTCACAAGGCAGGAAGTTTTGTCTGTTGTGTTCACTGCTGTGTTCCCAGTCCCTAGAGGAGGGCTTGGCACAGAGCAGGTGTCCAGTGAGTACCTGTTGAAGGTATGAAGGTTGGAACCCAGACTCTGGAAGCAAAGGCCTGGCTTCTGACTACCAGATCAGACCCTGCTTTCTTCTGCCTCACTTTTCTTGTTTGTAAAATGGGTGTGATCACAAGGCTGTTGTAGTACTTTGAAGAGGTCATGCTCATTAAAATATCCTGAGCTCTCTGGAGAAAGTTCCCGTGGTTGAGAAGCCAGTGTGCGTGCTGCTCCGTGGTGATGGGTGGCCACGTCCCTACCTGAGACCCAATCCTGGCCACAGGACCATAAAGAGGAGGAAAGAAATGAAGTCACAGATAAGGAAAACATGGGGAAGAAACACTGCTACATCCTACTGGGAGGGAGGGTTCAAGAGTGGCAGGCCCAGGTGACTAGGGAAGGGAAGCCAGGCTAATGACAAGTGGAGCCAGGCCAGCATAATGGGACCATGGCTGACTGAGAAAGTGGTGCCATCTGTGGGGCCGGAGCTACTGCTCAGCTCCATTCTACAGCTGCCATGCCGGAGTGCATGCCACGCTGTCAAATCTCCCTTTTCTTAGAGCAAGACAAGTGTCTAGTATAAACCAAAACATACCTGTGGGCCAGATGCCATCTAGAAGCCCCAGAGTGTAACCCCTGGTATAACCAATCCATAAGAGGTGAAGATTTTTAAAACCCTTATGCTTCAGAGCCTAGACAAGACCCAACCATGCGGGAAGACAGGTGAGAACTTGTTATTCACCCCACCCCCTTCTACCAATTTCATTCTTTTATTGACCAATATTTGTGGAGCACCCGGCATTGGGACTATAGTTAGTGACACTGAAATGACCCCTGGGCTCGTGGAGCTCATAGTCTAGTGAGAGAAATGCTAATCCAGTGATTCCTTAAATGAACAGAAGAGCTTGAGTATTAAGTGCTAAGAAGGAGATGAAGGTACGCAATGCTGTGAGTGCCTGCGATAAATCTGAGCCTTCTCAGGGTTAGGCTGTGCCTATTGAGATTTGGAGGCACGGTGAGTATTGACTGGGTGAAAAGGAAGTGAAAAGACAGAGGAAGCAGCGTGCACAAGGGCCTCCAGCAGCTCCAGGGCTCCAGTGTTGCCGTAGCAGAGAGCTGGCATTAGAGTAACAGGAGGTGAGGCTGACTTGTCAACAGGGCCTACACTATGCAGGGCCTTGTAGGCAGGTTGAAGATTTTTGCCTTTATCTTAACTACCAGGGGAAGCAAATGAAGTATTTAAGCAAGAAAATACAGTGAGGAGGCTGGACACAGTGGCTCACGCCTGTAATTCCAGCACTTTGGGAGGCTGAGGCAGGCAGATCGCTTGAGGTCAGGAGTTCGAGACCAGCCTGGCCAACATGGTGAAACCCTGTCTCTACTAAAAATACAAAAAAAAAAAAATTAGCCAGGTGTGGTGGCAGGCACCTGTAATCCCAGTTACTTGGGAGGCTGAGGCAGCAGAATTGCTTGAACCCAGGAGGCGGAGATTGCGGTGAGCCGAGATCATGCCATTGCACTCCAGCCTGGGCAACAAGAGCAAAACTCCATCTCAAAAAAAAAAAACAACAACAAAAAAAACGACAATATGGTGAGGATGTGATCATTTTTGCGTTTTGGAATGATCATTCTTGATTGCCTTGGGAAGAATAGATTTTGGGGGAAGGTACAGAGCAGAAGTGGGAGACCAGTTTCGAAGTGGTTCGGTAGCCCGGGCCCTGTGGTGGCAGAGCCCTGCTTGCAACAGTTGGCGTTTCAGTCTCAGTCTGTGAGCTGCTGTGGGCAGCTGGGGGCACCCGTTGCACCCATCTGTTCCACTTAAGCTGCTGCTGTCTCCTGGAAGTGATCCCACAGCAAAGGGAAGCTCTGAAAGGTTGTTTCCTTTGCCTGCAGGGTGGAAGAGCAGGGGTCTGCTTGGTGGAGGGCTTTCAGCCCGGCTAGCAAGACTGTCCCTGCCTCTCCCAACTTGAACTGAAGGGGGTCCCTTTACTGTGTTGATCTGGGAGTGTGGCTGCAGGAACTGCTTGGGAAGGGTAAGGATTATTCATTTTGACAAGAGAGGGCCATGGATAGGTGATTCAGGGAGATAAAAATAAAGTCACCTGTTGGTAGAAGCTATAATAGCTAAAAAGGTATTTGTAGTTGCTTTACACTCAGGCTAGTGCAGTAGACTTCAGCAAAGCTTTCAGTGGAATCTTCCACAGCAAACACTGGAAACAAAGGACTTTAGGATTTGAACCATGTATCCCTGTCCAGTAATAACTGGTGAAACCAGTCAGCCCTGAGTTCTGCTCCAGCTGGCTCCTAGTCAGCTCAAGGGGGTGTGTCTGATTGTAAGAAATCAGAACTAGAGTGGTTTACTTAGAACCAACCTCAGCCAAGAATGTCCTAGAACTGCAGCTTGGCCCTCAGAAAGCCCAGGAGTAGTCATTGATTTGGTGGCCAAAGTTTAAGTCATGGGAGAATATCCCCCAGAAACTTCTAATGTGGGGGTTGGCAAAGTTTTCTAGGACTAGATAGTAAATATTTTAGCCTATGTGGGCCAAGGGGCAAAATTGAGGATTTTATGTAGGCACTTCTATAATCACTTAAAATGTAATTATGTAAACATGTAAAATTCATTCTTAGCTCACAAGCTGTACAAAAACAGGCTGTAGGTCAGATTTGGCCTGCAGACTATAGTTTGCTGACCCTTGTCTTAAAGGTTGGGTAGAGGCCCTAATTCTCAAACCAAACACCTGCTTTCAATTGTTCAGTTTCACAGACATGCGCACTACTGTGAGGGTCCTGATTTGGGGGAAGGGAATACAAGGAAGGAGGAAAGGGAGTGTTAGTTTGGGCTATCACTCAAGGACAGAGGGCAACAGAAAGGTGTGAGGGCACTCTGACTGTGCCCTTTCTACCTATAAGTGTCCTGAATGATTTTTTTCATAGCCAAGATGACTCTGTTGGGGAAATGTCACCGTGATGGTTAACCCCGGGGTCTTGGCCGGCCCAAGTCAGTTCAAGTTTTGTTGCTTCTACTCTGCAAAAAATACCCAGTTTGCCAGGTATTTCTGCCCCCTAAAGACATCGGGTCAGGCTTCAAGACATTTCTCTGCCTCCATTTGTCTGTGTGACTGTGAGCAAATTACTTAACCTCTCTGAACCTCAGTTTTCTAATCTATAAAATGAAGATGCTGATAGCAGCTGCCTCCGAGGGATTCTGGGAGGATAAAGGAAATGCTGTATGTGAAACCTATCTGAGAGCTGGGACCTGCATTCAGTATCATTCTTTTTTTCTTCTCCCTGTCACTGCTCACTGTTGATTTGGTTTGCTCTGTTCTTCCTTTGGTAAGGCTGGAAAAGAGGAACAGGAGGGCATGGAAGAAAGCCCTCAATCAGTGGGCAGACAGGAGAAAGAAGCAGAGTTCTCTGATCCGGAAAACACAAGGACAAAGAAGGTAAAGTTTGTTTCGGATTCTGCACTTCTGCCATGAGGGACTGAGTCACAGGAGTCCCCCTTTTGCCTGGTGATGTCCTGCTGGATGGAATATGGCTGAGACCCCACCATTAGTTCCATGAATGAACCAGTCCTCCTAGCGCTACTTTGGAGGAGTGGCTGTGCCTGGAATCTTCGGACAGTTTTTATTGAAGCGATCTTTACCCACATGTCTGGGCTCTGCTCACTCTCCAGCAATTTGGCTGTGTTCCTACGAGAAAACATGTGCCCAAAAAAAGACTCAGGCTTCAGAGCCAGGCTCCCAAAATAGACAAGTCCCTTGGCGGGGATGGGGCGAGAAGCTGCTTTGGGCACTCAAGCTGGGGCCCTGACTTCAGCAGGCCCAGACCCTAGGATTAACAAGCCATCTACTGTGCTTGTATAGATTGTTTTACTTAATTAAAATGAAAAAATCCAGTTACAGTTCTCCTGGGCTGGAGCTGCCACAACAAAAAGAAATATCCTTGGAACAGGGCCATCTTCGTGCCTTTCCAGTCAGGAGAGGCAGGAGAAATGAGTATCGCTGGCAGGGAAGCTGATCTCCTAAATCTGTCTGTGGAGCTGGGAGTCCATGGGCTGCCGCAGATGCCAAGGGGAAAGTTCTAGAAGGTGCCTAGTAGAAGCTTTGGCTGTGGGAGTGTATGTACCCCTGCTGGGAGAGGGTGCTTGGGGGGAATTTTGTGAGGGGCTTTGCTGGAGTTACATTTAGTGATGACCCAGATGCAAGAAAGATGCTCCAGTAAGTATTTAGAGTTTATAACTTCATTATTCATGCATTCAAAAACTGTATATTGAGCACCTATTATCTACTGGGGCTTGAAATTCTTTGTGTCACTTTAAATATGGTGGATTAAGCATTAAGGGCCTATTCCAAACCTTGAGCATCACCCTAAAGATGAGTTGGTGCTGTGGGACTTGAGTGGTTCACAGTAATTGTACCAGGTAGAGGTAAGAATGCTCAGATTCTTCCTGATTTGAGTGGTCCTTATGGCCAAGTCTTGTGCCTTCCAGTTGAATGCTCTCAACCACCCTCTGACCTCCATTCTGCATTTTTGTACAGGAACAAGATTGGGAGAGTGAAAGTGAGGCAGAGGGGGAGAGCTGGTATCCCACTAACATGGAGGAGCTGGTGACAGTGGACGAGGTTGGGGAAGAAGAAGATTTTATCATGGAACCAGACATCCCAGAGCTGGAAGAAATTGTGCCCATTGACCAGAAAGACAAAATTTGCCCAGAAACATGTCTGTGTGTGACAACCACCTTAGACTTAGACCTGGCCCAGGATTTCCCCAAGGAAGGAGTCAAGGCCGTAGGGAATGGGGCTGCAGAAATCAGCCTCAAGTCACCCAGAGAACTGCCCTCTGCTTCCACAAGCTGTCCCAGTGACATGGACGTGGAAATGCCTGGCCTAAATCTGGATGCTGAGCAGAAGCCAGCTGAAAGTGAGACAGGCCTCTCCCTGGAGGATTCAGATTGCTACGAGAAGGAGGCAAAGGGAGTGGAGAGCTCAGATGTTCATCCAGCCCCTACAGTCCAGCAAATGTCTTCCCCTAAGCCAGCAGAGGAGAGGGCCCGGCAGCCAAGCCCATTTGTCGATGACTGCAAGACCAGGGGGACCCCCGAAGATGGGGCTTGTGAAGGCAGCCCCCTGGAGGAGAAAGCCAGCCCCCCCATCGAAACCGATCTCCAAAACCAAGCTTGCCAAGAAGTGTTGACCCCGGGTAACTACCTCCGCTTTCCTCACGGGTGGTCGGGTTGATGGGACTCCTGCTCACCTGATAAAGTATGAGCATGTGCAGGCTGGAATGAACATAAGTAAGGTTTTAACTAGCATTAAAGTGGGTGCAGAGAGTGATTTAGCAACAAAGGCAAGCCTCTAAAAGCCTGGCTAAACTGTTAGCGATTTTAGGCAAGTGGTGTAAAGGAAGTTAGATAGGAGGCTGCATGTTTTCTGAGAAGCAAACTCAGGGCAGACTTCTCTGCATTTACAGGAGCCCAGATGGACTTGGATAACTAAAATTAGACTGGGTTATCAGCAAAAGGAGATCAGGAGGAGCCTCGTGCCTGCACAGCAGAGGGCCACCCAGGCTGTTATTTCTGTGATGGGGGCAAGAGTAGGGGATACAAGAAAGGAGTGGAAGGGGAAGGAACAGAGGATCCTTAAAGGGTACAGCTGTTCCCTTTCTTACTACCTCAGACCCATTTTTTGCTAGGGTCTGACGGTGATACAAGACTTGTCGCAGGATATTCTCTCACTCCATTGGAGGTGACGTTTTGTGCCTATGCCCGGCACTGTGACATCATGAAAGAGAGAGTTTAAAATAGGCTAAGCCCCGTCTTCTCTGCCAAGTGGAACTTAAGATCCATCAGGGGGTTTGGGGGGAGGGAGTGAGAGTAGCCTTTAAGATTCTCACTGTGAAAATAATTAGGGATTTGCTTTACAGAAAGCCTGTAGCACACCAGAGGTTGAAGTGAGAGTCAGGGGCAGAAAATACAGAGGAAAGGCTTAAAAATGAACATTTCATCCCAGGGCCCTGTGGGTGGCATGAGCTGTTAGGTAACTGGGAGGCTTGGGATTTTTTCCATGTCAAGCTGACCTGAGCTGTTTTTTACCTGCATGGATCTGAGTTTCCATGGAAACCCCGCCGTGAAATGCCTTCTTGTTGCTAGAGAAACCCTGAGGCCCAGGCTCTGTCTAGAGAAGGCAAGAATAAAGGAGGAGTGAAATCTTCACCTCACTCCAATCAAGCCCCTTTTATTTTGCGGTATAGGTCTCAACATGTGCCAGTGTTAGAGGCTCATTAACTGACCCAGTGTTTGGGGTTCATAGTTAATAACAGCTTGACAAGCTTGGGGAGAGAATGGCATTGCCTGTTTTGCTAGCCTCGGTGGACGTCAGCACAATTTTTGCCCGTCAGTAATTCCTCTGCCTGCAGAGATGGAATGATACTGAGATGGGAGGCATGGGGGGTGGGGGGTGGATCTTCTCAACTGAAGGCATCAGCAGCCCATCCCCCTGGGCCAAATGCAAAGATTTGCCAAGTTTTATTGTGTGTGGCATTCTTTTGGCAGTGGAAAAAGCTCCTAATGACAGTGCTTTGGTTCTAATTAGCAACCATTGCCCCAGCCTTATGTGATTAAGCAGTCCAAAGAACAATTCCCAATCATACTATGCAGGGATAGAATTTCAGGGACTCTTTGAGGCATGTTGTATTTCTTTTTTTTTTTTTTTTTTTTTTTTTTTTTGCCTTGGTTCATGTTTTGCAGAAAACTCCAGGTACGTGGAAATGAAATCTCTGGAGGTGAGGTCACCAGAGTACACTGAAGTGGAACTGAAACAGCCCCTTTCTTTGCCCTCTTGGGAACCAGAGGATGTGTTCAGTGAACTTAGCATTCCTCTAGGTAAGCAAAACACACAGTCTTTCCTGAAATTCAGGTCTAGGAAATAACAGTTCCATAGCAACCTCAAGAGCTTGAGAGAGCTTTTTGTCATTTTGTTGTTGACACCGTTTTTTGTTCTTTTGAGACAAGGTCTCGCTCTGTCACCCAGGCTGCAGTGCAGTGGCATGATCTCAGCTCACTGCAGCCTCAAATTCCTGGGCCCAAGTGATCCTCCCACCTCAGCCTCCTGAGAAGCTTGGACCACAGGTGCACACCACCAGGCCCAGCTAATTTTATTTATTTATTTATTTATTTTTGTAGAGATGGGGTCTCCATATGTGGCCCAGGCTGGTCTTCAACTCCTGGGCTTAAGTGATCCTCCTGCCTCAGCTTCCCAAAGTGCTGGGATTACAGGTGTGAGCCACTTCACCTGGCTGGCCTATCGTTATTTTAAGTGTATGATGCAATAACCTAGATTTGCAAGGGGCGGCTGTAAACTTTCTTGCAATTTCAGTCTCCCATAATAGACCAGATACTCCGTGAAAACAGCCTTGAATAACAGTGCCCTGGGACCCAGAGCTAAGAAGTCCTGTTTTTCCTGTCAGGGAATGCTTTATTCTTGATGACATGGAGTCTTTAAGCCTAGACTTTATTCAGGCAGGAAAGCAGATGCCCAGCAGCCTCCATAAAGTCAACAAAAATGAACTTCGTCTGCTATTGTTCATTGCTCCAGTCCTTCCCAGAACAATGCTACATATTTGTTTCTCTTTAAAGGACCAACTTTTCTGAGGCAATGATGCTGAATAGAATGTGTTTGGGGCAGACTACCCCTAGTTCATAGAAAGGGTATTGAACAGGGAGACCTGGGTTTCTGTTCTTCCTACTTATGGGTGACTGTGTGCCCTCAGGTAAGTCATACCCCTTCTTGAGCCTTAGTTTCCTCACTGTAATTTAGACAGTGATTTTTTCAATGGTGGAAGTGTTGGGAATGAAGTGGGGAGGGAGTTTACTGATGGAATCACCTAGGAATGAATCCCTTTTCAAAGAGAAGAGTTAAGCAGAGTCTCAGGGTAGGGAGTGAAGCCACTTTAAGAAAGTTCCCTGGGAGATTCTGACACAACCACTAACCCAGCAACTCCAGCCTACATCATCTTTGAGTCCCCTCGCATTAGCTCTGAAAGGTCGGAATTAGATAAAGTAGTAGTAGCAGCTGCTCAGAAGGAGAGCTCAGGAAAGTGTCACCTGGGAAAGTGTCACAAGGAAGCATAAGAAGCACGGGTCATCTGATGCCTGATGACCACGTGTCTGATCATGCAGGGAGGGGCTGGTCAGTGTGGAGGCTCGTCCTTTCCATCCAACTTGCTCTTTTTTTCCCTTCTCCTTTAAAAAAATCTCTTACTATTTCTTTCCTCCAGGTGTACCATTTTTATAGTCAGATCTGGAGAGCAAACTTCCTTTTTTTTTTAAGGGATAAATTTACTGCACAGCATCTCCCAAGACAAAAACATAAGAAAGAAGGATAAAGAAATACTAACCTTAGAATAAACTGAGATGACCCTGGGTATTTTAGCTCTAGAAAGCAGTTGCAAAGGCCACCCTGCAGGAGAAGAGAGGGCTCCTTCATGCATTCAGTCAGTCAGCAAATACTTACTGGATAACATGGTACTGTGCTAGACACTCTGGGGTAACCAAGAAATATAACACAAGTCTCTTGTCATCCAAGAACTTGGAACCTAATTGATACTAGCAAAAATTAAGAATAAATTCTGCTACCTTGTAATTTGTGTTTTACTGCTGTTTTTCATTATAGAAAGTGTGAAAGATTATGTAACAAATTCAAAAAATAAGAACCATATCAAGTCAATATTAAAGGTCTGATTGATCTCTTCCCTCCAGTCTCTCCCCAGTCTCCAGAGGTAGCCTACCACTGTCATGCCCAGTTTTTCTCTCACAAAAATAGGATCACACTACACACATAATGTTCTGCAAGTTCACTTAGTAGCAGGTCTTAGACATTTCTTCATGTCAGTACATAGAGAACACATTCTTTTTAACCACTGCAAATATTCCATCGTAAAAGCTATGCTATAAATGACTGATCTTTCCTCTGCTGGTGAACAGTTAGGCTGTCTGCTCTTTTTCCCATTTTAATAGCTAAGCTTTTATTGTTAACATTCCCCATGCAGGCACCATCCCTAGGGATCTGTATGTATTATCACATTTAACCCTCTCAAAACACCTATGAGGTAGGTGCTGTTTTTATCCTTATTTAACAGATAAAAAATCTGAAATGCAGAGTCACACAGCTAATAACTGGCAAAAACCAGAGTCAGGTTCAAATCCCAGTCATCTGACTCTAGAGCCATGTTCTTAGCTTCTGTTCTCTGCTGCCTTTCAGATGTGCTTGTTCAGTGGTATGTGTATGCCAGTGTTCCTGTGGGAGAGCGTCCTAGCCAGGGGGTTGTAGGGTGGTATGTATTTGCATTTTAAATTTTCATAATTGCTACTAAATTGCACTCCAAAAAGATGGTATCAGTTTTCCCTGTGACCTTGAGTGAGAGTTCCCAATATCCACCTCCCATTGGATTTTATCAGTTTTTAATCTTTCCTAACCAGTTAGGAAGAAAATAGTATCTCACCTTTTTAAAATTGGCTCTATTGAGTTATAATGGATATACAGTAAGTGCATATCAAGTGCATAGTTTGATCAGTTTTGACCTATAAATATACCTGTGAGACCATCACCACAATCAAGACTGGGAACAATGTTCATCATATCCTAAATTTCCTGTCTCCTATGTAACCCCTCTCTCCCCACAGTGCAACCCCCAGGTAAAGGATCTCCTTTCTGTCACTAAGTATTAGTTTGCATTTTCTAGAGTTTTATATAAAGGGAATCATATCGTATGTGCTAGTTTGGCTTCTTTTGCTCAACATCATTGAGATTCATCTGTACTTTTGGGTGGATCAGTAGTCTGTTTCTTTCTTCTTCTTTTTTTTTTTTTTTTGAGACAAAGTTTTTCTCTCGTTACCCAGGCGGGAGTATAGTGGCATGATCTTGGCTCACTGCAACCTCCACCTCCTGGGTTCAAGTGATTCTCCTGCCTCAGCCTCCAGAGTAGCTGGGATTACAGGCACCTGCCACCACGCCTGGCTAGTTTTTTGTCTTTTTTAGTAGAGATAAGTTTCCACCATGTTGGCCTTGAACTGTTGGGGTCTTGAACTCCTGACCTCAGGTGATCCACCTGCCTCAGCCTCCCAAAGTGCTAGGATTACAGGTGTGAGCCACTGTGCCCGGCCAGTCTGTTTCTTTTTATTGTTGAGGAGTATTGCGTTGCATATATGGATACATCACATTCTGTTTATTCATCTGTTGACAAATATTTGGGTTGTTTTCAGTTCGGGGCCTTTACAGATTGTACTTGTTAATAGTCTTCAGTTAGCTTTGAGATTCATTATCTCATTGGTCCCTGAAGGAAGAGTATGGTATGAGGTTCTGCATTTGACAGGTGAGGAAACTGAAGTCCAGAGACTTACCCAGGATGACATAGCAAATGCAGGTTAGAACTCAGGATTTCTCAGCCTGGGCAACATAGGGAGACCCTGTCTCTACAAAAAAATAAAATAAAATAAAACTAGCCAGGAGTAGTGGTGTAAATCTGCAGTCCCAGCTACTTGGGAGGCTGAGGGAGGAGGATTGCTTGAACCTGGGAGGAGATCCAGGCTGCAGTGAGCCATTATTGTGCCACTGCACTCCAGCCTGGGCAGCAGAGTGAGTGAGATCCTGTCTCAGAAAAAAAGGAAAAGAAACAAAAAAAACACTCAGGATTTCCGATCTCAGATCACTCTGTTCTCCAGGTTCTTCCAGTTCAGGCAGCAACACAGTGTAGGAAAGGCAACATTTGTGCAGAAACTGTGAACACAGTCTGTGGAATCTGATTCCCTGAGTTTAAATCCCCTGTCTACTACTTACTGGCTGGATGACAAAGAGCAACTTATTTAACCTCTGCTTGGATTTCTTCATCTGTGAATCAGCCATAGTAATAGGAGGCTACTACGCAGAGTTACTTTGAGGATTAAGTGAACAAATACTGGTAAGGTCTTAGTGGCTTCCAGTGGGAGGTACTTAATAAGGGTTGTCTATTATTATTATTCACTCATGAAATATTTAAGACCTATTAAGGCTCCTCTCACCGGGGCTGCATAACCCTTTAGCCTCCAGGACTGGTCACTACTGGCATGGAGACTTCTAGGGAGGTGAGAGACAATTTTTTGGCTTTGTCCCATGGAAAGCATAGAGCTGAAATAAGGGATGTCAAGGACTGGGCTCCCAGTTGGGAGGAAAGGGAGGCCAGTCGCGTTGCTCGGGGACTGGGGGTGGGCATGGCTGGGGAAGTACACTGCACTCTGCACTTGAGATCCAGGCCAGCTCTGCATGACCCTGGCCAGCGCGAGCCTGCCAAGGCTTGCTCTCAGTAGAAACAAACAGCATCGCCTGCAAAGTGCAAGCTCCCTCCTCTATCCGTCCCAGCTTTACTAGGATGACAGAGTTATAATTACCCGTGCCATGAGCTGTTATTAGAAGCCAAATGCAGCTTTAGTGATCCTAGTAGAGGCTGGAAAATGGAGGACTGAGTGGCTCCAGAACACATCACGGCCGGGGCAATATGTCTTGATGCTGCCTCTTCATGTCCCCGTCACATTCCAGAAGTGTCCTGAGTTGTGCCATGGGATATGTGGTGTCTGCAGCAACCCCCATTTATTCTGGGACAAGTTACCAGCTCTTGGGGTTTCTCCTCCTCCAGGCTTCTCTTCCCCTAGTGCTGCCTGATAGCTGCCTGGTACTGCCTGAACTTGCAGAGCAGGGGCCAGGGAAGAAAGTTGCCACCAAACTGTGGAGCCGGGTTCCCCAGGTGGCCTTGGGGAGAGGTTGGGGTTCAAGTGAGAAAGCCAACATTTAGGCAGTTATTAACAGCTTCTGTGATGAAATATTTAACACATGTCTCCAAACCAGTATTTTTGAGCAACAGGCAAAATGATAGGTGCTTCCCCTAAACATCACTTACAGCACTATTATTCCTATTTCACAGATGAGGAAACTAATCTCAGAGAGGGTAAACAGTGTGCCTGAGGTCACACAGCATAAGTAAAAGAGTTGGGTTTGCCTCTACATTCTATTTTCTCTCCATGACACTGTGGCTTCCAAGGTTTTTTTTGTTTGTTTGTTTTTTGGTTTTTTTTTTTTTTTTTTGCTTTTTTGACAGTAGAAGTCTTTGTTCAAGTGAAATTGGTTCCAGAACTGACAGAAGATAGCTCTAGCTACATTGCTGGGGGCTTTGGCTACCAGCTCAATCCCTGCTTCAGGGTCTGTGGTAGCTCCTAGGGCATCTGTACGCCTTCTGGGGGTCCCAGGACAGGGACTCAGAGGACTCAACAGGGGGCTTAATAAAAACCCCAGGGCTTCTTTCCTGGTACCACCCAGCTGGTTCATCCTCCAGAGGCTGGGACGGGACTGAGAGTGTGGCTCTGGTCAAAGCCCTCCTTTTTTCCCAGCTGCCCCTCTCCTATACTGCGGGGGTCTCGGCTCCCTGCAGAGCAGCAGCAGAGGGAAAACTATTTTGTAACAACGCAGGAAGGAGGCAGACCTTGCTGAATGCGCCTCTGCCCGCACCAACAGCCAGGAGCCAGGACCTGTTTGTGAGGTGGAGGGGAGAACTGGCCCCCACAGCCCAAGCTGGGGCCACTTTTCCATCCTTTGCAGAGAGGAAGGGAAGGACACTCAACCTGCCTCCGGGCACCTGGGCCTGAGTGAGGCCCCCTCACTTCTGGGGACCACTGCTGAGGGCATGGCGTGTAGCCTGCGATGTGGCAGTTAGAGAAAGCCAGACTGAGGAGGACGCCTCAGGCCCCGGACCACAGCCCCACTGTTAGTCCAGGCAGGCCTCCTGGGCTCCCTCCTTCCCTCCCAACTCCCTCCCTCAGAGCTGCCCTTCACACTGATAAGTGGCTATTTTGAAATGAAAAAAAAGTTCTAATGACAAGTCTAGGCTGCTTCCTTCTGACAGGGTCTCCTAGGCACTTAGCTCAGTGTCCTGGGAGGTGGGAGGAGGAAAGTGAAGCCACCCAACCAGCTGGGCTTGCAGTTGGTCACGCTGTGCCTTGGAGCAGGCGCTGTCATGAGTGGAGACCTTGCCTGTCCCCATCCCTGCAAGAAATTGCTGTTCCCCTGCCTGTGCCATTCCCAGGCCCCTTCCTTCCTTCTACCCAGGATGGCCAGACCTGAAACCATTGCCCAGCCCCAGCAGAAGAGAGGCTTGCCCCCCAGCCTGCAAGTGGGATTGGGTGTTCCAAGCATCACCCCTCTTTCTTAGTTCCCTGATGGGTCCTGCTTCTCACAGCCCTCACACCCTGCCTTTTGGCTGGCGCTGCACAGTCAGGTGCCTGGTAAACAGGGCATGTGTTCCTACCTCCATTCTCAGGTGAGGAAACTGAGCCCCAGGAGCAGTTCAGCTGACTCTCCCCAGGTCACATGGGTTCTTAGCATCTGGCCTGGACCCTCTCAGAGCTGGGCTCTTTCCACTCCACTGACTGACCGTGTCTTCAAAAGGAGAACTGTGACCTGCAAAACACCTTCGTGGAGGCTGGAGCAGCCACCATCCCTTCAAGGATGACTCCCCTGGCTGTGACATTGTCACTCCTCTCTGGCGGTGGTGCCAGTTGTTTCCTTTGCTTGGAATCAAAAGGTCTCCCAGAATTCTGGGACTTATATTTAATAAATCACAAATGAAATGCTAATTGATGGTTCGGATGTAAAGACTAGAGGAAGTGGGAAAATGTTAATGATATACAATTTCACGAAAAAAAAGAGGACAGAGAATTGTAATTAGGGTATGACTAAAATGCCCCCCGCAAAAGAGGCCTACATATAGGTTAATTATGTGGAAGAAAATATTTGGATTGGAGTGACTCTGGGTGATTTTTTCCTTCCTTTTATTTACTTTTTTTTCTGTAAAGAACATAATTCTAAAATAAACAAACAAAAATGAGAGAATTCTTCGAGAGTCCTGGTCACAGCAGCTGCAGAGAGAGGTACAGTGTGAAGAAATGAAATCCAACAAGTGAAATATCAGAAATGTCAGAAATCACCTTCATTGTTCTTGGAAGGAGATTGATAGTAGGAGAATAGGCCAGCGGCAGGCCATGGAATGGCTAAGTGCTTACCACACCGCCGAGTCCATCCCTTACATTCACAACCACCTGTGAATGAAGTGGGTGTGAGTCTCTTTGTGACTGTTCTGCAAATGAGGAAACTGAGGCTTGGAGAAGCTCAGTAACCAGCCAAGGTCAACAGCAAGTGAGGGGTGGAGCTCGTGGCTCCCATTTCTACCTGATGGCTGCCAGGACACAGGGGCCTGCCTCCCATGCCATCCTAACCTTGCGTGTCTATCCCCCATCCTTTCCCAGGGGTGGAGTTCGTGGTTCCCAGGACTGGCTTTTATTGCAAGCTGTGTGGGCTGTTCTACACGAGCGAGGAGACAGCAAAGATGAGCCACTGCCGCAGCGCTGTCCACTACAGGAACTTACAGGTAAAAATCCACTCTCCTTGCCCAGCATGCCAGGGGCTCCCCAGTCTCCATAACCGAGCCAGGTGTCTGGCGTCCTTGGCCTTGCTTGCCTCTGAGTCTAGCTCCTACCTGCAAGGCCTACTCCAGGCCACAGGTTACTTGCCATTCCCCAAGCACACCAGGCTGTTTTCTGCTTCTGTGTCTGTCTCCTTCCACTACATGGAGAACCCCTAATCTTCCCATAGACTTGATTCCATCAGGCTGCTCTCGACATGGTGGCTACCTCCTGTGTTGCTCCTAGCACATGTCTCTACTTTAATACCTAAAACATCCTGTTTGGGTTGGCTTTGGCAATATCCACCTCTCCCTCTATACTGTGAGTAACTCAAGTTAGGCCAGTGTTCCTCTGGCCTGTGATTGGGACTGACCCCTTCCCACAAGACTCGGATGTTCCAGTTTTTCTCTGTTTCTGTTCCCCTATGCAGGTATCCCTGCTTGCTAGAATAAAAAAAAAAAAAAAAAGACACTGTTTTGTTCTTTTTAACTGTTCATCCATACAGCAAATACTTATCACAGGCATGCTAGGTACCAGACACTATTCTAGGGACCGGGGATACTGGAACAACAACAGTAAAGTGGACAAAAATCCCTGTTCTCATGGATTTTTCATTCTAATGTAGGTGACAAGCAATAAATGAAGTAAATGGTATAGTATGTTAAAGGGCGACATATAAAAAATACTCTATACACCGTATTTCACCCAGTCTAAGGTGCCATCATTTGTAAGGCACCACTATTTTTTGGTACCAACTAGAAAAAAAATGTTGCAAATCAAGTGATGAGACTCCATCAACTGTAAAATGAATTTTTATTTCAGAAATATTAATGTGTGAAAAAATGTGTCTTGAGATCAATGAAATATGGTAATATGTTCTATAATATATACCTAATTAATATGTAATATATTAGAATGTGGTTTTCATGATTAACTTCTGGCATGGGCTAGGTTTTGATAGCTTAACAGAAGACATGGTATATCAGAGGGCCAGGGGTAAGTATCTCAAGACACCTCCTGTTTTTACTACAAGGAATCAGACTAGTTATTTGAACCATAAGGCTTTGACTCAAGAAGTCCTCACAGTGGCTGTGCCCAAGTCCCAGGCTAGGCATTACTATTATCATTAAATTGTTTAAAAGTGACTGATCTAGCCGTTCTTAACCAGGGACATGAATCAGACTCATCTGGACAGTATTTCTAAAATTCAGGTACTAAGTTATATATTTAGTAGAATTTGGAGGTGGAAGGCAGATTGCAGGAATATGTAATTTGAGAAAGTTCTCCAAAAGATTCAAATGTGCACCCCTAGTTAAAAAAAAACAAACTCAGATATAGGCCAATTTTCTTGTTTAATAATTGAGAAAATTGAGACCCAGAGAAGCTATATAATTCATCCAAGTCCACACAGATAGTGAGTTATTGGGCCTAGGATCAAATCGCCTGATTCTGAATCACTTTCCTCTTTTTACTCTACTATACTTGTCTTGGAAACTGAGACCCATAATGTCATGGCCTGGGTCACCATGTGCAGAGAACTATCATAGGCTATGCCCAAACTCAAGTCATTTAAGCCTCTGATTTCCCTCCGGAGAGCAGCTTCTCTGTGACTGAGGCAGCCACAGCACCTGTGGCCCAGGGCTAGGCCTCTCCTCGGGCAAGGCAAGAAAGGCCTGACTTGGCCAGAGCAGGAGAGTCAGACTGGGTCCCACAAAGCCAGCTGAGGGAAGTCATCTAGCTTGAAGACATAATCATCCCTTTTCCCAAAAAGATGAAACCTACAGAATGGTAAGGATGGAAGGGGTCTTGGAAATCATCTGGTCCTGGTTTTCCCAAACCTTCTTCTTTGTACCAGCTGGCATCTTTTTGAAATGCAGCTTCCTGGGCCCGGCACAGTGGCTCACGCCTGTAATCCCAGCACTCTGGGAGACTGAGGCGGGTGGATCACGAGGTCAGGAATTCGAGACCAGCCTGACCAACAGTGTGAAACCCCGTCTCTACTAAAAATACAAAAACTAGCCAGGCGTGGTGGCACGCACCTATAATCCAAGCTACTCAGGAGGCTGAGGTAGGAGAATCGCTTGAACCTGGGAGGTGGAGCTTGCAGTGAGCTGAGATCACATCATTGCTCTCCAGCCTGGGTGACAGAGCGAAACTCTGTCTCAGAAAAAAAAAAAAAAAAAAAGAAAGAAATGCAGCTTCCTGGATCTCACCCTACTCTTGTTTTCTCATTTTCTGTAGGGCTGGGCCTGAGAGTCTGTATTGTAAACCATCCTTATATCAGGCTCTGATAGTCGATGTGAGAACCTTTTCTCTCATCCAGCATTTGCAGTAGTATTGTGCAGCCCTTCAGGGGGCCACATAGTTCAAGGTCACCTCGGAAGTTAGGAAGAGTTCAGACTCGCCAGGGCCTCTAATTCTAATTCATGTATGTTTCCCAGGGCAGTGGACTGCACTGTGTTCTGAGCCTCTGGGCCACGCCCCCAGGCAGACTCCCCTCCCCGCAGCAGGCCAGAGCCATTCTTGTAGTTCTCAAGTGCATTGGGGTAGACATTGGTTAAGCCCCTCGTGCCAGCCAGCTGCAGTGCAGCTTTACCTGGTGCACCTGCTGGGGAGCTGGGAGTTTCCACCACAGGCTTCCCAGATAGGATTTCTGTCAGCGGCTTTGACAGAATGCCTCTGTCCACACAGCCTCCCCCACCCCAAGCAGCAGGTAATGGCTGACACTTAAATCAGGCAACTTTTAAACTTAACACCACTGAGAGGCCTTGAGTTGGGGACCAGAGGTTGCTCCTAAAGGCAGGGAGCAGGTTGAAGGAGCCTCCGTTCTCTCTGAGCAGCCTGTGCTGTGCCCCACGGCTGGTCACGGCTCTGCAAGAACCCACCCAGAGTGATTCAGAACAACAGGTGGAGTCAGCGCTCGATAGGAAAACTAGATACCTGCTTGGCTCCAGGCCCTGGAGCGGAATGTGTCCACGTACTGGGCGCTCATTCGCTTGCCTTCCTCAGCACACGGTTTACCCTCCCTGAGCCAAGGCAGAGGAGAACCCAGGCCCTCCATCAGCAGCTTCGCCTGCTGCCATCCACCGTTTGCTCTTCTCCTAGTCAGGCTGCACCCATTTCTGGAAGCCAACTGCAGTCTCTTCTATGGAGACAGCAGGCAGACCTGGTCATCTCACACACACCCTCTCATCTGACCCACACACCATCCCAGAAGGGAGGGTGAGGACAACAGTGTTCCTCCCACTTAACAGATTAGGCCTCTGAGGCTGGGAGAAGAGGAGTGGCTTTCTCCAACTCATATGGCTGGTGCTGCTAATAAGAAAAGCCAACATTACTGAGTGTTTATTCTGTGTCAAACGCTGTACTGAATGCTTTTTGTTGCCTCTCTTCGACTTCACAGCAACCTTATGTTGTTGTTACTGTTATTCCCCTCCCTTCACAGATGTCAGAGATATTTGATAACTTGCCTGCTGAGGGATAGGATTGAACCCAGGTCATATGACTTCAAAGTGCACACACTTAACCACCGTACTGGTCTGCACCCTTCTGTCTCCTAATCCAGTGCTCTTTGCCTTTTCCTTGCTGCCCTGTCAGAGAACCCCAGCTGGGGCCTCAAACCTGTCCCAGTCTGCCTCACTGTGTTGACTCCAGATAGCCCAAGAGCAGCCCAACCTGCCTCATGGTGTTGGGCCGAGGCCAGTCATAGCAGTGAGTGTTCTGGGGTCATGCAGAGGCAGCCCTCAACGATAGAACAGACAGGCCCATTTTTAAATCCATCAAAAGACCTCCAAGGCTCCCCACCCACTAGCCTGCCCTGACAGGAAACAGGTTGTTAAGTGTCTCAAATGTCAGGCCGTGGTGCTGTTTTGCACAATTGCCATAGGCCAGCGCTCATTTACCCTGCCTTCCAGCTTCCCTCCCTCTGCCTTTTAAGCATAGATATGTTGCCTAGAGCTTGGGCTGTTTCTGGAAAACAGAGTTGTTTTGGGAGTTAAATGAGCTTATTTAAGTCAAGCAGTTAGAACAGCACTTGACACTAGATAAGGGCTTTGGAAGTGTTTGCTATTATAGCTGTACTTTCTACTCTTTCTTTTCTTTTCTTTTCTTTTTTTCTTTTTCTTTCTTTTTTTTTTTTAGATGGAGTTTCACTCTTGTTGCCCAGGCTGGATTGCAACGGTGCGATCTCGGTTCACAGCAACCTCCGCCTCCCGGGTTCAAGTGATTCTCCTGCCTCAGCCTCCCGAGTAGCTGGGATTACAGGCATGTGCCACCACACCCAGCTAATTTTTTGTATTTTAATTAGAGACGGGGCTTCTCCATGTTGGTCAGGCTGGTCTCAACTCCCGACCTCAGGTGATCCACCCACCTCGGCCTCCCAGATGCTGGGATTACAGGTGTGAGACACCACGCTCGGCCTGTACTTTCTACATTTGCTACAGGAGACATGTATTACCTGCAAGCTAACATAATGAGGTACTTAGCATAAGTTCTGTAGCCCCAGTGGGGATCTCTGAACCAGGAAAAGGGTAACCCCCACAGCTGGGCACAGATGCCAGGAGAGGGATGATTGAGGCATGTCCGCTCCTCTCCTCTCCATCTAGGTCCCTACTAACATGCCCCTTCCTCCACTTCCCCTCTTCTTTCCACAGAAATATTTGTCCCAGCTGGCCGAGGAGGGCCTCAAGGAGACCGAGGGGGCAGATAGCCCGAGGCCAGAGGACAGCGGAATCGTGCCACGCTTCGAAAGGAAAAAGCTCTGATGCTTCTTCTTCTGCTGCTACTGCTGCTGCTGCAAGGTTGGAAAGGAGAGCTTGCCGAAGTGGGGCCTTCCTGATTCTGGGGACAGGACTAAAGCCTGAGAGGAAGGAAAACCAAGCAGGGCACATTGCTTGGGCTTGTTCCCAGAGACTCAGTGAAATGCCCCTGATATGTCTCCAGGAGCAAGTCACCCAGGTGTGTCCAGCTCACTGAGGGTCACCAACTCTGTCCCTGCTGACTCTTGTTTCTCTCAATCTTTCAATTCGTTTTTCTCTCTTTTCCTCTTGTTCTTACTCTCCCTCCCTCCTTATGTGCCAAGGATCGTTTCCTTTTCACAAAACCCAACTTCTCAGGGATTTTCACAGTGTTTAAATTCTTGGTAGGATATAACAGGTCAGGCCTGGCTGAGTCAGGCAAGGAAAAGGTTTAATGGAAACTCCTGGGTCAGGCGAACCCCTGCAGTGAGTCTATAGCAGTATCTCTGCCTGGTGTCCCATGTATCCCCTGCATGAGGAGCTGAGTCAGGTCTGCAGTCCTGGTGAGGGGACATCACGGACAATCTGTTGGCAGAGCTGGGAGGGTCTTCATTAACCTCTTCCTCCAACTGGGCCACCCTTTTGAAAAGCCCCTGTTTTTAATAACTCTTTCATCCTCTCAGTTATTCTAGAAATCTGCCAGACTTATGCCTTAAAGTAAAATTAAATGAATTTTAGAGAAGATGAAAAGAGCCCTTCATTTTGGAAGCTCTGATAAGTTTCCTCCAAACTTATTCCCCTCCTCTTGATTTCAGGAGATGTCAGGGTTTGTTCTATTCTGGACAATGAATTTGGTACAGATTCACTGTAATTAAATATAAAAACAGAAGCATCTTCCTCCAGCTAAAGCAGCAGTTGGCGTGGGCTTAGGTTGAATGCTGGCCTCTCTGCAAAGCACAGCTTTGGCTCGAGAGGCACAGCTCCAGGCTGTGGAAAACAGAGTTGTCTTGGGGGTTAAATGAACTTATTTAAGTCAAGGAAACATCATCTGTCCTTGATTCAGCCTTGGTGCCTGCACTCTGGGGTACAACCACCTCACAGTAGGATGGTTTTTAAATGGCCCCCCAGTTGGGGGAGAAGCTAAAGAAAGAGAAGGCTGCAGATCCAGAGAGTGGCATTGCAGTTTGCTGGGTGTCTGTAGGTGGACCCTTTCCAGCTGGGCAGATAGTTGAGGGCTCCCTGGGTTTGACTGTATGTGCAGACTTTGATACCAAAATGTTATGAAAAGTCATAGTTCCCACTGCTCTTTCTGGTACTGGAGGGTGGGTACCTTCAGGCTGTGGGGTCTCTAGCCTGATATTCCATTGAAAGGGTGTGGGATAAAGGTGCTGGGGGAAATGAGGCTCTGCCACAGCCATAGAGAGGCCCTCGGGCAGTTAAGAAGGGAGCCTGGAGCTGTTTTCATGAGCAGAGATACTCTCCTGAAAGCACCCTTCATAGCTTAGCCCAGGAAAAATAAAACAAGGAAGACAGGTCACTCTCCCCTAGGCAGTTCCTGTTGTTTCTGTTCCTGACCTTGGGCAGGCAGACTGAGAAGGGACTGTGTAGGGTTTTGTTTTGTTTTTTTTCATTTTCCTTTTTATGGCATGTGAGAGCATACTGTACATTCTGTCCTCTGTACTAATAATGGAGGAAGGGCAGAGAGATTAGTTCAAGGCTAACATTTTATATCAGGTAACTGAGGCACACAAAGGGAACAAATGAAGAACATAAAATGATCAGTGTAAACCTGAAAGCACGCAGTCATCGGCAAGGGACAGACTCATGGGAGCCGGTGACAGAGAACAGTTAAGGCAAGCACCAGGGGAAAGCAGACCAACTTGAACAGATGTGATGCGGAGAGGTTGGAAGAAGCAAGAAACCTGAACTCATCATCAGGCTATTAAATAAAATTTATAGGAGGCTGTTGGTTTGGACTGAGCTCCTGCAATAGGCCCAACAGACCAAAACAAAAGGGAGTCACTCATGTTGAAGTTCTGTCTTCCAGGAAATCAGGAGAGAGAGAGAGAAAGAATAGCCAAATCCCCAAACAGGCCAGTTTTAACCAGCATGATGAAGTGTCCTTGGTTTTAACCTTTATAAGGAAAGCAGCTTTGAGATGACCAGTCTGGTTTTTGTTCTTTGTGTCTGCTTTCCTCAGCCCTTTTCTGTCTATAAAGCCAACCTCCTCCACTCAGCTCATGGGAACACTCATTCTATTTTATAGAATGACATGTTGCCCAATTCTAGAATCAAAAATAAAGGCCAACTAAGATCTTCAAAGTAAATTTGTTGTAATTTTATCTTTTGAGAAGACCATATGGGGGCTGCTGAAAAGTTGGTATCTCAAATAAAGTCTGAAGATCACGGCTCAGCCCAGATTGTTCCCCTGGCCAACTCCACAGGTTTGAACCTGGCATTCTGGACACCAGCTATGCCTCCTCCATTTCTCAGAAAACCTTTGATCTTGTGTGTCTTTCTTCCTACTGAAGGGAATTGTGGGGGCAGTTCTTTGGCCTTCTTGCTGAACTTTGCTGGAAATAGCCCACAATTTTTATCAGAGGTTAGAACTGTACATTATCAGAGAGACTGGACACTTTATCCCCTAGCAAAGTGGGAGAAGATTTTACCAGCTCATTCCACTCCACCCCGGCCTTCCCCCACCCCCCATCCCCAGCAGCATTTCCATGCAAATCCAGATGGTCGTGTAGTGTTATGGCTCTCTTGTGATAGACTGGCCTTCATATTGGAAAGCTAGGGAGAGCCCCTGGGAGGGAGAGAGATAAGGCGCTATCTGCCTTCAATCAGAACCTTCGGTTTAAAATCATCTAAGAGTCTATACTTGTGTGTACATACGTATTTATTTTTATTTATTTTTATACAATTCCATTGGCATGGTCCTTCACCGACCCTATGATTTGCACTTTTTATTCCTATGTGTGCCACACACAATGCAGTATTAATGGCAACCAGGTAAATATTGATTTATTTTTTAAAGCTTTTCTTCAGTGTTTTGTCAACCATTTCAAAGTGTCTCTCAAAAAAGGATGCTGAAGAGCAATTGCTCCCTTAAGCAACAGATTCATATTTACCCCGGGTTAATACAACAAAAGGCCTGTATAATTTTCTTTTCATTGTTAACACCCAAAATAGCATCTATCTAGACAGTATCCCCAAAGAATTTGGAAAATCTGATGGTGTGAGCAGCAGCCGTTAGTATCAGGGTTTCCCATTCTTGGACAGTCTGAGGCTGTGATCTGTTAGATAATTAGATTATACTTGAACTGGACCAGAGTTTGTTTTTTGAATTTATGAGAAAAACCAAAACACTAAGTTAATTTAAGTTTGAACTTGTAAAGTATTGAAATTTGTTGAGTGTCCTATAAATTGTCACTACTTTTCCTGATCTGTATAACTGACTGCAAAGTGTTTGTTTTTACAAAAGAGAAAAGAAAAGATTTTTAATAAAGAGAATTTGAAAGCTGTGAGTGAGTGACTCTGTGTCATGCAGGGGTCCCTGACATTTGGCTGGGGAAGGCTCATCAAGCAGAAAGGTTGAGATTTGGTCCCTTTGAATTGCGAATTATTTTCAAGGGTTGAACAGAGAGGACAAAACAGGTTTTCTTAGGGCTCCAGTTAGGCTACCAGAGAGAATCAGAGATTCTCAGGGGTGATCCTCGGGGGATGAGTCTGACTAAGTGGGGGCTGCTGTCCTTTTGGAGGCTCAGATACGAACATTTCTTGGCCTCTTATAAACTCCTAGCTTTGCCACCCAGCGTCCTGCACCAGGGTTAGGCCATTTCTTTAAGTTCCATTCCCTGTGAAGATGAATATCTGGTGGTCAATGCTGTAGTGGAAATAGCAGGCACAGGCAGAGGCCTGGCCCTGCCCCTGTTAGCCCATGACTTCCTAAGGCCCGCTTCCTTGGGTGTAAAAGAAGATAAGAATATTACTTGCTCTGGGTGTGGTGGCTCATGCCTGTAATCCCAGCACTTTGGGAGGCCAAGGTGGGTGGATCACAAGGTCAGGAGATCGAGACCATCCTGGCCAACACGGTGAAACCCTGTCTCTATTAAAAATACAAAAATTAGCTGGGCGTGGTGGTGTGCACCTGTAGTCCCAGCTACTCAGGAGGCTGAGGCAGGAGAATCGCTTGAACCCAGGAGGCAGAGGTTGCAGTGAGCCGAGATTGCACCACCGCACTCCAGTCTGGGTGACAGAGCAAGACTCAGTCTCAAAAAAAAAAAAAAAAAAAAAAAAGGTGAATCGCTTCCCAGGGTTGCTTCAGGGTTAAGATAATTGCTGGTGGAAGCACTTGGTGTGCTGCAAGTCACCGAATCTTGTTTGTTTTTGCAATCTGGACAGCAGCCCTCCAAATTTTAGGGGTTCTTAAGTTGTTTCTCAACCATTTCTTCTAGCAAAACAATGCCAGTCTTCTGGGCCCAGTTGGCCAGTCCTTTGAATGGCCCGGAACCTTCTCTGGGCCCTTCCCTTTTGTTGGCAGTGCTCCTGAGTCAACAGGGAGGGGCTGGGCAGCCTGGACCCAGAGGGCAAAGTGAGGGGGCCGCCTGCAATTCCTAGGAACAGATTGCAGGTCTGAGGAAAGTTCCTGCTGAGCCTGTTGCTGTCTGCGCCCCACCCCCACCTCCTGTGGCCATGGTGGACCAAGCTCAGGCCTCCAGTTTCCAACCAGGAGGAGTAGGGAAACCTCCTTTTCTGCAACTGCTATCTATGCCCTAGATGGCCAAAGCAGTGAATGGGCCTAGACTGGTTCTGCTGCCCTAAGTACAGGATCCAGGATGCTTGGGGGTGCCCCTGGTGCCTAGTCCTAGCATGTTGTTCTATGTGGCACAACTCTAGAGAGGGCATCCACATTGTATCCTATAGGATGGCACCCCCTGGAGTTGTGCAATGCAGACACCCAGCCAGAGACACCCCCTTCCCTCGAGTTGCAGTTGTTCCCCCAAGCCTGGGTGTTCCCATTTGCTCTCTGATATCTCTGTGGGCCCTAGAGCCTGGTTCTGAGCCAGTCCACCAGGCTGGACCTCTGACACTCAGACCTACTCCCTGTACCACACCTATCCCCAGGGATCAACTCCAGACTGCCCCTGCCTGACTCTGCCACAGCCTAGACACTGGGTTTCCTCCTCATAATGCCCTACTAGGTCAGGGCACTTGGATACTAACCTTGCTTTCTTTTCTTTGTTTGTTTGTTTGAGACAGGCTCTCACTCTGTCACCCAGGCTGGAGGGCAGTGGCACGCGATCTCAGCTTGCTATAGCCTCTATTTCCTGGATCCAAGCCATCCTCCTGCTTCAGCCTCCCAAATAGCTGGGACTACAGGCATGTGCCACCACCTCTGGCTAACTTTTTTTTGTAGAGATAGGGTTTCACTATGTTGCCCAGGCTAGTTTCAAACTCCTGGGCTCAAGCAATCCACCCACCTCAGCCTCCCAAAATGTTGGGATTACAGGCATGAACCATCAAACCTGGCAACAGCAACTGTTAACTGCCCTCTTAGGCAGTGGTTGGACATCTGGGCTCAACCCTGTCAACTCCCCATTCTCTTTTCCCACAATGACAGTCATATAAATGTGCCTATCCTGAGTGAAATTCCAAGCATGTTGGAGCAGGATGGCCCCAGAGACCCCCAAGCCTCTGCTCTTCCTTTTACAAGCCAGAAAACAGGCCCAGAGAAGAGAGGTGACTTGTTTGAGGCAACACAGCTTATTGGTATAGGGCCAAGACTAGAATCCAGATCCCTTGAGTCTTGCTGGGGCTACTTGGAGAGTTTATGATATTTCGATTACATTATCATGTGAATTTTCCAGGTCTGGTCCTAGCTGGACTTTGGCACTCAGCAAGGGACTTGAGAGAAATCATGGATTCTCATGCTTTGGGTGCATCAGCCGCACCTGGTGAGCTTGCTAAAAATGCATATTCCTGGCGCCCCCATGGAGATTCTGACTCATTAGGTCACGGGGAGGACCCAGGCATTTGCATCTTAGCAAGCCTGGGGGGTAATTCAATGCAGGTGCAGTCCACTGATGACACTTAGAGAAACACTGCCCTAGATGTCAACCAGGGACTTCCCCAGTAGCTCCTGGAATAGAAGCAGCATTTATTTTACTGGGTGGTAGGGCCATTCAAGGTAGGGGCACTTTAGTGTGAAAAAGGCTTGACAGTAGGAGGCAGAGAAAAGGAGACCAGCATGGCCATGGCAGAAGGGGCTGGTGGCAGCTGGTGGGTGGGGGAGGCGGCGAAGGATGGGGGTGGGAGCGTGTCACAGTCATCGAACTGGATTTGGGAGCATGTGTTATGATTTTTAGTTGGGTTTGGACTTACTGTGCTCAGGCAAAAGTCAATTTTCCAATGCTGTCTTTATCTTTGTTAATGGCTGGAAGTGTTGTGGTTATTAAACAGCTCCTCGAGATCTGATGGAAGCCCTGCTGCTGAAGACAGAGAGCTGTGTGGAGTCAGCAATCCTTACTCAGAGGAGAAACAAGGAACAGGGCCACTGCCCAGGGCCACGTCGCTGTCAGCGAGGAACTCTGGGGTCACACACACTTTCTCTCCCTCTTCCACGAGACACTTCTGCTGTCAGCTCAGCTCTGCTGATTCCTGAGTCCCCCTGCATGGCACACTCAGTGTACTCCATAGGGGCACTGTCTCTTGGCCTCTTCACAACTGGAGAAGCAGGTACTGTTATTCTCCCCATTTCATAGATGGAAAATGAGGCTCCGAGAGACAAAGTGGTTTGTCAAGGGTCAGACGACCAGTAAGTGGCAGAGTTGGGATTCAAACCCAGGTCCACATGACTGTCAAACCACACTCTTAGCCACTATTCTCCACTGCCTACCTCCTGTTCCTGCATCTCCCTAAAGACTCTAGACTCTGGGTCTGCCCAGAGCTGCTTGGATAAATTAGAAAGTCTAATTTAGCAATACTGCAGTTACCTATGACTGAATTCCTGTTTGTTAAATTCCAGAAACTGATTTCTCCAGTACCTCTCCTCCTGGAAAGTAAAGAAAGGCCTCCACCCACAGCACTATACCCAAAGAAATACTGTTTCTTCCTTCTTCTCACTTGGGAGAATTTTCCAGGGGAGCTGAGTCTGAGGGCAAGAGAGGAAGGAGGGCCCCGGGGGCTGCTCAAGTTCCTCCTGTTTCAGGGAGGAGAAGAAAGAGAAGCAGCTTGCTTTCTGCTCTCAGGGGACTTGGGGACAAAGGGGAGTGATCAAAAGGGGATTTCCCACAGCCCCAAAATGCTAGCCGGATTGCACTTGTGACCTCTCCTTCCTGAGTGAAACTAGATTGTTGACTTGCCTGCCACCTGTTTCCAACATGGAGTAGAGACGTTGCACATACATGATGCCAGGTGTCCAGATTAAGGCAACAAAAAAATTATAAACAAGGATTGAAGAAAGTTGGAGGCAGCAAATATATGGTCTGTAAGGGCTCACACAGCAAGAGATGTGACTAGAAGCCTCCTGGGAGCCAAGGCAGAAAGAAAAAAAAAAAACATGCTGTGTCCTTAGGCTGGAGAGAGCATTCCAGGTTATCTGGGGAGATTGTTCTACTTGACTCTATATTCTGGAATAATTCTCCTGAGGGACAGTACAGAGGAACTGAGAGGTGTTGGAAAAATCCTTAGGGAGCTCACAGCCCAACATTGGAGAAGAGCATAGTGGGAGCCCCTCTGGAGGGGACACTGGGATGGCTTCTGGTCTGTGTGAAGTGGTTCCTGATGTCGGGGCAACACCTCCCAGTGTCCGAAGGCCTGATCCTTGCTCACACCTGCCCAGCTACCTGAGAGTAAGTATGCTGGCTGGAGTTCATGAATTTTTGTTTGGGTTTATTTTCAAGCTCTGTTTTTCAAATTTCTCTGTTAAGTAGCTGAACTTCCAGGAACCAGTGTTCACAGGCCAAGGAGGAGGTCACCATCATCTCTACTACCTGAGTGCCCTGCCACACCCACCTAACAATAGAGAGCTCTAGGGTGGGGCCCCTGCTCTTTGGATTGTTGGGGAAAATAAACCTCTCCAGCATTTATTCTTTGGGGTTACCCCAAATGGATGACCACAGCCAGGAGGGAACAAATCCTGACTGGGAAGTGCTGATTCCTTCTGGCAGTTTGGGAACTGCCCCTCAAACCTGTCTGATAAGGAGCGGCCTAGGGAGGAGGGGTGCAAAAGGCGTGCCCCGTTTGCCCGTGAGATCTCTCACCATCACTGTATGCAAGCCTAGGAAGAACAGAGCTTTCTGGCTCAGGGACAGATCTCCATGCTGGGAATCAGGACCTTGAGTTCCTGGGTCAAATCCACAATGAACTCATTCTGAGATGCAGGCAAATGTTTACCTTCTGTTGCTTCGGTTTTCCCATCTGTGCATTTGATGTGTGCCAGAGGTTTTTGGGAAGAAAATACGAGTGGAGACTTGCTGTCAATCACAAGGTGGGGGGTGGTCACTTCTCTACCTGAATCTCCCACATGGGCCTGTGGGGAGCTATGTTCCTTATTACCATCCTCCTGCCCCCAGCAGGGGAGTCTACCCATGAGGCAGGCTTGCTTGGGGTCGGCCAGCCTGGTCTCTGTGGTTTTTGTCTCCTGTGCTCCTCATATGGCTTAGCTTGGCCCTCCACCGACCCTACTTAATCTTGCCTCCTCTCCACCCACCTTCTCACCCCTACAGCCTCCATTTGTGGTTCAGCCATGCTCAGTGCCTCGGGGGTTCCCAAATAGGCCCCTTCCAGCTCCTTGATTTTGTAAATGGTTTTCCCACTGCCAGGAATACCTTTTGGCCCTTTCTGTCTATCTGGAAACTATGACTTTTTTTTTTAACATTCTACTTAGATGTTGTCTTCTTTACGAAGCCTTCCTTGACTTCTCTGACCTCCCTACAGGTATTGCTGGTCCCCCACTGTGTCTCAGAACACTTTGTACCCGTAGCCCAGGCACACACACAAAGGCCCCTCTTTTTTTTTTTTTTTTTTTTTTTTCTTTTTTTTCTGAGGCGGAGTCTCACTCTGTCGCCCAGGCTGGAGTGCAGTGGTGCCATCTTGGCTCACTGCAAGCTCTGCCTCCCGGGTTCACACCATTCTCCTGCCTCAGCCTCCCGAGTAGCTGGGACCACAGGTGCCCGCCACCATGCCTGGCTAATTTTTTGTATTTTTAGTAGAGACGGGGTTTCACCATTTTAGCCAGGATGGTCTCGATCTCCTGATCTCGTGATCTGCCCGCCTTGGCCTCCCAAGAGGCCCCTCTTTTATAGCCCTTATCATGTTGCCTTGTTATCTGTTTATAGATTTGCCTCTGCAGTAGTCATTGAGTCTCCAAGGTCAAGAAGTGTATCCTGCTTCCCCTATGCACACTGGTATCCCCACCACAGAGCAGATACCAGTGAATGTTAGTTGAAGGACTAAGTTATCCGTTGCTCACCTCTGGGACTTGCTGGAGCAACAGAGACCTGAGTCCTAAGTCTCTGCCCAGTCACACACTGCCCAGGTACCAACCCATGGTACCTCTGCCCAAGTACCATGAGGACTGGCACAGCTGGCTGGCTCTAGGAGCAGGGTGGGTCCTTGAAGCAGTGCCCGGGAGCACCCTACCCACCCACCACCTTCCCTCCCCCTACCCATCCTTCCCTTCCCTGGTCCCCCTACCCCAGGGCTGGCAGTTGGCTCTGACAGTGGATAACACAGCCCTGCTTATATTGCCCAAAGCTTGGCCTTTTAACAGCTGGCTTCTTCTATAGCCACAGAGCCAGGGCTCCTGTGTAGGCGGCATCTCTGTGTCCCCAGGGGCATCTCCTCCCCAAACCTGTCTGTCCTCTGCACCTCCACCTAGCCAGGCCCACCCAGTTCTCTAGGACCTTCCCAGGCAGAGCTGAGAACAAAGCAGGGTTTATGACAGTTCTGTCAACACTGGGTAGATGGCCTTGGTTCACCCTGCACTTTGCAAACCACGCCTGCCTGCCTGCCTGCCTGATGCCCACACCTATTCAATGCCTCCAAAGACCCAAGGGCTGCAGGGAGGCTCCTGGCACCTTCCTCTCTTCATGTCTAAAAAGCATTGGGAGACTTGGGTCACTGAGTGGGAATTTCACAGCCCTGGAAGAGAGAGGCCTTGGTCTAGATTGATTAGGCCAGCCAGATGATTAATAATGAAACTTGACCTGTTCCCAGACACACACATACCCTGCAGCCAGGAATTACCAGAGAGTAGGGGCTGAGAAGGAGGCTTTGAAGCTTGGCATGGGACCAGCTCTGAAAGCCCCCAGGGAACTAGGCCTCTTAGTCTCAGGGGTTCCTGCCCACCTATCCCAGGTCTACAAATCCACCTCCTAATAAAACCTTACTGACTTTTTCCACAGGCTCTGAGCTCAGAGCAGGCCTTTGGCAATTCCTAGGGTGCAGGCAGCCTTGGCAGCTCTGCTCTGGGGTGGGATTTGCAAAGCAGTTTGGACTTCAGCTGCACCTGTGTTGACACACGATTTCCTCCTGAGCTCCTCCTGAGCACAGCCTCTCCCCTTATTTATACTCCCACTGCTGAGCACCCAGCAAAGGGCATGGCACACTCAGCATACCCAGGACTGGCTTCTTGCATGATCCTGTCACAGCAACAGCTCAGAGAGGTGGGAACTGGCCAGTCTGGGTGCAGCCCACCCACATCAGCAGGAGCCTCCTGAGCTCTCCCAGGGGTCTTCCCCAACCACGAGAACACTGAGACTGCACAGCTGGCTGCTGGACACTATAGGGGCCGAGGACCCAAACACTAGGGTGCAGCTGGGTGGCCAAAGTGGGGCTCCCTTCCTCCCTCTCTCTGTAGACTCATCCTCCCAGCTTTTCCCTTGTTTTTCCTAAGGTCCTGGGGAAGCATGATCTTCTCCCCGTAGGCTGCCTTCCTGCTGCCCCTTCCTCCTTCCAGCTCCACATTTCCCCAGTTATGAGGCTTCTTCATCTGGGGGAGGCCACTCTTCAGCATGTTGTCCAGCCTTTTGTGGCTAGTTTTTACTTCAGGTGTGGGGATAGGAGTGTGACTTCAGCCCCTATGATGCCTTGGTCTGGAGCCAGCTAGGCTAATGCAACCCTTCTGCTTTGGGATGAGGCAAATCCCCCAAGCTCTCTGCAGCCCAGATTTCCCACCTGAGACAGCCCAGCAAGCCCAGGAAAGCCATATGAACCCTATGCTGCCCATCCTGCTTCTTCCACTGAATTGCAGGGTGACTTGATTGGGTGACTTCCTTTTCTCCCACCTCCCCTCCTGACCCCCAGGCCTTTTCCTCTCTGGAAATGAGACCATCATCCTGGCCCAGCCTCCTTCCCTCCTGGTGTGACGTAGCAGAGAAAGACATCAACCTATTATTTAAACACGTGTGTGCAAGTGCACGTGTCTGTCCACATGTGCATGTGTGCAAGTGTGTATGCGTGCATATGAAGCTCCCCGAGAGCTGTCACGTTTGGCAGTTTCAAATCTGAGCCTTGCCGGAATGCCCCATCATAGGTAACACTCCCATCCATCCTGGCCCTGGGCTGCAGCCGCTCTATCTGCCTGTTTCTCTTGGCTCCTGGTTCAACAAGTATTCCTGTGGGACTATGCAAAGCCTCTATCTCTTTCCTCATCCTTGCTAAAGAAAATTTTAACTGCCAAGCATTTACTCCTCTCTCTTTTTCTTATTAAGTAGAGCAGCTCAATCAGCAGGGTTGGGGAAGAGCCAGAGGAGCGGGGCTGGGGAGAGGCCCAGCAAGGATGGTTGAGATGGACTTCCAGAGAGAAGAGGAAAAAGCGGGGGAGGAAGAAAGAGAACACCCTCTCACACTCTTTCTGGGGAAGCAGTCAGGGATGTTTTGAGGTGTTTTGGTGGAGAGTAGAGAGAGAATGTGAGGCTTCTGGGTTAAATCTCCAAAAAAAAGGAGAGATTTAACGACATGTTGCTATGTATTACATATCTGATCTCACTTTATATTCTTTCAAAGATCCAAATAATATTTTTCATCTAAGATGGCATCAATTGTAACTCTCTCATCTTTATTTTTTGTACAATTAAGAAAGAAAACAACACAGTCAATTAAACTCTAACACACATTTGTTAAATACATCCTAGTTTCAGGAATGTTAAAATGTAAAAAAAATTGTGTGTATTAAAATATTTGGATAAAGTTCTTTTAGATTCTTTAACACACAACAACATGCTGGGACTGGACTGCATGGGGCTCTTAAATTTCTTCTGCTGACAGTGGTGCATCTGGGTCAGGTCCTCTCCTCCTCACCCTGTTTTCACCCTGTAGCCCTCATAGCACCTACTGCATGTGCCTGCACATAAGACAAACTCATTTAAGCAGTTAAAGGTTGAGCAATCACGTATTCTCAAGGGGCTGTAGTCAAGTCCTCTCCTAGTCTTCATAGATTTTTTTTTTTCATTTTAATGACAATCTGAAAGATGGGTAGAAAAATAGGTACATGCAGCCAGGCACAGTGGCTCACAACTGTAATCCCATTCCTTTGGGAGGCCGAGGCAGGCAGATAACTTGAGGTCAGGAGTTTGAGACCAGCCTGGCCAACATGGTGAGACCCCATCTCTACTAAAATACAAAACTTAGCTGGTCATGGCGATGTGCGCCTGTAAACCCAGCTACCTGGGAGGCTGAGGCAGGAGAACCACTTGAACCCAGGAGGCAGAGGTTGCATTGAGCTGAGACTGCACCACTGCACTCCAGCCTGGGCAAGACAGCGAGGCTCCATCTCAAAAAAAGAAAAAAGAAAAATAGGCATATGCACAGAACCACATCCACACATTCCCCCATACCCATACCATAGTCTGGACATCTGGATGGTCAAATGACTTGACCCCTCCACCCCCCACACCCACCCATGTATGTTTAGGTTTACGATAGCGTTGGTGCCCATAGTGTATTGATTGCTCTGATTATCCCAGGCTCTTGAGGAGAATATTGTTGGAGACTTAGTACACAAAGAACATATTTGTGCATGCAGAAGGCAGTGTGGTCTGCAGTGGTTTAAGAAAAAAATGTCTTTAGAGACTGGGGACAGATCAGATTGCCTGAAGGGAAGGAGGTTTTATGGCAGAGCCCTTAAAGACTTCCATCATCTGAGGGATATGCAAAGAGTCTGAGAAGCAGCGGCCAGAGAATTAGGAGGAAATCTGGGAAAAGTATGGCATCGAGGACATCTGAGAATGAGAATATTTCAGGAGCGAAGAGTTTTGTTTACTAGAGTTGAATGCTCCTGATTGGTTGTATTAGTTCAGTGTATCAGTAATTCTGAGAGTAAGTAAGTAGATTCAGAGTGTTAAATGGCAAAAGTGAAAAAGCTCAGACAGGTCAAATCACATTTGAGTCAGTGCCATTTTTAAACTGCAATGGCTGGTGTGACATAATGAATTTCCATTGACTTATGAATGGTCTAGAGAATCATTCTCTATCCCCAGCTTCTAATATCTGAATCCCTTTTGCCTTGCTCTATCAGCCATTCCTGAAGACCCACTGGATTCCAATTCCTGAATCAAGTCTGGCTGAGATAGGGAATATATAAGCAGTCATACCCCAACATTGTTGATGGGAGCCACAGAGAGAAGCACCTGCCCTTGCAAACACACATAGTACCCACCACTGCAGACACACACACAACCTGACCAAACCTGGGTCTGGTTGCCTCATCCTGCCTGCTGGGCTAAGCCAGACTGGCTGCAGGACATGGTGCCCTCAGGGGCAGGGCTCCTGCCTAAGAATCTTTTCATCACCTTTAATCCATTCTCCTGCCTGGTGCTGGCCTCAGGTTCTCCCAGGAATAGGCCCAGCCACTAGCCTAGACACTAACTTCTTTTACCCTATTGAACTGATGTTTTACATAAGTTATTTTTGCCTGTGCAATATCCCTTCCCTCTTGTTCCTGCAAGAAAACCACTGCTCATTGCGGGAACCCATTCCCTGTGATTTGCATGGGCCCATCTGTCCTGTCCTTGCCAGAGAGGTGTTCACATGATCCAAGCCTGATTAATCAGAGAACCTCATCCTCCTCATCACAGCAATTGATTCAGGATGAGGAATATAATCCAAATGGGCCCATCAAAATCTTCCCTGTGATTTTGTCAGTACCATCAAAAAGACACACTCTAATTCTGAGGTTGCTAGCTGTAAGTCAATGGTTCTCGAAGTGTGGTCTGCAGATCCCTGCATGAAGTCAAAACTATTTTTATAACTACATTGAGATTTTATTTGCCTTTCTCACTGTGTTGACATTCACACTGATGGGGCAAAAACAATGGTGGGTAAAACCACTAGCACCTTTGCTGTTCTGTGGGAAAAAGCGAGAGGCTAGGAGCTGAGCGGTAGTCAAATGAACGCTGTGCTGCCCATGCTCTGCCCTGTAGTTAAAGAGATCATGTCCACTGTCATACAGCTCCAGGGCACCATGTAATATGGTAGTCTATGAGAGTGGTCCCATCAGAGTTGTTCAGTGCACAACCTACATGGGTGTGCCCAGTGGTCCTGAGAGCTGTGCTCTCCAAACTATGTTCCATGTGACTCTGGTGCCACAAAATGCAACTCACAAAAGAATGCCACAGTTAAATAAGCTTGGGAAGGCTGCATTCTATATACTTCTCTCTTGAGACTCTCAATGGAAAGCCACACAGAAAGGTTTCACAATCAAGTAACCTGGTTATTTTATTAATCCCTGTTTTCCCCAACTATTTCACCATGCAATCATTTTAATTCAAGAAATATTTATAATGTACCATGGAACACTGAGCTTTAGCAAATGCTCTTAAACACCATTACAAACTTCATGACAGCAGAGACTGTCTTATTTTCTGCAGTGTGCAGTATGCTCATGGCCTGATATGGTGCCTGACACATGAGACCCTTGAAAAATTTGTTGAATAGATTAATGAATCCATGAATGATTGATGCTTTCACAAGTATCTGATCTCCTTAGTATTCTCTATATTTACAAAAGGTGAAGTCCTTGTAGTGCATTATTTATGTCATTTTGCCAACACTGAACTCTGTGCTGTGGTCAGTTGTCTTCCCAAAATGATATGTTTTTCAGGATGCAATGAGATTTTATGCATTTGATTATGTTCCCTCCGTGAGCGGGGCCGGGCAAGCACAACTGTTTCCCATTACCCAGCCTCTCTGAGGCCGCCCTTCTTCTGTGGTTTGAGGTGGAGAAGCAGCACAGGCAAGCCCTTCCCAGCGGTTTTTGTGTGGTTGACAGAGAGCTAATGCCAGCTTTGGAAAAGGAAAGGCCTTTAGCAGCTCTGACTCTGCTCAGTTGGGAAATAACGAAGCCCCTGGGACCTATTCTCTGGAGTTGTCAGGCTCAGACTTGTGTTTCCTTCTTTGAGAAGGAAGGGGCACCAAGAACAGGAGTGAAAGTGTCTTGGAAACCCCAAGGTTTTAGAAAATGCAGGACTTGGAAGATTGAGGCCAGAAAGAGAGAGAGCGAGAGAGAGAGAGAATGAGAATACTTTACTCTCTAGTATCCTCAAGTGCAGGGGCTGACAAACTACAGCCTGAAGCCAAATCCAGCCCACTGTCTGTTTTTGTGCTGCCCTCAAGCTAAGAATCAATAAAAAAATTAAAAGAATATTTTATGACATATGTGAATTATATGAAAATCAAATATGAAATACATAAAATCTCTTTACACATCAGCATTAACAGATGAACATTTGCGATTGATTTTAATGATAGAACACTTTGAGCCCCAACTAAGGAAAATGCTATTTATGAAAAAAGAATTTTAATCTTCTTATTAGGAGATGTGTTTTATCTAAAAACTGTATTCATTATTATATTTTGAACTTCACTAATACAAATATCATAGGAATTTGTTTTCTCTTTTGCTTTTTAAGTACCTATATCATAACCTCGATTTTGCCACTTGCCTGGGAATCCCAGATTTGTTTTGAGACAGAGTCTCACTCTGTTGCCAAGGTTGGAGTGCTGTGGTGCCATCAGGCTTATTACCCTGCCAGGCTCAAGCAATCCTCCCAGCTCAGCCTCCCAAATAGCTGGACTATGGGTACTTGCCACCATGCCCAGCTGATTTTTAATTTATTTTATAGGGGCGAGGTCTTACTATTTTGCCCAGATGTACTAGCTGATTGCTTACAGAAAATGTCTGCCAATCCCCGCTCAAGTGGATTTTCTGCAATGACTTAAGCTGTTTTATATGGCAGGGGAAAAGGGAGCCTAAGTAGATTCTTCCTATATTCATTTAGTCACCAGGTTCTTCTAGGAGTCTTCTATGGTCCTGAGTGTGCAATTGGTGAACAAAGCGGACACATGGACATGGTCATTGTCCTCAGGGACTTTACTATCCAGAGGCAGGTCACTGGAAATTGATCAGCCTGCATGTACATGTCGATAGGATGATGAGTCAAAGTGAACCCTGACAGCTTTGGAATTTGAAGTGTGTCAGCTGGTCAGTGAGTCACATTGCCCAGGGCACGGCTACCTAGAAGTGCTCTGTGTGAAACCTTCCGGGAGGAAGGATCAGGTGAGCGCCATGAGACCAGCAGGGGAGAAGCCAAGTCCAGGAATGTCAACCAGGATAGGGCTGCTCTGTCATATTGATTCAGGCAGTTGGTCAGAGAGTTAGGCAAAAGCAGCACCAGCACATGAAAAACAAGGTGGAGAGCGGCATCCCAGGGCAAAGCTGCCTGCTAAGGCCTTCTTCACATTTTCTGCCTAGGGTAGCTAATGAGATGCCTTAGCCTCTAAGAGCTCAAGACTCCTGAGCACAGCAAGGGTGCAGGGATGGTCCTCTCAGGAGGCTAAGTACTTCTTTGTAACTTTGTTTCATTTCTTTGTTTCATTTGTAACTTCGTTTCATTTCTTCAGATTAGAAATTTTTCTTTCCTTATGGCTGCAGCCTTTAGAGGAGTCCACAGTAATCGCCTTTTGTCCTCTCAGAAAATCTGTGGATAAGACAACAGGCACATCATCTTTCTCACAACTTACCACTGAGGAAACGGTACAGAGAGGAAGAAAAAAAGCATCCCAGAAAGGCAATCTAGATCACTCAGTGACTACCGCCTAGCACCTCCAGGAACAGAGGCAAAAGTTGAAAGCAGGGTGTGTCCCCAGGACATCCCTGCAACTCACCCTTTCTCCTCTGCTTCCAGAAACATCCAAGCAACGCCTCTAGGGCTAGTCATAGACTTAATCTTGTCTGCCTGGGTCCTTAAGATCCCAGATAGAATCCTGTAAGCTATTCTTGCTAACCCTATACCTCGGGAGCAGCCTAGCAATGTGAAATGAACATGGGCTTTGGGGCCGAATGAACCTCACTCAGAGCCTGGTTCTGCTACTCAGTAGCTCCATTATTTGACCTTGGCAATGACAACTTCTATAAGCCTCAGTAAATTTACATACAAAGCAGAGAGAATACTTTCACCTATAAAAAATGCGTGTAAAGAGAAGAGTCTTCTTCCTCACCAATCCAATACCCTTCCCAGACTTGTATTAATAATGCTTTGGTTCAAATGCCTCCAGATTTTCCCTAGGCTTATACTGACACAAATATGTATAGATACAGATACACATGCATATTTTCACAAGCTACATATTACTGTACATATTGATCTGACACTTGCTTTGTTTCTATTCAACAATATGTGTGTATCATTTCAAGTCAACACAGATAAAATATTGTACTATTCAGTGACTGTATAATATTCCCTAATATGGATAAATGATAATTAACACAACCTACCGATGGATGTTTTTCTTGGTTTAAATGTTTTTCTATTACAAATCTTGCTGCAATGGATGTGCAGGTTTATGAATCTGTGTTATTATTTCTGTAAGACAGAGTACTGAACATGGGGTTGCTGGGTCAAAAAGGACACACATTTAACATTTTAGTAGATTCTATGAAATCACCTTCATCCCAAAGTTGTGCCAGTCTACACTTGCATTAGCAGTGTGTGAGAGAACTCCAGATATCCTTGCAAGCACTCTGTACTATCAAGTTTTTAATTATTGCATTTCCCTGACAACAGAGGACATCTTTTTATGTTTATGGGCCATTTGCCTTTCTTTTGTGAATTCATTGTTTATATTTCTTTCCTATTTATCTATTTGGATGTTTGAGTTGTTCTTACTTATAGGCACTTTTGTACATTAAGCATAAACATCTGTTGGCAGAGAGAAAAGACACTGTGTTTTGAAGCTCCCAGGGGTGAGTATCAGGGTCTGAAGCAGGTACTGAAGTGCCAGAGGTCTGTGTTTGATATTAGGAATATTAATCTTTCATGTTTTAAGTGTTGCAAATATTTTACCTAGGTCTATCATTTTTTAAACTTTGTGCTGTCTTTCATCATGTAGAAGTTTAAAATGTTTCAATATTCAAATCTATAATAGTTTTCTTCATGGCTTCTGGGTTTCCTATCTTGTGTAAGCAGTCTCCCCATGCTGATGTTATGTAATTATTTTCCTCTGTTTGCTTATAATACTTTTGTGGCTCCATATATTTATAATTGCATCTTTAGTATATCAGAAATTTACATTTGGAATAGATGAAGAATTTATATTCTCAGCATACAGGATGTGTTTCTGAGGTTGTCTTCTCTCATCACTCTAAATGCACTGGGGGGGCTCATTTTCGGGTAAAAGAGGTCAATATCAAATATGATCCCATTATTGTACTCACTTATATAAACAATTCTACAATTTGTTAATGTTGATTATTAACTAGAATGTTAATACTGGTTATTTCTATGTGATGGGTTGCAGATATCAACTTTTTCATCTTATCACCTATATTTTCTTTTTCTACATAAACAATTATGATTTGTGTAGTGAAATGTATTTAAAGAAAAAAGTGTCAGGAGGGCTGCTATTGTCAATATCTCATATTGGGCAGCCACCTTGGTGGCCTTGAAAAGCACCAGACCGTAAGCTCCTTGAGGGCAGCCCCATGCTTCTTGGGTGCCTCTCCTTATCCCAGGGCACAGTGAGTCCCAGACAGAGGTGTGTAGCTCAATGGGTTGCATTTTTCTACAAGCCCACAGTGTTTACCCCGATGTGAAGATAACAGCTCCACTCACTGAACAAAGACATTTCTTCTGATTGCAAATTTTATTTCCCAATTCCTCCTTTTAGTGCCTCCCACAGTGGGTGTGGCATCTGTGTTGGGAAAAGTTCACACTCTAAATACAAGTGAAGGCATAATGAATTTACGTTCCAGGCCAACTCATCAACAAGCATGTTTGTTAGTATCATTTCTAAGAAGTCTTCAAGAATAATTCAACACCAGCCAGGCATGGTGGCTCACGCCTGTAATCCCAGCACTTTGGGAGGCCAAGGCCAGTGGATAACCTGAGGTCAGGAGTTCGAGACCAACCATGGCCAATATGGTGAAACCCTATCTCTACTAAAAGTACAACATTCGCTGGGTGTGTTGGTGCATGCCTGTAATCCCAGCTACTTGGGAGGCTGAGGAAGGAGAATAGTTTGAACCCGGGAGGCAGAGGTTGCAGTGAGCCAAGATCGCACCACTGCACTCTAGCCTGGACGACAATAGCAAAACTCTGTCTCAAAAAAAGAAAGAAAGAAGAATTCCAGACCAAAGTGACTGCTCCTCACTGTCCTAGTGGTTAATTTGGGTAGTGTTTTATACATTTTCAGTACAATAGCATCTCTATTATTTGATCTGATCCTTGGACAAAACTCTGGCATGCAGAGAACAGGTATAACTGTGTCCTCCAGAGCACTCGTGAAAGAGTTACGCATTTTCCCATATATGAAATTTCAAGATATTGAAAAGTTTCCCCCTTAAGCACCAAAACTTTATTTACTAGAAACATTTGTAAGAAAATTTTCCAAAAATAACATTCGGTAAAGCCCTGCCTTGTTAAACAGTAGTTACAGAGTACAATCATTTGAAATTTCCTTGGAAAGCCTTTGTAAGCATCAATTGTCATACCAGGCTCCTAGGCAGATGGCTTTGTAGATACTGCCACGTGTAAATGCCTTTGCCCTAGTACTAAACGGTTCCCATTGCTTTGGAAGATCTTGCTTCTGCCCTACAGTTTTTCTTTCCATTTCCTTGCTCTCTCTCTGCTTTTTTATGTTTCTATCAGCAATCAGTGTGCCTATCTCTAGCAGCTGAACTTCCTGCTCATCAATTGTTTGTCATCTATGATAGGCTCGGAAGCCAGAAAACCAAGCATATTCTCAACATGTAAACCAAGAAAACACAGGCTCCAGGAGGAGCTCTAAGGGATTTTTATCTGAGTAAAGGGGATAGACTGATAAGAGAGGTCATTTCTTCTGCTCATTCACAGGTCTTTTGAGATTTTCTTTGCTTTCACACTGATGTGGTTTTACTGCACTAGCTCCATTTTACGGATGGGGACATGGATGCCAATAAGACAAGATGACTCAGTCAAGGCCACATGGCAAGTGAGTGGGTGTCTTCCTCCATCCATGGCCCTGTCAGTTTTGGCTTGGATGAGCCAAGTGGTAGAAGCGTGACTGGGGCAAAGCTCACCAGCACCTCTCCTGGACTTTTCTTCAGAAGAGAGGGTCAGCAGTAGCCCCTCTGGGAGGTTTAAACAACTCCATGATACACCTGGATCCCTTCTGCTAATGCAGCAGGCCCCTTCATTTCCAGAAATTAGAGCTTGCCAAACAGCTGTGTTTACATTCAGAGCCGTAGTTTATCGCTGCTGGTCCTGGAAGGGATTGTTCAAGCTTATCTTCTCTAGATAGCAACGTGCTGAGGGTTGCACAATTCTGACCTAGATTGAAATCAGCTGCAAAACACCTAGTCCTGAACACACACACGCACACGTTTCAGGAGACTCAAGGCACTGTAACTCACTGACACATTCTCTCCTCAACAGGCCAACTCTCTCCCATAATCCTGGGACCTGGGCCAAGGCAAGGCGGTACGGCAGCAAAGGTCCCAGGGGACTTTGTTGAGGCAGGACTGTTTCCCTGAGCTGGGTGCCGGCCTCCTGCCCCATGTGCCTCATTCTCTTGTCTTTCATGCAGGGAGACAGCTGGGTGAGAGGGCACAGAGAAGAAAGACAGTAGGCATCATGCTGCAGAAGATTCAGGGCCAGAACAAAGGGCAGCCATTGAAAGCTGCACATTTTATGCAAATCTTGAACGGTTTCATCCAGGGAACAAAACCCTTGTGAAAATGGTGGAAAAGGGCCCTTTCCCTTTTAGAAATTCTACGGTCTGACTACTCCAGATGGTAGAAGACTAACAAAAGGCTCCAGCCCCCATGGCTCTGGTCTGCCCACTGCCTGGTCAGAAACCTTTAAGAGCTTTCAACAGTTGGCCCTATAAAGTCCAAACTCATTCAAGACTCTTTATGGACTGGCCACATCTTTAGCTCCCTCCCGCCCCAGAGTCACCCTCTGCCTGCTCTCAACCTTCCTGGTCTTTTATCTGTACCCCTCCTTGTGCACTTATCACTTTCCACTATGTACAATAGTTGTTTTTATGAGTCTTATCATTCCTGCTGGCCTAGTCTATCAGTTCCTTAAGGGCAGGGCCTATGCTTGTTTATCTTTGTACGTTGAAGCTTTAGTATGGTATGCATTATGGGGTGCCCAATAAACTTTATTGAATTAAACCAGGGACTCTCCCACAGGGATGAACTTACCTTGAGAAAGACATCTAAATTCCTCACTGAACCCAGGAGCAGGAAGGACACCTTCACCCCAGCCTGCATAGGAAGTGTTTCAGATAGTAATCTCAAGGTCATGTGGTCCAACTCTTCTATTTCAGGAGATGAAGAGACTGAGATCCAAGTGCTGGGCTAGGGACAGTAGATGTTATGAGTTTCATCTATAGGTGAGGGAGCTGAGGCTCTGGCAGCAGAAGTCACTTTCTCTCTTTTTTTTTTTTTTTTGTGATGGACTCTTGCTCTGTTGCCCAGGCTGGAGTGCAGTGAAATGATCTCAGCTCACTGTAACCTCTGCCTCCTAGATTCAAGCAATTCTCCTACCTCAGCCTCCTGAGTAGCTGGGATTACAGGCATGTGCCACCACGCCCAGCTAATTTTTGTATTTTTAGTAGAGACAAGGTTTCATCATGTTGGCCAGGCTGGTCTTGAACTCCTGACCTCATGATCCACCTGCCTCGGCCTCCCAAAATGTTGGGATTACAGGCATGAGGCACCGCGCCCAGCTAGAAGCCACTTTCCTAATGTCAGGAAGGTAGAAGGTGGTAGATTTAAAGGGATTTAAAGCAGGGTCTGCCTGACTCAGAAGCTTATTTTCTGTTGTGAAGGAGCCCACCCACAGCCTCAGCCCCTGAACATCCAGCTGCCTTGCTGGTTTCCCAGAACAGGACTCTGGCTGGCCAAGGCCTGGGGCTGGTTGGACACTGAGGTAGGCAGCACCTGGCTTGGGTGCATTTGGAGCTCCGTGGCTGGAGAAGCTGTTTATGAACTCTGCCCATCCAAGGCCTGGCAGCACAGCTACCCCAGCTGGGTCTTTTCACAGAAGGCCTGTCGGGCAGGTCCTAGAACATCACACAGAGCCTTTGTCCAGAAGGCATGGTGTTTTCCAGTGAGAAGTTTGCATTGCCTACACTGGCAGGAGGCAAGGGAAGTGGAGACCACCAGCCTTTTGCCAGCAGGAGTCTGCTCCCAGAGGGAAAAGGGGAGGAGAGGGAGCTCGGGCCAAGAAGGACCCAAGTGGAAACTCGAGAGGGAAATGGCCTCGGCAGTATTTAGGGCAGTAGATTGGGAACTCCTTAAGAGCTGGAATTGAGTTTTGTGTTGAAACAGCTCAGGCTAATTTCAAATCTCAAGCCTGCCCTTTACTGCTTGTGAGGCCTTGGGCAATTTTTTTGACCTTTCTGAACCTTAATTTCCTCATTTGTTGTGTGAGGGGGATAATAGCAGTATCTTGCTGGATGTGATGAGGATCAGAGACCAAGGAGTATGCAGGCACACAACAGTCACTCAATAAATGGTGGAGTCCACATACATTTTTGTAAGCATTCCTTCTGTTTCTGGATTTATGAACTGATAAAAGGCCAGGGCTGCAGAGGACACCCAGGCAATGGTGTCACATGACTGTTAACTGAGAAAAGGAAACGAAATTACCAGGAGTAAACCCACATTTAGAGGAACTTTGGCCCAGAAACAGCTGGGGGTAAGGCAATCTGTTTCTAGTTAGGAAGCAGCCAATGGAAGAACCGTGAAATTCTTCAGTTGTTGCTAGAGCTGTTGCTTCATAAATGTTCTAAACTTAGCATGTGTATGGGGGTGTGTGTGTATCTATGTGGTGTGTATGGGGGTGTATGTGTGTGGTGTATGGCATGTATGTATGTGTGTGGTGTATGGCATGTATGTATATGTGTGTGTGATGTATGTGTATTATGTGTATATATATATGTGGTGTACATGCTTCTCTATGGTAAGATTGTGGAAGCCTTGTCTTTCTCACCTTCAACAGTGCTCAATAGTACAGGAAGGAAAGACACATATTTATTTTAGAAATGCTTGATCCTTTAGTATATGTTTTTTCTGTAATTCTCCCAGTGGCTCTCGGACAAGGAAAGTGAGGCTCAGAGAGGCTTCTTGTTTAAACTCGACCTGCTGGTTAGTGCCAGAGGTCCACCCTGGGCTTAGATCTGCTTGACAACAGTAGGCATTGTTGGCTTGACTCCTAAAAGAAGAAAGCCACAAATGCAGATACAGTCGGGGTTTTGTTCTATGGTCTGCTCTTCAGGCAACTTTTCTTGTGGTATGTCACCTAGGTACCTGTGTTCTGTTCTGGCTCTCAGACTTGCAACTTCCTGCACAGCACGTTGTCACTCTGGTTTTATTTTTGTCAGCTCTTCCTCTGAACCAGGCCTCACCCCAGAGAAGCAGACTCAGGGACGGCAGGAACAGCTCTGGGGCTATTGGGCCTAGCCCCTGGGCTGATGTAGAAGCATCAGTTCTGCCTCAGGCTGGGACAGCTGGAGTGTCAGCCTGCGCGTTCTGCCTGGGATCCAGCATGGCTGCAGTCCCTGGAGGGCTTCAGCTTCCCGCCATTCCTGGGAGGCCTCTACAGATGGCCACAGTTCACCTTCTGGCAAATTCACAGCAAACTCAAGCATGAGCTGCAAGTGCTGAGGGCAGCTTATTACAGTTCATTCTCCTGAGTAACTCCACACACACCTAGCAAATGACAGGTAGGCATCTGCCGGGCTAAACCAGGAAGTAAAACTCTGTGGGCAGCCTCAGACAGGCTCTTGTACAGAAAATAGAAATCTTATTAGTTCCTTTAGTCTTTCACCAAACATTTATTGACAACCACCTGCCTACAATAAGCCTGATGCAGGGGCAAGGTTTTTGCCTTTCAGAAGGCCACAGTCCAGTGGGGAACTGATGTCAAAACAAAGAGCTGATCTTGGGGAGCAGCATGATAACAGATAGGCATATCATGGCAGGAATGGAGGAAGAGGCTCTTCACTCTGCCCTGGCCTGGGGAAAACTTCTCATGGGAAGCATTACTTTACCTAAGCCTGAAGGATCAGTTAGATTTCAATAAGTAAAAATAATATCGAAAGCTATTAAAGTATTATTATTATTTATTAGATACTTGCAATATGTCAAGCATCCTACTAAGTACTTTACAAACATTATTTCATTTAATTTGAATAACATCCCTAATTCAACAGATACTGTAATTATCCCCATTTTACAGGTGAGGAAACTGAGGATCAGAAAATGTGAAATAACTCACTCAAAACTAGGAAATAGAAGAACAAGTAGTCAAACCAACTTCTGCAGATTCCAGAGCCCAGGCTTTTATGCTTTTTAATATGTTCAAAAAATATAATAATATAAATAGGTAAATGTCTTGTTCCCCTCCTGGCATCTCCTGCTGGTCTCTGTATATCCCATACACACCAACTGCCTACTGCCCTTATAGATGTAAACAGTTACATTGGTTTTTTTATATGTTATTCAGTGTTTATGTCAATATAAATGAGTCTGAATAAATATTCTTATTTACCCTTCTTTCTTATTCAAAAGTGGCATATATTAACACTGATTTGTACTTAGTGTAGTCTTGGAGAGCTTTTTATTAGAGTATATAGCAATCTTCCTCATTCTTTTGCACAGTTGTATAGTACTCCATTTGCTGAGCCCAGGCTTTCAAACACAAGGCAAAGTTCAGCTGGAAACATATAGGTAGGCTTTGCTAAACTGTCTAAATTTCATGAGGCATCAAGGAGCAAAGGGGTAATGATATGGATTTATTTTTAGAAGATTCCTTATATTAGGTAGGAAGATGCACACAGCACAGCCTGCCTAAACATGTAGCCCCACCTCAGTACAAAGACATGATGTGCTGCCACAGTGGTGGCTGGAGAAAAGCCCTTCCATGGAACAAGTTCTGACTTATCTCTGGCCCTGTTGCCTGCAGCCCTGTGGCCTCTGCTTTTTAAGATGTCTTCCCCATGATCTGCCTGTGGAAATTTTACGGAACAGGGTGCAGAAAGCACGTGTAGTCTTAATGTGTCACCCCGGGCTACTTCTCTGGGTGACGCATTAAGACAACTTATAATAATTGTGCAAGAGCTCGAGACGCTTCACAGGTGGTACTTAAAGTATTCCCAGGCCTCTAGTATTCCCTGGGAAAGCTTGCTGTCAGGGCTGTTACTGACTCAAATGCCTTTGAAGGTAAGCTGGAGTCAGCACTCCTTTTCTCTGAGAGAGGGGGTTCTCCCACAGAGTAACAATACCTGTGGTAATAACTTTGGTTCTTTGAAAAGAGTTTTCTCTTTAAGGTTATGTGATCACAGTTGCTAAAACCTTGGTGGCTTCAAAGAGGTTGTGTAGTTTCCGAAAATACAGCCCCATCAAATGCACATGGCCACCAGTCAGCTGCCTTTGTGTTTGCTGAGTTCTATGGCTATGGACCTACCACACATATTCATCACAGTGAATAAAGCTGACCCAGCTTTACAGCACTGGTTACATTTTGTTCTGGTGCCTCGACGTTTGCCTTATCTCTCCAAAGAGTTCTTAAGAGAAGGTAGCTTATAAGTGAAATCATTGCACCGCACAGTCTCCTGGAAGAAAATATGCATAATCGTGGACAATGGCTATAAGCAGAATCTTAGACCAGATCTCAGCCAACTCACAGATCATATTGGATAGATTACAGCCCCAGAAAGAATCTGGGAAAGGTTTTAAGTTCTACACCCTTGGAGCAATCAAATTACTCAAGGTCATACTTCCAATTAGTAGCACAACTAGGATTGGGATCCAAACCTCTTGCCTTCTCATCCAGACCTCAGTCCATTAAATGTGTTTTCCAATATATATTCCATAAGACGTTAATAGACACTATGTACAAAAGGGTGTTATGGTCAGATAAGAACAGCAAACATAGGGTTAAAGAAAATTGAACGGGTTACTTATGACAGAACTTCTCAGAGCCTTTAAAACACCATTATTTATTGTGATTTTCTAAGAGGGGAGATGATTAGCAGTTTTCCTAAACTTACTTCATCCTAAAACCCTTTTGTGGTAGAACATCTGTGGAGCATATTTTGAGAGACACCATGTAATGCTTCCTCTCTTAAATAAGTTCAAGAGTTTTTTAAAGATACACTCATGGGTAATGGGGCTGACTTTTGTTTAGGAAATGTTGGGAGGTTTGGCTTATATTTTTGGCCCACTGAAGTCACCATAATGGGAGGTAGGTGCCAGGCCTGACTGGAATGACTATGGGGTGTTCCAAGATGGCAATTCGTCTCTTTTTAGGACCACTGCTGTCTTAAAAACCAATTTTGTTTTGTTTTCCTATTGTTACTTTGAAGTACTTTGACTCTGCGCCTGGTTTGACATACAGAGGAAAGGTAAGTCTGGTGGCCTCTCTTGATGAAATACTGGTGTGTCAAACCCCTATCTACTCCAATGGGGATAGCGCCAGGATCAAGAGGCAGAAGAAGAGACCCAGAGCCAGCAAATGAGACATGGGGTTTGGCTGGGGGCTTACATACAGGAGACAGAGTCCAGTGATGGTGGGCTGGACAAGATAACTGCAAAGTGCAGTGGTGGCTGGCTGGACAGAAGAACCACAACTGATTGCAAAAGGCATGCAGTTTACATATCATTTTCACTTAGCATCCTTTCCCTAATAACCTCCACCTGGCAACCTTCACTCAACCCAAAACTCAGGGCCTCAAGCTGCTGTACAGCCCATGTTTCACAGGATGGTCTGGGGGCTCAGATGTTCCTGACAGACAAGGAACGAATCTCCTGGTTGGCCACTCCCAGATTCCCTAGCTCAGGACACACATTCAGGTGCATTTGTCATACAAGTTCATTCTCAGGGAATGCTTTAGTTATTGCTATCAGATGCATTTACCATACAAACACCCAATCTGAAAACGGGCCCAAATGTAATAACATGTAATAACATAAATGTAGAAACATATTCCAGATGTTCTTGATCTTTTCTGGGACATGATTCTTTTGGGGGCCTTATGGGAAAAAGTTATTGACCCATTGTGGCATCAAATGCATATTCATAATAAAACTTGCATAAAATTTTAGGGTGTTCTTGCACCCTCTGAAGCCAACCAATAAATCACTGGGCTAGATTTACTGTCCTCAAAGAGAGCTCTCTGAAAACAAAACATATCATAGACCTATGTAACACAAGAAACGATAGTAAGACTCTCAGTTTGTCCCCTGAGCAGTTATTTTTTTTCTTTCTTTTGAGCTCTTGGTTCTTGGAGGGTGGCCTGTTGCTTGCTAGTTCCTGTTTTGATGTTGGCTTTGTCAATTGCGCTGAATGACTGTCAATCATGTTACTTCAATTGCGGTACTTGGGGACTTCCTGGAGCTGTTGTTTACAAATGCCAGTCCTAGTTTTTCTTTCTGAATGCTGTCCTCCTAGCTTTTTGGAAAGAAAAAAAAACAGGGCAGAAGGACAAGACACATGCAGAGAACCATATGGAAAAGGAAGGCAGCTGTTGGCCGTGGAATGAGGTCCTATGGCTCTGTCTGTGTCTTGCCAGGAGCCGCACCACTTCTGTCTGGGCCTTGGTTTGCTCATTTGTTATCTGAGCAAGTTGTCCTCACCAGGTCATCTCCTGGGACTTTATTCTTTTCTCTGAACTTCTACGGGGCTAGCTTCATTTTTATTATAAACATTTCATAACAAAAAGCAACATCTTTCTTGGGTTTCCCTTGTTCTTCTCTTGCCACTACTTTTATTTATTTATTTTTGCTCAAAATAAATAGAGGTTCGATTAGTTCCATTAATTAACTTCTACCCAGCATTTGTCTCTTCAGCCATCCCCCTTCCTCAACCCTGCCTTACCCCTGCCCTTCTCTAGCCTTCTCTGTTTGTACTTCCTTATAGATTTGGCTGTCTTAATCACAACCCAAGATCATTCATTTCATTTATTTTCCAGAATGAAAAGTTCCTCATTTCTATACCAGGCTCTCTGGGCCCTACCTCCTTGTCTGGGAAGCAAGCCGACACTGCAGACATAGAGGGGAGGGGGGCATGATGGCAGCTATGTGCACTCAGGGCAGCTGGAGAAAAGAGGATTAATTCTGAGACATGTGAAGCCTAGCCCAGGATCCAGTGTTCCAGAAGAATGCAAATAAAGCCCCGAGAGATACAACTGGAGGAGCACTTCTCTACCCTGACTCAACACTATTAAATGCAGGGCGTGGCAGTTATAATAAATGCTGAAAAGCATCGGGTGGAATGGTCTGTGTTTGCAAAAGTCTAATGAACTGGAGTTTGCAAAGGCTTAGAACTTAGGCCAAGTATAGGAGATGTGGTAAAATTTGTGTTTTGGCGGGGGATATGGTGCGGGAAAGATTTCTTGCTGGAGTTCCTCAATGTTAATTGAGCTTTTTTTCTAAATCTCTAAGGTGGTAGGAGTGATTTGAGGGGGGAAAACCCCGTAAAAGACAAATGTACTAAGAAAACCTTTCGAAACCTGAATTGAGGAAATAAAATCTTAGTAGTCTTTCGATTTTTCTTGGTACATACCACAGTAAAATATTGCATCTATTTTTTGAACTATGCTTCACATTACTCTGTGCTTGCTTTTTACCCCAGGAAAGACATGCTAGAAATGCCCCTTGAAGGGTTTCTAAACGTTGTACAACGCTTACTACCCTTTCCCTCTTCCCCACTTTCAGGCCCCTGAGATGGATTCATCTGATACCAGGAGCCTCTAGGACCCAGAAATTTAACTGTCAATCAAGAGGCATGTGAGGGAAAGTCCAGCCCAGCCTGGGTGCCAGAAGGTCTGGATTCCTGGTCTGCACATTCCCTACAACGCTGGGCAGAGATCTCATATGTACTTCTGGCTCAGCTACTAACTTAGCTGTGTGGCTTTAGGTGACCCACTTAACTTCTCTGGATCTGTTTCTCCATTTGTAAAATAAAAGGTTTGGACTAGGGAATCCCCAAATTTCCTTTCAGTATAAAAGTTCCATGATTACCAGTGACCTGCTTAAGGTTCATTATTTCCCTCATGTTTAAAGCACAGAATCTTGTCCACTTCATAGGGAGGTGGTGAAATTCTATGCAAATGTGCTCAGTAAATCTTAGGGCAACACAAATGTCAGCTATCATCATTATTATAAGAATTCTTTATGCAGCTCTTTCTTCAGAACATGTTTTATATCTTACCATTTGTGCTAAAGTGCAATTTTTGCCTTAGAGAAATTCTCAAAATTCAGGCTTTGGTTTGACAAAAGGAGACAAGGCGTCAGTTCAGGTAGATGAAGTTGCTGCAAATGACAGCAGCATCTAAAATTTCTTAGGAAGGAAGTGGGCTAAGACCTACCCTTAGTCCCCAGAAAGACAAATTCTTCTCAATTTCATTTAGGGGCATGACCATTTCTTATTAAGAAACAGAACTCTCAAATGAGGCTTTACCCTAAGAATGAAAAGGCCTTGGAGAGTTCCAAAGGCATTAATAGTAAATCTAGGTGCTTATCTTTTGCCTTCAACTGTGCTTTTTCAAGTACTTTACCCAAATTAATTAATTAGCGCTCCTAAACCCACACCAGCCATCACTTTGCCTTTGGGATGGAGGGAGGTGATATTATCTGAGCTTTGCATTAGGAGAAAGCCCCTGGGTTGACAGTCCCTCTGTCCATACCCGGTGGAATCCTCTCCTGCCAACAGTGGCAAACTCCTTTGTTTGTTTGTTTTGAGGTGGAGTCTGTCTCTGTCACCCAGGCTGGAGTGCAGTGGCGGGATCTCAGCTCACTGCAACCTTCGCCTCCTAGGTTCAAGAGATTCTCCTGCCTCAGTCTCCTGAATAGCTGGGACTACAGGCATGCACCACCACGCCCAGCTAATTTTTTTGTATTTTTAGTAGAGATGGGGTTTCACCGTGTTGGTCAGGCTGGTCTCAAACTCCTGGCCTCAAGTGATCTGCCCACCTTGGCCTCCTAAAGTGCTGGGATTACAGGCATGAGCTACTGCACCCGGCCAGCAAACTTTCTTATCTCTTGTTCTCCATTCCCAGGACTCCCATGGTACCAACTCAGTACCTTGCTCAGCATCCCAGGGTGTTAGAACTGAATGGCTGCTTATGGACTCCCTGCAATGGGCACCTCCTTCTTTTACAGCACAGAAAATTGAAGCATTCAATTCACTCAGGGAGAGGAAGTGAAACACCCAAAGCAACACAGCTAGTTAGGGACAGGGTCACTACCTTGTCTTAAGAGGCGAAAAATAGGAACTATCTCCCACACTCTCCCCTGACAAAACCAAACACTCTTTGCGCCCCTCCAAGTATCTCAATACTGCTTAAGCCTGAGGAGTACGGGGAAGATGAAGTATGTAACGTTTATCTACTCACAAAGCACAGAGTTTCTGTTGCCACCTCTGAGCAGCTGTCTTGTTCTGGGCAACTGTGATCTCCCTTCCTCTCCTAAGCTCTTGGAATGAATCTTTCTTAAGGGAAATGGAAGTTGCAATTCCATTATTCTGTATAGAGTGAGTTAAGGGGAAGGCCTCTCTCCTTTTCTGTCATCTAATAGCTAAATTAACATAAGCCCATAGGCACAGGGATTCAGGTAACAGAAACCTAGTTTGTGACAATTACAACGTGAAATGAAAACGTACATTGTGGCCCAGAAGCCCGGGCAGCTCTAGGCTTCAGATATTACCTACCCTAAAGTAGTATAATGCCTTTTACCAAGAACACAGCTGAATCAACTGTGCTTTTCATAGAACAGGCACACACTAAAATATGTGTGGATTGATTTGGTAGGCAAAAATTCTTGGCACTTGGATACTTCTCCATTTTCAGCTTATTCTTAAAAAAATTTTTTTTTGTTAAATGTTTAGCTGCAAAGGCACAGGTGACTAGTGTTCAACACAGCTGGAAGGAATGTTGGTGACAGTGGCTGTCATCTATATTTCCCAAGTTGGTTTCTAAATAACACTGCTTCTGGGGTATCTTGAGAAAAAAAGGTTCTGTGTTCAAACAAGGTAGGAAACATTACTAATCTTCCTACCTTGGTCTCCCAAGATACTAAAGGCACATAGCTTATTAAAAACACTGAGAAGGCTGGGCACGGTGGCTCATGCCTGTAACCCCAGCACTTTGGGAGGCCGAGGAGGGCAGATCACTTGAGATCAGGGGTTCGAGACCAGCCTGGCCAACATGGTGAAACCTCAACTCTACTACAAATATAAATATTAGCCAGGCGTGGTGGCAGGCGCCTATAATCCCAGTTACTGGGGAGGCTGAGGCAGGAGAATCACTTGAATCCAGGAGGCACAGGTTGCAGTGAGTCAAAATAGTGCCATTACACTCCAAACTGGGCGACAAGAGCAAAACTTCATCTCAAAAAACAAACAAACAAACAAACAAACAAACAAACAAACAAAAAACACTGAGAAGAGTTGTGGGTAAAGAAACAGTTTTATTTTTGTTTAAACGAGTTATTTCCAAGACCATTTGACCATGGAACAATCCCTCCCACATTTTTTTTTGCATGATATCTATTAAAGTTCCACAAAATTCATGTTCTTTGGAAAATAACTTGGGAATTACTGATTGAGCCCAATTTCTGAATTTTATTGGTAAAGAAAAAGGTCCTGAGAGGGGCTGAAGTTCTTACAGGAAGTTAGTGGGGGAGGTAGGACGACAACCCTATTTCCTGAGTGTCTGGCCCAACCTTGTCAACCACACGCAAATATGGCAGCATTCTCAAAGGTGGGTTCTGGGATCCCAGCCATCATGGGTACTGCTTGAGATGATACGCAAAAAGGACATGAACGTTTTCCTCCCTAATGGGTCCTTTGGGGGCAATTTGCTAAAACATAACAGGTTGTTTTAGATGCTTCTTAAAATTGGTAATCATATCCCATTCTTTTTTTATCTCATAGAACTTGGGATGCCTACCCAACACAGCCTGATTATGCTATATGTGCTTAGTAAGTACATTCAATGAATGACTAAATGAAAGACAGGGAGGAAGAAGGAAACGGTCCAGAACTGAAAGGGATGAGAAGAGAAAAAATGTGGAGAAAGAGAAGGATGGGTAACAAAGGAGCCAGCAGTCACTGATCAGTAGAGTATAGGTGAGAGAGGGGAAAGGAGACAGCTGCAGATAATGGAAAATAACAAAACAAAACTGAGGTCTGGGAAGCTCCGATTTTAAAAAGTGAACATGAGTTATGAGACTAATTCAGATACTGGCCATACCAGGAGGCCCCCGCCCAGGAGATGAGGATGACCACCAACTGCTGAGAATCTTTGTAAACTCAAATCAAGGTGTATTTATTGCACAGGCACAATAAATGAACAAGGCATCTTAAGTACTACAATAACAGGTGAGTGGGTCAGGCACAGTGGCTCACGCCTGTAATCCCAGCACTTTGGGAGGCCGAGGCAGGCAGATCCCTTGAGCTCAGGAGTTCAAGAGAAGCCTGGGCAACATGGCAAAACCCCATCTCTACTAAAAATACAAAAAACTAGCTGGGTGTGGTGGCACAGGCCTGTAGTCTCAGCTACTTGGAAAGCTGAGGTGGGAGGATGGCTTGACCCCAACAGGTTGAGGCTGCAGTGAGCCAAGATTGCACCACTGCTCTCCAGCCTGGGCAACAGGGCAAGACCCTGTCTCAAAACAACAACAACAACAAAATCACAGATGAGTAAGACACAGGTCTTTCCCTAAACAAGGTTACAGTCTAATGGGCAGAAGGGCTAGGACAGGGACTCAGATGAAATAATGCCAGGTAGAATGTGATCAGTGCCCCTGGAGGTGTGGCAAGCCAATACTGTGAGGAATCAGCGGCAGGAAGATCATATCAAATCACGAGGCTCCAGAAAAACTACGAGGGTCCAGGAATGGTGGCTCACGCTTGTAATCTCAACGCTTTGGGAGGCAGAGGTGGGCTGATTGCTTGAGCCCAGGAGTTCAAGACCAGCCTGGACAACATGATGAAACCCCGTGTGTACAGAAAATACAAAAATTAGCTGGGCATAGTGAGCGGCGCCTGTAGTCCCAGTTACTCAGGAGGCTGAGGTGAGAGGATCGCTTGAGCTAGGGAGGCTGACGGAGGTCGAGGCAGCAGTGAGCTGTGATCATGCCACTGCATTCTCCTGGGCTAAAGGGCAAGCCCCTGCCTCAATTAAATAAAACAACAACAACAAAATAAAAAACTACCAGGAAGGGCCATGAGGCACAGAAGGATTGCATCAGGCAGAGATAGGAGATGAGAAGAGAGACATTTCAAGGTGATATATAAAGAACTACCAGGGGGTGAGGAAGCATATGGGGAGATGTGTGGAGACACAGCCTGAAAGTCTTGAAGTCACATCACGGAGCCTTGAATGACCGACCGAGGCGCTGACACTCAAGAGAGGCAATGGGAAGCCAGTGAGGGTTTGTGTTTGTGTGTGTGTGTGTGTGCGTGTGTGTGCAGAGAAATAGTAGCATTAGAGATGATTCCCAGGCAGGGTGACTGGGCAGCCAAGGGAAAGCGCTGGCCTGTGCGGGATGAGGCAGTTGGGTTCTGGAAAGCACAAGCGATCATTCGGTGCTGCCCATCAGACAACTGAAAAATCTGATCAGAGGCGTGGCTAAGTCCCCGCCTGGGAACACAAAGGAAGCATAAGGTTGTGGTTATCACCCTCAGGGGACCGTGACCTTGAAAGAATAAGGATAGTACCAGCCAAAACCAATGCAGCCAAGAGGAAAAGTCACAGAGAACAGTGAGGGGAGGTGGAAGTTTCAATACAGAAATTGTAGCCATGGCTGAGAACCCCAGCACTGGAGGCCGGAATTTGTGCGTTTGAACGCCAGAGGCTTGGCTTGTCATGATTAGCAAAGGAACTTCAAAGAGTTTTGGAGCCTGCTTTATATCTGTGAAATGGGAATTATTTCCATCTCAAAGGTTTGAGGGGATTCGCTGAGAGAAACTTCTTAGCATGGGATCTCCAGAAACTAGAAGCCACAGAGAAAGCAGCGGCCAGAGGGAGGAGGAATCGGACAGGCTGATCACTTGGAGGGTTCGCCTAAGCAGTGTCTAGAAATGGAGGCAGGGACCATCAGGAAGCTCAAAACCTTTGCTTCAGCCGAGTTTGCAGAACGCCCTGTGAGGAGAATGGGTGAGCTGGGTCGAGGAAGCTTCATCCTCGTCCCCATCCCCCAGCACTGCCCTTTTCCCAACGCTCCCATCCCGCCACGCCTCCCAACATACCCCCACCCCGACTTCCCGCTCAACTCCCACTCCAGCCAGTCCCAGGAGCCACATGCGCATGCGCCCTCCCGCGCCCCTCCCCAACTTTCCACGTTTCACTCCTCTCCCTTTTCCTCCTCAGCTCCGGCTCCGCCGCCACGATTGGCCAGCCGACCACCCGGCCTCGGCCAATAAGCGCCGCCCTCTCGGCCCCGTGTTACTGGGTAGAAGAAAACAAAAACAAACAGAGCGAGAAGGCCCAGAGACTCTCCGAGGCGGCGGCAGAGGCAGAAGAGCGGGGTCGGGGCCGGCTGACCAGGAACCTGGGCGAGCAGCGGCGGGGGCCCGAGGGGTCAGTACCAGTAGGCGCGGCTCACACGCTCGGGAAGACTGCGCCCTCTCCCCCATCCCTCCTCGGAGGCAGCCGCAAGATGGGAGGGGGCGGGGGCGGAGGCGTGGGGGTCGCGGCCCTGTCAGGTCCGGGCCTGCGGTGCGGGGGTCCGGCTGCCTTCTTGTAGCCCCGCAGGTCCAGCCGCGCCGTCCCCAACGCCCCGGACTGCGGGCATCCGGCCTGGTTCCCTCTTTCTGAGCCCAGCCTGGAGCGTGTCGGCGCGGGCCCGCCCCCTCCCGGAGCCATCTCCCCACTGAGAGGGGCGCGCGAGGCGCTCGCCCTTGAAGGTCCCCCTCAGTCCTCCTCCCCCTCTGGCGGAGGTTGAATTCGGGGGCCGGGATTGGAAGGCGTGTTTCCGGCTGGACTGAAATCCTGTGAGGAAGATTCGCGCCCTCCCCGCCCCCTGCCCTCCCTGGGAATCCTCTGAAGATGCGGCCCCCTGTCCGGCGTGACCCCGGAGCCCCGGCCTCGGCCCAGCCCCTTCCGGGGGCCGACCCGGGCTGGGACTTCGGGGGTCCTAGCCTGAGCCCGCTGCGGGAGAACTTGCCCGGCCGCTGTGGGGAGGGGCCGCGCGCTATCCTCGCCGGGGGCGCTGGGAGGCGAACACGTGCCCGCCGCCCCAGCCCTGCGCGAACTTCGTCGCGCCAGTCTTCCGGCAAAGGGTCTCTTTTTTTTAGTTTAGGTAAAATAAAATCTCCCAGAGAAAACAAAGCCGGGAAGGGAGCCCCCTTTCTGTGAAACGCATGCCATCTTCTGCAATTGTCAGTTTGATGCTGTAACGTACATGGGGTTTTGCAAGAGCTTCAAAACTGTCTGCAGACGTCAATTTCGCCCCCCTCCCCCTTGTGAGAACTCGCTACGTAGCCAGCAACTGTGTAGTGTCTACAAATGATGAAAACGATCAGAAATGCGATTAGGTGTCGGGGAAAAAAGGGTTTCCCCTGTTTTTAACTTGTATTTTTACTTTAATTGTTATAATCTTGATATTCTTAACGTGACTTTTTTGGGAAACCACCAAGTGCTTTTTAAGCAAGGAGTTACTGGTTTTTATGCCCTTAATATTCCTTCATTATAGGCTTATTGAATACGTTAATATCTCAGTAAGTGTATTTGAATTATAATTGACTGGCTTTTTCTGTGGTACTAATGTGAAAGGAAAAAATATTAGGACTGCAAAAATAAATGCCGCTTGAATATTATCTGTAGTGCTTGCTTTTGCATTACTGTAGTAGAATGCTTTTAGCTGGTTTTAAGCTGCTAGTTAGCTGTTTGTAGCCGAAGAATGAATACAAGTAATTCTAGTTAATAAATGGCCAAAGCTTGACTCCCCAAAATGCCAGAGCAATTTATGAGGTATATTTCAGGAAATACATATGTATATATTTCGTGGGGGAGTGGAGGGTCTGTCTCTTAGGGAATGTCTTGGCAGTTGAATACTTCTGATTGTATATTTCGTGTAACACACTGGAGAAAAGAACTGTTTAATGTCAGCCTTCATTTTCTTCTAACTTGTATGTATAGTTTTCTCATCGAAAATTCATTTTTGTAGGTTAGTATGAAGGAAATAGCGTTTGGATTTTTTGCTTTATATTTTCTTGTTTGGGCCAATTAAGGGTTGTTAAATAAATTGGAAAAAATCCTACTACTTTAAAGAGAGTAAAAACGTGGAACATGTCTTATCTAAACTCTTAAAACGTGTTTGTTGCTGTCAAATATGACTTGAGTTCTTGATCGGGTTATCATTGCCTAAAGACACAGGACTATTTTTTTTATTAAGATAACTTTGTTTTTATCTTAATAAAAGAGATGATAGTCATTTCCTGACAGTTTTGTCTGACGGAATGCCTTCTGTATAATAGTTTAAAATAATTATTTTTAGTGTTTGGAAAACAGCATTTAAAAGTTTGAACAGCAGAAGTCTGTTTTAAGAAGCTTCTGTTAACCCTTGAAAAGAATCTTCCTGTGGGATATTAAAATTTTGGATTGAACTTGTGCAAACAGTACTGGATTTGGAAGGTCTGGATTCTCATCCTGGCTGTTCCACTAAGCAGCTGTCTGTCCTTGGACATAATCACCTACCCTCTCTGAATCTGTTTAGTTGTGTGTATGGTGGAATACCTACCCAAAGGTTTTTCTGTAAGGTACATTAAATAATACATGTACAATTCTTTTTGAATTGTAAAGGGCTTTATGAACATCAATTATAATCATTTCGCTTATTAGGTTCTGCAGAAAGTATTCTCTCAAAAGTTATACCTTCATCAAGAATGAAAAAGACTTTGTAATGGAACTCTAAAAAACTGAAACACGTATCATATGACATTATTCCTTTCCTATATGTATTTCATGCATGGAATTAAAACAGAATGTAGCCTTTTCAGCCATGAAGGATGCTGAGTGTTTAGATTTGCAAACCATTTTTGTTCATATATTTATATGAATCTCTACATATTTTTAAGATTTTTTTTCATATCTAAAGTTGGCGGGAGTTATAGTGAAAAGTGATTATAAAGATTCACATATATTAATTTATTCTTAACAGAATTAGAGAATGATCTCACCATTTTCTTAAGTTCCCAAGCAATATGATAGCATATTAGTCTGAGGATTATACCATAGTAAGAAGCCTATAATTTTAACATAAGGTCCATTTGTTTTTGTTTCACAAAATAATACCCTTTTCTGAAGAAAAGGGCTATAAACTTATGTTAGCAAATAATAGTACATAATGAGGAATTTAAAAGTCAGTTTCACCTTTGAGTCCCAGGAGGCTCTGTATATATCATTGTTATCCTAAAATGACATCTAACAGTAGGTTAAGTTATATGGGAAAAAATGTGCTTTTCTGTAATTAATTTATTAGGCATTTTCACTAATTTGTGCATTTTATGTCTCTGAAGAGCACACTGCTAGCAACCTGATTGTAAATGACCAGAAGGACTTATATCCAACCTATGTGACTTAAACATACACCTAAGTACTCTAAACCACTATTTAAAAAATACTTCTAGAGAGATTCTGAAATCTTAATTTGGTTGCACTTTCTGGTAATATATTTTTTGAAAACTATTTTGATATTTCTTTCATATAACATTATTGGATCTGTATCACTAAGTTAATTGTCTAAAAGGTAACTGATTTCATCAAACCTTCCAGTATTAATAATTTTTAAGCCATTTTGAAACTGAGGCCTAAAATACTGAAATGCTTATGTCGTTGTACTTATTCCTTTCTGAAATGATCAGATTTTTAAAAAATGGATTTCTCATATAAATAATATTATCAAAGGATTTCTCATATAAATAATATTATCAAAAAAGCTGATTTTAAAAGTTTCTCCCAATCTTAAAGTCTTATTCTAGTAATTATAGAGACCTAGGTAATGAGTGGCAGATATATCTGCCTTTCAGATATGCCGTAACGTGAAAAATAACACAGTCATGTGATATTCTTTATTAACTAAAACTGTGTTGTTTTTATTTTGGAGTAGTTCTCATAATTCATTGGTAGGGAACTATCCAGTATTTATATTCCTATGTATGTATATCAGATTAATTTTGAGGCTTGGTATTCCTAAAAGATTTGGATGTGTGTATTTCTTTAACTTGACGTAAACATGTATCACAAACATATCTTTTAATTCCAATTAAAGGGGTGCTTTGGCACATGCTGAAATCTGGGATTTTTTTTTTTGACTTTGATAAATTTATCAAAAAGATTGGAACCAAATGTTAATTAGGGTAATTTGTCTTTGAAAGTAAAGTGAACTGTTTTATTTAATGGAATTATGTGTTTTTTGTTGTTGTCGTTTGTTTTTACAGTGTGTTTAAGTAAGTTTAATTCAGCTTAATTACATCAGTTTAAAAGATCTTGAAGCTTTCTTTTTTTCTTTTAAAAAAACAGATTCTGAAGGAAGATTTCCATTAGGTAATTTGTTTAATCAGTGCAAGCGAAATTAAGGGAAAATGGATGTAGAAAATGAGCAGATACTGAATGTAAACCCTGCAGGTAAGTAAGGATATCCTTTTTTCTTTTTTTCTTCGTTTTGAGACAGGATCTTGCTCTGTCACCCAGGCTGGAGTGCAGTGGTGTGATCATGGCTCTCTGCAGTTTTGACTTTCCTGGGCTTAAGAGATCCTCCCCTATCTCAGCCTCCTCAGCAGCTGGGACAACAGGTGTGTGCCACCACACCAGGCTAATTTTTTATTTTTTGTAGAGATAGGATTTCACTATGTTGCCTAGGCTGAAATATCTTGAAGCTTGACTATGTTGTGAGGAAGCTTCAGACCATTCCATATTTTATAAAAACATGATAGAAAAACTATCTTTAAATACTCTTTTATTCATGCTGTAAGAAAACAGGCTATATTATTTTTAAAGTCAAGTTTGTGATTTTTTTTTCATGGAAATTCATTACATGTCCTATTTTTCTGCCTATCCTTTCACATTCCACATATTCCTATTCTCTGTTATATAGTACAGAATAGAGAAGAATAGTGAGCCTGCTTATTTTCACATGGGCTAGTTAGTGATTTCCGTAATATAAACTTACTGGTATCTTTGATATCTTTCCTAACAAGTAATTTTTATATTCTAAATTACCTAGGGTATTTTCCCTAATTCTCCATGGTGCTTCAATAGCATGTTATTATCATAAAAATGAACAGTTTTGTGGAATAGATGACCAAATGTGAGTAACTCAAGATAATTTAAAATGTATTTAAAAATAATCTCCCAAAAAGTTAATTAGAATTGTGTAATATCTGAATAGTGAGAACAGTTCATATTGGTATACTTTGGATAATTCTTTGTCTTATAATTTTATTAATATTGAAAGCTCTCTATTTTCTGTCATTTTAAGTGTATTTCATAACTAAATACTACATCTTTATTTCCTCAGTGACTTAACTATTGTTTACAATGCACATAGTTTTCTTTGATCTGAACAAACACGTTGAATTTGAAGCTTCTTTACCATTGTTTATTTACAGATCTTTTTAAAGTATGGTAAAAAATTCAAAAAAAATTTATGTAATTAATGATCATTTCTGTGCTGCTGTATACAATAGCCGTGTGAGTATGCTTTAGGGTTATAAATGGATAATATGTACCTACTTAATTGAGATGGGGATGGTAATACAGTTTAGAATATATTTTACATATAGGTAATTGCTTCTTTTCTGCACTGTCCAGTATGGTGACGACTAGCTACATGTGGTTATTACTCCTGGGCTCAAGTGATCCTCCCTCTTCAGCCTCCTCAGTAGGTGGATTACAGGCGTGTGCACCACTGTGCTTAGCCACATGTGTTTGTTGAGTACTTGAAATGTGGCTACTCTGAGTTGAGATGAAGGTCAACTATCTCAATAATTTGTTATATTGCTTGCATGTTGAGATGATATGGTTATATTAGATTAAATAAAATATATTTAAATTAATTTCACCTGTTTTTACTTTTTAATGTGGCTACTGGAAAATTTAAAATTTCTTATGTGGCTTGCATTCTATTTCTATTAGAAATAGAAACACAGCTTTAAGATGTATACTTTTTGTTTCCTAACTACAATAAGACCTAGTTCTAACCCTGTTCTTGGTGCTTGTGTCCAGCACTGCCTTAAAATAAAAGACTTGTTCTTCAATATTTGGATAGGCCTAAGATAGACCCTCTTTGTAGTAAATTCTTCACATAGCAAATAGTCCAAGTCACACTCTTACTCTTTTACTTGGAGGAAGTAGGTTATTCTGACCTTCAGTTTTTTCATGTATAAAATTGGGATATAAATACCCTCTGTATAGATTTATAATTAGGATTTAGTGAGATATTGTATATGTGTGTTAAGTCTGTGAAGCACATACTAGGTATGTAATACATGAAAGTGTGGTAATGTTATTCTAATTATGCCACTCATTGGACACCAGTAATTGAAAATGTGATTTTCTGGTGCTGTGGTCATATACAATTGGAGTGGTTACTATTGAGATATCAGAATTCAGAAAGAGGGCACAGCAGGAAACAATTTTGAAGTCAATCACATTCTGTACTCAGCTTATCATTTTAATTTTGGTTTTCTTAAAGTCAGCTCAATAGGGGTTATGGAACTCCAACAGTTAGGTGAGTATGAGTAACAAAATATAAAGCAATTAATACAAACATGGGTTAAAAATGATAAGGTCAAATATATAAATTATACTGAGAGAATGTTTACTGCTGCAGAGACACAAACATACTTGAAAGGATGTTAAAATTGTTGAAGAAAAGAAAACTCGATTATGGGAAATAGATGTATTTAAATTGAATACTCCAAGGGACAGTTTAAGACATTTTATTATAGTTCTGACTCCTGTGTCTTCTGGACCAGTTTTGTGGTTCACCTTAATGGCACAATGATGAAAGCACTATGTTACAGGTAGATGTTTAATGTTTTTCTCAACCATCCACTCTTACACGAAAATGTCATTAATTTATGTGATCCTGGTCTTTCTGTCCCCTTCCACTTAATCATTTTTGTTTATCTCTCTTTACATTCACGCCCTTGTTCGTCTCTTTAGCTGTCAATACTCTGCTGTATTCTAGTTTTGTATTTTCTGTAGTTATATGGGATTAAAAATGTGGGTTTGAATTCTAGCCATAATCCTTTCTAGATATGTAACTTCTTGTGAAACACATTCCTTCTGTAAAATGAGGATAAACAGTTTCTTTCTAGAGCTCTTGAAGCTTATAGACCACATATGTAAAGTGCCTTAGCTAATAGGTACCAGGTAGTGTGGAATCTAATAGGTACCAGGTAGTGTGGAACCTGGTATCTAATAGATGACAATAGTAATGGTAATGATGAAAGAAACAGTACTACGACTACTTCCACTAAGACTATAATTACTACTGATGGTTATGATGATGTCCCAAACACACCATCCTAACACCGGCTTCTTACCAGTTTGAAAACTTTTAAGGCATTGTTTGACTTCTCTTTAATCCTAGATACATTCTGCTTAAAAGTCCTTCATTATTTTCTTTAAAAGCGTAACATTATTATTTATCCCACAGTTACTACCCTTGCTCTTTACCAGTTAGCTTGTGACTGAGTTACTGAAGCATTTTCTTAGCGGTTTCCTACTTTATACTTTCTCTTTTTGTAATATACTCAGTATTCTTTTGCCAAATGAATCCCTCCCATCTCTTCCCTGTGATATCTAACTTAAGCTCTGACAATTTGAGTGTGGGAGTAGTTAGCAGTGATTCTGGTGAGGTAAGCAAGATCATAAAGGACCTTAAGTTACAAGGTAAAGAGTTTACATTTTGGCTTGGTGCGGTGGCTCACGCCTGTAATCCCAGCACTTTGGGAGGCCAAGGTAGGTGGATCACGAGGTCAGGAGATCAAGACCATCCTGGCTAACACGGTGACCCCATCTGTACTAAAAACACAAAAAAATTAGCCAGGCGTAGTGGCAGGCGTCTGTAGTCCCAGCTGGGGCAGGAGAATGGCGTGAACCCAGGAGGCAGAGCTTGCAGTGAGCTGAGATTGCACCACTGCACTCCAGCCTGGGTGACAGAGTGACACGCTGTCTCAAAAAAAAAAAAAAAAAAAAGTTTACATTTTTTGTGACATAATGGGACTTCTTTTAAAGGATCTTCAGTGAGGGCATGCTTGAGAAAATCAGTCTTCATTCAGTATAGTTTGAAGACTGGAGGCAGGGAGACTACTTATGAGACTAGTGAAATAATTTGGCTCTAATTGATGATTTTCTTTAAAACAAAACATTCCTACCTTCCTAAGTATGTCAAGAATTGTAAAGATTTAAACACATGTATGCTTTTTATAGGTTGATGAAAATTTTTGGTTTCAACATGTCTTAAAACATATTAAAGCCCATGCACATAGACCTGACATGTTATAATTATCTTTAGGCATATAGAAAATGATTTGAGTGATTCAGCTCTGATTTGCGTTAACAATAATGAACAAAACTGTGGCCCAGTGGTAGCTAATTCAGTAGCCTTTCTGACTTAAAGAGCTTTCAGGGCAAAGCCAAGTGCCTCCACTTGATCTCCATGGAATTTGAGTATGAAGGACACTCTGCTAGGTGATGGGGATACAAAGAAGGACATACAGTCTGGTTGTGGTTTCTCCTTTGAAGCTTATGACTTAATTGGAAGATAAAGACTGCTATATAAAAAGAAAGTGATTTCCATGACGTGTTGAATGAATAGTATGTGAGCAATTAGTGTTCTGTAGCTAGAGTTGTTAGGGAAGTTTTAATGCAGGGAGTAAGACTTGGGCTATATCCTAAAGGATTTTGATAACTGAAAATAACAGTGAGGGCGACATTCTAAGTAGGGGAACCACTGGGAACTCCAGTATGTTGATCTCTTTCAGAAGAATCAATTTTATATAGGCTGGAAGATTTTCAGGATGGTAAGTAATAGGAGAAAAGTTTAGGGAGATGAATTAGGACTTTGAGATGATGGCTTTTCTTGAAAGCAAACTTTGTCTTGAGGCAGTAAAGCATCAGCAGTTCAGCTCAACAATCATATGCGATTATTTGCTAAATGCCTTTCATTCTCTTTTGGATTACTAATAGTTCTTAAGTGTTTATACCTAGTTATGGGACGTTTGGCAAATCATTTAAACATTCTCAGCCTTAGTTTCCTTATCTGTCTTCAATGTTACAATAATTAACTGCCAAACTTGTGCATAAATAAATGATAGAGTGTCTAGCACAGTGCCTAATAGTAGGCATTCTATAAATATTAGTTTATCTCTCTTCTCAAGATGCTTTGTCTTTTCTTAATATCTCCAATTAGCTCATAAAAGTCTAAGGGTTTTATATTTGGTGTTGCTGTTAGCATAGATTTTATGATCTAAACGTGAAATAACATGCTTCTTTTGGTAAATACAAACAAATTTGGTTTGTTTTTGGTAAGAAACAAACATGCTTTGTTAAAATTCAGTGCCTTGGTTTACTTTCCTTGATAATGTGAAAAGTAATCTTACTTAGTTGTTTATTAGATTGAAGTAGATAAAATTCCCAATATGTGACTGTAATTTACCTACAAAAATGGTAATGTCATGTGATTCAACCTAATCTAACTTACCACTATATCTATAAAACAGTAGATACTTAAAATACTTAGAATTTTTTTCTTCATTTTTCTCTTTAAGATCCTGATAACTTAAGTGACTCTCTCTTTTCCGGTGATGAAGAAAATGCTGGGACTGAGGAAATAAAGAATGAAATAAATGGAAATTGGATTTCAGCATCCTCCATTAACGAAGCTAGAATTAATGCCAAGGCAAAAAGGCGACTAAGGAAAAACTCATCCCGGGACTCTGGCAGAGGCGATTCGGTCAGCGACAATGGGAGTGACGCCCTTAGAAGTGGAGTAACTGTGCCAACCAGTCCAAAGGGAAGGTTGCTGGATAGGCGATCCAGATCTGGGAAAGGAAGGGGACTACCAAAGAAAGGTTGGTATATATCATGTCCAACAAATGGAAGATAAACAAGTGGAAAAAATTTGTCTGGTTCTTGTACTACACTTTCCTTGTTCTAGGAATGAGAGAGATTCAAAAAGCGATAATGTAAGGCTTTACAGTTTGTATATATTTTTACTTAGTAATAATGTGAGAACCATCTCACTTTTTCTTTAGGTTGATGTTTTTTCTTGTTTGAGTAGATTTAATTTTCTTGAGCAGAAGGTTAACGGTTTATTTCCAGCAAAATATACACTGATGTTTTTCACTGTTACGAGTTTTACGTATATTCTCTAAGTTTGAAAGGAGTCAGAAATCCATCATACTTATTTAATATAATTATGTCCATTACTACTACTAATAAATATACATTTGATTGATAACGTCTAGATCTGAATTTTAATGTTTTCCTAGATCTCGCAGTGAGTTCTCTTTAGCTCTTTATTTTGGGTTCTGTAGTAGATTGATTTGTTTCACTGCTGTTTCTCTAGTACCCGAAATAGTGACTAGTACACTGTAGGCAAATATTTGTTGAATAAGAGTTTTCTGACGATTTCATCACCTTCTGAATGGTGGGAACTTCAATTTATAGCCTAGGTTTCTTGTAAAATGTTTTTGTGATCTGTCAAAAATTAGTTTTGTTAAATGCCTCTGCAATCATGTTTTATATCAAAATGAAACCTGGTTGTCAGATTCTGTTTTGGTCTGATGGCAAGGATATACTTGGTACAAAATAAAAACCTCCAAAAACAGAAATGTTGGTGACATTGTAAAGGTTCTTTAAAAAATAATGTAGTACATTAGTCCTTAAAACATTTCAGTAAGTTGATGTAGAAAAGCAACTTTGAAAATTGGAATTGTTAAGCTTCTTTTGGTTGTTTTGTATTTAGAAAACAGAATTTTCAGGGCTGTTAATGCTTAAAAGCAGTTAGAATTCTTTTCTATATTTATAACATATTGCTAGTTGTATGGTTTAATGTGTACTTTTATATTTAAAGAGTACTGTATTTGACTTTAAAATATTTGATGGTGGTTACTGTCCTTTTTTGTTAAATAATTTTTCCCTTGTTGAGTTTTCTATGCTATGCTTTACCGGCCCAGAATGTTTCTTTTTGTCTTAGTCTCAAAGAAATGTCGAATAAAATTTAGAGCTCAGCTGCAATATCATCTCCTTTGAGGTCCTCAATATAGCTATTTTTTTTATCTTTATTTGTTTTTGCTTTTATTTTAAAGCATCTGCTTTTTTAGTTTTTAACTTCATAAGCTATTTTAACTTAATGTTTTTGGAAATATTGAAAGAGTGGTCTGAACAAAAACCAGTAGGGGAAGAAAACTGGAAAAAAACTAACACGTTAAATACAATTTTTTTTTAGCTGTTGTTTAACATCGGAACATTTTATTTTAGATTTCAACAAATTGATGAATTTTGTGTTTTTTCTTTCTCAATTCTAAACTTTTTCAGGTGGTGCAGGAGGCAAAGGTGTCTGGGGTACACCTGGACAGGTATATGATGTGGAGGAGGTGGATGTGAAAGATCCTAACTATGATGATGACCAGGTATCAGTGCTTTGCTTTTTCATAATATTTAAAATGTTTATGAACTTTTTTGACTTCATGTTTGTAGTTTACTCATACATGTGTCAAATCATATGTATAAATGTTTTGGATTAGGAAACCAAGTAAACTGACAGTAATACATGCATAACTTTCACTTGGTTTCTGTAGTGAGTCGAAAATAGCTCTTTAGAAATTCACTTAGGATTATTAAGTTGACCATTTTTCAGTAAATTCTGTTAATATAGTTTGTTTCTATAGTAATGATAATTGAGAATATCTTCTTTTGAATATTATGAGTTACAGATATTAGATTCCTTTTAAATATTACTGTTTAGAATGGTAACTATATAATACATTTTGTTTTGGGGACATGTGCATCTTTTAGGGATAATGCTGAAAATGTAAATTTTTAATAGATTATGAAGTGAATTTTTTATTTTTTTAATGGAAAAAATTTAAAGTAGAATAGTATAATCTGCTTGTACTCCTCTCTTAGCTTTACAAACTTAAATAATTACAAACTCATAGGCAGTCTTGTTTAATTCCATTTACTCTCCGTCTTCTATTGGCCCCTTTGCCCCCACCCTGTTTTGGATTATTTTGAAGCAAATCCCAAATGTTGTGATTATGTTTTTTGAAAATTTGTCTTTGCACAAGGTGAGACATGGTGATGGAAATTTTAGACAGGAAAACGTTAAGAGTATGTGTTAGGTTGTTTTTATTGTGTGTTGTATGTATGTATTTAAGTGTTTTAACTAATAGACATGGAAATATTTCTAAGAGAATATGAAAAATATGAAACTAGTAGGATTCAAGTACTGTAGAATCTTTGCTAAAAATGTGTTAATCTTTCAAGTATATGTTTTTAGGCTGAAGCCAGTCACAAGTTGTAAATATAGCAGTCCCCTCTTATCCGTGGTTTCACTTTCCGCAGTTTCAGTTACCCATGGTTCAATGTGGTTTGAAAATATTGAGTGGAAACTTTCAGAAGTCATTCATAAGTTTTAAATTGCATGCCATTCTGAGTAGTGTGATGAGATCTCCTGCTGTCCAGCTTCATCCACCTCATCCTGCCCAGGATGTGAGCCATTCCGTTGTCCAGTGTGTATCCGCAATGTGTACACTACTCGTGCATTCGTCACATGGTAGCTGTCTAGGTTATCGGATTGAGAAAACAGTATTTATTGGGTTCGGTACTATCTGTGGTTTAAGGCATCCTCGGACGGGGCTTGGAACATACCCCTTGTAGATAAGGGGGCACTACATTTCAGAGCTTTTTTTGCATGGGGAGAGAGGAATGGTTTGATGATGGATGTTAATTTTCTTTTTGAAATTTCAATTGAACAGTGCTTTTTTCCTTAGAGATTTTTTTTCTGTCACTACAACATTGATCTTTGTGTTATACTTTTTATTATAATAATGCTAATCGTGAAGGCTTTGGTTCCTGCTTCATTTTTTTTTAAAGTGAAATTTTAATTAAAACACCATTTATGATAGGAAGCCATCATGAAACTTTTTGATTACTAAAAGATTGGTTTTGAGAGAGACATAAAAATTTTGAGAGAAAAAATTAACAGAAGACATGGGGGTTGGGAGCAAATTATGTATTTGCTGTGGTTAATGGTTCTAATCTATATATTGGCTTATTGTATTCTGATTTTGTAAAAGAGCAGTGACATATAAATTCTACTATTTTTATTATTATTTATTATTATTATTTTTTAGCTTTGTTGTCCAGACTGGAGTGCAGTGATGAATTATAGCTCACTGCAGCCTCGAACTCTTGGGCCTAAGAGATCCTTCTGCCTCAGCTTCCTGAGTAGCTAGGACTACAGGGGCAAGCTACCATGTCTGGCTAATTTTTAAAATTTTTTTGTAGAGACAGGGTCTTGCTATGTTTCCCAGGCTAGTATTGAACTCCAGGCCTCAAGTGAACCTCCCGCCTTTGCCTCCCAAAGTGTTGGGATTATAGGTATGAGTCTCCTTGCCTGGCCTAGATTCTGTTTTTATATGCGATCAATGTATGTAGCATGTCTTTGTCTTGTGCTAAGTGGGGATTATTAACCGCTTAGAATATAAAATTGTACAACAATTTCATTTGTTTATTTGCATTTTGTTTTTTATAACTCTTACTCCCTTTTCCCCTCAAAGGAGAACTGTGTTTATGAAACTGTAGTTTTGCCTTTGGATGAAAGGGCATTTGAGAAGACTTTAACACCAATCATACAGGAATATTTTGAGCATGGAGATACTAATGAAGTTGCGGTAGGTTTAAAGTTGCAAGTATAATTTATTTAATATAGGAGAGAAGACATCTTTTATAAGCAAAATACATCTAGAATGATCTTGGGTCACTGAATAAATTTAATCATTTTCTTTTGCATAAGTGAATTTCTAAGAAATGGAATAAAATCTCATTACATTAAAACAGTTACATATTTGGGATGTGATGAGAGCTGTGTGCCATTTTCTTCTCTGAAAAATTACACAATATTTTTATAATTTTTATAATTATAATTTGTAATGTATATGAATTTATAAAATCTGTTTTTATAATTTGTAAAATATAATTTTAGCAGTTTGAGGGCACTTATAGACGCCCCCCCGAAACCTCTGCAGGGATCTCAGTTAAGAATGCCTGACATAGTTTCATTTTTTTGACATTTATTTCAAGTATGTTCAGAAGTAGGATAAAATCTTTTTGTACTTTGTCCAAAAAAAACCCCACAAATAATAAAGATTTGAAAAGGAATATACAGAAGCCATGAGAATAATCATGATTTGTTCATAAAGTAAATCTAGGATAAAACTATTGGTCTAGTTAGGATTATCGAATTAAAGTAATACGATTGTAACTCTTTAGAAGACTTTGATCATTTAGATTCTTAAAATTTAGACTGGACTTTTATGATTTGTCTGATACCGTGAGGTTTGATAGCTTTGGATTTGTAGGATTTGAATATAAGACAAATATTTGTTCAGTGCATACCATCTGGAGGAATTTGTAATAGGTGATTCTTGCCCTTTTGAAACCCAGTCAAGTGAAAGAAATGATATGTAAACAGATTATGAAAATATGTGAAACATTCTGTTATAGAGGAAAAGTTTCCATGAGTCCTATGAGGGCAGGGACTGTTGAAATCTTGTTAATCTACCTAGCATAAGGTCAATTGTATACTATGTATCTGTTAACTGAGTAGTGTTTGGAAAGCATAAAATAGAGAGTAATAGTAGAGATGATTCTCTGCTGTCTGAAGGATGTTGAGGAGTTCGCCAGTTAAGATAGTTTTCCAAGAAAGAGGAGTATTGTGTTTGAGGGTAGTGGATTAGTTGTTAAAGTGCGGTCAAGGAAGATGAAATGCAGTCAGTGAGAAGAGATTACTAACAAGGACACCAGTTACATGGCTGTGAAAATAGTTTTGGCACTCTCTTAGTAGTATATCATGATTTAAAGATTCTAAGAAAACTTTCATTAAAGAGGAGGGCACTCTAACTGAATTAGAACTTAGCTTCTAGAGTCAGACTGCCTTTATTCCACTTTCAGTTTGGCTGCTCCAGCTGTGTGCCCTCTCTCCTTTGAGTATGATAGGTGTGATAATTTAATACTCAAAGGGCTATTTGAGTATTAAATAAGATAATATAACTAAAGAGGCTATTATAATGCCTGATACATTAGTCAATAAGTATTAGCTGCAGCTATTATATTTCTAAAAGGAAATTTTAAATTTACCCCAGAATCTTAAACCAATAATCCCATTTAAAAACAGCTGTTTAAGATCTCATTTTAAACTTGATACAAAAGTGTGAAGTGAATTTTTATTTCAAGAGAAGGCTTTGAAGAAAAGTAGAATATAAATAGCTTATGATAATCTAAAATGAATTTTTCCACAAATTCTCATAAAACAATATTTATAGTAATAATAGATTGTAAGGCAGGTTAGTTAACTCCTAATACCAATCTCAGCAATATTATGTAGTTTAATGAACTAGCCATGAGCTGCATAATGACGTTTCCATGACAGACTGCATATATACCTTTGGTCTCATATAATACTCTTTTTACTGTATCTTTTCTGTGTTTAGATAGGTAACCATTGTGTTAACAGTTGTCTACAGTATTCAGTATAGTAACATACTATACAGGTTTGTAGCCTGGGAGCAATAGGTTATACCATGTAGCCTACATGTAGGCTCTGCCATTTAGGTTTGTGTAAGTACACTCTATAATGATTGCACGCTGATGAAATCACCTAAATGGTGAATTTCTCAGAATGTATCTGTGTCGTGACCCATGACAGTATTTTAAAGGTATTTCACATTTTTGAATTTAGCGATGTTAAGGCAGTTAAAGCTTGACAAAGTGGATCAATGTCTGATTTATGCACAGGGAAAGGTGTGTTTATCCTATCTCCTAAAACATGACTGGGTCTTTTGATTATTTCCAAAGAGTGAGACGTAGAGATATATAGATAAAAGCTCAATTTTTCAAAAATAAAATTTTATTGAACTGTAGGTAGTGATACACTTTTAAAATGTTTTTAAATTATTTTTTTGAACAGGAAATGTTAAGAGATTTAAATCTTGGTGAAATGAAAAGTGGAGTACCAGTGTTGGCAGTATCCTTAGCATTGGAGGGGAAGGCTAGTCATAGAGAGATGACATCTAAGCTTCTTTCTGACCTTTGTGGGACAGTAATGAGCACAACTGATGTGGAAAAATCATTTGATAAATTGTTGAAAGATCTACCTGAATTAGCACTGGATACTCCTAGAGCACCACAGGTTTGTATGATTCTTCTTTTTGTTCATTCCCTCCCACTACTATATTCCTAATTGTGGAAATAATGTATACTCCTAGGAAATTTTAGTAGATGGAAGGGGATGGCCCACATTTCCTACCACACCGAAATATCCCGCTAGCATTTTGATGTATTTTTTCCTAGTTCTTTTGTTTTTTAAACATGGTCTTCATCATGCTATAAATTTAATGTTATCTCATACTTTTCCCCTATGATCTGCATAGTTTTTAGGTAATTTTTTTTTGCCATATATATAGTCTTTGTTATATGTAGTTGTTTTATTAGCTAAGATTTTTTAAAAATGTAGGTTATGATTGAATGCTTCACTAATGTTTATTATAAAAAGTCATAAATAAGACTCTTCCCTTTTGTAGCTTTGAAAATGTGAAATTGTTGCTATTGTCAAAAGTTTTTAATCAAGGTAAAATCACTTTACTTAAAACATTAATTTAGAAATAGAATATAGGCATGTCAGTTCCTAAATGCTGTTTCTGTTATACTTAATGACAGACAATACTCGGTATGAGATATTAAGTGGTGATTCTGATGCAGACATTTTTTCCTTTTATACCAATACACATACTTTAAGAAAATTATTATATAAGTTTATATTTATTGTAGAATTTTTGAAAAATAAAAGCCAGAAAGAAGAAAGGCCAGCAAAAACTGCTACTGGTGTTAAGTTTTCCATTCTCCTTTCTGTGGGTATATATCAATGTATGGCTTCTATAAATCCTTAATTTTTTAAAATTAAAAAAAATGGAATCATACCATTATGCTATTTTATAAACTTGATTTTTCTCATACCATAAAATATGGTAAATATCTTTCCCTGTGGCCACATAGTATACCATTTTACGTGTATACCATTTAACCATACCTTTATTTTTGGACACCAATTTCCAGTTTTTATAATAATTAATGCTGTGAACATACTTTCAACTATTTCTATACAACTTTTTTTCTCCACAAGATAAATTCCTTTGATTAGTTTTTGAGAGAACCTAGTCCTTTTTTTTTTGTTTTGTTTTAAGAAGAGAGGACGTCACTTGACCTTAAATCATTCGTTTAACCCCAGCACTTTGGGAGGCCGAGGCAGGTGGATCACGAGGTCAGGAGTTCGAGACCAGCCTGGCCAAGATGGTGACACCCCGTCTCTACTAGAAATACAAAAATTAGCCAGGTGTGCGCCTGTAGTCCCAGCCACTCGGGAGGCTGAGGGAGAAGAATCACTTGAACCTGGGATGTGGAGGTTGCAGTGAACTGAGATCGTGCCACTGCACTCCAGCCTGGGCGACAGAGCGAGACTCTGTCTCAAAAAAAAAAAAAAAAAAAAAAAAAATTGATCATATGCTATGTATTCAGGCAGTGCGCAAGGTGTTAGGGATTCATTAGTGAGCAAAACAGATGTGGCCCCCACTCTGGCACTTAACTTGAAGGTTAAGATGTGGGAGTGTATGCCAGGCATAACAGGTACTACATAGGTTTTTTTTAAAAAAAAAATTCCAGCATCTTTTAGGTACTGACTGTGTACTTCAGCTAATCTTCATCATTTATGTATTTAGAAATTGTGACCTATAAAAGTTATTTAACTTTTTTTATAGCTCTTTTTTTTTTTTTCCTTTTTACAGTTGGTGGGCCAGTTTATTGCTAGAGCTGTTGGAGATGGAATTTTATGTAATACCTATATTGATAGTTACAAAGGAACTGTAGATTGTGTGCAGGCTAGGTAAGTAAATCACTTTTCCTACTTAGAATTTCAAAATAGGGGAAAATTCTACAGGATCCTATTGAAATGACACTTGTGTTAATCAGACACTCTGTACATCTGTTTGTCACTTCTCTATATTCTCCACTGTTAAAATGGAGAGACTATTGGCATGATATACCAGGAAGAGGACAGTACTATAATGGCAAAGTTCTGGAGTTTAGCTAAATCATTAATTACCTTCATGTCAAGCCACTCTTCTTTGGGCCTCAGTTTCTTTATTTATGAAACAAAACCATTGGACAGATCTTTAAGTTCTGTTTTCAGGTTCTAGCATTGTGTAGTAGTTTAATATTCTAATAAGATGGATAACCTTAAGAAGAGAGGCCTCATTTATAGTTTTATTTTGTATTTATCTACTGTAGAAATCTTAGTCAGAAAATATCTTTTTCACTCTTGTGATTTAGTATAATTAATATGATATTTGGTATAACTAAATGTGATATTTGGGAGTTATGCTATTTGATTTTTCTTAACTTCTTGGAGACTTGGACTTAGCCATATCTTAGTTTTCCTCAGGTCTATATATTAAGTTAATTTTCTAGGGCTACTTCACATCATAGTGGAATGGTGTCCCTGGGTAGGAAGGCATGGATCTAGGTGAAAGTTAATTATATGTGAAGTGTTTCTTCTCAGTGTAGATCAGTTATTTTGTAATGTGTTTTGATTTTTCTTGAATGAGAAATGAAATAGAGCATGAGAATATTAACATGAGAATCAACTTCTTTTTGCTCCTTTTTGTTTTGAAAAAGTGTTTTGAATTTTATTTTGCTTTTATGTTATGTGAAAGATTTAGGGCATATAGGATTTTGTCAGCTTTATCCCTAATTTAGTAAACTTTAGGTATGTCCAGCTATCAAACTTAAATTTTTTTTCTTTCTCTGTAGAGCTGCTCTGGATAAGGCTACCGTGCTTCTGAGTATGTCTAAAGGTGGAAAGCGTAAAGATAGTGTGTGGGGCTCTGGAGGTGGGCAGCAATCTGTCAATCACCTTGTTAAAGAGGTAATGATTGGGTATTGTTTTTAACTTAATTTATATGTATTCCTCTGAGTGAAATAAATTGTGGCTACTAGCTGGTATTTTTATGGACAAAAATTAAGTTCGGTCTTACAGCTGCAATTGGAAAATGAAATAATTTTTTTTATATGTGGCTTTATAACCTTTTATTATAAATTATATGATTAAAAAATAAGTGTTAAAATGGCTTTCATGAATAATTATAAGCAAGCCATCTATGAACTTCAAAGGAATGCCTGAAATCTTTTTCTTATATTATTAATTTTCAAATGCTGTTGAAATGAGATTTTTCTGTGTTTTAGCTATTCAATAAATATGCTTTTATATGAGCAATTTAAAACTAGATAGTCTTAAATAATGAGTTATGAATTATGAGCACTAGAGCAGATCAGAGTGTTAGATTTTTGTGAGGAAATTCACTACCCATATGCATGTTTTAAAAGAAAATTGATTGTAATCCCAGCACTTTGAGAGGCTGAGGCGGGTGGATTGCTTGAGGCCAGGAGTTTGAGACCAGCCTGGTCAACATGGTGAAACCCCGTTTCTACTAAAAATACATAATAATTAGCCAGGCATGGTGGTGCGCACCTGTAATCCCAGCTACTCGGGAGGCTGAGGCACCAGTATTGCTTGAACCCAGGAGGAGGAGGTTGCAGTGAGCTGAGATCACACCACTGCACTCCAGCATGGGTGACAGAGCAAGACTCTGTCTCAAAAAAAAAAAAAAAAAAAAAAGCGATTTATTGCATTAAAATGCCAGATTTATTCCCTATGGATTTTTTTTTTTTCTGGCTGCATTGTGGTATTCTATAACAAGAAACCAAAAAACAGAAAAAACTCCTTATCTGCAGATCTCTTTAAGAAAAGGCATGCAACTAGAAGATTTGTAGTTCATGTGCTTCTGATTTTTGAGTATAATCTTTTCATGTAACTATAATTTTGATTTTTAGTAAGTCTTTTAATGAGGGGTGTGTGTGTGTGTGTTTGTGTATGTGTATCTAGCTTAAGTGTTAAGGAGTTCAAAATGTAGTTAGAGCCTTGACTGTTTTTGCTTTTATATATGTTAAAATAGATGAGTCAGTGTTTGTAATGTCGTGATTGCAGTATCTGTTTTTTAAAAATTAAACAATTATTAGAAAAATTGAGGTATAAAAATAGTCAAGATGCCAGGGCAATTAGGCAGGAAAGATAAAAGGCATCCAGATTGGAAAGAAGGAGATAAAACTAGTTGTATTCCCAGATAACATGATCTGTATACAGAAAATTTGAATGAATCCACAACATTTTTTAACTCCCCAAAACTGAAACCAAACTATTAACTAAAAAATGAGTTCAGAAAGGTTGCAAGATAAAAGATCAGTACACAAAATTCAATTCTCTATACAGTAGGAATGAATGATCTGAAATGCAATTATTGCATTTGTGATAGCATCAAAAATAAAATACTTAGGAATAAATTTAACAAGATAAATGCAAGTCTTGTACACTGAAAACTGCAAAACAGGTTGAAAGAAATTAAGGAAGACCTAAATAAATAGAATGATCTCCCATGGTTATGGATTAGGATACTTAATATTGTTAAGATGGTAATACTCTCCAAAATTAATATTTTTGGAAACTGGACAAGCTGTTTTATGGTGTGTGAATTCTCTCTCAATAAAGAAAATTGACAAGATAAAAATCGAAATAAAACTGCCAGTATATGAGTTTGAGGTTGACATTATTTGGATATTTGCTTACATGGAAGGGTTGGATCAAAGAAGACTTTTAGAAATGTATAAATGTATTTGTAATTTATCATTCTCAGAAGTGCATGGAATTTGATGGGGGATATTTTTAATACTTCTAAAGTTATGTAACAAATGTTAAAAGTAAGTAATATAATTTGAATAACAAGTACAGTCATGTGCCACATAATGATGTTTTGGTCAGTGACGGACTGTGTGGGATGGTGGTGGTCCCATAAGGTTATAACGGAGCTGAAAAATTCCTATCGTTGAGTGATATGGAGGCAGTTGTAATGTTGTAGCACAGTTACTTTATTTTTTCATAAATTTAATGTAGCCTAAGTATACAGTGTTTATAAAGTGCATAGCCAGTGTATGGGTAATGTCTTAGGCCTTTACATTCACTAACCACTCACTCATTGAATCACCCAGAGTAACTTCCATCCTGAAAGCTCTATTCATATTGAGTGCTCTATACAGGTGTATCATTTTAAAAATCATTTACACTGTTTTTTACTGTACCTTTTCTATGTTTAGATACACAAATACCATTGTGTTCCAATTGCCTATATTATTCAATATAGTGACCTGCTGTACAGATTTGTAGCCTAGGAGCAATACGCTATACCATATAGCACTGGTGTGTAGTAGGCTATACCATCTAGGTTTTTGTGAGTATACTCTATGATGTTTGCACCATGACAGAGTCATCTAACACACTTTTCAGAATGTATCCCTGTTAAACGATGCATGACTATGCATTAGTTTGTAATTGTAAAAATACTCAAATGCTATGCTTTAAATATTTACTTACATGTAAATATTACAATACATATTTACTTACATGTAAATATTACATCCTAAAGCATGACAGCAATTAAATTTTACTTTACCTTTTATGAAAATATCTTATAGAAGTTGGAAGGATACTTAAATATGATTTTTTTAATTCAGTCAGCCAACATTCAACATTCAGACAACTAGATATGTGCCCACCAAATACAAAGGGGATTTTAACAAATAACATATAGGGAAAAATATTCCTAGTTGAAACTCTTGTGCTGAAAAAGTTCTCCCACTTTTTTGAGATGTTCAAGTTGGAGCAGGAAAATCAAGACTTGTCTCTTTAGCTACAGCTGGAAACTGAATTATTGAACATTTTAGATAATGAGTTTAAAATTCTCAGTTGTAGAGAAAAGAGAAACTATGTGGAAATCTTTGCCCTCTCTAGTAATGCCCCATTATCATCTCTCATTTTTTGGCTCTCAGTGCACTAGTAAGAGCATCTTGATAGAAGTGAAATATTTTATGCCACTTTATGTTGAAACTTTGTTAGTGCCCTCTAGTGGTGTTTAAAATCCCTTATTTTTAGTGGCACACTAGAGCATTATGGTCACAACCCAGGACGCATGCATTATAAACCTATTCGTAGATCTCAGTGATTCAGACACACTGAAGCATTGCATTTGAATCATAATTATGAACCATTTAAAAATTGGGGATTTATTTTTTAATTATGAAAAATTCTGTTATAATAGTACCACATCCAATGTATATGTTATTAGCTGTTTGTTACCCACTATTTCATTATATTAGAATGAGGGCAAATAATCCTGTAGGCAAGCACGATATTTTAAAAGTTAGGAATTCTAACACATCTCAACTTTTAAATCTAACAGATTGATATGCTGCTGAAAGAATATTTACTCTCTGGAGACATATCTGAAGCTGAACATTGCCTTAAGGAGCTGGAAGTACCTCATTTTCACCATGAGCTTGTATATGAAGTAAGATTACCTTGCCATGTCAAAGATAATTATTAAGTGTTCCTTTTTGTACTGTAGCGACTTATGCTTTTTAAATAATGTACATCCTTTTTTTAATATCAAAGGAGGAAGTGGTTATTAAATTTCTACGATTACAAAAGGCATCTAGGTGCATTTTAGGAGCAGTTTCATATATGAATTAACCAAAAATTCACTCATTGATTCAATTTTTAGGCTATTATAATGGTTTTAGAGTCAACTGGAGAAAGTACATTTAAGATGATTTTGGATTTATTAAAGTCCCTTTGGAAGTCTTCTACCATTACTGTAGACCAAATGAAAAGAGTAAGTATAACATTGTTTTTGAACAACTTTTAGGATTATGTCTTAAATATATGATTGAATACAGATTATGAATTGTCAGTGAAATTTTCTTTAGGTATGTTTAGTGTTAATATGCCTATATGTTTTGTTTTTTCTTAATGGTAATGTTTGAGGTTTGAACCTTTTGCAACCATTTCTTGGAAAGTAACACTGCAGTGTTTTTTTTTTTTTTTTTTTTTAACCTACTTTAACAAATGTAATTATGTATTCTACCTCAAGGGTTCGGTTTCTAAGATGTGACAATTTCTATTTTATATCTAGAGAGAAACAGGAACCTTTAACTTTTAACAAATTATAAAGTACTTTTTTACTATTAAAAATTTTATGATTATTGTTTTAAATGTTTGTGAGGTTTTTGTTTGCCTTGTATTTTTTTAAAAAGGTAGTAAGTGTAAATAGAGAAGTAGATGGGAAAGGAGTTTGCCCAATGTCTGATGTCTGCTTACAGCTCTTTTAAGAGAACAGTATTTAAAAAAAAAAATTTTAGCTATGTAACTAGTTTTACTTATTTTTTTATTTATATTTTTAATTTTAGATATCAGAGGGGTACATGTACAGGTTTGTTAGATGGGTGTATTGTGTGATGCTGAGGTTTGGGCTTCTAATTAATGATCCTGTCCCTCAGGTAGTAAATATAGTACCTGATAGGTAATTTTTCAACTCTTGTCCTCTTTCCTACCTCCCCACTTTTGAAATTCCCAATGTTTATTGTTCCCATCTTCATGTGTGTGTGTACCCAATGTTTAGCTCTCACAAGTGAGAACATGCATTATTTGGTTTTATGTTTGTGATAATTTTCTTAGGATAATGGCCTCCAGCTGCATCCACGTTGCTGCAAAGGACATGATTTTGTTCTTTTTTATGGCTGTGTAGCATTCCATGGGCATATATGTACCACATTTTCTTTGTCTAATCCACCATTGATGGGCACTTGGATTGATGCCATGTCTTTGCTGTTGTGAATAGTACCCGATAAATATACAAATGCAGGTGTCATTTTGGTAGAATGATTTATTTTCCTTTGGGTATACACCCAGTAATGGGATTGTTGGGTTGAACGGTAATTCTATGTTGAGTTCTTTGAGAAATCTCCGAACCACTTTCTACGGTGGCTGAACTAATTTGCATTCCCACCAACAGCGTATAAACCTTCCCTTTTCTCCTCAACCTTGCCAATGTCTGTTATTTCCTGACTCTAATAAAAGAGAACAGTTGTAAAACACTGTAACAAATCTACTTTCTGTGCTTCTCACGATTCAAATCTGACTTCAGTTTAACCATTTGAATATTTGGCCTTAAATACAGATTGATGACATAGTGATGGATTGTGTTTTATGACATTTATTTTATATGGGCTAACAATTCTGCATGTAATTTCATTGTTGTAGGGTTATGAGAGAATTTACAATGAAATTCCGGACATTAATCTGGATGTCCCACATTCATACTCTGTGCTGGAGCGGTTTGTAGAAGAATGTTTTCAGGCTGGAATAATTTCCAAACAACTCAGAGATCTTTGTCCTTCAAGGTACTTTATTTAAATACTACTTTCTCAACGTAAAATAGTGGATGAGGTCTTTGGGAAGGTTAACTGCTAAGTTAATTTATCGTTCCCTGAAGTCACTGAAGAACGTGACTCTTGTGAGTTCATGGAGAAAGAATGGCGAAGCTTGTTTTAGCCCCCTTGTAAATCTGTACAGGACTGCCTCATGAAGTCCTAGTTTATGTGAAAGAAACTAATCTTGTGGAGCAGGTCCTTTGTTGTAAGTAGTTTCAGTGTTATTTTAGAGTAGGTATTATCAGTGATAAGATGAGAAAATTGAGGCTTAGGGAGGTATAATGTACTTTTTCTAAGGTCACATGGCTAGTACATGGTAGAAGCCAAGTATGAATTCAGGACTTTTCTGGCTTCAAAGATCTGGGCTCTTACCTGTACTGGATGTGGCTTCCTTGACTTCTTTACAGGTTGGAGAATTAGGGCTAATTGGATGTTCTCACTAGAAAGTGTGTGTGTTGGGGGGTGTGTGGAGGATGTTCTCACTGGAAAGTGTATGTGTGTGGGTGATTTTCCTTGGAGCTATTAATATTTTTGCTACTAGTTGGTAAGTTTTTTTGTTGTTGTTAAAGCTAATAATGAAGCTTATAATGTAATAATATAAATGTTTAGTAATAGCTAAACTTTTTGCTTGTGTGGGTCAGTTTTATATAATCTTAAGTTCTTATAATTTTTTATCTGGAAAATTTCTTAAGCTTTGATATTTTTAAGTGCATTGTAAGAATTAAAAGTCAGAAAAATATTTCCTGGTAGGGGCCTTTGCTTTAGAATTTTAGAAGCCATTAAAAGAGAGGGAAAAGAAAGTGATGAAAGATAGTTTAATAGCTTTACTAGAAATGTTTGGAAATACAGGCGTTAGCTTGGTGATGGCAGGATTTATGAATGGATGTGCCAAGTGATATACATCAGTAAAAACTCTGAACTTTGGCCTTCTTATTATTGACTGCTTTTTCATTCCCTACCTTGGTCTCATAATATACAGTCTGAAGCCTTTATGTTCAAGATGATGTAGCTGTTTTCCACTTAGACTTAATATGAAAAGGGGCCAGTACCCTGGCACTGGCTTTTTGAAAGTTTTTCAGCCTCTGTTTGAAAGTCTGATTGTTTCTGTGTGGCTTTATTCTCAAGGGTCACATGAGGCCATAAACTTTCTGTGTATACATACCATACAGCTTTGACTTGGGTCCTTCATCTTTTAGCCTATTTGGGTGAGGTGCACATTTGTATGTGGTTTTGCATGCTTGTGCCTATTGGCCTGGGGTCAGAGAGTAAGGGCTAATGTTGCCTAAGTTCTATTTCCCACTTACTGCTTTAGGCCACTGGCCAGCTGTTCCTTCTGGGCTATTGCCACTACATGTAGCTAAGAGTGTGGTTACATTATAGAGCAGGGCTTCTTGAGTTTGACAAAGCACGAATCCCAAAATGGGGCATAGGCTGTAATTCTGATTTTTTTCCACATTCAAGTTATGGCTTTTCTACAGTTGATAAAACATTTTTTTTAAATTGCCAAACATGGATATTTTGATAGGTTCCACAGCTCCAGTTTGCATAATTCTGAATTATGTTAGTGTTTCCTATTTGGCTTACTGTTAAGCTTACAAATAATAATTAGAAATTAATTAGAAATAATTTTAAATTTCTAAATAACATGTTTTAGTTTGAGTCAAATTTTTTTAACGTGACTCTGTTTGGATAGTGAACTTACTAAAACAAAAACTCAGATTTGATATTGATGTTTTATGCTAAGATATATAGTAGGGAGTCTTTTCCAAAGGAATTAGAGGCATGCTTTTTTTTTTTTTTTTAATGGAAAACCCTTTAAAAGCTAACACGTAACGAAAAAATACCAAGTTTTTAATTTTTTTATATATTGACTATAGTCAGAATTTGTATCTGTTTTCATGTCTTTTTTTTCTTCATTACAGGGGCAGAAAGCGTTTTGTAAGTGAAGGAGATGGAGGTCGTCTTAAACCAGAGAGCTACTGAATATAAGAACTCTTGCAGTCTTAGATGTTATAAAAATATATATCTGAATTGTAAGAGTTGTTAGCACAAGTTTTTTTTTTTTTTTTTTTAAGCACTTGTTTTGGGTACAAGGCATTTCTGACATTTTATAAACCTACATTTAAGGGGAATTTTTAAAGGAAATGTTTTTTCTTTTTTTTTTTTTTTTTCGAGGGGGCAAGGAGGGACAGAAAAGTAACCTCTTCTTAAGTGGAATATTCTAATAAGCTACCTTTTGTAAGTGCCATGTTTATTATCTAATCATTCCAAGTTTTGCATTGATGTCTGACTGCCACTCCTTTCTTTTAAGGACAGTGTTTTTTGTAGTAAAATCACTGGTTTATACAAAGCTTTATTTAGGGGGTAAAGTTAAGCTGCTAAAACCCCATGTTGGCTGCTGCTGTTGAGATACTGTGCTTTGGGAGTAAAAAAAGAAAGTTATTTCTTTGTCTTAAAGAATTTTTTAAAAATTAGTCATGAGACTTATTCATCTTTCCAGGGAACATACTGATTGGTCTTAAAAGACTAGACAGTTAAGTAAAAGGTGGCTGGAACATCTATTTTTCTACAAAACTGGAAAAATGAACCTGGTTCTAGAAGAATGTACACCAAAATAAAACATGTGAAGCAGTGTTGATTCTTTATTGGGAGTACATTTTTTTAGGTCTCTTAAACTTTAATTTCACACAGTAAATTTTGAATCTCATAAGGAAGCATATTTGAACCTAGTCAATTTAATCTTAGTGTTCCCTTGAAAACTTTTTTTCCCTACAAAATTTTAAGTGAAAAATACAATAGTAAATTAAGATTACACTGGGGGAAAAAATGCAGGTATCACTTTACTCCATTGTTATCTGACCTAGAGCTTAATTAAGTTTTAGAAATATGTAATACCTTCCATCATTCCATCATCCTTAAATTCTGTTACCAAATAATGGCTAATGTTACAAAAAGTTATACTCCAGAGACCCAAAGCTTGACATTTACCTAATGTATGAGAAAATATTACCAATTAACAATAAAGAATGATCATATTTTTAACCTCTTTTACATAGCCTAATAACTCAGCAAGGCCTCAATGTCTGTGCTAATTTAAACTGCCAAATATTGACTGCAGCAAACAAGAATTATATTCAGAATTTATGAGGGTACTGTTAGGAGTATACTGCTTACAGGTTTAGATATAGTCTGTTAGAATTAAAACCAAGTTTAATGTTCATATTTACCTCATGGGCTTTATCAAGCCCATATTACCTCGGCTTATATAGTTACCATTTTTAGGTTTTTAATTGTTTGACACTTGGATGATAAATGCAGTCATTTTATTCTCAAGTGCTTAAAATTAATGTAATTAAAAGCTTAGCTGACTACAGAATAGGTGAGGGTTTCTTAAAAATGAGATTTAAGGGCTAGGCATGGTGGCTCATGCCTGTAATCCCAGCACTTTGGGAGGCCGAGGTGGGCGGATCACTTGAGGTTGGGAGTTCATGACCAGCTTGACCAACATGAAGAAACCCTGTCTCTACTAAAAATACAAAAGTAGCCAGGCATGGTGGCGCATGTGTGTAATCCCAGCTACTTGGGAGGCTGAGGCAGGAGAATTGCTTGAACCTGGGAGGCAGAGGTTGCAGTGAGTCGAGATGGTGCCATTGCTCTCGTTTGGGCAACAAGAGTGAAACTCTTGTCTCAAAAAAAAAAAAAAAATGAGGTTTAAGACAGTTTTGTCATTACTGGTGGGATCTGGTCACACAAGATCGCATTAAACGTGACATGGCACATAAAATTGGTTTAAAAATTTTGTTTTTTAATTACGTAATGTAAAAGCCCAACACACACTTTATGCAAGATTGGAATGTATCTTCAAATTCAGATTTAATAAACATGTAAAGATCCTCTGTATATAAAAGTGGTATTTAATCCCTTGTGCCCAAGAATGCTATAAAAGATCCCAAGAATGTTATCTATAAAAGATAGCAATAGGAATGGTGAACAAATAATCTGCAATTCTAAAAACATGACTTAAACCCCATAAAACTTGGTTCACAGTTTAACTGTTTATGTTCAATACAAACCAGAGTGTTTACATTCACAATACAAATTTCATCAATCTTGGATATTTCTGTATTTCTATGAATACTATCAATTTTATTGATAACACATACTTTCAGCACACAGAAGCATATTTTCTAGTTATTGTTAAATAGTAGATAAGGCAGGTTGTTCCCTAAAGTGCTCAGTTATCATTCAGTGGGTTATTTGCCGTTGATCCTTTTCTGCCATTTCTTGTTGGCGAATTGTATTCTGTGCTGCTTGATGCATTTTCTCTAGTTTTTCCAGAGTCAGAGATTTTAAGGGTAAAAGTTTGGGTTTACACAGCACCATTGTCGTTATATCTTCCACAAACAATGGCCCTAAGTTTAACAGAAATAAGAATTAATTCAAGAAAGATAACCCAGTTGTTTGGTAGTTGGATTTGCAGCTAGAATGAAGGTCTAAAAAATTAATCTCTTGTCACTGAAAAACTCTTGGACCTAAATTGAGTTTTGCTGTGGAACCAGAAAGATCATTGTCACTCTATAAGCACATTTCTTACTAGTAGGGTGCTTCTGAGGAAGACAAGTTTTGAGCGTTCTACCCAAGAATCTATGCTACCATAAGACACAACTTTTTGTGCCAGAAGTTTAATTTTAAAATAAGATTTGGCAGAATATATATATATATACATAGTGCAAAAAAATATAGCAAAGTATGATATTTAACGTAAATATTCAAATGACTGAAGGTTTAAACCTTCGGCTTTTCTTACTGTTGCTTCAGGTTTCTCTTTCTCCACTTTCAGACCTTATTTAACATAGTAAATTCCATTATTTCTTTCATTGAAGTTTCATATTGAGTCGGGCATGGTAGCTCTTACCTGTTATCCCAGCACTTTGGGATGCCAAAGGGGTTGGATTGTTTGAGCCCAGGGGTTTGAGACCAGCCTAGGCAACACATTGAGATCCCTTCTCTACAAAAATAAAAGCAAATTAGCCAGGCATGGTAGCACATGCCTGTAGTACTAGCAAATCAGTAGGCTAGGGCAGGAGCCCAGTTGTTCAAGGCTGCGGTGAGCTACGATTGTGCCAACTGTACCCAAGCCTGGGTGGCAGAGTGACAACCTGTCTCTTAAAAAAATTCATAATGTAATTAGCAATTTTAGGAATTAGCTAATTAATAGGCAATTTTAGGTATAAGAAACAATGTTTCATTTGTTATCCTTTTACTGGATGTCATGAAAAAGCATATAGTAAAAGACAGTAAATGAGATAATACGGAACACAATAGCTGCAGATGTTTAGCTATTAAGCCTGCTATGTGACACTGCCTATCACTTCTTTAATCAATGACCTCAATATTTGTGATGTACATACCTTGCTTTGGAAGAACTTCCCGGAACATTGACTTCACTTCCGCCATATCTGAGTTGTTGGATATAGTGTTTTTTCCTTCAATGAGAAATCAGTATTATTCAAGAATAAATTCCCAAAGCAGACTGCCTGAGACATTTCCATTGTAGTTTAAGAAGTAAAATCCAAATTCCTATAGAAAGTGAACTACCCTAACCTTGTATAATATTGCCATTAATTTCCTGTGACCTTGGGATAGTTTGTATAAGCATTTAGATCTTGTCAGCTTCCATTAGTCAGTTGTGGTGTTAACTACAAGGCTAGGTGTTGTAATTTTTTTTCTCTCATAGTGAAAACTTGGTAGAGCTTCAGTTTTTAAGGCAAAGATGATTAATATCATCTGAGGAAAAGGTATTTGTGTGTAGCCAGCGTGGTTCGTTGATAGCATCTCCCCTGAATGGTAGGTGACAAAAAACATGACCACCATTTGATGGGGGTGGTGAGGCAGGTAGTTAGGAAAAGTAGGAACTGGCAGGCTAACATTTCCTAAGATTCCTACTTGTCTCAACGGCCAACAGCTGGTTTCTACTTTGTGTCTAACAAAAAGAATCCTATGGATCACTGACTACACAGCTGCAATTGGTAACGAAGTAATACAATAGGTGAAATTGGCTCTTGCAGAACAGAAATAGAGTTTCAGTTTACTATTTTCCTCTCATACCGAGATTCTATATGTGAAAGGACCAACAATATTTAACTATGAGTATTTGTTATGAACATCCCAGCATATATGCCATTTTTGCCAGTGACATTTGCTCCAAGTATTACAGCCAAGATTCTGCTATGCTGTGTGTTCAAGGTGTTCTGGACTAAGCTGTAGAATGATCCCTTTCCAAACACAGATGCTTTTCTAGACGGTCCCACCCACTCAGTGATTCACCTTGCTGATGCAACCTTACCATGCATCTTTCACAACATCACCCCCACAGATTTATTATTTACAAAGTGGTGAATCTGGCTTGGTGCCTGCCTTTACCAACCGCTGCAAATTAATTATAATCAAGTGAAGCTTCTTCTGGTCTTTGTTATTCCCGCTCCACTACTTTGACATTCCTAATAAAAGCTTCCTACTCTGTATTCAAGTCTCTTCCTCTCTCTTGCTCAGATTCTTATTCTGGAACGTCTAAGTTCCTGAAAACCTCTATCTGCTTTCCAGAACTTTGTCATCAAACTTCACCCCTATACTGCTCTAACAGGGAGAGATGATGAAATAAGTAATGGACCAGGAATAAAGCAACTCATCACTAAATGGAATGTGAAATAAATACAATACACAATTTCCTTAGACTGCACAGCTTCTCCTACCATATTCTTTTCTTTTTAGGCCTGCCAGTGGTACCTAGTGATCACTGCCTTTTTTTTTTTTTCCAGGTTAGGATGAAGGTTACTAGCATTGCAGACCCCCTGATTAGCCTTGAATTGAACTATCAAAACCACCACCTAGCCTCTCCATTAAATACATCACAGTGAAAATATTCATTATGATCACATTTCTTTATTTGAAGCAAACCTGACATGATATGCCAGTGAAAGGGAGGACATTATAGATGTTGATAAATGTGAAGGAAATACACAGGAGCTAAGGATTTTTATATGTATCACCAAAATGCTAAAGTGGTAGATAAACAACTCTTAGCTGTTATATAGTGTAAGCAACTCCAGCTACTCTGAATTGTCGCTATCCTTTGTTTTCTCTTAGTCTGATACCTCTTTCACATCCAAAATCTGGCCTGACAAAAACAATGAAACTTGGTGCACTACCAAACCTCAGTTCTCTGTTTGACTAAGCTGCCATTGTTACTGTAAAGGGTGTGGAGCCAAAGGGATGGTAGGGAGTGGGCTGCGCCTAGTGTGGGGGAGATCAGTGCCAGTCACTTGCCTGGATAGAATGTCTGTTTTAATAGGGTTGGTTCTTGTTTCTAGGCCCCCTTAGGCATTGGCAAGAAAGAAACAGGAAGGGAAGGGCTAAAATAAGCAAGGTGGTGGTTGGATGGCCAGCACTGGCTGGGCTACACTTTCTTGATAATCAGCTGCCCTGGGAGTCCAGAGTAGGAAGGAGTACAGTCATGTGTTTCTTAATGATGGGATATGTTCTGAGAAATGCATCATTAGGTGGTTCTGTCATGGTGCAAACATCCTAAGAGTGTACTAACACAAACCTAGATGGTATAGCCTCTTACACAAACCTAGATGGTATAGCCTAATATAAACCTAGGCTATATGGTAGAGTGTACTGGGCCTAGGCTATAAACTTGTACATGTTACTGTACTGAATACAGTAGACAACTGTAACACAATGGTATTTGTGTATCTTAACATAGACAAAGTAAAATGTTCTGCCACAATATCATGAGCATTACAACGGGGTATGACATCATTAGGCAATAGGAATTTTTCAGCTTCATTATAATCTTATAGAACCACTGTTGTATATGCAGCCTACTGCTGATCACATGTTGGTATACAGACAGTATTTCCTTCTCCCACACGGCCTGCTAATAGCCAGACATGGGTGATTTGCTTAGAGTAATGTACTGTAAGCAGTTGTGGCTACTTTTAAGAGAACTTTCTTGTCAGGTGAGATGTATTTAAACCAGGGACAGATGGGCCAAGGGAGAAACATAACAGCTATGGCTGAAATTCATGTGTATTCTACAACTGCCATGGCCATTTAATTCAATAAATATGTGAGTTTTTTTTTTATCATATGCCAAGCATTGTTCATAATTAACAGGACAAAAACCCAAACTTTTGCCTTTTTGGAGCCTACAGTCTAGAATAAGGAGAGAAACAACAGCATGCCAGAAGGTGGTAAGAACTATAGAAAATAACGTAAAGGGGATTAAGGAATGCTGAGGGGGGTGGTATTTCAGTTTTAAGAAGAAAATCATGATGACCTCATTAAGAAGGTGACATTTAAGCAAAGACTGCTTTTGTGTGTATGAGTGCATGTGTAATGTCTTTTTAAACTGCAAAAAAGTTAAAAGTCTGATAGTATCCACAGGTAGGGACGGTATAGGGAAATTAGCACTGTTGTTAAGCTTTTTTAGAGGGATATTTTGCAGTACTGTATCTACTAAAACTAAATATGCACAATTTTGACTCATAGTAATTGGTTCTAAAGAACACAAATGTGTAAAAATAAAAGCGTGTTCATTAAAGCATTGTGTTGAATAGCAAAATGTTCAGCAATAGATGAAGCTAACTAAATGTTCACCAGCAGATCGAAGGTTAAATAAATCATGGAACATCCATAGAACGGAATACTATGCCAAATTAAAAAGTGATGCAGATTGTCAAGGCATACCTTAAGAGAAAACATTAAATTACAGAAAATGAAATTATTCTTACATTAATAGAACCAAACTTATAATGCTCACAGAATACAGTGTCCATCATTTTTTGAAGGCCTTGGTTTAGGTAAATGGAAAATAATCTGCTGTTTCCTTTTCTTACACAGATTCTAAAGTTTGTAATTTCTCCCAGAGATAATAGTTTTGATGAACAGTGCATTCCAAAATCATGACAAGGTACGCAAACCTGTTGTAGCTATTTGAGCTGGATGTCTAAAATTAATGCTGAAAAACTTGAAGGAAAACCAAATCTTTGTCATGAAATATTTTACTCTGTTTTAGGAGTGAGAGTTAAAACGCAGGTCTAGGATGGATTATTGCCTTCAAATCAATCACATACATTTGGCAAGTTAAAAATCCCTGGTGTGGGGGCTGGGCGCGGTGGCTCACACCTGTAATCCCAGCACTTTGGGAGGCCAGGCGGATGGATCACAAGGTCAGGAGATCGAGATCATCTTCATGGTGAAACCCCGTCTGTATTAAAAATACAAAAAATTAGCCGGGCGTAGTGGTGGGCGCCTGTAGTCCCAGCTACTCCGGAGGCTGAGGCAGGAGAATGGCGTGAACCTGGGAGGCGGAGCTTGCAGTGAGCCGAGATCGTGCCACTGCACTCCAGCCTGGGCGACAGAGCGAGACTCCGTCCTCCCCCCACCCTCCCCCCCAAAAAAAATCCCTGGTGCGATTTAGTTGGATAACCAAACTAAATAATGGGTGTGAGACCAGACTAGATCACTGAAGTGTCCTTCTGAACTTGGAGAATGTATTATTAGTGGTCCTCAAATTTTCTACTTGCATACTCCCAAAGAGATTTTGGAAAACTAGGTATCACTTCATACATTGATGTTTAACTTTCTTATCATAAATTTAAATTATAAAGGATATAATTTCCAGCATATTTAAAAATAACTGTTACCTCAGTCTTTTAAAAACATATCCAATATAATCTAAATATAACAGCAATTTGATAGCTACCATCATCCATTAATAAAAAGAAGATCATTTTTAAGTTAGAAGTTTTATATCATCTTTTTTTCTTCCTGGACCTCTATTTCCAACCCACTTTATTCTAGTGTAACGTATTTTCATGCCTTTTTTTTTTTGAGACGGAGTCTTGCTCTGTCGCCCAGGCTGGAGAGCAGTGGCGCGATCTCGGCTCACTGCAAGCTCCGCCTCCCGGGTTCATGCCATTCTCCTGCCTCAGCCTCCCGAGTAGCTGGGACTACAGGCGCCCGCCACCAAGCCCGGCTAATTTGTTTTGTGTATTTCTAGTAGAGATGGGGTTTCACCGTGTTAGCCAGGATGGTCTTGATCTCCTGACCTCGTGATCCGCCCACCTCGGCCTCCCAAAGTGCTGGGATTACAGAGGTGAACCACCGTGCCTGGCCTCATGCCTGGTATTTTAATGATCATCCTATCATACTTCTTTGCTACAAAAATGTTTATAAATTTAAACTTTAAAATATTTTGGATTCAGTTATTACAACTGGCACAAAATTGGTCAAAATGAATTACACATTGATAAAGCAATTGTTGAACATAAAAGTTATTGGCCATATATCTGTTAATAAGAAGACAGCTTTATTTTCTCAATTAGTTCACGTATATACATGGCTGAAATTTACTTATTGCTACAATTCTATTCTTCTTCCTTTTTTTTGAGATGGAGTCTTGCTCTGTTGCCCAGGCTGGGGTGCAGTGGCACGATCTCGGCTCACTGCAACCTCCGCCACCTGGATTCAAGCAATTCTCCTGCCTCAGACTCTCGAGTAGCTGGGGATTACAGGCGCATGCCACCATGCCCGGCTAATTTTTGTATTTTCAGTAGAGACGGGGTTTCACCATGTTGGCCAGGCTGGTCTCGAACTTCTGACCTCAAGTGATCCACCCCCGTTGGCCTCCCAAAGTGCTGGGATTACAGGCGTGAGCCACTGTGCCCAGCCCTATTCTTCATTTTTGTAGATGTAAACACTGAGATGAAAATGGGAAAATTTTTTTCAATCTTTGAACTTACGTTATATGCTAACAATCACGTAGTGACCTATCATCAAGAAATAATTTTAAATGACCAGCAGACTACTCAATTAGGTATTCCTTCAGTATTGTTGAAAGCTGAGAACAGTCTCTTGACTTGCAAAAGCACTACTTAATAATTAGCGAAGCCCTTAGTCTTTCTTACTTGAGTTACCAGTGTTTCCTTGTCTCTGTGTGTAGCTCCTAAGAGATGTTTATTTCCTGGAGCATTTTTGTCATAGTAAGATTCTACCAGGCTAGAGAGATGCCTTTCCTTCATATATCCTTAGAAAAATAATTGTGGGACTGGTGCGGTGGCTCGCATCTGGAATCCCAGCACTTTGGAAGGCCAAAGTGGGAGGATCGCTTGAGCCCCGTTCAAGACCAGCCTAGACAACAAAGCAAGACCTCATCTCTACAAAAAATTAACAAAAATTATTCGGGCATGATGGAGTGTGCCTGTTAGTCTCAGCTACTCGGGAGGCTGAGGTGAGGGTACTGCTTGAGCCTGAGTTTTAGGTTGCAGTGAGATATGATCACGCCACTGCATTCTAGCTTAGGTGACAGAGTAAGAGCTTGTCTCAAGAAAAAAAAAAAAAGAAAGAAAAGAAAGAAAAATGGTGAAAGAGGAGATAGGAAATGAGATGAAGCATGATGGTTTATCCACAGGTCCATTTTCTCAGGGAATGCATTATCAGCAGACACTACATATAAAAGTTTAGGATCTGAAAATTGATTGTTCTTAACCTCGCTTGCTTGTACACCCCTCCGATTGTCTTCAGGCATCTTGAAGGATATGCAAATCCTGGTATAAAGGATGGTGATTGATACAATAACCACGTTGTTCTTTAAGATGTTAATGGACTTTCTGATAAGATTCCATAGTTATTAAATTTGAGAAGCCCTGGGAAGGAAAAAAGTTAAATTTTCTTTTTAATAGCAGGACTGTTTAGAAACTTTAATATGCTAAAGTATGTGATACATTTCAAACAGGGAGTTGAGTATATATTGTTTCCTAAAGTTATTTGATTCTGGAATTCTTTAAAAGTGCAATTATGGGACCAGTATTGCCTAGAACACACTTTGTATTCCTAGGGCAATGTCACTTTCAATATGGCATATGTAGTAAGATGCTATATCTTAAGCACATTTAAGGAAAATACCAGTATTTACAAATAACTAATTTTGAAATTAGTAAAAGCTGTATTTCTTCTGAATGTAACACTTATTAAAATTAAGTGAAGAATGACTTTTTTCTCTGTTAAGTGAAAAGTTTAGACCATCCTGGACAAAGCTGTATTTTTATAAAGGAATTATTTAAATATGAAAAGATAAAATCTTGCAAAAGACTTGTAGACTTGGCAAAAATGACATCTTTTTCTCCTATCACAAGGATATCCTGATGTGGGGGTTTCTAGTGACACAAGTACAATATTTTGTGCCAAAATGTTAACTAATGATTATTTATGGGCCTTATTTCTACTTTCTATTACATGAACATCCATTACTAAGAAAGGGTTAAGAACTAAACTGAAGTATTCAAATAGCAAGTCATCTTATATTGAAATTTTAATTCAGCATCAAACTTACTAAGGCATAGTCTCTAGGCTTGAGGATCCTGAAGGATGGGGGTGGAGGGAGAAGAAACAGGCACATAAGCGAAGAAGCATAATGCAATATAAGTTCTATACTTAGAAGTATTTGTAAAAATGCCATGGGAACACAGAATAGGGAGCAATTGTGTCAGGTACAGATGATGGGGGAGGAACTTTAGGTGCAGGTAACAACAGTTTGTGCAGAGGCATGAAGATAGGCAACACAAAGCACATGGTGCATTATGGGGGAGGCAAGGAATGCTTAAAAAAAAAAAAAAAAGAGTTACGAGCAATCTGTCTGGAAACAAACCCTAACCATACTGCAATTAAATTGATTTTGAAGGAAATAAGGAGAACCACTGAAATATTTTAAGAATGAGAATGACCCGAACAGATCTAAAATGTATTCAGGAGGACAATTACAGGGCTATTTCAAATAGTTTAGGTGCAGGTGAAAAATGGGTGCTTCAACTGAGCACCTAGCTACGCTGTGAAATCATAAAGCTAGGGAAAGACAAGATTTAAGTAAAAGCTGTGATGGGGTGGTGATTAACTCAGGCCAGCAAAACAATGATATCCTCAACAGATTTTCCATTAATCAGGCAAGCATCTTCACAGAAACAACTTCAAACTGTAAAGACTAAGATTTATATAATTTTGTTATGAAAAGGTTGGCCTTTATTTTTTTTTGAGACGGAGTCTTGCTCTGGCACCAGGCTGGAGTGCAGTGGCGCGATCTCGGCTCACTGCAACCCCCACCTCCTGGGTTCAAGCGATTCCCCAGCCTCAGCCTCCTGAGTTGGGATTACAGGCATGTGCCACCACACCCAGCTAATTTTTTGTATTTTTAGTAGAGATGGGGTTTCATCATGTTGGCCAGGATGGTCTTGATCTCCTGACCTCGTGATCCACCCGCCTTAGCCTCCCAAAGTGCTGGGATTACAGGCATGAGCCACCGTGCCCGGCCAGAAAAGGTTGGCTCTTATGTCATCTTTTGAACTTAAATGTTGTGGACTTGCAGGAGACCTACAAGTGAAAGTCTTAGAAAAAGACAGAATCCTTCGCTAAGATCTTCCCTGCACACCTATTACATATTTGGGAAAACAGCCTAGCTCCTAGTTCTTTGTTCAAGAAAGTATAAATCTTTACAGTGGACAGAAATTGTGAGTTGATAGGCCAAATTAATGCTGTACCTTGTATTCTATTTGGAAATAAGCACTGGACAGTAAAGACTAGAGTGATAAACATGAGAATGATGTTGTTTTAGGTGACAACAAAAGCATTACTCTTTCAGAGTAGAAAACTAACAAATGTAACATAAAAATAATTTGGAATGATAAAGTACCTATACGAACAGATTTTTTCTTTCAACAAACATACTAAATGTCTATAATGTACCAGCCGTAGCTAAGTGAGAGAGACAGAGTAGGTAAAAACCAGTTCCTTTCTTTGGTGGAGGTGAGGTAGGGAATGAGACACACGTAAATAAATAATTATAATTGAATACAATGTACTTTAATAAAAGCATGCCTACTGTGCCTTAAGAAATGAAAACCATGAAAAACTTGGCTAAGGATAGGGGGGACAACGGGTGGTCTCTGAAGAAGAATTATTAAACATGACATTGGAGCTAGTCCCAGAAAGCTGAATGGGGGTTTACTAGGCAGAGAAGGAGATGTATAGCAAGGGGCAGATGTTCTAGACAAAGCGAAAAATACGTTCAAATGAAGAAGCATTAAAAAAAGTGTTCTGTCGGAGGACATGGCTAGAGTGCAGTGTGTGTACAGTGTGCATACAGTGTGCACCAGGTATTGTGGTGGGACTGACCAGCTGGAGGCCAGTTCACACTCAGTCTGCAACGCTGAATTTGGACTTCATATCCTATAGTCAGGAGGGAGCTAACTGGATGGTTCTAAGCAGTTACATGACATGATTCATGTTTTGGAAACACATATTCTAGACAAAGGAAAAATGAGAAGAGACACTAGAGGAAAGGAGATTAGTAAGGAAGCTATAATTGTTTAGGTAAGATGATGAAAGTATGAATTAAAGCAGTGATAACAGACACTAAGAGGAGAAGATATGAGGTAATTAAGGGTACAAGAAGTTGAGATTCAAACATCCTCCACCTTCCCACCCCCCACTGCCAGTGGGTGATAAGGAAATGATCACAGACGACTGAAGTGAGCTAACATGATTGTGGATATACCCATATTAATTCATACCGGAAACACAGATGAGAAGGTTGAGAAGGAATAGTAAAGACCATGAGTTCGGTTTAGATTCACAGAGTGTGGAAGTCCAAGAGGAAGGTAAAAAGGACTGAAGGCCCAGAGTCAACTGTACAGGAGTACAAGCTACAGAGGTGGATATAATCACTCAAGAAAGATATGGCAAAATGGTGAGTGGTGGGGTGATGGTAAAAAGAGACAAGGGTCTAGTGTGGTGGTTGAAAGAAGCAGCTGAAGTCAGATTAGTCACTTAAATTACTTGATTTTCTGAGCCTTCGTTTCAACTGCAAGATAAAGCTTACAACGGCATCAACTTGAGATGGCTGGTGCATTAAAGATATAATTCATATAAAGCCATTAGACCAAACCCTGCATGAGAGCTCAATGAATGTCAGCAATTCTTACCATAGTGTACCATTATAATGTTGGCCTAAAATTAGATTTTCAGAAAAAATAAGCTTATTAACATGTATTAGTTATAGAGGCTTATTACTAAAAATGCATGATGAAAAACCTATGGGCAAGCAAAAATATTTTAGAATTCTCCACCTCTTCTCTCAATACCCATACTCTTAAGAGTTATATTAAAGGCAGAATTGTTTAAATGTCAGGGCATTTACCTTAGCTTCTTTCCTTTAGTTAGCCTAGTGGCTCTTAAATTTTAGTTTGCTTAAGAATAACAATAGCAACACAGTGTTTAGTATGAAGTCATGCATGTATTTCAACTAAGTAGATATTTTAAGGAATTTTCTGCAGTAATTTTGAAAAAACTTTTATCACCATAACTGGTGATTTTGGAATTGAATTACCCATGTGCCCATCCACCTCCCATTGCATCTCCCAATTGCAGCGGGAGGTGAACGGGCACATGGGTAAAATTATATATTGGGTACACATATATATATGATGAAATTTAACAGACTAAAACAAGGTTTAAGAAGAGTTATCTTGTCCAACATCATATAGTCGATAAGAAACAGGATTTGAACTCGGGTCTGCCTTACTCAAAGGCAAGATCTCTTTTCAGTTTTCTCTATGCTACATCTGTAGGATAGGGAGATCCCAAGCAGGTTTAGTACGGTGCTTCACTGAAGGAAAGATCAACATTTAAGAAGACGGTGGAGAGATAATCGTAGACTATGGTGTGCAGAAGCCAACAAAGGCTGAAGTAACATACGATCTTCAATTTCTACTGAAATGGGAAATTTTGAAGACACTAATAACCCTTACAAAGGAGGGTGAAAATAAAATATGAGGCAAACAGTAAATCTCAGGAATGAGGTAGATGAAAAAATAAGCGCAGCATATTGACTAAAGCACATTTCTTCCTCTATAGTTTGGGAACTGTGTCACAGTCGGACCAATATATGGCTCTAACCAACATGTAGCTTTTCTTTTCTTTTTTTTTTTTTTGGTCTTCTTAATTTGAGGATTTAGCATTCCAGTTGTCATGTTTGATGCCATTCTGAAATAAATCTCTTAGGAAGAAAAACTGCTTTTTGACTCTAGATTTTGTTTATAGCATTAAATATTATTTAAACACGATGTCACTGAAACTTTCAAATCCTAAGCTTAATTAGAAATATACAACACTTTAAAAGCTTACAAATTTTGCATTTTTAAATTATTTTCATCATATCACAAATTATATGACAGCTTATATCACAACTCATGAGAAGATACTGATCTTGGGTTAAACAGCTGAAGAGGGCAATTAGCTTTAGACTGCACCTATTTTCATCTAGCCATCTGGAAAATGTAAGCTGTGGTCACACAGGGGACAGACAGAGAAGGAGACTAAATTACTAAAATTCAAACTGCATTCCTGATTACTCATAACGTATACATATGGATCAGAAACATCAAAATGAAAACATATTGTGGATGCCAAAGTCAAGTCTTGGTTTCTAAAAATGTTCAGGATGGGATTCGGATGTTTTTAAAACTGTCCTCCCCACACTAAGTCTCCTTAATCTAGTATTTGATCTTTGCTGGGAGCCCCAAGGAGCCGTTCCATGGGTCTATGTGTTTATCCTCCATAATATGTGCCTACTACTCCTAACCTGTCACTACATCTTCAATGTAATTCCTTTTTCCCTCTATTAATGCATCTAAACTTATCAGCTTATGCTAATTGTACAGACCCCAGTTTTAAAGTTAGAAATAGAATCCTCGAGCATATCCTAGGATTCCGTGTGTTTTAAATAAACTATGACAGTAAAATCCAATGTGTGACCTAAATAAAACAGAAGCTTATACTAGAGTCTGTCATTTCTTTCTAATCAATCTATTTCACCTTTATGTTTTAAATGAAGTACAGGGTTGCTCTCTGGTGCTAACTAGTTGTACTCTATTTCACATTTATACTTTAAATGGGGTACATGGTTGTACTCTGGCCATGCCGCTAACTAGCTGTGTGACCTTGAATACATTTCTTAGCCAACCAGAGGTTTGGTTTTCTCATACAAAACATGTTTATTATCTGTCCTGGGTTGTAAGGTTCAAGTGATAAGTGGATGTAAAAGTCCTTAGAAATACAGTATGACATTTATTATTCCAGGACTAATTTTCATATTGCTATAATAAAGGACTTGTTCTAGATTACCATAAGGTATCTTCTGTCTCTAAAAATCTTTGAATCTTCATAAATATCATGGTACCTATAAGACAGCATGATCTATTTAAAGGTGCTTTTCTTTAAAAACCTGTTTCACTTACTTACTTTTGAAGCAGCATGTGCTGCCAAATTGTGTTCTTAAATGTTTTAAAAAGTATTATAATAAAGCAAACCTATTTCATAATACAACTCAAAGCTGAGAAAATGTGAACAAACTTTTAAAAGGGCAGCAAAGGTTAAAACCTTTAAAATTGTAATCAAGGGAACAGAAGCTTGTTGTCTAAATTTTAATCTACCTTGAATTTTTGATGGAGATGACAGGTGACTTGTTGCCTAACCTAGAGAAGTAAATGCAGTTGACATATGGCAAAAAGAAAACATTTCTGAAGCATTTTGAGATTCTCAACAAAAGCACCACTTATGTTTTCATGTTAAGAAACATACATGTCATAAACTGGTAACCCTTGATGCTATCCACTTAAATATTTTGTTGGTTTATAGGTTTTTAAAAAGTATTTGAGCCAATGTTTAAAAATCAGGAAATTTCACAAAAAATCCAAATTTTAGCTCCACTTGACAAATCTGGCAACGTCAAGCCCACATTTCAACATGGCAAAATTTGGCTAGGGCTGGGAAGTGATGCTTCACTTAGGTAAGCACATGCTCTGGAATTCTCCAGTCCTTCCTACCGCCTATTGTTTCCTCTTACCTTACTTGCCCATCCATTGTAGGCATCTGACTTTGCAACTACAGTAAAACATATGCCAAGCTGTCTAATTTTATCATTAATGGGCATTGAGATGCAAAAATACAATCTCTGGGAACTGAAGGAGTAGTCAGGAGCAATCATGGCCATGGACTGTAAAGGATACTTTATGTAAAGAGTATTTTTCTTCTATGAATATTTATTAAGTTGGGTCCCTTAAAGTAAATTCAACCTGCCTAGTGTGGGGGTTCTGAGAGGGGGTGGTGAGAATGGTAGAATAACAAAATTTTTATCTTTTGTCTTATCCAAGACTTGTGGTTAACTGACAGATGAATTTTCAAAAACATACTAGATTTCTGAATGTAAATATGAGAAAAAGGTGAAAAGGGGAGCCCAGAAAGAATGCATTTTTCAGCAAACATAAAGTAGTAATACTCACTCTTACTCAACTGCCCACATGCTAGCAGAATGCTTAATTTGGATTGATAATGTTTATCTGGAGATGCCAAGCAACATATGACATCATATGTCATATATCGGAGACTACAGCAGATTCTATTCTGCTTTGCTATCTGGCATCTGCTGGTAGAAAAATGTTGCAACGTGTTCAATTTAGCTAATTAATTCAAGCTCATGTGAATAAAATGTGTGGTGTCTAGCTTCTGAAATGTACCTAGGCCTAAGAATGGGAATTCTTCTTGGGTGAACTTGGATGATGCCACTGGCTCTGGGAAAATCCAGTAGCAGACACTACTATTAAGTTAGTAATGATACATCCTACTCATGCAAAATGTCTTTTTCTAATAACCCTTCCTATTTCAAAATTCAGTAGTAGACAGTGGTCCTAAAAATGTTAGCTATTAACCTTTTAAAAAAAGTATTTGCTCAGCACCTGAGATATTTAGTTAGCTATTTCAACAGTGTGCAAGGAAAGAGAAAAGTTGTTTGATACTTTACAGAGTGCTTCTTAAAGCCCAGTCCCCAAATCATCGCATCAAAACTCCCTGTACAATTATTAAAAATACAGATTTTTCTGGAGTTCTTCAGAAATCAGAATTGCTGAATCAGAATACTTTTTCTTTTTTTGTTTTTTTAAGACAGGGTCTCGCTCTGTTGCTCAGGCTAGAGTGCAGTCGTGCGATCATGGCTCACCACAGCCTTGACCTTCTGGGCTCAAGTGATCTTCCAACCTCAGCCTCCCAGGTAGCTGCGACTACAGGAACATGCTACCCCACCCAGCTAATATTTTTATTTTTTGAGACAGGGTTTTGCCGTATTGCCCAGGCTGGTCTCAAACTCCTAGGCTCAAGTGATCTGCCCACCCGAGCCTCCCAAATTGTTAGGATTACAGGCATGAGCCACAGCAGCCGGATCCTAACTTTTAATTAAGTCCCCCACATTAAACTTAAGAGAACTACTGTCGTAGATTCATTCCTTCACTCACTAAATAATCAATGTCAATATGTGCCTGAATTCAATACGTCCCCTAATTGGATTGCGTTAGAAGTTATTAACTACCATAAACTGACTGCACTCCATGTGCTATAAACCGAGGTAAAGCACTTTATATATATTTGAATTAATTCTGTAAAACAATCCTTAACGGTTTTAAGGCTCGTTTTAATTTTTTTTTTTCTTTTTTGAGACAGGGTCTCGCTCTGTTGCCCAGTCTGGAGTGCAGTGCTGCAATCTCAGCTCACTGCAACCTCTGTCTCCCAGGCTCAAGTGATTCTGGTGCCTCAGCCTCTTGAGTAGCTGGGACTACAGGTGTGCATGACCAAACCCGGCCAATTTCTGCATTTTTGGTAGAGATAGGGTTTTGCCATGTTGGCCAGGCTGATCTCAAACTCCAGACTTCAAGTGATACACCTGCCTCGGCCTCCCAAAGTGCTGGGATTATAGGTGTGAGCCACACCTGGCAAGGCACTGTTTAATAGATTATTAACAGAGTGAGTAGGCTGTCCAAGGTCATCCAGTTATTGAATAGTCTTATTCCTGAAACCCAGGTCTGATGCTGAAACCTGTGATCTTAATTGGTATATTATTTTGCCTTACTTAAATCTGGATTATTTCCACACAAGCAAATTCCCTTCTACACAAAGGAAGCAACTAATGGAATGCACTACGTAATTTTCAATATGATGGCTAAAAACATTCTATACCAATCTAAGAAATTCTGTCCTCCCAGAGCATTTTCTTCTGCTCCCTTATGTGCAGTTTTTTCCTTTCACTTATCTTTCATGATCAAATATAAGTCTAGGCTAGGAGGAGTATACGACGTTGGCAGTCTTGAGTTTTCCCTTTGTGATTATGAAGTAAATTCCACAAACACTTCTCTATCCATTGGGCAGAGAACGTATCTAATGTACTAAGTGTTAAGTATAATCTTGATATTGCAATTTTTAATAGGCTCTGCTTAATGCTACCAAAAAGCTATCATAAAAACACCAGGACCAATTAAGACTTGCATGAGAATTTCAGTGAGAAAAATAACATTGCCTAAATTGGAATGTGACCAGATGGCCAACAGTTGCCTTGGTATTTGCTTTGATAACATCAAGATTCATCTGTATTTGAATTGCAGGGCCCACACATCTTTCAACAATGTCTGCAGGGTGCCAGGAGTTGAGACTCATAAACTATGCTGACATCAGTACACTTTACTGCAGAAATTCATTGCATCAGCTCCAAGAATAGGCAAAGTAGCAGCAACACTTTATTAAAGGTAGTCAACGTTGCCAACCCAAGGCACTAACACATACTCTATACACACAGGATTAAATGCTACCCTCTTCTTTGTAGGACACTGGAGAGGGGTAAGCATGCTAAGAAGTGAGATGGATTTAACCAGCAACTCACGGCAAAGGTGCGTATAGCTGCGTTTGAGAAGGCTTAGTCATGGCTAGAAAAGTGTGAATACTGTGACATATCCTTGCAAAAAAAATGTTCAGCTTAAGCCTCTAGACTAACTTCTGGTTTACAAGAAGAAAAAAGGGGGGGCCCATTTCCAAAAAGACTCCTGGCTTGAACTCTTCAAAATGCCAATGTCACAAGGGGAAAAAAAGATGGGGGAACTCTACTACATTAAAGCTAAAGAAAAATTTTGACTGGATCCTGATTTTTTTTTTTTTTTTTTTTTTGCAGGTTTGGGAAGGAGAAGGTATAAAAGATATTCCTGGGTAAATTAGGAAAATTAGCACTTGGCCTAGATTTTAAAAGTTACAAAACAGCTGAAATAATGATATTGTGTTTTGCTGGAGAACTTCAAAATTCTTAGGAAATTCATGCTGGAAATCTTAAGGGTGTCTTGCCTAACAATAAGTGTCTGCAACTTTTTATGACAATGAAAAAGTGGGGAGGAATGAAAAAAAATGGCAAAATGTTAACTGCTGCATATAGATGATGGGTACATGAATATTCATTAAATTATTTAATTCTTTCAGCTTTTAAATATATGAACACTTTCATAATAAAACATTGGGGAAAAAAATCATGTCAGAAAGACTTCACAGGGGAAACGTAAAACAAAGATTGAGTAGCAGGCGCTCAGCTGAATTTCTGATAAATTGAAGGTCTCTAAAACTTGGCTGGAAGTGTCTTGGGCATCCAAGAGACACCCGATATATTCAAACTTTCAGTAAGTATTTACCAAAATGATATCATGTGCATGGTGAAAATGACGGGAAGACGAATCAGATACAAACCATTCTATTTAGGTGCAGACATGGTAGTGAAGCTAAAAACATAAGCGCTATTATATATATAACATACTGATTGTCATAAAAGATGTACAAAAAATGCTAAACTCAGAGGAAATTACTTCCTGCTGGGAAGAATCTGGAAACACATCTCCACGGGTAACAGAATCAGATACAGAATCACAAAAGGTGACTGCTACAACAGATTTCAGTAATTAACAGCAAAGAAACAAGAGTAGTTCATTTTGGCTGGCGTGTAAGTACTAAGGAAGCAGAAATTAAGTCGAGAAGGTAGGTTTGCATCTGTATTGTTGACTGGCTGGATATTAACAATTTTCAATTTTACCTGAAAGTTCTGGTCTTTTTGCTGCAGCTTTAAGCATCCAACCCGGTATTACCAAGATGACTTAGAGTTCTTGACTCAAGCATACAGAAGAAACTACAAGATAATGTATGATAACTTTGTAAAGGGCCATATAAAAGCAATACAGTATTTTCAAACATCTTCAACACGTTGTTTAAGAAAGTGTAGACCTGCAGGATTAGGATAGTATATCCCACCACCAGAACTGCAGTCAAAGCTTACAAAGACTCAAAGGAGAGACGCGGAAAGGGGGGAAAAATCAGAATGGGAAGGCAGGTGGCAGGGGAAAAAGACTGAGGTCTTGCCCTGGTGGTAGGGGCTCATCTTTTCCTTTTATAGGTGAAGGTGGAAAATGATTTTCTGAAGTTCCCGAATTCTCCTCCCTCCAAAGGCCAAGGAGTGAAAGTACTTAATAGGAACTTGCGGAGGCGTGGTCAAGAGCTCCGTTTTGCCGGAGTTAGGAGCTCCGCCCCGAGGTCCCCGCCCATTCCCCGCTGGGGTCCTCCCGGCCGGGCTGCCTCTGGCTGGGTTAGGGCGGCCTGTAGAGCGGCCTCACCCCACAGGGAGCCTCACGGGGGCGGGCCGCCGCCAGGCCAGCCCGGAAAGAAAACCGCCTTCCAACGGAAGCGGCCCTGAGCCCCGCTCGCCATTTCAGCGCTCTGTCCCACAGGGACCGTCCGGCCCGGGTCCGGCCCACTGGTTGGGGTCCAGGGACTCACCTCACTTTGCAACTAAGGTCAAAAATAGGCATTCCCTGGGGCACGGGCGGCCAGGCTATTAACACCCTTCCGCCATGACCCAATTCGGAAGTGCCAAATGCAACTTCCGGGCAGGAGAGGGCATTTCGGAGCCCTAAACTGTTGTCCATCTCCGTAAGTGACCAGACGTCTCAGTAAAAGAAGGGCCAGGAAACTGGACGTGTAATCCGGAGTATGAATTAACTTGTCTAACATGGGATGTGTGGTCACCCACGGTACCTCTTTGGGCTTACTTACAGATGCATCCCTTCCCAGACGGCTCAGCTGTTGCCCCGGGTAACGGTGAGACTGGCGAAGGAAAAAAATCTACGTCACCCTGGAAACAGGAAGCCAGGAATCTCCTTTTGCCATTATCAGTTATGGCCGCCTTAGCTTCAACAGTAACTTCCGATCGGGGAGTTGTCACTCTACCCTGCCGGAGGCTTACTCTGTAGCCCGGCTAGCCAGCGGCGCCCAGTGGGCGGGAGACGGCGTAGAGGAACTGAGGAAAGGACAAGGGCGGAGAGAGAGAAGCTGGCGGCACTGCCCGTCTCTGATTGGGCAGCTTCTCTTGCCCCGGTTCCGCCCATTTTTCTTGCCTAGCGAGTGACGGGCCCACGCCAGAGGGGTGGGGCGGGGAGGCTGGAGCGAGAGTAGTGGCGGGGCGGGGCGAGTGGGGGAGGGGCGGGCGGGGGGCGGCGGTTGGGCAGCGTCGCTTCTTAGGAGGAGGAGGAAGAGGAGGAAGGAGGGCGAGCGACGAGGATGGCGGAGTCGGGGCTCCTGACGGTAACCCGGGGCCGATGAGGCGGAGGGTGTCTGTTGGTCGGTTCTTCCTGCCTGCCTTCCTGTCCGTCGGGCAGTCGGGCTGGCTGTCGGTAGGGGGAGGCCCCGCGCGCCCTGACAGGCGCGAGCCGGCAGCGCCGGGGCGAGGCCCGAGGGGCCGGGGCCCTGGGAGGCGCCGCCGCCGCCGCTTTCCTGGTTGCTGTCTCCGGGAGTGCGGGGCCCTTGGAGCCGGCTCGCGTGGGAGCCTGCAGCCCGGCGCGGAGAGGAAGGCGGTCGGGTGTGACAGCGGCCGGGGCCGGGCCTGCGGCGGCGGCGGCGGGCGGCCCGGACAGCGCCTGGGCGACGGCGAGCCGGCGCGAGGGCGCGGGCCGGGGGCGCCCGGCGGACAGTCTCTCTCCTCTCGGCTCCCTGGGACCCCGGGCCCAGTCCGCAGGGCGCCCCGAGTCGTGTAAATCGTTGGCGAGGGCCCGGGCGCAGCGGCGGTCATACAGGGTGGGGTCTCTTCTCGCCCCCTCCCTGGAGTCCACCTTGCTCTCCCGTTCTCTCCCTAAAATCCCTTGAGTGAAGAGTGCTGGATCGGCTCTGGGTGTGTTGCCTAGCGAAGCGAGTTGTAGCCCTTCGAGACCGCCTCGTAGAACATGCCCGATGGCAACCTCTCCCCGTGATAGCACAGCTTTTAGGGAGAGAGGAAAAGTAGTCTCACTCTTCCCCGACTTCCCCAGGCTCATAACACAAGAGGCTTTGGGGCAAGACGATTTTTCCCCCAGCACCTCAATATCCATTGTTTTTGTACCATCCCCCTCCCCCCATGCCTAGGTGGAAGAGTAATGACTCCAAAGCATTAACTTGCCTTTCTTTCTCTTTATTTCTTTTCTTTCTTTTGCTTTTCTTCCTTCCTTTCTTTAAGCAGGCAGTTTGTGTTATTGTGGAATTATGGATTTACAAACAGGTGGAATAAATACCGATTCGGGAGCTAGAAGGAAGATGCTTTGTGTGTGTGTTTAAGCCCTTACAGTTGGCAGTTTGATTTTTCTTGTCTGTTGCTTTGTATCGTAATGGGGGTGATGAGAATAAAAGAGGAAGCACTGTTTTGCAACCTACCCAAAGAAATATTTTCGAAGTCTCTGGGGACGCTGAAGCAAAATTAGGTTGCAGATGTGGACTGTATAGTATTTGCCTCCAGCGTGATAACTACCAGCAGTGTCTAGGCTTACACCTGTGCCATTTCGTATACTTTAAGAAAAGTATAGATACCGAGTGCGTCTAGTTTCTACTCAAGAGGGACTACTATATCAAAAGCTTTTTGTTACGGTTTTCAGAATCCTAAGGTACATTTGTGTAACCAAGTGTTTTTGTAACTAAATGCAGCAACACCACTGAAAAGTAGTTTTAATTTTAAAGACCTCAGTTTATTAGTGTACTTACTAATCTTTACCCTCATCCTCCATGCCGTGGACTGTAGAACTGTTACTGTGTACTTGAAGAGACTTAGCTATTGCATCCAATTTGTAACATTCAGTAAGGTTATATTTATAATTTGAATTTATCAAGTGTTGATGTTTTGCTGTGTGACAGTGAAAAGAATTTTAGGAATAAAGTATGCAAATGACCATTCGCCACATATGGAACTTAGACTGAGTATGATAAACCTTTTGTCTTTATTTGGACATAAAGTATATTGTAAACTTTTTATGCAATTATAAATACACATTTGAAAAATAGACAAAAATAAACACAAAACTGAATAAAAGTTTTGTCTAAGGTTTGTAACTTTCAAATGTCTGAAATTTAATATAAAGCCAACATATAAAACAATATTGAAATCCCAGTTTCAAATTATGGACATGTCTTTAAGGGTACTGCATTTTCCCAAGGTGCTTGTTCAGTTTTATTTTTAGTTTTTAATTGTTATGGGTACATAGTAGGTGTTTATGGGTTATATGAGATATTGATAGAGGCATACAATGCATAATAGTCACGTTAGAGTAAATGAGGTATCCCATCATCTCAAGCATCTACCCTTTGTGATACAAATATCCAATTATACTCTTAGTTATTTTAAAATGTGCAATTAAATTTATTGAGTATGGTCACCCTGTTGTGCTATGAAATACTGGATCGTATTCATTCTGTTTTTTATATCCATTAACCATCCCCACATTCCCCCTTCAGTTTTTGAGGAAACAGCTACATTAAAAGTTGACATTTGTTTTCTGATCACTCATTATTAATATAATTTTTAAGTTTAAAAATTTTTCTCATAAATTATTATGGATTAAAGAGTGATATTAAAATATACATTAATAGTTTGCAGCTAGATCTTTTTTTTTTAGTTTTTAAACTACCGTATTCAGAAAGTTCATCAGAGCTGTTTTTCTGGTAGTTGTAGCAAGTAAAAGGTCATGCATCAACTTGTGAACTACAAGCCAGTTGGAAATTTGAAACATTTCATGTTTAAATAGAAACATGAAAATTACAAATTCCTTTGTCACACTTGCTGGAATTACGCCTTTAAAATGTTACTCTTTTTTCTGTGACTTGGGTCAGGGAAGAATGACTTTTCTCCTTCCACATCAGAGAGACATAAACTGGAATTCTATGTGGAATGTTTCCAAAGATGGCTTCCGAGTAGTGATTGGTATAGTTATTGCTTTGGCTTACCTGTATGAATTATGGAGGATGGGTGAATAAACTTGAAATTCTTTATTATACAGGTGGATAAATTATAGTTATATTTGCCTTAAAAATATGCTCATTTTCAATATTTGTTGTATCATTTAATATTTCTGGAAGACTTCTTTAAACTGTTCAGATATTTTGATTTTTTTGTAAAAATATTTAAATACAGAAATCTGTGTTTTAACTAAAAGATACAAACTCTATATGTAGATATAAGGATGCATATTTTTGGAGGCTGAAGATTAAGTGAAATGTATCTTTAGAATTTGGTTTACTATATGATTCATGTATCTTTCATGTATGAAAAAGCCTTAAGATTAATGCTTATAACAAAATAAGATTTAAAAAAACCCCAAACAATAAAAAACAACAGAACAAGTTAACTCACAAATCCTTCAGTGAGTTCTGAGATTTATAACTTAGACTTGGAAGAATTTTGCTACTCGTTTATAAAATATCAATTAACAGAGGAAATTTAAATATAAATTGGATATTTTGACATTTCTTAATGAGACTAGCAGGGATTGGTATTTTGCTATAGATGAATAAATGGAAACTGTAATTTATCAGTAGAATTATACATTAAGTACTTTTATGTGATACTTAAATGAGTACTTCAAATATTAAGTGAGTTGGTATTTTTGCTTGTTGGTAGACCTGTATTTCATGCATTATGTGTTGTGCATTAGACATATAAGTTGGCTGAATCTTAGACTAATTTATGGACATATATCATCTGCTATCCTTGTAATCCCCTATTTTAACTGCTTGGCCTTCTGAATTTTGTTTCATTTACTTGTTACACTGCATCAAAGTTGTGCCCTGTAGATCTTTTTTGAAATATTTTCTCTTAATATAGTAAATTTTTATATTTTCCTACTGTGTAAACTGACTTAAAATCTGAATAATTTCTGAATTACAGAAGACCTATGGTATGCTTGAACTTCATATATTATAGAGTGTTCTTAAAAGTGTTTGTTAATCATTACAGATTGAAACATAAGTCTGAGAAACTTTTATGTTCTAAAATATATAATTGAATTATTTTAATATAAATTAATGTTCATTCTGGTTTTGTTTGGTATTTTCCCCTGGGTCTCAACTTTTTAACACAGCATCTTTAATTCAGCAAAGCAAAGTTTATACACGCAAAAGGATATTTTAATTACCAATGATCCTTAAGCTTTTGAGATGATGGTAGCGTATGTGCTTCTTGAGAAAGCATGCAGTTCCCATTATCAAGATTTAAAAGAACACTAATTCATTTTCACACTGTATATCTCATTCCAACTTCTCTAAAGGTCAGAACTGATTGCAAAAAGTAGTACATGCTCTAAAAGGTAAGGATTCATTTATGAGAAAGAGTGAACCTACTGCTTGTAGCTAAAACATTACAGGAGACCTTAAAAAGGGGTATAATGGTCCCTATGTGAAATGAACCTGAAATATTTTTATAAATTATTTGTGCATGACTATCTTTTGTTGATAGCACTAGGAAGACTTCTAATGTTTAAATACTTTATTTGCCCTCAATTACTATTTAAAAGTCCTATAATTTTAAGTAATTTTACAGCTGACAAAGATAAATATTTTTTTCTTTTAGTTTTTCTAATGTCTTGGAGGTAAAGTGGAAATGGCCTGTTTTGACACATAATTTCTAGAACTTGGAGTTAATTTGATCAGTTACATTTGGGTTTTTTTCAGTTTCCAGTTTTGTGTTGTATAACACTTCTTCCTGCTTTCAGTACTTTCTCAGTCTTGCAAATAGTCTTTAACTTTTCAATTTTGTTCTATAAATATTTCTTAGTAACTACAGTTTCACATTCACCAATGTCATGGAACTTCTGCTGAATGCCATGTGTGTCCCAGGCTCTGTGGAAACAGAGATAAATATGTTTCCTTCTTTCAGTAAGTTCAGAGTTTGTTGCATGAACCGGACAAGTCAATAGTTAATTGTTAAACAATGTGACACATGCTTTTAACAGCAGTATATACACTGGCAAACTCAGATGAGTTAAGACTCACACTGCACGTATAACTGGCAATGCCTACTGGAGGACAGGACTGGAATGAACTCTTGAGGAATAAGTAGGATAGGGGAGGGTAGTAAAAGCACAAAGGTTAGATATGTTTAGGTCCACTTGGGCAGTTAGAGAAGAATAACAGTTTGGATTCTAGTAATAATATTAGGTCATACGGTAGACTTCGATTAAAGCTTGTATTATTATTAATAATAATATTTCTTGTGTTCCTAATTTTATTTGGGCTTTGAACTGCAGATCTGTATTAATGTTGACCAAACTATTATTTAAAACTTTACCTTCAACACCTGTGAAAAGGGAAAAATTTTCACCTATTTTTCATTACTATTTTAATTAAATACAAGGAGAATATATCAGTGTAACATGGGGAATAATTCCCAGGCTTAGAACTTGGATAATGTTTCAAAATCATACTTAAGGCCGGGCCTGGTGGCTCACGCCTATAATCCCTGCACTTTGAGAAGCTGAGGCGGGCAGATCGCTTGAGGTCAGGAGTTTGAGACCAGCCTGGCCAATGTAGCGAAACCCCGTCTCTACTAAAAATACAAAAAATTAGCTGGGCGTGGTGGCAGGCACCTTTAATCCCAGCTACTCTGGAGGCTGAGGCAGGAGAATCTCTTGAACCCGGGAGGTGGAGGTTGCGGTAAGCCGAGAACGTGCTACTGCACTCCAGCCTAGGCGACAGAGTGAGACTCTGTCTCAAAAAAAAAAAAAAAAAAAAAAAATTAAAATAAAAAGCAATACTTAAATGTCTTTTCTCAGCATTTATGTATCATGTTAAGAGTAACATTTATGAACTTTCTTAGAATTCATGGTAAAGTTTTTTTTTTGTATAATCATTTAAAATGTACTCTTTTTTGAGTACACTTTAAAAAACACTTTGCATACTTACTTGACAGTGCCACTCTTTAGGTAAGTCAGACTGTATGGTCAACAGTTATACCCTAGAAGCAGGCTTTGTAATTGTCTTGTATGATTTAAAAGTTCTCTGAACTTGAGAATTGACTAATTTTTCACGCAGTATTTTTTGGGTTTTTTTGTTTTTAAGACAGGGTCTCTTTTTCACGCGTTTTTTTGGTTTTTGTTTTTGTTTTTGTTTTCAAGACAGGGTCTCGCTCTGTCACCCAGACTAGAGTGCAGTGGCACAATCATGGGGCTCATTGCAGCCCTGACCTCCCTGGGCTCAAGTGATCCTCCCACTTTAACCTCTCGTGTAACTGGACTACAGGTGTGTACCACCATGCCTGGCTAATTTTTCTATTTTTTGTAGAGACTAGCTTTTGCCGTGTTGCCCAGGCTGGTCTCAAACTCCTGAGCTCAAACAATCCACCTGCCTTGGCCTCCCAAAGTGCTGGAATTACAAGTGTGAACCACCGCGCCTGACCTTTCATGCAATATAATTTAATATTTCTTCCAGGGCGTATCATGTGAGGCCTAATTTTGGTATCCCAAACTCCATTCCCTGCAGAGCGCCATAGTTTTCTGTGTTAAAACACTCATTTGCATTTCTTGATCCTTCTAATTATTTTTATTATAGAAATCTGAGAAATTTAAAAATATTAATATTTTAGCAATTGCCTTAAACATGTTGTTACACCTCATTTATCTTGAGATTACTTATAGGAAACTAAAACTATCTGGTGTCATCGGCTTGGTTACTACCTCATGCACTCTTCATGTAGCTAAACTCTAATCACCCTTCAGGCCTCAATTTTGTATCCCAGACTTTGGGAGACCTTCCTTTCATCCCTAGTTAGGTTCTTCTGTTTGAAGGTATCCTAGTGCTTTTACTTCCTTTTTTATAACACTATTTTTGTAATGATATATTTGATGTCTGTCTTTATTGCTAGACTGTAAGCCTTAAGATGAGCATTGAGTATGTCTGTCTTATTTACTGTTCCACCAGTATACAATGTCTAGACTTTGTAGGTTCCAAGTGGAAAATTAGTTTTAGATGAATAGTCCACAGCTCCAAAACAAACTGAACAGGCCCAAAGGAAGGACAAAGACATGTCATAATGTTCTTGTTTTTAAACACACATTTTCTGTTTTTAGAGTCCTTCAAGCCTTAATTCAGGCATTTTTATTCTCACGTAGTGCACAATTTTTAAAAGTTTGGTAACCAAATGTAAAAAGGACTGAAATTACTCCTAGAGGGATAAGAGAGTTGAAAATAAGAGCAGAAGAAAAACTCGAAAAGCCAGATGCAAGACATTTTGTAAAAACAGCAGTTTATAGCAACTTAATGTTATGACAAACATGCGTAGAATCTTTCAAGACACTTTGTTTTATACATAGAATAGTATAGAAAATAATGATCTAGGATCATGAAGAAGAGGTTATTGGATATTAGTAAATTTTGTTAATAACCTCATGTATTTTGGAAAAATTCCATTCAAAATGATACAATTTAAAACTTTTACTGTGTTAAGCTTTTCTTACTGGGAAGGTTTGCTTAATGAGGTAAAACATAGTAGGTAACAGTATTTATTGAACAAAATTTAAGTTGAAACAAATAATTATCTGAAAATACTGAATCAGTGCAGTATGATATACTACCTTGTAATTTGTAGAGGTAGATACTATAATTACTATGTGTTTCTTTGTTTACTTTGCTATGAAATATGTAAAATTGAGTAGCAACATTTTTTTCTTGACCCACTTTTAATGAAAACAACCTGTTGCATTGATAAGACAAAATAAGTATTTCTTCAACTTTTATTCTGTTAAAGAAAATAAGCTTAATTCCTTGGCATTTCCTGGTTAACCGGACTGGGAAAATTAGGTTGAAAGTCATAGTTCTTTGCTAAAAGTATGTGGTGTCTGACAGATTGGGTGACCTGAAATAGATTATATTTAATTCAGTTTGGGTTTGTATATATCTGCGATATAGAATTCAAAATTTCACCAGAGCTTTAGTTCTGGTTCAAATTAATTACATTTTATTTTAATATTGTGATCTCTTGAATTCTGTGACTATAAGGATAGGTAGGAGAGCTAGTTATTTTGCTCCTAAAACAAATATTGGTTTATCTACCATGTGCTAATTGCAACTCTAAACTCATAGAAATGGGATGCTTATATACTAGGCAGCTTAAAATAGTAAGGTTTTATGATTTAATCTTGAAGACATTTATTTCTGTACTTTGGAAGTAGTGATTTGAAATTCTTAATACTAGAAAATGGCCTAGTTTCAGAACACCCACTAAGCAACTGTGGGAACTCAGTATGCTAAATGGCTGGTAGTGCTGCAGTATTTTTTAAATTTTCCCCACCTCCTGTTATATAATAGCTTATAGTAGTACAACAGAATGTGAGTATTTGGGACGAGAACAAAGCATATTGAAACCGCAAAATGATGTGAGATTGTGTCAGGCTTTGTGTTGGGCACCAAGCACCTTAAGATAGTCAGATATAATGATGGTTAGTGAATGTTTGAAATAAATCAAGTGGTAATGTTTTAGGTTGCAAATAAGGCTCATGAAAATAATTATTTGGAGGCTTGAGAAAAATGACTTTTAAAATGGAGTCACTATTTTTAAAACACAATACTCTTTTATTAGAAAAAGTTTGATAACTCTGATATAAATATTCCGTTGATGCTTGTGTACAATACTTAAAGCTTTTAGTGAAAATAGTTTTTATTTAAATATTTCCCCTGGCCAAGTGTGGTGGCTCACACCTGTAGTCCCAGCACTTTGGGAGGCCGAGGCGGGTGGGTCACCTGAGGTCAGGAGTTAGAGAACAGCCTGGGCAACATGGTAAAACCCTGTCTTTACTAAAAAAACAAAAATTAGCTGGGTGCAGTGACGCATGCCTGTAATCCCAGCTACTTGGGAGGCTGAGGAAGGAGAATCGCTTGAACCTGAGGGGCAGAGGTTGCAGTGAGCTGAGATCACACTACTGCACTCCAGCCTGGGCAACAAACAAGCAAAATAATTTCCCGAGACTGTTGTGCAACCCTGTCATTGTAGCATTGTTTCAGCCTATGAGAACCAGATACTGAAATTGATTAGAAACTATTAAAAAAAGTTCACTAGTTTATTTACTTTTTTATTCAGGAAAATATGGTTATAAAGGAATTTGATAAAACATACTTTTACTAGCTTATTTTGTTAATTTATAAAGGGACCAAGTTGAGCCTGCACTAGTTGTAAAAGATAGATTAATATTAAATGTTTCAGATAAAAGGTTTTATGATATGAAAAAGGATGGACTTAAATTTGCTTTAAACATCAGCTGTATGGCAGGCACAGTAGCTTATACCTGTAATCCCAGGAGTTTGGGAGGCTGAGGCAGATGGATCGCTTGACTCACAAGTTTGAGACCAGCCTGGGCAGCATGGTGAAACCCCGTCTCTACCAAAAATACAAAAATTAACAGGGTGTGGTGGCATGCATCGGTAGTCCCAGCTACTTGGGAGACTGAGGTGGGAGGATGGCTTGACCCTAGGAGGTGGAGGTTGCAGTGATCCTAGATCTTGCCACTGTACTCCAGCCTGGGGAACACATCCAGACCCTGTCTCAAAAAAAGTCAGCTGTATAACTCCTGTAGAGTTAGCTCTGTGAGTAGTACCTTAATGCATATGAAAAAACTTTCCTGGCTTTTTCTCAATTGGAACTCAATTATACCTGATATTTGCAGGTATATATGTGTATTATATAAATACCATAATATAACAACAATGATCCTGTGCCAAGATCTTGAAGATTTTTGTTTTATCAAAGAAAGCTGAAATTGTTTAATATAATTGAAGTTTTCTTATATTTTGTCATATTCAAATTCTTTGAAAATTGATAATCTATAAATAGTAGATTGATGTGGTAAAAATAAAAATTGTTCATTAGCACATCTTATGGCCATTATCCAGTTTTTATAACTAATTATGCAAATTGATAATATTTGAGTTGCTTCCAAGAGCAACTAAGAATCACTAATGTCAACATTTTTTTCTTCCTGGCATGATTTAAATAATATATCACTTGCTACCTGCAAATTACTACGTGATTTACATGTTTGTGGTATGGAAATTTTTTTCATATCAAAGCTTCTGATGTGGGAATCTTATTTCATATCAAAGCTTCTGATGTGGGAATCTTATTTTGAGATTTTCTTTATCTGCTCGAACTGCTATAATAAAATACCATAGACTGTGTGGCTTAAACAACAGTATATATATTTCTTACAGTTCCGAAGGCTAGAAAGTCCGAGATTGAGGTGCCAGCTGTTTCTGTTCAGGGCGAATGAAGAGTCTCTTACAGGTCTTCCTGCTGTATCCTCAGTTGGCAGAAAGTTAGAGAGCAAGTTCTTTGGTCTCCTCTTACAAGGGCATTAATCCCATTATGAAAACCCCACCCTTGTGACCTCATCTAAACCTAAGTACCTCCCAAAGGTCCCATCTTCAAATACCATCACATTGGAGGTTATAGCTTCAGCATAAGAATTTGGGAAGGACACAGTTCAGGACATAGCAGGATTATATTCACAAGATAGTAGTTAATACATACCAGTTGGGAATTGTAGGGTTGTGTTTAATGTGTTAAATTACAAAAATAAAGTATCCCTTTATGTATATTAAAACATATAAGAGCTGCCTTTCAATATCTTGAGTAACTTCTGATGGGAGAAATTCCTTATTACCCTTAAATTGAGTATGGCTGCTTATTATGTTTCTTTTGATCTTATATGAGGAAGATTTTTGCTTTGTGATATTTTTAAAAATGTAATACAGAGATAATGAGATTATATTTTTAAAACCCAAAATATAAAAGTTCTATTTAATAAACCAAACTGTCAGAATGGTAGATAAATAGTTGAACATAGAGGTCTTTTAAAGTCTCAGAAATGGACCATATAAATGTAAGAAAGGCCAGTTGTTTTATAATCATGGCAACTTACTAAATACTGACTGATACTCGAATATAAGATACCTTGAGACCACACACTCCTAGTCTTGTTATTGAGAGCGCATTTATTATTTTTTTTTTCTGACAGTTTCCGATAGTTTAAATAGAGTGAGTAATGGAAAGGATTTATAATGAGATAGACTTAGTGAAGAAATATGTGGCTTTATATGTACAAAAAAGTAGTAGTTAAATTTAATTAACATTTTTTAGTTTAAAAGGTCTGAAAATCTTTTTTTCTTTGAAAATACTATATTGAATATTGTAGTCATCTTAGTGTATGTAGCAGTTATATTTTCTCTTTTGCTTTACACTGGTAATTAAATAGCCTTTTTTTTTAAATTGCCAGTTTGCATGGGAAATGAAAAGTAAAGTATATCTTGGGAATACTTAAGTTGTGTATGACATGTTCGGAGTTCCTTGGCAAGAAAGGCAATTTAAGCAAATATTCACGAGTAAATCTTTTTTTTTTTTTGGTAGTGTTTGTGTGGCATTTAAAACTTTTCAGATAATGTTTGGTCATTTACCATTTGACATTTACCATTATATCTTTGTACTTTTGAGACTTTTAAATCCCCTCTTCCCTATCCTGCCTTTTAACTGTGAGACTTTGGTGAAGAATTTTGCAGTTTATGCATATGGTGAGTTGAAGTGTTGTACAAGAGAGCTGTAATCCCAATTATGGTTTATATGGTGGATTGGGTAAACAGGAATTTTCAGTTCTTTGCTCTAAACTCTTGTTTTCCTAGAATGTAAATTACACGTAAAGTCTTTTGCCTTCCCATAAGAAGTAATGCAGGTTTCCTAAAAAACTCCCATTTGCTGCTATATAAAATAAATCAGTCCCATGTCTCTCCATGTCTTTCCAAAATATTTTATTTTGCTTCCTTACCAAGGAGGGAAAAAGTTGAATGAATGAATTTGAAGATGCTATGAGTTGTGGACTCTTGACATAATTCTAGTTAAATGGACAAGTGTAGAACATTTTATTTTTGTGGACTATCTCTATCCCCTACCTCAGGTTCACTTGTGCTGCTTAAAGATGTGCTTTTCCATTTCTCTGTAAACAATAACGTTCTTTTGAGCATGTTAATTGTGGGTGTTTTCTCATTCTTTGGACCAATCTTTTGGTCTTCTAACTTTGAAAGTTCCTTTTTAAACTCTTAAACTGCAAAAATATATAGGTTTACATGATTTAGGTGGGAGAGCTCTTTCTTTTTATTTAAAAGAATAAGAAGCCTTTACATCTTAATAAATAATGGGAAATACAATTGAAATCTTGTCATTTTTAGGTATTCATGTCAAAATTTGAGTGACCTGGAGTTAATTTTAAGTAGGATATAGGGGAACTCCATGCATGAGATGAAACCTTGTTTATTGTTCATTTATCATGTTATTAAACCAGTATTTATTGAGCATTTATTTTGTGCTCAATAAAAGGTTCGTAATATTATGTTTAGAGTTATTTATAGAGTAAAAATTGCTGTCTAGAATGGCAGATAAAGCCAAATTAGCAAGTATTTATTGTTCTTTCAATAAATATAAGTGTTATATGTGCTAAGTATTGTCCTAAGTACTAGAATACAACTGTGAAAAAGGCAGAAGGGTTCCTATTTTCCCATTACCTTTAAATGAGAGAGTCAGACAACTAACCTGCCAAGTCTAATAATAGCATGATAAGTGTTCTGTTAGGGGAAGTTTTAAGTGGGAACACAGAGGAGGTGGTATGCAGAAAGGCTTTTGAATAATTAGGAAAAGCCTTCCCAGACCTCTAAGCTGAGGTCTGAAGAGTAAGTAGGAGTTAGCTCAGTGAAGAATTGTAAATCTGTGTTTCTGGCAGAAGAATATAGCTTGTGCAAAGTCCTTGAGACAGGAGATAGAAGACGCTGCCATGGGATGTGAAAGAAGTTCATGTGACCATAGTGCAAGATGGGAAATATTAGAGTTGTGGCAAAAGTATGCAGGGGCTAGATCTTCAAGACATGTGAATTATTATTAAGAAATTTGGGTTTAATCCTGAGGACTCCCCTCAGTTCTTTTAATTGGACATTAACCTGATTAGATTTGAATGTTTGAAAGATCACTCTAATTACAACATAGTGATTAGGTTAAGAACAGGATGGGAAAGTGGATATGGTGAGACCAGTTAGAAGGCTATTAGAAGAGAGAATTTGGTATACCTTATAGCAGGGTAATGGCAGTGAGAATGAAGAGAAGCCAATGGCATTGAGAAATTTGGGGAGAAAAATTGATAAGATTTGGTGATTGTCAGAATGTAAACATTGAAGGGGAGAGAGAAGTCAGGATGACACCACCTGGATTCCTAGCCCCCTTTCACCTTTTTTGGTTGATTCCTGCTTAGATGTTATCTCTTTTAAGAAGCCTTTCCTGATTCCCCTAACCTCCAAGGCTAATTCAGGTGCCTTCTCTTTGTGCTTCAACAGCACTTACTCGACTTTTTTCTTGCTTTACTCACTTGTGTATAAGCTTTCAGGCAAGGATTGTGCTTTATTGTTATTGCATGGTTTGCACCTTGCAAAGTGCAAGGTATACTAAGTGCATTACACTTAGTATAAATGTTGACCAAATGAAAATATACTTTTTATATTTATAAAAATTTAAATGTAATTGGAGAAAATTGGTTTTCTGAACTGCTAATATTCAAAACTTGTTTTACAACTTTAGAGTGAGTCATATCATTCCATGTACTTCTGAATGCCCCCTGTAAAAACAGTTTATATTGTAATTCTGGCTGGAAGTAGTAGATATATTAAGTTCTTTATGGGTAATCATAGACTAAATGATCTCTGATTATTATATAGATCTTTTATGCATTCAGGTTTTCTTTGTAGGTAAAGTTTTAATTGGCTTTATTAGTTTAAAAATTAACATCACTATCAGTGTTACATATATTTTGTTTCAAAATGAGAGTAGCTTTTTTTCTAATTATGAAAGGAGTGATTACTCATTGTATACATTTAAAAGATATACATACAGAGATAAAAAGTGAAAATCACCTGTAATTGAAGGATAGCATTGCTAACACTTTATGTTCTTCTAGACTTTGAAAATTTTATATATATTTATGATTATATATGATTAAGTTAAAAGAAAAATTAACAGTAAATACTTATGTTTGTACAAGATAAGGTATTAATATCATTTATAGTAAGAATCTTAATAGCCAGTATGTAGCCAAATAAACCAATAGGACTAGGATACTAAACTTCAATTATTACAGGAGACCAGGCAGGTAACATAAATGAGTGAACCCAGTAGGGGAAATATATGAGGTGGTTGAATTGTAGAACACTTGGAGAGGGCAGCTCCTTTTCAATGTCAGTTGATTTTCGTCATTAAGAAGTATGGAGCTGGGCGCAGTGGCATGCACCTGTAGTCCCACTACTCTGGAGGCTGAAGTGGGAGGATCTCTTGAGCACAGGAGTTCAAGGCTGCAGTGCACACCGATCACACCTGTGAACAGCCTAGACACTGCACTCCAGCCTAGACAATGTAGTAAGACCCTGTCTCTAAAAAACAAACAAAAGAAATGTGGATCCAGTCCAGTGATGCCCATATCTTTTGATTTTTTTTTTTAACGAAAGTTTGGATTTTTTTGTGAGGCTCCCAAAGATTAAATTCTGGCAAATTAAAAAAGCCACAGTGTGTGTTAAGCACGATGTAGCTATTAGCTGTATTTTGTTTGAATACCACAAACAGTGGAAGAATGGAAAGATTTGCACACTCTTACTAATATGTAGATTTAAATAATATATCATTTTCATATGTCAGATTGATGAAAATGATTACTAATTTGCAAGGCTGGAAGAGTATAAGTTGATGCAGGCTCTTTGGAAGAAGGCAGTTTGGAACTACGTATAAAAATTTAAAATGCATATTAGTTTGGACCTGACAGTTCTACTTTCAGGAATCTGCCTTACAGAAATATTAGTCCCTGTGGGTGAAGATTGATGTTCAGTGAAGCATTATATATCTTGGTGAAAACAAGATTAAAAAATGTAAAGGAAAATAGAAACAACCTAAATATCAGTTGATAATAGGAATGATTAAATTATGATATAGCCATATCACAAATCATAGGCAATGAAAAGATGAAATATATCTGTATTCCTGTGTGGAGAGAGTCTAGAATTTACTATTTGTTAGTTATATACAAAAATTATAATTTATATACATAAAGTTATACTATGCTGTCATTTTTAATATCTGTACAACATTGCATAGTACCATAATTTAGTCTATTGATGTACATTAGGTTATTTCTAATATTTTGCTATTTATATGCACATTGCAGTGAACACTCCCTTTACATATGTCCTTGTAGTGTTGTCTCCTAAGATATATTCCTTTTATATCTTACATGGTGACAACATTAAATATCTGAACTCTGTGACATCTTGGGGACATACATTTACCTCTGATAATTTGCTATTTGTATGACCCTTGAATTGAGTAAATGCACCCTAGGCATGGTAGACCAGAGAACTAACCAGAAAAGTGGCACTGTGTTTAGTCATCCTAGATTCTTTAAGATTTTTAAAGGTAACTTAAGTAGTAGTTTTTGTCTAGTCCATACATGCATGTGGTGTAAAATTCAAAAGATATAGAAAGGTAAAGTAAATCTTTCTCCCACTCTGAAACCTCTTCTACCCAGTTTCTGCTCCTGGGAAACTACTATGAGTTTATTCATCCTTCTGCACATATTTTATACATATATGTATATTTTCTGCACATATATGTGCATATATATGTATATATTTTAAGTTTTTTGTAAATGATAGCATACTATGCTGTTCTACAGTTCACTTTTTCTCACTTAACTATAATAATATCTAACACTTACGTAGTGCTTTGTTCTAGGCCCTGTTCTAACAAGTGTTTTTGTATTGATTACTAATCTTCATCACAAACGTGAGAAGTAGGTAAATATTATTCCCTTACCACAGAGGAAGAAACTGAGGCACAGAAACTTTAAATGACATGCTAGTAGGTTGTCAGCTGGAAGGTGAACTCCAGCATCCAGCAGTTTGGCTACAGAGTCTTTTATATTAGCCCATTTGCTATACTAACTCAATTGTTGCCTCATTCTTTTTATTAACTACATAATATTCCCTTGAAAAAACTTTAGTTTATCTAACTAGGTCCTAGTTGGTGGACATTTAGGTGTTTCCATATACTGCTGTTATAGATGATGCTAGTGTGAATATCCTGGTGCTTATAAATGCCTGTGTCATTTTGAATATGTAAATCTCTATTTCATTTTCGTCCATTCAAATTTGGGAGTTAGGGGAGTCTTGTGTTCATATAGTTACATTCTATTTTGAGATCTAATATGAGACTTTTTTTTCAATGAATGTATTTAGCTAATTTATATTTATTATATCATTATGGTTATAGCCTCATCTTTTGTAGCTAATGGACTAAGAGATAAGTCAAGGTATGTTAACAATTGAAATATACTTAAAGATGTAAAGCAGTACAGTATAAAGATATTAGCATTCCTCAGTCTATTTACTCTCTCATGTTTTGTTGGTTATATAAAAACATTATCAGGAATTGTAACAATTACATTATATTCTATAGCCATAGCCATAGTTTTAGACCAATAGTTAAGTGGATTCAAATGCTCAAAGTTTGTGATTTTCGATAGTTTTTAAAAAATCTTTTAGATGGCTGAACTTTATCATCAAGTATTTTCTTAATGTTTATGAAAACTATTCCTTAGGGTTTTGCATATTTAATGATGTTTTATGCTGGGGGTAAATTCTCGAGTACTCTAGATATTGCTTCACTGGTTTTTTTTTTTTTTTTTTTTTGAGTCGGAGTTTCGCTATTGTCGCCCAGGCTGGAGTGCAATGGCGCGATCTCGGCTCACTGCAACCTCCGCCTCCTGGGTTCAAGTGATTTTCCAGCCTCAACCTCCTGAGTAGCTGGGATTACAGGCGCCCTCCACCCTGCCCGGCTAATTTTTGTATTTTTTTTTTTAGTTGAGACGGGGTTTCACCATGTGGCCAGGCTGGTCTCAAACTCCTGAACTCAGGTGATCCGCCTGCCTCGGCCTCCCAAAGTGCTGGTATTACAGGCGTGAGCCACCGCACCCAGCCTGCTTCGCTGATTTTTAAACATTGATTCCCTCCTCCTTCACATGTTAAGATAGTAATGTTTTTTGCGTAGATTCTCAAAGGATTCTCTTTTTAAATCTTTGAGAAACAGTAATTTTACTATTGCAGTATTTATCTTGATTAGTCTGCATCAGCTTTTCTTAGGAAAGGGCATGTCCTTTTCTTTTCCTTTTTTTTTTTTTTTTTTTTTAAGGAGTTAACAGTCTTTATTGGGCTCAGACCAGGAGTCCGTGGATCTTGAGGACCTCTGTGTATTTGTCAGTTTTCTTCTCCATGTTCCTCTTGGCCTGTTTCCGTAGGCTCATGAGCTGTTTCTTCTTCCGGTAGTGGATTTTGGCTTTCTCTTTCCTCTTCTCCTCCAGGGTGGCTGTCACTGCCTGGTACTTCCAGCCAACCTCGTGAGCCAGGTGCCCCAGATAGGCAAACTTTCTTGTAGGCTTCAGACGCACAACCTTGAGGGCAGCAGGAACCACCATCCGCTTTTTCTTGTCGTAAGGCGGTGGGATGCAGTCAAACACCTTGAGGCGGTCCAGAGCGGCCTGGCCTCGCTTGGTCTTGTGGGGCAGCATACTTCGCACAGTCCGCCAGAAGATGGGGCTGGGAGCCCGGAAACGGTAGGGGCCTCGGAAAGGGTTGGTGTTCATCCGCTTGCGGAGGAAAGCCAAGTACTTCAACTTGTTTCTGTAGAAATTGCCAGAAATGTTGATGCCTTCGCAGCGTACGACCACCACCTTCCGGCCCAGCAGTACCTGTTTAGCCACGATGGTCGCCAGGCGGCCCAGGAGATGGCCTCGACCATCAAGCACCAGGACCTGTACCTCTGCCATCTTTGGCTGCCGCTTGGGAAAGCTGCTTTTTTTTTTTTGGTCCAATCCTGACTCTGTGTTTCAGTGATGCCAAATGAGGTCTGTGAAAGCTTCAAATGTTTCAAGCAAGGGACTGTTGGGTTTGCTTTTCTGACTGTCATGTAATTTACAGAACTGAACTAATAGTTTTAAGATGTGAAGATGCAAGCCATTTCCCTGGCTTGAGCTCTTCTAGCATCCCTCTTTACTTTCACTGTATTTAGTAGACCTTCTCATATATTATGGTTAGGGATATGTCTTAGTTTGTTGAAGAAGTAGTTTGTGTTTCTGTTTCTCACTCTCCTCTCCTAGTTGTTTTCAGATATTTTTAAGAGGAAAAGAGGGGACCATACCATCTTTCAAATTAGAAATCCTAAGAGCTACAGGTCAGTCCAGTTTTGTCAGAATTAAGATAACTTTAAGGGATAAAGTATGGGCTGATGTAGTTTTCCGAAAGCCAAAAATAGTTCATTTACAGAGGCTCTTTTGGATAATTTTTTTTTATTAAACAAAATCACAATTTAACATATGAATTTGATTATATCAGTTTTTAGTTATGAAGTCTTGTGCATTAAAAAGCATTAAGAATGAAACTAGTAAGTCTGCAATTAAGAATTAAGCATGAGACTAGAGACTAATGCCTAAAGACTAATAACTAAAGTTAGGGTTTAGTTTTAGAGTGCTCATCAGTTCTTCAGTTTTCCTTAGATGGTGATTCTTCTTTCAACTGAATCTGAAAATTAAACTTTCATGTACAAAGTTCTGCTACTAGAATATTTTTAAGTCCTTTAGCTTAATGAATGTTAGTTCTGGAATTATCTGGTATTCTGAATGGCATCTTGTTTTTCAAGGGAAGTGTCCATTTATTTTCCTCACTTAATTGGTCCTATATGTTAAAAGAAATATGTTTGAAAAATTTTGATAGCTAGTGGGCAAGCCTTCTTCTGTTCTCTGATTTGAACATATTCTTATATTCATTTGCCTGAGTTTCATTTTACCTGTGGCACCTGAGAGAAGCTAAGTATTTTTTCCACCCCATTTCTTTTGTGTGACTGACTATATATTTCTTAGTCTCAAATATAAAAACACATCTAACAGCTTCACAGAAAATTTTAATGCTTGGTAGATTATTGGAGCTTTCAATTTTTAGCCTTTGTTACTCTAGTTATTGATCATTTCAGTATTTTTAAAATCTCAATTACATTTTTAATAATTTATAATAATAAAATTTGATCAATGTTTTAATTTGATAATGGTGCCTATGTTTACTACTAAATAAGTGTACTTTGAGCAGTTGAAACACTATGAGATATTGATAGATATTTCCCAAAAAGGGTTTTGTGATCCAAATAAATTTGGGATATCTTCTATGTAATATAATAATGTACTTTGCGAAGAATGTATAGAACACTAATAATTTCTACTTAAAGGAAGAGTATAATTAGATTGGAAGCACTTCTTATCCCAAACCTATTTGATAGTGGAACTAAATGTTGTAGAAATACATTTTGGGAAATGCTGAGAATATATTATAGAATATTTTCAGATCAATGTGTTGTTAACGGTATTCCAGTACATGTATTTGCATGTCAGTTGCTTTTTAATAGGGATAGATGATAATTGCTGTCCCAGGATGTAAATATAATCAGAACATTTAACTGTGGTAGTATGTTTTCTATAAATCTGAGGGTTTTTTGACATGGAAATTTTGTTACCGTTGATTTTCCAGACTAAAAGTAATTTTTGAGTGCCTCCTATGTATTAAACATCAAAAATTGATCTTCTTTGGAACTACTTTCTGTTAAGTCTTAGCAGGAGGAATTTTGGAAATCTTGTAGCCCTCCCGACTTATTTTTCAGTAAAAACTGAAGCCTAGAAATGTAGCTTTTGCCTAGGTCACATTGGAACCAAACCCTATAACTCCAGATTTTTTTGCTATTTTTTTTACTGCCTTAAAAATTTTATTTTATTTATTTATTTTTTTGAGACTCGGTTTCACTGTGTCACCCAGGGTGGAGTGCAGTGGCACGATCATGGCTCACTGTAGCTCCTATCTCTTGGGTCAAGCCATCCTCTCACCTTAGCCTCCTGAATAGCTGGGACCGTAAGCACGTGCCACCATGCCTGGCTAATTTTTTTTTATTTATTATAGAAATAGGGTTTCCTTATGTTGCCCAGGCTGGTCTCGAACTTCTGGCCTCAACCAGTCCCCCTACCTTGGCTTCCAAAAGTTCTGGGATTACTTTTGAGTACATTGCTTTTGAGATGGAAAGCTAGGTGGTATCTCCACTTAACATGAGAATTGAGGTAAGATATCGAGTCATCCATATGATGTTAGATTGATGTTAGATTATGACGTATGTCAACTTTGATGTTAGATTATGACGTATGTCAACTTTAATATATGTAGAACTCAAGTTTCTAGACATCTAGTTTCCCCCTCAGTTCTCTGAATTATTTTTCTCCTAAGCAAGAGAAAAAGTAGTTTTAAAATAAGCATGTATCCTTACCAATGTTACTACTAAGGAATAATCAGTGCTAGTTTTTAAGAATTGGTGCACAGGCCAGAGATGGATGAGTCAGATTCTTTCCTCAATTGAGCTACATCATCACTTCCTAATGGTCAATTATGGAAATATTTTCCTACTATTAATGGAAAAGTGGACTTAAATGACTATGAAGTTAATCTCTAAGGTGCTGAATTAAAATTTATAGAATATATTCTTTTTAACATACTTTTCAGAAGATACCATTCTGTTGAAAATAATTGGCCTCTTGGTTATATGAATTATGCATTTAGACATAATGTATTATTGGAAGAAATTTCTCTTTTAAATAGCAGAATGATAAAAGTTATTAGTGCCATCTGTAGAATCAGGACTGAAATGATAGGAGAAAAATTTTTTTTTGAGATAGACATGTGGATTTTGTTGGCCACTCATTTTACTCAGTTTCCTAAGACTAGAAAGCAATGCTGCCTTTCCTAATCTTGTTTCATCAAAGTTTCTTGGGCTTTATGTGTCTAATTTTTACATTAATTGTGGTGTATGTTCTTCTATTTCTTCTTCTGTGCCTCTTTCAGAGATGCATAACTCTCACGTACCTTTATATTTCTCTTAGAAAAGAAATGAATCATATTAGGAAGAAGGCACATCTTTAGGGTTAGGTTCAAAAGTCAGCATATACATGAAAATAGTGTATATTAAAAATGTCCATTCAAAGTCCTCTAAATGTTCAAAGTATAATGTGATTTTGCATGTATCATGTATGTAAATTCAATTATTTATAGTTATACAATTTTATATAGAGGTTATATTAACAAATTATTCAGGTGCTGCTTAGGTATTGCAGCATGTTTATGAACATTTCAATTTACTGATTCTGTTTCTTGTCATCTTTATTTACTGTGATGATTTTATCAGTTCCTCTCTTAGTTATTTAATGGTTTTCTGTTGTCTTTAATTTAGATTTTTTCTTTAACAAATTGAGGAACTGTCACCATCCACTCAACCTGGCCACTTGGATAATTGGTATACGTTTTTTAGAATGTTTGGATATGTTGAAAAATGATTCACACACTCTTTCTATAGATTGACCACACACATTTGTCTTTCTTGAGGAAAGACAAAATAGTGGTATTTGTGGTGGTTTTTTTTTTTTTTTTGTGACAGGGTCTAGCTCTGTTGCCCAGGCTGGAGTGCAGTTAGCACAATCTCTACTCACTGCAACCTCCGTGTCCTGCGCTCAAGCAGTCCTTCCACCTCGGCCTCCCAAGTAGCTGAGACAACAGGTACATGCCACCATACCCAACTAATTTTTAAAATAGTTGGTATTTACATTATTTCTCTCTCCCCATCTCTCACTTTTTTTTTCTAAGTTGTGATAGGTGTGTAGTGATCTGTCATTGTGATTTTAATTTGCATTTTCCTATTGATTAATGATACTGAACATCTTATTTGAACATACTTGTTTTCTGTATCTCTTCTTCCGTGAAATGTCTGCTTGAGTCTTTGCCCATTTTCTGCTTGTATTATTTCTTTTATTAATGTTGAGTTTTTGTTTGTTTGTTTTGCATTTTCCTCTGTTGCCCAGGCTGGAGTGTAGTGGCGCGATCTTGGCTCACTGCAACCTCTGCCTCCCAGACTCAAGTGATTCTGGTGCCTCAGCCTCCCGGGTAGCTGGGATTACAGGTATGTGCCACCATGCCTGGCTAATTTTTGTATTTTTAGTAGAGACAGGGTTTCGCCATGTTGGCCAGGCCAGTCTCGAACTCTTGGCCTCAAGTGATCCACCTGCCTCAGCCTCCCAAAGTGAGGCATGAGCCACTGTGCCTGGCCTAATGTTGAGTTTTGAGAGTTCTTTTTATGTTTAAATGTAAGACTTTTGTCGAATACACGGTTTGCAAATATTTTCTACCAGTCTATATAACCTGTTTTTTTCATTCTCTTAACAGGATCATTTGTGGGGCAAAACTTTTTAATTTCGATGAAGTGCAGTGTATTGATTTTTTTCTTTTATGAAAAAAAATTTTTTTTTGCCTACAAATTACTAGTATTTGAAGACTTTCTTGTATGTTTTCTTCTCAGAATTTTATAGGTTTACATTTTACATTTAAAACCATGATTTTGAATTAACTTAAATTTTGGATTAGTTGAATTAATTTTATATACACTGTGAAATTTAGATTAAGGTAATTTTTTGTTTTTGTTTTAGCTTATGGATATCCAGTTGTTCAGCACCATCCAAAGAATTTTTCATTCTCTGTCAAGACAAAATTCATTCGTTTGTTTTGTACTTTGAAGGGTTCTTTACCCACGTGTGATTTTGATTCATCATACATTGGTCTTCTGGAAAATACTGGCTCTTTGAGTTACGCAGATTTTCTAAATGTTGACACATTTTATCATACAGTATTAAATAAAGACATTTGTTAATAATTCCACTGATTTCGTCAGGAAGGTCTTTAAATATTGGGTTGCTTTCAAGTTCATGGTGGTGAATGCATGCTTTCTAAAGTTCTAATTTTTATTTAGGGTCTAACTTTATCACTGGCAACAAATATTCTGTTATTTTGTTTTCGTTTTTGTTTTTGAGACAGGGTCTTGCTCTGTTGCCTAGACTGGAGTGTAGTGGCTCAGTCGTAGCTCACTACAGCCTCTAACTCCTGAGCTCAAGCAAGTCTCCCGCCTCAGCCCCACAAGGTGCTAGGATAGGCATGAGCCACTGTACCCAGCTCATTTGTTTTTGAATTAACAGGCTCATTTCCTTTATTTTCAAGAAAATGTCTGCCAAATACTAGAGACTGAAGAGCCGCACGTTCTCCTCAACTGGCTCAGGTTTTGATAATCCATACCAGGCTACCTCTCTGTAATAACATCCTCTTGGTCTACTCAGACTCTTTCATGTATATTTGAATTACTTTCTAGTGTCCTTCCATTTCAACCCAAAGTACTCACTTTATTTCTAATAGGGCAGGTCTGTTAGCAATGAATTCTTCTGGTAATGCTTTCATTTTACCTTCATTTTTGAAGGATAGTTTTTATGGATATAGAATTCTTGTTAGACAGTTTAAAAAAATTCTTTTAGAACTTTGAGTATGTCCTCCCACTGCCTTCTGGCCTCTATATTTTCTGATGAGAAATGAAATGTTAATACTTAGTATCTCTTGTACATGATGAGTCATGTCTCTTGTTGCCTTTGTTTTGAGTTTTTTCATCCTCAGTTTTCTAAGATGAAGAATTCTTTCTGTCTGTCAGCAGTTTGATAATCATCTGCCTTCATGTGGATTCTCTTTGAATTTATCTTCCTCGGAGTTTGTTAAGCTTCTTAAATGTATAGATTGATGCTTTTCTTCAGAATTGAGATGTTTTCAACCATTATTTCTTTTCCTTCTTTCCTTCTGGGACTCCCATTATGAGTATGTTAGTTCACTTCATGATATTCCACAGGTCTCTGAGGCTCCGTTTCTTTTTCTTTATTCTTTTTTTTTTTTTTTTCTGTTCCTCATACTGGATAATATAAATTGACCTATCTTCAACTTTGCTGATTCTTTCTTCTTCCTGCTCATATCTGCTGTTGAACCCTTCTAGTGAGTTTTGCATTTCCATGATTGCACTTTCAACTCCAGGTTATTTGGTTCTTTTAAAAACAACTTATATCTCTGTATTGATATTCCCTATTTGGTGAGACATTGTCCTTATACCTTCCTTTAGTTCTACAGGCATGTTTTCCTTTAGTTCATTGAACATTTTAAAAATAGCTAACTTACAGGAGATTTGATATTAAATTTTCATTTACAACTTTTACCTAAGTGAACATGGGCTATCACGACCTTCTGTGAGCCTGTGTCTTCAACTCCAGGGCGTGATCAATAATAAATGGCTGAGTTGTCCTGCTGGAACACTGAAACCTTGCTAACTCATAGAGAACAAAAAGTAGTCTCACTATGTTAAATATTAAGTGAGTAACTTGTGTTTGTCAAATTGAGAACCTATTTTCTTATATCTAAACAAGGAAGTTAATCTTGAGGCAGTAGGAATGGAATTAAGCATTCTGGTCACGGAAAGTCACATTGGCCTTCTATGGATCAGTTTTAACAGTCTGCATTCTCCTTTTCTTCTTGGCAACCCAGAATCTTTCAACCAACTCTTTTAGCACACTTCTTCCACATATTATCATTTCAGATCCTCTTTTGCCCCAACTTTGCCCCAAGTGGCTGTGGATTGGATTTGATCTCACCAGTCTCCTCTTTCTTGCTCGTCTCAAAGGAAGACCTGCCTATTATTTCCCTGCTTTTTTGTTATTACAGAAAAACTGAGAATGACAAAAACATACCTTGGAAAATTTATTATGAAATCTGAAATGTGACATGTTACAAAGTTCATAAACTCCTTGTTCCATAGTATATTGTTATCTCCATTCTTAGGATATTCTGTTGTGATACTATTTTCTGCTTTTTATTTTGAAGTTGTTACTTATCCAGGCCCTCTTACCATTTTACCATTATCCAGTGAAAATCTATGGATTCTACCTTTATGTGTGCTCCTTCTGCCCACAGTGGAAAATGAAGATAATCCAGATCACAAATGAAAAGTATGTATCTTTGAGCCAAAAAAAAAAAAAAAAGCTGACTTAGAAGTGTTTAATAAGTCCAATATCTGGATTTCCTCAGGGACAGTTTCTGTTATTTGCTTTTCTTCCTGTGTATGGTTCATATTTTCTTGTTTCTTTGCATATCTTATAATTTTTTGTTGAAAATTACATTTGGACATTTTAAATAATAAATGGTCTTTGAAATAATGTGGACATTCTAAATAATATAAAAATGTCCAAATAGTGGAGACTTAAAATAATTTGACAACTATGAAAATCACATTTTGCCCTCTCTTCAGGGTTTGTTGGAGTACTTGTAGTTGTTTCTTCATTTAATTTCTTTTGTGAATTAATTCTGCAAACTCTATTTGATGTGTGTGACTACCTCAGTAGATAATTCAGTCTCTAGTTGGTTAGCTTAGTTGTTGCTAATGACTGGACAAAGATTTCTTTACATGCCTGGAACCAGTAAACCTCCTAGTCTTTGCCAGAGGATTTTGTGTGTGTGTGTGTTGGGGCATGCCTTCAACACTCAGCTGGGTAGTTGGCAACTCTGCCTTGTCCTTATGTCCTGCTTGTGCAGAGCTTCAAAGCTTAGGCCCTTTTCAGGTCTTCCTTGAGCATGTACACAGCCTTAGGCATGTGTATGACCTTCTGGATTCCCAGTAATATGTCAGAGCTTTTCAAAGTCTGTTAGGGGTATTTCATTCTCAGCTTTTCCTTTTAAGATTTAAGTCTGTTGCTCCAACTGTTATTCACTGCCTCAAGTAGATATGGTATAAAACACTTTACTGTAATTTTTTTCAATGAATATCTCCCTGGGGAAAAGGCGTTTTGCATTGTGCAAGCTCTGAGTCAGGTCACATACGGTCAGCATTGCAAATAGGGTCTTCCTGGAAACAAGACCAGTCAAGTAATAATTTGGGGAGAATGAAGCTTTGAATGAGCTACAACTCTTGCTGCTTTTTAACGTAGCTTCTAGAGTGCACTGGGAATGTGAGCTGTCGTTTCTTCAAGACTACTGTGGATCTGGAGAGCAAGGGTTGGGACTAGGGCAAGTTAAAATAGAAAGCTCATCATTCTTAATGAGATTAAGCTTTTTAAAAATAAATGCAACTTGGATGCAAGCTTTTTATTAATTTTTAGAGTTCTGATAAAGTTGATTCTATTTTCCAGTTTTCTTTGTGCTTTTGTGGAAGAGACAATTTTTAGAGATGCTTACTCTGCTGTTTTCTGTGATGTCGCCTCCACTTGGGCTTTGCCATCCCACACTGACAGACCTCCATGTTTGACTCTTCCCTATCTCCGCCCCAACCCCACTCAGACTCTGACTCTCCATGCTAGGCTTACCCTGTGTGTGAATACCTTTTCACCTTGCTTGAAATCTTAACTGTTCATGTTGCGCAGCCTCCTCCTTAACCATCAAGCCTATTATGTAGAAATCTTCCTCACTCTCATAGACTCCAGTATCACACCCTGGTTCATCACTACCTGTGGATGTTCTTCTCACCCCCAATCAGGTTCTGATTCTCTGTGTTGAGCTATCTTCCTATGAGCATACCCACCCTATCCCAATTGGCCTCTTAAACATCTTGTGGGTTACCATCATATGTCAGTGTTCATCTCTTCCTGTTCTGACTGATACCGTACACAGAACTGCATCTTTGTGGGATTGTCCTTTTCATCCTACTCAGGCCCTGAGTAGGATTTTTTAATCAAATAAAAATCCCTTCAGTTTGAATAGTATAATCATGATATCACTCAGTGAAATCCTTGATATCTTATTATTGTAGTGGTAACTTCTGATGGGTATGGGAATGACAATTCTATACCATGCCTTCTTTATTTTTCATTTTAGTTTTACTGAGATAACAGATATTTTGAAGCTGATCATTTATATTTCTTAAAGAAGAAATTTATTCTAAAAAATTATGTCTAGATACATTAATTTGTTGTTTTATTCATGTAGTAACCATTTCTTGGGCATCTAGTATTGGCCAGGTTCTAGGCTCTGAATATACAGCTGCAAACCAAATAGTCAGAAGCCCCTGCTTTCACAGTTTTCACATTCATAGAGGAGAGGGAGATGATAGACAAAATAAATAAGTAAATATGTTTCATCAGGTAGTAAATGTTGTGAAGAAAAATAAAGCAGGGTAAAAAGAATAGGAAGACATTTCTCTTTTATATGTACATCAAGAATGAGATATTTGAGCAGGGAACAAACAATGTGGATATTTGAGAGAAAGGGCTGTATCTATGCAGATGGAATAGCTGGAACAAAGACTTCATGTGTGAGCATGTAGATCTGCATTCAAAGAAAAGCAAGATTAATATGAATGGAATGCAAGTACCTAGCGGGGAGAGTTGGAGAAAAGCTAGACAAGTGTAGGGGCTAGATCATGTGGAGTCTTAGAGGTTGGAGTAAGGGCTTGCCTTTTATTTTGAAAGATGGGATGGCATCAGATTTTTTAAGCAAGGGAGTGACTTCATCATATTTAAAAGTTAAATAGGAAGAGTGATGTTAGTAAAATGTCAGAATAGTAGTTTTCAGCATTTGTTTCTTCACAGAAGCATTTCGAATAACCACTCATAGACAAAAATACCTTCACAAGAGCTAAGGATTCCAAATGATAGATTGTAGCACCCGGGTGTAGCATAGATAAAACAAATGATGCATTGAAGAGGATAGGAACTACAGTTGCACATTAATTGTTTCACCCCTTCCCAAGCCTGTGCAGCACAGTATGGAGAAAGATGCCCTCCAAGTGGAGGAAGGAGAGTCAAGTGAGCCCCTAACTTTACTGTGAACCCCAGCACTAGAACCACCTCAGTGAACCCCAGTGCCAGGCTGGCACCCATGGACCCAGGCACCAGGCCAGATCCCACAGAACCAGTCTCCAGACCCATCCTTGCGGACCCAGTAACTGAGGCTAGCCTACTGGAGAAGTCAAGCAGCAAGCCTGCTCGTGGACTATGCCAGCCATGCTGTCCGGAATCTCTGGACAGGCTGACTGGTAAAGGGCTTCCTATGTTAAAGCTCCTCTGTAAAGACTGGAGAGGTGCCTACTTCTTCAAATATGCGGACACCAGTGCAAGTCCATAAGGATCTCAAATGATCAGGGAAACGTGACACCATCAAAGGAACAAAATAAAGTTTTAGCTATGATAATTTGTTGATAAATATATAATCTAAAAAGATATAAGTTGTGTCCTCAATAATGTAAACTTGGAGAGGGTGTGGAGAAGTTAAGAGTTTTTGTATGTGATTGAAATTAAATTTTTATCAGCTTAACAACAGACTATTATAACTACAAGATGTCTTATATACATTTCGTGGAGAAAAACCCCTGTAAATACACAAAAGATAAAGAGAAAGCAAATAAGTACCAAAAAAAAAAAAAAAAAAAATCAAATCGCAAAGGAAAACATTAAGAGAAGATGAAAGAAATAGAGGAGCTACAAGATAGTCAGAAAACAACAAAATGACAATGGTAAGACTTTATCCACAATTACTTTTAATGTAAATGGATTAAGTTCTCTAATCAAAAGGCAGAGTTTTTTAAAATATATTTTTTAAAAGATCCTACAGTATTATGCCTAAAAGAGATTCATTTTAGCATTAAGGACACACATAGGCTGAAAATGAAGAAATGGAAAAAGATATTTCACGCAAGTGGTAACCAGAAGAGAATGGGGTGGCTATATTTACGTAAGATAAAATAGACTTCAAGTCAAAAACTGTCGTAAGAGACAAAGTCATTATACAATGATAAAGAAGGCAGTTCATCCAGAAGATATAATAGTTGTAAATATATATACACTCAACATCAGAGCACCAAAATATTTTTTATAATGAGAAAGCCAAGATTCTAAAATCTTAACAGAAATGATAGGAACAATAGATAGTAATATAATAATAGGGACTTTTGTACCCCTGCTTTAGCAATAGATAGATTAGCCAGACAGAAAATCAATAAAGAAATAACAGACTTGAACAACATTTTAGGCCAAATGGACGTAACAGGCATATACAGAGCATTTCATTGAACAGTAGCAGAATATACACTCTTTTTAAGTGCACATTGAACATTCTTTAAGACACATTAGGTCATAAAACAAGTGTTAAGAAATTTGAGAAGATTGAAATTGTATCAAGTATTTTTTTGTAAGCATAAGAGTATGAAACTAGAAATCAATAACACCAGGAGGAAAACTGGAAAATTTACAAATATGTGGAAATTAACACATTCCTGAACAACCAGTGGATCAAAGAAAAAAGGGACATTTGAAAGGGTGTCTCGAGACAAAAGACAGTGGAAACACAACATAGCAAAACTTACGTGAAGCAGCAAAAGCAGTTTTAAGAGGGAATTTTATGGTGATAAATGCTTCCATTAAGGAAAAATGAAGATAATCAAATGAACAACCTTACTTTGTATCTCAAAGGACTAGAACAAGCTTGTCCAACCTGTGGGCCACATGCAGCCAGGGATGGCTTTGAATGTGACCCAATACAGACTTGTAAACTTCCTAAGTTTCTTAAAACATTATGAGAGATTTTTTGCATTTTTTTTTTTCCCCAGCTCATCAGCTGGCGTTAGTGTTAGTGTAATTTACATGTGGCCCAAGACAATCCTTCTTCCAGTGTGGTCCAAAGAAGCCAAAAGATTGGAAACCTTGTACTAGAATCCAAACCAGACGTAAAGTTGTTAGAAGGAAAGGAATAATAAAGATCAGAGCAGAAATAAATGAAATAGGGACTAGAACAACTGTAGAAGAGATAATGAAACTAAGAGTTGGTTTTGTGAAAAGAAACTGAACTGACAAATCTTTAGCTAGACTATGCAAAAAAAGGACTCAATTAAAATTACAAATGAAAGAGAAGCCATTACAGCTGATACAACAGAAATACAAATGAGATAATAAGAGACTACAATGAATAACTATACACAAACAGATGGATAGCCTAGAAGAAATGGAAATTTTTTTCTAGAAGCATAGAGTCTACCGATCATGAAGAAAGAGAAAATCCAATCACACCCAATGACTGTAAGGAGACTGAATCGGTAATCAAGAACCTCCCAAAAAAGAAAAGCTTTGGACCTGAAGGCTCCACTGGTGAATTCCAACAAACCTTTAAAGAAGACATAGCACAAGTCCTAAAACTCTTCCAAAACCTTAGAGGAGGGAATACTTCCAAACTCATTTTACAAGTCTGGTGTTGCTGTGATACCAAAGCCAAACAAGGACACTAAAAGAAAAAAAAAAATACAGGTCAGTATCTCTGATTAACGTAGACGCAGAAATCCTCAACAAAATACTACTAAACTGAATTCAGCAACACATTAAAAGGTTCACACACAGTGAGCAAGTGGGATTTATCCCAGGGATGCAAGGATGGTTCAGCATATGCAAGAACCAATAAATGATACACCACATTAACAGAATGAAGGACAGAAATTGTGTGATCTCTCAACAGATACAGAAAAAACATTTGACAAGATTATCACTTTGTGATAAAAACTCAACAAATTAGGGATAGAAGGTACGTATCTCAACACCGTAAAGATTATATAAGCCCTCAGGTAGCTGGAAGCTTGTCCTCTTAAGATCAGGAAGAAGACAAGGATTTCTTCTCTCATCACTTCTAGTTTATAAAGTACTGTACATCTGAATCAAAGCAGTTAGACCTGAAAAAGAGATAAAAGACGTGGAAATCAATAAGGAAAAAGTAAAATTGTCTTTCTGTAGATAACATGATCTTATATGTAGGAAACCCTAAGGACTCCGCCAAAAATGTTAGAATTAATAAATGAATTCAGTAAAGTTGCAAAATATAAAATTAGCATACAAAAACCAGTTGTGTTTCCATAAACTAACAATGAATAAGAAGTTAAGAAAACAATCCCCTGTACAGTAGCATAAAAATAAAAAGGAATGAATTTAACAAAGGAGGTGAGTGATCTACACAGAAATCGATAAAACATTGATGAAAGAAATTGAAGAAGACACATAAATGGAAAGATATCCTGTTTTTGAATTTGAAGAATTAATATTATTAAAATGTCCATACTACCCAAAGCAATCTATGTATTTGATACAACAGCTATCAAAATTCCAATGATATTTTACACAGAAATAGGAAAAGCAGTCCTAAAATTTGTATGTAACCACAAAAGACTCCAAGCAGCCATAGCAAGAACAATTCTGGAAGCATCATACTACCCGATGCCTCCATAATTGTTCAAAATATACTACAAACCTAGTAATCCAAACAGTGTGGTACTGGCATAAAACCAGAGATAAAGACCAGTAGAACAGAACAGAAAGCTTATACCGTGTGTACAATCAGTTGATCTTTAACAAAGATGTTAAGAACACAGAATGGAGAAGTGATAGTTTCTTCAATAAATGGTGTTGGAAAAACTGAATATCCATATGCAGAAGCATGAGCATAAAAATTTCATTCCTGTACTATATATAAAAACATGAAAATAATTACACCATATACAAAAATCAACTCAAAATAGATTAAAGACTTAAAGAGCGAAAACTGTAAAATTACTAGAAGAAAACAAAGGGAAAAGTTTCTTGAAATTGGTTGGGGCAATGATTTTTTGGATATGACCCCAAAAGCATAAGGAATAAAAGCGAAAATAGAGAAATGGTATTGCATCAACTGAATAAGCTTCGGCACAGCAAAGGAAATGATCAACAGAGTGAACAATAATTGACAGAATAGGAGAAAATATTTGCAAACCATACATTTAATAAAGGCTTAATATCCAAAATATATTTAAGAACTCAATGATACAAAAACAACCCAAGTTTTTAAGATGAACAAAGGACTTGCATTGATGGTCTTCAAAAGACAACATACAGTGTACATCAGGTATGTGAAAAAATGCTCAACGTCATTAATCATCAGGGAAATGCAAATAAAAACCACAATGAGATGTCACCTCATACCTGTTAGATGTCACCTCATACCTATTATCCAAAAGACGATAATAAGACTGTAAGTGTTGGCGGGGATATAGAGAGAATAGAACTCTTTTACACTGTTGTAAATTGGTACAGCCATGTACTGAAAAATAGTATGGAGTTTCATAAAAAAAAAGAGAACTACCATATATGATCCATCAATCTCATTTCTTTGACTTCTTGGTACATATCTAGAGGAAATGAAATTATTATATTGTGAAATGTCTACGTTCCCATGTTCATTGCAGCATTGTTTACAATAACCAAGATATGAAATCAACCTATGTCTTCATTGATGGAAGAATACACACAGAAAATGTGACGTTCAGCCTTCAAATCTAGGAAATCCTGATATTGGTGACATGATCTGATCTTGGCCCACTGCAACCTCTGCCTCCCAGGTTCAAGCTATCCTCCCACCTCAGCCTCCCAGGTAACTAGGATTATAGCCATGTCTGGCCAATTTTTCTGTATTTTTGGTAGAGGTGGGATTTCACCATGTTGGCCAAGCTGGTCTTGAACTCCTGACCTCAAGTGATCTGCCTGCCTCAGGCTCTTAAATTACTGGGATTACAGGTGTGAACCACCACACCTGGCCTAATAATGTCTTTTCAATTGATTAAAACTTACAGGCACAGGGCTGTTTTTATTTTTGATTTAGGACAGACTTAAGAGGTCATCTGTAGATTGTTAGAGACAATGAAACTACTAGTTTCTCTTAAATATTGCCCTCTTTCACACTAGTTAACCTTAATTTTTTGCCTTTTTACGTTTTGTTTTTTTCAGCTTTTAATAAAGCAGTAATTTAAGTGATTTTTTCCCAGTTAAATTTTTAAAATATAGTCTTCACTTTTAGATAAATTTTAGGTTCATAGCAAAATTGAGTTGGAAGTACAGAGTTCCCGTATATTCCCTTTTCCACCCTACAAGCGAAGTCTTCCCTGCCACCACCATCTTGCATCAGAGTAAGCACATTCATTATTATTGATGAACTTGCATTAACATATTATCACAGAAAGTGCATAGTTTACATTAGGGTTTTTACTGTTGTAGGTTCAATGGATTTTGACAAATGTGTAATGACATATAACTATCACTATAGTATCATAGGGAATTGCTTTACTGCCCTGAAAATTCCTGTGTTCCACCTATTCATCCCTCACTCCCCCAACCCCTAGCAATAACTGATTTTTTTTTTTTTAAGTTTACTTTAAGTTCCAGGATACATGTGCAGAATGTGCAGGTTTGTTACATGGGTATACATGTGCCATCATGGTTTGCTGCATCGATCAACCTGTCGTCTAGGTTTTGAGCCCTGGCTGCATTAGGTATTTGTCTTAATGCCCTCCCTCCCCTTGTCCCGCACCTCGCAAAAGGCCCTGGTGTGTGTTGTTCCTCTCCCTGTGTCCATGGGTTCTCATTGTTCAATTCCCACTTATGAGTGAGAACATGCAATGTTTGGTTTTTTGTGCCTGTGTTAGTTTGTTGAAGATGATGGCTTCCAGCTTCATCCATGTTCCTGCAAAGGACATGAGCTCATTCTTTTTTTGTGACTGCATAGTATTCCATGATATATATGTACCACATTTGTTTACCCAATTTGTCATTGATGGGCATTTGGGTTGGTTCCATGTCTTTGCTATTGTAAATAGTGCTGCAGTAAACATATGTGTGCATGTGTCTTTATATTAGAATGATTTATACTCCTTTGGCTATATACCCAGTAATGGGATTGCTGGGTCAAATGGTATTTCTGGTTCTAGATCCTTGAGGAATCGCCACACTGTCTTCCCCAATGGTTGAACTAATTTACATTCCCACCAGCAGTTTAAATGTGTTCCTGTTTCTCCACAGCCTGGCCAGAGTCTGTTGTTTCCTTACTTTTTAATAATCACCATTCTGACTGGCGTGAGATGGTGTCTCATTGTAGTTTTGATTTGCATTTCTCTAATGATCAGAATCACTGATCTTTTTATTCTCTCCCTGGTTTTATCTTTGCCAGAAAGTCTCATAGTTGGATTCATACAGTATGTAGCCTCTGCAGATTGGCTTCTTTCATTTAGAAATGTGCATTTAAAATTCTTTTGTGTCTTTTTGTGGCTTGATAGCTCAATTCATTTTAGCGCTGATTAATATTGTATTTTATGATGTACCACAGTTTATTCATTCACCCATTGAAAGACATCTTGGTTGCCTCTAAGTTTGGGCAATTATAAAGCTGCCATAAACATCTGTGTACAAGTTTTTCTGTGAACATAGTTTTCATCTCATTGGGTAATACCAAGGAGCACAATTGATGGATTGTATAACTTGTGCGTAGTTACAGTAAATCTTTGAGAGAGAGATATATATACACACACACACACACGTGTATATATATATATTTTGATAGGTTTGATGTGTATATATATTTAAACCTACCATCTTATGCCACATATTTGGTGGATTGGAGGGAATAGAAAAGGAAATATACTTGAAAAATGGATATCTGGTGATACCTCTTCTATAGTATAAAAAGGAAAATTTTTAATTATATATAATTATTACTTTTTAATATATTTAACCTAAGTGAAGTCATCTATCTTGGTTTATTTTATTTTCTAATTTGGCTTGTCTATAAGCACTGATTTAGTTTTTGTTGACCAAAAATTTGTTGAAAAATTACATTTTTATTCTAAATAATTTGTATTCAGGAAAAGCTACTGTTTGCCTCTTTTTAAGCAAAAAAAAGTCCATTGTTTTTGTGTATAATTTATTAAGGTTTATATTCCAATTTAGTGTTCACAGTATATACTAAGTTAAAATATTTACTTATATTAATATTAAATATTACAAATTTAATTTCTTTTTTACTAAAAGATATTGTCCTAGAATAGAAATTGAAATATTTGAATTAATTACATGTTTTATTTTCTGATTATACATTTTTTAACATGAGAGAGGCAGCTTGGTTAGGGTGGCAGGAGTATATTGACTATGGAATCAGAAGACTTGGTCATCTAGAATCATCTCATTCACTACCTAGTTATATGATAAATGTTTATGTTAGCATCAAAATAAAGGGGTAGTATCAGCTAGCTTTTTGCAGCAGATTCTCAAGTCACTTTGAAATTAAAAGTGCCTTTGAAATTAAAGTTTAAATGTTTTGTTATTTTAATATAGGTCTTAATCAACTACTATAAAACAGGAACTGATAAAGATGCTAACAGTATATTTGTGAACAAGACAGACCAGGTCCCTTATCTTATGGAAGGAAGTCTTACAGAGCTTACATTCTTGCAGGGAAATGGGATGTATCATAAGCAAATAAACATAAAAGAGTAAAGTAATTTCATATACTAATAAATGTTATGAAGAAAATAAAACAGGATAGATGGTCAGAGAAGGCTTTATTTAAGGGGTGAAGCTTGAGGTGAGTCCTAAATATTAATAAAAGAGTCAGCCATGCGAAGACTGGGGAAGAACATTCCAGGCAGAGGAAACACAGACAAGGGCTTGAGGTAGGAAAGAAATTGATGTTTTCAAGGAACAGTAAGAGCAGTGTTACTGGGGAATAGTAAGCCAGTGAGAGATTGGTAAGAGATAAGGTTGAAGAGACAGTCAGGGAAACCTTTTCCTAAAATATGTTAATTTTGAGATTTAATGGGGCAACTCTAAGATGTCTTTTCTTTACCTAATATTTGAAAAATTAGCCATTTCTAGTCCTCTGTAACATTTTGTGCTGCATACAGCGGAAAGCCATTAGAGAATTTGAGCAGGAGAGTAATATGAACTATTTGTTCAGTTTTTGGAGAATGGATTTAAAGTATGTGGGAATCAGCAGGCCAAGGTAGGAGACAAGGTAGTTCAAGAGAGAGATGATGAGAGCTTGGAGTACGGTGAAGGCAATGAATGTGGAGAGTAGATGATTTGTGATTCATTTTGACTAAAGTCCACCATGTTTGCCAAAGGTTTGGATATGGGAAATTAAGGAAGGAGGAATAGGAATAACTCTTAAGTTTCTTGCTTAACTGAATGTTGTCTTTTACTGAAATGGAGCAGTTTGGGATAAAGATCTGATTTTGGAAGGAAATCAAGTTTGATGCAAATGAGGTAGGTTTTTAGTGAGATTGGGAGGAAAATCTATTGATTATCTCAGTTCAGTTTAAAAGACATTTATTGAGGTCTCTGTATGCAGAGTTTTGTGTAGACTCATTAACTGCTGACTTAATAAATTCATACTTGCAATATCACGTGTGGGACATCTGTTAACCTGTAGTGTGAAAGGGAACTTCAGGGGGAAAATAGAATCTTTTAACCAAGAAATACATAATGTGACTTTGTGTCATTGCTCTGTTTTCTATAATTTTTGTTTCAACCAAAATATTATAATTTCTTTTTTACTAAATTACATTGTCCTAGAGTAGAAATTGAAATATGAGACTTAATTACATGTTTTATTTTCTGATATTACAATGTTCATTCAACACTGAACAAAGTTCCTGTTCTCGTTGAAGAGTTAGGAGGAAGGAAGGGTATAAAGACATAAGGAACAATTAAGCAAATAAAGTAATTTTAGATAATTTAAAGGTCATTGTCATCAAAATTGGAAGATATGACAGAGTTGTAAGTGATGGAAACTTATTAAATATATGCTTTTTAAGTACATGGGTCACACAACCCAAATATATGGCTATGTATGGGTAGCACATGCACCAACATATGTAGAGAATTATAGACTTTGCAGAGTCACCTGTAATAGCTTCCTCTGGTATCTGCATGTGCCTAATTGCCTGAAATGACTCCTGTGGATCCAACAGGTTTTTTACATTTCATGTCTTTTTTTTTTTGAGACGGAGTTTCGCTCTTGTCACCCAGGCTGGAGTGCAGTGGCGCTCACTGCACTCTGCCTGGAGTGGCTGCAGTCTCGGCTCACTGCAACCTCCGCCTCCCGGGTTCAAGTGATTCTCCTGCTCAGTCTCCCAAGTAGCTGGGATTACAGGTGCGCGCCAGCACACCTGGGTAATTTTTTTTGGTATTATTAGTAGAGACTGGGTTTCACCACGTTGGCCAAGCTGGTCTCAAACTCCTGACTACATTTCATACCTTAAGACCACTCTGCTTCTTTGGATATAGCCGCTTGCAATTCTGCTGCTTTGCCTAATGTCCTGTGATACTTTGCTGCTTTTTAAAAAACCTTTGTTTTTCACAGCAGTGCTCCTTGTCCTAAAATATGTTGAAATTGTGGAATAAAAAGTTTAAGACTTTTCCAGTTTGAAAACTCTTCTGACATGTTAAAAAATGATAGTCTTGTATAAAATGAATGTTTTAAATCTTACATTTATCTTGATCTGCTTGGGTTTAGATTGTCTGCCTCCGTTACCTTATATAATCATTATGTATTTCATGTTTATGAGAAATAAAAGAAAAAATAAATGATTGGGCCCTAGGAAAAATCCTTTTTTTTTTTAAATAACGAAGTATTCCGTTTAATGTTCCTTTTAATATATTGCCAGTGAAATATCTCGTAAGTAGCTTCTTCTTGTAAGAAAATTAGATATATTTGTAGCCTCTTTAATTGAAAGAAAAGGTTTTAGCTGACTTGCAGAATTAGACATCAGGGTACCTTTTCTGGTGAACCTGGAGCTTTGTTCAGAGATCAAGAAAACAAGCTCTTTATTGGGCATTTGCCCTAAGGCAACATTAACTTAATAGATATTTTCTTCCTGTAATTTGCTGATCTTTGTATTTAAGTTTGGAAATAGCAGTATTCATAAATGGGTACCTTTGGTTGTAGTATTGTTCCGTGCTTTCATACCATTTAAATGGTTCATCAAGATAAAATATGTTATTGTAGTCAGCAAGATTGGTTAGAATAGTGCCCTGAATATCAGTAGCTCTGTATTCTAGTTTCAGCAACTCAGTGACTCCAATATGTGCTTGAGTAAATCAGCTCATTTCTTTACTTCTCAAATTCTTAGGACTGTTGTGATTGAAAGCTTATTGCTTTGTTTTGCCATAATTTACTATCTTTTTAGCTTTTTAATGCTCGTCTGTTATACCGACTCTTTGACTTAATTGAACATAGTTTTTTACCTGGTGTGTATAATGCCGCATGTATATGTTTGTGGATAAATGTAAATTCTCCTGCAGGAAGAACATCAGATTCTTAATCATTAAGATACCCACCCCCAGCCCACAATTTCCAACTCACTCTTCCAGTTTCTTGATCACTCCCTTTTCCTCTAATTATCTAAGAAACTAATGGCTTATTAGGTTCACTTTTTTCTCCTTACCAGCCCAAACTGTACTGTCTGGTCCCTTATTTTTCTGCCACACTTGCCCTGTGAATCCCCTCAACTTTAAATTAATTTAGGAATACAATTTAGATTGCCAAATACAGTTTTGGAGATTGATGCCACTACAAATTAATGATATCAAAATTTATCAGACTCAGCAATTTTATTTATCTCTGGTCTATGTCCTCATACATTCCTTTTACTTCTTTCATCAACCCCTTAGCAAACTTTGCCTTTCATGTTCTCAACAGATTAATTTGCTTCTGTTTCACCAAACAAATATGATTCTGTATGTAACTGGAGATGATAATCCCACTTAACTCTCTTATTCCTCCTCCCTTCAAACAAACTTGTCTGTAGCTGAATCCATTCTCATTTTTTAATTGAAAGGAAAAAAGATCCATCTTCTCTAAGGCTAAGTTTTCTGCCAGTATGCTACATATATTTGACTACTCCTTCCTTCTAAAATTTAAATAGATGAACTGGCTGCTGCTTTGACAATACCCTTTCCTAGTTTATGTGTACCTCTGTTTCTCTTTGAGGCCTTTGTCTTCCATCCATTTCTTTCTTCTTTTTTTTTTTTTTTTTTTTTTTAAGACGGTGTCTTGCTCTGTTGCCAGGCTGGAGTGCAGTGGTGTGATCTTGGCTCACTGCAACCTCTGTCTCCCAATTCAAGCGATTCTTCTGCCTCAGCCTCCCGAGTAGCTGGGACTACAGGTGTGCACCACCACGCCCAGCTAATTTTTGTATTTTTAATAGAGACGGGGTTTCACCATGTTGGCCAGGATGGTCTCAATCTCCTGACCTCCTGATCCGTCCGCCTCAGCCTCCCAAGATGCTAGGATTACAGGCGTGAGCCACTGCACTTGGCCCATCCATCCATTTCTAAATAATTATCTTCCCCAGAGTACCAGTATCATCTTCTACATGCGTTTTGTGGATAGTCTCATCTGAAACCTTTGCTGTTGACACCAAAGCTGTATCTTTATTTCTAGCCCAGACCTCCCTCCTTTATTCTAAAATCACATTTTCAAGTGTGGACTAGACTAGAATCTAAGTATAAATTTGTTCAAAATTTTACTAATTTTCTTCTTTTTGTTGTTCCCTGTCTTGAATAATCATGCTGCCTCCACCTGATTTAAGCCGGCTACTCAGACATTACCCTGAATCCCTTCCTTCTCCCTACTCCTGTTCATCCCCAACTGCTTTCTGTCTCTAGAATTATTCCTATATTTTCCTAGTACCTTTGTAGTTTAAACCAGTTGTTCTCAAGTACATCAGACCTAATATCCCATTTATGCAACATTCTGTAACACTTCCTTACTCTTCTAAAATGATAGTAACCTACATTATTTTTAAAAATCTATGTAATTTCTTAAAGGAGATATATAAGAAAAATATTGTACATTTTATATGTTATGTAAATGCTTAGGCACAATGATATTAGAAAAAAATGAAGAATTTATTATACATTTTATGTTTCAGTATTTAAGTGTTCAGGCACAATACCAGAAAGCAATGAAGGGCAAAAGTTTGTACATATGTCCTCATGAATGTGATTGTTAGAAGTGCAAACTGATATAGACGTGTTATATTTGTGACTCGGATACCAAGATCAGTATGAGTATCAGTGATCATCAGAAATAACAAATAACTCTTAAAGAATAGTGCAAAAATATTGCAGTTTTTGTGTAAAATGGAATTAGGTGCTCAAAATTATAAACAGGTATTTCACCTAGTTATATATCTGGTAGGTATTTGAAGGTTGTACAGTATGCAAGGATAGTTCTCATCTCCAGACCTGGCCCATTAAATGCCAGTAGCATTTCTCTAAACATTGAGACAACCTAAAGTGAACCTACAAAATTCCAAAATACTGTAGCTAAAAATAGTTAGATTGTACCTTTATCATGTTTGGCATGGACTGTTGCAGTGGCTTCCAAATTTGGCTCTACATAGAATCACCTGGAAAACTCTTTAAACATACAGCTTACTGTTCCCTACCACACATATTTATTTTGTTAGCATTCTTGGATTAGGGGTTAGGATTTCTAAGCTCGCCAGATGATTCTTGCTGAAAATGTCTGGCAATGATTGAACATTAGGGAATTCTTGCTGAAAATGTCTGGCACTGATTAAACACGAAATTATTATTGCTTTTTAAATTTTCTGCCTTCCTTCTGAAGTCCTGACTGTTTACAGTCATTCTAAACATTGTCAGGTAAATTTTGTTAAAATATGACTGTAATCATAGCCTCTTCTCCTTCAGGAATCCTTTATTGGCTTTTTATATTTACTCTTGGCAGCCCCTAAGAGTACACTGCGGGAACATTAGAGTTGAAAGAATCATGATGTCTGCATGATAAAGTCCAAATTACTAAATTTGAATAACCAGCGTTTCCAAATTTGGCAGCCTACATTTTTTACTTCTTGTGTCCAATTTGCATAAAAATATAGTTCCTGAAAGGAATGATTTAAAACCTGACACTGACTTATGACAGGGCTTGGGAAACTACGGCCTGATGGCCAAATCCAGTTTGAGGTCTGTTTTTGGTAAAGTTTTATTGAAACACAGCCACTCTTACTCATTTGCATATTGTCTACTTTTATGCTAAACTGACAGAATTGAGTACCTGCAGCAGAAAGCAATCTGTCTTGCAAAGCCTCAATATTTAAAATCTGGCCCTTTACAGAAAAAGTTTGCTCACCCTTGACTTAGAAGCCATTAGAAGCCTAAATGAATTGTAATCACCACCCTCATATAGTCATGATTTGGATGTTTTATCTCTGAAATCCAACATGGGATGGGAAAAGAATATATCTGGGCTTTTGAGTCCTGACCAGGCTGACCTGGTTTTGAATTTTTCCTTAGTCACTTAGTAGGTATCTGACTTTGGTGCCTCAGTTTTCTCATCTGTAAATTGGGACTAGAGGAGCTATTCTACTTAGGAATTTGAAATTCAGAGTTTTCATAATTTGGAATATAGTTATGTTCCAGAGAAAAATGGTATCAACTCAGAGCTCCACCAAGTTTGTAGTTTTTATTTGGTTTTGTTTTTGAGGAATTTCTCTCTGTCGCCCAGGCTAGAGTGCAGTGGCACAATCTCAGCTCACTGCAACCACTGCCTCTTGGGTTCAAGTGACTCTCCTGCTTCAGCCTCCCGACTAGCTGGGATTACAGGCGCCCGCCACCACGCCCGGCTAATTTTTGTATTTTTTAGTAGAGATGGTGTTTCACCATGTTGGTCAGGCTGGTCTCGAACTCCTGACCTTAAGTGATCCGCCTGCCTCAGCCTCCCAAAGTGCTAGGATTACAGAAGTGAACCACCACACCTGGCCAAATTTGTAGTGTTTTTGTTTGGGGTCACTAATGGTTAAGTGTATTCAAGGGAGCTAACATATCAAGTGCTTCATATGCGGTAGTTATTAGGTGGAGGTGAATAAAAGAGTCCTCTGGGGTAGTAAAGATCCCAGTATAAAAACCTCCTTGCCAGCCTCAGCTTAATTATTGTTGCAATTTTATGCTTTTATCACTAGATTTCAAGCATTTTGAGACTGGGTACTGTGTATTCTATTACCTAAATGAGTGCAAGATTCAAATTTTGTGCAAATATAGCCTTCCCCCAAAACATAGTGGAGTTGAAGTGATTAAAAAACAACTATTAAATAAATAACTTATTTCCAAGAAACATGAAAGATTACTCTCAGTATGTTTTCTTATCTAAAACATTTGACAGTGTCACCTGATTCAGGTCTGAACTAGATCCAGAACTTAATTTTTGACTGTCAGATAATTTGTTAGTTCTCTTGGCCAAAAATATTTTTACTGGATGTGAAAAATTTTTAGTTAATAGCTAGGTCTGTCTGGTTAGTTAATTCCCTTAAGTAAAGCATAGTAATTTTGTCAAAGTCAAAAGCTTTATTCTCTGACTAGTTATATTTCTTATGAGCTATTATTGAACTATATATATCAGCAATTCTCATTAGGTACAAGTGCTACAGGATGAGTTTGTGGGTCACTAGTTCAAATTCATCACCACTGCAGTAAACCCATCAGACAGTTCAAGTATCAGTCTGAATTTCAGATACAGTGGATAGTATTATGGATTATGGAAAGTCCTTTTAGATTTCAATGGGAACTTTATTAATAACTTATATTTTCATTAATACAGTTTCTTTCTTGACCCACCCATTACCTTCAACATTCATTGTTTTTTAATTTTATTTGAAAAATATAATATTAAATATACTGGTGTTCAGATCTTACATTTGGTCATATCATGTGTTTCCCGAACTTGATAAGCTTTTGTTGAGGCGTTTATTTTTATAAAATACCTAGACCCCCTCTCCCTAAAATTTTGATTCAGTGATTTGTGATGGAGCCTGGGAATTTGTATTTTTAAACAAATATCTCAGGTCACGTATTTTCTTTTTTCGTTTTTATCATTAGAAAAGTTTACTTTTTATTTCTTTCCAAGTTTTCTTACCTTTTAATAGGGATAATCTTGTTCTATCCTCTGTACTTAATATATGTGATTTTACACCTTATATATTTCATTTGATCCTTATATAGGAGGTGTCCTTCTAAATTTAGGGTATACATATCTTGCTAAATAGAAATTTGATTTCCAGAAACTTGATATAATGACATTTCTTAAATACAAATTGATAAGCAATGCCTGTAACCCTTTAGCTATGCATATTTCCCATTATTCAGTTGTATGGTTTTAGTAAATGTACTTTCATATTGGCTTATCAGCATTATTTTCTGAATCAGTATCTCTAGAGTTTTTCTTAGTCTCTCTCCATCGCAGCGCAAAATAATTTTTTTCTTTTTTTTTTGAAAGGGTTGAGTAGTAATAGATAGAGCTCTCCTGGTGTGCTAGCAAATAATGATGTATTTGTTTAACTGTAGAATCTTATATACCAGTAAAGTTCATACTGTGCAGTTTCAAATTTACAGATTATTCATCCTCTACCCCAGTTCCTGTTATTTCTGCACATTTGACCATTTGCTTCAGCAAAGTGACACATTTTCAGTGTCCCGTGCAAACTAAGCTCCACTCCCTATTCTAGGCAAAACTTTCTTTTTCATGCCACCCACCTGTAATGCTTTGCCGTCTCTCCTTTACTTGCTTGAACACAACCCATTAATCCAGGACTAGTTAGCCTAAGTCCTGTATGCTTTTCTCAACCATTCTCACTGTTACAAATTTTCTCAAAAGTGCTATAGCATATGCCACTTGCCTGAGGATTTAATAATATGCTGTCTTATCAATTACTTGTTATATGTGAGTGTTTTGGCTGTCTAATTAAACTACAAGCTTGTATACAGAGAGGTTCACATCCTATAAAAATAAATTATTAGCAGAATCCTTAGCACTTAACATAATCACATCCTTTTGGTAGTCTGACAAAATTCTAATAACTGTTTTAACCTCTTAAGCTAGTCAGGTAAGAAGTTATTTTATCTTTAATCTCTAGTACCAAATAATTACCAGTTAGTTAAATAGAGTTAACAATAGAGTCATAAAATAAGAATTACTAATTTTAAATTTCAAAATGTTTAGGGAGGACTGATTCCTTCCATAAATATTTTACTAATCTTTTTGTCCTTTGCCAATCTTTTCGGCCTGTCATTTTACCAGCAGACTTTTTCTGCTTTTAAGAACCCTGTGCCATTGATCTTTCTTTTTCAGTCCCTAGAATATACACATCATTGGACATTGCCCTTTGTCACTGGTTTTCAAAGGTGATCCTCAGGTCTACCTCCATCAGAATCATGTAGAGTGCTTATTAAAGTACAGATTATTAATGCCCCTTTCCCTGAACTGTGCTGTTTTTCATACATATTTCACTTTGTTCATTTTTTTTCTTTTGCCAGACTGCTCTCCCTTCTATCGTCACCACCACTGAAATATTTTCTGTTATCTAAAGCTATCCGCCAATTAATTGTAGCTAGAACTGTTTTAGTGTAGTGGGTTAGCAACATAGGCTGTGAGCACATACTACCTAATTTGGAATATTGGCTCCATCATGTTTCCAAGATCTCAGAGTTAGTTACTTAAAAATATTTCTGTGCTTTAGTGTTTCTTTGTATAAAATGGGGATAACAATGTATCTCATAGGGCTGTTGTATGTGTTATATTAATACATGTGAGTTCCTCAGAATAATGCTAGTACATAGAAAGCACTTAATAAATATTAAGCTTATTGTTGTGGTTTCTTCCACTTTTTAGGTCTTATAAAATTTTCTAGTAAAGTAACTTACATTCATACATCTTCCTATTAGATCGCAAGTTTCTTGAAGGTAGAGCCAGCCTTATTAAGCTGTGTAGTTTTAAATGGATTTTTACCTATAAAGGATGTTCATAAATATTTGAGAATGAAATCATAGGAAAATGGCAAACTCTAATAAGATTGTTTTTCAGAGCCTATTTAATATAAATTATCTTAAGTAATTTAATACTGTCTATATTATATTTCAGGAACTCTAATGAATCATTGATTGACCAGCACTATTTTACCAGTTGGAATGAATGATCAGAAATGGGCATAGTGCTTTTAGATCCAACATGTAACAGATGGATGTTACTCCATGCTGATTACTTCTTCAAGCCAGTACTTTTTTGATTGTGTAGGATCTTTGTCTCTTCATCTTTGAATTCAATTACTGGAAAATAAAAGGAGTTCATGTAGTTTTTGTCCAGGCTTGAGTCACCATGAGTAGTAGTTTAGGAAAAGAAAAAGACTCTAAAGAAAAAGATCCCAAAGTACCATCAGCCAAGGAAAGAGAAAAGGAGGCAAAAGCCTCTGGAGGTTTTGGGAAAGAGAGCAAAGAAAAAGAACCTAAGACCAAAGGGAAAGATGCCAAAGATGGAAAGAAGGACTCCAGTGCTGCCCAACCAGGGGTGGCATTTTCAGTTGACAATACGATCAAACGGCCAAACCCAGCACCTGGGACTAGAAAAAAATCCAGCAATGCAGAGGTGATTAAAGAGCTCAACAAATGCCGGGAAGAGAATTCAATGCGTTTGGACTTATCCAAGAGATCTATACACATATTGCCATCATCAATCAAAGAGTTGACTCAATTAACAGAACTTTATTTATACAGTAACAAATTGCAGTCCCTCCCAGCAGAGGTGGGATGTTTAGTAAATCTCATGACACTGGCTCTAAGTGAAAATTCACTTACCAGTTTGCCTGACTCTCTTGATAACTTGAAGAAGCTGCGGATGCTTGATTTACGGCATAATAAACTGAGAGAAATTCCTTCAGTGGTGTATAGGCTGGATTCTCTCACCACTCTTTACCTTCGCTTTAATCGTATAACTACTGTGGAAAAGGACATCAAAAACTTGTCAAAACTCAGCATGCTTAGCATTCGAGAGAACAAAATTAAACAACTACCTGCTGAAATTGGTAAGAGGCCTTGGATTATTATTATTTGTAGTATTTGTTATGCTAAATAATTTTGAGTGCTTTCTCATGTCAAAAAATGCCTGATACTTGCCTAAAAACAGCTTATTTCTAAATTACAACTTTTTTATGGTTTACTTTATTCCATTTTCAGCACTGTTAATAGTACATGGCTTGAAATTGTTTCATAGAATTAAAAAGTGAGTTAGAAAATAGATGTAATTAGATCTTTCCCACACAAACCTAATCTTCTTTAACTTTCATTGGAGAATAAGTAAATTTAAAGAAGAAAAGATGTTTGCCTAATTTTCAAGTTGTTGCTAACTGTGTTTAAAGTATCTGTTGATACAATTTTATTAGATATATGAAAACTACATTTTCTCATTCTCTGACTTTTCCACCTTTATCTGAAAGATGTTTAAATTCACATCACTTTCTACCTAATTTACCACAAAAGGTTGACAAGTCAGAGCCTTACAAAAGAGCAGTGTCATAAGAAATAGAAAAAAAATTTTTTTTTGCATCTTGAAAGTACTTACATGTTTATTAAAAATAACACAAGAATTTAGAAGGGTAGAAGAAACGTCACCTGTAGTGAATGCAGCACTGTTACCATTTTGCTAATTTTCATTCCAGTCTTTCACATAAAGCTAACTTGTACTAAAACAAAGAAAATGTTTTTTAAAGGCTGGTAGTAGGAGAAAAAAATAGGGAATATAAACGTGTGAACATGTCAGTAAAAAATTAAAAATTAGTTCTGGCATTTTTAATTATGGAAAAACATTCTGAAACATTTGGAATATAGTAATCCATTGACATCAGTTTTGAAAAATTGATAAAGGTATTGCCTCTGTGGGCCATTTTTATAAGATTTGTAAAAATTGTCATAAAATGTTGATTATGAAGCTTTTTAAAGGATGTTTTCTTTTTGTATTAAAGGCAATTTATTCTGAGAAAAATAAAGATTATATTTTTGTTGCTTTCAGCATTGGTCTTAAAATGAGTGATAAACTTTCTGATTTTTAGGTTTTGCAGCTTTTCAAAGATATGATATTCTGTGGGTGTTTTAATATTTTGTTTAGCTTTGAAAAAAGATGTGGTTTAAATTTTAGGTATGACTTGTTACATTTAACTCTTAACTAGACAATCCAAATATTAATTAAATTTTGGTTTAATTTAATGTGTTTAGAAAATTTATGATAGGTTTTCTCAAGTAATGTACTGTAGAGTATGACTTACTCACGAGATATTAAAATATTCCCAGGAATTTCTGGGTGAAAATGTACCATTCCATGTCTTCAGATAGGAATGTGGTTGTTGAATGACTTGTTTTAGTGTCATATTTAGTCAAAATTTGACCTGCATGTTATGGCTCATTGTGGAATAGAATTATAGGCAATTGGAGAAATAAATGCTGAATTTCTACATAGAAATATAAAAGTTACTTCCTGTCTTTGTTCTTGTTTTGTGTATGTGTTACACTCAGTCCTAAAAGTCTAGCTTTAATTCACAAGTCTCTAAGGACTTTCTCCATAGCAATGCTATCAAATTACCTAGGAATTAAGAATATACATATATGTTCTTGAGCATATAGATAGCATTTTTACTAAAAAGTGAATGTATCTTTTAAAATTGGCATATTTTAAGTAATTATGTGGCTTATATTTGTGGCTACCTAATCTTTTGACCTTTATTCCTAAATTGTAATTTTAAAAACAGCCATTGAATTTGTTAATGGCCTCCTTCCCATCATTAGTGACATTACTGAAGTTTGTGTTTTTGTAATTGCTGTACTTCTGTAAAAATGGTAATATCATAAATGTTGCTTATTTCATTCTAAGCAGGGCATCAGAAAGTAAACTGCTTTTAAAAGTATAATGTTTTTCATAAGGAATTATGATTTATAAAGTTTAACTTAGATACATGGATCTGGGGCAAACATGCAGAAGTCTGGGTCATCTGTTTCTTTATAGGGAACAAGAAAATAAAGGTTAGTAAAAATAACATCATAATAATAAGAATGGCTGTTGTTTGAGCACATGAATCATAATACTATACATTGTTCTGTCCATGTATACTTTAATTATACTATCTTATATCCTTACAGTAACCCAATGAAATAGGTATTTTCCCCATGCTACTGAAGAAGGAACTGACACTGTAGAAAAATTAGGTAATTTACTGAAGATCATGCTTCTAGGTTGGCAGAGTCAGAATTTGAAATGTAAATCTTGGTCGTTTCCACTGTAGTCTCCCCACAATCTAGAAAAATGGGTACCACCCCCCATGGATTTTGATTCTCTGGTAGGTCCAGGGTCTGTACTTTTAAAGAGCAGCCTGTGTTAGTTTATGTGCAACTGCAGTTGAAAGCCATTGCACAAGATTGCGGGGGAGGATTGGGTTTAACAGTTTAATTATAATATAATTCACATACCATACAATATACACATTAAAAATAAACAATTCAGTGGTTTTTAGAATATTGAGATTTATGTAACCATCAGAGATAATGTTAGAACATTTTCAGTACCTCCAAAAGAAACTCTGAACCCTTAAGCAATCACTCCTAATTTCTCCTAACTCATTAACCCTAGGCAAACACTAATCTACTTTCTGTCTCTATAGATTAGTGTTTTCTGGATGTTTCCTATAAATAGAATCATATAATGTGTGGTCTCTTATGACAGGTTTCTTTTAATTTGCATATTTTCAAGTCTCATCAAGGTTGTAGCATGTATCAGTACTTCATTCCTTTTTATTGCTGAATAATATTTCATTATATGAGTATACCACATTTTATTTATGCATTTATCAGTTGTCAGACATTTGGGTTGTTTTTGCTTTCTGACTGTTATGAGTATAGTTTCTGTATTTGTGTACAAGTTTTTGTGTGGACATTTGTTTTCACTTCTCTTGAGTATATACCTAGTAGAATTGTTGAGTCATATGGTAACTCTATGTTTAACCTTTTTGAGGGATTACTAGACTGTTTTCCAAAGGGACTGCAACATTTTACATTCCTACCAGCAGTGTTTGAGGGTTCCAATTTCTCTGCATCCTCAGTAACCTTGTTATTATCCGTCTTTTCTTATTATAACCATTCTATCGTGTGAATTGGTATCTCATTGTAGTTTTGTTTTGCAGTTCCCTGATCACTATATATTTGTTTTTAATTCTTGAGAGCTATCTTTTATTGTAACGGAAAGACAGAAATAGTTATTTTCTGTGATGTAGATCTTGCTTTAATGGGTTTTTAATTTAAAAGAAGTTCTGAGCTCCTTGGAGAATGTTTATAATATAAGACCTGTGCTCAATGATCAAGTAAAATGGAAATTTGACATTTTTTAAAGTGTTAAACACCTTTAATGTAATTTGACTTACTGCAGAAACCCATAACAGGGAATTTTTAATTCAAAATATATGCTAATTATAATTTTGTTAAACTTTCATTTATGCATATTAGAGCTACATTATTTATAAATATATATTAAATTTATATTATATTAGATGCTTATTCTTCATTGTTTGAATAAATATATCACTTTAAATCATGCCATCCAGTTTTTATTCAGCAGTATATTTGAGGAATATAAGTTTTTTGCTGGGCACTGTGACTCACACCTCAAATCTCAACTACTGGGAAGACTGAGGCAGGAGGATCCTTGAGCCCAGGAGTTGGCTGGGCAGTCAGCTATGATTGCGCCACCGCACTTCAGCCTGGGCAACAGAGCTAGACCCTATCTCTAAAAAATAAAAATAATTTTTTTAAAATTAGGAGTTTTCGAAATAGAGCCTACTATTTAGTTTAAATAATATAATTGGAATTTAACCACTACACAAGGTTGGGCTATGCTGTTGCCTTGATAGGAAAAAAATATTAGAACATTTATCCTTTTAAGCATTAATGACATTTTTATTAATGTAATGTGATTTGATACCAGTGATACATATTCACATGGGTTAAGATTGGCAGAAAACAATAAAAAGATACTGGAACAGACTGTTCAGAGCCAGAGATCTATCAGAAAGTAGCTAAGAAAACTTTTCATTTAGTAATGTTCATTTACTTTTCTCCTTTTGTATGTTAAGGCATAGACAAATAAAGTAAGTGTCCCTTCTTTTTGGGTTAAGTAGACAAATTGAAACCTTAGTCATTGCTTTCTTTTATAGATCAGTGTTCCATTCTTCCTGTCATTCCTTCTTTCTCCATTTCTAATCTTGAAAAAGACTCTTCACTCTATACAAAGACAGTCAAGAACCCATGTTTTCAGAGGGAAAACAGGAAATAAGCACTTTTTTACCTCCTTTCCCAACTGATTGGTTCCTTTGAGTTTCTTGTAAAAGATGTGCTTTTGTATATTCTCTGTTTATGAGTGGATTAGAGCAGGGGCCACCAGATAGACAGTTTGTATAATGAATCTATTTATTCAGGCAACTCTAGACAGTGAAGTTTTAAAGGATTTTATTTTTCTGGGAAGGAAATCGTTGCTCATTGAAACCAGGTATAAACTTCATTTTGTATTTTGCTAATATTCCTGTGATTTCTTTTCTCTCTGAATTGTGGGTTTAGGATTTCTTCTCTTTCTTTAAAGTTTCCCTTATTTATTCTTCTTTATAAAAACAGAAGTTGGAGTATTTTTAAAAATGTGTTTTACCTACATTGTAGGTTCAATAAAATGCTACATATTTATGTAGTATACAATTTCATGTGGGTCTAGTTGTCAAAATAACCTTTTTTGCTTAGGAAAATTATCTAATATATTAAAATATGCTTTTTGAGAACCCATATCATTTTCTTCATTTACAAAGCAATTCTCACATCATTCATATGTATGAGAAATAATAATGAGAAATAATAATTGTACCTATTTGTGGTTTACAATGTGATGTTTCCATACATGTATACAATGTGTGATAATGAAATCATGGTAATTAGCACATCCATCACCTCAAACATTTATCATTGCTTTTCACTGGACACATTCAAAATCCTCCCTACTAGCTATTTGAAAATATACAATAAATTGTTTGCTAAAGTCACCCAACAGTGTTACAGAACAGTAGAATTTAGAACAGATAGAATTCCTCCTATCTAGCTGTAGTTTTGTGTCCATTAACCAACCTCTCCCCATCCCGCTGCTCCCCAACCCCCGCCCCCCTTCTCAGCCTCTAGTAACCACTATTCTACTCGCTACTTCTTTGAGATCAACTTTTTTAGCATGAGAGAACATGCAGTATTTATATTTCTGTGCCTGGCTCATTTCACTTAACATAATGTCCTTCAGGCTCATTCATGTTGCTGTGAATGACAGAATTTTATTCTTTTTTTGGCTGAATAGCATTTCATTGTGTATATATACCACATTTTCTTTCTTCATCTGTTGTTAGAGGTTGATTCCATATCTTGACTATTGTGAATAGTGTTGTAATAAATAAGAGAGTGAAGGTATCTCTTTGATATGCTGATTTCCTTTCCTTTGGATATATACCCAGTAGTCAGATTATTTGGTCATGTGGTAGGTTTTTGTTTAGTGTTTTGAGTAACCTTCATACTGTTTGCCATAGTGGCTGTACCAATTTATGGTACACCCACCAACAGTGTATGAGAGTTCTTCTTTTTCTGCATTCTCACCAGTATCTATCTGTTTTTGTTGTTGTTGTTGTGATGATGTTTTTTTTTTTTTTTTGTCATTTTGATGATAGCCATTCCAATAGGGTTGAGATACCTTCTCATTGTACTTTCGATTTTCATTCCCCTGATGATTAGTGATGTTGAGCATTTTTTCGTATACCTTTTGGCCATTTGTATGTCTTGAGAAATGTATACTTAGATTGTTTGCCCATTTTTAAATCACATAATGATGATTATTGTTTTGCTGTTGAGTTCTTGTATATTAATCTATTGTCAGATGAGTAGTTTGCATATATTTTCTTTCATTCTGCAGGTTGTCTCTTCAGTCTTTGTTTCCTTTGCTCTGCAGAAGTTTTTAGTTTGAAATAATTCCATTTGTCTGTTTTTGCTTGGGTTTGCCCTACTTTTGAGGTTTTACCCATAAAATCTTTGCCCAGACCATTGTCCTGAAGTGTTTCCCCTATGTTTCTTGTAGTAGTTTTATATTTTTGGTTCTTGACATTTAAGTCTTCAATTCATTCTGAGTTAGTTTTTTGTATATAGTGAGAGATAGGGGTCTAGTTTCATTCTTCTACATATATATATCCAGCTTTCTCAGTACCATTTCTTGAAGGGTCTGTCCTTTCTTCAATGTATATTGTTGGCTCCTTTATCAAGTATCAGTTGGCTGTAAATATGTGGATTTATTTCTGGGTTCTCTACTCAATTGATCTATTGTCTTGTTTTTATGCCAGTACTGTGCATTTTGGTTACTCTAACTTTGTGTGTACTTTGAGGTCAGGTAGTGTGATGCCTCCAATTTTGTCCTTTTTGCCCAGTATTGCTTTGGCTATTTAGAGTCTTCTATGGTTCCACATGACCTTTAGGATTTTTTTTTCTTTTAAGAATGTCATTGGCATTTTGATAGAGATTGCATTGAATCTGTAGATCACTTTGGGTAGTATGGATATTGTAACAATATTAATCCTTTTAATTCATGAGCATGGAATGTCTTTCCATTTTTTGGTCCCTTTGAATTTCTTTCATTGTTTTACAGTTTTCATCATAGAGCTTTTTCACCTCCTTAAATTTACATTTAAGAATCAGCATTTTAAAAATTACCTATTTGACTCATCAACATTTATTGAAAACAAAATCAGTTTCTTACTATTGTGCAATATGGAGGTGTTATATTTGATTATAAGTCAAATGATGTACATATAACCGACACATACATGTGTATATAATTAATATCTATATATAAAAGCATATTGAACAGAGTCAGCAACTTTTTCAAAAAGTTGACCTTAAGAGATTTAGTTTAACTCCTATTATGTAATTTTTCTGTGAATTTTTTAGACATTAAGTGGTAGGCTTTCAATAAATGTGGCTTGAAGGAAATTTAATAAAGCTCAGTACTATTAACCTATTTTTATTTTATATTTTAGTATTATAGTATTATGGTATTATTACTATAACTTTATAATTTATAAAAACTATAGTATTTTCAAGATTTTAGTATTATATACTTTATTTTAGTACAGCATTATAATATTTCAGTAATATTTTCAGTATTAACTAAAATTGTAACTTGTGATCACTAAAATTCTTGGAATTCTCTCAGGACTGCCGGGAGTGATACAATTGCTTATATGGTCCAGGTAACATTATTTAATAATCTCATTTGAATGTTTGTACAAATGCTAAGTAACTTACTTTAGCAGGAATGATAAATCAGTAAAGGGAATTCATAGTTGTTAATAAATAACTCCTTTTGACTGGGAACCAGCAAGAAACATTAGAAACCTACAAATGAACTCTTTACTTATTACTGTTAGGAAATTGTCGTGATTTTCACTAAACAACAAAAACCCAGAGAAATTATTATTGCTAAAGGAGGCAAAAAAACAACAACACAGAATAGCACTTTGGGAGGCCAAGGCAGGTGGATTACTTGAGCCCAGGAGTTTGAAACCAGCCTGGGCAACATGGCAAAACCCCGTCTCTACAAAAAATTAGCTGGGCATGCTGGCACACACCCACAGTCCCAGCTACTCATGAGGTTGAGGTGGGAGAGTCACCTGAGTCCGGTAGGTTGAGGCTGCAGTGAGCTGTGATCTCGCCGCTGTAGTCCAGCCTGGGTGGCAGAGACCCTGTCTCAGGAGAAAAAAAAATGGAACACAGAAAAATAGTACTTGAACTGTTTTAGAAGGACTTGATAGGATCAAAGGAGACAGTTTACTTTCCATGTGGCTGAGGTATGGGAAAGAGAGGGAGGCAGACATTGTACCCTAAAGACAGCATGTTACAAAATCAGAGGAACATTGTCACTTGTCCATGTCCCTTAGTTGCAGAAAACTTGCTTAGAAGAGCCCCTGAAGTTGTCTTTGCAATGAAAAGGAATAATTAAGCTTTTAAGACAAGTATAAATAATGTTCTGGTATAAATTCTGACCTCTCTAAATCTGTTCAAACTTGTGGGACAAGTGTTTCCAACTCTTTTTAATTATATAGTTTTACAAATGTATTTTAATAAGATTTGCTCTGATTTTTATAGAGCTGAACTCTGAATATTTGAAAAATATCCCTATAAAGAACAAGAGTTATTTTAGAATATAAGAATCCTAAATGTGAGTCAAATTAAGAGTAAAGGAAAGTTTATAACCGTGAAACAAACCTAAATTACTCATTTACCAATCTTTGATTGCCTACTAGGTACATTTTCAAAGGGCCTTTTTATATATTTCTGGATTTAATTTACTAAAATTTTGTTAAGGATTTTTTTTATCTGTATTCATCATAGATATTGATCTGTAATTTTATTTTCTTTTTTAAAAATTTTGATCATGGTTTGGTATCAGGGTAATACTGTCCTCATATCATAGAATGAGTTGAGACATGTTTCTTCCTCTTTTATATTCTAGAAGGGTTTGTGCAGAATTAGTATTATTTCCTCCTTAAATGTTCGGTAGAATTTATCAGCCATACAGTCTGGGACTAGGGTTTTTTTTGTGTGTATGGACAAGTTTTGAATTTCGAATTCAGTTTATTTAATAGACACATAGTTATTCAGGTTTTCTATTTGTTCTCTATTGAAATTTTGTAGTTTGATCTGTTAGGGCGTTTGTCTATTTTGTACAATTTGTTGATTTTGTTGGCTTAAAGTTCACATTTTTGTTATGCTTTTAATGTTCCATATATGTATATACACTATATATATATAGTGGTGTTCCCCTTTCATTCTTGAAATTGGTAATTTGGGCCTTCTCTCTTTGCTTATCAGTTTGGCTTGATGTGTATCAATTTTATTGATCTTTTAAAAATTCTTTTGTTTGTATGTTTTCTTTGTTTCTGGTCTTTATTTTTAAATTCCTTATTACTTTGGGTTTAATACGCTTTTCTTTGTTTTCTTAAGTTGGTCATTTGGATTGATTTGAGGCCTTTATTCTTTCATTATATAACTATTTCATAGCTAGAAATTTCCCTCAAAGTACTTTTTTAGCAGCACACAAATTTTGGCAGGTTATCTTTTCATTATTCAAAATATTTTCTAAATATCCCTTTTTATATCTTCTCTGATCCATGGATTATTAAGAAGTTAATTGTTCAGTTTCCAAATATATGAGAGAGATTTTCAGATTTTTTTTTTGCTTTGATTTATAAAATAGGGCTTGTCTTGATAAGTGTTCTAAATGCAGTTGAAAAGACTATATTCTGTTGTTTTTTGGAGGATTGTAAAAATATCAGCAAGGTCAAGGTGGTTGATAATGTTTTACATTCAACAGTGTCATACAGTGCTTGCATTGTATACCTTTTTCTATCTTTTTAAAATGGGTTTTGTAAACAGCATATAGTTAGGTCTTGTGTTTCTATCCTGCCTGACAGCCACTTGTTCCTTTTTTCCCTTCCTCTCTTTTCTTATGGATTAAGTATTTTTTAAATAAAAGTTTCATTTATCTCAACTTTTGGCATATTAGTTACACATCCTTGTGGGGTTTTTTTTAGTGTTTCCTCTAGTGTTTACAATACATTATCAGAACTTGACACATTTTACTTTGAAATAATATTGTATTATTTTGCATATATCCTAAGAACTTCACAACAGAACACCTTTATTTCCCTCCTTCCATTCTTCATACAATTATTGTCAATACATTTTACTTCTTCACATTATCATAAGTCCCATAATAATACATTGGTATTATTTTGCTTTAAGGTTTAAATTATGTTTTTAAACAATTTTTCAAAATTTTTTATTTTGAACAAATTCTAGACATACAGAAAAGTTTCAAAACCATTTTGGAAGATTTCCATATACCCTTCACTCAGCTTCTTGATATTAATTAACATCCTATATAACCATTGTATAGTGATCAGAACCAAGAAATTAACAGTGATACAATACAATAAACTAAACTACAAATTTTAGTTAATTTCATCAGTTTTTCCACTAACGTCCATTTTCTGTTCTAGAATCCCATGTTACTTTTTTTTTTTTTTTGAGATGGAGTCTCGCTCTGTCGCCCAGGCTGGAGTGCAGTGGCGCAGTCTTGGCTCACTGCAAGCTCCGCCTCCTGGGTTCATGCCATTCTCCTGCCTCAGTCTCCCCAGTAGCTGGGACTACAGGTGCCTGTGACCACGCCCGGCTAATTTTTTGTGTTTTTAGTAAAGACGGGGTTTCACCGTGTCTCGATCTCCTGACCTCGTGATCTGCCTGCCTTGGCCTCCCAAAGTGCTGGGATTACAGGCGTGAGCCACTGCGCCCGGCCTGTGTTACATTTTTAATAGTCATGTGTCCATAGTATCCTCTGATCTTTGACAGTCTGAAAGCAAAGACTGAAAGGCTTTCCTTTTCTTTCATGGCTTTGATACTTTTGCAGAGTACTCTTCAAATGTTTTATAGCATATCACTCATTTTTCCTTTGTTTAATTTTTTTTTTCATGACTAGTTCGAGTTTGGTTTTTTTGTCAAGGATGCCACAGTGGTGATTGTGTTGCCTTTTCCAGTGAATTATATCAATTCATATTGATAAGTCTCATTACTAGTGATTTTGACCTCGACCAGTTGGTTAATGCTTCTCCACAGCTTCTCCACAGCTTCTGCTGTGCTTCTCCACTTTAAAGTTAATATTTTTTTCTTTTTAATTTATCTTGGGAGATGTTTTTAGACTATGCAGATACCTTGTTTTTCCCTAATCTTTTGCTCACTAATTTTAGCACTCGTTGCTGGATCTTCTCTTCTTTTTTTTTTTGTGAGATGGAGTTTTGCTCTTGTTGCCAAGGCTGGAGTGCAATGGCGCAATCTTGGCTCATTGCAACCTCTGCCTCACGGGTTCAAGTGATTCTCCTGCTTAAGCCTCCCGAGTAGCTGGAATTACAGGTGTACACTACCATACCCGGCTAATTTTTGTATTTTTAGTAGAGATGGGGTTTCACCATGTTAGCCAGGCTGGTCTCAAATTCTGTCCTCAGGTGATCCGCCTGCCTCGGCCTCTCAAAGTGTTGGGATTACAGGCGTGAGCTACCACACCCAGCCTCAAATCATTTTCTTTTGCCCAAAGAACGTCCGTTAACATATTGTAGTACAGGTCTGCTCAAAATGAATTCACTCAGCTTTGTTTATTTTAAAATCTTTATTTTGCCTTTTTTTTTTTTTTGAGGCAGGATCTCACTCTGTTACCCAGGCTTGAGTGCAGTGGTGTGATTATGGCTCACTGCAGCCTCGACCTCCTGGGCTCTAGTGATCCTTCCTCCTCAGCCTCCCGAGTCGCTGGGACTACAGGTGTGTGCACCACACCCAGCTAGTTTTTGTATCTTTTGTAGAGGCAGGGTCTTACCATATTGCCCAGAGTGGTCTTCAAACTCCTGGGCTCAAGCAATCCATCCACCTCAGCCTCCCAGAATGTTGGGATTAAGGATATGAGCCACCACACCTTGCTGCCTTCGTTTTTGAAAGCTGTTTTTCCTAATATAGCAATGCTAGTTTGAAAGTTTCCTTTTTTTCCCCCTCAGTATTTTAGACACCTCTGCATTTTCTTATAGCTTGCCTAGTTTTTGACAAGAAGTCTGCTGTTATTCTGATCTTGGAGTTTATAAGCCTCTTGGATCTGTGGGTTTATGGTTTTCATCAAAATTAGAAAAATTTTGGCCATTATTTCTTGTAACTTTTCCCTTTCTTGGTCATTTTTTTTCTATTATGTGAGTCTCTTATTACATGTATATTAGACTTTACATTTTAGGTCATTGATGCTCTGTTTGTCCATGTGTGTCCATGTATATTTTAGATAATTTTATTGCTATTTTTTTGTTGTTGCTGTATATCATTTCTTCTTCAGTGTCTAAATCTTACTATTCTATACGATGAAGTTTTCATACCAGGTATTTTGTTTCTCACCTCTATACATTCCATTGGGTGTCATTTTTATTCAAGTTTTCTTTACCTTGAACATATGGAGCTCATTGTTTAACAGCTTTTTCACTGTCCTTGTCTTATAGTTTCCTCTTTTATTTTTGTTTTTATTGCTACAGAATGATTTTTCTCCTGGTTGTGGGTCATATTTTCCTGCTTCTTTGCATGTCTGGTAATTTTTTTTTGAGACAGAGTTTTGCTCTTGTTGCCCAGGCTGGAGTGCAATGGTGTGATCTCGGCCCACCGCAGTCTCTGCCTTCCGGGTGCAAGCGATTCTCCTGCCTCCCGAGTAGCTGAGATTAGAAGCATGCACCACCACACCCGGCTAATTTTGTGTTTTTAGTAGAGATGGGGTTTCTCCATGTTGGTCAGGCTGGTCTCAAAGTCCCAACCTCAGGTGATCCGCCCGCCTCAGCCTCCCAAAGTGCTGGGATTATAGGCGTGAGCCACCGTACCCATCCTGCATGTTTAGTAATTTTTAATTGGATGTGAGCTTCATAACATTTTCACATTGTTGAGTCTTGGATTTTGTTGTATTCTTTTAATAGTGCTGGACTTTGTTCTGGCATACAGTTAAATTTTTCTGTAGTCAGTTTAATCCTTTCGTGGCTTGCTTTTAAGCTTTGTTATGGTAGTTTTAGTAGCCTTTTGTCTACATCTAATTTAACCCCACTACTAAGGTAATAAATTTTGATGACTCCCTGATAAACTATATATTATGAGGTCTTTTTGTGGCTGGTAGGAATTCACACTATTCACAACCTTGTGTGACTGCTGGGAATTGTTTGGGTTGCTGCTGCTAGGTCTTTGCCTAGCCTTTGGTAGTTTGTTTGTACCTAATGCAGATAAGAATTTAGGCAAAGACTGCATAAGACTTTCTTGCAGATTGCACAAATCTATTTGCTGCTCTCTTCTGTCTCCAATTCTGCCTCCCAAATTCTAACCATCTTGGCTTTCCTAGACTAAAATCGTTTGCCCTAACTTAGTAATAACTATTGGCCCTTGTTCTATATTCCTTCCCTGCTTTTTCTGTGACCTGGAACCTGCCTCCAGGCAGTAACCTGGGGCAATCATGGGACTTCTGTTGTTTTCCTGTGATACAAGGGAATACAGTCATATATGGCTGTTGTCTGCAGTCTGCAAACCATTTTCTCAAACATTTTGTTCATTTTCTAGTTGCATCATGGTGGTAAATAGAAGACAGTCTAGTAATTCTTGATTGGCTAGTATAAATAGCTAATACTGTAACTCCTGTGGATTCCATTATCCTCTGAAAAGTATTACATTTTGTTCTGCTAGGCGGTTAAATTGCTGTTGAGTCACCTTGACCGTAGAGACTTAGATTTAGCTCTTGTAAGGGTGATGCTATTTGGTTATAGCCTTAAACCTAGGGTAAATTCCTTAGTTTTGAGATGTGATCTTTACTCTCCTATGTTATAGCCCTTTTGGAATTTTGTTTATTACTCTCCAGCAACTTGACAAGACTGAAAATCCAAACTCTTAAAGACCACAGTTGGCAACTGTTGAAATCTCTGCTCAGCTCCTTTAGCCTTCTAGCTGTGGTTCTCCCCTTGGGCTCCTTGCAGTCTCCTCTCCCACATGTATTTTCGGAGTCAGCAAGAATTTGAGGAGTGTGTATTTGAAGATTTTAGGGCTCTGCTCTTTGTGATTTCCTCCTTTACAGAGTATCCAACCTTGAATTCCAGTCACTCTTATAACCCTGAACTCTGTCCTTTGGCTTCTTAGGCAGTAGGACTCTGGCTTTTGACTTGAGATTTTTCACCTGCAGATTTTTTAGTTACTTCATGGTAAAAGCTTTATAAAAAGGCATTTATGAAAGTAAATCTCATGTGATTGCTGTATTAGTTATCTATTGTTGTGTAACAAATTACTCTAAAAGATAACTCTTATAACAACAATCATTTGTTATCTTATAGTTTCTTTGTTTTGGGTATCAGGCACAACTTAACTGGACCTTCTGATTTAGCGTCTCTCACAAGGTTTTTCAGTTATAGTGTTAGCCAGGGCTTGGGAAGACTCATCTGGGAAAGGATACGCATCCCAGCTCATGTAGTTTTTGTTAGGATTTAGTTCCTAGCAGGTTGCTGGAGAGAGGGCTTCAATTTCTTGCTGCTGGCTGGAGACTGCTCTTAGTTCCTTTTCACATGGGTCTTTTCAACATGGCAGCTTGCCTTATCAAAGCGTGTAAGCTAAGACATCAATAAAGTGCTAGCAAGGTGGAAGTCAGAATCTTTTGTAACTGAATCACAAATGTGACATCCCATCACCTTTGCCATATTCTGTTGGTAAGAAGCAAGTCACTAAGTTTAGCCCACACTCAAGGGGAGGGTAATTATATAACGTATACAATTATTCATGAGGCAGGGCCATTGGGGGTTATCTTAGAAGTCTGCCTATTACAGTTCTCTTCTTTTAAGGGTAAATTCCCTCTAGTTTTAACTTTGGTCTCCCTGTATGCCTTTAAGTATTTTATCCACAGTTTTAAATTATCAACACGACTCCACCACCCTTAGCCAGAGCTCAGTGTTTGCAGATGTTAAATCCAGCTTTCTCTTAGGACAAAAATGTTCTACCATGATAACATTTTCTTCATCTTTTTCCCCCATAGTTAGCCACTAAATATTTTACATAGATGTCTCACTGATATCTTAAATTCTTCATGACCAAACTGTAACTTCAGCTCAACTTTTCTTCCTTGTGGATTCCATTCCTCTCTCATAATTGCATCTTATCTTCTCTATCAACCCAAGCTCAGTATCTTCGGATCAGAGAATTTTGTTGTTGTTGTTCTGATTCTAGTCAAGGTGTAGCCTACTCACTAGACAGGTACTGGGCCACCAACTGTTTGTTACTAGTTTGCCCAAATTAAGAACAGAAATTGAAAGTAAGCATTTAGAATCTTACATAACAATTTGACATTGCTGAGACATCCAAGTGTGTGAGTTTGTGTTTTAAATATTCATCTACAACCAGTTGGGAACAGCAAAAGACAAAGAACCAGGCCTTCACCATATGTAGTCTGAAAAGCGTTGTTCTACCCCATTCCTGTCACTTTTTTTTTTTTTTTTTTGAGACAGTCTCACTCTGTCGCCTAGGCTGGAGTGCAGTGGCGCAGTCTTGGCTCACTGCAAGCTCTGCCTCCCGGGTTCATGCCATTCTCCTGCCTCAGCCTCCCGAGTAGCTGGGACTACAGGCGCCCACCACCATGCCCGGCTAATTTTTTGTGTTTTTAGTAGAGACAGGGTTTCACCGTGTTAGCCAGGATGGTCTCGATCTCCTGACCTCGTGATCTGCCCACCTCGGCCTCCCAAAGTGTCCTGTCACTTTTTCTTCTCTCTTGATAGTAGGCCTGTTGTTCACTCACTTACTTCCACTGCCATTGAGGTAGTATAGACCTTCACACTATTTCTCGTGGGCTAATTGCAGTAGCTTCAACCTAGGCTCTGTGTTTTTTATTTGTCTTTCTCAAGTCCATCCATTCAAACCTAGAGAAAACAGACTTTTTAGAACAGTACTCTGATTATCATGGTTTGCTTCAAAACTTTAAATTGTGCTTTATTATCTGGTCAAAATGGTCTAGATTCCTTAGGTTGATATTTAAGACCCTAGATTTCTCACTTTGTTCCCCTCCTCTCCTTATTGCTTATTTTCCCTCCCAATCCCCTGGGTCTCAGTTCAAATATGCTTTTTTTTTTCACCCCAACTTCCCCCAACAGTCAGTTCCAACTTCCTTTCCTTATGTGTTTTCTTGTTGTTGTTTACAGCAGTTATCACATTCTGACACTTTATTTCCTTATTTTATGATTCCCCACTGCATGCACACTACAGTGTAAGTTTCATGTGGATGGAAACTTGCTTTGTTTCCTGCACTGCTGAATCTTTCATGTAGATGGAAACTTGTTTCATTTCCTGCACTGTTGAATCTCTAGTAGGTGCACAGTAAGTTTTTCTTTCATGAATGAGTCAGTGAAATGGGTCACCACCTTAAAGATAAAGAACTTTGTGAATGGCCATGAAGATCCAAAAGAATGGCTCTTTAATGGTGAAATTTTATAAGCAAGCAGTGAAGGACCTATTTGGAGCAGAGACTCTCTAGCCTCCCTCAAATCACATTATAGTCTTTTTACGAATTGTAAGTTTCATGAATACAAACATTTAGTATATTGTAGTCTGTTTCTTCAGTGCCCAGTATTGTGTCTGGAAAAAGAGAATGTACATATCAATAATTTTTTGTCTGAATGAATGAATTAATGCAGTAAGTGTTCCTACCAAGCTCCCAGCTGTGGCTTCTACTCCTGGTGACTCTGTATCACATTTCTCTCCAGTTCTGGGGCAGAGGTTTGTCCTTAGATCTCAAAAGGATGTAAGAAAAGTTGATAATCTTCACTTTGTTCAGCCTTTTTCTTGTGAGGACAGGAACGATGACTTCAAAATTTTTTATGTGTTAGATTGGAAACTGGAAGTTGGCTGTAAGTTTTTATAGAAGATTTTTACTAAATTGAGGTAATTCCCCACTGTTTCTAAATTGGTGACAGTTTTTAACATGAATGCATTTTGAATTTGTTAAAAGTTTTCCTTGTATGAATCATCAAATGATCTTACTTCTTTAGACTGTTGATATGGTAAATAACATTGATTGATTTTCAAATATTAAACCCACCTTGCATATCTGGAATTAATCCTAATCATACTCGGTCATGATGTATAATCCCTTTTATATTGTTGAATTCAGTTTTCTTTTTTATATATTTATTTATTTATTTTTTTTTTTTATTATACTCTAAGTTTTAGGGTACATGTGCACATTGTGCAGGTTAGTTACATATGTATACATGTGCCATGCTGGTGCGCTGCACCCACTAACTCGTCATCTAGCATTAGGTATATCTCCCGATGCTATCCCTCCCCCCTCCCCCAACCCCACAACAGTCCCCAGAGTGTGATATTCCCTTTCCTGTGTCCATGTGATCTCATTGTTCAGTTCCCACCTATGAGTGAGAATATGCGGTGTTTGGTTTTTTGTTCCTGAGATAGTTTACTGAGAATGATGATTTCCAATTTCATCCATGTCCCTACAAAGGACATGAACTCATCATTTTTTATGACTGCATAGTATTCCATGGTGTATATGTGCCACATTTTCTTAATCCAGTCTATCATTGTTGGACATTTGGATTGGTTCCAAGTCTTTGCTATTGTGAATAATGCCGCAATAAACATACGTGTGCATGTGTCTTTATAGCAGCATGATTTATAGTCCTTTGGGTATATACCCAGTAACGGGATGGCTGGGTCAAATGGTATTTCCAGTTCTAGATCCCTGAGGAATCGCCACACTGACTTCCACAATGGTTGAACTAGTTTACAGTCCCACCAACAGTGTAAAAGTGTTCCTATTTCTCCACATCCTCTCCAGCACCTGTTGTTTCCTGACTTGTTAATGATTGCCATTCTAACTGGTGTGAGATGGTATCTCATTGTGGTTTTGATTTGCATTTCTCTGATGGCCAGTGATGATGAGCATTTTTTCATGTGTTTTTTGGCTGCATAAATGTCTTCTTTTGAGAAGTGTCTGTTCATGTCCTTCGCCCACTTTTTGATGGGGTTGTTTGTTTTTTTCTTGTAAATTTTCTAATATTTTGTTGAGAATTTTTGTGTCTTAAGTTCCTGACATAGAAATCTCATGAGAGACATTGATTTATAGTTTTCTTTTTTGTACTGTCTTTGATTTTAATATCAAGGTAATACCTCATAAAATGAGTTTGAAATTGTTTCCTCTATTTTTTGGAAGACATTGCATAAAATCAGTGTTAATTCATTTCTAAGCATTTGGTAAAAGTCTGCAGTGAAGCCATCTGGACCTAGAATTTCTTTTTTGAAAAACTTCTTAGTTACAAATATTTATTTAATGGCAATAGTACTATTCAGGTTTTCTGTTTCATCTTGATTGAGTTTTGGTAGTTTGTGGCTTTGAAATAATTAGGTTATATCTTGTAAGTTTTTGAATTTATGATTTTACTTACAAAGATTTTTGTAATATGTCCTTTTTATCTTTTTAAACACCATAGGATCAGTATTCCTTTTTTTTATTGCTAATATTTGAAATATGTGCCTTCTCCCTTTTTTATCTTTGTAAGACATGGCAGAGGGCTATAAACATTGATTTTTTTCCACCAAAAAACTATCTTATATTTACATTATTCTCTTCCTTTTTTCATTTTTATTGATTTATACTCTTATTTTTATTACCTTCCTTTTGCTTGCTTGGACTTATTTTTATCTTTTTCTGTTTTCTTGAGATGGAGACTTAGATTACTGATTTGAGATCCTGCCTCTTTTGTAATGTAAAAATTTAGTGCTATAAACTTCCCTCTTAGCACTGGCTTAGCTATGTCCCATAAGTTTTTTTTATTATAAAATATGCATAACATATAATTGATCATTTTAGCCATTTTTACTTGTAGAGTTCACTGGCATTAAGCACATTGACATTGCTGTGCAACGATTACCATTATTCATCTCCAGAACATTTTCGTCATCTGAGACTGAAACTCTGTACCTGCTGAACAATAAGTCCTCATTCCCCTCTCTCCTCAGCACCTACTAACCACGGTTCTGCTTTCTGTCTCTATGAATTTGACTATTCCAGGTACCTCATATAAGAGGGATCATAAAATTGTTTTTTTGTGTGTGGCTTATTTCACTTGGTTTATAATGTTTTCCAGGTTTATCCATGTTTAGCACCTATCAGAAATGTATTCAAGTCTGTATAATACTCCGTTATATATACATACCACATTTTGGTTATTCATTCGTTAATAGACACTTGGGTTGTTTCCACATTTTGATTATTGTAAATAATGCTGCCATGAACGTTGGTGTACAATTACCTGTTTGTGTCCCTGCTTTCAGTTCTTTTCGATATATGCCTTGAAGTTGAATTGCTGGATTATATGGTAATTTTATGTTTAATTTTTTGAAGAACCACTGTACAGTTTTTCACAGCAACTGTACCATTTCCCAACAGCAGTGCACAAAGGTTCCGATTTCTCCACATCCTCACTAGTACTTGTTATTTTCTATTTTTTGATAATAGCCATCCCAGTGGGTATGAAGTGGTATCTCGTTGTGATTTGCATTTCCCTAGTGATTACTGATGTTGAGCATCTTTTCATGTGTTTATTGCCCACTTGTATATCGTTAGAGAAATATCTATTGAAGTCCATTGCCCATTTTAAAATTGGCTTCTTTGAGGTTTTTTGTGGTGGTCTTGTTTTATTGTAGTTCTTTATATATTTTTGGATATTAATCCATTATGAGATATATGATTTGCATATATTTTCTCCCACTATATAGGTTGCCTTTTCACTCTTCATAGTATCCTCTGATGCACTAAAGTTTTTAATTTTGATAAAATCTAGCATCGATTTTTCTTTTTTTTATTATGTATAGCTTAAAAATGTGTTCCACACCCATTCTTCAGAGTTCTGTAGTTTGTGCTTTTCTGTATCTCCAACCTCTGCCTTAAAAAATAATAATAAATAGAAAAATCTTGACAAGACCAATTAAAAATGAAAAGGTTTTTTAAAGCTCAATAACACTGCAAGTAATTTAAATTGCCAATACAGAGCTTTCAACCAGAATGGAAAGGGAGAAATATACCTTATTTTCTGTTCTTTTAGAGTCCTAGTAAATTGAGAAGCAATTTTTATTTATAAATGTCAATTTATGCATTTATATAACATCAGAACACATGCATATTTGAAAGCATATGTGAGATTTCATATTTGAAAGCTGGATGTAGCTCACAATCAACTTGAACACCTTCCAAAGGAGACTGAAAACAGTACACAGATAACCAACTTTGGCAACACAGTGAACTGCTAGACCTCCTAGATACTATAGGCATGAGAGGAAAAAGAAGATACTGATAGCTATTAATAGCTAACTGGATATTAAGATTATCTTGATCCATTTTGGTAATGAAAATTCAAGATTAAAATTCACAATTATCAAAGTTGTAAAACTTTTAAGATAATATTTTAAAATCACTTTTCCATTTCCATTTATTTCCATGTCTTGAGGTAGATTATGACCCTCAAACTGAACTCAAGGTGTATCTGATATTATTGTGCTGAATTTGGTTAACAAAATCAGTACTTCAAATTTTGGAATATATGTAAACATTTGTGGCTGAATTGGTTACTTAAAGAGGTTGGAAAAGTAATCATTCAGAAACAACATTTTAATTTTATCAGATGTCATCTTGAAGTAGTGGTTTCAGATTTGTGGTTGACTTAGTTTTTGAGAAAGAAAATACAATTGTGATACAGAAAAAAGAAGTTTTTATTTTCTGGCAATGCAAGTATGTTCACTAAATGATTTAAAATTTTAAAATAAAAGTTGCCTATCTAATAAGGTTATGTTTCCAGTTGTTTGTGTTCAGAAATTATAAATTTATTTTCTTGCTTAGAAGTATTATCTAGTATGTTCTTTAATAATGCTTATTGAATTTTTATGTTGGTCAATTTACAGGTGAATTATGTAACCTCATTACGCTGGATGTAGCTCACAATCAACTTGAACACCTTCCAAAGGAGATTGGAAACTGTACACAGATAACCAACCTTGACTTGCAGCACAATGAACTGCTAGACCTCCCAGATACTATAGGTATGAGAGGAGAAAGGAGATATTGATAGCTGTTAATAGCTAACTGGATATTAATAGGACTATTTTTGATCCATTTGGTAATGAAAATTCAGGAGTAAAATTCACAATTACCAAAGTTGTAAAACTTTTAAGATAATATTTTAAAATCATTTTTCATTTCCTTTTCTTGGCAAAGAAAATAGGTTTTAGGAAATGAGCCCAATGGGATTATAAAAGAGAGAGAATATTGAGTTACATGTATATATATTCTGTCATAGTTTGAATTGCAAAATGGGTGGCTTTTTCTATTTCTGCTTATTTCTGAGTTGCATGTTATTATACTGGGTGTGGTCCTTTCTTTGCTAAAGTGTTCCATACTGAAAAATAAAACCATTGCTATTTAGTTTTTTAAACATGGCCAATATACTTTAAAGTTTGTTTATCTGTAATACTAAGGAGATAAGCAAGGAGATGACTTGAAGTTCAAAATATGTTTTAGAGACTTAGCCAAATTGCAAAAAATTGAATTGAGCTGTGATATGTTCTGTGTTTATGTAGTCTTATTTTTCCGATTGCCCATAAATTTATACCAGTAAAGTGAATTTAAAAAATTCTGATGCCTTTTTAGTTATTAATGTGGTATAAGGATACTATAATGTTTATTTAGAAAAATTACATCTCTACTTAATTTACATAATTTCAGTCATGAATATTTAGTATTTTAATTTTTTAATTTTTATTTTTTTTGAGACAGAGTTTCACTCTGCCTCTCAGGCTGGAGTGCAGTGGCGTGATCTTGGCTCACTGCAGCCTCCGCCTCCTGGGTTCATGGGATTCTCCTGCTTCAGCCTCCTGAGTAGCTGGGACTACAGGCGTCCACCACCACGCCTGGCTAATTTTTTTCTATTTTTAATAGAGATGAGGTTTCACTATGTTGGCCAGGCTGGTCTTGAACTCCTGACCTCAGGTGATCTGCCTGCCTCTGCCTCCCAAATTGCTGGGATTACAGGCGTTAGCCACCATGCTTGGTCCAGTCATGAATATTTTAGAGGCATGATTACTAAATCATTTGAGGCCTGTGATGATGTTATCTTTCTCCAGAAGAGTTTTTGTCTGCCTCTGTTGGGTACCTAGTAGAGAGGGGATCACTTTAATCAATTCGTGTTCAAGGCTTGAGATGTTTGTGGTCCCCCAAGTGATTAAAAGTTTTGCTGCAGGCTAACTGGATGACTATTTTATTTCCAGTTCACCCTTACTGGTAGGGTGCAGCTCTAGAGGGTCCCAGTTGAGGTTGATGACTAGAGTCCCCACCCTTGGCAGGCCCTAGATTTTGACTCTTGCTGGAAAAATAACTTAGCCTTTTAGCTGCATCTTCCAGTTAGGGCTGTGTTCTTAGGACAGAATTATCTCCATTGTTTTGCTTGTATCTGGGTTCCCAGCTTGTTTCTGTTCTGGTGCTTAGTCATTATGTTGTTAACTCTCTGATTTTGGTTTTGGAAGATGTTTTTATTTATTTATTTTTTTATTGGGAGAATTTATTTGAATTACCTACCATTACTTGAAACAAAGCAGTTGTTAGGGAATTTCTTAGCAGGGTTGAGTAGACTGTCTTAGGTTATACAGGACAATTATTTACAGAAAAGCAAGCTGAGACATGGATGTAATAGCCGTTAGAATCTATGTTTCCCTGATTTTTGGCCCATGACACTATCGTATTACTATTTGTAGTGGAAAGAGATTACATATTCTAGTTAACTGGTTTATGGTTTAGATGTCCCTCTGAAAGGCAAGATTGTCTCCAACACATAATGAATTATTCTATTAATATCCAAAATAAATATTCTACTAAATGTCCTGTATAAAATAAGAGAATCAGATTTCTGGTTCAAGATAATAAGGACCAAGCACAATTATTTCATGCTTTTTTTTCTCTTTAAAATCTATTGAAATGGCCAAGATGAACAAGGAGATGTGACCTTAGGAGAAAAAAAAATAGGATATTTAAACTGCATGTTTAAAATATGATGAGGCTGATACAAAAAGGGAACAAAGAATAAAATACAATTCTTAGAGATATGTTTGCCAAATCAAATTTAATGGAAAATTCCATATAACCAAATGAACACAGCCAGAGACCAAAGTGATGATCTCTAGGATAAATTAAAAGTCCCCTAGAATCTATATCAAAAAGAAATGTATACAAAAGAAGTGAAAAGTTAAAAAGTCATGGCAGATAGGACTAGACGTTCCAGAAGGCCAAATAGTGGTGATAGTTATAAAATATAATTTTATAATGTTTCCCTGAACTTGATAAAAAACCGGATAATAAGACCAAAATTGCTTACCAAGAAGAAATAAATTAAAAAGTTACATTCTGGTGGTAGTTTTAAATATTAGATGTATTTGTTTTGAATAAATAATAAATTCACATGTAATGTTATGCAACCTATCTTTACCTGGTTTTTGGTTTCAGGGTAATGCTGGCTACGTATGTTCAATTTTTGGAATAGTTTGTATGAAATTGCATTATTTCTTCCTTTAATATTTGATAAAATTCACCAGTGAAGCCATCCAGGACAGGACTTTTCTTTATGGGAATTTGTTTTAAAGCAATTTCAATTACTTTAATAAATATAGGGCTATTCAGGTTATCACTTTCTTCTTCAGCAAACTTGGTCATATGGGTCTTTCAAGGAATATATTTGTTTTATTTCAGTTATCACATTTAAAAGCATTAAGTTGTTCATAACATTCTTATTATTTTAATATCTGTAGAATCTATAGTAATGCCACCTCTCTAATTCCTGATATCAAGAATTTGTATGTTTTCTCTTTTTCTTAATCATTCTGGTTAGAAGTATATCAATTGTATTGATCCTCTCTTAGTTTTATTGATTTTCCCTATTGTTTCTCTGGTTTTTATTTCATTGATTTCCATTTTGAACTTTATTTCACCAGCTTACTTTGAGTTTTATTTGTTCTTTTTCTAGTTTCTTATGGTGGCAGCTTGAGGTCATTAATTTGAGACCTTTCTATTATTCTCATAAAGACAGTTAGCACTGTAAATTTCCCCTTAAGTACTGCTTCAGCAGCATCCCACAAATTCTGATATGTTGTATTTTCCTTTTAAAAGTATTTTCTAATTTACCCTTTTGTTTCTTCTGTGATCTATGGCTTTATTAGGTTGGTACAAAAGCATTCGCGGTTTTTGCTATTACTTTTAAAGGCAAAAACTGCGACTACTTTTGCACCAACCTGATAGAAGAATGTTATTTTGTTCCCAAAAGCTTGACAATTTTCCATGATATATTATTGACTTCTAATTTACCTCCATTGTGGTCAAGAACATTCCTGATAGGACTTGAATTCTTTCATCATGGTAAAAGTATTCCATGTGCAGTTTAATGTGTATTCTACTTTTGTTGGGTGGAGTGATCCATAAATATGAATCATGGTACAGATGAGGCAATCAATGAGTTTATTCTACTTTCTGCCGTTTCTGGAGGAGTCTCTTTTTCTTCTTATTTTTGTTAACTGCATTGTCAGCATAGGTAACATACCTTGTTGTACTAATTCCCATTTTTGTTTTAGTCTTAATGTTCATCAGCAGTCCTGTTGCCATAGTTGCCTCAGTCATTTCTTGGTTGGCTGAAGTCAATCTGGTTGGTAGTCATTTTCTCAAAAATGGTTCATGGGAGCAATATTCTCCTATAGTTCTTGTATGTGTGTAGCTTTTATAATTTAAGAACAATTTAGATAGATACAAAATAATTGGATCAAACTGCCTTTCCTTGAGGATCTCAGTAGAACTTGTTAACAGGTAGTTCTACCTTCTTCTGGAATTGAATGTACAAAAATAAGAGGCCAGTCCATTTTCTTTTTTCCCCATGATAAGTGGCTTAGTCATTTTGCTTGGCCAGCCAAAGTATTATTTCTAGATTTCTGAAATTTTAAGAACTATATTTTATTTATCAGTGTTTATTTTTCAGGATCATATTTTCCTAGTATACTCTGGGACAATTCAACATATAGGTTTAAGTTTTATTTCAGTACAGTGTTCTTCAGTATATTCAGTATATATTCAGTGTATATATGCTTTCTGTTTGCCATATATATTCAGTGTATATTCAGTATAGTGTTCAGTATAGTAAATATGTCACACAGTGACATTTAGTTTGTGTTGTATGTTTTTACATTAAAATATGTATCTGTAAGTTTGGTTAGTATGAACAACAAACTAATTGGAATGGTAAAGAAGAAAAGAAAGAATAATGCATAATCTCATCATAATCACTTTCAGTGGAATGTCACATAAAAGCACTTTCAAAAAATGACTTTATAAGATCCAAATTCTTAGTCTTAGAAAAACAAAATGTTCAAGGGCTGAGGAATGCGAGCGCACGGTGCGGGACTGGCAGGCAGCTCCACCTGCAGCCCCGGTGCGGGATCCACTAGGTGAAGCCAGCTGGGCTCCTGAGTCTGGTGGGGACATGGAGAGTCTTTATGTCTAGCTCAGGGATTGTAAATACACCAATCAGCACCCTGTGTTTAGCTCAAGGTTTGTGAGTGCACCAATGGACACTCTGTATCTAGCTGCTCTGGTGGGGACGTGGAGAACCTTTATGTCTAGCTCAGGGATTGTAAATACACCAATCAGCACCCTGTGTTTAGCTCAAGGTTTGTGAGTGCACCAATCAACACTCTGTGTCTAGCTGCTCTGGTGGGGCCTTGGAGAACCTGTGTGTCGAAACTCTGTATCTAACTAATCTGATGGGGACGTGGAGAACCTTTGTATCTAGCTCAGGGATTGTAAACGCACCAATCAGCACCCTGACAAAACAGGCCACTCGGCTCTACCAGTCAGCAGGACGTGGGTGGGGCCAGATAAGAGAATAAAAGCAGGCTGCGGGAGCCAGCATTGGCAACCCGCTCAGGTCCCCTTCCACACTGTGGAAGCTTTGTTCTTTGGCTCTTTGCAATAAATCTTGCTACTGCTCAAAAAAAACAAAAAACAAACAAAAAAAACCAACAAAATGTTGCTTTACTCTACTGCAAATCAGACAGGAGAACCAAAATTTAAGATACTTGAAATGTTATGAAGTGATTTTCTTATCCTTCTCGTTGATGTTTAGTCACTATGTATATCTTAGGATATTAAACATGCTAGACATTTTATTGTTTCTTGAACATATCAGGTAAATTCTAGCCTTGAGATCTTTGGGCTTCCCATCTCTCTGTTTAGAACTCTTTTCTCCTAAATATCTGTGTAACTTTGCCTGCTCCTTCAACTGATCAGATAGATATATATAGCATGATTTTCATTCGGCCTTCTTCTCTGTCTCAAATAATCTAACAATATTTTATTATTTAATATTTTTATATATGTGTCTGTATCTCAAACTTGTTAAATAACAGTCAAAGGGGCATGTGATTAAAGTACTGAAATGAATAATCCTGGTAAACAGAGAAAGCATAGGTGGTGATATATGATACAGTCTTCTAGTAAGTAGGATTAGTGTCCTATTGAAGGTAATTCTTCTATGTTTTAAGTGTGTTTACTAATATGAAAACATTTGATTTTATTATTAATCTCTTGTAGTTTAGATGTTATCTCAGAATAACACATATGCCTCACCTCTAGCTTATTCTATAGGGCCAGATTACAGTATTACAAATTGGAAATCAATGAGAACTGAAACATTAACAACAAGAAAATTTTAAATAACATTGCATTTACTTTTATATGCTTTGATGGTTGTCACCAAGTATAGTACAGCTGTTACTCTGAGTAAATGGCAAAGTAAATTAGTAATATTTATTGAAACTTTTTATGATATTGTAGTCATTTATCGATTACCATGTTTATGAAAATAATTACTTTATCTTTCTCCATCCTTTCCAGTCCTAGTGTTTTGATTATGTAGCAGAAGATTGAGGTTTGGTGGGAAACTTTGACGTTTGGGTCTTGGTCTGTTAAAAATTTCAACAGTTTTAATTGACCTTTGAGATTTTCACTCTCATTTATTGAAGATGAAGAATTTACCCTAAGTAGTGGAAACTTAATTGAATTATGGTTCTCCTGATACTTCTCCTTTTTTAAATCCTACTCTAGTTCTGAGAAAGTATAACTTAAAATGAAAAACAAACAGAAAGCCCAACACCTATTCTGCAGAGTTGATGCTAGTCTGGAAGCAGCTGCCCACTCTCTTTTCCTTGGACTAAAGAATCTTGCCCTAAACTTCGAACTGAAAATCAAATCTTGTATTGTCTTAAAATCACTTCCCAGAAATCACTGTATTTACTTGCCTTTTCCTTTTTTCTTATAAGTAGACCAGAATGTTTTTTACTTTTTTCTTTATTTAACATGAACATTCCTGGAGTAACTATCACTCCCCTGTGATAATTACTGCCATTTACTTCCAGGCTGAGAAGCTAGTATCGCTGACAACTCATAGGATGTGAGGAAGAGACAGAAGGAAATGGGTTGGGGATTACCAAGTTGCAGTTAAGTAAGAGAGTGCTTAAATACATATTTATAGTTTCTCTGATTTAACTGTTAGTCTGCCTTGTTGAATAAAAAAAGTATTATTTTATATGAATATTTTCTCATTCAGAAATTAGCTATGAACAGAAGAAAATATTAAGCTTTATTCCAACAGTTATTTTGTTTTAAAGTATGAACCTGATGTTTTTTAAAGCCTTCTGGTACCTCTGGTAGTTTTATGTAATCCAGGGAAGAAACAGTCTGAAGTAGGAAAAAATATTTTACTTTGTATTTCTTCTCAAAATGAGATTAGGAGAGAACTGTGCCACAAAACCTTGCCTTCAAGGCTGGAGTGCAGAACAATTCACAGAGGCCTTTTTGTTGCACTGGGCTCTGAAGAAATGTTACATTAATTATGGTTATATCAACAAGTAGCATTTTAGTCATTTTAGTAATTGGGTTTTAGGTAATTACAGTGCAGCGTATGTATAACAACTTTACTAGTTTTCTTTTTAATGGTGGTGTTCTTTGGGTTTTTAACATTCAGGAATTTCTGTGTTGCTTACTTTTCAGTTTGCTTTCAGTTTAATGTTTCTGAAAAAATAATGGTACCTTTGACATTTCATCCTTCCAACCCTGAGTCTTTCCTACTATTTTTTTTGCTACTTTGTTAAAATAAGATTATGATCATTTAAATTAGTCTTACTCAAAAGTTATACTAAATTAAACTAAAGTTGCTGGTTATATTTGCTGAAATTGAAAGAATCTAATTTTAATTCATGGCCATTTGATTTCACCATATTTTAAAAATCTGACAGCGTAAGAGAAAGTAAGCTGTCAAAGTGGAGCACAGAACAATTTATAGACAAAGTTAAGCACTTGAAAGCTAAATGCCAGTGATTGGCAGTGATCAGCCTATGTTTATATACAGGAGCTCAGCAACAATGATTTTATTTCTTAGTCAAGATGGCTCAACATTAAAGCAAGCTTGTGTTGATTTCTAGGTTGCAGTTTAGTTTGTGGTTAAAACCACTCATTGAGAGGGGTTAGAGCTGAAACCACTGCAGAGGGTGAATCACAATAAATGCCAGACTTCTGATGTTTTCTCCTGGCGTAAAAGAGTTTTGATATTTCATCCTTAATTTTTTTAACCTTTTTTATTTAGCTGAGAGTAATGGACTTTGGCAAAATGTGGATGACTCTTTGAATTTGCCAGTGGTCTCAAGTGATAGGGCCTTTGCAAATGTGAGATTTCTTCATCAGAACAGCCTATTCTCATAGATTACATTGTTAGAAATTCAACCCCTTCCACCCCAGCAAAAAGCAAAAAATTTAGATCCAAGAAAGGTGGAGGTACCTTTTAATTTAAATTACCACTGGTTTTGGTACTAGATAATGTCATGTAGCAATTTGGCTACATTATTTTTATTTTGTAATTTTTAAATTCTAGGAACCTACTCTGGTTTTAAAAGTGAGAAACTTAAGAGTTACTTGGTTTTGGATGAGAAATTTCAAGAATCTGGTTCTATTTACTAGGCTTTTGAGTTGACAAACATTTAGAATTTGGTTCCCCTACTAACCTTTGTTACCACAGAAAGTTTTTTAGTTTTCAGTGAGAATAAAAAACATTTAAAATATTGTATTTATCTACCATGATACTATAACGGGTTATTGAATGAGGCATGTCAGTTGATGGAGTAAGATCATGGAGACTTTTCTCTGTTAATAAATTCTCCCCTCTTATGGCAGAGTTCAAAGACCCCTTGGTGAAAGATTCAGCCATTTTGTTACAATGGATCAACTTTCTTCCATAGGGAAAGCAGTGATGTAAAGGAGAAAAAGGGATGGTCTTGTTTACTTCCATTTTTTTTTTTTAAAGGTTAGCTGCCTCATTTTATCTGCAGCTGCATACAGGAAATTAAAATTTTATCAGAAGGTTTTGAAGTTCTTTGTAATCAGACATGATCACTACTTGGAGGAAAATGTTCACTTCTGCTGGCCTTGCTGTAGCAGTGGCCATAGGAATGGAATAGGCAAGGGATAAAATGTTGATACCATCCCTCCCCATTTTACAAGGATGTGAGTAAATGGGGGCTATTCTTCACTCTTAGTGGAAATAAAAATGATATAGCCTTTTGTTATTTATTAAAATTTTAAATATCTATATCATCTGACACATAAATATTTTCACATGTGCACAAAGATACATGTCTAGGGGTATTCATTACATAATTCTTTTTTAAAAAATTAAATGCCATCAGTTGAGCAATGATTGGAGAGATAATGGCACACATGACATGAAACACTTTACAATGGTTACATAGAATGAGGTATATCTGTGTTTACTTAGCATAAAAATATTTCTATCATCTGTTATATGGGGGAGGGGAGAAGCATATAGAATGATCTCATTTATATGAAAGCAAACACATAAACATAAGAAATCCCTGTATTTTTATACATATAAATAAGTGCTTAGAGACAGGTCTCAATAGGTATGTATCAGACTATAAACCATGGTTATCTAAGGAAAATAGGAAGATACATTTATATATTTTATAACTAAAAGTGATGTGGTGGGGTGGGAGGAATTCAGAAAGTTGGAATTGTTAGTAGTTCCTTCCCGGCTGATACCTAAGCATGGACTGCTCAGAAGTTGGGTATCCCAGAAAAATTCCTGCAAATATTTGTAGAATGATTAATTTGTATCCAGATAGACCAGATGAACATATATATTTTTCAATTATGTCCTATAAAGTCTGTGTTTCATAGACATGCTATTTTATAAAATAAGAACGGGTTGAAGAAAATAGATTTTTATGGGCCTTTCATATAATTTTTTGTATCTTGTTCCTAATGGAAAGGAGGACAAATAATGAAATGTTTTAGTTTCTGTAATTATTAAGAAAGTATGAATTAATGCCTATTGTATGCTTAGCACTGAAACCAATTCTGTGGAGAGAAGTATAGCAAAGCTCCTCACTTACTGAGTTTTCAGTCTGGTGAGGGAGATAACTAATCCATGAAACAGTTAACATAAGACCAAATATAATTAATTGCCAACTTACGGTGAAAACAGTGTGCTGGTATATCCAGTTTACAGAGAGGTCGGTAAGAGCTTGATAAAATGACTAAGAATGGCTCAATGAACAAATGCATTGGACTCAGTATGGAAGAAAAATGCAGTCCATGAGCACAACAGTGAGGACAGTCAAACAGCATGAAGGTGAGAATGAGCACAGCATGGTTCCGTGTCAAGGAAACAAGCTGAATGGAGCAAAGTCAATGAAGATCTTGAAGGCAGATTTGTTGATAGGGAGCCAACCAAGTTGGATTCACCAACTAGCTGGTGACTGTGACAAGTTACTTCACAAATGTTATGGTAAAGTCCCTGCTGATTACCCTCAGATGGCTCTTACTGCTGCTTCCTAGGTATCTTTTTCATTTCTTTTTATCAAATGTCACAGGATGGCTATCTAAAACTTAAAACCACCATACTCATTTTTTTCACAATTTAGCTTATGTGTTCTCTTTATGGAGAAGATGACCCTTACAGTGTAAAGTGCCCAGACTTCTTACTTCTACATTTATTTTCCCTCTTTGCTTATCTTTTGTTCATTCTCTCCTGTTCCTAGAGACAGAGATGTTCCTTCTTTCTAAGATTAACTTTTTCACTTTCTTTATAAAGCCAGCTTTGATCCTTTGTGTTGGAAGTTGTCTCCCCCATCTCTAAACATTCAGAGATTTTGTTCATACTTCTTTTAGGGTATTATCATAGTCAACTAAGTATTATAGTTATTTGTGAAAATATACCACTGTACTGTAAGCCTCCTGAGAGAAGAGACTATGTCTTGTGTGGCACTGTGCAATTATACAGCAGTTAAACAATAAGTAGCTAGCTTGATGGGTGGAGGTATATTACGGGAACCCCTAGAAGCTAGCAAAGAATGTTTACATTTGATACAATAGGAAATAGGTTGTTTTTAGTATAAATGTTTTTGGCCAGGTGCAGTGGCTCACGCCTGTAATCCCAGCATTTTGGGAGGCTGAGGTGAGTGGATCACTTTAGCATAGAGATCGAGACCAGCCTGGGCAACATGGCGAAACTCTATCTCTACAAAAATACAAAAATTAGCTGGGTGTGGTGGTGCATGCCTGTAGTCCGTGCTACTCCAGAGGCTAAGGTGGGAGGATCACCTTAGGCCGGGGAGTTTGAGGCTGCAGAGAGCCATGATTGCGCCACTGCACTCCAGCATGGGCGACAGAGTCAGACTCTGTCTCTTAAAAAAAAAAAGAAATGATGAGGGTGGGATTGGAGAAGGGACAAACATGAGAAATATATTTTGAGAATACAAATAGAATTTTGTGACTGACTTAGAAGGGATGAAACTGATACTAGAAAACATTTTTAACTGGATAAATATGTACTTATTCCCTTTCTATAAAATAGTTTTATAGAATACAACCTACCTTTTTAATGTTTCTCAATTTTTGCTTTATTATAATAAACTTTCAGTAAACATCAAATACATATTACCAGTGTCTGGCTCTGCACTAGGGTTCTGACAGTGGATAACTCACTAAGTGTAAAAATGGACACAGACATGAAATAAACATTTATAATATGGTGTAATCATGATGATAGAGGTATTGGCACAGTGCTGTGGGTGCTCCTGTGCACTTGTCGAGAGGTGGGTAGAGCTTTATCACAGAGCATAGAGTTAAGTGAGTTAAGTATCAGGAAACTAGGAATTCTAAAATGAATTTTGGGCATTTTTATTTTGTTCTTTATTTGGCAAATGGTGTATACTGTTTATTGGCATTTTCCCCCTGGTCTTTGCATTGCTAAGATAGCACATTTTGAACTTTAAAACAAGTTGACTTAGAAGCCAGAATTAAGTGAAATAACCTGCAATATATAGTCTAATATACTATTAAAAACATGTACAGGCATATAATGCAAATTGGTCACATTATATAAAATATCTCTGTAATGTAAAATATTCATCCAAAAGAAAAAGGATGGTGGAAGGATGTCACAATTTTTTAAAAAATTAAAATGACTTTAGAACTATAGCTCTATTCTTATCAAAATGTTTTTAAATTTTAAAATATAGAAAATTAGGAAAAATGTAGACAAAATGAAACAAATTTTTAATTGTTCTTCCATAATTCTGCCATGCAGAGATAACAATTAGTTTTGATACATTTTCTTTCCCTTTTTTTGCATGCCTGTTTCTTACGTTGTTGAAATCATACAAAATGCACTATTTTATCATGCTTTTCCCCCCCAACTTAACATCATACCTTAAAGTCTTTCACATCTTAAAACTTTTTATAACATAACTTTAGTATGTACAGAATATTGCAGAATATAGACATACTACAGAATGAAAATTATATATTGAACATCTATTATGTATCTGTTAGTCATGGTGCTACGTATCTTATGCCCATTATATCTAACCCCTAGAGCTACCCTGTCAGGTATGTGGCATTATTTCCACTTTATGGATAAGGAACAGACACAGAGAGGTTAAGTAACTTGCCCACGGACATATAAATGATATAAAATACTTCGGTTTTTCTATTACATTGTGATGCTTCCAATTTAAATAATTATTCTTCTGTTGTTGAATATTTAGATTGTCCCTATTTTTGCCATTATATATGACTTAATTAACATATTTTGTCATAAAGCAAATTATTTTCTGCCAACCCAGCTTTTAAGTAACATTTTTATTATAGTCTTTTTTTTTTTTTTTTAATGAGACAAAGCCTTGCTGTGTCACCCAGGCTGGAGTGCAATGGCACAATCTGAGCTCACGGCAAACCTCCACGTCCTGGGTTCAAGCCATTCCCCTTCCTGAGCCTCCCAAGTAGCTGGGACTACAGGCACACACCACCATGCCCGGATAATTTTGTATTTTTAGTAGAGATGGGGTTTCACCATGTTGACCAGACTGGTCTCGAACTCCTGACCTAGGTGATCCGCTTGCCTCGACCTCCCAAAGTGCTGGGATTACAGGTGTGAGCCACCATGCCTGGCCTAACGCAGTGATAGCAATAGTGAATATTCTCGTTCGTATTTCTAACCTCTAAATTTTCTGGGGCTTTGGAAAGTCACTCAATTTTTTTTTTTCTCCTGAGGAATTGACACGTCTCACCAGAGTGTCATCAGAAAGACACTGATGAAGTCACTAAGTGAAGCATGCTTAGTTAATTTACAAAGCATTTTAAAGACTAAATTAACTTGTCTTTGCTAAGTGGTAGTTTTTTATTGTTGCTTTTGTACTCCACTTTGTGCCGGTTGGAATCTCACTTAATTAGACCCAGTAAACTCTTGGCCCAGTTTCCAAACACTATTGTACAAAAGTGATGTATTAGTAAATGAGCATAGCATACCTATGGAATAGTTCTAATTGGAAGAATTGAAGTGGTGGTTACATTTTTCTGCGTTATAGTTGACAACTTATGGCATAGAATTATGAGTATTTTTTTATTATCAGTGACTGATTCTTATCTTGAAAACGTAAAGGCTAAAAATTAGCTCCAATTACTCATTATGTGTAACTTCACTCACTTGATACTTTCAGCAAGAAGGAAAGATGCAGATGATTGATGACCAAATAAGGATCATGAGGCATAAGGAGTGCCCTCTTAAGGTGTAAAGGCTTAACTTATGCTATAGACTAATGTATGTTTTCTGTAAGTATTGTAGTAATATTGCATCTAAGAAAGTAAGTTGATCATATGACAGCTTTTTGAACAATGATTAAAGCAAAAGGAAAGAAATGGACATCAAGAGGTTGCGAAGGCTGAAAGGACTCAAAATACTTATCTCCAAAAAGTTAAGTGTTGACACAGGCTTCCACTTCTGTAATTTCTAACGCTGGAAATAACTGTTTAATTTAAAAGTAAAGGCTACATTTGACATTTTAACCTGGCCCATCCAAGTATCTCATAGCAACAGTTGTGATTTGAAGTCAAAAAAGAAATTAATCAGCCACAACAAAATAGTATATTGGATGAAATTCTTGTCTTGTTAGCTTTTTTTGTATCAAAATTAACTTATTTTTAATGTATATTGTTTGCAGAATTGAATTTGAGTTGAACCATATATGATAGCAGATGTCATTATATTCATCATTCATTATATATAGTTGGCCATGTAGTCTTGGCAAGAAAAGTAGAAAATAAAATTCTCAGCTGGGCGCAGTGGCTCACGTCTGTAATCCCAGCACTTTGGGAGGCCAAGGCAGCAGATCACTTAAGGTCAGGAGTTCAAGACCAGCCTGGCCAACATGGTGAAACCCCATCTATACTAAAAATACAAAAATTAGCTGGGTATGGTGGTGGGCACCTGTAATCCCAGCTACTTGGGAGGCTGAGGCAGGAGAATTGCTTGAACCCGGGAGGTGGAGGTTGCAGTGAGTCAAGATTATGCCATTGCACTCCAGCCTGGGTGATAGAGTGAGACTCAGTCTCAAAAAAAAAAAAAAAAAAAAAAAAAAAGAAAGAAAAGAAAAGAAAGTGCTCTTCTGTTTATTTATTCAATAATGACTATTTTGTGCTCAAGCTGGATATGCTTAGATAAAAGAGACTATAACTTTCACTTTGGTTTGTAAGTTTTGGGGAGGGGGTTGAGAAATTTTTTACCATCAGGCCAAGTTTTCAGTATGGAACCTTTCTGATCTCAGAAAATAATTTATATTTTAAACAATACCATTTTAGAAATTTGGAAATTTCTTCTCCAAAATTACGTGTACATACTTATATATAACCACTTGTTCTAAATTGGATCATCATAACATAGAACAAATGGAATAAGTATTGTAAGTTTAAAATATACACTGCTTTGATGCAGTTAAATTAGGCCTTATCTAAAGATTAACTTGTTAAAGTATGCCAATACTTTATCTAATCGTTCATTTAAAAATTAACTTAACAGCTGTGTATTTCATTATTTCTCCGAGACAAGTGAGCATAAAAGTGATTTCAATTTCATCCTAATTGATAGTGTAGTGTGCGTTCCTTGTGCTAGAAGTTAAGGAACTTGCTGAAACAGTACTTCGAAGTAATTTGTAAATAGTAGATAGCCTGTGACAGTGAGAGGCTCATCAGATTTTGTAAAAAATAAATTTCTTTTTTTGTGTGTGTTTACAGGAAACCTGTCCAGTTTAAGTCGTCTTGGTCTGAGATATAACAGACTGTCAGCAATACCCAGATCATTAGCAAAATGCAGTGCACTTGAAGAATTAAATTTAGAGAACAATAACATTTCTACTTTACCAGAGGTAAGAAGTGGATTAGAGAAAACAAGATTTGAAATGAGTCTGCAAGATAATTCAAGGAAAGCTAGTAAATCTTTATAGCAGGGTAAATAATTTGGTGATTGAGATTGTTTAAATAATGAGTATGCTGTGAATGTACCACCACCGCTGAAGTAACTCCAAACAAGAAAGAATGGGTATATGAACCTATTAAGTTTTATGATTATTATTTTTTTAATGTAAAGAAAAAGGGAAAAACTAGGAGGAAAGTAAGTGTGCTGTATTCTACTTTAGCACCATGTAAATCTTTCTCATTTCATTTTGGGAACTGACAGTAAAGGTATTAAGGAAAAACTATATGGCTGGTTTTAAAATTCAGCTACCCCACCCAGTTCAGTTATAAAAAGAAAGATGATAAGTGATACAGAATGCACTATCATCAAAATTAATATTAGCAGCAGTTCTCCTGTGACTCAAATTATTACCTTGTTTATGCAATAATATTAAGGCCTATTTAGTATAGAACAATCGCCAGAATCTTTTTTTTTTTTTAACACATTTTTAGGTTTTGTTGATTCTATTAGAAAAATATTTTCACTTATTTTGCTTAGGGATTAATTGGGTAAGATATAATACTTTTTTTTTTTTTTTTTTTTTTTTGAGGCAGAGTTTAGCTCTCGTTGCCCAGGCTGGAGTGCAATGGCGTGATCTTGGCTCAGCTGCAACCTCTGCCTCCTGGGTTCAAGCGATTCTCCTGCCTCACCCTCCCAAGTAGCTGGGATAAAAGGCACTACCACGCCCGGCTAATTTTGTATTTTTAGTAGAGATGGGGGTTTCACCATGTTGGCCAGGCTGGTCTCGAGCTCCTGACCTCCAGTGGTCCACCCTCCTCGGCCTCCCAAAGTGCTGAGATTACAGGCGTGAGCCACACAGCCAGCCAATATAATACTCTTCTTTTAAAGTTGTCTTTATCAACATTATTAGTCTTTTACTATTGACTTTCTTTTCCCACCTATTTTAGCATGTCGACAATGGATGTTTGCTTATAGTTGTTCAAGCATGTCTTTCTGTAGTAATGTAACAAAAGAATTGTGGACTTATGGATTGATTGAGCTTTGCAGAGTCTTTTTTTGTAACAAAAATGTCTTACGTAAGTGCTGCTACTATGTTTTGACTTGGTAGTTTTTCTGAGTATGTGTGTGTGTAATCAAATTAAGAACAAGGGTTCTTTAATAAGGTCAGGCGCCGTAGCTCATGCTTGTAATCCCAGCACTTTGGAAGGCCGAGGCAGGCGGATCACTTGAGGTTAGGAGCTTGAGACCAGCCTGGCCAACATGGCAAAACCCTGTCTCCACTAAAAATACAAAAAATTAGCTGGGTGAGGTGGTGGGCACCTGTAATCCCAGCTACTCAGAAGGCTGAGGTAGGGGAATGGCTTGTGGCTTGAACCCGGGAGGCAGAGATTGCAGTGAGCCGAGGTGACGCCACTGCAGTCCAGCCTGGGCAACAAAGGGAGACTTTGTCTCAAAAAAAAAAATAAGTGAAAAAATTTAAATGGATATATATCCAGTCTTATTGTCAGTGAAGTGAAACTAATAATTCCTGGGTACCTATTAGGAAATACGGATTTTCCTGGGAGCTTGTTAGAAATGTGGACTCTTGAGCCTCACTCCCAGTCCCACTGAATATGGGAAAGTATGAAGTCATAATTTAAAAGTAATCAGTGTGCTTTGGAAGCAGCATAGTCCCAATGCAAATGTGAAATTATCCGCATTTATAGTAAGGAAAACAATAAAATCCATTAGACAGCACTTATGAGATACTCAAGCTGGGTTAGGCAAGAAATCATGAAAGTGGTTTTCAATAAGGGCATATTAAATAGCTGAAATCAGAGCTGCTAAAATGACTATTTTGTCATTTGAAGACTGTCTGAAAATGGACTTATTTTAATGTAGATGTATTCATATAGAAAAGGAACTAATAATTTGAACCACATATTCCCAAGGCTTGAGTCTAGTTGCTCTGCATGTATTGTCTCATTTAATCTTTATCATAAACCTACTAGTTATTGGAGTATCCTCATCAAACAGCGAAATAAGGCTTAAGAGAGGTTATATTTTTGGCCAAATTTGTTACTTTAAATATTTTTCTGGAAGTATGGTAAGAGGTATGTTGATTATCTAATTAATCCACCAAAGTTGACAAAACTTAGTAGAAGGTGTAAAATAGAAGCCTAGATGTGTCTCATTCTAACAAAAAAAAAAAAAATGATAAGCAACCCCTGCTTCACAATGTGACTAAGAAATGAGAGCTTGAAGAGCTGGCTTCTTATTGCCCCTTCTCAAATATACTCAGTATTAACATTTTATCATAAGAGTCAATTCAATAAAGTAAGTCAGTTGTAAGAATAAAAAGAATCACATTTTTTGCCATGAGGCTCAGTAAAACTCCTTTATTTTCAATCGTGTAGCCTGTAGAGATTTTTCCTGAATTGACTGCCATGCAGTTTTCTTGCCACTGTTTTACCTCTGTTGTTCCTTTTGTTTCTGTACAACAATACACAAATTTTAAGGGTAGCTTCTTAAGGTACAGTATAAAGAACAAGTTTCAGTTCTCTGTATAGTTATATCCTCAATTATATAGTTACTTCATTCCTTCAGATGGCTTTGCCAATTATACTGTCACCTCAAGTACTAAGTTTTCAATTTGCTGATGGTGGACAACTGAAGTTTGAACATTATTTTAAAAACATACATACCTCATACAGTGCTTGCTTCTCCCTGCTTGTGCTTTCACTTTGAATCTAGAGTGTTTCTTCTATTTCTCTGAGTATTTTAAAATGTTTTCATCCTTCAAGATCTAGCTCACTGTCAACTTTCATCCTATTTTTCCAGTTATTCCAGTTTTCCTTGCTTTGAATTTAAATAGAGAAAGGACTTAAAATTTAAGCACTTACTTCCTACTAGGTATTGTTAAGTTATTTATGTATTTTATCGCTTTTAGTCTTCACTATGGCCCATAAAATATCATTATTTAAAAAATGATACACTAGGTTCGGAAAAATAACTTGCCAAAGTCACAAGCTATTTAGAGTCAGGATTCAAAACAGTTTATAGCCTGTACTAGGATTTCTCAGATGTTAATGAGCATGCAGATCACCTGGGAATCTTGTTAAAATGCATATTATGATTCAGGTTGAGTGGGGCCCAAGAGTCTGCATTTCTCACGAGCTCCCAGGGGATGCTGATATTGCTCTTCCTTGGCCCAGACTTTGAATAGCAAGAGCCTATTCTATATAATTGATTATTGATTATATACGGTTGTATATTATTTTCTAATTATTTCTTACCTATGTACTTCTATAAATAGAGCTTAATCTTCTTTACCGCAGAGATTCTTTGGTAATACCTGAATATTTTAATACTTTGGTTAAATGGTGAGAGGCTAAAGTAGGGCAAGATGGGGTTATGTGCTAAGTAAATACTTGTTTAATGGGTACATATATGCCCTCAGAAATTTTACCATATAGAAAAGCGGTGTATTATACAGTATCAGGAAGCATAATCATCTACTGAATTTAATAGTTCCTAAAAGGAATCATTATGTTAATCTTAATAATTTAGAGATAGGTATATGACTAAGACTAGGTAGGATTGGTCACACAGCCAGTGGCAGAGACAGGGCTCAGACCTGGGACTGTCTGACACTAAAGTTTCTGCAATGTAGAAGTTTCAAATTAGTCACCCATGAGGCACCTCTCACACACAGACATGTTTTCCTTACTCCATACAGTGTTTTAAATAAATTGAAGCCAAAGAATAAAAATTGGGAAAATTTTCTGTTTCCTCCTATAGAATCTGGAAATCTACATTGGTTCCACATTTCTGCAAGGCACCAAACTGCTAGAACTGTGTAGTGACTGTCCCTGTAGAGAAGTGTCACAGACTGCCCCAACCAGTCTCTGTCATTTGTCACCCCCAAAGCCCTTTGAGGCATTTGTGTTGGGACTGCTGTTCTATAAAAAATGAGTCTCATCACAGTTCTAATTCTTATGTTTATTTCATTTTTTTTACAGAGTCTTTTATCAAGTCTTGTGAAACTGAATAGTTTGACCTTAGCTAGAAATTGCTTCCAGTTGTATCCAGTAGGTGGTCCATCTCAGTTTTCTACCATCTATTCCCTCAACATGGAACACAATCGAATCAATAAAATTCCATTTGGAATTTTCTCCAGAGCAAAAGTATTAAGTAAGCTGAATATGAAGGTAAGCATATATTTGTTTACTAGGGAAAGGAATTGCTTTAACTGGTACTTCCACTAATATTTATGTTTTCTCTAATTGTGTGGGGAGTGGGTACTTGTACCTTGCTGATGGGTCTAAACTGATCATAAGACATGTCAGGGTACTTTGTATCAGATAACAAATATCTTAGAACTGAGCATACCCTTAGGATTTTGTCCTAAAGAAATCATTGTCCAGCTCAGTGGCTGATGCACCTGTAATCCCAGTGCTTTGGAAGGCTAAGGTGGGAGGATCCCTGGAGGCTAGGAGTTCAGGACCAGCTTGGGCAATATAGTGAGACCTTGTCTCGCAAAAAATTTTTTAAAAATTAGCTGGCCTGTGGTACCAGCTACATGGAAGGCTAGGGCAGGAGGATGGCTTGAGCCTGGGAGTTCAAGGCTGCAGTGAGTTATGATGGCACCACTGCACTCCAGCCTAGGCAAGAGAGCAAGACCCTGTTCCCCATCCCCCCAAAAAAGGAAATATGAATGTCTATAAAAGTATAGTTGTAGGGATATGTATTGCAGAGCTATCTATTTCATAGGTACCAACTTATTAATAGAGATTTAATTTTGTTAAGTAGTTTATCTTTAGTGGAATACTGTGGAGCCATTAAAAATCATATTTTGGTCTAAAAGAACACTACATACTAGTTGAAATATTCTCATTTTATCAAGTGGAAGAAAGTTAAAGCATGTAAAAAATCTCTTCCCACCCAGAATTTTTGAAAGCTGTTTTCAATATGCTTAATTGTATATTAAATATCTTTATATTTATACATATAGCTGGTTTTTGCCAAAAAGTTTAGAGATCAGAATTATTTATGGGTGAACGTTAGTTTCCTTTTGCTTACCCACTCTACAGTGATCGAGTTTCACCTTTGTAATGAAATTCATTGCAAAAGGAGAAAACAAATGGAAAATTATCAAATTCAGTGATTTAATTTGTACTGGACAAACTTTAGGCCCAAGGAAGGTAACTGAATTGGCCACATAGCTGATAGTATTCTTCCTGTCATGATGAACCATTTGAACATAGTTGTGGTTCTTTAAACTATAATCTTAAATGTACAATTTTTAAATTTCATCCATACTTGCTCATAAATATGGTATGTATCTTTTATGATGATTCTTTGGAAGTATATGATAAGTAAACTAATGGAAATTCAAGATACTCATACAGTTTTAACAATTGTAAAATTTCTTGTTAATCAGTCTGGTTATATGAGATTTAACAGTGGTAATGGTGTTGATTCTGAACATTCATTTTGTAGTAATAGGCTTAAAACGCAATGGTTCAGGTGTTCATTAGTTTATGCATTTGAATGTAAGTAACAGTAGTAAATTTTTAAAAATGAAAATACTTTATAAATCATACTATAAGTGTCAGTAGTTTAGGCATAGATAGGTACTAAGCTTAAATATTAAATAGATAACAAGTTTAAATATTACAATAAAAGAAAAAGTGGGTTTTCAAATGGATGCTTGCTACTTGGGATTTCTTTTATGGGTCATTTTGTGTGAAATGAGACAATCCATGTGCAATGCAGCAAATTTTAAAGATACAGATTAACATAAAGGATATAAAATAATACTGCCACTGAGAGGTAGCATCACTGTTAACATACTGACATACATTGTTGGTATTGAGCTGGATGGGGTGTTGATTATCCTCTCCCAATACCACTACCCCTAACACATAACAATGTGGTACGAGTTGTTATTGATGAAAGTATACTTTATAAGTGAATAAAAGTGGCATACTTTTTTTCTGTGGACAGCATTGTCTAATTTTTAAACCAAATTAAGACCATATTTACTGTTTCCTCTGTTTTGGTGATGAATATATTTTACCATTTTTTTCTTATGGATTTTTAAAGTGAAATGGTAAATACCTGATTAGTGTTTTAATGATTTAATTTGCTGTCTTTTTAAGACTGTTTTTCCTCCCCTGCTTTACTGCTCAGCACCTTAAGAATTCCTGAGCTCATTCTGGTTTCCTTATGGGCTGTCATTAGATGCGTCGTCTTCTATTGTTTTCATATCTTTATTTGAGCATTTATATTTTATTCAGTGATTTCTTCATATTGTGAAATTGTAAAAACATCATATTTATCATAGGATCTTTGAAATCTCCAGTGTTTCTCTGTATACTGTGTTTTTCTATTTCCATTATAATCACATAAGGAACAAACTTCCAGTTTAACTCCCGAATAAAAGCCTCATTACTGTATAAAAAACTTTGGAGGCTTAGAGTTTTCTGTTGCTGATTTTTTTTCTTTCTATATTTAAATATCAAAAAGGGGAATAAGATTTTGTTTAATTAAGAATTCTCTTTCCGAAGTGACAGGTATATATAGAACTTTGTTTTTGTGATTCTACCTTGGATGCTTCTTTTTGTCTTTGCCAGGACAATCAGTTAACATCACTTCCCTTGGATTTTGGAACTTGGACCAGTATGGTAGAATTGAATTTAGCCACTAATCAGCTCACAAAGATCCCTGAGGATGTGTCTGGTCTCGTTTCTCTTGAGGTTAGTATAAATGAGCAATTAGAGAACTTCAGAACCTTCCATACGTATCTCATTTAAAAATTTCAAATTTAAATAAGCAATTTCTATTTGGGTGAATGTCATAATTAGAAATGTTAGAACTCACTTAAACATACAACCCTAATAGGATAATGAAGTGTTGACTTAGGCAGTCTAGATTCAGTGCTTTTGAATTTCTCTTGCCTACTACAAGTTGGTGTCTTTGAGTGCCGTAAAGTATTAATATCTCTAAAAGAAAAGTTCTGTAAAAGCATCTTTTAGAACAATTTTTTTCTTTATGCTGTTTAAAAACTACACCATTGTCTACCAAAATAATTATCGATTCTCAAGACTGCCATTTAGAATGCTTTATCATACTTTTTCATCCTAATTACCGACCTGCTATTTTATTTACTCATTGATTATTGTCTTTGTTGTAAATCTGGTATGCCTATTTCTAGCCCTCTAATTTTAGTCCTATTGTTTTCTGTATCTAGAATGCCCTCTTCTCATCCCCTTAATTTTTTTCTTTTAGTATGTTTTTCCATAATTAAAGATCCATCTTATTTTCACCTCTTCAGTTAAGGATGATTTCTCCTGCTTCTGAGTTCCTAGAGTTTTCATCCCTTTGATGAAAATGCTTACTAATAGTAAATATATTGCTTTTTAAAATTTCCTTCATATCCATGTTTTTTAAAGGTCTAATTTTTAAATTATTTAATAAGGTGAAATAGTATGGTTTAATGGCTAAAAACATGGGCTTTGAAGTCTAACAAAGCTGAGTGTAATTATCTCTGTATATTTATGTACTTAACTTGCCCAAGCTTCAGTTTCTTAAGCTGTGAAATGGGGATAATAAGAGTATCTACCTTGTAGAGTTGTAGTTAGGATTAAATGCAATAATGCACATAATGCATTCAGTACAGTGCCTTGAAAATAGTAAAATCAAGTGGTGACTGCTGTTATTATTTTCTCCATCTTATTGTATATATTTATTATGGGTGGTGTAACATTAGGGAAAATAAATGAACATAAAAACTTACCCAGAACCTTACGTATCTGTTTTACCTATTGCTCTTTCTCCCAACCCAGTATTGTCTCCTTACCTTTCTGCTAGTTTGTAACTTTATCGGAACAAAGGCTATCTTCTCTGCCATTTTAACCCCCTTCAGTATCTTCCAGGATGCTTTCAGTGTAATAAGAACACCACAGATAATAAATAGAGTGGATTGATATAGCAAGTTTAGAAGGTAGCTTTTACCTTCCTTAAGTAATGGTTTGTAAGGGATTTTGAATAAATAGTTTCCTATTAGATAAACATTTGTAACTATTGAGCATTTTTTTGAAATTTCATTAAAATTAAATTGCTTCTTTTGTTTTCATTAGTTTTGATATAATCAAATAAAATCTCTTTTCTAATAACTATGGTGATTTTTTTAGAAAAGTAAGTTAAATATTTTATATGTTATATAATTGAACATCACGCTTAATATTCACTGTTTGGAAAATTAGCATTGCTTAATAGATTTTAAGCCACACAATGACAGTATATAATTTCATTTCATGATTTCCTAAACATTATCAATAATTTCTCATTAGGTTCTTATCTTATCAAACAATCTTCTAAAGAAGCTTCCCCATGGTCTTGGAAACCTTAGGAAGTTAAGAGAGTTGGATCTAGAAGAGAACAAATTGGAATCCTTGCCAAATGAAATTGCATATCTTAAGGATTTACAGGTAAACATTATGCTGATGGTTTTGTAGTTTTATAAAGTTTTTGGAATCTGTTCCAAATTCCACATTTCTCTTAAGATTTTGATGTAATTCTTGGATCAGATAGACTTTCCTATTCTAGTATTAGGGCTGAGTTTTATGTTCATATAACCTGGCTTTGTTTTCCTAACAAATGGTATTTTGTGAAAGAAAAATATGTAATGTAAGTGATTCTCATTCTATCCAATCTGGTTTCCCTGTTAATTTATTTTATTGTTTAGACATATTATTTTCAGTTTACATTAAATGTAGGAAATATATTTGTAACTCTCTTTTATTTTGTAAATCTTTTAGAAATTAGTCTTGACAAACAACCAGTTGACCACTCTTCCCAGAGGCATTGGTCACCTTACTAATCTCACACATCTGGGCCTTGGAGAGAACCTACTTACTCACCTTCCTGAAGAAATTGGTATGAACCCTGTGAATGCTTGACTCTGTACTAATAATTTGCTCTTGTGCATTCAAGCAATATTTCAGATAAATATGACAAATCTATTGTTTTTTAAACTGAGGTTATATCAGGCTTAAGATTTTTTTTTTTTAATAGAGCACTGATGGTTGATTGTTGATTGGTTTTGGTTAGGTTTCCTAAAGGCTGTTAGGATTGGTTTTAAAATTAGTACTGTATTTGAGAATGTTTTGGAATACTTACATTTCCAATAGGTTTTATGTATAACCTCATTTTAGAAGTTATTTTATATTCCTTCTAAATTTAAAATTACACAGGCTTGAATTAGTAATGTTTTATGCCAAAAGAACATTTATGAAATTTTAGAATTAATATTAATATTTAACCAATATTAACATTTGGGAATACTTAACATTTTCCAGGTGTTTTCATTTCCATTATTTTATGTAATATACATGACCACCTGGAATTTTAGACAGTGCAAGTTGTAATCTTGCTTTATAAAGAGAATTACTTGATTAAGGTCACATGGTAATTAAATGTTAGCTTTTAAATTAGTAATTCTATGCATTAATGTTTTCCCATCTATAGTGCACTGTCCCACAGGAACTATAGGTTAGTAAACACCGCATGTTCTCACTCATAGGTGGGAATTGAACAATGAGAACACTTGGATACAGGGTGGGGAACATCACACACCGGGGCCTGTCGTGGGGTAGCGGGAGGGGGGAAGGATAGCATTAGGAGATATACCTAATGTAAATGACTAGTTAACGGGTGCAGCACACCAACATGGCACATGTATACATATGTAACAAACCTGCACGTTGTGTACATGTACCCTAGAACTTAAAGTATAATAAAAAAAATGGTTTTGGAGATAATTGGCAATTCAAAATCTAGCCCTGCTGCTTATTGGCTTTGTGACTTTAGGTAAGGTATGTAAACTCCCTAAGCCTCAAGTTTCTTACCTGTAAAATAAAGATGATAATGGGAAGTTCTCACAAGGTTGTTCTGAAGCTTAAATAATATCTTACATGTAAACAAATTGATTACATACTAGCTATTATTTCTGTTATTTTCTAATAAATGCCACTGTGAAATATTCTGAATTTTGAAATTTAAAAATTGGAAACACATGAGGCAAATTTACACCTATATTTCTAGTATATTTATTCACCTGATCTCATTTAATTGCTTGAGACATTTTCCTAGAGAATACAAGTATCCTAAGAAAAAATTTTTAAAGGTCTACATAAGTCAGTTTTTGGCTTACTGCCATACATGTGATAACTCTTAGTGAAAGGTTCATATTAAGTAACAAATATTTTGCACATAAGAAATTTATTAATTTGAGAAAATGTTACATCTGCAACAGAAAAGTGGTTATAGACATTGAATATATAATAAGCTCACCTTTGGAGTTTTAAAATATATATAAGTAAATGTTATATATGTGCCAAACTATCCCAAACAGAATCTCTGGAGATGGGGCATATGTATTTTCAAAAACCTCTCCAAGCTTGAAGACCTACCATAAAGGAAGAGGTTCTAATTTAGTTTGTATGGAGTGTGACCTGGACATATAGGAGTTTAAAAAGTCTTCCAAGTTGATTTGAATATGCAGCAAAATTTGAGATCCATGGTTGTAGAGTTTTAAAGCTAAGAAAGGAGAATAAAAGGAAATGTGTGTTCAGTATATGTAATGACCAGAACAGCATCACGCCCAGTTGAACTTTTAAAATAGCAACTAATTTTTTTAAAAAAATTGATTTTTTTTTTAAACAGGTACACTGGAGAACCTAGAAGAACTGTATTTGAATGACAACCCCAACCTGCATAGCCTTCCCTTTGAGCTGGCACTCTGCAGCAAGCTTTCAATCATGAGTATTGAGAACTGTCCACTCAGTCACCTTCCACCTCAGATTGTTGCTGGGGGGCCTTCTTTCATCATTCAGTTCTTAAAGATGCAGGGTCCATATCGTGCCATGGTCTGATATAAATCTGCTGGTCCCACACACTGTTCAAAAATAGACTGCCATTAATGTTTCTTATCTATATCTGTATCTATTTATGTAGATATTGGTATATGGCAGATTTATAAAAATTGCATTATGTGTTTCTGCTAATAGAGGAATCATAGCCATTTAGAATTTTTTTTAAATTCTGTACAAAAGGCTTATATAAGTTTTCTTTGCTGAATTTGATGGATGTTTTTCTGTTGTGTGATCTGATATGCCAGTTTGCTTAAAACATTTGCCAACACATTATGAAGTTATTAAATTTAAGGGACAGAGGTAGTATAGTTAGATATACTTTCTCTTAGGAAAAATAATGGGCAAAAAATTTTGTTGCAACTTTTCATATATATTTTCCCATTACCAATTGTTGTATCCTTATAGTATTGTAGGCCCTGAAAGTAGAATTTTTCTTTAACTTATTTTGAGATTTGAGATTTAAATTTTATGTATTGTTTACAGTCAGAGTAAATCACTGGATTTCTTTTGTTTATTTTGATTTGCTCTGTTTTATTCAGTCAAATCTAGAGTTTGAATCCTCTGCTAAAGAATTTGCATCAACTGGTGTAAACAGTGAAAGGTATTTGCTTGTTGAAAAAAAAAACTGGCAAAGTGAAAAGATACAGTCAAAAATCTAGAATTTCTTTAATTTTGCTTCTCTGACGAGTTGTGAAGCAAAATACCTGAAGTGAGTCTTTGGGTAGGGGAAGGGTATTGAGACCTTTTCTAGTATGAATATTTTTTAAGTTTGGGGGAAGAGAAACTTGTAGTGAAAAGGAGTTTTTTCATTCCTGAAAGTTGCAGATCCACAAAACTAACAGGATAATTGGGCAAATAAATTACATATAAACACACACAATCTATATATGTATATACAATGCTATATAGATATGTATTTATTATATCATAAACTACAGTAGGTAACTTTAAGGATTTCTTCCTATCCTTGTACAATGACATGAATGTCTTTCTTTGAAAACTGCAATGTATGTATGTTTCAAGGTTATTTAACAGTGTACTATGGTTTTATATCTTGACTTGCCTTGTACATCTTTCAATTCTGGAATATCTGTGTCTAAGCACAATATCTTCACACTGTGCTGTATTGCTGCTGAACTAAATGCACTTTTCCCCACATATGGGGCACTGGCTTCAAACAATTCAGTTCAGTATCATTACTTTTAATCTCATCTTTCCTTTCTTGGTAGTTGTTAATACAGTTATGGAAAAGAGGCACATTGCATAGAAGCCATTGGGGAGTTCAGTGGAAGTTCTGTAAGATGTGCATGTACTATTTGATGTATTTTCTTTGCTTCACTGCTTTTAATACTTAGCAGTATTGTTGGTCTAAGTCAATTTGATTATTGAGGAGTCTCAGAGCAAGGTGCGTTCTAGATGTCATCCTAAAAAACACTTCATATATAATTAATCACTATTTTGTATAATTACATATTGCTGCTTGTGTTTTTTTTTTTTCCATTTAGTTGGGCGTTGTGTTTTACACAAAACCATTTTTGAATTAAGGCTATGATATTAAGATAGAAATTTGGACTGTTGTTCTGCTTTTCCTGGCACTCAAATTCATGACTAGTTTTGAGGTCAAACCTATGTTCGTAATTAGAGATTTTATAAGGATCAACTAAGAAATGGAAGGCAGGTGAAGATATAAAACCCTAGAATGCTTAAATGTGCTGTAAAACTATTGTAGATGTCACTGGATTTTACCAAGTAATATCCTTTCTTTTTTTTTTTCCCCCCCCATCTACTGTGGCTTTTCAGTTAAAATTTTGTTTATAAAAGGAATTTGTTTATTACAGCTCTACCTAGAGCTTGTGTGTTTGTGTGGTTTTTTAAATCTCGTATCCAGGTGTGTTTATATATTAAGATGTTGGGACTTGAACTTTAAAGGTAGTAACTAAATGTCTTTTCTTAAAAAAAATGGTTATTGTTTCTTAAAATGAAAATATGGTTTTTAAAGCATTTTTATTCCACCTTTATGTTAATCTGTAACAGTAATGTAAAATGATCAGTCTTACATGTAGAAGTCATGCTGTGTGTAAACAATATAATGACAAGTTATAAAAAATTTTAAAGAAGTATAAAATGTATATCCTCTGTAGGCTGTCACCTTGTGAGAGCCCACAAATTTCATTATTTCCCAAGAAACTAAAATGGACTCTGATTAAGATATCCCTGTGAAATCAAGATATTTAACATTTAAATAGTTTGAATATAATAAGGGATATTGTTGAAGACTACATATGAGCTAATACTTTTTCCTGAAACTGCAATGGGACTAATTGGCATATCCAAAAATTTTCCTTTCCTTTAAAGAAATTATATTTAGTCTCTCCATGAGACTCAGCAAATAAAATAAGAATGTCCAAGGATGTTACATTATAAAAACATTGCTCTAAACTTTGCTTTTTGTTAATATGTAGCAGAAAAATGGCAATGGTAATGCCAAGCTGTCCTTTTCTGAGTTTAATACTTTCTAAATCCCACATGATTATTTTATACAGAAAGGAGGAAGTGCTAAATAATTTATGAACTTTATAGATACAAGTGAAAACAGTAGATGATACAGGAAGGGAAAATACACATAAAACGTTTATTTGTACTTAAAATGTAGGTATTGCAATGGGAATGATCTCTAAAAAATGTAATTGCAAATTTCTAATTTATCTAATTGTGTAGCTTGAATCATTTAAAATAGATAAGTTATTATACATTAAAATTTATCTAGATTTTCTGTAAATTTTTGTTATAACCTTTTGCTTTTCATCTGTTACTTCCTTTTTTTTTTTCCTTTTTTTTTTTTTGAAACAGTCTCGTTCTGTCACCCAGGCTGGAGTGCAGTGGCGCGATCTCAGCTCACTGCAACTTCCGCCTCCCGGGTTCAAGCGATTCTCCTGCCTCAGCCTCCAAAGTAGCTGGGACTATAGGCGCCTGCCACCACGGCCAGCTAATTTTTCGTATTTTTAGTAGAGATGAGGTTTTACCTTGTTAACCAGGATGGTCTTAATCTCCTGACCTCGTGATCCGCCCACCTCAGCCTCTCAAAGTGCTGGGATTACAGGTGTGAGCCACCATGCCCAGCCTCATCTGTTATTGCTAAGCCATGTGTATTGAATCCAAATTTCACCTTGCAGAATTTATAATTATTTATTAATAGGAATGTATAGTAACTAAGTATATAAAAGTAGACACTTCTGAAATGAAAAGGGGGCACTACCAATAGTTATATAGGGCCAACAGCACAACAGTGGTCTCAGGAAATCAGAATATATGATCACTCTTGCATGATTAAAATTAGATAAAAGTGGATAGCATAATTCAAAATAAACTGGAGAAGTATACATTCCTGAAATCTATAAACTTTAAAATGAATTACTTGTGAGGAAAGGTCTCCTTCTGCCTTGATCAGAGGATAAGATAGTGTATCAGATGTCTTAGCTAAAACTTATCTCTTGCCTTATTCTTTTGAGTAGTTTAGTCTTTAGGAGTCATTGGGAAACGCATGGCAATCTTTAGTTGATTATGTAATCTTGGAGAATTTGAATGTGCAAGAGTTGTGACATTGTCTTGGTATCTAAGGGGGTATCTTGAACATTGTTACATTAGGCAAATATGAGAATGTTTTATAAAATAGTTATCAGTACTTTGTTATTGAATAGAAGGCCTTTCTGAGAAAAATTTCTGGGTTTATTTTTTCACTTTGAAAAATGACTTTAAAAATAAGGGATTTTTTTAATTTTTAAAAACTGGAGTTAGTTCTCATTACCCTTAAAAAATACTTTCTTTTGTATACACTTATTAAATATCCCACTGACATTATAAGTTCTGAATATAAGCAGTTTTGAATTTAAATACCTGTTTGTGATCAAGACTTCATCTGGATAATAGTTTATAGTATTTCAGACTGGAAACGTTTCCAAGTTTGGTAGGAGGAGTAGCCTCTACTGTTTAGAGTAGTTGGGGCAGGGCATGCCTTATACAGCTTTTGCGGTTTGTGCAGTATACAACAGCATAACATGTTGGGGGTGATGTTCATTCACATCATAGATTTGTATATTATCACAGTTTTTTTTAGCAGGTGTTGGTAAAGTTTCTTGTTCTAACAAAATCAATATATTATGTCACATTTCTGACAGTTAAGAACCTTAAGGAAGGAGCTTTTTTTTGTTTGTTTCTTGCACAATGGCACAAGTTTGGCTAGAGGGGAGATTCTGTCTTTGTGCAAATTATTAGAGTTCCATCCTAGGAATCCTAATGATGTAATAATATTTAAATGGCATTAGAAGCATTTTATATATTATAGGTACTCCAAAAAATCATCTTACTTGGAAAATCTAATGAGAGTTTTTGGGTGCTTTATCAGTGACCGTCATCATTTAGATGTTCTGTGTTATCTAATTTGCCTTTTATACTTATTGATGTTGTTTCTTTTTTTTTTTGAGACAGAGTCTCACTCTGTCGCCCAGGCTGGAGTGCAGTGGTGCAGTCTTGGCTCACTGCAAGCTCCACGTCCCGGGATCACACTATTATATTCTCCTGCCTCAGCTTCCCGAGTAGCTGGGACTACAGGCGCCTGCCACCACACCTGGCTAATTTTTTTGTATTTTTAGTAGAGACGGGGTTTCACCGTGTTAGTCAGGATGGTCTCGATCTCCTGACTTCCTGATCTGCCCGCCTTGGCCTCCCAAAGTGCTGGGATTACAGACATGAGCCACCGCACCTGGCTTATGTTGTTTCTTAAAATGAAAATATAGTTTTTAAAGCATTATGGAGAATTTAACCTTCCACTGGTCTGATCAAACAATATACAAGTAGCATCTGCATCAGCCATCTATACCATTTTCTTTTTATGATTTCGAAGAAATTATTATTCAAGAAATCTGTCCATTTAGCTAGTACTTAAAACCTGATGTCCACTACTAAAAATGTTTTATGTGTGGATCAAATAATTTATTTTAATATTAGTCTTGAATAGAAAAATATACTAATATAGTTTTTTTCACATTTGCTGTTTGTCTCTTCTTCCACCTCAAAACTCATTTTTAACATAGTTCAGAAAGTTATCTTATAATTGCTAAATAAGAACATGATGATGTATTTAACAGTTTGGATTTTTCTCCAGGTAAAGATCAGGTTTCCACTGATGTTTAACAGGGCTTGTACTGTGTTAAATACTTAGCTATTCTGAATTATGATTCAAGGCTAAAAGGTATAAATAGCCTTCAAATAATGTACTTTGAACTTGAATTATATTGTTGATTATTTCGACTTTATAAAAATGGCCATTTTAGTAAGTCATTCTGTATTGTTATTCAATGGAAATAATGTATTTGTAAATGTTCTGCCATAGAGTCTTTGAAAAGATTTCTAATGCTGTGTGTAACTGAAGCTGGACCTGAAGTCAGTCTTTGCAGTGTCATGAAACCATAAAAATGTGGAACTGAGAGAAATGACTTTTTACTATTATGAAGTTCTTCTGGAGAACTTTGAAACAGCAAATGGCATGTAGAAGGTATACAGAAATAAGTGCACAAAAACATGCAACATAGTATTTGATACGGTCAGTGGTGTCCTTCATTATAGTTGTTTATGTTGTTTATTATTATTTTTAAAACCCTAAATGTCAGGGTTTTTGTTGTTGTTGTTGTTATATCCTGTCATGAAGACTGTGCTCTATAATGGAGAAATGAATTCTTAGAAGTCATTCTTCCATTCTCTGAGCCTTCTAGTCCTAATAGTATTTTTATCATGATCTCCATGTTCTGTAAAGAAAATGTTTTTGTTTTCTTTTGTAAACTTTTATAAGAAAGTTTGCTCTGACTCAGCTGTTTAGGATGTCATGGTAACTAAAGGTGGAAATTGAGTGCAGGTTTCCTAGAAAAGTAAGTTGTAGTATTGGCTAATTATGTAAGTTTGTGTTTTAAAATGTTTCACAAAAACAAAAGCTATGAGGATAAAGGAGATAATACCCAATGATAACTATTTAATTGGCTGAAGAAAACCTAAGGAAGACAACAAATTTTAGTCCTTTGCACAATGTGATTAATTGTCATCTTTCCTGGTATCATTCTTTAATATGTATTTTTAAAAACCACTGTGGCTACCTTGAGAAGAATAGATTGAAGGATATCACAACTAGAGACCAAGAGGCCAGATGAGAGACTGTTAGAGTAATCCAGATGATGGATGACAGTGACTTTGATTGAAATTTTAGTAATGGGGTGGAAAGAATGACCCTTAAGGGAGTCTTAGCAAGACATATTAGTAAGAAGTAATGATTGAGTGGGTAAAATGAGTAAGGATCAAAGAATACTCCCAGATTAGTGGCTTAAGCATCTGGGTGTATTTACTAAACTAAGGAAACTTGGCAGAGGACCAGATTCTTTTGGTTTGTTTAGAGGTAGGAAGAAAATGTGTTTTAGAGCCTGTGGAACATCAAGTGGAGATACCAGGTAAGCAATTGGATACATACATGTTAGGAAGTTAGGCCTGGAAACAGATGATCCAACATATAGATGGTAATTGAAACAAGGATTCCCTAGGGAGATCATGTAGGATGGGAAAAAGATGGAATCCCTGATGAACTCCAAAAATCAAGAAGTAGCTGTAGTAGAGGCGAGAAATTGTATTTCCTTAAAGAATTGGGGTGGAGGATGCCAGATGGAGAATGTTAAGGGCAGTATAGGACTGCTTATCCTCTTTATTTAGATTTAATTCCCTTAAATCTTCTCTTTAGAAATAACATGTTAAGGATTGAGCTTATTTTTCTGCATTAAAAAAAATTTTACTGCTCTTTTCCAGACTTTTAATTATTTAATTAACCTGTTTATGCTGGGTTTTCCCTCTTCATTTTGCTCTTTAACTCTTCCTTTATTTTGTGGTTAACCTTGTGGAATAGATTGGGTTTGAGATAACTACTAGGTCTAGTTTTTAACTCATCTGCAACTCAGACTGGCTTACCTGATCCAGTTAAAGAATTAGATTTTTTTTCATAGTCTTAGCTTTATTAGCAAAATTTAGGCCTAGGAAGAGAATACCTGTATTTTGGAGGGGCCCAGTTCTAAAACAGACACACAAAATATTCTGACTTGAAAAGAATACTGTTATAAAATATAAAAATAAATTACATTTAAATGATTAGACTATTGGCTCTGTAATGCTTTAGTAGATTGAAGTGATTAGACTGTTAATCTTTTTTACCGGAATTTTTTAAAGACTGCGTAATTTATTCAAATTAGAAGTGCATATATCTGAGAACATATATACAGTCAAATGCTCTACCCCTGAGTTATACCACTGAGAACATGTAAATATTATCTTCCAAAGCAGGCATTGTAAATGTCCAGATCTTTTTAAAAAATATTTTATTTGATTGAATAATTTCCTTGTTGAGATTAAAGAATCTAAATGTTTGGATTTTTTAGTTTAGATTGTATCACTTTGAAAATTAGTTGGAAACCCCAATTTTAATGAAATTTATTTTCTAGAGCAAGAGTGGGGTGGATTTTTAATGCTCAGTGTTTTAGACTCTCAATTGCCATATTTCGTATGGCAGAAGTGCACACAGTGTTTGGGGTTTGTTTTGAAATGTAAAGATGTACCATGTGTATACGCTTGTGTACATACGAATATATGAAAGAGGAGAAAAGGGATAAAAATCATGAAGGTGAAAAATATAAACAAAAGTGAACTTTATGTGTCTCAACTCAAGCAGGTGACCAGTTTGTCAAGTTCTTCTCTGATTTTCCCTGATTTGGGACCATTATATTTTGCTGAATTTTATTTATTATGTATTCCATGTCTTTTAACTAGCACTGTTCATTAGTGCAAAATTAAATATTTATTCTATATCTTCTGTTGTCAAACACGCACTATGGACACATAGAAAATTTTGCCCTTAGATCACAAACTAATGGAATTCACACCTATTTTGAGTAATCTACTTTTTAAAAAGTAAGAATATCTGATTTAACTCAGAGTTCGATTTTTCTAACCTCCAAAGCACCTCCCGTGACTGCGGAATAAAGGACATCTTGGGGCAAGTGAGAACATTGATTGCCTTTATAGAGACTAAAATGTTAACATTGAAGATTCATGGATGAACCTAGATTTGAGGTAATCACTGTTTTCTAACAAAATGTTTGGAGATGACTTTTCTTTTTTTCTTTCTGTGATCATCAACTTAGAGGCAAGTCATAAATTTACAGATTTTGGCCTTTGATGTGCACTTCAAAAGAATACTGTACAGCCAATAATTCTGGGTAACCCTTAATTTATTTGGATTGCAGGTGAGAACTGTAAAAGCAAAATTTTTCAAATTTTATGTTTTTGTACAATAATTTATCCAGTTAATTTTCTCAGGGCATGATCAGTGTTACCATATTCATTAGGTGTTAGCGTAGATGAGATATCTAAGAATTAAGCATTGCTGTTTTTCAGTTTATATGCATATACCCATACATATGTATATTTGTTTCATTTACCACTCTTCATGGAAATTACATTTGTAGGACATTTGAATATTATTTACTAAATACCCACTTTAAAAAAATACTGTACTGTAAACAATTCTTCCAAGGGAAGCCTTAAAACAATTTGAGTTCAACAAGAGTTTGCTTGTGCCTGTGTGCCTTGGCAGTTATTTTATAGCTTTTCTCTACTATATACTATTATGTGTCCAAGAGCAAATTTTTAAAAACAATTTGTATTACTACCATTCCATTTGGGCCACAAGTTAAATTGAGTGTTGTTAAGCACCTACATTTCTTTTAAACCTTTAAAAACTTGTCATGACAATGTTGGTAATCATTTTTTACACTTCTTTAGTTTTAGTTTAGTTTGTTTATTTAAGGATCAGTTGTGTATTATTTTAGACAAATAAGTGAATCTCATGTTCCCTTTCCTGATTCTTTGGTTTCTATGTAAATCTAACTTTATTTTCAGGGAATATCCAGGGCAAGTGAATGAGTTATACATTGATGCAGCGTCATATCAGCATTGAAATTATAACCTTAGTCTTTCACTCCTTAATCAGTATTCTTTCTACTCCACTGTATTGCCTCACCATCTAAAACATGATATCTGCACTAGGCTAATTGAAATAGGCTAGCCAGGTGAAAGCTGATAAAGTGGGGCTTTGACTAAAATAGGCTAACCAGGTGAAAGCCATATCAAACACAACTTTTCTCCCATTAATCATCTAACTTGAAAAAGCATATATTGTAATAGCCATAAATTTGATTAGTTTCACATTTCTTTCCTCCTCATCCTTTTAAACCAAATGCAAGATTAAAGCCACAAAGTGCAAGACTTAAGTGTATAATCTATAATTTGCATACTTAATTGCTGTTATTTTTGTTTGGGATCTTTCATGTTGTTTATAGGGAGAATATCAAATACAATTTTTGTCTTGGACAATGACTTTAGAGTTGTAGTTTCAAAAAAATCACATAGACTGCCGCCTTTCTCTTAGGAAGATAAGACATTATCCCACTTTAAAGTAACCAAATCAAAAGGTTTTTAAGCCGACTGTCAGATAAACAGTATAGGGGTACTGGGGACCACCTCTCCTAGTATAGTATTCTTTTGATTCTATCACATTGACTGTGATTTTGTGACTTGGTGATGCTGCTTTAGCCACGATCACATTCTCTTTTCTGAAAATTCAGCTTTAGGAGAGATTGGAGCTGTGCATGCAGCATTAATTAAGAAAGAGGGCCTCCTGGCTAGCCAGTCTGATTGGCTTAGATGAATCCAGGGGGAAAAAAGGAATGACAGGTATTGCAGCCAGATTGCATTTGTTCCAAGACCAAGGAAGCCAGGTGTCCTGCAATATATATAAATGCAAATTAAAAGTTATCACAGTTGTCTTTTGTAGTATGGTTGATGTATGAGTCTACCATTCAAGTTCATTTTTTTTTTCTATGACTTTCCTAGGAAAGTCTAAGATACATTTTTTCTTTTTCTTTCTTTCTTTTTTTTTTTTTAAATGGTGTCTTGCTCTGTCATCCAGGCTGGAGTGCAGTGGCATGATCATAACTCACTGCAGCTTCCAACTCCTGGGCTCAAGTGATCCTCCCACCTCTTGTCTCCTGAGTAACGGGGGGACTACAAGCACACACTACCACACCCAGCTAATTTTATTATTATTATTATTATTATTATTATTATTATTATTATCATCATCATCATCATTTTGAGTCAAGGTCTTGCTATGTTGTCCAGGCTGGTCTCAAACTCCTGGGCTCAAGTGATCCTCCCACCTCAGTCTTCTAAATTTCAGGCATAAGCCACTGTGCCCAACTGGTATTTTTTATATCTCGTTTCTTAGGAAGAATCAGTGTGTATATCATTCAGCAAATACCTGAGCACTCACCAACATGCTGAGCGCTGATTTAGGTGCAGGATATGTTAGCAAACATAACAGACCATAGTTACATTCTAGTAAGGCAAGCAAAAGATAAATATACTAAGTAAATTTTATGATTTATTAAAGGTTGATAAATACTATTTGTAAAAAACCAATGGACTTCTGGTTTCTGATGCAGCATGTAAGGAGCTTGAAAGTTGTCACTCTGTCCTAACAAATAGCTAAACAAACTGAAAATCAACAACTCTTCTTAGATCCATCAGAGAATGGAGGTCACAGAGCAAACTGAAGCCCCCCAAATTGGAGAAAGACACGTGGATACAGAGAATCACAACTTACTGGGAACAAGCAGAAACCTCCGTGGGAACCAAGGGCAGAGTAGGAAAAACCTAAGCTATAATTGATAAACTGCTGGAAGCTCAATGTGAACAAATCTGAGAGTTAACTTGTTGTGGGGGAAGGTGATGGATATGTTAATTTGATTGTAGTAATTATCACACAATATATGTATATTAAATCATGTACACTTTGAATATATTCGGTCTTGACGAATACTTTAAAAACAAAACCTTGGAGGGGTATCAAAAATGGATCCCCTCTCTTTTCTGAGTTTTATCTCTAGGAGCCCTACCAGGTTCTCATAGTGAAGATTGAGAAGAAAAAAACCAAAATCTCATGTTTCCAGCATGGGGAGAGGAAAAGGAACCATTTTGAAATACACCAGAGCATTCTGTATTTCTTAACAAAGCCTGGCCTCAAGAGAAATTATTTTACCAGAGCCTAACCTCCTGCCTACCCAATTCAGGGAAAGGGAAATACCCAACTTTAGACACCTCTAGCTTTCCATGTGGGAGAAGGGAAATCTCCAGTTCTATACTTCTTATCTGACTTAATTGGGAGTGGGGGAAGGGAAGCTAAGAAGCATTTGTTTAGGTCACAGCACAGAAGCACTAGCTCACTAAAAGACTGAGACCTAATCCTAGGACTATAGAATGCTTCCCCTCCCCACCACACCTTAGCACTACATCACTAAAGGCCTATTTACCTCAGTTCCTTTTAACCAGCACATTGTGGTTAGCTTTCAACAAAAAAATTACAAGGCATACTAAAAAGATAAAAGCACCATTTGAAGACACAGAGCAACCATCAGAAGCAGACTCAGATATGACAGATGCTGGAATTATCAGACCAGGAATTTTAAATAAGTAGGATTAATATGCTAAGGGCTCTAATGGAAAAAGTAGACAGCATGTAGGAATAGGTAGGTAATATTAGCAGAGAGAGAAATTCTACAAAAGAATTACAAATGCTGGAAATAACACTAACAATAAAGAATGATTGGCTAGTACACTGGGCACAGCTGAGGAAGGAAGCTTGAAGATAATATGTCAGTAGAAACTTCCCAAATAAAAAGCAAAGAGGAGAAAAAACTAACTGGAACCAAATATCCAAAAACTGTGGGACAACTACAAAAGATGTAATATACATTTAATGAGAAGACCAGAAGAATAAAGGGAAAGAAGCAAGTATTTGAGGAGTAACGACTAAGAATTCACAAGATTAATGTCAACCTGCAAGGCTGTTTAAACACCAGACAATCAGTTTAACAGGCTAAGAAGAAAAATCATATATCAATAGATGCAGAAAAAGCATTTGACAAAATCTAGCACTCCTTCGTTACAACTCTGAGCAAACTAGGAACACAGTAGAACTTACTTAACTTGATAAAGAACATCTACCTGAAACCCACAGCTAACATTATATTTACTGGTAAAAAAAAACTTGAAGCTTTCCTAAGAAGACCAAGAACAAGGGAAGGATGTTCTCCCTCACAGTTTCTTTTCATTATCTTACTGGAAGTGATAGCTAATGCAATAAGACAAGGAAAGGAAGTAAAAGTCATACAGACTGGGAAGGAAGGAATAAAACTCTTTGTTTGCAGATGACATGATTGTCTATGGAAAATTCAAAGGAATTGGCAAAAACAACTGATGATAGCAAGTGATTATAGCAAGGTTGCATAATATAAGGTTTATATACAAAAGTAAATTGCTTTCCGATACAGAACAAAGAATAATTGGAATTTGAAATTAAAAACATAATACCATTTACATTAGTACCTCTCTCCCAAAATGAAATACTTTGTTATCAATGAAACAAAATATAAAACACACATGAGGAAAAATACAGATCTCTAATGATAGAAATAAGAATAAATGAAGAGAGATTCCATGTTCATGAATTGGAAGACTTGATATTGTCAAGAAATCCGTTCTTCACAACTTGATCTATAAATTCAACACAATCTCAATTAAAATCCCAGAAAGTTGTTTTGTGGATATTGACAAACTGATTCTGAAATCTATATGGAGAGGCAAAAGATTCAGAATAGCCAGTGAAATATTTAAAGAGAAGAAAAGAGTCAAGAGGTCTGACACCACCCAACTTCAAGACTTACTATAAAGCTACTGTAATTAAGACTGTGGTATTACAAATAGATCAAAGTAACACTATAGAGTCCCCAAAAAGAGACCCACACAAATATTGTCAACATTTTTGACAAGGAAGCAAAGGCAATTCAGTGGAGTAAGTATAGTTCTTTTCAACATACAGTGCTGGAACAAGTGGGGATCCATATGCAAATATAAGCAAATCTAGGCCTTAAACTTTTCACAGAAAGTAACTCAAAATTGGCCATACCTAAATGTAACATGGAAAACTATAAAACTCCTAGAAGGAAACCTAGGAGAAAGTCTAGATGCCTTTAGGTCTAGCAGTGACTTTTTAGATACAACACCAAACCACGATTTGTGAAAGACATCATTGGATTTTATTAAAATTAAATTTTTGTGTTCTTCAGAAGACACTATCGAGAGAATGAGAACAACAGACTGGGAGAAAATATTTGCTAAAGACATACCTGATAAAGGACTCACCCAAAATAGACAAACAGCTCTTAAAACTCAGCATAAGAAATGGAACAACCCAATTTAAAAATGAGCAAAAGATCTAAACAGACACCTCACCAAGAAGATATACAGATAGTAAGTAGGCTCATTAAAAGATGGTCAGCATCCTCTATTAGTTAGGGAATTGCAAATTAAAACAATGAGATATCACTGCACAACCATTAGAATAGCTAAAATCCAAAACACCAACAGCACCAATGCTGGCAAGAATGTGGAATAACTGGAAATACAATTTACTTCCGGTGAAAATGTAAAATGGTACAGTCACTTTGGAAGACAATTTGGCAATATCTTACAAAACTAAACATACTCTTACCATATGATCATGCTTTTTAGTATTTACCCAAATGAATTAAAACATCCGCACAGAACCCTGCAATTAAATGCATACAGCAGCTTTACTCATAATTGCCTAACTTGCAAGCAATGAAGATGTCTTTCAATAAGTGAATGGATAAACTGTGGCACATTCATACAATGGGATATTATTCTATAGGAGGAGGAGTGGCAAATACTGTAGGTATCACAACCAGACCCCTTGTATCCCTTTACCATTTTGATGCACTCTGGCTGCCTCTCAGGATCACATAGAGAGCCTGAGGTGTCTGGGAAATCCCTAAATAAATAAGTTATCAAGCCATAAAAAGACATGGAGGACCGAAATCCTTATTGCTAAGTGAAGAAGCCAATCTGAAAAGACTTTATACTGTATGATTCTAACTAAATTATATTCTGGGAAAGGCATATCTTTAGTGACAATAAAAAGATCAGTGGTTGACGAGAGTTTGGAGGAAGGGAGGAACGAGTATGTAGAGCACAGAGGATTTTTAGGTGGTGAAAGAATTCGGTATGATATTATGGGAGATACATGTCATTACACGTTTGGCAAAACCTGTAGAATGTACACCACCAAGAGTGAACGCTATGTAAACTATGGACTTTGGGTCATAATATGTATCAATCTTTAGTAACTGTAACAAATGTACCACACAGGGACATTGGCTGGGGAGGCTGTGGGTGTGTGTGGAGAGATATATATGGGAACTCTCTGTACTTTGCTCAATTTTGCTGTGAACGTAAAATTGCTCTTAAAACGTTTATTTGAAAAAAGATGATGTTGCTATTTCAGATAGGGTGGTCTGGGTAAGTCTGGCTAAGAAAGTGTCATTTGAGTCTTAGATGAAGTTTAGCTATATCTGAGGGAAGGGCATTTTGGGTAAAACAGCTGATTTTTAAGGAAAAAGGAGGCCTGTGTGGCTGGAGTGAGGAAAAGCAAGTTGGTAAAGAGTAGAGATAAAGTCAGAGAGATGGGGAACAGAAAAGCAGATCATGAGGCTTTGTGTGTCACGCTAAGGATTTTAGCTTTTATCCTGAATGAAGTGAATAAATGTAGCTCTGCCACTACTAGATCTGTGACCTGAGGCAAGTTATTTTACCTCATTTTTTCATATATCTGTTGGCCATTTGTATGTCTTCTTTTGAGAAATGTCTATTAAGATCTTTTGCCCATTTTTAAATTGGAGTATTAGTATTTGCTATTGAGTTGTTTGAGTTCCTTATATATCCCGGTTATTAATCCTCTGTTGGATTAATAGTTTGCAAATATTTTCTCTCATTCTCTAGGTTATCTCTTCACTTTGTCGATTGTTTCCATGGCTGTGCAGAAGCTTTTTAGCTTGAGGTAATCCCATTTGTCAGTTTTTGCTTTGGTTGCCTGTGCTTTTGAGGCCTTATGAAGTCTTTGCCCAGATCAATGGCCTGAAGTGTTTTCCCAATGTTTTCTTCTAGTAGCTGCAGGTCATATATTTACGTCTTTAATCCATGTTGAGTTGATTTTTGTATACAGTGAGAGAGATAAGTCTATTTCATTCTGCAAATGGATATCATTTTCCCAGCATGATTTATTGAAGAGACTATCATTTCTTCAATATATGTTGGTGCCTTTGTCAAAAATGAGTTGACTGTAAATGTAAGGATTTATTTCTGAGTTCTCTATGCTGTTCCATTGGTCTATGTGTCTGTTTTTATGCCAGTACCATGCTGTTTTGGTAATATATTTTGAGTTCAGATATTGTGATGTCTCTAGGTTTGTTCTTTTTGCTCAGGGTTGCTTTGGCTATTCTGTTTGTTTTTTATGATTCCATACAAATTTTAGGAATTTTTCCCTATTTCTGTGAAGAATGTCATTGGTATTTTAATAGTGATTGCATTGAATGTATAGATCACTTTGAGTAGTATGGACATTTTAACAATATTAATTCTTCCAATCCATGAACACAGGATATATTTCCTTTTTGTATGTGTGTGTCCTTGTCAATTTCTTTCAATAGTGTTTTATAGTTTTCGTTGTAGAGAGCTTTCATTTCTTTGGTTAAGTTTGTTTCTAGGTGTGGTTTTTTTGTAGTTATTAGAAATGGGATTGCTCTCCTGATTTCCTTTTCAGTTCGTTTGCTCTTGGCATATAGAAATGCTACTGATTTTTTTTTCCAAGTGCACAACTAACATCGTAGCTCCTGATTTTTGTATGTTGATTTTGTATCTTGTAACTCTACTGGTTTATCAGTTCTAGTAATGTTTTGGCAGAGTCTTTAGTTTTTTCTAAATGTAAGATCAAGTCATCTGCAAACACGGACAATTTGACATCTTCCTTTCTAATTTGGATGCCCTTTATTTCTTTGTCTTCCAGTAGGAATGGACTCTGGATGGGACTTCCAGTACTATGTTAAATAAAAGTGTTGAATATGGGCATCCTCGTTGCGTTCCAGATCTTAGAGGGAAGGTTTTCAATTTTTCACCATTCAATATGATGCTAGCTGTGGGTGTGTCGTATATGGCCTTTATTATGTTCCTTCTATACCCAGTTTGTTGAGAGTTTTTACAATGAATGGGATGTTGGGTTTTATCAAATGCCTTTCCAGCATCTATCGAAATGATCATATTTTTTTGTCCTTGATTCTAGTAATGTGATGTCACACTTATTGATTTGCATATTTTAAACCATCCTTTCAGCCCTGAGATGAATTCCACCTGATCATCATGATCTTTTTTATGTGTCGTTAGATTCAATTTACTAGGTTTTTATTGAGGATTTTTGCATTTATGTTCATCAGAGATATTGGCCTGTATTCTTTTTTAAAAATTATTATTGTATGGTTTTGGTATCAGGGTAATGCTAGCTTTGTAGAATGAGTTTGGAAGTATTCCCTCCTCAGTTTTTGGAAACACTTTGAGTAGAATTAGTTGTTTTAATATTTGCTAGAATTCAGCATGAAGCCATCGGGCCCTGGGGTTTTTCTTTGATGTTAGACTTTATTACTTCTTCTTTCTTGTTACTCATTATTGATCTGTTCAGGTTTTCTATTTCTCATATTTCAATCCTAGTAGATTGTGTGTGTTTAGAACTTTATTCACTTATTCTAGGTTTTCAAATTTGTTGGCCTACATTGCTCTCGTAATAGTCCCTAATGATCCTTTGAATTTCTGTGGTATCATTGTAATGTCTCCTTTTTTATCTCTGACTTTATTTATTTATTTATTCTTAGGTAGTCTAGCTAAAGATTTGCTTATATTGTCTTTTCAAAAAACCAATTTTTGTTTTGTTGGTATTTGTATATTGGTAGCCTCAATTTTATTCTGCCCTCATCATTATTATTTTTTCCTTCTGTTAATCTTCAATTTGGGTGGTTCTTGCTCTTCTAATTTTTTAAGGCGAATCACTAGTTTGTTTATTTGATGTCTTGCTAGTTTTTTGATGTTGTTTATTGCTAGAAACTTCGCTCATAGTACTACTTTTGTTAGGTCCTGTAAATTTTGGTATGTTGTGTTTTCATTTGTCTCGAGACATTTTAAAATTTCCTTCTTTGCTTCTTCATTGACCCATTGGTCATTCACGAGCATGTTTAACCTATGTATTTGTTTAGTTTCCATAGTTCCTCTTGTGATGGATTTCTCGTTTTATTCCATTGTGGTCAGAAAAGATACCTGATATAATTTTGATTTTATTAAATTTGTTAAAGATTTATTTTGTGACCTAACGTATGTCCTATCCTAGAGAATGTATGTCCTAGTCTCGAGAATGTTCCATGTGCTGATGAGGAGAATGTGTATTTTGCAGTAGCTGGATGAAATGTTCTGTAAATATCAGGTCTATTTGGTCTAGAGATGAAGTTTGATGTGTTTTGGTTGATTTTCTGAATGATCTGTCCATTGCTGACACTGAGATGTGGAAATCTATTAATATTATTGTATTTCGGTCTCTCTCTTTGGATTTATTAATATTTGCTTTATGTATTTGGGTGCTCTGATGTTGGTTGCATACCTATTTACTACTGTTATATCCTCTTATTGAATTGACCCCTTTGTCATCCGGAAAAGTTGTCTTATTCTCCTCTCAGGGCCTGCAATGGGGGCGTGGCTCGCTTCTTCGGTGCCCCACTGCTCATACCCCTAGGCGGAGCATACAGACGGGCTGGTGGTGGGGAGTGCTGACCCTGGGCAGTGTCTAGGGTTGAGTATTTACAGCTCCCAAAGCCCCAGTGGGCGTGTGTTACAGTGTGCTTTTCAGTTTTGCTGTCCACAGGAGGCTTGTGTTAATCAGCTCAATTAGACCCTCTGCTTTATCGCAGGGACAAAGGGCTTTTTGTATTCCAGGTTCTTGCCTTAGTGTACCAGAAAAATCGGATCACATGTGGGCTTGGAGATGAGTGCAAGGTTTTATTCAGTGGAGTAGCTCTCAGCGAGTTGAATGGGGAGGCCCTAAGGTGGATGGAGTGGGAAGGTCGTCTTCCCCTGGAGTCGGGCTGCCCAGCGGCAGACTCTCCTTTGATCGCCCTGGCTGAATTCCATGTTGTCCCGCATTGATGGCCCGTCAGCATTTGCTGGTACCTGTTGGTGTACTCTTCCACCCCTCTGCCCCTCTTGACCTCCAGGCACCTGTGTGTTCTTCTGCCAGTGTGTTCCTCTCGATGTCCAGCTGCTTGTCTCTGTGCCCGCTAGGGTCTTGGGTCTCAGGGTTTTCACAGGCATAGGATGGGGGCATGGCAGGCCAGGGTGGTCTTGAAAAATGCAACATTTGGGTGCAAAAACTGGTGTGTCTGCCCACCTAGGTCCACGGGCACAGGCCCGAGGGTAGAGCCCTTGCCGGGGACCCCTCATGTCTCTACCCAGCACTTCCCTGCCCCCCTCCCATATCATTTACATAATCACTTTGTCTTTTGATAATTTTTTACTAGAATTCTATTTTGTCTGATATAAGTATAGCCACTACTGCTCTGTTTTTGGTTTCCATTTGTGTGGATTATCTTTTTCCCATCCTTTCACTTTCAGTCTACATGTGTCATTGCAGATGAAGTGAGTAGTCAGCATATAGTTGGGTCTTGCTTTTATTTTTGTTTTTAAATCTATTCAGGCACTCTGTCTTTTGATTGGATAATTTAGTCCTTTTACATTTACCATTATTATTGATAGGTAAAGACTTAGTACTGCTATTGTGTTATTTGTTTTCTGGTTGTTTTGTAAATCCTCTTTTCCTTCTTTGTCCTCCTTTGTGGATAAGTAATATTCTCTGGTAGTATGTTTTAATTCCTTGCTTTTTATATTTAGTGTGTTTATTATAGGTTTCTTCCTTTGTGATTACCATGAGAATACCACAATTTTGAACTTTCCCCCCAAACACTGAAAAGTATATTGTCTTTTTCTTTTTCTTTTTTTAGAGTTTGACATGATGAAATATGAAAGATCATGGAATTAGTCTGAGCTGTATTATTATATTAAACTATTAATCTGAGAGTTTTATAATTTATAACTAATTATCACTGACATTTATGACGGTCACACCCAGGTACCATGGAGTTATATCTAATTCATTCTTGGATGTGAACATTACCTTTCTTTAAAATTCCTAAGAGGAAAAGACAAAATGCTTCCCAAGAAATAAAACCAATGGGAAAGGCAACAAGTAACATAAAGGCATTTGTCTTCATTAACCAAAATTGAGAATACAGTGTGTGAACTAAACTTCCAAGACTTTTAATCTAGCTAATGCTAGAATTGTAATGTGCAATATCATCAAATGCTTCTTTTTGGGTAGCAATCTTTAAATCTGGAAGAAAAACCTTGCCTTATTTTTTATATTCTTTTTTCATAATTTCTGAAAAATTTAACCCTTTATTTTGTGAGTTACTGGTTTTTGTTTTTCCTTCTGATCTTAAATGCTCTGTGTGTATGAAGGGTATTACGTTGTCAAGTAAGTCACATATATATTTTTAGTTGTAGGTAGCTTTTTTATATAAACTATAAAAGTAAAAATATATATAAAAGTACATAAATTACAAATGAGATTTATGATGCATATAATTGTAGTTTGTTCATTTGCATTGCTATATAGTATTCCATCATGTGAAGATACCACAATTTATATCACCATTCTGCTGTTGATGAATATTATGATTTCCTTTTCAGTTTCAGGCTTCTATGACTAATGCTGCTATGAACATTTTTGAATGTGTCTTTTGATAAACATATGTATGTCTCTATGGTATATACCTGAAAATGGAATTACTTATAGAATATACAGATATTCAGATTTACTAGATACTATTTGTATTAGTCTGTTTTCACGCTGCTGATAAAGACATACTAGGGACTGGGGAAAAAAAGAGGTTCAATTGGACATACAGTTCCACATGGCTGAGGAGGCCTTAAAATCATGGTGGGAGGCGACAGGCATTTCTTACATGGTGACGGCAAGAGAAAATGAGGAAGAAGCAAAAGCAGAAACCCCTGGTAAACCCATCAGATCTCATGAGACTTATTCACTATTATGAGAATAGCCACGGGAAAGTCTGGCCCCCATGATTCAGTTACCTCCCCCTGGGCCCCTCCCACAACATGGGGGAATTCTGGGAGACACAATTAAAGTTGAGATTTGGGTGGGGACAGAGCCAAACCATACCATTCTGCCCTGGCCCCCCAAATCTCATGTCCTCACATTTCAAAACCAATCAATCATGCCTTCCCAACAGTCCCTCAAAGTCTTAACTCACTTCAGCATTAATCCAAAAGTCTCCAGTCCAAAGTCTCATCTGAGACAAGGCAAGTCCCCTCCACCTATGAGCCTGTAAAATCAAAAGCAAGCTAGTTACTTCCTAGATACAATGGAGGCACAGGTATTGGGTAAATACAGCCATTCCATATGGGAGAAATTGGCCAAAACAAAGGGGTTACAGGGCCCACGCAAGTCTGAAATCCAGCAGAGCAGTCAAATTGTAAAGCTCAAGAATGATCTCCTTTGACTCCAGATCTCACATCCAGGTCATGCTGATGCAAGAGGTGGGTTCCCATGGTCTTGGGCAGCTGTGTCCCTGTGGGGCTTTGCAGGATATAGCCTCCCTCCTGGCTGCTTTCAGGGGCTGGTGTTGAGTGTCTGTGGCTTTTCCAGGTGCACTGTGCAAGCTGTCAGTGGATCTACCATTCTGGGGTCTGGAGGATGATGGCCCTCTTCTCACAGCTCCACTAGGCAGTGCCCCAATAGAGACTCTGTATGGGGGCTCTGACCCCACATTTTGCTTCCACATTGCCCTAGCAGAGGTTCTCCGTGAGTGCCCTGCCCCTGCAGCAAATTTGCCTGGGCATCCAGGCATTTCCATACATGTGAAATCTAGGTGGAGGTTCCCAAACCTCAATTCTTGACTTCTGTGCACCTGCAGACTCAATACCATGTGGAAGCTGCCAAGACTTGGGGCTTCCACTCTCTGAAGCCACAGCCTGAGCTGTACATATTGGCCACTTTCAGCCAAGGCTGAGGCAGCTGGAACACAGGGCATCAAGTCCTTAGGCTGCACACAACACAGGGATCTTGGGCTTGGCCCACAAAACCACTTTTTCCTCCCGGGCCTCTGAGCCTGTGATGGGAGGGGCTGCCGTGAAGGTCTCTGACATGGCCTGGAGACATTTTCCCTGTGGTCTTGGGGATTAACATTAGGCTCCTTGCTACTTATGCAAATTTCTTCAACCAGCTTGAATTTCTCCCCAGAAAATGGGTGTTTCTTTTCTATCACATAGGTGGCAAATTTTCCAAACTTTTATGCTCTGCTTCCCTTATAAAACTGGATGCCTTTAACAGCACCCAAGTCACCTCTTGAATGCTTTGTTGCTTAGAAATTTCTTCTGCCAGATATCTTAAATTATCTCAAGTTCAAAGTTCCACAAATTTTTAGGGCAGGGCAAAATGCCCCCAGTGTCTTTGCTAAAACACAACAAGAGTCATCTTTGCTCCAGTTCCCAACAAATTCTTCATCTACATCTGAGACCACCTCAGCCTGGATTTTATTTTCTGTATCACTGTCAGCAATTTGGGCAAAGCCATTCAACAAGTTTCTAGGGAGTTCCAAACTTTCCCACATTTTCCTGTCTTCTCCTGAGCCCTCCAAACTGTTCCAACCTCTGCCTGTTACCCAGTTCCAAAGTTGCTTCCACATTTTTGGTTATCTTTTCAGCAATGCATCACTCTACTGGTACTAATTTACTGTCTTACCCTTTTCATGCTGCTGATAAAGACATACTCGAGACTGGGACAAAAAAGAGGTTTAATTGGACTTATGGTTCCACATAGCTGGGGAGGCCTCAGAATCATGGCAGGAGGGCCAGGCGCAGTGGCTCACGCCTGTAATCCCAGCACTTTGGGAGGTCGAGGTGGGCGGATCGCGAGGTCAGGAGATCGAGACCATCCTGGACAACACAGTTGAAACCCCGTCTCTACTAAAAATACAAAAAAATTAGCCGGGCATGGTGGCAGGTGCCTGTAGTCCCAGCTACTTGGGAGGCTGAGGCAGGAGAATGGCGTGAGCCCAGGAGGTGGAGCTTGCAGTGAGCAGAGATAGTGCCACTGCACTCCAGCCTGGGCGCAGAGCGAGACTCCGTCTCAAAAAAAAAAAAAATCATGGCAGGAAGTGAAAGGCACTTCTTACATGGTGGCAGCAAGAGAAAAATGAGGAAGAAACAAAAGCAGAAACCCCTGATAAATGCATCAGATCTCGTGAGACTTACTCACTATCACGAGAATAGCACAGGAAAGACTGGCCCCTGTGATTCAGTTACCTCCCCGGGGTCCCTCCCACAACAGAAGGGAATCCTGGGAGCTATAGTTCAAGTCGAGATTTGGGTGAGGACACAGCCAAATGATCTCACTATTGAACAACTTTCCAGAGTGGTTGCATTAATTTACACTTCTACCATTTGATATATAGGGTTCCATAGCTCCAAATCTTGCCTGACATTTACTATTGTTTGACGTTTTCATTTTAGCCATTCTAGTGGATTTATAACGAGCCTCTCAAAATTTTAAGAAACCATGATTCTCAGAAATTCTCTGGTGGCTATTTTTTTTTGAGAGACGACAACTCCTGTGCACTCTCTATGAAATTATTATGGCAGTACCCTGATGCCCCAAGTATCAATAAATAGCCTCAAAATATCCTTTTAAAAATCTTTTTTTTTTGCAATGTTATCCTTATCTCTAAATATGACTTATAAAAGTCCTAGCATGCATTATTGTGCAACTCTCAGAATTACTCTTGATAATATGCTAACCTCCCCCAGATACTGTATATTGGATCCTACCACGGTAGTGAGCATAGTTAACTCCTCTTTAGCACATTTTTTCTAAAAATCATTTTATTTTGCAATTAATATTGTCAAAAATCATGTCACTTTTAAGTTTCTTTTGTTTGGTTAATGTTTGTTAAAAGCTTGTTCATTGCTTTCACAAAAACATAACCTTAAAATGGTGTTTCTGCATCTCTATGATTTTTCTATTTTAAAACTTTCACTTCTCCCTACAAGTAACATTCTTCTGACTCATTACATTCTAATGTTAGGAAGAACAGGAAATAAATATTTTGGTGATTTGAGATAAAATTGTGGAAAATAATGTAGTGAAGTCTTGTCACCAACCTAGGAGGATATTGAGGTGTTGATGGAAAAGCCATCAGCATTTGCCCAAGTTGGTGTGGTAAACTTTGTGTTGCTTCTGCCGTTTTTGCTCAGATAAACAAATTCACCCCAAAAAGAGAAAATTCAACATTAAATGCCAAAATACTGAATATAGGTTAGGACTTGGTATTTCACCATATTTGGCTACAGGGAAAATAACTTTCCAGAAATAAAAGAAGACCCGAATGGACACATTGAAGGAGTCTATTGGTTCCCCAAGAAAATTGACTAGAACAATTGACTCAGAGACACACTATAGTAAAACTATTAAAGATTCTTTTAAAAAATCCTTAAATCCTTCAGGAAAAAATTTTTAAAAGGCAAGAGATTGAGAGACATTATACTTTCAAAAATATGAAAGCACAACAGTGGAACATCATTTTGAGGAAGTTTAGTGTGAACTAAGATTATATCCATCAAAGTTAACCTTCAAGTATTAAGGCTATAAGCAGTTTTGAATGTGCAAGATCTCAGGCAATGCTGTAAACATCTACCCTTCCTGAAGAATCTACTAGATACTGAGTATTACTAAGCAAAAAGATGACTGTGAAAACAAACACCAGCTGTGAGCATTTTGTATATTTGTAGAAATAACATTAAAACCAGGGTGGAATGAAGGGCAGATGAACACTAAATATTCTGACAAAGTAGAGAGAACACAATCTAAAAAGGAGAGGTATATATATCAACACCACAAGAAGATGTCACTTCACACCCACTCAGAAGCCTATAATTAGTAAGACAGGTAAGAATACATATTGAGGAGGATGTGAAGAATCTGGAACCTTCATAAATTGGTGATGGGTATGTAAAAGGGTGCAGCCACTTTAGAAAACAGTCTGGCAGTTACTCAAAATGTTAAACAGTTACCACATGACCCAGCAATTTCACCCCTAGATATATACCCAATATAAGTGAACACATTCATCTACACAAAATCTTGTACAAGAATATTCATACAACATTCATAATAGCAAAAAAGGCAAAAATAACCCAAGAATCCATCAGTTGATTCATGGATAGATAAATGTGGTATAGCCACAGATTGAAATGTTATTTGGCAATGAAAACTAAGGAAATACTGATAATGCAACAACATGGATAAACCTTGAAAACATGTGAAAAAGCTAAGTAAAAGAAGCCAGTCACAAAAGACCAAATATTGTATAATTTCATTTATATGAAATGTCCAGTATAGGCAAACATAGACATAGATTAGTGGTTGCCTAAGGCTGGAAATCTTTGAGGAAAATGAAGAGTGACTACTAATGGGTACAGGGGTAATAAAATATTTTTAAATTGATTGTGGTGATGACTGCACAACTCTGAATATAATAAAATAGTTGAATTATACACTTTAGGTAGATGAATTGTGTGGTATGTGAATTATATCTCAATAAAGCTGTTAAAAGGGAGAAGGCAGAGAGAAAGCTTAAATAAGATCATCAATCACTGTATAGATGAAACTTGAAAGATACATAAAAGCAACATACCATATAGTAAAAGGTTAATGAGAAATAAGGGGACTAGGGCATTATTTTAAAACTATTAATACAAAGATAACCATCCAAATAAAAAGGCAAACCTTTCTAATACCTAAATAAATTTTTAAAAAGCAAGAAAGGACACATCAAGTAAAGGAACACAATGAATACAACATAAGATGACAAAATTGAGACCAAACCTGAACAGAGGTATAGTGTATTCTCCTTATGTACTGTGATCTTTTAGAGACCCACAAACTAGTATTTTACTCCACCAAATCAATTTTTGTCTTTGAGGAGCAATAATGCCACTATTGAGAATGTGTGGTATACAGAAGTAATAACCAGTTAGTTGATGCAGTGGATGAGAAAATCCCAATTATGTTAGCAAGAAAAACAAATTACCTAACAAGAAATGTTCAAAAGCTACATACACATATATAGATATATATGTACACATTATATATACACACACACATATATATATACACACACACACACACACACATATATATATATACATGAACACACTGTAAAATGCACCTGAAGGACAAGTAGACTTGAACAATTTGAAAGATAATTCTTGTTCTTGCTTAGGCATCTCAGCATCATCCAGATATTTTCCCTAAGTTACAAATTTAGTGTAAAACAAAAAAATGCCAATGAGTTTTCATGGGGCTAAAGAAGTTGATGTTAAAGTTTTTGTAAGAAAACTAATATGCAAGAATACCTAGGAAAACACTGAAAACAAAGCTATGAGCATTACCCTATCAGACAATAAAAGATACTAAAATTAAAAATGGGATACTGGCACATGTAAAGGCAGACCAATAGATTAAAGTGGAAAATTCAGAAATAGGCCCTATTACAGGTGGAAATCTATGTAATAAAGTTGATAAATCACTTGGGAAAAAATATTCTAAATAAATGGTATAAGGACAGCCGTATAGCTCTTTGAAAAAATTAGATCCATTCTTCCCACCACACACAAGAATGAACCCCCAAAGGATCAGAGACCTAAATGTAAAATATAAAACTGCAAGTAACTAGAAGATAACATAGGTGATTTCCTTTTTAATGTGGGTTTAGGGAAAACCTTTTAAACTATGACCAAAGTAGCTAATAGAATAATAGAAAAATAACCTAAATAGATAAATAGACATAAATTTGTAAAAAGGACATTCAGCTCTACTCATAAGATAAATGTAAATTAATGCATTTTTCACCCACCAGCTTGACAACATGTAAAAGTTTGACCATATGCTCCATTTGCAAGGCTTTGTAGAGAACAGGCCCTGAGGTGAACCTTTGTTGCAGTGGCAGCCCTACTGGTGGGAAAACAATATTGTACAACCACTGAAAAGGAAATTTAGCAATATTTAATATAACTAGGTATAAATTTTCTTTTCACTCCAGCAGTCCCATTTGTAGTAATTTACCCTGAAGATACATCTCTAACAATATGAAAGCTCATATGCATAAAGCTAGTCATTGAAGCATTATTTATAATGGCAAAATATTGAAAAATAATTGTTCAAGCAGATTTGGATATTAGTTGAATAAACTATGATATATCCACAAAATAGAATACTATGCACCTATACAAAATATATGAAGGGAAGTCTTTATAACTGATATGGAGTGATTTTTAGGAGACAGATTGTTCAGGAAAAAAAAAAGCAACATATATATACAATATTACCTGTTGTGTAGTAAAAGGAAATAAGCACACATTTGCTTATCTTTATAGAAGGAAGACAATTAAATTGGCTATGTACAAGTGGTGGTGATGCAATAGGATAGAAGGGTGGTCCTTCCCACAGGACAGAGAAACAACTCTGTCCCTCTGTGGACTTGTTTACAGCCCCATTTGGCCTTGGTTTTACCAACAGGACTAGCCACTAAGGAATCTGGGAGGAGCTATCCCCACCAATGTGTTGGTTAACAGGCCTTGTGATCATGGTCCAATTGCTGATTCTGAAGTGGCCCTATAACCCAATTCCAACCCCTCTCGATGGTCTGGGAGCAATTCTGCCCACCCATGGACTCACACCTGTCTGTATACTTGGAGGCAGACCTGCAGACCTCAGTTTTGGCTGTGGCACCTGAAGAGTGACTCAGCCAAACTCAATTCCAACCCCTTTCAGCCACAGTCTGGGGTCAGTCCTGCCCACCCAGGAACCCACCCAGACACCTGGTGGTAGCCCTCCCAGGGACCAATGTAAAATTTAAAACTGTCCAAGTAACTTGAAAATAAAGAAATCACTGGCAAAGATAAACATATAGTCAAATTCAGTATATAGTCACACTCATCTGTGCACTTGGCAAGAGGTCTGCCATCTCTAGACACAACTACACACCCTGAAGTGAACTCTTGTTGCAGAGCCAGCCTTACTAAAGTACTGGTGGCAGTCCCATTCACTCAGGGACCAAGAAAGATCCACACCTCTGGAAATAGGTTTGCCAACTGCAGACCCAACTGTGAACCCAGCAGCAGCCACATGACCCAGCTTCAGACTTTCTCAACTGTGATCCTAGAGGCAATCCTATCAGCCCAGGGACCCAACAGGAGATCTTTACCTACTGAGACCAGTCTGTAAATGCCAGAAGAGGTGCTTGCTCCTTCAAATGCACAGGCACAAGTGGAAGCCTACATGGATTATGAAGAATCAGGCCAACATAACACTTCCAAAGGAAACCAGTAAGGTTCTAGTAACTGATCTCAAGGCAATGGAGATCTACAAATTGCATGACAAAGAATTCAAAGTAATTATCTTAAGCTAAATGAGATACAAGAGAACAGAGGTAGACAATTAATAAAATCAGGAAGACAGTGATTGAACAAAATGAGATGTTTAATAAAGAAATAGAATATATTGAAAAGAACCAAACAGAAATCCTAGAGCTGAAAAATACTTTGACAGAACTTTAAAAAAAAAATCCAATAGAGAGCTTTAACAACAGACCTGATCATGCAGAAGAAAGAATTAGTGAACTCAAAGGCAGGTCATTTGAAATTAGCCAGTTAGAGGAACAAAAAATGAAAGAGAAAACATGTGAAGAAACCGTATGGGATCTATGGGATACAATCACATGAACAAATGTATGCATTATGGGAGTTTAAGAAGTATAAGAGCGAGAGAGAAAGAGGGTAGAAAACTTACTTAAATAATTTCCTGAATTATTTCCCACATCTGGTGAAAGAAATGTACATCCAGATCCAAGAAATAAAGGACACCAAATAAGATGAACTTAAAAAAAAAATCCACAGGAAAACACATTATTATCAAATTGTTAAAAGTCAAAGATGAAGAAAATTTTGAAACAGCAAGAGAAAAATGACTCATGTACAAGCCAATTTCCATAATGCTATCAGCGGATTTCTCAGTAAAAACTTGCAGACCAGGAGGAAGTGGAATAAAATATTCAAAATACTGAGGGGAGCTGGGCACAGTGGCTCATGCCTGTAATCCCAGCACTTTGGGAGGCTGAGGTGGGTGGATCACAAGGTCAGGAGATCAAGACCATCCTGGTTAACATGGTGAAACCCTGTTTCTACTAAAAATGCAAAAAATTACCCGGGTGTGGTGGTGGGCACCTGCAGTCCCAGGCAGGAGAATGGCGTGAACCCGGGAGGCGGAGCTTGCAGTGAGCTGAGATCGCACCACTGCACTCCAGCCTGGGTGACAGAGTGAGACTCCATCTCAAAAAAAAAAAAAAAAAAAAAAAAAACCTGAGGGGAAAGAAAACTGTGAACCTAAAATATTATACCCAGAAAATCTGTTCTTTACAAATGAAGGAAAGATAAAGACATTCCTAGACAAACAAAAGCTGAGAGAATTAATCACCATTAGACCCTTATAAGAAATGCTAAGGGAGTTCTTCAAGTTGAAATAAAAGGATGCCAAGTAACAACAAAAACATTCTTGAAAGCATTAAAATCACTGGTAAAGATAAATATATATTCAAATTCAGTATATAGTTGACTCAAGCAATAAAAGGGTTGGGGTGCTGACCCCCCACACAGTTGAAAATTCATGTATAATCTTGACTCTTTTTCTAGAAACTTAACTACTATAGCCTATTGTTGACTGGAAGCCTTACAGATAACATAGTCAATTAACACATTTTGTATGTTGTATGTATTATATACTCTATTCTTACAATAAAGTAAGCTACAGAAAAAATATTACGAAAATCTTAAGGAAGAAAAATGTATTTGCTATTCATTGAGTAGAATTGAATCATCATAAATGTCTTCATTTTCGTTGTCTTTATGTTGAGTAGGTTGAGGAGAATAGAAAAAGTAGTAGTTGGTCTCACTGTTTCAAGGGTGGCAGAGGTAAAAGAAAATCTGCATATAAGTGGACCCACACAATTCAAACCCATGTGGTTCAAGGGTCAATGGTACTCAAATACTGTAATGGTGTAGAAATCACTGTTAACTTTGCTATAAATATTTAAAGACAAAAGTAATTAAACATAACTGTAGCTATAATAATGTGTTAATACATTCACAATATAAAAAATATAAAGTATAAAATAAATAGTATAACATATTGGGTAGACGGAGAAGTAAAAATGTAGAGTTTTTGTGTGCAATTGAAGTTAAGTTGTTATTTACTTGAAATAGACTGTTATAAATATATTTTATATAAGCATGGTAATCACCAAAAACCCCTCATAGTACATACACAAAAAAGTAAAGAGAAAGGAATCAAAGCATATAAGTCCAAAAATTAACAAATCACAAAGCAAGAGAGGCAGAAAAGAGCTACGAAACAGAAAACAAGAAAATGCTAATAGTAAATCTTTACCTATCAATAATTACCTTAAATATAAATGGAGTAAATTCTCAAAATTAAAACAAACATAGTGGCTGAATGGATTAAAAGAAAAACAAGACTCACCAATATGCTGCCTACAAGAGACTCAGTTTATCACTTTAGATTTAAGGACACATACATGCTGAAAGTGAAAAATGGAAACATTCCACGCAAATAGTAACTAAAAGAGAACGGGGTGGCTATACTTATATCAGACAAAATAGACTTTAACTCAAAATCCATCACAAGATACAAAGAAGGTCACTAATGATACAGGGTCAATTTATCAAGAGGGTATAACAATAGTAACTCTATATGCACTCAACATCAGAGAACCTAAATATATAAAGAAATATGAAGAACCTGGAAGGGAAAAAAACACAGCAATGCAATAATAGTAGTGGACTTCAATACTTCACCTTCAAAAATGGATAGATTTTTTAGACAGAAAATCAGTAAGAAATAGCTGACTTGAACACTACTATAGATCACATAGAACTAACAGATATATATAGAACATTCCATCCAACAGCAGCAGAACATATATTCTTCTGAAGCACATAGGGAACATTCTCTAGGATATATCATTTTAGGCCACAAAGCAAGTCTTAACGAAATTTAAGAAGACTAAAATCATATCAAGTATCTTTACGAACCACAATAGTAAGAAGCTAGAAATAATGAGAAAAATTGGAAAATTTTTAATATCCACAAGTATGTGATAAGTATTAAGTTTTTAATATCCACAAGTATGTGGATATTAAACAGCACACTCCTGAAAAAAATAGGTCAACAAAGAAATCAAAGGGAAGTTAAAAAGTATCTTGTGTAAAACAAAAATGAAAATACAATATGTCAAAACTTATGCAAGGCAGCAAAAGCAATTATAGAATTAAAGTTTAAGACCAGGTGCAGTGGCTCACACCTGTAAACTCAGCACTTTGAGAGGCTGATTGCTTGAAGCCAGGAGTTCAAGACCAGCTTGACCAACATGGTGAAACCCTGTCTCTACTAAAAACACAAAAATTGGCTAGGCATGGTGGCATGTGACTATAATCTCAGCTTCTTGGGAGGCTAAGGCATAAGAATTGCTTGAACCCAGAAGGCAGAAGTGGCAGTGAGCTGACATCATGCCACTGCACTCCAGCCTGGGCAACGGAGCAACACTCTGTTGCAAAAAAATAAATAAAATAAAATTTAAAATGTAAAGTTTATTGTGATAAATGCCTAAGGAATATATCTTAAATAAAAAAACTCATTTTATACATCAAGGAGCTAGAAAAAGAATAATAAACTAAGTCCAAGGTTAGCAGAAGGAAGTAAATAATAAATATTGGAGCAGAAATAAATGACATTAAGATAGTAAAACAACTGAAAAGATCAATGAAACTAAAAGTTTCTTTGAAAGGCTAAACAAAATAGATAAACCAAGAGCTGTTTTTTTTTTTTTTGAAAGGATAAAATAAACCTTTAGCTAGATTAACCAAAGGGGGAAAAAAAAGAAACTCAAATAAATACAATTGTAAATGAAAGAGGAGACATTACAACTGATACTATGGAAATACAAAGAATTGGGGGTGGAGCCAAGATGGCCGAATAGGAACAGCTCCAGTCTACAGTTCCCAGTGTGAGCAACTCAGAAGACCAGTGATTTCTGCATTTCCAACTGAGGTACCAGGATCATCTCACTAGGGAGTGCCAGACAGTGGGTGTAGGACAGTGGGTGCAGCGCACTATGCGTGAGCTGAAGCAGGGCGAGGCATCGCCTCACCCGGGAAGCGCAAGGGGTCAGGGAATTCCCTTTCCTAGTCAAAGAAAGGGGTGACAGACGGCACCTGGAAAATCGGGTCACTCCCACCCTAATACTGTGCTTTTCCAACGGGCTTATCAAATGGCACAACAGGAGATTATATCCCGCACATGGCTCTCAGGGTCCTACGCCCACAGAGCCTTGCTCATTGCTAGCACAGCAGTCTGAGATCAAACTGCAAGGTGGCAGTGAGGCTGGGGGAGGGGCGCCCACCATTGCTCAGGCTTGAGTAGGTAAACAAAGCGGCCAGGAAGCTTGAACTGGGTGGAGCCCACCACAGCTCAAGGAGGCCTGCCTGCCTCTGTAGGCTCCACCTCTGGGGGCAGGGAACAGACAAACAAAAGACAGGAATAACCTCTGCAGACTTAAATGTCCCTGTCTGACAGCTTTGAAGAGAGCCGTGGTTTTCCCAGCGTGCAGCTTGAGATCTGAGAACGGGCAGACTGCCTCCTCAAGTGGGTCCCTGACCCCCAAGTAGCCTAACTGGGAGGCACCCCACACTAGGGGCAGACTGACCCCTCACACAGCCAGGTACTCCTCTGAGACAAAACTTCCAGAGGAATGATCAGGCAGCAGCATTTGTGGTTCACCAATATCCGCTGTTCTGCAGCCACTGCTGCTGATACCCAGGCAAACAGGTCTGGAGTGGACCTCCAGTAAACTCCAACAGACCTGCAACTGAGGGTCCTGACTGTTAGAAGGAAAACTAACAAACAGAAAGGACATCCACACCAAAAACCCATCTATACGTCACCATCATCAAAGACCAAAGGTAGATAAAACCACAAAGGTGGGGAAAAAACAGAGCAGAAAAACTGGAAACTCTAAAAATCAGAGCGCCTCTCCTCCTCCAAAGGAATGCAGCTCCTCACCAGCAACGGAACAAAGCTGGTTGGAGAATGACTTTGACGAGTTGAGAGGAAGGCTTCAGAAGATCAAACTACTCCGAGCTAAAGGAGGAAGTTCGAACCAATGGCAAAGAAGTTAAAAACTTTGAAAAAAAATTAGATGAATGGATAACTAGAATAACCAATGCACAGAAGTCCTTAAAGGACCTGATGGAGCTGAAAACCAAGGCACGAGAACTATGTGACGAATGCACAAGCCTCAGTAACCGATGCAATCAACTGGAAGAAAGGGTATCAGCGATGGAAGAAGAAATGAATGAAATGAAGCGTGAAGAGAAGTTTAGAGAAAAAAGAATAAAAAGAAATGAACAAAGCCTCCAAGAAATATGGGACTATGTGAAAAGACCAAATCTACGTCTACTTGATGTACCTGAAAGTGACAGGGAGAATGGAACCAAGTTGGAAAACACTCTGCAGGATATTATCCAGGAGAACTTCCCCAATCTAGCAAGGCAGGCCAACATTCAAATTCAGGAAATATAGAGAACGCCACAAAGATACTCCTCGAGAAGAGCAACTCCAAGACACATAATTGTCAGATTCACCAAAGCTGAAATGAAGGAAAAAATGTTAAGGGCAGCCAGAGAGAAAGGTTGGGTTACCCACAAAGGGAAACCCATCAGACTAACAACAGCTGATCTCTCAGCAGAAACTCTACAAGCCAGAAGAGAGTGGGGGCCAATATTCAACATTCTTAAAGGAAAGAATTTTCAACGCAGAATTTCATATCCAGCCAAACTAAGCTTCATAAGTGAAGGAGAAATAAAATACTTTACAGACAAGCAAATGCTGAGAGATTTTGTCACCACCAGGCCTGCCCTAGAAGAGCTCCTGAAGGAAGCACTAAACATGGAAAGGAACAACCACTACCAGCCACTCCAAAAACATGCCAAATTGTAAAGACCGTCAAGGCTAGGAAGAAACTGCATCAACTAATGAGCAAAATAACCAGCTAATATCATAATGACAGGATCAAATTCACACATAACAATACTAACCTTAAATGTAAATGGGCTAAATGCTCCAATTAAAAGGCACAGACTGGCAAATTGGATAAAGAGTCAAGACCCATCAGTGTGCTGTATTCAGGAAACCCCTCTCATGTGCAGAGACACACGTAGGCTCAAAATAAAGGGATGGAGGAAGATCTACCAAGCAAATGGAAAACGAAGAAAGGCAGGGGTTGCAATCCTAGTCTCTGATAAAACAGACTTTAAACCAACAAAGATCAAAAGAGACCAAGAAGGCCATTACATAATGGTAAAGGGATCAATTCAACAGAAGAACTAACTATCCTAAATATATATGCACCCAATACAGGAGCACCCAGATTCATAAAGCAAGTCCTTAGTGACCTACAAAGAGACTTAGATTCCCACACAATAATAATAGGAGACTTTAACTCCCCACTGTCAACATTAGACAGATCAATGAGACAGAAAGTTAACAAGGATATCCAGGAATTGAACTCAGCTCTGCACCAAGCAGACCTGATAGACATCTACAGAACTCTCCACCCCAAGTCAACAGAATATACATTCTTTTCAGCACCACACCACACCTATTCCAAAATTGACCACATACTTGGAAGTAAAGCACTCCTCAGCAAATGTAAAAGAACAGAAATTATAACAAACTGTCTCTCAGACCATGGTGCAATCAAACTAGAACTCAGCATTAAGAAACTCACTCAAAACCACTCAACTACATGGAAACTGAATAACCTGCTCCTGAACGACTACTGGGTACATAATGAAATGAAGGCAGAAACAAAGATGTTCTTTGAAACCAATGAGAACAAAAACACAACATACCAGAATCTCTGGGACACATTCAAAGCAGTGTGTAGAGGGAAATTTATAGCACTAAATGCCCACACGAGGAAGCAGGAAAGATCTAAAATTGACACCCTAACATCACAATTAAAAGAACTAGAGAAGAAAGAGCAAACACATTCAAAAGCTAGCAGAAGGCAAGAAATAACTAAGATCAGAGCAGAACTGAAGGAAATAGAGACACAAAAAGCACCTCAAAAAATCAATGAATCCAGGAGCTGGTTTTTTGAAAAGATAAACGAAATTGATAGACTGCTGGCAAGACTAATAAAGAAGAAAAGAGAGAAGAATCAAATAGACGCAATAAAAAATGACAAAGGGGATATCCCCACCAATCCCACAGAAATACAAACTACCATCAGAGAATACTATAAACACCTCTACACAAATAAACTAGAAAATCTAGAAGAAATGGATAAATTCCTGGACACATACACTCTCCCAAGACTAAACCAGGAAGAAGTTGAATCTCTGAATAGACCAATAACAGGCTCTGAAGTTGAGGCAATAATTAATAGCTTACCAACCAAAAAAAGTTCAGGACCAGATGGATTCACAGCCGAATTCTACCAGAGGTACAAGGAGGAGCTGGTACCATTTCTTCTGAAACTATTCCAATCAATAGGAAAAGAGGGAATCCTCCCTAACTCATTTTATGAGGCCAGCATCATCCTGATACCAAAGCCGGGCAGAGACACAACAATAAAAGAGAATTTTAGACCAATATCCTTGATGAACATTGATGCAAAAATCCTCAATAAAATACTGGTAAACCGAATTCAGCAACACATCAAAAAGCTTATCCACCATGATCAAGTGGGCTTCATCTCTGGGATGCAAGGCTGGTTCAACCTACAAAAATCAATAAACATAATCCAGCATATAAACGGAACCAAAGACAAAAACCACATGATTATCTCAATAGATGCAGAAAAGGCCTTTGACAAAATTCAACAACCTTCATGCTAAAAGCTCTCAATAAATTAGGTATTGATGGGACATATCTCAAAATAATAATGGCTATCTATGACAAACCCACAGCCAATATCATACTGAATGGGCAAAAACTGGAAGCATTCCCTTTGAAAACTGGCACAAGACAGGGATGCCCTCTCTCACCACTCCTATTCAACATAGTGTTGGAAGTTCTGGCCAGGGCAATCAGGCAGAAGAAGGAAATAAAGGGCCATTCAGTTAGGAAAAGAGGAAGTCAAATTGTCCCTGTTTGCAGATGACATGATTGTATATCTAGAAAACCCCATTGTCTCAGCCCAAAATCTCCTTAAGCTGATAAGCAACTTCAGCAATGTCTCAGGATACAAAATCAATGTGCAAAAATCACAAGCATTCTTATACACCAATAACAGAGAGCCAAATCATGAGTGAACTCACATTCACAATTGCTTCAAAGAGAATAAAATACCTAGGAATCCAACTTACAAGGGATGTGAAGGACCTCTTCAAGGAGAACTACAAACCACTGCTCAATGAAATAAAAGAGGTTACAAACAAATGGAAGAACATTCCATGCTCATAGGTAGGAAGAATCAATATCGTGAAAATGGCCATACTGCCAAGGTAATTTAGAGATTCCATGCCATCCCCATCAAGCTACCAATGACTTTCTTCACAGAATTGGAAAAAACTACTTTAAAGTTCATATGGAACCAAAAAAGAGCCCGCATTGCCACGTCAATCCTACACCAAAAGAACAAAGCTGGAAGCCTCACGCCACCTGACTTCAAACTATACTACAAGGCTACAGTAACAAAAACAGCATGGTACTGGTACCAAAAGAGAGATATAGACCAATGGAACAGAACAGAGCCCTCAGAAATAATGCCACATATCTACAACTATCTGATTTTTGACAAACCTGAGAAAAACAAGCAATGGGGAAAGGATTCCCTATTTAATAAATGGTGCTGGGAAAACTGGCTAGCCATATGTAGAAAGCTGAAACTGGATCACTTCCTTACACCTTATACAAAAATTAATTCAAGATGGATTAAAGACTTACATGTTAGACCTAAAACCATAAAAATCCTAGAAGAAATCCTAGGCAATACCATTCAGGACATAGGCATGGGCAAGGACTTCATGTCTAAAACACCAAAAGCAATGGCAACAAAAACCAAAATTGACAAATGGGATCTAATTAAACTAAAGAGCTTCTGCACAGCAAAAGAAACCACCATCAGAGTGAACAGGCAACCTACAGAATGGGACAAAATTTTTGCAACCTACTCATCTAACAAAGGGCTAATATCCAGAATCTACAATGAACTCAAATCAATTTCCAAGAGAAAAACAACCCCATCAAAAAGTGGGCAAAGGATACGAACAGACACTTCTCAAAAGAAGACATTTATGCAGCCAAAAGACACATGAAAAAATGCTCATCATCACTGGCCATCAGAGAAATGCAAATCAAAACCACAGTGAGATACCATCTCACACCAGTTAGAATGGTGATCATTAAAAAGTCAGGAAACAACAGATGCTGGAGAGGATGTGGAGAAATAGGAACACTTTTACACTGTTGGTGGGACTGTAAACTAGTTCAACCATTGTGGAAGTTGGTGTGGCGATTCCTTAGGGATCTAGAACTAGAAATACCATTTGACCCAGCCATCCCATTACTGGGTATATACCCAAAGGATTATAAATCATGCTGCTATAAAGACACATGCACACGTATGTTTATTGCGGCACTATTCACAATAGCAAAGACTTCGAACCAACCCAAATGTCCAACAACAGTAGACTGGATTAAGAAAATGTGGCACATATACACCATGGAATACTATGCAGCCATAAAAAATGATGAGTTCACGTCCTTTGTAGGGACATAGATGAAGCTGGAAACCATCATTCTCAGCAAACTATCACAAGGAGAAAAAACCAAACACCGCGTGTTCTCACTCATAGGTGGGAATTGAACAATGAGAACACATGGACACAGGAAGGGAAACATCACACACCAGGGCCTGTTGTGGGGTGGGAGGAGGGGGGAGGGATAGCATTAGGTGATATACCTAATGCTAAATGATGAGTTAATGGGTGCAGCACACCAACATGGCACATGTATACATATGTAACAAACCTGCACATTGTGCACATGTACCCTAAAACTTAAAGTATATATATATATATATAAAAAGAAATACAAAGGTTTGTAAGAAATACAAAGGATTGTAAGAGACTACAATGAACAGTCACACACCAAAAAATTGGATCATCAAAGAAATGGATAAATTCCTAGAAACATAAACATATCAAGACCAAATCATGAAGAAATAGAAAATCTGAACAAATGAATAACAAGGAGAGAGAAGTAGTAATAAAAAATCTCCCAACAAAGAAAAGCCCAGGAACAGAAAGCTTCACAGGTGAATTATACCAAAAATTTAACCCTTTTCCTGTTTGTCCTAAGAATACTCACCAGCGGCACTTGCAGCCACAGCATTTACCCCAAGATAACTTTGCTATCAAATATATTGCTTTTATTATTTTTGCATTACTCTAGTATATCAACTTTGGAAACAAAATACATCATTCTATTTGTAGCATTCTGTTTTTAGTAGGGGTATCTTCATTTACAAAATATAGTAATTCTCAATTGCTGAAAATGTCAAATCCTAGAAAGCATTGCATTCCTACACATGATGTTAACATCGTTCTTGAACAGTTGTTGACTGAAGATTCATTTGATGAATCAGATTTTTCCAAAATAGATGATTCTGATGATTGAGACGATTCTGATGTTAGTTCTGTTTAGAAATAACTCCAAAAACAGTTTTCATATTTTATTTTCACAATGAAAATCAGTCTGATTTGCTTCAGCCTAAAAGAGTGTGCTTATGTAAAATTAAATGAGTGCTGGCAGCAAGCTGCACTTTTATTTCTAAATTGGAAAAGGGTTAAAGAAGAGTTAATGGGCTGGGCGCGGTGGCTCACGCCTGTAATGCCAGCACTTTGGGAGGCCGAGGCAGGTGAATCACGAGATCAGGAGTTCAAGACCATCCTGGTCAACATAGTGAAACCCTGTCTCTACTAAAAATACAAAAATTAGCCAGGCATGGTGGTGCACATCACATTATACATCTTAAATATGTACAATTTCTGTTTGTCAGTTATACTGTAATAACTCTGGAAAGCAAAAACCAAACAAAAAAAAATAAAGATAGGAAGGTGAGTGGGAAACAAACAAAACCTGGAAGCAAACATATAAACTCAATCCTACTTGATTGTATTTCTGTCTTGGGGGTTGCAGGATGGAGGAGAATGGCATACAAACTTTTAAAACATATTTTAAGTGAAATTCACATAACATAAAATTAGCTGTTAAAGCGTAAAATTCAGTAGCATTTAGTACATTCATCGTGTTGTGCAACCACTACCGACATCTAGTTCCAAAACATTTTCATCACTCCAAAAGAAAACCCTATACCCATAAAGTGATCACTCCTTATCTCCCTCTTACCCCAGTGCCTGGCAAGCATGAATCTGCTGTCTTTATGGATTTAGCAATTCTAGATATTTCCTATAAATAGAATCATATAGTATGTGACTCTTGTGTCTTGCTTCTTTCATTTAGTATACTTAAGATCTCTGAACTCTTTATAGAAGATTCTTTTTTGGGTAGTGAGATGAGTGAAGCAACTCTTAAATTATTAATATTTTATATGTATTATAAGATTGAGCAAATGAGGAACTATGTTAAGGTTGTTAGGAGTCAGGGGCCTTATTGTGGAAGAAGGGTCATACAAATTTGGAATCAGGAAAGGCAAGAAAGAGCCCTGTGGGAATGGACAGGCATTGGGGTAACAGTGTGAACTCATGATTTATGAAATATATTTACTTATGTATGTACATGTATATGTATAGGTGTGTGTGTGTATATATACATCTATGTCTAGGTGTATATACATTCATATATTTCCTAGCTCTATCTGCTGAAAGGACCCAGAAACAGACACCTAAGCAACAATGAGCACTCCCAGCTCATTAGATGAATCTATTGTTACCTTCATACCAAAGCCAGATAAAGACATAACAAGAAAGAAAATTATAGGCAATATCCCTGATAAACATAGATTCAAAAATCCTCAACAAAATACTAGCAAGCCAAATTCAACAGCACATTAACGGGACCATAAATCATGATTAAGTGGAATTTATCCTTGGAATGCAAGAATTGTTCGACATACGCAAATTTGTAAACATAGTATATCATATTAACAGAATTAAGGATAAAAACCATATGATCATCTCAATAGATGCAGAAAAAGCATTTGACTAAATTCAACATTTTTTTGTGATAAAACACTCCAAAGTGTCTGGATCTTGGTTTCTATTACTCCATTAACAGGGAGCAGGGCTCTTTAGAGAAACAGCTGAATCTAGGGCTGAAGAATCCCTGAAACTTCTTCTTAAATCAAAGCAAGAAAGTACTCAAAAAATTGACAAGGGCGTGTCACAAGCACACAGGAACCAGCTTGAAGGGACTCTCAGAGGCCAAATCACGGATTATTCGGACACCAAAATAATTAAGAACAATAATTAGTTATAAATCATTGAAAAAATAGAAAGCCATGAATACATATCCTTGATGGATTCATAAATACTTAGGGAAGAAATTAGGATCTTTGTGCAATGCCAAAAACTGACTCAGAGAGAGTCAGAGGATAGAGTGCAGAGATTAGAAAATAATTTTTCAACCATCATAGTAAAAACAAAAGTCATCAACAGATGATAAACCTAGGAAGACATTTTGATGAACAGCAAGATATTTGTATGACTGTAAAGTAAGTCCCCACAGATTGCTTACTAGCTGAAAGGAAAAATGGTCACTACAAAAAGGAGAAATCCAAGAAACACCTTGACTATGTGATCAAAATTAACTTACCAAGGGGAGGCAGATGAACATCATTTGCTGTGGTTGTGATATGCTAAGAAGGATACAATATCACATTCATATTCCTGATGGGAATGTATAACTGGAATTTAATCAGGAGGAAATATCAGATAGACCCAAAATGAGGAATCATGTTTAAAAAAAAAACACCGTTCTTCAAAAATGTTAATGTTATAAAAGACAAAGTCTGTGAAAATGATCCGTTAAAGCCAACTACAAAGACATAACAATAAAATGTGATACGTAATCCTAAAATGGCTTTTGTAGTGGAGAAGAAATTATTATTGGGTCAGTTGGCAAAATTGAAATACAAATGGTAGCTTGATGAAAACAATGTACAGGTGTCTGTTCTGTAGTTATGTAAGATAACAGGTATATTCTTAAGAAATACACAGCAAAGTATTTAGTGGTAAAGTGCTATGATATTTGTAACTTACTCTCAAATAGTTCTGAAAAGTAATACTTGTGTGTGTGTGTGTGTGTATGTGTGTGTGTGCACATGCATGTGGAGAGAGAAAAGGAGTAGGGAGAGAGTAAATGATAAAGAAAATGGAGTAAAATTTTAACAATAGGTAAATCTGGATAAAGGATATATGAGACTTTTATTATTCTTGCAGCTTTTTTGGTAAGTTGGAAATGATTTTAAATAAAAAGTTAAAAAAATTATTCCATGATTGCCTGACATTTCCATAAAGAACTAGTTTAGCTACATGAAAAATAAGTATTTTTCATTGATTTCTTGACTAGAAACCAAAATATTTTAAATTTGGGAAAATAAAAGTCTTTTAATTCTTGATAGACATCTCTCAAAGGCACAGCCAGGCAACCCTTACCTCTACCTCCTTTTTAATGTTAGGGTGATGTTTCTTTTACCTAAAGGTTTTAAGAATTTCCATTAGCTTAGAAATATTATACTATGATTACTGTATCCTCATGCTTTATTTGGCCTGAGTTAAAATTTTGGCTTTCAACAGGAACAGGCTGAGAAGTTAAAGAGCAACCCTGAGAAGTTAAAGAGCAACCCATTCAGGGTAAATGAACTGGCCTGGGTTCTTTGCAGCCTATAGGTAGCAGCTCTGTGTAAGTATCATTGGTCAATTTGTCTACACATTGATCAATTTGTTGATATCATCAAATAACTGGCTTTTGGTTTTATTGACCTTTGTCTATAGATTTTGTTTTTATTAATGTCTACTTTTTATTACTTCCTTCTGCTTGCTTTGGGTTTAATTTACTTATTTTAAAAAATGTATATTATTTGTCTGAGAACTTGCATCTTTTTAAATGTAGTCATATAATGCTATTGATTTTCCTCTAAGCGCAGCTTTAGTTGCATTCAAAAAATTTGGTACGTTGTATTTGATTTTTCATTCCATTCAAAACATTTTCTAATTACTTTTGAGACTCCCTTTTTGACATGTGTGTTCTCCAGAAATGTGATATTTAGTTTCCAAATATTTGGGGGATTTATCCATATAAGTTTCTGTTATTGATATTTAGTGTGGCTATGTTATGGTCAAATAATATACTATATATAATTTCAATTATTTTAAATTTGGTAAGGTTTGTTTATAAGCCAGAATCTGGTCTATATTTTTTATTTTTATTGAGAGATAATTCACGTACCATTAAGTTAACCATTTAAAAGCATACAGTTCAGTGGTTTTTACTTTATTCACAAGGTTGCACAGCCATTACCTCTATTTAATTCCAGATCATTTTTCACCACCTTTAAAAGAAGCTCTGTACCCATAGCAGTAACACCATTCTCTCCTCCCAGCCCCAAGCAAGTAATTATCTACTTTATCTTTATGGATTTGCATATTTTGGACATTTCATACAAATGAAATCATATAATATGTGGCGTTTTGTTTCTGGCTTTTTTCACTGAGCCTGTTTTCAAGATTTATCCAAAACTTGAAAATGAAGTATTGGTAGTTTATTCCTTCTTATGGCTGAGTAATATTCCATTATATGGATATATGGATATACCACATTTTATTTATCCATTCATCAGTTAAAGGACATTAAGTTGTTTTGTCTTTTTGTATATGATTAGTAATGGCTATAAGCATTCATGTACAAATTTTTGTATGGACATATATTTTCTTTTCTCTTGGGTATATATTTGAGGCTGGAATTACTAAGTTATAGGGTAACTCTATGTTTAGCATATTTAGGAATTGCAAAACTGTTTTCCAAAGCAGATAACATTTTTATTAATACTTGTCATTATCTATCTTTTGAGTCATTCTAATGGGTGTGAAGTGGTATCTCATTGCATGTGTGTGTGTTTACATATGTTTTAAGAGATGGGGTCTCACTGTGTTGCCCAGGCTGGCCTTGAACTCCTGGGCTCAAGCGATTCTCCTACGTCAGCCTCCCAAGTAGTTGGAACTATAGGAGCACCTCACCACATTTGGGTTTATTGTGGTTTTAATATGCATTTCCATCTATGGAAAGTTGAAGTTTGCATATGGAAAGTTGTTGAAGGTCTTTTCATATGCTTATTAGTCACTTGCATGTCTTCTTTGGAGAAATGTCTAAGCAAATCCTTTTCCTACCTAGAATTTAGTAATTGGATCTTTTTTATTATTGAGTTATAAAGGTTCTTTAGATATTCTAGATACTAGATTCTTATCAGATATATGATTTGCAAATGTTTTCTCCTGTTCTGTGTGTTTTTTCACTTTCTTGGTGATGTCCTTTGAAACATAAAAGTTTCTAATTTTTATGTAGTCTCATATATTTATTTTTTCATCAGCTTCTTGTGTTTTAGGTGTCATATCTAAGAAACTATTGCCTAATCCAAGATATGGAGAGTTGCATCTCTGTTTTCTTCTAAGAGTGTTACAGTTTTAGCTCTTGCTTTTAGGTCCTTGTTTCATTTTGGGTTATTTTTGCGTATGGTGTGAGGTAGGGGTCCAAGTTCATTATTTTGCATGTGAAAATCCAGTTGTCTGAGCACTACATTTTGAAAAGACCATTCTTTTTCTCCATTAAATTGTCTTGGCACTCTTGCTGAAAATCAGTTGTCCATAGATGTGAAAGTTTATTTATGGATTCTCAATTTTATTCCATTAATCTATATGTCTCTTCTTATGCCAGAAACATAGTGTCTTAATTACTGTAGATTTGTAGCAAATTTGGAAATCAGGAAGCGTGAGTTCACCAACTTCTTCTTCTTTTTCAATATTATTTTAGCTATTCCTTGTTCATTGCATTTCTATATACATTTTAGGATCACTTATAAATTTCTAACAAAAAGATAGTTGAAATTTTGATAAGAATTATATTGAATCCATAGATCAATTTGGTAGGCACTATCATCTAGCAATATTAAGTCTTTCAATATATGAACACAGGTTGTCTTTCCAGTTTGGTATCTTGATGAATATTCTTTTGTTCTTGAAAAGAGTATGTATTTTGCTATTGTTGATGGAGTGTTCTATAAATGTTAATTTGGTTGACAGTTTTTTCAGGACCTTTATATATGATTACCCTGAAAGGAGTGTTGAACTCATCATTGTGAATTTGTTTATTTCTTTTTTTAAATATATCAATTTTTGCTTAATGTATTTTGAAGATCTTTAATGTGCATATACATTTAGGATTTTTGCATTTTCTTTCTTTCTTTCTTTTTTTTTTTTTTTTTGAGACAGGATCTCTTTCTGTTGCCCAGGCTAGAGTGCAGTGGCATAATCACAGCTCACAGCAGCCTTTACCTTCCAGGTTCAAACAATCTTCCCATCTTGGCCCCCTGAGTAGCTAAGACCACAGGGATGCATCATCATGCCTGGCTAATTTTTAAATTTTTTGTAGAGATGGGAGTTTTCCTATGTTGCCCTTGTCTCAAACCCCTGAGTTCAAGCAATCCTCCCATTTCTGCCTCCCAAGGTGATGGGATTATAGGTGTGAGCCACCATGTCCTGCCTGTATTTTCTTAATGTATGTAATCTTCTATTATTATGTAGTATCTCTCTTTATCTTGAAATTTTTGCTCTGAAGTTGGCTTTGATATTAATATAGCCCCACTGGATTTATTTTGATGAATATTTGCATCATATATCTTTTTTTCATCCTTTTACTTTTTTTTTTTTTTTTTTTTTGAGACAGAGTCTTGCTCTGTCGCCAGGGTGGAGTAGAGTGGCATGATCTCAGCTTACCGCAACCTCCTCCTCCTGGGTTCAGGTGATTCTTCTGCCTCAGTCTCCCAAGTAGCTGGGATTACAGGCACACACCACCACGCCTAGCTAATTTTTGTATTTTTTCTTTTCAGTAGAGATGGGGTTTCACCATGTTGGGCATGATGGTCTAGATCTCCTGATCTCATGATCTGCCCGCCTCAGCCTCCCAAAGTGCTGGGATTACAGGCGTGAGCCACTGCGCCTGGCTTCATCCTTTTTACTTTTAACCTATCTATATCATTATATTTAAATTGGGCTGCTTGTAGATAGCATGTGGTTGAGTCTCATTTTATTTATCTAATCTGATGGTCTCTGTCTTTTTATTAGTGGGTTTAGACCATTTCATTTTAATGTAATTATTTGTATGGTTGAGTTTAGGTTTACATTTTATTATTTGTTTTCTGTGTGTCACTTCTGTTCTTCATTCTTCTGTTCTCTCTTTCTTGTCTTTTTTGGATTATTCAATTACTTTTATTTATATTTACTTTTCATTTTCATATTGATTTTTTTTGGTTATAATCTTTGTATTATTTTTCTACAGGCTGATCTAGGGATTGCAATACATACCTTAACCTTTCATAGTCTTCTTAGAGTTAATGTTTTACCACTTCAAATAAAATGTAGATTGGTAAACAGTATGGATGTTCCTCAAAAAGTTAAAAATAAAAATATTGTATGCCCAGCAGTCCCACTCTTGTGTAAATATCCAAAAGAAACAAAATCAATATCTTAAAGAGATGTCTGCACCCCCAAGTTTATTGCAGCATTTTTCAGAATGGCCAAGATATAGAAATAATCTAAGTATCTGCCAACATGTGACTGGATAAAGAAAATATGAGATACACACACACACATGAGGGGGTCTTCAAGAAGTTCATGAAAAATGCATGTTATGAAAAAAACTATGTATGGTTTTCAAAGCTTTTTGCACCAAAAGAAACCTGTACTAGTTTGTTATAACATGTCTGAACAAGATCTAGTTTGAGATACTAATTTGTTATAACATGTCTGAACAAGATCTAGTTTGAGGTACTAAGTTTCAAAAGGACATCCATTTGAAAAAAGCTTCTATTAGAGCAACATGAATTTAGCTAAAATTGGAGCAAGAAGAAACATCAAATTTATGGTGAAGCTTGGGTGGAAGAATTGTTAAATCACTGATGCTTTACAAAAAGTTTAAGGGGACAATGCCCCAGAGAAATCAGCAATTTGCAAATGGATAAGTCACTTTAAGAAGGGATGAGATGGTGTTAAAGATGAAGCCCACACTGGCAGACCATACTCATCAATTTGCAAGGAAAAAATTCATTTTGTTTGTGCCCTAACTGAAGAGGACCTATGAGTAACAGCAGAAACAATATTTACTACCATAGACATCTCATTTGGTTCAGCTTACATAATTCTGACTGAAAAATTAAAGTTGAGCAAACTTTCTATTTGATGGGTGTCAAAGATCAGCTGTGCCTAGATCAGTTACAGACAAGAGCAGAGCTTTCAATAGAAATTGTAAACAAGTGGGATCAAGATCCTGAAGGATTTTTTTTCCCAAAGAGTTGTAACAGGAGATGAAACATGGCCTTACCAGTATGATTCTGAAGACAAAGAACAATCGAAGCAATGGCTACCAAGAAGTGGAAGTGGTCCAATCAAAGTAAAAGTGGGATGGTTAAGAGCAAAGGTCATGGCAACAGTGTTTTTGGGGATACTCAAGGCATTTTGCTGGTTAACTTTCTGGAGGGACAAAGAATGATAACATCTGCTTATTATGAGACTGTTTTGAGAAAGTTAACCAAAGCTTTAGCGGAATAAATGTCTGAAAAAACTTCACCAGAAAGTCCTTCTCCACCACAATAATGGGCCTGCTCTTTTCTCTAATCAAGGTCAATTTTGTTAGTTTCTATGGGAAATCAGTAGGCATCCACCTGAGCTTCCTACTTTGGTTCCTATTGATGTGTTTTTGTTTCCTTTTAAGTCTTTTGTTTTTCTTTTAAATCTTTAAAGGCACCCAGCTTTTTTTAAGTTAATAATGTAAAAAAAAACCAAAAACAAAAACCAAAAAAACAAAAAACCTACATTGATGTGCTTAAATTTCCGGGACCCTTAGTTTTTTAGGGATGAACTAATCAGCTGGTATTATTGCTTACAAAAATGTCTACTTCGATGGAGTTTATGTTGAGAAATAAACCTACATTTTTTATTTTTATCTTTTAATTCAATTTTACATGACTTTTTGAAGTCCCCTCATGTGTGTGTGTGTGTGTGTGTGTGTGTGTGTGTGCATATAAAATGGGATATTATTCTGCCTTAAAAAAGAAGGAAATCCTGCCATAGGATTCACCTTGAGGGCATTATGCTAACTTAAGCGAGACCCAGAAAGTCAAATACTATATGATCTCACTTATATGTGCAATCTTTTTTGTTTTTTGAGATAGGGTCTTGCTCTGTCATGTAGGCTAAAGTGCAGTGGCATGATCTTGACTCACTGCAACCTCGGCCTCCCAGGTTCAAGCGATTCCTGCCTCAGCCTCCCGAGGAGCCGGGACTAAAGGCATGTGCCACTGTGCCCAGCCAATTTTTTGTATTTTTTTGTAGAGACGGGGTTTTGCCATGTTGGCAAGGCTGGTCTCGAACTCTTAGCCCCAAGAAACCTACCTGCCTCGGCCTCCCAAAGTTCTGGGGTTACAGGCATGAGCCATGGTGCCTGGCCTTATATGTACAATTTAAAAAAGTTAAACTTGCCAGGCACAGTGGCTTATCCTTATAATTCTAGTACTTTGGGAGGCTGAGGCAGGTGGATTACTTAAGCTCAGGAGTTCCAGACCAGCCTGGGCAAGATGGCAAAACTCTGTCTCTACAAAAATTCCAAAAACGTAGGCAGGCATGGTGGTGTGTGCCTGTAGTCCTGGCTACCCAGGGGGCTGAGGTGGGAGGATTGCTTGAGCCTAGGAGGTCAAGGCTGCAGTGAGCTGTGATTGTGCCACTGCACTCCTGCCTGTGTGACAGAGTGACCCTATCTAAAACAAAAAATAAAAATAAAAAAGTTAAACTCATAAAAGCAGAGATCAGAATTGTGTTTGCCAGGTGACATCAGCAATATGGCTAACTCGAGATGGCTGGTGCTCATTCTCCTCAAAAGAAAGGACCAAGACAATGAATAAACAGTTAAGATTTGACTGGAGTGCTGAAGGGACAGTGCCGGAGTGCAGTGGGAAAGTGGAGATGCATCTCCAGGAGGGCAGCATGGAGGCGTGTGGATTCTGCAGCCCATCTCTCTCCCAGATCATATCTGCCCAGAGTCAGGAGGGACTTCACATTTTGGGGAAAAGGTAAGCAGAAGATCCGATTCCCACTAGTCCCCATTGCCAAATACCTATAGTCCTTACTGCAGAAGGATCCCACAGTCCTTCCAAGTCCTGAATCCAGTTTGGAGAGCTGCCAGGAATTTGCACAGCTGTATTATCCAAATAGGGTGCCCTCCACATCCCTCATCCACCACCTGTGAGCCAAGCTCCTGTAGCATAGCAGAATCTTGAGACCAGAGCCACCTCTGGAATGCACCCTGCTCTGAGGGCTAGTAGTGACTACACCTCTCCATCTTCATTCCACCAAACCCACACATGGATGAATACCAGTGTGCCTGGAGCCCAGGACCCAGATTGGCTGTAACTCTGGTCATGAACAACCCCTATTACTGCACTTCCAGCTGGAGCAATAGTCTGGCAGCCCTGCCCAAGACAAACTCACTCTTGAGCCAGTCAAACCACTGTGTGCCCATCCCCAAGTGGGAGAGACCCCTGAGCCTCTGAACAGATGCTATGTTCGTGGGGCTGTGGAGCAGCTACATGTTCATGCTCAAGACCTGAGAAACAGCCTGAAGTACCCCATTTGGCAGACACTCCCCAGGCATGGCTGAGTAGCATTGTACCCACGTGCCGCACCTGAGAAACAGCCCTGGAGGGCTGCTCCTGGTGGGCATACCCCTGAACGGGCTGAACAGCCTTGCACTCATGCTCCAGACTGAGAAACAGCCCTGTAGGCCACCCCTGGTGGGCATACCCTAGGGCCATTTAAGCAGCCCTGTACCTGCATACTAGGCCTGAGACATAGCCCCATGGGTCACCCCTGCAGAAACACCCCCAGGGTGTTTCCCTCACCCTTTTCCTTCTCTATACTTCTGGAATACCCATATACTTAGGGAACACCCATAATATGAGTATTTGTTTGCTTAATGATGTCCCATAAATCATGCAGACTTTCTTCATTCTTTTTAATTCTTTTTCTCTTTTTGTCTGTCTGTGTTATTTCAAAAGACTTGTCTTCAAGTTCAGAGATTCTTTCTTCTGCTTGGTCTAGTGTTGCTAAAATTCTTGGTTTTTTTTTATTTCATTGAATTCTTCAGCTCTAGGATTTCTGTTTGGTTCTTTTTGCACACACACGTGTATGTATATATATTATATGTACACATACATACATATATACACATACATACATGTATATATATAATTTCTCATTTGAATCGTGAATTGTTTTTCTGATTTCAGTTAACTATCTGTTTTCCCTTATATCTCACTGAGTTTCCTTAAGTATTAATATTTGAAATTATTTTTCTGGCATTTCACATATTTCCTTATGATTGGGATCTGTTACTGGAGAATTATTGTTTTCCTTTGGAGGTGTCATGTTTCCTTGCTTTTACATGTGTGATGTGTCTGTTCCTACAGTGATTTCTATGCATCTGGTGGAAGAGTCACTTCTTCCGATTTTATGGAGTAGGTTTTGAAGGGAAATACTTATTCATATGAATGGGTCATAGAGTGTTGGTTTGGTTGGGATGTGTTGCCCTTGCTTCTAGGTGGATGCAGTAGTGTAGTCTCCATGTAGTTTCTTCATCTGTAATACACACTACTGATATTTATGAATGTCTCAGTGGCCTAGGCTGAGAATTTGTGGGGGTAGTGCCAGAGTGGGTTGCTGGGTTGTTTCTCACATTGGGAGAATGTGTATGTGTGTGTGCGCACATGGTGCATTGGCCAACTTGGGTTCTGACTTGCTGAGATTGGAGCTGATACTCTGGCCAGGAGCTCAGGCACATGGTTGTTCAGTCAGCCTGGGGCATGCCTGCCAGGAGTGGGCCATGGAGCTGTTTCTCAGGCCCAGGATGCAGGCACACTGCTGCTCAACTTGTGGGGTGTGTCTGCTGGGGCAGCCCAAGAGGCTGTTTCTCAGGCTCAGGATATGGTCACATGGCTTGTCAGCTGGCCTGTGGGTGTGTCTGCTGAGGGGGTGCCCATGGGGCTATTTCTGAGGTTTGGGATTTTGGTCCAAGGCTATCAGGCATCCCATGGAAGGGTCATGCCTATCAGTGGCATCCTACGGAAGAGGGGCTGAAAACTTGGGAGACAGATGAACATCCAGGTCCAGGAAGCTCAAAGAACCCCAAATACATTCAACCCGAATAGGTCCTCTCTGAGGCACATTATAGTCAAACTGTCAAAGGTCAAAGATAAAGAATTCTAAAGACAGCAAAATAAAAGCATCAAGTCATATATAAAAGAATCCACATTGGGCTAACAGCAGATTTCTCAGCAGAAACCTTACAGGCCAAGAGAGAATGGGATGATATATTCAAAACGAAACTGCCAGTGAAGAATATTATGCCCAGCAAAGCTACCTTTCAAGCAAGAAGAAGAAATAAAATTTTCCACAGAGAAGCAAAAACTAAGAAAATTCATCACCACTAGACCAGCCTTACAAGACATACTCAAAGGATACTTGCACCTGAAAGTGAAAAGGCTATAACCACCATCATGAAAACATGGAAAAGTATAAAACTCACTGGTAGAGCCAGCACAAAAAGGAGAGACAGGAAGTAAACCTTATTACTATGGATATCTCCCGGCCACAAAAATAAACAATAAAAGAGGAAGTAGGGAACAAAGAATACACAAAACAACCAGAAAACAGTCAATAAATGACAGGGCCAGGCAGGGTGGCTTATGCCTGTAATCCCAGCACTTTGGGAGGCCGAGGCAGGCGGATCATTTGAGGCCAGGAGTTCAAGACCAGCCTGGCCAACATAGTGAAACCATGTCTCTATTAAAAAATACAAAAATTAGCCAGGTGTGGTGGCACATGCCTATAATCCTAGCTACTTGGGAGGCCGAGGCAGAAGACTCTCTTGAACCTGGGAGGTGGAGGTTGCAATGAGCCAAGATCTCACCACTGCACTCTAGCCTGGGTGACAGAGCAAGACTCAGTCTCTAAAATAAAATAAAGTAAAATAAAATGACAGGAGTAAGTTCTCACCTATCAGTAGTAACATTGAATGTAAATGGATTAAATATCCCATTTAAAACATATAAACAGACTGAATGCATAAAATTTTAAAAAAGACATAACTATATGTTGCTTATAAGGAACTCACCTTAACTGTAAAGACACACATAGACTGAAAGTGAAGAGGTGTGAAAATATACTCTTCACAAACAGAAACCAAAATTGAGCAGGATTAGATACACTTATATCAGACAAAATAGATTTCAAGTCAAAAACTGTAAAAAGAGACAAAGGACATTATATAATAATAATGGGGTCAATTCTGCAAGAAAATATAATTGTAAATATATATGCACCCAGTAAGAGAGCACCCAGATACATAAAGCAAATATTTGATTTAAAGGGAGAGATAGACCCCCAATACAATGATAGTTGAGGAATTCAACACCCCATTCTCAGCATTTTACAGATCATCTGGACAGAAAGCCAATAAAGAAACATCAAATTTAAATTATACCATAGACCAAATAGACCTAACAGACATTTATAGAACATTTCACCCAACAGCTGCAGAATACACATTCTTTTCTTCAGCACATGGAACATTCTCTAGGATTGACCATATGTTAGGATACAAAAGAAGTCTAAGCAAATTAGAAAACACTGAAATCACATCAACTGTCTTATCTGACCACAATGTTATAAGAGAAACATTAGAAACTATGTGAACACATGGAAATTAAATACCATGCTCCTGAACAACCAATGGGTGAAAGAAGAAATTAAGAAGGAAATTGAATAATTCCTTTAAACAAATGAAAATAGAAACACAACATACCAAAACCAATGGGACACAGCAAAGGCAGTATTAAGAGGCAAGTATATAGCAATAAATGCCTACACCAAAAAATGAGAATAATTTCAAATAAACAATCTAAAGATGAATCTCAAAAACTAGAAAAGCTAGAACAAGCCAACCCCACTATTAGAAGAAGAAAAGAATAAAAAAGTTTTGAGCAGAAGTAAATACAATTGGGTCTAGAAAAACAATACAAAAGGTCAGTGAAATGAATAAACAAATCATTAGCTGGACTAAAAAAAAAAAACAGAGAGAAGATCCAAATAAATAAAACTAGAAATAAAAAAGGAGATGTCACAACAGACAACACAGAAATACAAAGGATCATTAGAGGCTACTACAAACAACTATATAACAATAAATTCAAAAGCCTAGAGGAAATGGATAAATTCTTGGACACACACAGCTTACCAAGATTGAACCAAGAAGAAGTAGAAAACTTGAACATACCAATAAGTAATGATATCGACTCACTAATACAAAGTGTCCCCCCCCAAAAAGTCCAGGACTGCATTTGATTTACTGCTGACTTCTACCAAACCTTTACAGAACAATTAATACAAATTTTCTCAAACTCTTCCAAAAAATTGAAACAGAGGGAATTCTTCCTAAGCCTGCATAACCCTGATACCAAAACTAGACAAGAACATAACAAATAAAGAAAACTAGGCTGGGTACGGTGGCTCACACCTGTAATCCCAAAACTTTGGTGGGCTGAGCTGGGTGATCACTTGAGGTCAGGAGTTCAAGACAAGCCTGGCCAACATGGTGAAACCCCAACTCCATTAAAAATACAAAAATTAGCTGGGTGTGGTGGTGCACACCTGTAATCCCAGCTATTTGAGAGGCTGAGGCAGGAGGATCACTTGAATCCAGGCGGTGGAAGTTGCAGTGAGCAGAGATCACACTCCTGCAATCCAGCCTGGGTGATAGAGTGAGACTCCATCTCAAAATAAATAAATAAATAAATAAAACAATAAAACTACAGGTCAATGATGAACATGGATGCAAAGATTCTCAACAAAATACTAGCTAACCAATCCAACAACACATCAAAATGATAATACATTATGATTAAGTGATGATATATCATGATTAATCATCTGCACATTCCTGGGAAGTATCCAGGAGTACACAGATTTTCCAACATGTACAGATCAATAAATGTCACATATTGCATCAGTAGAATGAAGGACAAAAACCATATATGATCATCTCAATAGATGCAGAAAAAGCATTTGATAAAATTCAACATCTCTTCATGATTAAAAACTCTCAATAAATTTGATATAGAAAAAAAGTACCTCAACATAATAAAAGGCCAATATGACAAACACTATACTGAACAGGAAAGGCTGAAAGCTTCTCCTCTAACAACTGGAACAAGAGAGGAACACCAATTCTCACCACTCTTATTCACCATAGTACTGAAAGCCCTAGTCAGAGCAAATTAGGTAAGAGATAGAAATAAAGGGCATCCAAATTGGAAAGGAGAAAGCAAAATAGTTCCTGTTTGCAGACAACATAATTTTACATGTAAAAAAAACCTAAAGATTCTACAAAAAAGTTCTTAGAACTAATAAGCAAATTGAGTTAAGTTGCAGATACAAAATCAATGTACAAAAAATCAGTAGGGTTTCTGTACATAAACAATGAACTAGCTGAAAAAAAATCAAGAATGCAATCACATTTACAATAACTACCAAATAAATTCAATCGAGGGGAAAGATCTTCAAAAGGAAAGCTACAAAGCACAGAAGAAAGAAATAGAAGATACAAGCAAATGAAAAGACATCCCATGCCCATAGATTAGAAGAATTAATACTGTTAAAATGAACATACTACCCAAAGCAATCCACAGATTCAATACAATTCCTATAAAAATACCAATGACATTCTTCACAGAAGTGGGAAAAAATTCCTAAAATTTGTATGGAACCACAAAAGACCCAGAATAGCCAAAGCAATCCTGAAGAAAAAAGAAAAGTTGGAGGCATCACACTACCAGACTTCAAAATATGCTACAAAGCTGTAGTAACCAAAATGGCATTGAACTAGCATAAGAACAGACAAAGACCAATGCATGAAATAGACAACCCAGAAATTAATTCATATACCTACAGCCAACTGATTTTTGACACTGGAGAAAGGACAGTCTCTTCAATAAATGGTTCTGGGAAAACTGAACATCCATATCCCCCAGCTATTACACTATGTAAAAATCAACTCAAAATGGATCAAAGACCGAAATGTAAGAGCTGAAACTATAAAAGTACTGGGAGAAAACAGGGGAAATACTTGAGGACATTTGTGTTAGAAAATATGTTATGAACAAGACTTCAAAAGCACAGGCAACAAAACCAAAAATAAACAAATGGGGATTATATCAAACTAAAAAGCTTCTGCATAGCAAAGGAAACAATCAACAGAGTCAAAAAGCAGCCTATGGAATGAGAGAAAATATTAGTAAACTATTCTTCTGACTTGGAATTAATACCCATAATATACAAGGAACTCAAACATCTCACTAGCCAAAAAAATAAAAAATAAAAAAATAAACAATCTTACCATTTATTTGATGAAAAAATGGGCAAGTAATCTCAACAGTCATTTCTAGACAGAAGGCATATATATGGCCAACAGAGAAATATTAAAAAATGCTCAACATCACTAATCATTAGGGAAATGCAAATCAAAATCACAATGAAGTATCATCTTACCCCTGTTAGGATGGCTGTTATCAAAAAGACAAAAAATAACAAATGCTGGTGAGAATGCAGAGAAAGGGACACTCTTGATGGGAATGTAAACTTGTCTAGCCGTTATGGAGAACAGTATGAAGGTTCCTCAAAAAACTGCAAATAGAACTACCATACGATTCAGCAATCCCACTACTGGGCATTTATCCAAAGGAAAGGAAATCAGTATATTGAAGAGATGTCTGCACCCCCATGTTTACTGCAGCACTGTTCACAATAGCCAAGATATAGAATCAACCTAGATGTCTAACAACAGTTGAATGGAGAAAGAGAATGTGGTATATATACACAATGAAATACTATTCAGCTATAAAAAAGAATGAAATCCTGTCATTTGCAGCAACAGGCATGGAGCTGAAGGACATTATGTTAAGTGAAATAACCCAGGAAAAGAAAGTGAACACGGTGTGTTTTCATTCATATGTGGTAGCTAAAAAAAAGTTGATCTTGGCTGGGCGCGGTGGCTCATGCCTGTAATCCCAGCACTTTGGGAGGCTGAGGCGGACGGATCACCAAGTCAGGAGTTCGAGACCAGCCTGGCCAATGTGGTGAAACCCTGTCTCTAATAAAAATACAAAAATTAGCCAAGTGTGGTGGCACACGCCTGTAGTCCCACTTACTTGGGAGGCTGAGGTGGGAGAATCGCTTGAACCTGGGAGGCAGAGGTTGCAGTGAGCCAAGACCACACCATTGCACTCCAGCCTGGGTGACAGAGACTCCATCTCACAAACACACAAAAAAGGTGATCTCATAGAAATAAAATGTAGAGCAGAAGATACTAGAGGGTGGGAAGGATAGGGGAAATAAAGGGGTAGAGAGAGATTTGTTAAAGGACAAAAAATTACAACTAGATAGGAGGAATAAGTTCTAGTGTTCTATATTCTATACCATTGTAGGATGACTGTAGTTAACAATAGTGCATAGTTTCAAATAGCTGGAAGGAGGATATTGAATGTCCCCAACACAAAGAAATGATAAATGTTTGAGATGACAGATATGCTGATTACCCTGATCTGATCTGTATACATCATATGTATGGAAACATCATTATGTACCCCATATATGGGTACAATTATTATGTGTCAATTTTAAAAAAGTATAAATAAAGAACTGTAGTTACCGGGAACTGGGGAGTAGGGAAATGGGGAGATGTTAGTCAAAGGGTACAAAGATTCAGTTATTCAGAATGAATAATTTCTGGGTATCTAATGTACAATATGATGACCATAGCTAATACTGTATACTTGAAATTTGCTAAGATAGTTATCTTAAGTGTTCTCACTACACAAAAGAATTGTAACTATGTGAGTTGATAGATATGTTGATTGGCTTGATTGTGATTCTCATTTTACAATGTATATGTATGTCAAAATCATATTGTACACTTAAATATTTACAATTTTTATTTGTCATGTATACCTCAATAAAGCTGGAAAAATTAAAATGTAGAAAACTTATAAGTATATAAATTGCTTTACACTGTCCATACTATAATTGTCATATATGTTACATCTGTATGCATTGAAAGCCCTACCAGATGTAGTAATTTTGATCTTAAAATCAATCATATTTTAAAGAACTCATAAGGAAAAAATATATTTACCCTCGTTATAGATACCCAAGTGTTGGTTGAATTGTGCCCTTCAAAAAATAGATATGTTGGAGTCCTAACCCCCAGTACCTCAGAATGTGCTTATTTGGGGATAAGGGCTTTATAGAGGTAATCAAGTTAAAATGAGGTCTTTAGGAAGGCCTCTGTCCAATATGAAATAGGAAAAATTTGGGCACAAAGATACAAGCACAGGGAGAACGCCATGTGAAGACGAAGGCAGAGATCGGGGGGATGCATCTCCGCTGACACCTTGATCTTAGACTTCTAGCCTCCAGAATGATGAGACAAACATTTTCTATTGCTTACGAAACCCAGTGTGTGGTACTTTGTTATGGCAGCCTTAGCCAATGAGTATGCTAAATATTTCCCATTTCTGTTACTCCCTCATTCCTGAGGTCTCAAGCTTCCCTCTTATTTTTCCCTTCAGACTGAGCAACTTCCTTTAGCGTTTCTATTGATTTATCTTCAGATTCACTGAATTTTTCCTCTGTCTTCTCTGTTTTTGCTACTGAGCCTGTAATGGGTTGAATAGTGTTCCCCACAAACTCATGTTGAACCAGAGCCTTAGAATATGACTTTATTTGGAAATAGGATCTTTGCAGATGTAATTAGTTACGGATCTCAAGATGAAATCATCCTGGATTTAGGGTGGGTTCTACATCCAGTGACTTTTTGTCTTTATAAGGAAAGAAGAGGGAGATTTGGATAGGAAAAGCATAGAAGGAAGAAGGTCATGTAAAGATGGAGACAGATATTGGACTGATGCTGCCACAAGCCAAGGAATGCAAAAAGCCACAAGGAGCTGGAAGAGGGAAGGAAGAATTCTGCCTTAGAACTTTCGAAGGGCATGTGACCCCACGATACCTTGATTTCAGACTTCTAGCCTCCAAGGCTGTGGGAGAATATGTGTCTATTATTTTAAGCCACTCAGTTTGTGGTAATTTGTTACAGCATCCCTAGGAAACCCATACAGAGCCTTTCCAGTGAGATTTAATTTTTTGAATGAATTTTTTAGTTTTAAGATTTGGCATTCAGTTCTTCTTTAGCATGTCTATTTCAGAGAACTTCTATCTTTTAAATTACTTAATGAATACTTACCTTTACCTCTTGCAACCTGGTTATAATAGTTACTTTAAACTCTGTCAGATAATTAATTCTAACATCTCAGGTTAAACATCTGTTCATCATTTCTCCCTTCCGAGCATTTAACTGGATCTTTGTATGTTGAGCAATTCTGGATTCTGTCTTGGACATTATGAGTATTACTCTTGGTCCTGTGAAAATCTGTTTGGTTTATATTCACAGGAAATCAACCTAGTAGTTGGTTTCAAATCACAGGTCTCATCTCCCCTTCTGTAACCAGTGTTTTGATGCTGGGGGTATGAACCTTGGCAGGATCCTGCCTGCCATTGGTCACACGCATGCACAGGTCACAGGTGGGCCTGGGACTTACACCTGATCAGACACAAGGCTTAGAGGATTCCCTTCTCCAGCTCTTTTCTCTTTGGGTTCCCGTATGTAATCTTGGTCTCCCAGGGACCCATTGTCCCATTCCTCTGGACAGAAAGATAGGTTTCTTTTAGAGTTTGAGTTACCCATGATCCTGCCACCAGTTCTGCATGACTGATTCAGTCCCTGGGCAGAGTGGTAAGGTAAAAGAGCAAAAAAAAAAAAAAGACAGTAAGAGTCCTGAAATCCCTCCCCGGCTCTGCCCTTTAGAGCACAGGGTCTTTCTTTCCCTGTTCCTACTGCCAGAAAAGACCTTTTTTTTCCTCCTCAAAGTTGTAGCTGCCTATACGGCTACTGCACATTTCCCTATTTGGGGCCACTCTAGTGGCAGGATGAGGAGAATAAAAACAAGACAAATAAGAAAAAATGTTCAGAGAGTTTCTCCACATTTCCTAGCTCACAGTGGACATCTCCACCATTCTCTGTCAAAAGAGGGAGCTTCACCCTCTGAGTTGCTCATACCGGCTGCGGTGCTCAGTTCCACAACTGAGGCCTTCCGTGGATCAAACGTGAGAGACAAAAGAGGAAAAAAATCAATAGGAAACTCTCTCATGAGGCTTTCTTCCTCAATTTTTGTTTTCCCTTCCCACTCTCCCTGTTACTGTCTGCCTTTCAGATAGCTGCTTTTTGAATTTTCCAGATGTTTTAGTTGTGCTGTTTAGTCGGACCAAGAGGCTGTAATAGACTTGCTCCATCTTGCTTGGCATCGGGAGTGGGTCTATCTTTTAAAATTTCTTTTGTTTATCTTTCATTTCTACATGATTGGACAAAGGGGCGCTTCAAAGTCTTGAGTTTAAGCCACGCACAGTGGCGTAGGCCTGTAGACCCAGCTACCTGGGAGGATTGCTTGAGGCCCAGGAGTTTGAGGCCAGCCTGGGCCACATAGCAAGTCTCCATCTCTAAGAAAAGAAGAAGCATAAACTTAGAGTGCCATCATCAACTGAAAATATTTGGTGCTTAAAACCAAAACTGTTATTTAATTTTTTTGAATGTATGTAACACTAACAGAAAAGATTCCTCTCAAAGACTTTGCAGTGTATAGAAGTTATTGGAAGTTATGTTTTGATGATTATATGATCATTGTCTAGCATGGAATCTGGTGTATTGAAGATGAATACTATTTTTATGAAGTTAAGGCTCTAGCATTCATTCTGGTCAAATATTCTGGTTGCACAAAATAGAAAACAACTCCAAGAGACTGAAGTAAAAGGGGAAGTAGTTGTGTGGGCTCTGAAATCTCATGGAATCCAAGAAAAAGAAGCAAGAGGTTCATCTCAACTTCCTAGCAACAACATTTGGAATTTGGAGTGCTAGGAGAAACCAAGGCAGCTTCTTTCCCATATATATATATATATATATATATATATATATATATATATAATTTTTTTTTGGTGGGGAGGCTTGCATGATTCCTTACATTTATTACTCTCTATTTGCTTAATCCTCTTTCCTTTCTCCACAAAGTTATCAGCTTCTTAGTGACAGTACTGAGTCACTGCATCCATCTTGCCCAAAGCCAGCTCTGCCTCAGGTTAAAATAAATTTCATTTATGTGAATCAATCCATTTTCTGTTATATTTTAGGCACTTTGGGTTGGCTCGAATTGCAGAAGAAATCACCCTAAAATACCATTCGCCTCTTTATCCTATTTAAGGTTCCATCAGCTTTGAGATTCCAACTCTCTTCTCTTTCTCTAGATTTATTTTTTTATTTTTTATTTTATTTATTTTTTTGAGACAGAGTCTTGCTCTGTTGCCCAGAATGGAGTGCAGTGGTGCAATCTTGGCTCACTGCAACCTTCGCCTCCCAGGTTCAAGTAATCCTCCTGCCTCAGCCTCTTGAGTAGCTGGGATTACAGGTGCACGCCACCTTTCCCGGCTAATTTTTGTATTTTTAGTAGAGAAAGGGTTTCACCATGTTGGCCAGGCTGGTCTGAGCACCAATTAAACCCAACACTGTCTTATGTATTTTCCATGTATTCACACATTTAATCTTTGAGGGTATGCATGAGGTATGTGAAATCATTTTCCCCTTTTTCCATATGAGGAAACTGAAGTCTAGAGAAGTTAAGTACATATAGTTATGAAATGGCAGAAGCAGGACCAGAACTCAGGTTTCTCTTACTCTAAAGCCTAAATTCTTAACGACTTCACTTGAATGCCTCCCAGAAACTATCAGGCCGTGGTCCTTTTACCAAGGAAGAGTTTGTGCTTCGTGTTATCAATTAGGAAGAATGGGGAAAAAAAGATCATTTCCAGGGAGCAGTGAGAGCCAGACCATCTCTTAAATATGTCTGTGTGCGTGTGTGTGTGTGTGTGTGTGTGCGCATGGGTGTATATGCTTCAGGCGTGGCGTCTCCATGGTTTCTTTGAGTAAATGTGAAAGGTGATTTACCTTACCTAATTATATTAACGGAATATTAGCTTAAGAGTTATTAATGTTGGTGACAAATATCTCCTTCATACCCAGTGGCTCTTAGCTCACCTGTTATACCTGAGAACAAGTAAGCATTGCTCACCATAACTGTTTCAAGGTTTGCTTTTGCTCATGCTTCTGGACAAAGCAGACGAGATAATTCACCTGGATGTGGTGGAAAAGGTCACTGCTTTGTGAGGACTGACTTGGAAGACTGTGGTAGGTGATGTTAAACTTTGTGTGTACACACAAGCTCTCAAAAGTCACATTGTAGTGGCAACACAAACATGCCCTGCAGGGTGCACACCAGCGAAGAGCCAGCTGGGAGCCCAATCTTTCTTGGCATCCTCAAGGCTGAGTTGATCCTAGTACCAACTGCTGTCTTTTTGGTATTGGCCAGAAGCCCTTGCAGAGATAGAAAACACCTGGCTTAATTTTCCAGGCTGCGGCAGGATGGGTTAGCATGTTAGAAAGAGATAAAGGCGATGGCAGGACTCATCGCTTGTTTTTGTGAATACAGCAAGACTGATCCAGCAGTCAAATGATGAACATAGTAGGTGGTGAATAAGGCAGCTCCTTACAGCACTCCTGGAGTTGATGCTTTTCTTTTGGCTTCCATTAACCTTCAATAACGATGGGATTCCCAAGGGCTTCAGCACAGGTACAAAGAAGTGGAGGAATTAAGTAATAGCTTAGAGGAAGCATTAGAGTTTTCCCTACTGACTCCCTGCTTCCCCCTTGTCAGCAATACAGTGAGTTGACAGATGTTTGTAGCTTACTGCAGCATTTGGTTCCAGCTGTGCGCACGGCATGAGTAGTAGCGGGAACATTGCGTTCCCCACCTGTTCATCATGTTCAGACTAGCGAGTGTGTGTTTAAGTTCAGGCTGTGTCGGGGGCAGGGGTGGGTGGGGGGGGGTGGCCTGTGTTTATGTGTGTGTGTGACCAAATTGCTTCTATCTGTGAGGATTTTGTCACAGCCTAGGAGTCCAGGCTAAATGAGTCATGTTTTCTTTTTCTTAGACAGTCAAGTCTTTTTTTTCAAAAAGTAAGCAATTAATATTCTCTCCCAGCCAGCTCCCTCACTTTTGTTAGATGAAGTCACCATCAGAGATATAGAAGCCAAGACAAATTTTGGTATTGCCTGATACTTTAATTTCAGATATAACATGAGGACAGATGATTTATCTTAAGAAGCTTTCTTTTATTGGTAAATTACCTAGCTGATAGTTATAAATTTATCTTCCTCTACTTACATATTCCTTTTAGGAAAAAAGAGAATGAGAGAATCCTATACTTACATCCTTGAACTAGTTAAGCTACCTCAACTATTAAGAAATCCTGATTTTGGAATAAAATGCTAGCCATCGTAGTCACCAACTTCACCAACTTCTGGGCCTCTCTTGCCTCTTTGATAGCTTCAGTGTAAGTAGAATTCATTCACTCATACATTCATCCATCACACAAACATTTATCAAGTATCCATGCTCGTGTGTCTTATATTTTGGTATTTATTGAATTACTCATGCACTTGTTAAAAATGCAAACACCCAGGCCCCGCCTTCATCCTACTGAATCAGAATCTCCAAGGAGGAGGTACTAGAAATATGATTTTTAAAAAGCCTGTTTTAGAGATGCTCTAGGAATAGAGATGAAAGGACAGTCCTTTCTACCTGCTAGATCATCATACAAATGAATAGATAAGCTAGAGCAAGAAAAGTCCATCTAAGCCATGATAAAATATATATGGCACCCATGAGAGAGAGAGGTTGCTTCTACTAGGAGGAGGAGGGGTTGCCTAACCAGTTGGTGTAGTGCTTGCTCTCCATCAGCTTGGCTGTTGGGGAATGGTCAGTCTCCTAGAGTGTACGTGATGTTGCCTCCAAGAGTGGGCATTAGATACAGAAAGAGGGAATACATCTTGCCTTGTACTGTCCTAATCTAGTAGACATCAATGGACTGAAAGGACAGGGCTAGAAGGAGGATGTGCTAACTTGTCAATGCGCTCATTTCTGATGAACATTTTGCAGGTTTCTCTTTGGCACTGCGATCAAGGCTGGAGATTCACAGTAAGGAACTTAGAAAGCTCATTGGGCTTACCACCAGGAAAAATAGAGTTTGGCTCTGTCCTTGCCACTTATTAGCTGGACAGTTTACTTAGTCTGTTGCCTAGTTTCCTCCATCTACAAAGGCAGATAATAAAATCTACATTATGGGATTGTTTTGGAAATTATATAATATATAGTACATAAACTGCTTGGCATTGTGCCTAGCATGTGGTTGGTGCTAATAAGTACTATTTATTTTTAGTAATAATATAAATAATAATGGACCCCCATTTGGGTCCCCAGAAATGACTCCTTCTCAGGCCATCAAACCCAAACTCCGTATTTACAGTGGCTCTCAACTAATTGCTCTGTCCCAGCTCCCTGGAGGGCTATGACACTGTCCTAGCAGTCTCACTGGCTCAGGGCAGTGATTCTCAATCTGGGGCCCACTCTTTCTAGCTCAAGTTGGCTTCCTACCCCAGGTAATTTGGACACTGCCTCCTGTCCCCACTAGGGCACTTGCTCATCACTCCTGTCCCCCACTGAGATTTATTGCTTTGGGTGGTAAGTCTTCAGCAGGGTGTGCACACCTGCAGCTCTCAAGGAGTTTTGTCAAAATACACATGCTACATCCCACCTTGGACCTGGTGAATAATTTCCCTGGTGGGGCATTGGTAAGTGTATTTTGTCTTCCTAGGAAATGCTGATCTATAGGCCTGGTTGAGAATTATTATATTTGTGGATATCTTTCTGCTCAGCAATGTCTCACTCAGCTTGCACAGCATGAAATCTTCTAGCAAAAATTAATGGTGTCCACATAGCTTTTCAAAGCTCAGAGATACCCTGTGTGACAAACTGAGGAGGCAGAACCTGTGGTGATAAGGAACATATGACAGGAAGAAGAACTGTGTGTATAAAGGGGCCATGTATATCACCCTACACATGGTGCATACATCGTGGTACTTAATAAAATGCAGCACTTGTTATTATTGGTATTCGTTGTGTATTGGCCTCAGGGTTCCTGGCTCTGAAAAGACCTGTTCCCATTTTAGGAGAAAAGATTCCAAATCAGGGAATTAAGAAACCACCTGGCTGTTTGGGAAGCATTTAGAAAATGTGACAAGAGGTGTCATACACAGGCTAGCAGCAGAAATTTCAAGAAAGATAATTACTGTAAACTTTGTTTTTATTTCCCCTTTTGATTCTGAAATTAGGAAGAAGAGCAGTGTGTTGGAAGCTGGGGTGCAGATGGTAAGTGATGGTCTCCCAAGACTCAGTTCCCAAGTTCTACAAACAGCAACACAGCAAACCCCAGATTGCCACGGGCTCTGATTTTTGTCTCTTAGTATTCATACTTGAAGTGTGGGGTTCCTAGTTGCTGTGCAAAAATGAGTGTAGCCATGTTTCCAACTGAGCCTACTGGCGATGTCCAAAGCCCCTGCCAAGAGCCTCAGAGCAGAGACTTTAGTAGAAGATGGAAAATGAGTGACTCAACAGAGCGAGGAAATTGTCTTCTCAGCTTCCTTTAGATTGTCCAGAAAGGGAGATTAGAAAGGATCCTCAGAACTAACACTGGAAAGGGAGTTTATACCATTAGGGCAAAGATTGGGAGACAAAGGTACTGAAGTCAAATGAGACTTCTGTGAAATACTTTGGAAAGTACAGATTTTGAGACTACATGAACAGCAGCAGCACCAATAACTGTATCACTGGTGTGGGCTATAGACATCAGCTGGGAATGAAGGTGATTCTCAGGGCCCTTAATTTAGCCATCAGCCCCCAGCCAGACCTAAGCCTGCAGCTGGCTGCACAGAGAGGCAGCCTGTTCCATCCTTGGAATTCCAACTTAGGTGACTACACAAGGCATTTTGGTTTAGTGGTTCCTTAAATAAGACGACGTTCCTTTAAGTCTAATCTCTCTCCTGCTGAAATTTCCTACCCTCTTGGGTTTTACCATTAAACTGCTTGCTCTCATCTGAAAAGTGCAGCTAGCAGGGTGCAAGCTAGTGCCCTAGTGACCGTTAAAATCTATCCTAGGACAGCTAGCACGCACGGAAAAACTTGCCATTCGCCGCACACCCACACCCCCCGCCACCCACCGCTATTCTTATCAGAGAGAACACGGAAAATATTCTACTCCCTCCTCCCCTTATTGAAGGATGCTGTGTGTACATCTGAATGGGGGTGCGATGCGGGGGGGTGGAGTCTAGCTTTCGGTCCTCAACAAAAACATAATGATTCCCAGCAAGCCAGAGCTGGGCAACCAAGGAGGCAGGATCCTGGCCTCTCTCGGATCTGCAGGAAGGGTGGGCTGTGCGGGTCCAGAGTGGGATGCCCGTTCTGGCCGGCGGTGCCTGCTGAGCCCTTCCTGATGTGACTTTATTAGACAAACCCCCACTCCCGCCAGGGGTAGACACACGAGTATCTGCTTTAGGAAGATTTCTGCAACACGGCAGGGTGCAATTCAAACTCTGGGTTCTCCTTTCCTGAGCTTAGAAACCAATTTGTTCTGAGATAGGAGAAGGCTCTGTTGGCAGAAGACCTAAGAGACGGGAGGAGGCGCCTGGCGTCAGCGGGTCGCTTCTCAGCCGTGACCACGAGCGGCCAGCAGGTGTCAGTGCGTCCTCGCTTTGCCCTGGCGCTCGGCTCCTGGACCCCTCCCCACCTCGGTCTAAGGGGGCGCGGTCCAGACCCCGGGTCTTGCGTTTCCCGCAGACAGCTTCGCGGCTGGGAGGACACGTAGCCGCTTCTTCCCTAAGCGGAGGTCTGAACTCTGGCTTGTGCCACTTCCCCGTGGGTGCTGTCCATTCCGCCCCAGGGGTTCCATCCGAATCCGCGCCTTCCTCCCTCTCCAGGACCCCTTTCTCCCCAGCCGCCAGGAGCACCTGCGGACCGCGTCGGCTCTGGCCCGGAGCTGGGCTGCTCCAGATGTAACTCACACCGGAGGTTACTTCCCTCGATTTGGGCGGGGATTCCCTTCCATTTTTTTCTTCCCTTTTCTCCCAAGATCCAGCTCCTTGGGGGCACTCACGGGTGCCCGTTGCGTTCTGCTCCGTCGGCCCGGAGCTGCATGGCCAACTCCCAGCAGGGGCCGCTCCTCCCCTACCCCCCACCCCCGGGCTCCCTCTTTAAGTCTCTAGCTCAACGTACCCGCCTCTCCAAAGGGCTCGTCCCGCCTGAGGGCAACGCTCCCCGAGGTCCAGCGCTGGGCGCGGGCGCTAGACTGGCGGAGGGGTGGTGCGAGGGGCGGGGTAGGGTCGGCTTCCCACGTGGGGGCTGACGCCGTTCGCTCAGCAACGCCGGCTTGATCCTGGGGCTATAAAACGAGTCCACCGTGAGCGCAGCGGAGCAGCAGCAGCTCCAGCTCGGTGCAGAAGCCCAGCAGCCGGCGTGCCGCCGCCCGGCCACTCCAGCGCCTTCTTCCCCGCCTTGCGCTCCTGCCCCAACTCGCGCTGTCGTCGGACCCCGGCCCATCCAGCAGCGCTCGGCGCCCACCAGGCGGACGCCCAGGAGAACCCCTGCCTCCGTCGCGGCTCCTGGAGAGCTGATCGTTCACCTGCCCCGGCCCGCCTGAGGACGGGGGTGCCTTCATGCGGCCCCCACACTCCTCACCCCGCCGCCGCCGCCGCCCCCGAGCTCCGCACAGTGCGCCCCAGCCCCAGCAGGGCGCACAACTTTGGAAGTCTCGCGGCGCTCCGAGAGGCGGCAGAGTCCGCGCCCCAGCCCCGGGCCGGGCCGGGCCAGAACCGCAGCGTCTGGGGGAAGCCAGAGAGTCGGTAATCGCTTCGGGGATGTAAGGCGACAGACATAGGACCCCGAGCTCGCATCAGCACCCCTCGGCTGCCTCCCGGGGTGGGGGCGGGCCCCGCACACGGTAAGACCTCTTGCTTTCGCTCAGGCTCAAGATTCAAGATATAGATATTGATATGTATATATATATTTAATTTCCTGTCATCCTTCCAAGTTATCAGGCCACCGATGATTTTTGTTCTCCCTTCTTGAAGAATAAATCTCTCTTTACCCATCGGCTCTCCCTACTCTCTCCCGCCGCTTAGAAATAAAACTTGGCTGTATTAAGCGCTCGGAGCAAGAAGGCGCCCACCGAGAGCGTCTGAAGCGCGAGCCAGGCGCAGTTCGCGGGACCCGGGCCATGGGCCGCTAGCGGTCCTCCAGTTCGGGCCCGGCCTCCCTGCGGCCCCCTCCCTATGTGAGCCGCAGCCAGGCGAGCGGGGCGCCGGAGGAAGAGGAGGACCCACGGGCGCCGGGCCGGAAGGCAGCTGGCAGCAGGCCCAGGCCAGCGGGCGCCCGCGTTCATGTTCCGCCAGGAGCAGCCGTTGGCCGAGGGCAGCTTTGCGCCCATGGGCTCCCTGCAGCCGGACACGGGCAACGCGAGCTGGAACGGGACCGAGGCGCCGGGGGGCGGCGCCCGGGCCACCCCTTACTCCCTGCAGGTGACGCTGACGCTGGTGTGCCTGGCCGGCCTGCTCATGCTGCTCACCGTGTTCGGCAACGTGCTCGTCATCATCGCCGTGTTCACGAGCCGCGCGCTCAAGGCGCCCCAAAACCTCTTCCTGGTGTCTCTGGCCTCGGCCGACATCCTGGTGGCCACGCTCGTCATCCCTTTCTCGCTGGCCAACGAGGTCATGGGCTACTGGTACTTCGGCAAGGCGTGGTGCGAGATCTACCTGGCGCTCGACGTGCTCTTCTGCACGTCGTCCATCGTGCACTTGTGCGCCATCAGCCTGGACCGCTACTGGTCCATCACACAGGCCATCGAGTACAACCTGAAGCGCACGCCGCGCCGCATCAAGGCCATCATCATCACCGTGTGGGTCATCTCGGCCGTCATCTCCTTCCCGCCGCTCATCTCCATCGAGAAGAAGGGCGGCGGCGGCGGCCCGCAGCCGGCCGAGCCGCGCTGCGAGATCAACGACCAGAAGTGGTACGTCATCTCGTCGTGCATCGGCTCCTTCTTCGCTCCCTGCCTCATCATGATCCTGGTCTACGTGCGCATCTACCAGATCGCCAAGCGTCGCACCCGCGTGCCACCCAGCCGCCGGGGTCCGGACGCCGTCGCCGCGCCGCCGGGGGGCGCCGAGCGCAGCGCGGGCCCGGGGGGCGCAGAGGCCGAACCGCTGCCCACCCAGCTCAACGGCGCCCCTGGCGAGCCCGCGCCGGCCGGGCCGCGCGACGCCGACGCGCTGGACCTGGAGGAGAGCTCTTCTTCCGACCACGCCGAGCGGCCTCCAGGGCCCCGCAGACCCGAGCGCGGTCCCCGGGGCAAAGGCAAGGCCCGAGCGAGCCAGGTGAAGCCGGGGGACAGCCTGCCGCGGCGCGGGCCGGGGGCGACGGGGATCGGGACGCCGGCTGCAGGGACGGGGGAGGAGCGCGTCGGGGCTGCCAAGGCGTCGCGCTGGCGCGGGCGGCAGAACCGCGAGAAGCGCTTCACGTTCGTGCTGGCCGTGGTCATCGGAGTGTTCGTGGTGTGCTGGTTCCCCTTCTTCTTCACCTACACGCTCACGGCCGTCGGGTGCTCCGTGCCACGCACGCTCTTCAAGTTCTTCTTCTGGTTCGGCTACTGCAACAGCTCGCTGAACCCGGTCATCTACACCATCTTCAACCACGATTTCCGCCGCGCCTTCAAGAAGATCCTCTGTCGGGGGGACAGGAAGCGGATCGTGTGAGGTTTCCGCTGGCGCCCGCGTAGACTCACGCTGACTGCAGGCAGCGGGGGGCATCGAGGGGTGCTCAGCCTCAGGGCACTCAGAAACCCGGGCGCTGCCTGCTCTGCGTTTCCTCGTCTGGGGTGGCTCTGCAGCCTCCTGCGGGCGGGCGTCTGCTGCTCCTACAAGGGAAGCTTCCTGCTGCCAGGCCCACACATCCCCAGTTGTTGGTTTGGCCACTCTTGACCTGGAGCCATCTTCCTAGTGGGCCACCCCTAATCAGTATTGCTTCCTAAAGGTATTTTCACCCTCTTCGCCTGGTACAGCCCTCACAGCTCTTCAGAGCAAGCACTGGACTACAAGGGCATGGCTCACAAAAGGTTAATGGATGGGGGTTACCTAGCTCTGGCTAATTCCCCTTCCATTCCCAACGCTCTCTCTCTCTCTTTTTAAAGAAAAATGCTAAAGGCAGCCCTGCCTGCCCTCCCCACCCCCCACTGTAAATATACACTATTTTTGATAGCACACATGGGGCCCCCATATCTCTTGGCCTTGGTTTTGATGTTGAAATCCTGGCCTTGGGAGAGATGCCTTCCAGGCAGACACAGCTGTCTGGTTCAGGCCAAGCCCCTTTGCAATGCAAGCCCTTTCTGGTGTTATGAAGTCCCTCTATGTCGTCGTTTTCACCAGCAACTGGTGACTGTCCCTTCGACACGGACCTGCTTTGAGATTTCCTGACAGGGAAAAGATTTCTGTCCATTTTTTTCCTGTGCCTAACAGCATAATTGCCTTTTCCTATGTAAATATTATGATGGTGGATCAAGACATAAGTAAATGAGCCTTTCTGCCTCACATCAGCCCTGTGTATAAAGCCATTATTCTCTGATGCACTGTTCGCCCCAGTAACTCACTTTAAAACCTCTCTTTCCAGTGTTCCCTCTCTCCCTCCAGGGCCACTGCTTGAAGAAGAATATGTATGTTTCTATCTTGTATGTCTGTGTGCCCCTCCTGCCCCGAAAGTGCTGACTATGGGGAAATCTTTTAGCTGCTGTTTTTAGACTCCAAGGAGTGGAAATTATGTGGAAGAAGCAAACCTGATAGAATTTGCCCAAGGTAAACAGTTTGAAAAGACAGATGGGCCTGCCAAACTGTACAGTTCCTTCCCCAAGAGCTGTTAGGTATCAAAGTGTTGTCCTTTCCCCCCTCCCTGCTTTTCTGGTTGAGATCATGTCATTGATGAACTGCCAAAGTCAGGGGAGGAGGGCAGAGACCTTGTGTTTACATCTGCGTTTCTACATGTTTTAGACAGAGACAATTTAAGGCCTGCACTCTTATTTCACTAAAGAAAAGCTAATGTCAGCACATGTTGCTAATGACAGTGGATTTTTTTTAAATAAAAAAGTTTACAGATCAAATGTGAAATAAATATGAATGGAGTGGTCCTCTTGTCTGTTATCTGAGTTTTCAAAAGCTTTAAGACTCTGGGAACATCTGATTTTATGGATTTTTTAAAAATAAAAAATGTACCTTATAAAAATTTTTTAAACGTTCTATCAATAACAAAGCTACCATTTACTAAGTGTTTCTGACATGCTAGACACTGTGGTGAACTGGTTGTAGGCATTGCCTCGTTTACTTTTCTCAAGAACCCTATGAGGTAAGTTCTATTACTATCCCCATTTTACAGGTGAAGAAACTGAGTCTCAGAGCAAGTGACTTGCTCAAGGTTAACAAGTGGTGGAAATGCATTGTACCTAGCTTAATCTGGTTCTAGGGCCTGCACTCTTAACCCCAGAACCTTTCCAGAGTTTTGGCATTAGCCCTTCTCAGAACACTCCCAGTGGAGAGGTGTCTATGCAGTGTGCTATCTACACCAGGTGTGAGATATATCCCAGTATTTAATATACACAAGGTGTATACATACCCCAGTGTCTATATGACCTAATGTGTCTATATACCTCAAAGTGTGCACCTACTCCAAAGTGTGGTATATGCACCAAGTGTGGAATATACTCCAAAATGTATATCACACCTTAAAGCGTGATAATATATGACATGTAGAATATACTCCATAGTGTGGTTATGCACTAAGTATGGTCTAAAACCTGAATAGAACCATGTATTAGTTGGTGGTTTGAGTTGTCTCTGGCCAGAAGGCACGCATCCTTCTTGTTGCATTGCTGTAATATCAAAGTCTGCTCTGCTGTCTAGGAGGGCTTATGGTCCTCATACTGTGGTAATGGCACTTTGAAGCTGGAAGGGGCCTTAGTGATCCAGGAGTCCAACCCCTCATCTGACAGATGAGAAGGCAAATGCGGATGCAAGAGGAGGCGACTTGCTCAGGATCCCAAGGTGCTGGGTGACAGGGCTCTGGCTCCAGGCTGCCCGGGTTAGGGCGCAGCTGAGAGATGTGTAGTAGTAGTTCTGTGTGTGTAGTCAGATGCAGTACTGATGAATAGCCACTTATGGAGGAGGGGGGTTTGAGGGGCAAACACAAGCGTCAGGTTGTGGTTTTGGGGCAGGCCAGCTTTTGTGAGCCCAGCCACCTGTAATATGTGCGGACCAGCTTTGGACACCCCCCAGAAGCAGGTCCTCTGCACCCTCAGGGCCATACGTGCAGCATCTCCTCATCTTCCTTTGCTTCTCTGGTGCAGGAGAGGGTGTCTGTGTATGCAGCAGTGGGAGGGTGGAGAGCCCTGAGAAATGATCTGGGCACTGAGGGGCCTGGGAGAGGGAAGACCATGGCTCTGAAGGGGAGAGGAGTTCCTGCCGCCACCTGGATCCTCTGAGCCAGCACACAGGAGGATGGCCAGGTGCTGGGCTCTGGTGACCCTGGCTCAGAGGCTTCAGAAACCAGCCTCCTGGCCTGTGGCGCCACGGCTGGCTCCCTGGTCTGGTTCTGTGGCCTGCTCCCCATCCCACCCTCACCCCAGCCTCTCCTCTCCCTCCTCACTCCAGTGCACCCATCGCCCCAAAGGCAAACAGTGCCAGACAAGAGCCTGCCTGGCAAGCCCCCAGGACCCAGGCTGTGTGTCCCAGCCACAGGAGCAGATACAAACACTGCTTGCTGTTGACTCTCAGCTCTGTCCTGTCTGTCAGGGAAGTGTTTGCCTTGCCTCCACCCCCCGAGGGGGAAGAAGCATGGGCTGAGGTGCTACACGGAGGGGCCTCTGGTGTCATGCTCCCTCCTCCTCGATACAGAAGCAGAGAAGCCTCAGAGGTGGATGGAGGTTGCAGAAAGTGGGGGAGAGAGGGCTGGAGCCCAGGCATGGGTGGGTTTCTGAGTTCACTGTAGGAATCACTGTTTATTCATTTGCAAAGGGCTCAAGCAACAGTCTGCCAAGGTGTGGGGTGGGGAGGGAAATTAAGGTGAAATGGCTCCCACAGGGATCTTGGCTTAAAGAGCTAACCCCACATTTTCCTGTGCATAGTATCTGTTCCCGAGTATCTGGGCCAAGAGGGTCTGTCTTCGTGGCCGAATCTCCTGTTTTATGTAACTTTGGTTGGGATATCGAAAGCCATTGGCTTTTGGGTCTGAAGTGTGTCTTGCTAGATTTACTCATGCAAGTGTGCTGGGTTGGGGGAAGGGTAGTGCCTTCATCTGAGCCTGGGCACAAGCACAGTCTCCTCCTCCCCAAGGCTTTGTTCAATTTCTTCTATGCTAAAAGGCTGGGGGAGAGAATGATGAAAACGTGGCTTGGGCTTTCCCCTGTCTATGACTGTATAATCAAATCAGAGATTTAGAGCCAGAAGCATCCTCATCAATCCTTAACTCTTACCTTGTAGTGGCAGATCAAGGGACCTGAGACCTAGAAAAGCTGTTGGTTATGTAGCATTCCAGGAGCCCCTGAGCCCACTCTTCCATGTGACTCTCTGTCTGATGCCATATACACCCAACATGAATTCTATTTTGTTTTGGGATGTGGTGAGTTGCTAATCAACCCCAGAGGATCCCCTGTGCCTGATTTGTGTCAAGGACCATCCTAGGCGTTGCAAGGCAGTTCTCTTCCTTCCCTGCATGCACTGTGCAAAGCTCACCACTTGTCCCTGTGGAGTGAAATTAGGGCCTGCCTCTGCCCTCTGGAAGCTTTGGAGCTACATGGGGAGACAGGATGTGCCTGTGAAAAGCACTCATTAGCCACACACAGTGACAGTGTGGCAGTGGGGGAGAGGATGCTGTGTGCCCACCAAGGGTAATAGGCATCTGTACTGTGAGTGAGCAGTGGGGGAGAGGTGGCTGTGGCTGGGAGCTCAGGGCATAGAATGTGGGAGTTGGGATGTCCACACTCTGAGAAGGCTAGGCCCGCGAAGGAAGCTCTGGTTCTAGCAGCTGAGTCCTGTGGGACCAGTGCCAGGCCTGGGCAGTGGCACCTAGGCCCAGGTCAGACCTCAGCTTTCATCCAACCTCATCCTTGGGGATGGCATGACAAGGTCCTGTCCCCATTTGGGGACACCTGTAAGGAAGTCTACCTCCTTGACTCAGTAGCATAATAGGATCCAGGTACCCAGGTCCAGAGCCCAGTGCCAGGCTAGCCCTTTGCCTCTGCCCTGGGCCCTGCCACCCCTCACAGTGGGCCTGAGAGTCCAGGGTGCAGGAAGGGGCACCTTCCTTAGCAGAGGGCACGCCCGAAAGGGGGGCCACGTCAAGTCATGGAGCAAAATCACTAACACTCAGATTTGTTTTGGAAATAGCATTGATCTATTTGATTACCAGAAATCCTGGGGCTTAGAGTTAGTTAAATACAAAAAAAAGAGAATAGGGTCTGTTGGAAATAGCCTAGACTGAGGATTAGGAGGCCTGGGTTCTAGGCCCAGTTTTGTCTTTTACCAGCGATGTGGTCTTGAGCAAATCCCTCTCTTGAGTCCCTGCTTCTTCATTTATGAAATGCAAGTGGTTGGTCTAATATTATTTAACAGTGTGTTCTGTGCAGTTAATTCAACTACAAAATCTATATTATCTACATTATCTATTGACATTATCATTCTATCTGTCTCTACTGTCTGTCACCTACGTATCATCTCTTCCCTGTCTGCCACCTATCTGGTGAAATGCTGGGGTAAGCAGTCTTTAATAGGTACATCTCCTTCAGGATCTCTCAGAGCCTTTAATGTGCCTATGTGGTTTCCGATTGTCTGAGAGAGGATGATGTGGTGTGCTGTTTCCCAAACTCCCTGGACTGTGGAATTTCATTTTTTTTTTTTTTTTTACAGAGCATCTCAGTGAATCATGTTTGCTGGAACACTTCTTGGGTAATACTGGGTTAAGGGATCTCACGGGGCTTTTCTGATGATCCATTTTATAATTCTATGAAATGCCGGTCTGCTCTCTCCTTCTGTCCAGGCCATGGGTGAGGCACACTGGGCAGGGCCAAGCCATGTGCTCTCTGTAGGGAGAGCTGGCGCTAAGGGCCATTGGCCTTATTGAGGCTGGGGTAGAAGTGAGGGTTTGGCGTGTTTTCCAAACATAGGCTAAGCCTATGTGTATGTGTGTGTAACATGTGAGCGTGTATGGGTGTGTGAGTGTGTATCTCTGTGTGTGTGTAAACAGGCACCAATGGACACTGAGGACCACTTTGCTCACCTGGGCCTGGCGTGGAAGCATCTGGGCAGTTGAGGGTATACGTGTACACACCAGGGGAAGAGGTCACAAAGGGAATTAAAGGGGAGTGTGGTGCGTCTCACTGGTTGTCATGTCAGTTGGCCCCTCCCTGCCTGCGAGTCTGCTCCCCTGAGGTGGAATGCCACTCCCCTTCTAGGGCAATGGAGCCAATCTAGGAGGAGGATGGGATGATGCAATGTGCGCATTCTGGGGCAGCCAACACTGCTTCTCTGGCAGGCATATTCTGTAGCCTCCAGGCTTTCCTGTTCTCTGGAAGGAGCAGTTTATCTGACTACAGAGAATTCTGGAGGGGATGGGAGGCAAGAGTGAGAGGCTGTTAACGTTGTCCCCAGGACTTGAGACCTGAGACAACATTAAAATCTATACCTGAGAAAAACAAGATGGCACCCTGTGAAGGGATGAAAGAAGGGGAATTGAAAACGGACTGTTCGCAAGGTACAGGCAGGGTTAAGAGAAACTTACAAGGGCCAGGGAAGTACCCTGGGACATGCACAGTGGGAAGCTGTCAGCACCTTCAGAAGGGTCGAGGTGCTACCCACACTACTGGAACTGGGACTTCGGGGAAGGATGCCTGGCAGGCACTGCTGGCAGAGGACCCCTGCAGCCATTGCTAAGCTGGGTCTGGACAGGGAGAGAGCAGGGAGAATCAGCACATTCTCCACTCTCACTCCCGCACCCTGATCTGCTGGTGGCTGCCCTTAGGCAGAACTCAGAAAGCACAGAAGAAAGAGTAAGGGGGCGGCTCACAGGGCTCAACCTTCCAGGGCCCAGCATGGACAAGGGCAGAGACTATAGCCGGAGGTGCAAGTAGAGAATATCTACTGTAGAACCCAAAGCCTGAGAAAGGCAGAGTAACAGCACTTTGGGGAACAGGCTGGAGGGAGGCCAGCTGCCTGCTTTCTGCAGTTTGTCCAAGAGCCAGCTGCTTGGGTCACTGGGCATCTGTAGAAGAAAAGCACAGGCCCTCCTTCCTCCCTGACTATGCAGATGCAAGGCTATGTGTGGGGTTATTATGTGTGTGTGCACACGCGCGCACACATACACACATACACTCCCCTTCCCTGTCTTCCCTGCGACCTGGTCAGGTGAGAGAGAGAGAGCCCCAGGGACCCATGTGGCTGGCTCTTGGCCACAGTTCTCTGGGTAATCCCCATCCCATGTCTGTGGCTCAGACATAGCTCAGAGCTGCCCAGCAGTGATGGCCACTGAGGCTGGGGCCCAGGTGAGGGGAGATGAGGACTGGCCCAGGCTGATGTCCTCACCTGTCCCCTGGTTACACTGGGGAGTCTGCTGCTCTGTTCTCAGCATGCTCCCTGGACACACTTAAGGGATTATTTTTTATGCCCTAGCCCTAGAGGAGACACGGAGACATTTAATGAATGAATGATAGAGTCCTTCCTTCCTTTATTCATTCAACTATGTTTTGGAGCTGCCCCAAGCTAATGTCACTAACATCCCTCTGTTTGTACTAGGTGTTGGGGTAGAGTGGGGAACAAGTTAATTAGGATCTTTACCTCACAGAGCTTCTTTTATTGGGGGACAGCTTCCTCTTGTGTTGGGGGAGAGCTTCTTTTGTTTGGGGAGAGCTTCTTTTGTGGGGGAAGAGCCTCTTCTTTTGTTGGGGGAGAGCTTTTTATTTTGTGAGGGGGAGAACTTCTTCTTTTGTTGGGGGAAGAGCTTCTTTTGTGGTGGGAGCTTCTTCTTTTGTAGGCTCCAGCAAGTGGTAAGCCTGGTGATGCAGGTACCAGGGTGGGTGGGGAAAGCTAGCCCAGGTGAAGGCATTGGGGAGGGAGCCCAGAGAAGTGTGCAGCCAGATGAGAGATGAGAGATGGGCAGGAATAGGTCCAGCGAAGGGACTGGGAGTGCCAGGGGTGGGGGGCATTGCATATTCAAGCAACTTATGAAGTCCACTTTAATAGGACCATGAGGTGTGAAAGTGGTGAGGCTGGAGGAAGATAGTCCAGATCATGCAGCTGCAGGTAAAGGATTTTATCTTGAGGGCATGGGGAGCCATGAGAGGTTTTTTAGGCAAGGGAGGGACATGATCAGATTTTTTTTGGTTCAGAACAATCATTCTGGCTGCTGGGTGGAGACTGATTGGGGAGGGGTATTGGGAGCAGTAATTCAGTCAGAGTATTAATAGCCTGACTAGGGTGCTGACACCACAGGGAAGGCCAGGAGCCCTCACTCCCTCAGGGTCACCCAGTGGCAGCGCCAGTGTCTGTGCAGACCCAGATATTGGGATTTTAGAGCTTCCCCGGCCTGCAAAATACTGTGAACCACTGCTCCTACCCTCCGTGAATTTCCATCTTCAAGGAATGGCTCCTTGGCTCAGAGCTTCCTATTCATGGTCAAATGCAAACATCTCCTGGAGCGTGAATTCAGTCAGTCATGGTGGTATGTTGACCTAACAGGCCACGGGATCTGACCTGGTGTGACTCGCTTCTCGTTTCTGAATGTCACCTGTCTTATCGACACTACCGGCCAGGGAGGATTTGAGGAGAGACCGTGGAGCACAAGCATGTCTTGTCCCCAAAGATTAGTTGATTATGAAGGGTGAATGAGAGCTTGCAAGGACTCACCCCGGCCAACCCCATGGATTCTACTTGGGATCAGAAGATCTGATAAGCCCCAAATCTGGAACTTGCGCTGCTGACTCCTGCTCCGGGCTGTTCAGGCCCTCAAAGATAAAAGTCATCCATTTCCAAGAAGTTAGGGAACCTGTGACTTGACAGAGATGTGTACTTTGCCCGCCGTGAGGAGCTCTCAGCAGCGAACTCACTGCTCTTGGCTGGGCCTTTTCCTATGACCCTCCACATTTGCTTGTTTGCCTGAAACCTAATCCTTCCATTTTTAAAAAATATATTTTTTAATTGTACTTTAAGTTCTAGGGTACATGTGCACAATGTGCAGGTTTGTTATATATGTATACATGTGCCATGTTGGTGTGCTGCACCCATTAACTCATCATTTACATTAGGTATATCTCCTAAAGCTATCCCTCCCTCCTCCCCTCACCCCACAACAGGCCCCGGTGTGTCATGTTCCCCTTCCTGTGTCCAAGTGTTCTCATTGGGATTTTGAACACTTACTTGGAATGGAGCTGTCCCTCCCAGGAGCCCCCAGAGAGGGCGGCCCAGGTGAAGGCATTGAGGATGGAGCTTTGGGTTCTATATTAGATATTCTCTACTTGCACCTTTGGCTATAGTCTCTGCCCTTGTCCATGCTGGGCCCTGGAAGGCTGAGCCCTGTGAGCCGCCCCCTTACTCTTTCTTCTGTGCTCTCTGAGTTCTGCCTAAGGGCAGCCACCAGCAGATCAGGGTGCGGGAGTGAGAGTGGAGAATGAGCTGATTCTCTCTGCTCTCTCCCTGTCTGGACCCAGCTTAGCAATGGCTTCAGGGGTCCTCTGCCAGCAATGCCTGCCAGGCATCCTTCCCCGAAGTCCCAGTTCCAATAGTGTGGGTAGCACCTCGCCCCTTCTGAAGGTGCTGACAGCTTCCCACTGTGCAATTCCCAGGGAGGGAATGGCTGGTATTGCTGAGAAGGGCACTTTAAAGCTAAAACTTTGGAATCAGGAAGACCTGAATTAAAATCCTGGTTTCATCACATAGCTTTGGTTTAACCTTGAACAGGTGGCTAAGCACCAGTTTCTCCACATGTAACTTGTAGAAGAAGTTGCCAGTGTTTTGGTAGGTTGCTTAGGCCTATGCTTGGCATCTGGTAGAGGCTCAGTAGTGCTAACATTTTCTTCTCTAGTTTGGGAGTTGGGTGGTTCCTTTTACTCCTGTAACTGCCCTGGGCTGAGGTGGGCTGGGCGGGGCAGTGTTTTAGGGTGATTTGTGATAGAGATTTGACCACTTAGGTCTTAGCTTTCTCTTTTTCCAGCCTGATGGAAGACCTTGTGTCTTCAATAGCACAAGAGGGTGGGCCTAGAAGAGCTCCAGGACCCATACGAGACCTGTAACGACCACGATGCATTTCTAGACTTGAAACTGAGATCTCCTGGTGCCAGGTTAGTGCTCCTTGCTGCTTCGCTGCACTCCAGGTCATTTTAACTATCTTCTGAACATAATGCTCATTTCTGCCTCCATAACTCTGCTTAGATTCTCCTGCATGTGGAATGCCACATACGTGATCCCTCTGCTGCCTCCCAAAATCACACCACACTTTAAAGCCAAGATACACCACCACACTTTTAAATTTTAATAGTGGAAAGAACCTGGGGTTTGGCATCAGTTATACTGAGGCTTAATCCTTGGGTCTGTCTTCCTGTCAGTTCCACTCTCCATCTCCAAAGGTGGCAAATGCCCAATAGGGGTACATGGTGGAGGGCGCCGTGCTGCTGCTGAGAGGAGCTACTCATGGGCCTGCCCCCTGCCCTCCCATTCTCGAAAGCTCCGAGGGAGGGTCTTTTCATCACTCTTTCTTCTCATTCAGATGGATTGGAGTCAGAGACTGGTATCTTCCCCAGTTCTTCTGTGCCCACTACTGGAGAGCTTTTGGTCAGAAGAGTTTCAGAACTAAACCAAAAGGGCCGGGTGTGGTGGCTCACGCCTGTAATCCCAGCACTCTGGGAGGCTGAGGCAGGTGGGTCATTTGAGGCTGAGAGTTCAAGACCAGCCTGGCCAACATGGTGAAACCCTGTTTCTACTAAAAATACAAAAATAGCTGGGCATGGTGGCGCATGCCTGTAATCCCATCTACTTGGGAGGCTGAGGCATGCGGATTGCTTGAACTCAGGAGGTGGAGGTTGCAGTGAGCAGAGATCATGTCACTGCACTACAGCCTAGGTGATACAGGGAGACTCTGTCTCAAAAAAGAAAGAAAGAAAGAAGTAAGAAAAGACGTAAACCTAAAGGAAATCCTAAGACATGCAGATTTTCCCCTTAGAGGGGAAAGGTTTCTCCCATCTAAGCTACCCCTAACTCATGAGTTCTCCAAAGCTCTTCAGCATGGGGCTAAGAAGAGCTTAGATTTTGGTTTCTGATGGACTGGGGTTTGCATCCTGGCCTCAACTCTGGCAGTCTATGTGACGCTGGACAAGTTGTTTTTTCCCCATGGCATCAGGTAAAAATGGGTAAAATATTACCTATCTCATGGGGCTGCTGTAGAATTAAACGAGGTGATGACTTTGCAGTAATAACTCAGCATTGGATATAGAAGATGGCTTTGGTCCTGTGAGCTGTAGGTCTGGGGGCAGGGCTGCCTCTGTGTAATCTCTGGACACTCTTCGATTCCATCTCCAACACTTGCTTCCTGCTCCCCCAGTTTTGTGGAATGTGGCCTGTGGATCCATATTTCACTTCAGGGCCGCGCCAGAGTTCCCTGTTTTTGTCCCAGTGTAAGTTCTGAAAGGGCAGAGCAAATAGGAGGAAGTGAAGGGAGCTAATTGGAGTACTTTCTTTACTGCTTTATGCTTTGGTTTACTCATATGTAAAAATTTTTGCTTGCTTTTTTGGTAAGAAACAAACAAGTTAATGTAAGTTAAGTGTTTAGAACAATGTCTGGTGCAAAGTAATTGCTCAGTAATGATTAGCTATTATTTACTTATTTATTTGGCACTTACTGTGAATTTGTCACTGTGCTAAGTCCTGAGGATACAAAATGGGAAAGATCTAATTCCTGTCCTGAGTTTCATGTTGGAGATAAAGTTAATAACTAGAGTAACTCACTGTGTTATAGGCAATGGCAAGAAATTAGAAACAGTAGTTCTCACCAATAATAGTGGATTAACTGCAACGTTTATTTCATTTATATACTGGAATATTTTGTGCATTTAAGAAGAAAACCAATCTATGTGAAAACTGTTCATAATACAGATTTAAGAGAAAAAGACAGATGATAACCAATACAGTATGATCTCATAGAAATTGAAACATTAAAAAACAAAAAAACTGGAAACACCAAACTGTTAGTAGTTACCTGTGGGTGGAGTGTTTGCAGTCAATTTTTTCCTAAAATTTTCATCTTACATTTTTCTGTAATCATCATGTATAACTTTTGTAGCAAAATGAAAAATTCTTTGAAAGCATGAAGGAAACACTATAGTGTCTCCAGTTTAGAGGGAAGATATGTTGTGTCTATTGAAGAAATGAAGGCTGTGATGAGAGATGGACATAATCATTCATAAAAATTCAAAAATAGATGTTTACAGCAGAAAAAAAACCCAGTTTCACCAAAAAGGAAATCAACACAATGGGAAAAGACATTAGGTAGAAAATATTCAGAAAAATTTCCAATCCTGCACATTTAAGACTGATTCCTTATAATAAGAGGAGTTTGATATCAATGTTGATGATCGGCACATAGGGAAGTAAATGTGTCTCCATTTGGTTAATGGAAAAACTTTCTAGCAATGAAAGAAATGAGCCTGAGAACAACTGTGGGATATCTCACGGTAAAAAAAAAATATGGAAATAATAAAATCGCATAATAAAATCACAGTAAAAAGGAGAAATCATAGAATGCAAGGCCAGGAAAGCCACGGCTGTGCTGGAGGTCGACAGCAGGTGTCCGTTCTGACTGCTGCATGCTCATGCTCTATTGGGTGCTAATATTTTAAATAGCCCCCCTAGAAACACATGTCTTCATACATACCTGGTATGATATGTAAATTGGGCCTTATCTTCTGGAGAGAAATCTGGCAATATTGTAAGATGAGCCATAACATTACTTACAATATTATTTTTCTCCACTGTCACACTCTTGAAAAACACTCACTAAAGAACTAATATTAAGAGAAAAAAGATGCCCACAATAATGCTGTCTATGTTAGCAAGCATTGAAAACTATCCAATGTCCACTCATAGGGACATGGCATATTCTCGTAACACCACATATGCATCAGGGTTGTTTGCGATGCCCTCTTCATATCTGAGTTCTCGTGCAGTACCACAAGCGGGTGCATATTGTCATTCTGACTTTGTGGTGGATCTATGTGACACGCCAAAGTTACTCAGAGTTTAGTCTCTGCTCTACCACTTCTTCAGGAGCACAGTCCACAGCTTTTCCCATAGCGTGTGGCTGCATGTTTATGATGCCACATCCAAGGACTTTGTTTCCTGCTGAATCTGAGTCACCTACAACCCATAGTAGGCATCCAGTAAACATTCGGTGGATGAATGAGTGAATGATACTTAATGTGATGAAATACACCTAAATCAGTAGATGTGACCATTGAGAACCACGTTAATGCAGGAATTGTGAATGCAGAGATGAGAACCTGGTGTCAAGTGTGACAAGGCACACACGTTACATGGCTGCTCCACACCTGGATGTGCACAAAGACAGAGGGAATCGCTCACCTCACAGGGGCTAAGTTCCGCAGGAAAGAGAATGTAAGTACTTGTGTTTTAAGGACAGAGGAAGTGCTGTCCACCAGGGAAGAGCCTGCCTCCTGGCTGGCAAAGTCCTCGCTCTTAAATTATCAGTGGTTGATTTGGTACAAGGGCTAAGATCAAACCTGATGAGATCTGCAGATGTCTGACTTCCCAAGACCTGTGTCTCTGATGCATTTTTGTGCTTGAAACAACTACAGAGTGAAGATGGGATGTACAAAGACTTGTGTGGGTACAGTTTGTATTAGCCAGGGTTCTCCAGAGGACAGAACCAATAGGATATATGTCTGTATGAAAGGGAGTGTATAGGGGAGAGCTGGCTCACATGATCAGAAGGCAAAGTCTCACGATAGGCTGTCTGCAAGCTGGGGAAGAAAGAAACAAGTAGTGGCTCAGTCCAAAAGCCTCAAAAGCACGGACGCTGACAGTGCAGCTGTCAGTCTGTGGCCCAAGGCCTGAGCGCCCCTGGCAAATCACTGATGTAAGTCAAGAGTCCAAAGGCGGAAGAACCTGCAGTCTTCCAAGGGCATCAGAGGAAGAGAAGGAAGCATCCAGCATGGGAGAAAGATGAAGCCAAAAGACCCAGCAAGCCAGCTCTTCCCCCTTCTGCCTGTTCTAGCCATGCAGACAGATGATTAAATGGTGCCCATCCACATTGAGGGTGGGTCTTCCTCTTCCAGGTCACTGACTCAAATGTTAATCTCCTCTGTCAACATGCTCACAGACAACATCCAGAAACAATACTTTACCAGCTATCTAGGCATCCTTCAATCCAATCAAGTTGACACTTAATAGTAACCATCACACACCTATAGGCTGTCAAGGGCTGTGATAGGCACTGCCTGGAGGGTTGTGGAAGGATCCTCAGAGAGAACAGCTTTGTGCAGGATCTTGAAGATATGGAGGAGTGGATGTGTGTGCATGCACAAGTGTGTGTGTATGGGATACACACACATGTCATATACTATACATATACATATGCCTTTCCTCTGTCTCTCTCTGTATATATATCTATATATATATGGCAATGATTGCTTTGAGTTGGGGGAAAGTCTTAGCTTTTAAACACAGAGAGAGGGATTGAAAACAGAACCCTGATCTAGGAGTTTGCCAGTGCTCAGGACAGTGGAATTGGAGGAAGGTGTTCTTGTCCCAGCTTTTAGGCTGGAGGCAAAAGGTGGTCTCAGCTCATTAAGTAAGGATGGCCCTGGATCTGTAGGGAAGAACCAGAAAGGAGAAAGGGGTGAGAACTAATAAGCTCATATGGCTCAGGGCTTGACAGTACCATTCCTGGTCATCCTTTGTGTGTGCAGCAACAAAGGTCAGCCTTTGATTTGCTCTCTGGGTGACTCCTGTCCTCCATGCCACCCTCCATGGAACCTCCATGGATCCCTGCCTCAAAGTCAGGGTCACTTGGGCATGTATTCATAGCCACTTCTTCTGGGTTCTCTGTTGTGTGGCCTGGGTCGGGTAGGGTCTTGGCACCCCATCACTGCCCTTGCTTATCTGCAGCAGCTCTGGTGTGTGCTCACTGTTCGCAGTGTTAGTCCTGAATCACTCACCACAACTCACTTGCCTTGTGCTGTCCAATCTTACTTCAGTTGTCCTGATGACTAATGCGATCACTTCCTCTCTCAGTTCTTAATTGTTTTGGTTTGTATTTGGCACATGCTGTTGTTGTCTTCTGGGTTTTGTCTCCTCTTAGTGATGATGATGATGATGATGATACCTATTTGGTGATAATGATTCCTCACTCTCTGTCCCAGCAATACAATGGAGAATGTCTTATGCACATTTTCTCTGACCCAGCCCTGGGCTGCTACTATCATGAAGCAGGGATGACTCAGACTCTGCTGGTCTCAGCTTTGCAGATGCGATCTGGACCATTTCCCTGCCTGGGAGCAGGATGGGAGCAAAATTGATGGAAGCAGTAGACATGAGACACTCTTTGTGAGGTGTCAGCTCCAGGCTCTTTGTGGGGTTGGAGACTTTCTTGTACCTTCTGCATATTGCCTGCTTTTCTGCAGCACTCCCAGCAACCTCTTTTCACTGGGGCAGAGAGAACCATGGTGATGGTATTGAGGGGATTGGATTCAGCCTGTAGCTCATCAGGGTCATGTGTGGGATGGAGGCCACGCATGAAAATCAACCTGCTTGTTATGTGGTGAATGTATGTGGTTTGCCTCCCCAGCCATCATTCTCTCTTCTGGCAATAGCCTCACTCCCATCTATGTATTACTCTCAATCAGTGTGTTTGGGGTGGGCTCCAAGGTGACTCTATGAGCTAAGCCCAGGTTTGTAGCCTGCCAGTGTATCCCCCACTGTGACCACAATGAATGGGTCAGGGGCCCATCCCTGAATCGGTCAGAGCCAATAAGTTTCCAGAAGACTTTCAATGGAATTGTTGAGAAAGAGGCAGTGTTTTTTCCCACTGGATGTGCCATGTCCATCCACGACCTAGGCCACCATGGAAGATGGAAGAGCTCTTAAAGAGGAAAAGAAATGGAGCCCTAATGACACCAATTGAGTCCTTAATCTAGTTGTGTGTGAAGTGAGACCTATCTCTAGACTTTTAAAAAATTTCATGAGCCAGTACATTCCCATTCTTTTAATTAAGCCAATCTGAGTTGAGTTTTCTGTCACTTACAACAAGGAAGTCCTGACAGATACAGTCCTGTGACCTTTGGGTCAAAGTCACCTCATCAATATGCTCAAAGATTGTGTGAATTTGAAGTGAATTTCTTTGTTTTGCTTCTTTAGTTGGGTGTCACCTTGTCCTTGTGTTATGATCAACTTTCTAATTCAAACTATGTTGACACTGCCTTAAACGGTTCTTTGAACTTATCTAGAGTCCATCAAACCAAGGTCAGAGACCCATAACCCACGTGCTATCCTATGGGGACCAACAGGTCGAGTATATAAGGTTACTTGGAACAACTCCTTGGGAGGGTGGGAGGAACTTTCAGTTATCCATCGATTTCTGGGATTCTTTTATGTTATTGGATAGGAGGTAGAGGACTTCTGACCGTCTGGGCTTCCAGTCTCAGGGTCCAACTTACCATTTGCATGTTTCTAAAGAGGACAGAATGGTTGTTCTCACAACTATTTCCTGGCTCTACAAATAGCACAACACCGTCATCGTCCCAGAGGCATGGCCCAAATCCTGGCTGTCCTGTAACAGGAGCTGTTGCCACCAAGTGACTTATTTCATGGTGAAACCTTCCAGAAATGGGTTTAGACATCGTTGGAATGTGTATGTATTTTTGTGCATTGCATTTTGGGGACATTATTTGATCTAGTTGGCAAAGTGAAGCCAGATGAGCTGAGAGCATAGGTCATTTGGGCTGCCAGCTTTCTGCACTTAAATATTCTGCTTTATTCCCCTCACATTTCTACAGAAGTTCAGCTTTCAGAACTATGCAACAGTATTTGGACACAAGACTCTGTAAATGCCAATAATCTCTGTAAATCATCTATGTGTGTACATGAATCCAGGAAAAATAAAGGAGCATTGTGGTCAAATGTGTGGACCCTGAAGTCTGCACACCTGGGTTCCTCATTCACCTGAGGAATGAGGAATGTCTGTCTCGAGGAAGAGAGGAATGTTGGGGACCACATTTCTTTTGTCTTTCCAAAATCAGCTGGGGTGTCACTGACTCACCAAATTCCTCCGTGTTTCCCATTTACAGTCTTTTTGGGCTGCTTCATCACACCACGAAAGGGAATGTATTCTGGATCCTTGTCTTGCCATATTATTTGATTATTTATTATTTATTGGTCTATGTAAGCCTTTCCTCCCTCTCTAGCCTGAAACTGCTGGGTGGGTCAAGGCTGTGCCTATCCCGCTCCCCACCTGAGATCTATCACAGTGCCTGCATGTTGAGGGTGTTTGGTATGGCCTTGTTGACCCTTGGGCCCTTGCTGCCATGGTGATGGGGTTGGCCAGTAGGTGTGAAGGAAGAGCCTGAGGGCAGAAGTTAGGGGTGGGAGGAGAGGTGTGGGTGGGGTGGCCCAGGGAGTGGGGGTCCAGTGAAATAAGGAGGCTAGAACTTTGCTTCTTTGTCCGAGAAAGGTTCATGTGGCCCATTAGCTTTACTGAGAATGGACCTGGGTTCATGGCCTGAGGTGGAGCTAGAGACTTGGAAGGAACCACGGCCATTTAACCAAGGTCCATTGCCCTGGTGATGTGGGGTCCTTCCCCTGGGCCAGCCCTTCTCTTGGGCCAGTTCTGTTAGGTGGTCTGTGTCCTGCCCCATGGGGTCTGAAGGACATAGAGGGGCTAATGGCCAAAGAGCTATGGGCAAAGGACTTTCCCTTATTCTTCTTGGATGGGAAGCATGGAGGGGACCTGGAGTTGGTCCCTGATCCTCTACTGTCTGCAGCCGTATCCTCAGGATCTCATGGAGGCAGGAAGACCCAGCCTTGCTCTCAAAGCAGCAGCCCTGATTCCTACCACCTCTGCCTCAGCTTGCCCGCTGCGCCTCCGTGGGAGCCCCTCCTCAACTATAGGCCCCAGCACATTGGCAGCATGCTCAATTATTGACCAGGGAAGAAACTTACAGCTCACTAGAGGAGTGACCCTGCCCCTCCATCCCCCACCTGAGATGGTCTGGGGTCTCTTGCTGGATCCCAGATGTGCTTCTGTGTGTGTGTGTGTGTGTGTGTGTGTGTGTGTGTGTGTATGAGGGAGAGACAGAGAGATGGAGGGGGAGAGAGAGAGAGAGTCACTATAAAATTGGGGGAGGAGAGCAAGTGGAAAGTCACAGAGAGCACTTCTTCCCTCTCGGCTGCCCCAGTCCCCAGCCCTATGGAAGCTGCCTGTCCTGGGCATGAGGAGGCTGGGAAGGGAGTGCAGTACAGAGGGCACAGTGCTTCCAGGGCTTCTTACCTCCAGGAGTGTACTTTTGGGAAAGGAACTCAAATGTACAGCAGCTCCTCCTGGGTTACCAAGTGTGTAGACTTGTATAGGCAGCTGGGCCTGGCCCCTGAGCCGAGCCCCTGGGGCCGTGCAAAGAGGCTCTGACCCTCCTATTTACTGTCTTCCTGACTTGAGCACACCATCTCCCCTTCCACTGTCTCTACTTTTTCATCTGTAAAATGGGTATCCTACCACCCCACTCCAAAGGTTAGTCTAAGGAGACCACAGGTGAGGCAGCACTTTGCAAACTCTAATGTTCCTTGCCTCAGTGCTGATGGACATGGTGGATGACAGGGCACAGGAGCCCCACACTGAAGTGCTGGGGGTCCGCAGAGGGACAGGGAGGGACAGAAGAGGCTGCTCCAAGGAAGGGCGTTTGGTTCCCACAAGAGTCGTGGATCTTTGTTTTCTTGCACTGGGCCACAAGGAACCAGAGGCTCAGCAGGGCTTTGGGGTCGTGGATGCAGGCAGCTGCAGGGGATGGAAAAATAGGCACAGTCCCTCATTGCCTCAGATTTATCTAGTTCTTTGTCCCTGGTCGCAGAGGGTACCTTTCCAGACTGTGGTGGGAACTACAGGGGCCCTTGGACCTTCAAGTGTGATTTTATTTATTTATTTATTTTTATGGAGGTGGTTCTAGGGAACTCAGGAAGAAAGCTGGCATCCTGGCATTGGCCACCCCTAAAAATATGATGTGATGTGGCTAACGAGAAAGCATAACAGGCCTGGCTCTGCATGGCCTAATATAGCCTGGCATTCAAGCCTCAACCTTGACGTAAATGGGGATTGGTAATTGAAAGCACGAGAGGTCTCTTGGATGGGATGACGGGGAGCCTGCTGCGATCTCTGAGGTGGGCATGCCAAGGGGATCGGAAAAGTGGCCCCAGGGGACTGTCCTGGGTTTCCCAGTGTGGGTGGGGTTGGGGCCTGGATGAGGACACCCCCCTGCAGCCTCCTGCCCACACTCTGCCTAGCGGGTCAGCATCAGACTGACCAGTCCAATTAGCCCTCATGGGGAGGAGTGGTGGGCTCAGCGCCACCAGAGGTCATAAATTCCATCACCCTGACCTCTTGAGAGCAGAGTGGACCAATCTCTCCATTCCCTTGCCTTGCCAGCACCCTGGCTAGCTGGTTTTGGCCCTACATGGACTCTCTGAGAGAATGTGGCCCAGTCCTCCCCCTCAAACAGAGTATTGATGCCAACCTCGAGTGTGGAAGCATCATGGAGGCAATGCCAGACGCTTTTTCTTCCTCATCCTCTCTCCTTCTCCTGCAAAGACACAGATCCATGAGTCAGCGAAGAAGCTAAAGGACTCTGATGCTATTTGGTACTGACTTGCGACTCAGGTCTGGGGAGGTAGAGGGGGCAGAATGTGGGAGAGGAGAAACAAGTTTGGGAGTGAGAATGGTTTCCCTGGGGCCACCTTGTAGGGTGACCACTTCATCTCTGTTTGCCTTGGGCCTTCCTGGTTTTGGCACTGAAAGTCCCAAATCCCAGAAAACCTCTCAGTCCAGGGAGAACTGGGATGGTTAGTCATCCTTTCCCATCAAAACCTCTGAAGTCTGCTCCTCATGGGAGAACCATCTCTGGACTGGTGTCCCAGGTGACTCAGCCAAGGACCCAGAGCCTCCTGCTGGCAGAGCTAGGACTTGAATACAAATCCAGGGCTGTTTGCCCCCAGCCTGCATTACTCAGGTCCTTCCATGAAGTGGGACACCTGGTTCTCTCCAATGATCTTGGCCAAGGCCTTTCCCCAGGATGGAAGTGGTGGTGAAATAGCCAAAAGAGGGAGGAGAGGGGTGAATGAGTCACCCCTGGAGATAAAAAAATAAGACCCTGCAGCTCACCCTGGCTCAGAAATGTGGGATCCCAAGAGGGGAAAGATGCGATCTCTGCCCTTAAGGAGTTCATATCCTGCTTAGAAAAGTGCAGTGGACTTGCCTTTGGGTGCCTGGCTCAGGTGCCACTCAGTGCCACCTACACACACTCACCAGGAAACAATAGACAAAGGGTGTGGCTTATCAAGATTGCATTACTCTAATTTCCCTTATAGAATGTATTCATTCAAGAAATATGTATTGAATATTTGTTCTTAAGCATGCTGTTCCTTGTGTTTGAAACATACTCTTCTCTTTTTCCCTCCTTCTCCTCTTTCACCCCCACGTCCCAATTCCACCCATTCCTCAGGTCCCAGCTCAATAGGTAATATTTATTGAACACAGTATGGATCAGGTGCCATAGTAAGCACTTTGCACTGCTTTAATTGAATACATTTAATCCTCATGAAAACCATATGATTCTATTATACCCATTTCACAGATGAAGAAACTGCGTGGTTAACCGGCTTGCCCTGTGACACATGGCTGTTCTCTGTTAGGCTGGGTTGTAGCCTGGCGTGCACCTTCCCTGCAAGGAAGGCTTTCCTGAGCCCCGGTGCCCAGTTTCCAAAGCCCCTATAATTAGTCTCTGCTGGAGCACTTGTCACCAGGCTGTGACACACAGTCTCCTTGTCTTTCTCCTCCATGAGATGGGGTTCCTGGAGGGTTGGACTCCTTCCTGCTGTATCCCTGATAGTAGGCATTGAGGAGGAGTTTGGTAAATACCTATTGGATGAATAAATGAATGAATTGATGGATGAATGAATGAGTTGCCTCAATGGCCACAGGAGCTCTGAGGTCCTCAGCAAAGGCCTTTGTTTTGTCGCTGAGGGGCACTCCACACTGGCAGCATTGGGCCAAGAAGCTCTTGATGGCACAAGGCAAACAGCCCTTCTGAATAACCATATAACTGTGACATCAGGAAACAAACTGATTTTTAAATACTAAAATAAGTTTAAACTTTTTAAGGTAAATGACATTCATGAATTCTCAGGATGAAACTGAGATTTGGAGGAAATTTAATGCTTGTGTTGGTGTCGACAGACAAGTCTCAAATTTCACCCTTCACCCAGCCCCCTGCAAATTCTCCTCTGCTGTTGGAGTGATTTGGGGAAAATGTTTGAGAAATGCCGCCTAGAGTAGCTGGCTGGAGCTCAGGACATGGGATGTCTGGATTCAGCGTGGGCTGAAGGAAGGGCATTTCAGGGAGGGGCACTGCAGGAGCAAAGGTACAATAATGGGGACAGGCGGACCTCTGCTTGTTCCTTGTTCCTGGAGCTGGGTGAGCAGCCAGTCCCTGTGAACAGCTCTGAACATGCCAATAGCTGTTGCAATATACGATTGGCAGCCACATCCCGAAGTACCACCACCACCATCACTTGGAAAACCTCACACTATTTTTAGTCCCTTTAGCTCAAGAAAATATTATATCATTTCTTTTCCTCCCTACAAGCCAATTCATTGTTGATCTTGTCCCGTCGTAAAACCGTGTTCTCCTTTTTAGCTGTGCGAGACCAATCAGGGGTGGGGTGGAGTCCCTCTGCTATTTTCATATTTTGTGTCACTTGTTCACATGGGAAAAATCATGACATTTTCCCACGTTGGGGGCCCTGTGCAACCTGGCTTTGAATTTTAAGCAAGTAATCGCTCTGGATCATGTGAGGGGGCCGATGAGAATGACCGACCTGCAGGGCTCAGGGTTCCAGGCGCCTGATGTTGGCATGACTGGGGCTCGATGCCGATGATCTTGTTGATTTTAGAAGCATTTCCAAGAAAAAGAGGAGGAACCAGTGCCCTGTAGAGTGGTGGGAGAAAAGAGGGGCAAGATCCTCCGTTGGAGGAATCTGCTCTGATTCAGCAGGAAGGCCGGGAGATGCTTGGTAGTTCCAGTTCATTGCAGGTTTACAAAATGCTTTTCCACCTTGATCTCTTTTGGTCAAAGTTCTGGGAGTTGGGTTGGGCAGAAGGCATGATCTGCCTCCTACAATTGAGGAAACAGAAAGGGCCAGAAAAACAGCCCAGCGCCCCATGGAGCTGGAAGGGGCAGAACCGGGCTGCAACTGGAGCGGCGTAGTGACTGATGTGATGCGTCAGGGGTTCAGACAAACATGGGTGTGTATCAGGCTTTTCCATTTACTGGGTGAGTATCTGCACAGTCACTTCTCTTCTCTGAGCCTCAGTTTTCTCAGCTGTAAAATGGGGATGATATCCTCTCACAAGTTGGGTAGAATGTGATGATGGATGTGAAGTATGTAGTAAGTGCTCAATGTATGGTCTGTATTCATACTATCAAAACTATTTCTTGCTGCAGATTTCCCCTCTCTCTACGTATCTTGCCCAATCTTCACCTCTCTCTTTACCAGAGGGTCCCATCTGTTATCTCTTTCAACTTGCAGCCAAAGAAGCTTAAATACTATGTAAATAGTTTAAAAATTCAAGGCACAGACATGTCTGTTGTGTTCTGGATCTGCCAAGAGACATCCTTGCCATTTCTCTGCCACTTCTAGCTCCATGGGCCCCTGGGCTACTTTTCTGCCCATTTGTTTTCTCAGTTGTAGGAGGAAGATGATGCCTTCTGCCCACCCAAAATCCCAGAACTTTGGCCAAAAGAGATCAAGCTGGGAAAGCATTTTGCAAGCTGCAATGACTTGGAGATATGCGTGTCCTTTCAGCAGTGAAAGGGGATTAAGAGAAGCTGCCGCCGTGGGCCGGAGTCTGACCTGGCATCATCTGGACAATGGCTGGCATTTGTGGGGCTGTGAGTTTCTAAGAAGGAAATTACCTTGGCACCTTAGCAGTATTAAGCAATGGGCAGCTGTCTAGAGCCCCATCTGTAGGGAACACACACAAAAAAATCCACTGGAAATTTAATGTCACAGGCAATGTTTACCCAAGTGCTTTCAGGGAAAGTTTGATGAAATGGGAAGATCCTTTTTGGATAAGCTGCGTGGGATACAGCATAGTCTCCCAGAGTGAGTGCCAAGAGCATAAGATGGTCCCTAAATAGGGTGGAGACAACCATCTGAGGAGCTTTCAGTTTGCTGGGTGTATTTGGGGCCAAAGCGGAATGGCTTGGGGAACCCCTTTGCCGCGGGATATGTGGGTCTCTGTATCATGAGTCCAGGCTGAGGCTGGAAAGCTGGAAAGGGAGGAAGGTACAGTGAATATCAGGCATGTGACTGTCCTGCTATTAAGTCATTTACCCAGACTGTCCCACCCCAGCCTGAGGTTGACGTGATAGGGGCGCATATATTAGGCAGATGCTGTGGGAACTCCCTGAATGATTGCCCAGCTCTGGGGTGGACCTGGTCATGCTTAGAGGAAAACAAACACTGCCAGGCATTCAGGTGGCCCGGGAGGTGGGGGTGCTGGCAGTGAGTGTGTCTCACAAAGGCCACTGCCCTAGAGGCAAAGGCTGGTTGGAGGCTGGCCCAGTTCCTTCTGTTCCTAATCCTACAGAATCTCCTTGAAATTTCATGGGCCTCAGGGGTGACCTTGGATGAGGGATTGAACGCTCCATGGCAGAAGCTTCACTTGGTAGTGAAAACAGCAACCTCTCCACCACCCAGTACGAATGAGCCACAGCTCCAGGCCTCCTGCCATTCACATGGTCTAGGCAGATGGTCCAGCTAGTAGCTGTGCATGTGCTGAGCTCCTGCTGTGTGCCAACTACTCTGTTAGGTGGCTCCTCCTGTACCCAGTTTTTAATACTTCCAATAAGCTTGCAAAGTCAGTATTAGAATTCTCATTTTGTAGAGGAGGAAGCTGAGGCTGGGGTTAAGGATTCAGCCTCTAGGGGGTTGGGGACTCAGTCCTGGTCTAGAAGGACCCTCCCTCCCATGCATGTCTTCCAGTTCTAAAGTCCACACTGGATGAGATTTCCAGTGTCCTGCCCCGCTTGCTGGGTCCTTGTGGGTTTTCGTTGTGGGTCAGGGAACTTCAGGATTCACAGATGCCGGCTGACTTAGGGTCTGGGGAGCTGGGCTCCCACCCTATTAGGGACCAGCCATAGCTGCTGGGGCCTCCTACTTAGGTGAAGAGGAAGCAAATAGACAGTTGTTTGTGGGGCCCTGCACAGAAGGTGGAGGCGTGCTCAGGGGAATGGGGTGGGACTCCTTCTCCCTGCACCTTTCCAGCTTTTCTGGGCACTTGGTAGTGGGAACCCCAGGGGCCAGTATTGCTTTTCTTCTGCTTTTTGGGGGTGGAGCTGGGAGGTGTGAAAAGGAAATGGAGGCCCTGGGCAGAGGTCAAGCACAGAGGATCAAAAGACCAATGTGGTATTTGCTTGTCCCGTTTCCTTGCCAAAGGCCACCCCTGAAGCACAAAGCCCGGATCTTCAGAACTTGAGCCTTGCTGTCCTTCTGGAATTCTGGACTGAGACAGGGCAGGGGGCCATGGCCAGATGGATTCTTGCCTCGTTCTAGCCAGGGGAACAGCTGACTTTTTGGGCTGGACCAGGAATATGGCTGGCCCCTCACCCACTTTAGGAATCCTAATTGATTTCTTTTTTACATTGCACTTTGCAACTCCCTTCTCCTGCAGGTGAAAGGGGAAATTGGAAGGCAAAACCTGCGGTGGCAAGACCTTGAACATTTCTTATCATCTCCAAGTGCAGGGTGGAGAGAGTGACAGCTTTATGATGATTAACCTGTGGGTCTGCTGCGTTGGAAAAAAATTAATCTCGAGGCCCAAGACCCCCCCCACCCCTGGTCACTTTTAAATGCTACTTTCTCAAGGCTATGAACTTGATTCTTCCCCTCCAACTCATTGTGTTTATTTTGAATAGTACTTCTTAGGAACTTTTACATTAAGCTTTACTAGCTGATGTTGCTTAGTTTGGACTAACGTCAATAATAGGCTTATTTCCCTGGTGTAATAATGGAAAATATGCTTCATTTCATGTGCCTCCTCGGCTAAATTGTGGTAGTAACATGGAGCTCTGTATTAGGAAGAATCTGGGGCCAAGACCAGACTCACCAGAAAGTAGTGCTGTGATTGATTAGCAATGCCTGTCATGGCCATGGGAGGCAGGAGTGGGGACACCTGTGCCATCCCCTATTTAGGAGATTAATTTCCCCACTCCTATCTGTCTAGTCTGTAGCAAACAGACCTTTAACATAAAAAGTCAATGCTCTTCTGCAAGGGTCCAATATGCTGTACCCAGTAGGGCACCGTATGCACTCCAGAATGGTCTTGCTTTTCACCCAGCTTTCGGAGTGAAAAAAAAAATTTTTTTTTGAGACAAAGTCTCACTCTATCGCCAGGCTGGAGTGCAGTGGCACAATCTCGGCTCACTGCACCCTTCTCCTCCCGGGTTCAAACGATTCTCTTGCCTCAGCCTCCTGAGTGGCTGGGACTACAGGCGCCCGCCACTATGCTCAGCTAATTTTTGTATTTTTGGTAGAGACGGGGTTTCACCATGTTGACCAAGATTGTCTTGATTTCTTGACCTCGTGATCCGCCCTCCTCGGCCTCCCAAAGTGCTGGGACTACAGGCATGAGCCACTGCACCCTGCCCAGAGTTAATTTTCTACAAAATAGATACCATCAGCTCCCTGCCACCTACAGCAACACACATAGCCCTTCAACACGTGGACCCAACTTTTCTCCCTGGCCTCATCAGCAATACTCCTGCACGTGCACCTTACAGTCCAGGTGTGTGGAATTTTTCTCATTGTGTTCGGAATTCACAGTGCTCTTTCCTACATACTTGCATTCTCATGTGTGTTCCCTTTGCCTGGAACATCTCTTCCTTTCTTCTTATCCTTTAAGATCCAGCTGGCCTCTTCCGCTGCGTGCGGGATCCTAGCGCAGGGGCAGCGCAAGTTCCAGGCGCCCAAGCCAGCTAAGAGGCAGCGGCGGCCTCTGAAAGGAACCGGGGCCGCAGGAAAGACGGTCGTGTTACAGCTCCCAAGAAGGCGTGCGTCGGTCAGCAGCAAAAGCTTAAGAAGAATCTAGAAGTCAGGATCTGGAAGAAGATCGAACATGCCGTGGTGATGAAAGCCAGCAACAGCCTGCCCAAGAAGCTGGCACTGCTGAAGGCCCCGACCAAGAAGAAAGGGGCGGCTGCTGCCACCTCCTCCAACAAGACACCTTCCTGAGGACTCTGGCCCCAGCACAGGCCAACACTGCAGCCCCCACCTCCATGACGGGACCTTACAGGTGATCCCACAGGCTGCATTGTCAGGAAGACGACCCTGTCCCCCAGCACTGGGTCTCACCTAGAACTTCATTGGGGGCCTGGCCCTTGGGCAGCAGATCCTAGGGTGCTGAGAACCCAGCAATGGCCGGGAAGATACAGTCACCAATCTCATCTGCCCCTGTCCCCCTTCCCAGGTCCTACCTTCACAGGTTCAACCCAGAGCAATAAACCTGGCTTTGTCATTTAAAAAAAAAATCCAGCTAACATGTCAGTTCCTCCGTGAAGTCCTCTCTGATCCCTCCAGACAGATTAGTCCTTCCCTCCATCATCTGTATTCCCACAGCATTCTGTTCATTTTTCTGTCATAGCACAGGGACATATAGACAGACAACTAAAGACGCAGCAAGCTGTTTCCCATTAGACTGGCAGCCTCTGGAGGGCAGAGACCACCACGGGATGCCGCGGTGTAGCACTGCCCCTGGCTCCCAGAAGACGCTTGGTGAAGGATGACTGAAGCAATCAACGTGAGGATGAATGAACTCCAGGATGTGTTGTAAAGTGACTTGAATTTTGATTCCCATTTGTTCGAGCCTGCCAAGGCTTAAATCGCATTTGTTGGAATGCGAGGAAAGGAGGAAGAGTGGTGATTGAATGTGCTTGATAAAACTTCTCTAGTCTGTGTTTGGAATAAAAATGGGAAGCTTGAGATAAAACGGTACTTGTTTCGGTGCTGAACAGGCTTCTCCAAGCAGGGCCTCGTGTCTAATCCTCCCCTAGAAGTGGGGAGGGTGGCACCAGGCTGGGCACTGTCCTGGGGTCAGTATAACGGGTGGCAGTGGGATGGAGGTGGGAGACACCGTTTCCCCGGTGGGAGGGCATGGATGGTTCCACAGAGGGGCAGCCAGAGCCCAACATGCAAGGGTGGGGTTTGTCGGGTGGGGCAGCTGTTCCAGGCAGTGAACAGCATGTGCAGGGCATGAGCTGTGTGCATTAACTTCCATCACACGCCAGGCACCGTGCTGAGCAGGGGGAGCATTCCCTGCTTCTTTCTAATCCAGATCCCCAGCTCCACCAAGCTGCATCCCAAAATGTAGTGTTCACTGGTCTGTTGATTTTACTTTTCTTGGGTAGCTAGTAGACATAATTTGTGTATCTGTGTGGAATATGGCATCTCTTGGAGGTGACTGGTGTTGTAGGCTTCCTACAGAGTTGGCTGTGACCCTGTCATCATTCTCACACTTGGTGATATGGTTTGGCTCTGTGTCCTCACCCAAATCTCATCTTGAATTGTAATCCCCATGAGTCTAGGGAGGGACCCGGTGGGAGGTGATTGGATCATGGGGGCAGTTCCCCCATGCTGTTCACATGATAGTTAGGAAGTTCTCATGAGATCTGATGGTTTCATAAGGGACAGTTTCCCCTGCAAGCTCTCTCTCTCCTGCCACCTGCATGCTCTCTTCCTCCTGCCGCCTTGTGAAGAAGGGATGATTGCTTCCCCTTCACCTTCTGCCATGATTATAAGTTTCCTGAGCCATGTAGAACTGTGAGTCGATTAAACCTCCTTTGTTTATGAATTACCCAGTCTCAGGTATGTCTTTATAGCAGTGTGAAAATGGACTAATACACTCAGCTTCTCTGGCTAACGGGAAAGGCAGGGAGGGAGGGTGACACTTGCAGAGCTGCCATTGCAGCCCACCATCCCTCCCATCTCATGACCAGAAAGGGCAGAACGTGAGAAGCAGAGCTGGGATTTGAAGGGAGTCTGTGGGCCCCCTGGGGCTGAGCATGTGTAGCGAGCAGAAAGAGTTTGGGCCACTTCGAGTGTCCCCAGACCCTTCCCCCATCTCTTCCCACAGAACTGAGCTGGTGACGCTGCCTCGCAGGGCCGAGGAAGGTCAGTGCATTCAATCTGGTCCCACAGAGTCTCCCCCAGGGGGCAGCAAGGATTTCACTTGGGGCTCTGCCATGGTCATTCTCTGCTGACCCTGACCAAGGCCACGTGGGGTGGCTGGCACCATGCCCTGGAGATTACCTGTCCTCCATGTGCTCAGAGCTCAGTAGAGAAACAAGATTAATACTGACAGGCAAATAATACAGTTTGGATACAATCTGAAGCTATTTGGGACACAGGCACATCCTGTTCCTTACAGCACACCCCAGTTCAAACTAGCCACATTCAAGGGCTCAATAGTGGCATGTCCTTAGTGGCTATCATGTTGCGCAGCAAAGCCTCAAAGACTTAAACAAGTTATTTAGCCTTTCTGTGCCTCAGTTTCCTCATCTGATGGATGGGGACAATAAGAGTACCTACAGAGAATACACACATAGGGTTTAGCACAGCCCCAGGCTCAGGAAAACTTTGGTAAATGCTCATTCATTATATTGCTAGTGTTGAAGGCAGGATTGGGGGGTGTGCAGTTCTCCCACTTTGGGTTTGGCTTTGGGAAGCAACTTTCCTTCAACTTGGATCCTGTGTCCACCTCGGTATTAGCTCTTACTGCCCCTTAGTCTACTGGCCCATTCCTTCTGGCTTGCTAGGACTCCCAATACCTCCCTGGGCAACGAGCTGCTGGGCTATTATACTGGTGGGTGGAGGGGGAGATGTTTTCCAAAGGAGAGGACCACACCTCTGATCTCCTAGGGGACTACTTTGTCAGCTTGGTTTGTATCATGGGTATCTGGTTTATTAAATCCACGTGGCAGCTCATGACTCCTTTTAGCATGTTCAGGAGAAAGGCCAAAAGCCTAGGGCGGGGTGACCTGTATGGCATTTTGCCATTTGGCCGGTTTCTGTCATGTACAAATACAACAGTCCTTACTGGGCACTCCAGAAGTGGTGTTGTCCAGAGCAGAGGGGCCCAGCCTTGCTTCTTGCCCCTGGGCTGCGCTTAGTGCCTGCCAATCAGAAAGCCTTCCGTGATTAGGGTTGAAGATCAATGTTTCCTCAGCCCTTGGTAGGATCCATCAGCTCCCTGGAGAAAACAAGTTGCCTATCACAGCCAAGTAAGGGGTCAGGGCTTGGTATGGATGTCAGCCCTGGTCCTGGGCCCCCCACTGTGGGCTGCTGGGTCTAATGGGGTCTCCCTGAGGGGCCTGCTCCTTGCCTCACCTCCTTGCCTTGTCATCTTCCTTTCATCGTTTCATGGATTCCACAATTAATTCCTCCCTTTCTTCATTCATTTAACTAATATTTATTGAATACCAACTGTTCGCTCGGCACATGGTATACAATGGTAAACGCTGGATCCATGAGCTCACTGTCTAAGAGAGTAAGACACTAATCAAACAATCACACAAACAAATGTGCCACTACGACCACAGCCAGCGCCTGGATGTGAGGGAGGGCCAGCTGGCTTGCTTGGTTTGGTGTGTGGTTGGGGTGTTGGCATTGTCTTTAAAACTTTCCAGGTGATTCTAAGGTGCAAGCAGGGCTATGGCCCGCCAGCAGGGGCAGGGGCTGGGGTGGGGGTGGAGGGAGAGCATGTGGTGTGGGTGGGGGTTGGGCAGGAGGGAGTGCGTTCAATTCTATACCTGGGCACTCTCTGCAGCCCAGGTACAAAATCCAAAGCACTCCCTCCCACCCCTCTCTTCCTATCTGTGTGACTGTATGTGGGACATTTTGATACAGCCCCATCAAAATGCAAAATTGCTGTTTTTTATTTATTTTTTATTTTTTAGAGATAAGGTCTAGCTCTGTCACCCAGGCTGGAGTTCAGTGGCGTGGTCATAGCTCACTCCTGGGTTCAAGTGATCATCCCACCTCAGCTTTCCAAGTAGCTAGGACTACAGGCAGGCCACCATGCCTCGCTAGTTTTTTTTTATGTTTTATTTTCGTAGAGATGGGGTCTCACTATGTTGCCCAGGCTGGTCGTGAATTCCCAGCCTCAAGTGATCTTTCCACCTGAGCCTCCCAAATTGTTGAGACTATAGGCCTGAGCCACTGCACCTGCCCCTTCTTGCAATTTCCAAGTAACACATCCATCAGTTTTTTTTGACCTTCAGTTTTTTTTTTTTTTTTTTTAGCTTAAATGTTACCTGAGCCTCACTCCAGGATTAGGGATAGGAGGAGGCTGAGGAAGTGGGGAAGGATATTCGTTTTCACATAGTACTTGGTAAATCATGAAGAAAGTTGAAAACATAATATTACAATTTTTAAATTTATTTTTTTGAATAGGTAATATATTCATGTGGTTAAACAAAAAGGTTTTAGAGTGAAAAATCTCCCTCCCAGTTTTACTTCTGTGCAATTACCACCCCCTATCCTTAACAGGCAAGCACTTTTATTTTTTGTTTTATAAGTTTTAGTTTAAAAATCCTTTCCACCTCCCAGTTTTTTATACCAGAAGCAGTATAATGTAAACACTGGTCTGCCCCTGAACAATATATCTCTTGGAGCTCTTTCTACGTCAGCACATAAAGAGCTTCCTCATTCTTACTTTTTTTTCCCGAACAGCTGCACAGTACTCTGTTGGATGGATGTACTGTAACATCATAATTTCTTCAACCAGTCCTTACTGATGAACGTTTGTTTGTTTCCCACCTTGTTCTGCTATAATACATTACGCTGTAGTGAATAACCTTATAAATATGTCACTTCACATGTTTGCAAGTCTATCTGTGGGATAAGTTCTCAGAAGTGGGATTACTGTGGGTAAAGGGTATAAGCATTGCAATTTTGATAGATTTTACCAAATTGCCCTCTGTGGGGGTTCTTCCACCAGTAACGTGTGAGGGAGTTTGTTTCTCCACAGCCTGTCCAACAGGTGAGTTCTTAAACTTTTGGCTCTTGGCCAATTTTGTTAGACAAATGATATTATCTCAGTGTGGTTTTCATTTGCACTTTTATTATGAATAAGGCTGAGTATCTTTTCATAGAGTTAAGCGTCATTTATACATTTGTTTTCTTTTTTTCACATTTAAGTTCAGGGGTATATGTGCAGTTTTGTTATATGGGTAAACCCGTGTCATAGGGGTTTGTGGTACCATAAATTTGTTTTCTATGAACTGTCTACTCACATCCATTTGTGTGATTGTCCTTTTCTTAGCAATTTGTAAGAGCTTGTACATTTTAGAAAGATTAGCCCTCAATTTGTGATATGGCTTATAAATATGTCCGCTTAGATTTTTCTTGCTTATTGTTATTTTTTTTGAGAGACAGGGTCTCACTCTGTCACCCAGGCTGGATTGAGGTGGCACAATCACAGCTTGCAGAAACCTCGACCTTCTGGGCTTGAGCTATCCTCCCACCTCATCCAATCCCATCCCTCACCCATCCCTAGCTGGGACCATAGGCGTGTGCCACCATGCTTGGCTAAGTTTTAACTTTTTTGTAGAGACAGAGTCTTGCTATGTTGCCCAGGTTGATCTCGACCTGCTGGCCTCAAGCAAACCTCCTGCGTAGGTCTCCCAAAGGGATGGGATTACAGGCATGAGACTGCACCTGGCCTGCTTGTTATTATTTTTTTCCATGCAGAAGTTTTAATTTTTATTAATCAAATGGATCAGTCTTTTATGAGTTCTGGAATTTGAGTTTGACTAGAGATGTTACCCATGGCTTTATAGGAATTCTGCTGCTTTCGTCCAGGCATTTTGTAGTTTCATAGTTTTTAGTTTTAAGTCTTTGATCCCTTTGACGTTTATCCTGAAATATAGTGTGGGGTATGGTTCCGACTTTATTTTTCTCCAGATGGCCACCCAGTTGGTCCCATACTATTTATCGATTCAACTATATTTTCCTCACTGATCTGAGATGTCACATTTATCACATCCTCACTTCCACACATAGCGGGGTCTATTTCTTATATTTTTATTCTGTTCTATTGGGATATTTGTCTGAGCATATGCCAGTGACACTCTTATTACTGGGAATAGATAGCATGCTCTTTTTCATAGCTCTCTTTTTCCATTTCTGTGGATATGTTGGTTTACTTTTCTACACGAACTTTAAAATCAGTTTGTCTGCTCCTGTAACGTCACCCTCCACCCCTAATTGTGTTAGTATTTTATAGACAAGTGGTTAGGAATGTAGATGCTGGAATGAGACTGCCTGCATTCAAATCCCAATTGCCATTTTCTCTGTGAGTGGGCAAATTTCTTAGTTCTTTAAAACTTCAATTTCTCTATTGAATATTCCACACAGTATCCTGTTACGACAATATTCACAGAAGGAACCCAGCTAACACTGATTTCATTTACCAGGTACCAGGTACAATACACTTATTGCTGATGTTATGATTCTGATAATCATTATTGAAGTGTCTCCATGACAAATTGTCCCCACACCAGAACAACCATATCTCAATGTCATGTGTCACTGGAGGGTGGCAGAAGGAAGGGCTCTGGTAGCTTAGCTTGTCTATGACCATGAGATTGGGTGTGGAGGGCCTTCATGGCCTCTTGTCTCCAGTGGGAGAGCCTCATGTGTCCTGAGATTTAACACACATTGCAACCTCTGGGGGCTGGGAGTGTTGCCTGGACACACTGTGCCCTTCTAAATCTCAAAACACAACCCCCATCTTTCCTCCTCTCTCCACTTCTCAGCAACTTTCCTCATCATAGATATGTTCTTTGATTAAAGAAGAGAGAGGCCTGAATAATAAGAATGATGATAATAACAACATTTGCTGGTATTTCGTGTCTCTTATCCTCCCGACAACTTGGAAGGAGTAGCTGGGAAGGAATCTAAATCATGGTGACCATTCAACAATTGTCAGGATTTTTAGTTTTGATGCATAGCTTCCAATAAATCCTGTTGGGCTGGAGCTTGGCATCTTCCTCTTGCTACCTGGAGATGTGCAGCAGTGAGAATCAGTCTCAGGCCAGATTCCACCATGTGAAGAATGAGAGGTAAGTGTCCACCAAAGCATCACCCCCATGCCTGTGAGTGTGGAGGGTCCTTGGCATTTGGACAAGCACTGTGTGTAAGAACACTTCAAGAGAAGGAAACAGTGTTTTGGTGGCAGAACCTGCCATCCTTCTAGGAACACGAGGTGGCAGACCCCTCCATCACGTAGGGGTTGGGGCACACAGAACCAAAGGGAATTCTAGTCCCAGAGCTGTGCTGTGCCTCTGGGTTTCTGCATGCTTAAACCCTGTTTATGCAAAGGCTAGAATGCTGGACAGTCTTTCTAACCAGCCCCGATTCTTGACCCCTGTTTTTTATCCACGACAGGTGTGTCTGACCTACATGAGGTTAGGCTATAAGCCCTATGGTGTGAATTTAGATAAAGATAGTTGAAGTCCTTGATAGCACCTTCTAGAGCATGGGTTCCTGATAGGGAATTTCAACTGTTTACTAATTGCCTTAGGGTGAAGATGAAAGTAAATTTATACACATGTCTACATTTCCTTCATATTGTTTATACTTGAGTGTTTTAAAGTAATTAATAGATGAGATAATAGGGTCTTAATTCAACTCTGACTTCACACATGGGGAAACTAAGGCTGAAGAAGGCAAGTAACTTGCCCAAGGTTACATGGCCACTAAGTGGGATTCTGGAATTGAAACCTAGGTCTCTGCTGCCCAAAGCCTAGGCCTCTGCCCTGCCCAACTTTCCCTGAACAAGACTTAGAGCTCTCACAGTCCTAGTCCAAAGTCCCTCAGTAATGTCTGATGTAAGGTCTCTGACTTAGGGTGTCTTCAGACCCTTGGTTATGGGTCCCTGAAAGCTGGTCCCTGAAGGACTGAAGGAACTGGGGGGTAGGAGCCCAGGCCCAGATTCAGGCCCTGCAGTCAGACCTTCTATGTCCAGCTGTGTGATCTGAGGCAGGTTACTGCATGTCCTGAGCCTTAGGTTTCCCTTCTGAAGAGTGAGAAGGATGATTCCTGCATGAAATAGTGTGTATGAAGATTTAATTCAGTGCCTAGTACATACTAGATGTCCACAAACTGTTGCTGTCATCAGAAGGAATAGAGCACTCAACACAAACAGGTTTAATCACATGAAAGGTGATGTTTGGTTCATGCAACTGGAAAGTCCAGAGGTGGGTGGGTTGCAGGACTCGTTGGTCCAGGGCCTCAGTGATGTCACCAGAGACCCAGTCCTTTCCATCCCTCTATTCTTGTCTACAGTGACTGCCAGTAGGCCCATGCTTCGTGGCTGAACTCATAGACTGAGCCAGGGCCTGGTGATCCCTCTGAGTAGATGGGCTTCAGTCACAGGCTGTCTTTGGGACCAATGACCCTGGCCAGGAGATGGAATATGCCAGTTGGTGTGAGCCACTGGGGCCTACCCCTTGAACTGGAGGCTTCACTTCCTCCAGAGCACATGAGTGTGTGTGTGTACCTGGAAAGCAGGTGGCTGTTCCAAGGCCAACCAGGGTTCAGTTAGGAAGAGGAAAAGAGGGCTGGGAGATGAGTGGGCTGCTAACAAATACTGCGGTTTTTCTTATCCTTTCCCTCTTCTTCAGAAAGTACAAGGAAGGTTCCTCCTATGACCCCATCCCTACCCTGTGGTGAACCAGTTTCTTCTCTGCTGCACAGACAGCCAGGGGCCACTGCTGTCTTTTGTTGCTCGCATCTGTTTGACACCACCAACCTGTCCAAATGGGGTCCTCCAGGAGGTTTCTCTAAGAAGTCTTCTGGAGACCCCCAGCCCTCAGGGAGCCGTCCTCCTCTGAGGACCTCGGCCTCACAAGTTGGCGCTCAGGGACACTTTGTCCCACCATGCTTTTCTACCCTGTGGTGACTGACTCCTCCCAGATGAGTGGACACTTAGAAGCCATTGTTCTGACCATGCCTGTGATCCCACTCTTGACCCTTTGCCCAGCAGATGTCACCCCAGCCTTGGGTTGAGCTGCTCCTCACACCAGCGCAGGGCTGGGCACTGGCCTTGCTGCCTAAATCCTCCTGCCCTTTTCCCCCTTAGTGCCTTCACACTTGCTGCATCTTCTGCCTGAAAAGTTCTTCCCAGCGCTGGAGCTTCCATTTCCATTACAGTCTAGTGCACATGTCACTTCTTGGTGAGGCCCCTCACCACCAAAGAAAGCCATACTTCCTGTGATTCTTTATCTCAGCGCTTATGTTTCCTTCAGGCACTTTCCACAATGTGCAGTTGCTTCATGTGTAAGAACCCTGTCCCACAGAGGCTGGGGCCATGGCTGCCACATTCACTCTTTTATCCCCAGAATCCACAGCAGATGAGACAATCAACTTTCATTGAATGGACTACTGAGGGTAAGTGTTAGTAAGCCTGAAATCCAGCATGCACTTGGGGTATCCGTGTGACAACTGCTGCCGTTTATCCTCCTTCCTTGTCTCTGCCCATTGGTCTATTGTGGTTTCTGTTTGGGTCCCGGTGAACATCCCTGTTCCAGCTAGGCCTGGAGCCACCCTCTGAGTCACAGCCTGCCTGGCGGGGGTTCCAAGTTCCCAGCTAGCTGTGCCAGTCTCTGCACTTCCCCAGGAAGTGGCCTCAGCTCCTGCATCTCGAGCTTGTCAGCACCCTGAAAGCATCAGGTTCTATGGGTGTGATGGGGACAGGGTGCTTCCCCCCATTCATTGCTTCCACACCAATCTCACCTGGGAGGCCAGCCTGGTGTCTTCATCTGTTTATCTCTCTTCCTCCGCTTATCTCCAAGCAGAGGTCTTACACTAGCCCAGCTAAATTCTCCCTTTCTTCCTCTCTTCTCTCCCCTTCAAGGGCCTTGTCCTTGCTTCGTCACCCCCACTTCCCCTCCATGACAGAGCCAGGGATAGTAACAGCCACAGCCCTCGTGAGCCCTCTCTGTGCGCCAGGTGTGCTGCAGGCATATCCATGAACGAGCCCCGGTGAGTGCTCTTCTCTCCATCTCACAGATGAGGAAACTGAGGCAGGCACAGTTTGGGAAGTGAGCTGTGTTTGTTGGCCAGGACTTCTTTTGACTGGTGACTACATGGTCCAGGCTGGCTCATCAAAGCGTGCTCTTGTGAGTGGCCTGCCACCAGTGGGGACCGACGGGGTTCCCCTAGTGCTGCCAATGAGAGCGGTGGATGCCTCCATGTGGACTCCCGTCAGTAGCCCAATATTCCTGACCTCTCTTCTCCCAGGGGGATAGGTAGGATGAATGATTTCGCTGATAGGTGAATTTGGGAGAACAAACAGGTCTCAGGAACCCTCACCTTTTTCGCCTGCCTGCAGGGTGCCTGGGTTGCTACTGTTCTTGGTCACAGAGTGAGCCAGGGGAGTGGCAGCCTCCCTCCCCTGCCCGAGCTGCCCTGGAGCAGGACTGGGAGGGTTCAGGGCTGCAGGAACAGAGTAGATGATTTGTCTAGTTCTGGGGTTTGATATCAGAAGGCCCAGGTGCTTGCAGCTCTCAGCCCTATTCCCCCAAATCAGCTTTCTCAGCTGCTAAGGTGATATTTCGGTCTCTCCTCCTCTTCACTTCTCTCTCTTCACCATTGTTGGGACCTAGCAGGCAAGAGAAGGCCATTTACTGGGCCCCCTCCAGCCCTAACCCACAGCAATGAGGAGGTGCCAGGGGGTCAGTGGGGCTCTCTGACCCCTCCCAGGCCACCTCAGGGGGTGCCTGAGTGCCATCTCAGAAGGCTCTCTGGGTGACAAACCATTTTGGAGGGTAGTGTGCTGCCAGGCGAGAGAAATGAGGGGTTTGGGGTAGGGTTGCCAGATAAAACACAGGGTGCCTGCTTAAAATAGAATTTCAGATAAACAATGGGTAATTTTTTAGTATAAGTATGCCTCAAGCATAGCATAAAACATAATATGTTAGAAAAATTACTCATTATTTACCCAAAATTTGAATCTAACTGGGCACTCGGCATTTTCATTTGCTAACCCTAGTTTTGTTTGGCAACGCTAGTTTGGGTAGGCTCTGGATGTTTTGCAAGCATGACGTAGGGAGAGGAGAGGAGATGGAGTCCCTATATCTCTCAGAAGGCCTGCAGCTACCAGTAAGAAAACCCTGAGTCAAGGGGCATAGTCAGTGAGGAAATTTATCGTCGCTCATAGCAAGGAGTCCAGGGCCAGGCAGGTTTCCCCCTCAGGCTCTGGAGCTCCAGCTCTACCCACCCTGAGGCTCTCTCAGCTCTGTCCCTGGGATGCCCACCCCCAGGGTGCAGCATCCAGCTGTGGGTGTGATGGCCCGGGCCCCCTGCAAGGAGCCCTGTCCCTGTGTCCCTCCGGCAGGCTTGTGTAGACAGGGGTGGGGGTGCCTGAACTATTTGGGGTCTCCAGCTCTGAAGGAGGGGGGAGGTTGAGATGACGCCTGCCTCTCCCCTCGGGGTGGGCTTTGGTGGAGGTGGTGAGCTCTAAGATCGCCCTCTACTCCATAGAAGCTTCCAGGACACACCAGCACCTGCAGGCGCATGTCTTCCTTTCCCAGTCAGTGTTTCTCTGAGCATCCTGATTCAGATTCCAGGCACTGAAAGACCCTCCACAAATGTTTCACTGCTTCAGGTGCTCATGCCTGCCGCCCCACCAGGATTGACCCGTGCTCCCCTGTCTCTGTCCTCTGCCGGGAGTACATCTCCTCCACCGGTCTGTAAGTTCCTCTCTGAGGAACGTGCCCTGTATCCCCACGCAATCATTTCCAGGAGCCCTATGAATCTGCATTGTTACAGAATCTGTGAGAGGTCCCTGTGGACCTGCCCAGCCGCCCCAGGTGACAGGTGTTGGCGCTGCCATATCCCTCCCTCCCTCTGCACATCGAGCACTGGTCCTCCCCTGTTCCTAGCACGCAGCCTGGCACACGACAGATGTCCAACTGTTAACTGAGTTGTCCCAAATAAGCCTAGTGGCAGGAGCCCGGGCTGGCTGGGGATTGGGGGTCCAAGGCCACAGCCACCCTCAGGTCTGTCCCAATCCATAGGTCAGACAGTGGGTGGGGGTGGCCCTTTAATCGAGGGCAGGGGAGCGTCAGGCCGAGGCCAGAACGTTCAGGCTAAAGCTGCTTGAGCCTGACAGAGCTGGGAGCAAGGCCTGCTGGGGAGGTGCCTGGAAGGAGCTGTGATTTCAAGCAGCTCCCTTAGCGTAAGCTCTGGGCTTCTGCAACCCTGCAGAGCTCCTGTCTCCCTGGGTAGGGCTTAGAGGGTGAGGCCCCAGCTTTGTGACCTTGGCTCCTGCCGACAAGGGTGAGGAGGTGAGGGAGGCAACTGCCTCCCCCCCGATATCTGCTTTAGTTCAGACCCGGGAGCCATGAGTATTCTCCAGCATGATTCAGTTTAATGAACACTTGCTTAGAGCCTCCTCTGTGGTAAGGCAGGGTATCTCTCTCACGGGGTGTAATGCCCACATTTCTGCAGTACCAAATGCCAAGAATCAGGTTAAATATTTTAGGTATCTTTATCTCTTTTAACCTCATGACATCCCTGTGAGGTAGGTATTATTCTTATTCTTGTTCTCATTTTTCAGATGAAGAAACTGAGGTTCCAAGAGGTTCGATGACCTCACAAGTACATGGGCAATGCACAGCAGTGTGGAGGCCCCAGAGAGGGGAGCAGAGTGGGGCTGTTCCTGGGGGCCACTGCTACTGCTGAGACGTGGGGAGGAGGCCTAAGGGCAACCCCGAGGCCATGGAGCAGATGGCCTGTGTAGCAGTGGTTGTCAGATGGGATAGTGTGACTGTCTGACTGTCCTGGCAACATGGTAGTCCTGGTCTGGGGGTCTGGGGTAAGGACAGGCCAGTGTTTTCATGGGGAGCAGGCTGTTTGGACACTGCCACTTCCCTGGCCAGCTTATGCACTGATTCTTTTTCCCATTTGGCTCCCACAGGGCTTGGTAATGGAATTGAAGAAATCTGAATGAATTGTCTGATGCATCATGACTAAGCTTGGAATGTGCCAACTGTCCCCCAGGAGTGGCCCTTGGACAGCAGAGCTGGAATGCCGGGACTCTGAGTGCAGGAAGGAGGCCGTGCTCCGGGAGAGCCATTGACAGAGCTGCTCTGGAGTTCTGGAAGTGCTTGGAGGGTGTGGGCGTTGTCACATGAATCTGTGGCACCAGCCTGTTGGCTTTCTGGTGAAGGGGTGGTGGCACAGTCTGCTGCCGTGCCTCTGGTGGTCCACACAACCTTCACACAACCTTCTTCATTTCTGGTCAGCTTTGGATACTCCCAGGCTTTGTCACTGATCTCATTTTGACTTACCAGGAAGCTCCACATCTTGTTCTTTGTTAATTTCATGGAGGCTTGCAGGATAACTCTCACTTTATTTCCATGAACGCTCCATTTCAAGAATGTTCAGGAAGACTTTCATCACTTCTTTTGGGCCTCCACTTCCCTCCCACCTCCTTCCTACATCTGTTCCTCTCTAGAGTGAATGGTTTCAATTTTATCAACGTTTCTTCCTGTGGCTGTATGTTTAGGTCCTTTCCCCATGCTGATCACCAAATATAAGATTTATTTATATCCTACCTAACATGTACTCTTTAAAAATCAGGTGCCCATAATAATGATAGTAGCTAGGAGCTTTTATTGAGCTCAAACTATCCATGTACTTCACGTTCATATTCTCTTTTAATCTCACAATCACCTTTTGAAGTTGATATTGTTACCTCCCACGTTATCAATGAGGACACTGAGATTCTGGAAGGTTAAGTACCTCCCTTGCTCAAAGTTACACAGCAAACGAAGAGTAGAGCTGGGATGAGACCTAGGAATCTAGGCTCTGAGGCCCTCCACACTGCTACTCAAATTATGGCCCAGAGACCAGTGGCACAGGCAGCCACCAGGGCCTTGTGAGAACTGCTGACTCTCATGCCCACATCCAGACCTCCTGGATCAGGAGGCTGGTGGTTCACATACATGCTTAAGTTGGAGCAGCTCTGGGTCTAGTCTCCTTGGAAGGAAATGGGCCACTTTACTTCCATTGGTGCTGCCTTGGAGCATGTTAGATTTTGGTGTCACAGCCCCTTTTCTATACCCTTAGTTGGTGCTGTCCTCAGGCTCATCTTTGTCCTGCACAGGCCCTTCCTACAGGAGACACATTTTGTCAGAATGATAGTATGATGGTTAATTTTATGAGTCAACTTGGCTAGGCCATGGTACCCAGACATTTGATTAAACATTATTATAGATATTTCTATGATAGTATTTTTTAGATGAGATTAACATTAAATCAGTGGACTGCATAAAACAGATTATCATCCATAACATGGGTGAGCCTCCTCCAATCAGTTGAAAGTCTTAATAGAAAAACAAAACTAAAAAAACTGACTTCCCCCTTAATAGAAAAAGACTGAAGAAGAAGGATTTCTGCCAGAAAACTGCATGTGGACTTGAACTACAACTCTTCCCTGGATCTCCAACCTGCCAGCCTACCACATTCATGTAAGCCAATTATTTAAGATAAATCTTTTCCCCCTCTCTTTCTATTAATCTCTCTCTCTCTCTCTCTCTCTCTCTCCTGTTTCTTCTTTTTCTCTGGAGAACCCTAACACACCTTCTCTTTTCTGGAGTCAGAATTCACAGTTTTAAGTAGACTTGGCTCTAGGGGTCAGAGGAGATGGATGAATACAGAGGGAAGCCTGGCTGATGTTTGACCGAGGGACAACCCTTATTTCTCTGAAGAAATAGATAGTGTTCCTCATCCTATAGCTCTCACTGGGCTCTGTTCTGTAGAGATGGACAGCGGTGTGCACCTGGGCTCTGACCTGTGTTATGCAGTCGCATCTCACATGTTTACACCCATGCCTGCTGCTCCCATGGCTCTGGATCCTCCTGGTACGTATCTCGCTGGTGACCAAGCTTAAGGGTACCTCTCCTTCAAATCTGATGCTTGGCCCAGGGCAACTCTGAGGTCATAGCAATGTCCCAGTCAGACTGGTTAGGAGGAAGAGGGGTTGGGGCAGAGTGAAGCAAGGGAGGCTTTCAGCAATTCAACTATCATGTGTCAGGTTTTGCTGTTTTGTGGTTTTATTTCTAATTTTCTTATCCTACTTGAAAAAAACAGGGTAAAACACTGAGCTTCTTGGTTCTGTAAGTCAATAGTTTTCACCAAATTTGGATTTTTTTCTATTAATGTCTCCAAAGATTTTCCTGGAGAAATTCCCATTCTCTTTTCTTCTAGCATTCAAATTATAGACATACAAAGTCATTTGATATTTTCCTATTAGTCATCAAGGCTCTGGTTATTTTTCTTTAATCTCTTTCTGTTCTTCAGATTAATACTTTCAATGGATTTTTTAGTTTATTAACTCTTTCTTCTGCTCTCTCCTATTTGATGTTAAACCCATCTAGTAAAATTTTTGCATTAGCAATTGTACAGCTCTCGTTTTTCTTCCTGTTGAGATAGCCATCTGTTTATGAATTAGGATAATATTTTCCCTTAATTACTTTAAGTCTGATATCTTATTTGGGTACTCAGCATGTTAATGAGGTGTGGGTCAGAGCGCTAATGTCCACCAGCACTCTTCACCCTCTCTATTATGCTTTCAAACTTGTAGTAGGCATTCTCTGATAAGACCTAGATAGTTACACCCTGAACATATACAGCCCACTCCTCGGTTTTCAACTTCCAGGGTGCAAGACTTCTAGACTTCTGTCCTCAGCTTTTCCCTCTGTGATATCCTGCCCTGCAACTCCCAGCTTCTCCAACTGCCTCGAAGTCTGTTTTCTGCCTCCTCAGCCCATTGGTATTGCCATGCTTTGTTCAGACTCATATGCATTACTCTGAAGTTGGGAAATTTCCCTAGAAAGAGAGTAGGGGGTGATTATTGAGCATTACTTTTGTTTTCTCTAACATAACACCTAGTAAATCTTTGAATTTTTATCTTCTATCTCTTATGTTGGGCCATAGAATTGAGTAGTTTCTCTGGCCTTCTTGGTTCTCACACAATGGCATCTTGCCTTTCAGTTCATCTGATTGGTCACAAGACTCTCCTCCTCCTTTTTTTTTTTGTTTTTGAGACAGGATCTTGCTCTGCCACCCAGGCTGAAGTGCAGTGGTGCAGTCATGGCTCACTGTAACCTTGACTTTTCAGGCTCAAGTGATCCTCCCACCCATCCTAGCCTCCTGAGTAGCTGGAACTACAGGTGTGCACCACCATGCCTAGCTAAATTTTTCATTTTTTGTAGAGATGGGGGTCTCGCTATATTTCCCAGGCTGGTCTCAAACTCCTGGCCTCAAGCAATCCTCCCATCTTGACCTCCCAAACAAAACACTGGGATTTCAGACATAAGCCACAGTGCCTGGCCACAAAGGCCTTTTTTATTGTGATAGGTAGTATTTATTCCCACTATGTGACACTCACTGTGTGCTAGGCATTGTGGTAAATGCTATGCAACTATTTCTCACTCTCATATCAGTTTCTTCAGGGAGGTGTTCATATCACCCCCATTTTACATGTAAGGGAGGGGAATGTAGAGGGGTGAAAGGGCTTTCAATGGTCATAAAATAAGGAAACAGCAGTTGAGACCTGAACTCAGGACTCTTCCATCTCATCCCATGCTCTGAGCCATTGCTGTCTTGTTTCTATACACCCATAGCAGCCAAACTTCTCTGCCATTTCAGCCACTTAAAGCACTAACATAGGTTTCTGGAAAACAGTTTCCTCTGGCACTGATTGTTTCTGCCAATGTACAACACAGTATACCCCTGCACTTGATACCCCTGCACTCACCAGACACTCTCTCCTTTCCCCACCATAGCAGCCTTTGATCAAATCGTTTCCAGCACCATCTATGGGTACAGCAGTGTCCTAGGGACCCTGAGAGATGATGCAAGAACAATTTTGTTAGCTAAAGGGGTCTTAGAGACACTTAGTTATGTCATCCATTTTGCAGAGGAAAAGACTGACCTAGAAGGGACAAGCCTTGTGAAAGGCACATAGCTGCGACAGTGCCCGCACTAGAACCCAGCTCTTCAAATTTCCAGGTCTATCTGTTAAGATCCTGGCAGGAAGCACATAACACTTGGGTTGTAATTGAAGAGAATTCAGTGAGGGGACTATTTACAAAGAGTGGGCAGAGTTAAAGGACACTAACAAGGGATGATGAAGGATGCCAGGATTAGTAACAGCAGAAAACCACTGGTACACCTGTGCCTGTAGAGTTTAGAGGAGGGAGAGCTAAAGCAAAGGAGAGGGCCCCCTGACAGGAGCTATGCCCTTGGGTAGAGGAATGCAGCCCAAACAAGCCCTGGCCCATCAGGGAGGGATTTGGGGAAATAAATACCCTGACTTGTCTCTCCTCCCACCTTCTGATCTCCTTTTAGCACCTCCCATTGGCTGAAACCATCTGGAAGCCAGACACCAAGGAAACCTTCTTGATGCAGTTCATGGAGTTTGGCCTCCCTGGACAGAAAGCAGAGCAGAGAAAGGTGGAGGGAGGCTCTGGAGGGGCAAATGGAGAGTAGCCAGCACCTCAAACTGATGCCTCTACTCCCTCTGCTCCAGAAGACAGATCGTCTCTACTCTTCAGAAGTTTATAAGTCCAGATAGAGGGGCAGGTGTGAACAGGTAACCAATAGCCCAAGACTGAAACCCCTGTGTGGAGCAGAAAGGATTGGCCACCAGGCTGGATGTGCATATGCCCCAGGGGATGGGGTTCTTAGGGAGCAGTTCTCCCAGGTAGGACTTTCTACTCTCTGCACCTCTGGAGAGAATAGGATTCTCTCAATGCAATTAAATTGAACAAGCATTTATTGCATGTGTACTGTTTGTGAGGTGTTGGGTCTCTAAGGATGCATAGGCGTAATCTTCCTCTGCCTTTGAGAGATTCAGAGAGGCATATAGGTGACCAGCACAACATTACTTTTCTGCATGAATGTTGGGGGAGACTGATGTGCTTTTTGGTTCACCAGCTGACAGAGTGAGATTTCCATGATGGGTGTTGAGTGTGTGCCTGGACTTCGGCATGGCTTTGGGATAAAAAAGTTTTAAATCTCTGCCTTCTGCCCTGCCATCTCCCTCACTTTCTAATTATAAGAGGAGTGGCAAAATGTGGCCATTATGTGAGCAATCAGGGTCTGGGAACTTTCCAGGGTAGACATTTTCCTGTTTGTTCTGAACTAAGACATCTTTATCCATTGGCTACTCTGAGAGTATGGGGAGTGGGAACGGGTGATGGTGGAGATTCCCAAGTGTCTCAGGGACAGGCATTATAGGATGGTGGCTCTTTCCATATTGGAGGTGGGGGGGTCTGTGAGTGAACATCAAAGATTGGAGCTTCCAGTCCTTTGTAGGTCAAATCCTACAACGTGCCTTGATGGTATAATAGTGAAAATAGCTAAAATATATTGCCAGGCACTATGTTAAGTGCTCTGCAAGCATTCTCTCGATATATTCTTACAACAATCTTAAGTAGTAGGTACTAGGAGCAAACCGAAGCTATGAAGGATTAGGGGACTTGCCCAGGGTCACACAGTTGGTACATGGCAGAGATCGAATTCCACTCAGCCCTGTGTGCCTGTGGAATGTTACCTGGGTGTGGAGGTGCTGAGAATGGTGTTGGACTTCAGGAAACAGTTTGCCTCCTGAACCATTTTCCGCATTGTTCTCTGCTTGGGAGGATTGGACCCTCTTGTTCTGAGCACATGAAGGACTCACTGACCTTTTCTGATGCTCCTCAGGGCCCAGGGTTCTCCTCTGAGTGATAGAATATGCAGGAAGCCAGAGCAGGCCTCTGGAGGGCAACCCAACTTAAATAAGCTCCCTAAAAAGCAAGGAAGGTGGAAGGAGGTTGGGGACAAAGAATGCAATATAAAACTTCACCTCCCAGGCCTCCCTCCCCACCTGACCGGCCAACTCTCCTTCCTGTCTTTCCATAAGGCCAGGAGAAGGCATTAGAGGCAAGCAGAATTGATGTGAGACATGATGGCATAGAAGACACTCATCCTTCAAAGCTCAGACGCCCTTCCCTGGAATATGACCCTATCGTTACTCTTTGTTCTTGGTTGACCTGCTTTAGTAGGAAGCAGGATGTGCTCCACTCAGCCCTCTGGTTCACATCCTTCTCCACCGGGTGTGGTGTCAACTGTGCTGTTGACCAGTGGCTCATTCAGCCACTCATAATATGTGAGGACTCTACGGTTCACAAAACCTGTTCATGTTTCATTTGATCTTCACAACAGCCTCATGAGGAAGGAACTCACATCATCCCTAGTTTAGAAAGGAGGAAACTGAGGCTCAGAGGTGTCAGCTCATCCATCCCAAGTCTCCAAGCCAAGATGGGTCTGGTGGTTTATTCCACCAGCATTGGTTGAGCCCCTGTCAGCTCCAGGCCCTGCTAAGCAAGCTGCCTGGACAAATGTGGTGCCTGGGCACAGAGGGCAGAGTCAGCACGTTTCCCAGTTTGCTGCCTCTGCCTTCAGGAGTCAAGCCATTTCCTGAGTACCGTTTCTGAGCTAGGCACTCTGGTGGATGAGTGACGGGGACAACTGCTCAGTTACATCATTCTTGCCCTCTAAGAACCTGCAGTTTCCTTGGAGAGATGAGAATTTTGGGTGTAATAGTAACCAATGCCACTAGGCCAAATCAGGGCTGCTTGGGAGAAGTAAAAAAATTCAAGAGGCCAGTTGGCCTCCGCTGCAAATGGTCCTTAGAGTGTCAGAGGAGGTGGGATTTATGCTGTTTTCTACAGGAAGAGCAGTACATGTTCATGCAGGGAGGACATGGAATAGTATTCTAAGGAGGAAGACCATCATAATGGCCTGGAGGGAAGAGAGCAGGAAACTGGAGACAGGAAGGACAGTCTGACATAGACCAGGGGAGAAGAGGAAGGCAGCGTGGGTCTTTGTACAGGAGAAAAGAGAGATGTATTGAGTTCCAGAGGGAGCTCTCAAGCTTGGTCCTGCAGGGGAAGACAGAAGACTGAGACGGTGGGTGTTTACAGAGGGTCTTGTCCCTTAGGCTGCTGGGTTTAGCGCTAGCGTCATTTACCCTGAGGGCCTTGGCCTCAGCTTCAGGCTGTGTTGTTCTGCGAGTACAGCTGACTTTTCCCCATGTGCTTCAGGATTACTTCTGACTCCCCTTGCTATGAGGGAAGGATACCCAAGGATCTGGATCAGGCCATGAACACATACCCAGGGTCTGCACAAGCAGCCCCCCACTCACCTCTCTGAGCTCACCTCCAACCACATCTCCTATCACTGACCACTTCATTCACAAAGCCCCTGCCACACTGACCTTTGCCCATTCATCCAGCGCAGTGATCTCTTTCTGCCACTGGGCCTTTGCACTTGCTATTCCTTTTGCCCGGAATAATTTTCTTCTAGCTCAGCGCATGTATGGCTCTTTCTTATCCTTGAGCTTCACTGGTCAGAGTGACCTTCTCTGACCTCTCCATGTTCAGATGGAGTCAGTCCCTCCTACCTCCCAGTAACTCTTCGTTACATCACACTATGTCCATTACCTTGAGGGCACTTACTAGCTGCTGTAATTTCCTGATTACTGTCTTTGTATTCCCTCTAGAATATAAGCCTTGTTAGAGTGTGGACCTGGTCTATCTTGTTGCCCACACAACATGTACTGGTCATAGTAGACAATCAATCGCATTTGCTGAATTGACGAATGAGCACCATTTCTCCCCAAATCTCCTTGGTCATGCTCAGACAGTATTAAGGGTGGACGGGGCTTGGGGAGTGAGCAGGTCTGTAGACCTCTTGGAGTTATAGGCATGCTTCTATATTTGCATTTTTTTTTTTTTTTTTTTTTTAAGATGGAGTCTTGCTCTGTCGCCAGGCTGGCGTGCAGTGGTGCGATCTCGGCTCACCACAATCTCTGCCTCCCGGGTTCAAGCGATTCCCCTGCTTCAGCCTCCTGAGTAGCTGGGACTATAGGCACATGCTGCCACACCCAGCTAATTTTTGTACTTTTAGTAGAGATGGGGTTTCACCATGTTGGCCAGGATGGTCTCGATCTCTTGACATCATGATCTGCCTGCCTCGGCCTCCCAAAGTGCTGGGATTATAGGCATAAGCCACTGTGCCTGGCCTCTATTTGCATTATTTTCCCTGGGAAGTAGATTGGTGGTAATCATTATGTTCTTCACCGAATGCTTCTGCCTCTCCATCTTCTGGGCAAAGGATAGAATTATACATCCTTGGCTCCTTTGAAATGAGGCATTGTCCTGGGATTTCTTTTGGCCTCTGAAATGTGAGTGGAAGTGATGCGTGTCTCTTTTGGGCAGACACCATAAGAGCAATGCATGATTCACCCTGCTCCTTCCCTCCACCATGATTGCATCATGATCGTGGGTTGTATATTGAGATGGAACATCTATTAGTCTGAGTCTCTGAATGACTTCAGTGAGCAGAGAACCCACTGACCCATGCAGGAAATGTAGCAGGAGCAGGAATTAAACTTTGGCTGTGTTAAACCATGGAGATTTTGCTTATACAGCCTAGCCCATCCTGACTGATAAAGAGTCCCAGGTTTTTATTAGGTTCTCAGAGGAATCTATTAGCCAAACAAGATCAAGAACCACTGGTTCGGGGGTCAGCTGGAGCGGTGTGGAAATGCAAAGAAGGTAAAACTTGTGTGTAGTACATGCTCCATTATGTGCGAGATGCTTTGCTGGGTGCTTCATGTATGTTATCTCATCAAATCTCCAACAACCTTGTGAGGCAGCTAGTATTAGCCCTATTTTGTAGATGAAACAGGCTTAGAGAATTTAAGGCATTGCTACTAGAAGTGTGGTCTGCAGACCAGCAGCATCAGTATCACCTGAGAGCTTATTAGAAATGAAGAATCTTGGACCCTTTCCTAGTCCTATTATATAAAAATCTGCATTTTGACAAGGTCCCAGGTGATTTGTGTGCATGTTAAAGTTTGGGACACATTGATTTGGGGAGTTCATTTGATGATCTCTGTCTAGCTCATAGACAGGGAACCCAGGCAGCGATCTTTCAAGAGATAGGATAGCATCCCCACTCTGCCCTGCCATCCCTTGGGAGGAGAGTGAGAATCAGGATGTGCAGGACTTGAGTTAGGCATTTGATATCCCTCCCAGCTCATGTTCATTGGCTCCCCTGGCAGATACATCCTCAGCCAGTTTGAATGGTTGGTGGTAACCAAAGCTATTTATTGACTTAGAAAACCACTCAGACCATGTGTTTAGGGGGTGTGTTCCTCCCAGCTGTGGATCTGTTGAACAAATAGCAGTCATGGGCTGGAGGTGAAGTCAGACTTGGGTCTACAGTGGAGAAGTCTCACCCTCGCTATACTTGACATGACTGGGGAGCTGGGGTAATATCTTGATAATGGCAGTCACATGTCTTGGTACCTCTGAGATGACAGAATTGGGTCCCCTTGGCATTGAACTTGGTGCATCTGATCTTGAAGTGCCCCAATGGGTGCTAAATCTTCCAGAAGATCTTGTATGTTGTCTGGATCTGCCAGTGTCCAGAACACAGATCTTAGTACCCTATAGTTCCTGCTTCCTTCTCCAGAGGCTGAGTGATGCTACTCTGTTATCATGTTATAGATGAGGAAATGAGCAGGAAACTGTGCCCAGAGAAAGATTGCAGCCCCCTGCAGACATGGCCAGGGCTGAGCATCTGTGGGAAGAAGATTTCAGTGGCTCATGGCCTCGGGCACCCTTATCAGTTGATGGCATTCATCTCTGCAGAGTCACAATGGAGTTGCTGAGGAAATTGAAGCTCTTAGGCAGAGGAGCACAATTTGGCCTCTCCCTAGTAAAACTACCAGACCGTTCTTAGCTCTTTTCTTTCCACATATTTAGATTTCCCATGAAAAAGGCACAACGTCCTCTCCCTCAGTTAAGATCTAGTTATCCATTTGGCTAAGTGAGAAATCTCATATTACAGAATTATTAATTCAACAAATATATATTGCATACCTGCTAAGTGCCAAGCACTGGGGCTAGGAAAAGTAATAAAGTGTTTTTTGCATTTATTTAGGCCCTGGGCTGGTTCAGATATAAGGAATAAAACAACAGTGCCCTGTCTTCAATTGCCCATAGTCCAGGGAGGCAGGATTTCATGTTGCTGCGATGAGGACAATTGAGGTGTACGTAGAGTAATTCCTGGGCATGCACAGAAGTAGATGACAGTGAGGGGCAGTGGCTTAGTGTGCTGGCTGAGGACTCAGACCTGGATTCCTGTTCTGGCTGTAGAATTTGCTCCCTGAGAGCCACATCTGTTAGATAGAGATAGCAAGAGTATCTGGTGGTGAGATAGAAGGAGAGCACTGCCATTGGTTGAGCTCTTATTATAAGCCCAATGTTGTGTTAAGGTACCCGAGACACAACAGGATTATTGGAGGCTTGTGCAGCTGGTACTTAGAGGAGGTTAGGGGCGAAGGGACATTACCATTTGAGAGCCTCATTTATTAGCTGGGGAGTGAGTCGCCCAAGGTGCCGGATCCAGCTGGTGGCAGAGCTGTCTCTTGTTCCCAGGCCTTCGGTTTCCTTCTGCGTTGACTGGGCACTTGCCCCACTTTCCCAAGCTGGGCTCGGGTTTTGTTCCGATATGGAAATGTGGCTGCAGAGGGGCTGAGGTTAGCAGAGGCTCACCCAGGATGGCCGCCAGCTCCCTTCCCATGGATCAATGGAGCCCGCACCTCCAGTTGGCAATCTGTAGAAAAACAAATTAAAACAGAGAAGCTCTCATTTCCTTTTCCCCCCTCACCCTGCCCTGACAGATTTATTTTGGAAAGCGACAGGAGGCTAATGGAATCACTTAATTTCCCTGATAATAAATTACCCCCAAGTGCAATAATTAAACGTTTCACAACCAACAGTTTCCTTCTGCAAAACCTTCCTCATAGGTCTCTCCTGCTTTGCCAGTCCTCCTTCCTCCCCCTTCCTCCCCCCTGCCCCCTGCTCCGCCCTGAGTTAGCCTGGCCTGTCTAGTGAGTCATCTTTCATTTCTGGGCTTAAGGAAGCTGACGCAGGCAATCGCCCAGGTCCAATAGGAGGACCCTATAGGATTGCGGGACAGAAAAGAATGTGTCATGAGAGAACCAACCAGATCAGGGTTTGAATCTTGGCTCTGCCACTTCCCAGCTGCATGACTTGGGAAAGTCACTTAATTTCCATTTGCTTCAGTTTTCTTCATTTGCAAATGGGGATAATACTGCTCAGCTGGCAGAGTGCTGATAAGGCTTAGAACCAGTACGTGCAAAGTCCCTGGTGCATAATAGGTCTTCAGCAAATAGGAACTGTTAAAAATGAATGTTTCCAGTCTATTTTTGTTTTTTTGACATACACTGCCCTGAATTGTTGGAGTGGGAGAGAGAAAGAGAGAGCCAGAAAGAGTGACAGACAGACAGAAAGAAAGAAATAGAAAGAAAGAGGAAAAAAAAAGAAGGAAAAGAGGTGAGCTGAGGTGGGCGTCTCAGATCATTGCAGGGCTGAAGAGAGCAAGTGAGGCTTTGTCAAGTGGTGCTCAAACCTCTATGTAATCATGCACACCACAGCCAAGGGACGGCACATTAGCCAATCCTCCTAGCCAGATGTCTGAGGCTTTGCAGCAAGCCGAAAGGAGCCAGCTGGAATTTGGAGACCTGCCTCTCTTCCCTTGCAGCTCAGAAGCTGGGTGCCTGTCTGCACATTAGCAGATTTGGAAGCAATGATGGCATTTTTCCCCTATGATGCATGATTAATGTACAATTGACTGTGGAATGCACAGCTGTTGGATATTTTCAAGGCAAATGACTCCATAAGACTAAGAACATACGTGGGTTTATGTGATATAAGGTCCAGCCTTGGTGTTAGTTATAGACAACAGGTAAGGGTCAACCCTGCCAGCCCTCTGGCCTGGAGGATGGGAACAGGGTATTCGGTCATCTTCTCACTGTTAGCATCCCTGGGAACGATGTTCTGCAAAACATCCTGTTTTGTCATGGTTTCCTCCTGTGTCTTCCATGTGTCATCATGCATGTCTGGCTCCAGCACTGGGCTCAGCTCAGTTGGGATCCACAATGGACAAGGCCCTCCAAGGCCAGTCCAGAGGGCTATGAAGGGTGTTCACATCTGTCCTAAGAAGGGCAGAGGAAGGGGAAAGTGTTCTAGGTTGGGAGCTGCAGAGAAGCAACCACTTTTAATTGGCAAAATGAGAAACGCTTTGCGGACTGGTGAGTGAAAGGAATTCTATGAATTGAGCCTCTCAAAAATGTTTTCAGCCTGTTTTTTGGATCTGACGGAAGCTATGACTTTATTTTCTTGCAGGGTCAGTCTACCTCCTTGTGTCTCAGTTCCATCCTTTATAAAGAGAAAAGGATAGTTTCTGCCTTACTTGAAAATTACATGAGGTAATGCCCATAAAGAATACAGCACATGCTTGACCTGCCTGAGTGCTTAAGAGTAGGCAGCTACTCTCATGCTCTTGGGTGGACTAATTCAGTCAGCCTCATGGGTAGCGGGGGTCCTGCCCCGATCCCAGGGTTCCCTTTCAGTCCTCTCTCCCTTGCTTCCATGAGAGAATCTTGACTCCTTTGTGCTAGAATTGCTTTTCGGGCCCTGAGCTACCTGAGGGGCTGGGCAGAGTGGGGACAGGTTGCTATAGCTCCTCCTTCTCCTCCCCCTGTTCTTTCCTGCCTCCTTTAAGGGTGCTAAGACAATGAATCCCTCATCCGCTTGGACCAAGAGCCACCTTGGGATGTGCATCCTGCCTGCTTTCAGCCAGGAAAGCAAGGTGCCTCTTGGGCCTTACTGCAGCTCACTTGAGAATGAATTTCAGTTTGTTTCAAAGGTTAAGTTTTAAGTTAAGGGAATTTATCTGGGAACTTGGTGGGGGGTGTGTGTGTGTGGGGGGGGCGGTAATCCAATAACCACAACACACGGAGGAGGAAAGCTGCAGATGCCTCACTTTTTGTTCAGGCAACCTACGAGATCAACTGGGTGGGAAGGCAGTGTTATTTACCCATCGATCTTGTAGAGAATGTGGTTCAGGTGGGTAACCTGACAGGCTTGAGTGGCTGGAGCTGAGCTGGTGAATTTCAATTTCAATTTAGAACTGAAAAGACCTTTACAGCCCGAGAATTTCCTTTACAAAAGCCGGGGGACCAATGCTCAGAGAGTCCAAGAGTCTCTTATAAGCAAGTGACCAGTGTTCAGACAGGGGCCCTTGGTTATCTGTGTCCACCCAGCTTTCTGTTCTTTTGACTGGGGCAGGTTAACTCAGACCTTAACGACAGCCACCTGCAACAGGTGAACTGTCTCCTTGAAAGGAAAAGTATTCTGTAGCTGTGTGTCCCATAATCAACAAATATTTGTCAAGAAAAGGGATTTGCTCCTTTGATTTAAACTATTATTTCCAGAAAGCCCAGTGAAAATGCAAATATGTTTTCTGGGAGAGTCAGCCTGTTAAACTATTAAGCCGATAACCCCAGTTTGTTGACTTAGTTCTGGTTACCTAACGCCATCTTCAGGAGTCCCAGCAGGTCATTTTGGTGGCCGGATATGGAAGCTCAGGACAGGACTACGGAGTGGGGTTTTCAGCGCAGGGCCAGCCAGAGAAGTCCCACGCTCAGGAGAAGAATGGCCTAGTTCCACATTTTGCCAACTCTGTTGGCAAGGTTTCGGACACTCCAGAGGAGGAATTGAAAATCATGTCCCTTCAGAATCTTCCAGGTGCAGGTTTCCAGAAAGGAACTAAAGTTGGCCAGCTTGGGAAGTGTCCCCCATTGCCAGCTTGCCAGCTATTGTATTGAAACAATTAAAGGGAAATTGAGAACTATCCTCATCACTGTGTTGTCACTGAAATGCAATATATATATTTTTTTAAGTTCCCATTTTTTATGACCATGTGTACTCAATGTTTAGCTCCCACTTATAAGTAAGAACATATAGTATTTGGTTTTCTGTTTTTCTGTGTTAGTTTTCTTAGGTTAATGGTTTCCAACTGCATCCATGTTGCTGCAAAGGACATGATTTTATTCTTTTTTATGGCTGTGTAGTATGCCATGGTGTATATGTACCACATTTTCTTTATCCAGTCCACTGTTGATGGGCACCTGGGTTGATTCCATGTCTACTCTTGTGGGTAGTGCAGTGATGAAAATACAGGCGCATGTATTTTTTTGGTAGAATGATTTATATTCCTTTGGGTTTATACCCAGTAATGGGATTGCTGAGTTGAATCAGGTGGTTCAACTCTCAGTTCTTTGAGAAATCTCAAAACTAGTTGCCACAGTGGCTGAACTAATTTACATTCCCACCAACAGTGTATAGGCATTCCCTTTTCTTTACACCCTTACCAACAACTGTTACTTTCTGACTTTTTAACAAAAGGCATTCTGACTGGTGTGAGATGTTATCACATTGTGGCTTTTGCATTTCTCTGATGATTAGTGATGATGAGAATTTTTCATATGTTTGTTGGTTGCTTGTCTATCTTCTTTTGAAAAGTGTTTGTTCATGTCCTTTGCCCAATTTTTAATGGGGTTATTTGTTTTTTGCTTGTTAATTTAAGTTTCTTATGGATTCTGGATATTAGACTTTTGTTGGATGCATAGTTCGTGAATATTTTCTCCCATTCTGCAGGTTGTCTGTTTACTCCCTTTATAGTTTCTTTTGCTGTGCAGAAGCTCTTTAGTTTAATGAGGTCCCATTTGTCAATTTTTAGTTTTGTTTCATTTGCTTTTAAGGACTTAGCCATAAATTATTTGCCAAGGCCGGTATAGAGAAGCGTATTTTCTAGTTTTTTTCCCCTGGAATTTTTATAATTTGAAGATTTCCATTAAAGTCTTTAATCCATCTCAAATCAATTTTTGTATATGGTGATAGGTATGGGTCCAGTTTCATTCTTCTGCATGTGGCTAGCCAGTTATCCTAGCACCATTTATTGAACAGAGAGTCTTTTCTCCATAGTTTATTTTTGTCAACTCTGTTGAAGATCAGATGATTGTAGGTGTGCAGCTTTATTTCTGGGTTCTCTATTCTGTTCCATTAGTCTATGCATTTTTGTACCAGTACCATGCTATTTTGGTTATTGTAGCCTTGTAGTATAGTTTGAAGTCAGGTAATATGATACTTACCTTTGTTCTTTTTGCTTAGAATTGCTTTGGCTGTTTGGGTTCTTTTTTGGTTTTATATGAATTTTAGAAGGGATTTTTTTCTAGTTCTGTGAAAAACAACATCGGTAGCTTGATAGCAATAATGTTGAATTGTAAATTGCTTTGGGCAGTATGGCCATTTTAGTGATGTTGATTCTTCCAATCCATAAGCATGGGATGTTTTTCCAAATATTTGTGTCATCTCTGATTTCTTTCAGCAGTGTTTTGTAATTCTCCTTTAGAGATCTTTCACCTTCTTGGTTAGCTGTATTCCTCGGTATTTTAGTTTTTTTGTGGCTAATGTGAATGGGGATTGCATTCTTGATTTTGTTCTCAGCTTGAACATTATTGGTGTTTAGAAATGTTACTGATTTTTGTACAATGATTTTGTATTTTGACACTTTAGTGGAATCATTTCTCAGCTCTAGGCGTCACTTGGTGGAGTCTTCAGAGTTTTTTTAAAGGCGTATAATCATATTATCAGTGAAGAGACATATCTTGACTTCTTTTCCTATTTGGATGCCTTTTATTTCTTTCTCTTGCCTGAGCCCTCTGACTAGGGCTTCCAGTAATATATTGAATAGGAGTGATGAGAATAGGCAGTCTTGCCTTGTTCCACTTCTCAAGGGGAATGGTTTCCACTTTTGCCCATTCAGTATCATGTTGGCTGTGGGTCTGTCATAGATGGCTCTTCTTATTTTGAAGTATGTTCCTTTGCTGCCTAGTTTGTTGAGGGTTTGTATCATAAAGCAATATTGAATTTTATTGAAAGCTTTTTCTGCATCTATTGTGATGATCGTATGAATTTTGTTTTAAATTTTGTCTATATGGTGAATCACATTTATTGATTTGTGTATATTGAACCAACCTTTCATCCTAGGGATAAAGGCTACTTGAGTGTGATGAATTATCTTTCTGATGTGCTTCTGACTTCAGTTTACCAGTATATTCTTGAGGATTTTTGCATCTATGTTCATCAGGAATATGGGCCTGGAGTATTTTTTCTTGTGTCTCTGCCAGCTTTTGGTATCAGCATAATGCTGACTTTGTAGAATGATTTAGGGAGGAGTCCCTCCTTGATGTTTGGAATAATTTCAGTAGAATTGGTACCAGCTCTTCTTTGTATGCCTGGTAGAATTTGGCTGTGAATCCATCTGGTCTAGATCATTTTTTGGTTGGTAGTTTTTTTGTTTTTCTGTTTTTTTAAAATTACTGATTCAATATTGGAACTTGTAATTGGTCTGTTCAGGTTTTCAATTTCTTCCTGATTCAATCTTGGAAGGTTGTGTGTCTCCAGGAATTCATCCATTTTTTTGAGATTTCCTGATTTGTGTGAACGGAGGTGTTCATAATGGTCTCTGAGGATCTTTTGTATTGCTGTGGTGTTGGTTGTAATGTCATCTTTGTCATTTCTGATTGTGTTTATTTGGATCTTCTTTTTTGTTGTTGTTGTTAATCTAAGTAGTAGTGTATACATTTTGTTTAACCTTTCAAAAAACCAACCTTTGGTTTCATTGATCTTTTGTATGGATTTTTTTGCATCTCAGTTTCATTCAATTCAGCTCTGATTTTGGTTATTTCTTTTCTTCTGCTAGCTTTTTTTTTTTTTAAATAAAAAATGTTTCTAGTTCTTCTAGGTGCGATGATGGATTGTTCATTTGAGATCTTTCTAACTTCTTAATGTAGGTATTTAGCTCTCTAAACTTTCCTCTTGACACTGCTTTAGATGCATCCTAAGATTTTGATATGTTGTGTCTCTGTTTTCATTAATTTTGAAAATTTTTTGATTCCTGCCTTAATTTCATTGTTTACCCAAAAATTATTCAAGGAGATCTTCTTGGTATTGGTTTCTATTTTTATTGCAATGTGGTCTGAGAATGTGCTTGGTATGATTTTGATTTTTTTGAATTTACTGAGACTTGCTTTATAGCTGAACATGTGGTTGATATTAGAATATGTCCCATGTGCAGATGAGAAAAATGTATATTCTGTGATTGTTGGGTAGAGTATTCTGTAGATGTCTATTAGGTCCAATTGGTCAAGTGTTGAGTTTAGGTCTAGGATTTCTTCATTGGTTTTCTGCCTTATGATCTGTATAACACTGTCAGAGGGGTGTTGAAGCCTCTCACTATTATTGTGTGGCTGTCTAAGTCTTTTCATAGGTCTAGGAGAACTTGCTTTATGAGTCTAGTGCTCTAATGTTTGGTGTGTATATATTTAGGATAGTTATATTCTTGTTGAATATAACCTTTTATCATTATGTAATACTCTTCTTTGTCCTTTTTCACTGTTGTTGGTTTAAAGTCCTTACATTATATAAGAATAGTGACCCCTGCTCTTTTATGTTTTCTATTTGCCTGATTGATCTTCTCCATCCCTTTACTTTGAGCCTGTGTGTATTGTTACATGTGAGATGGGTCTCTTGAAGACAGCAGACAGTTAGGTCTTAATTTTTATCCAACTTGCCACTCCCTGCCTTTTAAGTGGAGGCATTTAGATCATTTACATTCAAGGTTAATATTGATATGTGAGATTTTGATTCTGTCATCATATTGTTAGCTGGCTATTTTGTAAACTTGATTGTGTAGTTGCTATATAGTGTCTGTGGGCTATGGATGCACTATTTTACATTCCTACCAGCAAAGCACAGGGGTTCCAATTTCTTCATTTCCTTGCCAACACTAGTTATTTTCCACTTTTCTTGGTTAATTGCCATCCTAATAGGTATAATTATATATATATATATATATAGTTGTATAAATGGTTATATCTATCAGGATGGCAATTAATATTTGGTTATATTAATAGGTAATAATAGGTTATACCTGTTAGAATGGCAATTAATATATATATAATACATATATATATTTAAAGTTGCTCTTTTCTTGGTCACAAATATCACAAATGTCTTGGAACAAGAGCCAACACATTGTTTTAATTCTTTAAAATAAAAACTGTCTGACTTCAACAAACAAGTGACACATTATGCAGGTTCAGCAAGCATAGTGACATATAGTCAGGTGAAACCAGCAGATATTTGATAATGTGCATGTGCATAAAATTGGGCACAAATAGTAACTGGTTACCATAAAGGGAGGAACTTTGTCAAATTTTATATAAACAAAATAAATGGATTTTTTCCTGCTAATTTTTCCCAGTATCATACTCAGCATCTCATGTGAGAGAGATGTTTTTCCCAGATGCTTTCCCTTGGTCCTGTCTCTAGTTCAGACAAGACACCTTTTCTGCCATAGAGTTAATCCTTCAGTTCTGTTCTCTGCTCTTTTTTCATCCTCTTGTTTTGGATGTTTGTGAGATAGATACAAATACGATTCTGGGTCCCAAAGCTAAAGGTCAGAAAAGAAATCTAGCAAAGCCACAGAAGCATGGTCTGTATACACGACAGATATCTATTGACCACCATGCCTGGCCTGGGTGACATATAGCAATTCCCCCCTTATCTGAGGGGCATGTGTTCCAAGACATCCTGCTGATTCTTGAGGCCTCAGGTAGTACCAAATCTTATATATACTATGCTTTTTCTTAAACATACACGCCTATGATGAAGTTTAATTAATACATTAGGCAGAGTAAGAGATTAGCAAATGTAACTAATAAAATAGAACACTTATAACAATACAGTATAATAAAAGTAATGTAAATGCAGTCTTTCTCACAAAATATCTTATGGTACTGTATTCAACCTATATTTAGACTGCAGTTGACTTCAGGTAACTGAACCTGTGGAAAGTGAAAGTAAGGATAAGGGGGTCTACTATAACTTCTCAAGTATTGATCTTGTGGAACCCCTACAACAAGGCGTGGGGAGATACTTTTATTTTACAAATGAGGAAATTGTTACCCAGAGAGGCAAGTGATTTGCCCAAAGTCACCCAGGTGGTTAGTGTCAGAGCCAGGACTTAAACTTGGGTCATCTGACTGAAAGCTTTTCTTCCTTGTAACACTGCCTTTTCCTTCGTAACTGAGGTGGTTGAATCAGAGGCGTGTGAATAATTGACTTCCAACAGCACCACAGGAGAGCGCCTCACACAATAGTAAACATTCATTGTGCTGCAAATATTTACCAGGAGCCCACTCTGTGCCTTCCCTGTGAACACAACCTCCAGTGTTGCCCAAAAGCAGGAGTCAACTTTCAAGTGGCCTGTGTGCTTTTGAAATTTCACTGTGAAGAGATGGATCATGTGAGGAAAGTAGTTCCATCTCAGACCTCCAAGAAAGCCTCTTGAGTGCCATTGACCATTTAGGAGAACAATGCAAGAAAATCGTCCGCAGATGGTTTTCTCAGTTAGAAATAGGACCTGCATATTTAAAAATCTTATCTTGGGAAAGATATTACGTTTTTCAATTTCTTTTTCTTGGTTATTTTTTTTTTAGTTACACAGGCTCTATTGCTGGGATCTTAATGTTCTTGACAAGGATGACACTGAGGAAGGAGCTAATATTTACTTAGCCAGATGATTTTTTTTTAACTAACGTTGAAGTTTATTTATTAACTTATATGTGCACTCAAAAATATTGACTTGGTACTTGATATGTAGGAGGTATTCGAGATTTAAAATTAAAATTGACCAGGACATGACCCTGACCCTTGCCCAGCTCACTATTCATGAGTAACAGTGGAGGCAGATACCTAAACCTTTAACTAGCATGGAATGTAAGAAGGGTTATGGTAGACAATTGTACAAAGTACTGTGGCAGCGGGGATGTAGTAACAATGATCTCACCCTACAGAGATCACTGAAAGCTCTACTGAGCAGGGGACACTGGAGTGGGGTATTGGAGGATGAGTAGAAGCTTGCAATATGCAGAAATGGAAGATTAATGTGGGAAGTGGCTGGAGGATGATTAGAAGCTTGCAATATGCAGAAATGGAAGATTAATGTGGGAAGTGGCTACAGACTGAGCTTGATAAGATTCATAGAGGGAAGGCTGAGGCATTTGGACTTTTATCTATTGGCACTGAGTACCTGTTTAAGGAAAAGTTCTGAATGAGTTACTGAGAACACAGGGCTCCTTTCAGCACCTTGTTCCCTGACCACCCTTTCTCAGCAGGCAACGATGCTAGGAAAATTGGTAAACCTGTGTGTCTGAAAATGTGCTTGTGATAAACATTCTATAAACCATAAACTAGCTTTCAAATTACCTACAGGATACTTTTGGATATTTTTTCAAGTTTCTGAGGGATATTCTAAGTTGCAGTAGTTTCAAAACACTTTTCAGCTCTTCACCTCAAGAGCCTCCCTGCTAAACTGATTTTACCTTTATGGGCTGTTCTTAGGGTTTAATGAGCTCATGGCCATGATGTTCCAGGTGCATAGGACTGAAAGAGTGGGATTTCATCGAGCCACCTTGCTGTTTTACAGGTGAGGGAGCTCAGCTATGAAGAAGGTGAATGTCTTGAACAAGAACACACAGCTGGTAAATGGCAAAGCCAGGATTTCAACCTGGTCGGTCTGGCTGCAGAACCGTGTTCTTAACCATGATGCTGTTCTACTCCAACAAAAACTCTTAAGTACAGCCCAGTCACTCACAGTCTGTAGGGAGAGTCTTAACATTTACCAGGGAACACTGAATAATGGAGAGAATATGGATATGGAGTTAGATCTGTGGTTTAAAGCTTGACTTCATACATTCTGAGTCATTAGACTTCCGGCACGTCACTGAACTGCAGAGTTAGGACTTACCTTGTGGAGTGATTGCGAAGATGAGAAACCATAGTCAGAGAACATAGAATAGGCCCCTGGTTCATTGCCCCTGAAGGTGAATTATAACAGTAATAGTTGTAATAATTATTGTGAGTTTCTTTTGTGAAGTAGGGATCTTTTCCTCACCTCAGACTTCAGAATATTAGGTAGGTAGGTGTTTATGTAATAAGGATTTTTGGGAATGTTGATAAACCCTTCTTTTTAACAGGAAATGAGAACCTCGGAAACTCAAGCCAATGCATACCAACCCCATGTACGTGGTTTATGCTCCATGCAAAGCATGGAAGAGCAGGAAGTGGTCTTTCCTCCCTGTAGGAGCCGACATCCTTCTTCTCAAGGGCTCTCCACATCCTCACCTCGCCCCCACTGTCTGGGAAATGCTGGACAGAAATAAAAGAAAATGCCCCGTGAGCACTAGAGAGAGGTCGTAATTCTGGCTAGTGAGAGCTGGGAAGACTTCAGAAGAAGGTGGCTGCAGCTGGACCCTAAAGGACAGGAAGGACAAATGGAGATGCCTGGGGACAGGAGACCTTTGGGGTGAGGGGTAAGGGCAGGGAAAGCAGCTGGGATCACTTTGCTTCTTAGCTGAAAATTGAGCTCCCAGGGATGAGGGAGGCAAGCGGCCTGGAAGAGTTCTGGAAGGTAACGAAGATAGAGGAAAGGGGCTGTGAAGAGGCGGCATGGCAGCGAGTCACGGGACTGGCTGTGGTTCTGGAGATGAGCGACGAGGTCACCAGCGTGGAGCCGGTTCAGGGGTTTTCAGGATAAGCGTACAGAGGTGCTTTGCGGAGGCCGACAGAACCTGCCCCTAATGCATCCAGGGGACACTAACCGCTTTAGTCTATTCTCTGATGAATAATTTCTCCAACTCTAACTACATTAGGGACACACGGGGCCGGGGCTCGGTGCTCTGTCTGTCAGATATCGTTGCCACTTAAGTGAGTGATGCAGTGTGGGCCGGCCACGGTGCCCGGGCCTGCGGACAAGGCAGGCAGCCAGGAGAGCTGGCCCCAGAGGTCTTATTTCTTTGGTAGTGTAATCAGATTGGAGGCAGAATGTTTTTCTGTCTCCTCCCTATAATCTCTGTTTTGGTACCGTTTCCTCTCCTCTACGATTCTGATCCCTGTTTTCCCTGCCTGTTGGTATGGCACACTGTTCTGCCTCTCCTCCTTCCAGGCCCACTGCCCATGCAGGACTGAGACAGAGGGAAGACGCCAGAGTGGCCCATCCTCTATTCTGTACTCCCAGTTGGTGGAAGAGGAAAGGGAAAGCGTGCTTATTAAAAATCTCAAAGGTGCAGCGCCAGGTTGTTCAGGCATCTCATGACAGCAACAGGAGTCAAAAGACCCCACCATGCAGGCTGGAATTCAGGGCAAAAATGATGGCATTCTGCAGGGATAAATTAAAGGCTGGCACTTAGGTTCAAAAAGCCAACTATACAAGACCAAGAAAAAAAGCCTCTGAATTGTATTTTTTATGAAAGACTTAACATGGACTAATTGTGTGGTAAAGCTACCCAAAACACTGAAGTTTACAATACAAAATGCTGTTGTTAGGAAAGAAACTCATATCCATTGCAAAATAACTTGAAAATTTACAAATATGAGAGAGAGAGGTAGAGAGAGAGCTGCGTGTATGGAGATTACTTAATCCCATCTCTGACAATTATCTGTTAATCCACTTGATTATAACCTTCTATTTCTTTTCCCTAGGCAGGTATTCAAGGTATATCTATAACATAATTGTATTTTTGAAAAGATATATTTGCAACTTGGCTTTTTTTTTTTTTTGAACAGTCTTGCTCTGTTGCCCAGGCTGGAGTGCAGTGGCGCGATCACGGCTCACTGCAGCCTCGACCTCCTGGGCTCAAGTGATCCTCCAACCTCAGCCACTTGAATAGCTAGGACTGCAGGTGTACACCACCATGCCTGTCTAAGTTTTAAATTTTTTGTAGAGTTGGGGGGGGGGTCTCTCTATTTTGCCCAGGTTGGCCTCAAACTCCTGGACTCAAGGAATCCTCCCCTTAGCCTCCCAAAGTGCTGAGATTATAGGTATGAGCCACCATACCTGGCCACAACTTGACTTTTTTATATAACTAAATATTGTAAATAACTTTCAAAGTCATTACTTTTCCATAATGCCATTTTTATGTGTTGTAAAATATTCTATTTTATAAATTTACCATAATTTATTTATAAAATTCTATTTTGTACATTGATTTTTCCTTGATTTTTCTGTAATATAATGAATCCTGGGCTGAATCGCCTTGGAAATAAATGTTTGTGTACACCCTTGAGTATTTCTGTAATATAAAGCCATAGGAGTAAAAGGTATAAAATTTAAAGGGTTATGAACATTTTGAAGGTTTTGATTTACTGGTTTGCTTATTTGTTTTTGATGTGTCTGGTCAAATTGTTCCACACCACCAAGTGTGAGAGTATCTCTGTCTCTCCATATTTTCCCCAGTATTGGGCACTATGATGTTGAAATATCTTGCCAGATTTATATGTGAAATGTGGTATCTTGCTTTAATTTGTATGTTTTGAATTATTAGTGAGGTTAAACATTTTTTATTTCATATTCAACATTTTAAATCTTATGAATTACCTAGTTGTGTCTTTTGCCTAGCTGATGATGTTTTCCTTTTCTTAGTTGCTTTAAAAGTTTTAAATGTGAAGACTACTCTAGCCCTTTGTCTGCCATCTAGGTTGCAAATATTTCTTTTCACTTCTTGCCTTTGATTTAGTGTATGTGTATTTCAGGTTTTACATTGGCAAACTCATCAAAATGTTACTTAATTTTTCTGTGGTGTCATATAAAAACATCTCTCCTGACCTAAGATTATATGTTCACCTATATTCCCCCTGCCCATACATTTTAGGTTTTGTTTTTACATTTAAATCATCACAGTTCTATTACAATGCAGCATAATATCCAAATAAAAGGAGGTAAGTTTTGGGGATAAAGATTTTGACTCAATACAGAATGAAATTTCTAATGATTAAGAGCTATATAGAAAGTAAGAGACTGACAGGCGAGGAAGCAGCTAATCCCATTGCTTGACCTTCTATCAAGTTTTAAGAATTGCATGTCATTCTGTAAGTGCTCAATTAACATTTGCTGAGTGAATGATGGAACAAGTGACCTCCACAGGATCTTTCAACACTGATTCCCTGATCTTGGTTCATTCCATCTCCATAGATCATTCCAGACTTGGAAATTGTGGTTCCTAGGGGTGAAGCAGGCAGGGGGATGGGAGGTGGCATGGAGAGAGTCTACTTCTCAATTCTCAGCTTCCAAGTATAGCGTAAAGGCTTGCTGGGCTCGGCCGTTTGCTGGACACTGGGATGGGAGGGAAATAGATAAGTCAACCGATCCCTAGCCAAAGGGAATTACAAGCAGGTTGGGGATGTGAAGCAGGCATCCCTGAGAATTGAAAGAACAACATAAAGGCAGAGGGCTGTAGCAATGGGCGTGTGTGTGGGGCGCCGGGTGGGGGCGGTGTGGATTACTGCTGCTATGAGTTCTGAAAAATAGGCACTATGCATTTTATGAGTCCCAGAGGTTTGCTCCAAGTGGTTCTCTCCTGAAACACTCTGAAATTCTCCATTATGGAAAATTGAAGAAATCACACCAAGAGTTAAGAGTCTTTTCTCTACTTTTTCAAATGACTCAGTGACTTAGCGGAGAAGAAAATGTGCATACTCATTGGATTCATAAATGAAGATGTGAATACACATGTGTCTATACACATACATACACATACAAACCCGTGTAAGTACATGTACATATATGCCTGTCTGCTGTTTCTATTTTTTCTGGATAGAGATCACTGTACTTTCCAGATTATACCAGCCTGGGCTAAAAGTAGGGTCTTGATGATAGAGGAAAAATAAGGATTTCTCTGGGTCTACCTCATGCATTCTATGGAAATGCCAGCTCTCCTTAAAGGACTGGTGAGCACATCTGTTCTCCTGTTGGTAACCCAAGGCATCTGCTATCTCTGTTGCTCCAGCTCTGGCTTTCTCAACTCGGGGGATGCAGACAGCAGCAGCTCTGCCTCCATTTCTGTGGCTGTTCCTGCCGTCTGCTGTCTGTGCCCAGTTGGCCAGCACCCATGAGGCGGAGGATGATGTCTGCATCAAGATGCTGCCTGCTGTAGCAAATGAGTTTGCAATTGTTTACCCTCCACTGACAGGGTACACGTGGGTCTTTGAGGGTTGGGCTGGAATACGGTTTCATGGGCAGCTGCATGTGAAGCTTCTACCCCTTCCTGACACTGGCTTGTTGTGTTTGGACAGGACTTGGACAACTCCACTTCTCTTTTTTTCTAGTCTACTTATTTCTTCATGCAAGGCCTTCTCATCCAGATGTGGCTGAAAAGTCTAGGATAGACATAGTTTATGGGATGTCCTTAACTGCTGGGGACTAACATGGTAGATTTGAGCATGGGCTCTGGAGCCAGCTGCTTCAGTTTGTATCGGCTGAGTGATCCTGGCCGGCCACGTGGCTTCACTTCCGAGCCTTGGTGCTCATACGTAATGTGGAAATGATAACAGTGTCTACCTCACATCATTGCTATGGAGATTCTCTGAGTTAATTTACATGAAATGATTAGATGAGTGCCAGGCGGAGAGTTGACCTGTAGGTCAAAAAAATGTTAGCAATGATTATGGTGACTTCAGACTCATTCTCCTGTTTATTTAGATTTTGTTTGGTTGGTAAGTTCTAATCTGCATACACTCTTCATGGACTCCAGAGAGTTGAAAGGATAAAGAATAAAAGAGAGTATTATATAAATATTATAATAATTGCAGGTTTGAATTCCTATATTAGTCTTTAGGGGCCTCCAAGTGCCAAGCCCTGGAAGACCAATGGCCTACCTGGACCAGTTTTCCTTCCTTCTTTCCTGTGTCCTTCCTCAAATACTTTTTTGAGCAAGAGAGACCTGGCTTATATTCTTAATGAGCTCCAGTTATTATAGATAAAATAATGAATTGGGAGAGAGGGAGAGAAATGAATGATTCATTGAGGGGAGAGTGGTGTAGGGCATGAAATATTGGATAAAACACAAGTTTTGGAGTCTGACAGACCTGACCTCATCATTCCTAGTGTGAGCTTAAGTTGATTCACCATTTTGAACTCAAGATCTATAAAATAGTCTTACTAATTACCTATCTTATGGTGTGGGGGTGAGGCTTAAAGGAGAATATTCGTATGGTAGCTACTCAATAAGTGTTAATTTCTAACCTCTCTCCTGCCCTTTCCCCAACACAATAAAACCAGTGTCATAAATTGCCTTCCCCTGATATAAACCTTGGAAGAATTCGTAAGTCATTAAAAGATCATTTTTAAAGAGTTTACCAGGAATATCCATCCCTATAATGTTTCCTCTTATCAGATTTGTTTTTGTTTTTGTCTTTTATAGACTAGGGCTTGTCTACAGTGGGTACACATGAAATCTGCCAATGATAGTGGAATCCATAGATGGCAGTGCCATCATTGCTGACTGACTTCCACTTCTGACTGCTGGTGTGAAGTGATGCGAGCGATTGGTGCATTTTGTCACTTTCCATCTGTTCCCTCTCCCCTCTCCTCCCCGTCCCACATCGGTATTTTTGGAAGAATGGTTAAGTACATCAATCTTTAAAAAAAGTAATTATTAAATCTTTCTTGTCATGAAGATGTAGTGGGGTTGTGTGTCATGCATGACTCTTGGCAGCATCTAAATCTGGATTTTAGAAACAAGATACATTTTTCCCTTGGCCTTTTAATTTTACTTTTTCCTTTTGAAAATGTTCAGCTTCTGCAGCAATCTAATAGTTACTTTTCAGATATTTCCATGACTTAACCAGTAATGAAATGATTTTCCCCCATTTTCCCATCTGAATAGCTCGGCTGAGGTCCACCAAACCACACAGGACTGAGTGGTCACTGCAAGGAGTTTCGCTGCTTACAAAATATAGTTTTTCAGGTTGGTTAACTTCTCTTCCCTGGAGCCTAAAATGTGAGGCTTTAGAAATATGCTCATTTGAGCCTACTGGCTGGTTGGGCTCTTGGATGAATGAATTGGGGCTCAAGGTGGCTGCTACTGAGGAGTAACAACTGTCATGTATTGAATACCTGATTACCCTGTGGGGGCAACTGGAAAAGTGCTTCCACACATTATTTCATTTAAGATCCCTAAACAACAGCTAGTATTAATCGAGGGCTCACTGTGGGTTAGGTTACGCTAAGTGATTTCATGGCATTTTTATTTGATATTCATATTATCTTATGAGGTGCAGTTACTTGTTTAGGATGTAAGTGACAGTACTCAATTCAATTCCTTTGATGCCCACACTCATTTTATTGGTTGATGCAATGAAAAACAAGTCCTTGGGTTAGATCTTAATGACTTTAGATTTGGCTGGATCCAGGTGCTCAAATGATAAGATCAGGACTCCCTTTCTTTCTTTCTCTTCATACTACTTAGCCTTCCTTTATATTGTCTTTGTTCTCAGTAGGAACTCCCTATGAGGTGACCAAGATGGTCATCAGTAGCTCCAGCTTCCATTCTACCAGCTTAGAAACCCAAGTAGAAAGAAAGTGCTTTTTGCCCAGTGGCTCCAGCGTTTGCTCTCAGTGGATACATTGGGTCTCGTGTTCATACCTGGACCCAGGAGGAGGACAAGGCTGCTTGGCCAGAGCCGGGTCATGTGTGTTCCCCAGGTGCTTCAGGGGAGGAGCAAGGTCCACTCCATCCACAGCACATGGACTGAGAGTGGGAGGAGATGATGCTCCCAAGGAAAATTGAGGCCACTTAACCCAAAGATGACAAATGTTAGGCATCTAGCATTGTCCTGTTATAGGGTCCATTTCATAGAGGCTGAGGGTCACAGGATTTATGTAATTTGCTCCAAGATCTCACCACTGGAAAATGCCAGAGCTGGGATTTGAACCCTCATCTGCTGTATCCTAAAACACATCTCCTTTTCATTATTTGGCTTATTTTTTGGACTTTCCAAAGATATTACAATCCCTGCCTCAGAAGCACCTACTGTGTCTTTCTGCTGGCTTGGGTTCCTATAAGTCAACTGTGAGCAACTGGAGCCAATGATCAAACAAAAAATTAGCCAGTAACACAGGCAGGGTATTAGAAAAGAGCTCTGAAGGATGTACTACTAATCCAGTTCCTGTACATGGGGAGTGGAGCTCGAAGAACAATGTCATGGCAGAGAGGCCCACAGCCAGTGTTTCTCAGGAGGCAGGGAAGTCACCAATGGCTACTTCCTCCTGAACACTACTTCCTGGGGCCTGGGACCCTTTCCCCTTTGGTACAGGAAGCCCCAGAAGCCACAACCTGAGAGTTTTGAGGTGATGCCTCCTGCTGCTGTTCAGGAAGGGATGTGATGATGTGGCTTCTGCTGCTTCCCCTACTGAGGGAGGGGCATGAACTTGCCACCCTGATATGTCAGTAGAAAGCCTTCTGCTGGGCAGTGTTCTCAGGGTGCATAGTAAAGATGGGCATGTGGGTTTAGTCTGTTCTGGCACTAGCAGCTCCCCTGCAGTTACATCAAGGCAATTGCTCCAGACACTGAGAATGAAAGCCTTTCATGTGCTCCCTGGCTACTTGCCCACAACCCTGGAGTCTTGTATCTGCAAGTGCTGGATGGAAACCTCTGGTTGCACCTGGGATGATTTCAGATGGGACATACATGGGTATAGCATTAAATAACAGGGATCACGTGGTGGGAAACATATTCTCTTCTCAATTCTCCATCACTCCTTCTGATAAGAATCTCCCTGAGACTTTGTCCTTGATGTACACAACTCCCAGCACCAGACCAACTTTCATTTTCTTTCTGACACTAGCAGGATGAGCCAGCTCCAAATGCTTGGAGCCTGTGGGAGGCAGGAGCATCCAACTGGAATTCCATGGCATTGAATTGGATTTTATTGTATTTCTCTTAATGGCTTCCTTCTAATATGGAAGGTGGTACTAGTTTTCCCGTTATAGTAAGGAGGTAAATTTTGTGTGTAAAATACATTTATTTTAGTAAAATTAGGTGAGTGGATTGAAGGCAAACTTTCTAATGATACATATCTGTCAGAGTTCTACCAGAAAAAACAGAGGCGTAGGAGATATATAGGAAGAGATCTATTGTGAGGAATTGGCTCATTTGGCTGGGGGGTGGTCTCGCTAGGCAACTCCAAAATCCACATTGCAGGCTTTCTGGGAGGGCAGTCTGGAACTCTGAAGCATGGGCTGACTCTTGAGTCTGCAGGTGGAATTTCTTCTTCATCAAGGAAGCCTCAGTTTGGCTCTTAAGGCTTTTAAGGCTGATGGAATCAGACTCACTCAGATTACCTAGGATAATCTCTTACTTAAACTCAACTCATTATGGGCCTTAATCGCATCTACAAAATACCTTCACAGCAACACCTAGGTTGGTATTTGCTGGAATAACTGGGAACTGTAGATAGCTAAGCCGACCTGTAAACCATCTCATTATATAACAGCAAGTGACACAGAGTCTGGTCCAGGCTGTGAAGGAGATCAGTAAATGATGAGCAGTTGGCAAACCTAAGCCTAGCAGGTAGGGGGAATGGCTAAGATGTTAGAGTCCGGGTGAAGGAGCTGGGAGTTTGATGTCTGCCTGGGAGTGAGGCTTTCTATGTTGGGTAAAGAAGGCAGTAGGGGGTGGGACGTGAAGTGGCGGGGAGCAGAACACAGCATCCTGCCTTTTCTGCCTCCTCTTCTTAGGTACCTTTTCCAAGGGGCCAGCTTTTGCTTGCTTCTACTGCCCTGATTTCATCACTGGTATCTGTTCTACTTAATAGGGATAAGTTTATTCTTAGTCTCTGAAAAAGGTGGATGCCAATCATTTAACCACACAGTGACTGCAGTGCTCACAACCCCACCCTATCTCCCATAGCACCCCTTTTACTGAAGACTTAGATGTCAGAATTATTGATAGACTTCATTTTTGCAACTCTGCAGTCACCTCATCCAATGATAACGGTCACCGAATTGGAAATGGAATTACATAATTATTAATCATCAAATGGTTTTTTTCTCCAGATTGAAGAAACAACTAGGATGGTCCAGAGGGAACTTTTTCTGTGAAGGCAATTAGAAAGGGATATAGAAATTGTGCTAAGATGAGAAGATTGACCTTATGCAAGTCTGCTAGGGACAGGAGGAGGAGGGGAGAGGAGTCGATTTTACTTTTTAAAGACTAGGATTTTCTGTTTCCTATGGAGACCTTAATTAATTTTCTGGACGGTGAGCTGTGTCTTTGTGAAACACAGAGAGCTGATCAGATTTCTGGGGCCTGACCTTGGAGTCATGGTGGTAAGCCAACATTGCTGCTGACATCTGAGATTGACGTGCTGACAGGTGAAGTGTGACCTGGAAATCTCTTTTCCATGACTGCCAACTGTACCGTTGTTTGTCAGGGTAATTGCTTTGTGCCAGGCCTCTTCCCAAGCTTTGGAAGCAGGAGTTCCTGCTGGTAGACCAGTTGAAGGGTTGGATCACTTCCTAGTGCTAGTGAGGGGGGATGGGGGATGGGTAGGTTTGGGTGCCTCTTTATTATCACTGGTATCTGGGAGGCAAATACTTTGCTGAGGGTCTCTAGGGGTAAATTGTCATAAGTCCATTGATATGAGAAAAGTACATTTTAACTCTGTTTTTGCGGTCTGAAATTTTCAAGTTTGCAAATAACATCAAGCCAGATAAATAGGTCTCATTTCAAGGGCCAGCCTTAACAGAGTGGTAGGGGTTGCCTGGAGGGCAGAGAGGATTCCAAGCCTTCCCTGAGTGGAAAGAGGAAAGGATGATGCAGTTCTTACTAAAGTACGTCATGGTTAGTGTGCGTGTGGGTAAGAAAGTGGCAGAGGAATGAAAAGCCAAGCTGATAGTGATGAAACTATAGAATGTAAAGGTGAATACGATGACCAGTGGAGAATTTCTCTGCTCTGTTTCCTCAGTTAGATTGCAAACTACCTGAGGGCAGAGTTTGGGACTTGTCCATTCATAAGACAGTGACTTTGTCATGCCTGCTCCCCTCAGAGCTCTGATCCTGCCAAAGATATTCAGCTGTGGTGATGAATAATGCTGATTTTTCTGAAAGACGGGGAGGTAGGCTCGTGGCTTACCTTGGAGCAGCCCTCCACCTGAGTCTCCTTTGGATTATTTGGGATTTGCATTTGGCTGCATGGGATGCTAGCTTGACTTCGTGGCTTAACCCCAGGTGGATTTATTTTTTCTCACATAACGAGAATTCTGGAGGTGGAATTGCCACGGGCAGCAGCTCTGCCATGGTGTCAGTTTTCCAGGTGTGACCTATCTTTGCACTCCACCATCTCTAGCATGTGGTTTTCATTCCCCTGCTTGTTATCACGTGGTAGCAAGATGACTGCTTTCCCTGTTGGCCTCAGATCCATGGTCCAGGTAGGAAGGAGAAGAGGGGAGGGCATCAGACACTTGCTAGTCTCTTTTTATCAGGAACATCCAGCCGAATTCTCTTTCCATGTTTATATCTCACTGGCCAGAATTGGGTCACATGGCTGCTTCCAGATGCAAGGGGATCTAGCAGGGTAATTGCTTTGTGCCAGGCCTCTTCCCAAGCTTTGGAAGCAGGAGTTCCTGCTGGTAGACCAGTTGAAGGGTTGGATCGCTTTCCAGTGCTAGTGAGAGGGGATGGGTGGATTTGGATGCCTCTTTACTATCACTGGTATCTGGGAGGCAAATTTTCTGAGGGTCTCTAGGGGTAAATTGTCATAAGTCTGTTGAGATGGGAAAAGGTATATTTTAACTCTTTTGTGGTCTGAAATCTTCAAGTTTGCAGATAACATCAAGCCAGATAAATAGGTCTCATTTCAAGGGCCAACCTTAACAGAGTGTTAGGGGTTGCCTTGAGGGCAGGGAGGATTCCAAGCCTTCCCTGGGTGAAAAGATGATGCAGCTGTTATTAAAGTCTGTCACGGTTAGTGTGCATGTGGGTAAGACAGTGGCAGAGGAGTGAAAAGCCAAGCTGATAGTGATGAAACTATAGAATGTAGAGGTGAATACTAAGACCAGCGGAGAATTTCTCTGCTGTTTCCTCAATTAGATTGCAAACTACCTGAGGGCAGAGTTTGGGACTTGTCCATTGGTAAGACAGAGTGACTTTGTTATGCCCGCTCCCCTCAGAGCTCTGATCCTGCCAAGGATATTCAGCTGCAGTGATGAATAATGCTGATTTTCTGAAAGATGGGGAGGTAGGCCCGTGGCTCACCTGGGAGCAGCCCTCCACCTGAGTCTCCTTTGGATTATTTGGGATTTGCATTTGGCTGCATGGGATGCTAGCTTGACGTCGTGGCTTAACCCCAGGTGGGTTTATTTTTCTCACATAACAAGAATTCTGGAGGTGGGATTGCCACGGGCAGCAGCTCTGCTATGGTGTCAGTTTTCCAGGTGTGACCTATCTTTGCACTCCACCATCTCTAGCATGTGGTTTTCATTCCCCTGCTTGTTATCTCATGGTAGCAAGATGACTGCTTTCCCTGTTGGCCTCAGATCCATGGCGCAGGTAGGAAGGAGGAGAAGAGGGGAGGGCATCAGGCACTTGCTAGTCTCTTTTTATTAGGAACATCCAGCAGAATTTTCTTTCCATGTTTATACCTTGCTGGCCATAATTGGGTCACATGGCTGCTTCCAGATGCAAGGGGATCTAAAGGGACATAGAGAGGTTTTATGCTTAAGCAAGAAGGGCAGAACAGACATTGGGTAGACAAACAGCAAGGATAAGCACAGCCTCCCAGCCACCTCTTGCCCTGCCCCTGTGCCCTGAAGACATACCCTTCACCTCCAACCACATTCCTTCCAGCTTGTAGCCTCCCAAGGATCCTCTTCTGCTTCCTCCCCAACCCTCTTCTACTCCTGCAGCCCCTGGGTGGTCACGGAGATGCTCTGCTCACAGATATCTTCTCTGTGGGGAGCACAGTTGCTGAAGAGACTCAGCTGCCCACTTTTGGGTCCACTGTGACGTTCATGCTGAGACCACGCTTCCTGTGGGCCCCACCCAGCCAGTGACTGAGCACAGTGAGGACACTAGAGTTGGCCATTCCTGCTCGGTGTGGGACTCCTCGAATGGGCAACCTTTGCTCGGAGCCTCTTGATCCACCCGGCAGACACTTTCCCAGAGCTGGTCTACACTCTGAGGCTCTTTCTAGCCAATCTTCCTTTTTCCCTTTTTCTCCTGTTGTTGGTGTTAGACCTGCATTGTGACCCAAACATTCTCCTCTCCTGCTCCCTTTTCTTCTATCCTTTACAGACATTTCCCCAAATAAATCTCTTGCATATCTGTTGCTCTCTTGACATTTATTTCTTGGAGGACTGAAACTGACATGCCTGTCTTCCCACATATTCGTGTCCTTTCTCTTACCTGGAAAATTTTCCTTGTCTGTGATCTTTGGTTTGCAATGAGAGAGGCATAGTTTTACCTGTAATCTCCTCGTTATCCCCTGACTTCTTATAACAGGAGTGTCCAAGATGGATTCTTTGTTTGAATTCTTAGGCTACTTTTTTTTCTTTCCTTTTTTACTTTTCTTACTTTTTTTTTCAAAATCAATCAATCACATTTGTTGAGCATCTGTTATGTGCTAGGCCCTGTTGTAGGTGGTAGGGGATACCAAGATTTATCTGTCTGAGGCCCTACCCTGGTGGCGTTCACAGGTTGGTGGGTTTAGGAAAGAGCCTCATTTTCCATTGGTGGATGATATGTTCTCCCCACCAACCATCTCTCTAAACTCTGGCACTTTTCTTGTCCAGCATTTCTACCTTTTGAGCCTCTCTGCCACTTTTCTGGCAAATTACAGAAGAAGCAAAGCAGTTGTTGCCCCTGCATCCAGCACATCAGAAGTCCAGGTAATACAGGCCTGGAGTAACCATGGCAACCTTAATGGCGCTCAATGACCCAGCATAAATCTGGCCGAGCTCATTGTGAAATGTGAGGGAGCTCTGTCTGCTTCAAACTGTTTGGAGGGAAAGGTGCCTTGCACTCCGTGGGTGACTGACAGAAGGTTTCCCCAGAGCGCAGAGGAAAAGCCGGGGGATGCGACACTCAGAGTGAAAAGGAAAGGAAGACTTGATGTTGGTGAGGAATGGTTTTCTATGGTCTGTTGACATGGCCTGCTGAACCGGGCTGACATATTCATCTGGTCATTTATTTCCATGCTCTGGGCCTGCCTTGAGCTTGCTAAATACATTTTAAAAAAGCTCCAGCTATGGAAGGAACATGAAACATTTTCAATACAACTACACACGTGCATGTGCACCCACCGTTTCAGGCATGCAGATGAGGTGGAACTGCCTGGTGCTCAGCTCCTTAACGAACGTCCGTTCTCTCCTTTCCCCTTACCTGGCTGGGAAGGGCTTCACGTGGTGCGTACTGCTGATGCCGCCTTTTGTGCTCCCTTTGCTGGAAGCTGCCTTCCACATAACCTCCAGGCTTTGACCCAAGTGTCACACCCTCGGAGTGGCCCTCCCTGACACTCAGAGCAGGTGCCCACCCTTGTGACTCTATCATCGTTTTCCTTTTTTTGTGTGTGTGTGTTCCCACACTCATTTCTTTTTGTGCCTGTTTGTGATCATTTTCCTCAGTATTGCGAATTCACAGGGAACTACAAGGAACACTTCAATCTTGAAGGATTTTTTTTCCCCTAGAAGCTGCCCTTACCTGTTCCTCTAGATGCTGTGGCATTTAGGTAAATTCTGGCTGCAGGCAGTCCATTCATTCTCACCTGTCTGAGAGCACAGTGCTTCTACTCTTGGGTAGCAGGGAATCAAGCATAGAGGAGCGGTGTGGGAGGGCAGCAGGAAGAGCTGGTACGACTCTCCGTTTCATGTGTGAGTGTGGTGCTTATACCCCTTTATACTATTGCTTTATTAAAAGCAATCAGAGCTATGTACAGCAAGCTGGGAGGTCGCAGGTAGAACCACACAAGTGTCTCTATTTAATTCACAAGCTGATTACCTCCTGCTGTTTCTAAAACAATAAAAGGAAAAATAAACACTCCTCAACCCTGCCTGTTTTGAACTTCTCTTTCAGAAGATGCAAGTCCTGATCCTTTGGTAATAGCTGTGCAGTAGAAAGGCTTGTGTCTACTGTCATTCTCCTGGGTTCTCATCTCCTACCTCCCTTGCAATCCTGATAGGGATAAAAAAGATTACTGATCGTTTGAATGGCCTATGGCTAGAAGATAATTTAGTTTTTTATTTTTATTTTTTGCCTTTTCTATTGTTTTTTTCAATTTAAGTTCTGGGATACATGTGCAGAATGTACAGGTTTGTTACATAGCTATACATGTGCCATGGTGGTTTGCTGCACCTATCAACCCATCATCTAGGTTTTAAGCACCACATGCATTAGGTATTTGTCCTAATGCTCTCCCTCCCTTTACCCCCCAATGCCCCAACAGGCCCCAGCATGTGTTGTTCCCTTCCCTGCGTCCATGTGTTCTCATTGTTCAACTTTCACTTATAAGTGAGAACATGCAGTGTTTGGTTTTCTGTTCCTGTGTTAGTCTGCTGAGAATGATGGCTTCCAGCTTCATCCATGTCCCTGCGAAGGACATGAACTCATTCTTCTTTGGGGCTGCATAGTATTCCATGGTGTATATGTGCCACGATTTCTTTATCCAGTCTATCATTGATGGGCATTTGGGTTGGTTCCATGTCTTCAGTATTGTAAATAGTGCTGTAATAAACATACACGTGCATGTGTCTTTATAGTAGCATGATTTATAATCTTTTGGGTATATACCCAGTAATGGGATTGCTGGGTCAAATGGTACTTCTGGTTCTTAGATCCTTGAGGAATTGCCACACTGTCTTCCAGAATGGTTGAACTAATTTACACTCCCACCAACAGTGTAAAAATGTTCCTATTTCTCCACAGCCTCGCCAGCATCTGTTGTTTCCTGACTTTTTAATAATCACCATTCTGACTGGCGTAAGATGATATCTCATTGTGGTTTTGATTTGCATTTCTCTAATGACCAGTGATGATGAGCTTTTTTCATAGGTTTGTTGGCTGCATAAATGGCTTCTTTTGAGTAGTGTCTGTTCATATCCTTCACCCAGTTTTTGATAGGGATGTTGATTTTTTTCTTGTGAATTTGTTCAATTTCCTTGTAGATTCTGGATAGTTAGACCTTTGTCAGATGGGTAGATTGCAAAAATTTTCTCTCATTCTGTGGGTTGCCTGTTTGCTCTGATGATAGTTTCTTTTGCTGTGCAGAAGTTCTTTAGTTTAATTAGATCCCACTTGTCAATTTTGGCTTTCTTGCCATTGCTTTTGGTGTTTTAGTCAGGAAGTCTTTGCCCGTGCCTATGTCCTGAATGGTATTGCCTAGGTTTTCTTCTAGGGTTTTTATGGTTTTGGGCTTTACATTTAAGTCTTTAAACCATCTTGAGTTAATTTTTGTTTAAGGTGTAAGGACAGGGTCCAGTGTCTGTTTTCTGCATTTGGTTAGCTAGTTTTCCTAGCACCATTTATTAAATAGGGGATCCTTTCCCATTGCTTGTTTTTGTCAGGTTTGTTGAAGATCAGCTGGTTGTAGATGTGTGGTGTTATTTTTGAGATCTCTGTTCTGTTCCATTGGTCTATATCTCTGTTTTGGTACCAGTACCATGCTCTTTTGGTTACTGTAGGCTTGTGGTATAGTTTGAAGTCAGGTAGCGTGATGCCTTCAACTTTGTTCTTTTTGCTTAGGATTGTCTTGGCTATAGAGGCTCTTTTTTGGTTCCATATGAAATTTAAAGTAGTTTTTTCTAATTCTGTGAAAAATGTCAGTGGTAGCTTAATGGGATTAGCATTGAATTTATAAATTACTTTGGGCAGTATGGCCATTTTCACAATATTGATTCTAGAAGATAATTTATAAATGGCCCTGATATACTTCTGTCTAGCCTGGTGCTGGTAATGCAATATTTTGGGGCAGGGCCTGGATTAAATGCCCTTTGGACAAAGTTTTGGGGAGGGGATGATGTAGTAGTCTCACATTCCATTGGCCAGTGAATGCAGCCATAGACAGACATTTGTACCAGTCCCAGTAATGTTGAAAGTTTTTCAAGCCAATGATTGCCTTCTCCCTTCTTAGATTGCCTGCATGCCAGCCTCTCTATCTGGAGAGCTGGGGGAAGCCCAGTCCTACCAGGATGAAAGGGGAGGGACTGGCAACTACATCAACACCATCTCATCTTGCCTGCTCTCTGCCCCTCACCACCCCTCTCCCTTGCATTGAATTGTTTTTATCATAAACTCACAGAATGGCTGGGTTGTAATGGTGTGGTCCCTTGGTAAGGACTGCTCCTGCCTTTTGGTTGAGCTCTCCAGTTCCTGAGATTTCCTGATACTTTACTGTGAGCCCTCACCTTCTGCTTGTGGTCCTGCCACAGACAGGCTTGACTGTCCCTTGCTGAGGCTGGTGTGATGAGCTCCAAGTCTGTCCTAATTAATGTTGTTTCCTAGGTGCTTTGTAGTTATTGAATAATTTTCATTTCCCGGCTTACTTGTTCCTTTAGCCACAATTGTCACTTTCCTATACCTCTGGAAACATAAGGCTTCTGATGTCAGCTCTACCACCACCAACCTCCGCCCCCCAAAACAAGACATAATAAATGGCTGCAGAGGCTGAGCTGTCACCTGATGTTGGGGAATAGTTTATTCGAAGTGATATTTTGTTTGCTCCCCAGTGGCTTTTCAGATTCCTCCAGCAAATATTTTCAGAATCACTTAATTCCTCAGAGCCCATCAGAATTCTTCTTGTGCAAACAGGGCTGCATTCTTGATCACATTAAGGCACTTAAAATGTACTTAAGGGATTTGATTTCCCCAGCCATCACCCACCTCCTCTCCTCACCAAGTGAGGGCTCCTTTGACTTATGGATTTTCAGTGTAAGATTAATTTTCTTTGCAACATCTTTGACTCTCAGGAGTGGTGAAATTGTTGTGGTTGGATCAGTCCTGGGAAACCTTGAGAAGGTTCATGGGCTTGAGGGGTGCAAAGGTGGGATCAAAGAGGAAAGAAGCATTGGCATGTGAGACTGAGAATTTACAAACTGCCTTCACATACAAGTCCTTAAGACCATCATTCTTCTGGTTCTGGATGTTTCTTGTTAACTAAGCAGAACAAAGTGGATCAGCTGTACAGTGTCAGGCATCCTATGCTGGGCTAAGTGGGGGCAGACAAAATCTCTGTGCAAGATGTCTCTGAGGTTGTGCTGGCATGGAGGCTGTCATTCAGTCCTGCTTCAACAAATGGTATTTCAGGAGAACAATAACAACAGTAAGAAATGAATACCGATTTAAACATGTTCAATGTGCCAACAAATATTTTGACATTATATCTATAATAATATTGCTAATTATAGATATCATTCAATGAGTTGTTAGCATGTGTTTTGAGGTGCTTTGCATATATATATTATCTCCAGTCATCACAAAAACCATGCCCATGCACGCAAGTGGAATTATGTCCAATTTAAAGAAAAGACACACCACAGTGAACATGTCCAAAGGGAGCTCTTGATTCACCCTGTTCCTTCCCAGGCTTGCCCATCAGAACAAATAGCACTGCTCTCCACTGTGTAGAAGCTACAAACCTGACTGTCATCCCAGATTATCTCCCCTCCCAACTCCTGGCCTTCAGCCCATAAACTTGTGCCATTTCTTTCTTGTACCTTGAACTCAAACATCTCTCTGTTCCACCTTTACCAGCCTTGTTCAAACCTGGATTGTCTTCTGATTTCTTTTGCTCCTCCAAATGTTTCCTCCACATAGCATCTGAACAGTCTTTATAAAACACCAGTCACCAGGGCACTGTCCCATTTAGCATTCTCCACTGACTCCCCATTTCCAGTTTCTCCTTCCACCCCATCACACAGGACTCTCTATTCCAGTCCCTGAAGGACACCCCTATGCTGGAGGCTTCCTGTGTTGTTCCCCCTGCCTGGAGCACTCTGCCTCCTGCTGCTCCTATGACCCTTCCTTGTATTCTTTAGGTATTGTCAGTCTCCCTTGTGATTCTCCATCCATGGATTCAGCATAATTTCCTCATAAGTTTAGGGCAGGGCTCAGAAATCTGCATTTTTAGCAAGCTCCCCCAACCCTGGGATTCTGATGCAGCTGATCCACACCTTGCACTGTTATGGGAAATGCATAGGACAGTTTTCTGATGTGCTGCTACAGCTCAAGATAGTTTTTCAGGAAGCCCCTGCAGAAAAGTTTAATGAGATTTGAGACTTTCTATGTCCATGATAAGAGCAGCAGGTATTTTGAAAACCACAAACTCATTTCTCAGCTTGGTTCTCCAGTTGTGTACCAGGCTTGGCTCCAAATGTCTCATTCTTTGAACCTCAATAGGAAAAGTTGCTACCATTAAAGATCTGGAAAAGGTAGTTGCAAAATTAATTTGGGTAACTTTGTATTCAGAATACTTGTGCAGTCTCCCAAGGGGACTGCTGTGGAGAGGGATGTTGTCTGTGGAAATGGAGGTGTCTGCTTTGTGGTCTCTACAGCAGTCCTGAACCTAGGGAAAGCTCCTCTAGTGTGAGGGGTGCTTGTGGGGAGAGTCACTGCAGAGCATTTTGGGTTAGACATTCCCCATTTTTCATTTGAGAGATTTGATGGAGTCTCAGAGCCATGGATTCTAGAGCTACACTGATTCTGCAAAGATTTGGAAATCTTGAATATCCCCAAGGGATGTGTGCAATTTTTGGAAAGAGGAAAGAAAGGGTTATGTAAAGAAGATTAACATAAAAAAAGTGAAATAACCAGTAGGGGATGCCTTCAGTTCTTTGCTTATTTCAGTTATTTGGAATCTAGGAAAATGGAATTTTGCCATATTGAGTTGAGTTTTCCCTACACAGATAGTCTTCATTTATAATTGGCACCTCTTCTTCAAATGATTCCATTTTTTACCAAGTTTTTATATAAGTCTAAGCTTGGATTTTCTGGACTTCCCTTACTAAAGTAAATGAAGAAAAGAGAAAATATACATACACATACACACACTTTTTCAAAAACAGCTTTCCTTCAAGTCATCTAGGAAACTATTATTTCCTCTATTCCAAACATAAAGGAGAAATCAGTTAAAAAAAGAGAACCAACCAACCATCTTCTTCTTTTCTCCCCTTTCGTTTCTCATCTGTCCTTCCACAGACATTTACTGAGCATGTATTTTGAGTCTGTCTTATTCACATTTGCATTCCCAGAATGTAGGATAGCAACTCGTATAGTCTTTGTCCTCACTAAGCTTGCAGTTTTGGGACTGGAATGCAGAACAGGGAGATAGGCATTCAACAGATAATAATGTTATTACTATTTTCCTAAATATGAAAAAAATACAAGGTTCCGTGGGAGCTCAGTTTAGAAGGTCACGAAGGCATCCCTGAGAAGGTGGCATTGAAGCTGAGAGCAGAGAGATGGGGAAGGTCATGGTGCATTTGAGCAACTAAAGGAAGGCAAATATGGTGCAGAATGGTGAGAAGTGAGATTGGAAGACATGCAGCCTTCTGTAAGCCAAAGCCAAGTCAGTGTACTTAATTTCAAAAGCAGAAGAAAGCCATTGGTGTTTATGCAATGGCTTAGTTCTTAAATTTCCTCTAGTGTTGAAATTGATTGAAGAGACAAGACAAGCCAGGAGGCAACAGAAATATCCTAGCAGTAAGATCATGGTGGTTTAAAAGGTATGCTAGAAATGAAGTTGGAGAGTAATGAATATATTGGAGAAGTATTTGGGAGGTAAAATTACTGATGAATGAGGGAGAAAGAGGTGTCAGAGTGATCGGAGCATTTCTTTTTTGAACATACAGAGGTGCTTCTTTTTTGAGATATGGAGCCTGGAGAGGGCTGGGGTGGGAGAAGATGACTGGTTCACTTTTGCACTTGTGAAGTTGAAGCTGCCTGTGAGTCGTCAAGAAAGCAACTCTGCCCCAGAGAGATACATTTTTGAAATTTCACCATTCGCTAGTGCAAATTTTCCTTGATTCTGAGTGACTCATGCTGAAAGAACATTAAACTGCTATGCAGGATTCATGAAAGTGCCAGACATTTGTTCTACCAACTTGCATTTTGAATAAGTGGTGTATGAAACCCCTTCAAAGTGGAAGTCTCTTAGCACTGTGCTATCTCTACAACTTCTGTTGTTTAGCTGAGAGTCTAGTGCCTAGAGAGCTAGGGCAGCGGGCACAGTGGTACCATGCTTGTCATCAGCTAGGGAGCAGATGGGAATAGCACACCTGAATGTCTAGGCTAGAGAACAACCCATGAGTTTTAAAAGCCATTGGAAAGTCAGGTAAGCAAGCTCCAAGGAAGGAGATCAAGGACACCAGGGGTCAGGGAAAAGCCTTGAGTCAGGAGAGGTTGGTGGGAAAATCAGTAGAAACCAGCCTCTGGAATGCCCAGGGCATGGGGTCATAAACAAATGCGTGGTGCTGGGAAGGGTAGAGGCCCATGCTACCCAAGCTTCCCATGGGAGGAAAAAACCATAACTGATGGAACTTGAGTAGAGTTCCTAAATGACATGAAATCACTGCAGAAATTGTGAAAGGTAGCTCATAGTCCTATTTGTTTAGTAACAGCATAAAAAGCACCCCCATCAAAATAGAAAAGAGAAGCAGAGAAAAGCTAAGAAGAAAAGCAAGGGCTTTTGTTTGGACATTGGAGTTACTTTTTCATGGGCTGTTCTATCCAACAGTCCTATTTCCTTATATTCTCTCTGTCTCTCTCCTCTCTCTCTCTCTTTCTTTCTTCCTCCCTCTTCCACTCCCATCCCCTAACCTCCCTTCTCCTTCATCCCTTTTGTCTTATGGTTTCACATTTCCAGAAGAATTAGGCAGGAAACATAAGAAACATTGGAGAAACATATGAAATCTGGGTGGAAGACAGTGCCAGGTGTGTGGTGCTGGTAATGCAGCAGCAATTTGAATCTTGCTACAGGGCTGATGCTAAGACAGGTTCTGTTTTCCCTGTCCTCCTCTAGGACTGTCTTACTTGTTTACTTTGAGACCCCAGGTGAGAGGAGGTGAGTTTACTTAGCTGTAAGGGAGAAGAGAGGAGATAGGTGTTCATTTGACTCAGTGCAATCAGTTCATTCTCATTTGCTTTTTTTCTTTAAGTTATCAAGTCATGAGACCCAGTTAGATTTGTGAGTGTTTTTCCCTAGCTGTACCGTGTTGAGTGGGCCACTTAATCTTCCTGCTCTTCATTGATTTTACCACAAATTTCAGATGACAGTGATAATCCCTGTCCTACCTTCATGACAACTTCAAAAATAAGGATTAAATAAAATAATGTGTAAATTCCTTAAAAAGAAATTATTGTTATTACCTTTCTTAGGAGTTTGGGGTAGTTTGCAATAAAACTCATATACAATAGAGCTGTAGAAATATGGGTTAAAAAAAGTAACGAAGCAATGCAATGGAATGCAGAAGAGCACCTTCATATAGCAGAAGCCCTAGGCCAAAGGAAATTCCTACACAACGCTGAGTATTGAGCTTCCTGGCAAACAGGGAATAAAGGGAAATTAGCGAGTAAAGGATGCTCAGCATTTTGTCAGAAACCATCGATGTTTTACCAGCAATTACTGCTGGTAATTTCACCCAAGTTTCTAAGTTAGGGTAGGCTTGGAAGCTATTTGGTGAACTGAAGAAACATAAATGAGACATGGTCCTTGTTCTCTGCCTAGTAGGGGAAGAGTTTATTATGTCAAGCATTGTGTGAGGAACCAAGTACACAAGAAGGGGCCTGTCTCCAACAGCGATTATCCCAAACCAGGAATTGTCTTTTTAGGATCATTTCTTTTATTGAATCCCATCATTTAGTCAGTTAACAATTGCTTTTGGGTCACCATTGGTTACAGATACTGCACGAGTTCTGTGCGGAGGTAAAGGAAAGTTGTATGTTTCAACTTCTAGAATTTATCTCAGTAAAACACCCCTCATGGGCACAAAGAGATGTGCACAAAAAATTCATGGTTGTATAGTTTGTATAGCAAAAGTAATGTATATAACACAAAGCTCATCAATATGAAAGTAGTTAAATAAACCACAATCCCCCCTAAAATGGAATACTATGCAGCTATTAAAAAGAACAAGATAGAGCCATGTGCTTCATCAAGGAATTGTGCTCCTATTTTACATTGCTTAGTGATAAAAATAAGTTGCAAAACAGCATGTAGACAATGATTTCATCCTTAGGAAAAATCTCAACATTGATAACTTATTATGTATTTATTTATTTATTTATTTTTTGAGATGGAGTCTCACTCTGTCACCCAGGCTGGAGTGCAGTGGTGCAATCTCAGCTCACTGCAACTTTTGCCTCCCAGGTTCAAGTGATTCTCCTGCCTCAGCCTCCTGAGTAGCTGGGAATACAGGCACCTGCCACCATGCCCGGCTACTTTTTGTATTTTTAGTAGAGACGGGGTTGTACCATGTTGGTCAGACTGGTCTCAAACTCCTGACCTCAGGTGATCTGCCCTCCTCGGCCTCCCAAAGTGCTGAGATTACAGGCGTGAGCCACCACGCCCAGCCAACTTATGTATTTTTAATGTACCACTTGTTGGCAGAATATGCACCCAATTGACAGTGGTTATCTTGCGACAGTGAGAATCTTGGGACGTTTCAGAGCCTATACTTAGTATTTCCATAAGATTTGAATTTTATATTGCCTAGTATTACATGTGTTATCAGAGAAAGAAATAAAGATACTAAGCACTGTGTGGGGAGCTGGGGAGAGCATAATGCATAGGTTATAGACCCCATCCTTGTAAAGGTTAAAGTCTAGTAGGGGAGAAAGCCACATTAACAAGTTATACCACCATCTGAGCCTGCAATGATAGAACCGTGTACAAGGGGCACAGGAGCTGTGGGGCAGTGTATGAGGTAGAGGCTAGAAGGGTGTAGCAGAGAAGGTGATCTGAGTGTATTCTGGAAGGACACATAGAGTGACCATGAAAAGGCAGCTCTATGCCAAGTAAAGATCCAAAATGGTCACGAGCATGTTGGTAACTCAGAAAGTAGCTCAGTCCCTGGGACATTCTGACTCATGAAATGCCATGGGAGGCCAGACAGTGCAGGGGACATTTAGAAACAGATGGTCCAAGGGAGGAACAGTGGGTCAACTCAAATTTTCTACAGACCAGCCACATGATACTGCTTCTTCCCTCTCTTGGAAGAACTTGGCATTAAATCAGAGCTTAGTTGGTGATCCAAGGACAAATTCCAGACAATTCTAATTAACCCCCAAGCTTCCTGTAGCACATTGTTCTTAAATCTCGACTTGATGGTCCAGAGGCAAGACACACATGTCATCAGAGTGAATATTTATGTAGAGATGAAATCACCGAGATACTATGATTGATAGGGTGAAGAATACAGCTTCAAGTTTCTTACTGACAAAAAGAACTCTGCATTTTTTGCAGTGTTTTTATCCCATGAAGGGGTCTAGTGGACACTTTGGAGACCTGCTTCCATTTTCTCTGGCCTTTAGAGTTGGACTCTCTGGTGTCACAACTACCTGGCAAGCTCTTTGCTTGACCTTGGCATCCTGACTTGGTGAGGTTGTTAGGGAAGGTAGTTTAGGGAGGAGAAAGTGAGCAGTCTCTCTCCAACTCTATCTTATGCTAGAGTTAGGAAGAAGGAAAGAGAGAGAAATAGGCAATTTGGTGGGAAAGATGGGAGAGTTAGGGCAAGAGCTGCTTGTCTGAAAGAAACTATATCTGATCAGAGATTTTAATCCATGCTGAGTGAGAGTCTATTTCCTATGGATTCTTTTCCCACTGCCTGGCCCCATACATAGCCTCTGGACTCCCCTTTAATCTGTAAAGCAGGCTTTGGGGGTGCTCCCATCTCTCTCCTAATACCATCCTCCCTTACAATGATCCTGAGGATCTTTTAGAGCAATGTATATGGTTTTCTCCCCACCCCCCAGCAATCTTATTGTACATAATTTCCTTTTTGAAAACTGCACGAGTCATAAATGTATCGCTTGATGAACAGTCAGACACAGAACACACCTTTCTACTCAACACCCAGATGAAGATAGAATATTGCCAGCAACCAAGAAGCTTCCCTTGTGATTTCTTCCAGTCAATACTTGTCCCCTACCACCCCATAAGAGACCTGCTATCCTAACTTCTAATGCCATAGTTCAGATTGTCTGTTTTTAAACTACAAATATAGACTCATACTTTTGTGTGTCTCTGGTTTCTTTGGTTCAAGTTTATGTTTTTGAGATTCATCTCTGTTGTTGGATTTATTTGTAGTTTGAACATTTTAATTCTGTAGTATTTTTATGAGTACTTATCCTACTATTACTAGATGCTTGGTTATTTGAATTTTAGGATATTATAATATTGCTATAAACATTTTTGTACATGTCTGTAGGTTAACATGTATACACGTATCTGCTGGTTATATTGCCAGGAATAAAATTTCTGGATACTAGGGAATGCATATGCTCAATTTTAGTAGCACTTGCTAAACAGTTTTCAATGTGCTTGTACTAATATACATTCCCACCAGTGGTGGCATATGAGAGCTCTAGCTGCTTCACATTGTCCCCAACACTTGCCAATGTTTGCCTTTTTCATTTTAATCGTTCTTGTGGGGGTATAGTGGTATCTGATTGCGGTGTTTCAATTTTGCATTTTCCTGATGACTAATGAAGCCAAGCACGTTTTCATCTACTTATTAACTAACTTGGATATCCTCTTTTGTGAAGCACCTGTTCAAGTCTTTTGCCTATTGTCTTATTGGATTGTCTGCCTTTTACTTATTGGTTATAGGAGTTCTTTATATATTTTTGGGCAAGTTCTTTTTAAAAAAATCCTCTTCATAATATCTCTTAACGTACAGAAGTTCTTAACTTTATCAATTTTTTCCTTTATGGCTAGTATATTTTGTGGTTTAAGAGATCTTTGTCTACCCTAATGTACTAAAAATAGTCTCATGTTTTCTTCTGAAAGTTTTATGGTGCTGCCTTTAGCACTTAGATCCACAGTTCATCTGAAACTCTTGTTTGTGTATGGTGTGTAGTAGAGGTCAGGACTAATTTTTTTCCCATATAGATATCTAAGCGAATCAGCATCCATTATTGAAAAGGTCATCTTTTTCCCGCTGCACTGTGTATCCACTTTTGTTGTAGACCAGATGACTGCCATCTTTCTGTGTTTCTGGATAGTCTTCTGTGTTGTTGGTCATTTTGTATTCATCCAATACCTCACTGAAAAGTTGATACCAGGTAGTGTAAGTTCTTTGTTGCTATTCAAGACTACTTTTTGCTTTACATGCATCTATATATATTTTAGAATCACTTGTCACCTTCCAAAGGAAAACCTGCTGGAATTTTGAATGAGATTACACACAACTGTAGATCAATTTGGAATTTGACATCTTTCCAGCATTGAGTCTTCTAATTCATAAACATGCTCTATTCCTCCATTATTTGCATCTTCTTTCATTTATTTCAATAATGTGTTGTAGTTTTCAGTGTAGACATCTTCTATTTGTTTATTTTATTATTGTATTGATCAGTTGTCCTAGGAATTTATCCATTTTATTAATCTTTCAGTGTCTCAACTTTGAAAACTTTGTTGATTGAAGCCATGTATTTTTTTTTTCTTTTTGGAAACATTGTTTTTGCTTCAGAAGTTTTCTTCTGAAGTAATTTTAGAGTTACAAGAAGAATTGTGAAGATAGTACAGAGTTCCCATATATTTTTCACTGGCTTACCCTAATCTTAACATCTTACAAAACTGTGGTACATTTCTGTGAACTAAAAAACTAGCATTGGTACAACAAATATTAACTAAACTGCAGGCTTTATTTGCATCCCCACAAGTGTTTCCACTAACATTTCCCCCCCCTCATTCTGGAGCCAATCCAAGATACTACACTACATTTCATTGTGATGTGTCCTTAGTCTCCTCCAGTCTGTGATAGTTTCTCGATATTTCCTTTTTTCTTCATGGCCTTGTCACTTTGTTGGTTCAGTGTTTTGTAGTGTCCCTCAGTTTGGTTTTGTCTGTTATGTTCTCATGATCAGACTGAGGTTATGGACTGGGGAAGGGTGCCTCAGAGATGATGATTCCTTCTCATTACCTCATATCAAGGGCTATATGATATCAACATGACATAGTACTGGTGATATTAACTTTGATCACTTAGTTAAGACGTTGTCTGTCAGGTTTCTCCCTTAGAAAGTGATGATTTTTCCCTTTCTATATTCTGTTCATCAGAAGACAGCTGCTAAGTCTAGCCCTCACTCAAGTGAGGGAAAGTAAGCTCTGCTCCCGGGAGAGAGGAGTAGCAAAAATTTTGTGAACATTTTAAAACTTTCACTGTAATCAATAAATATTGGTGGAAAATACTTTAAGCTCTGCAAATATCCTGTTTCTCAAAGTTCACCCACTAATCTTAGTATACATCAGTGGAGATTGCCCGCAGCAGCTAGCTATTGCTATGGTACTCTGATAGTGATTTTCTACTTCTCTTATTCCTTCCACTTTTAAAAAAGCTGGAATTTTTCTATTAAAAAATTGTCTCTTCTGGCCAGGCATGGTGGCTCACACCTGTAATCCCAGCACTTTGGGAGGCCAAGGTGGGTGGATCATGAGGTCAGGAGATCGAGACCATCCTGGCTAACACAGTGAAACCCCATCTCTTCTAAAAATACAAAAAATTTAGCTGGGCATGGTGGCACATGCTTGTGGTCCCAGCCACTTGGAAGGCTGAGGCAGGAGAATTGCTTGAACCCTGGAGGTGGAGGTTGCAGTTAGCCGAGGTCACACCACTGCACTCCAGGCTGGGAAACAGAGTGAGACTCTGTCTCAAAAACAAAACAAAACAAAACAAAAACTGTCTTTTGTCCCTCATTTATTCACTCATTCATTCATTTAAATCAGTATGGATTCGTGAATATTTACTCTTTGGGTTATAATCTCATACTATTAATTATTTATTTTGTTGCTCAAATTTTTTGAGCTGTGGCCATGGGGAACTCTTTCAGGTTGGCTCCTGTGCCTTTTTGACTGATAATCTCTCTTGCTGTACTTTCTTATTTTCTGGTACTATTGGGTGCTTCAGACCTGAAACTAAGAACCAGTCATTTCCTTTTATAGGGAAATGGTATTTAGAAGCCAAGATCTGCTGTTAGTTGTGCTTGTTGCTACTGGCATGTCCACTGGTTCTTCTCAGTGGACAAAGCTAGTAAATGTTTATATTTATTATAAATATATAATTAATTGTTACATAGAATTATAGTTATTATAGAATACATAAAAGTACACATATACACACCTATGTGTAATATTCCACATCTAAATTTATTTCTGAATCCATTTATATATGCTTGGAATAAACATGAGTTTCTGTTGATACATCTCTGACTCAAATCCAGCACCACAGGGCTCATTTTAACCCCTTCCACCTTTGCTTGTTTCTTTTTTCTCTGATAGTGAAAAACCTGGTTCTCATTATGTACCATATATTTATTGTTCAATCCTAGTTATATATTTAGTTTTAGACTTGCTAACCCGTGCTCCTGTGAGAAGCAAATTTATCAACTAGAGTGCTATGTTATTGTACAGTTCTTTATGTCTTTAGCCTGTCAGTATCTGGACAAAACATTGTTTTCCAGAGGGACTTAGATCAGCTCTGTTCTTCTCTCTCCCCTTCAGTGAGGTTATGTCATACATTTGTAATCTGGTTAATTCATTTGTCACTCATGTAAACTTTAATCGGGATAAATCTTCCATTATCTGAGAGGAGCAGATTATGAATCCAATAATATACTTAAAAGGGAGTTAGGCCAGGTGAGAGCTCCCCTCTCCTTTTCTCAAGATTCCAACCATTTGGAATAAGCACATGATGCCAAGTGGGAATCAGATCACAGTATTACCCTTGTTATTGATTGCAGAATACATCAGGGCATGCTCCTCTCAAGTGGAACTTAACATTTCTGAGGCAGAGGTAGGCAGTAAGTGGAAGGTGACTTGCAGTGGGGTAGAGTAAGCGGAAGGTGAGAGAGAACAAACACTCTGTTTAGAGAATGTGGGCGACTGGGATGAGAGGGACAGTGCAGAGGAGATCAGCTTAAATTTTGAAGGGCCTGAGGATTATAAGGACCAGGCGGATATCTGGCTCTTTGGGATGTGGGTGGGTGTGACGGGCAGAAACTGCAGTACTCATTTCAATACTATTGCCATCAGGAGAGGAGTGGGGCTCTCTTCCCTTAAATGGAAACCTGAGTGGGAAGTGTTCCCTCTCTAATTGTTGCTTTACCTGATCCATAGACTTTAGGCTTGCGATATCTTTCACTGAAAAGCAAGACACTGCAGCTTTCCTGACAAAAACAAAGGAGTGCTAATTAAAAAAATAGGATTTTGACTTTTATGAGCATAATATTTAAAAATATTTATAAAAATCAAATATAAATAATAAAATTAAACACTTAGAGTCCAACTGTCCAAAAAAATAGCTGTTAACATTTTTGAGTGTTGTTTTCTTTTTCTTTTTAAAACCATCTATTAATCATTTCAAAGAACCAGCTTTTGGTTTTATTGATTTTTCTCTATTGTTTGTCAGCTTTTATTAATTTTCATTTTTAATCTCATTCTACTTTGGGTGTAATTTTTCTGTTCTTTGTCTAGTTTCTTAAGGTGGAAGCTTAAATCTTTGATTTTAGGCCTTTCTTTTTTCCTGCATATGTATTTAAAGTGATAAATGTCCTCTAAGCACTGCTTTAGCTGTATTCTATAGATTTTGATATGTCCATTTTTTTAGTTCCATTCAGTTCAAACTATTTCTTAGTTTCCTTGGTATTTTTTAAAATTATACTTTAAGTTCTGGGATACATGTGCAGAATGTGCAGGTTTGTTACATAGGTATACACATGCCATGGTGGTTTGCTGTACCCATCAACTCATCATCTACATTAGGTATTTCTCCTAATGTTATCCCTCCCCTAGCCCCCAACAGGCCCCAGTGTGTGATGTTCCCCTCCCTGTGTCTGTGTTCTCATTGTTCACCTCCCACTTATGAGTGAGAACACGTGGTGGTTGTTTTTCTGTTCCTGTTAGTTTGCTGAGAATGATGGTTTCCAGCTTCATTCATGTCCCTGCAAAGGACATGAACTCATCCTTTTTTGTGGCTGCATAGTATTCCATGGTGTATATGTGCCACATTTTCTTTATCCAATCTATTGTTGATGGGCATTTGGGTTGGTTCCAAGTTTTTGCTATTGTGAATAGTGCTGCAATAAACATATGTGTGCATGTGTCTTTATAGTAGAATGATTTATAATCCTTTGGGTATATACCCAGTAATGGATGACTGGTTCAAATGGTATTTCTGGTTCTAGATCCTTGAGGAATCGCCACACTGTCTTCCAGAATGGCTAAACTAATTTACACTCCTGCCAGCAGTGTAAAAGCGTTCCTATGTCTCCACATCCTCTCCAGCATCTGTTGTTTCCTGACTTTTTAATGATCACTGTTCTAACTGGTGTGAGATGATGGTATCCCATTGTGTTTTTGATTTGCATTTCTCTAACGACCAGTGATGATTACCTTTTTTTCATATGTTTGTTGAGCACATAAATGGCTTCGTTTGAGAAGTTTCCGTTCATATCCTTTGCCCACTTTTCTAGTAAATTTGTTCAAGTTCCTTGTAGATTCTGGATATTAGCCTTTCGTCAGATGATAGATTGCAAAAATTTTCTCCCATTCTGTAGGTTGCCTGTTCACTCTGATGGTAGTTTCTTTTGCTGTGCAGAAGCTCTTTAGTTTGATTAGATCCCATTTTTCAATTTTGGCTTTTGTTGCCATTGCTTTTGATGTTTTAGTCATGAAGTCTTTGCCCATGCCTATGTCCTGAATGGTATTGCCTAGGTTTTCTTCTACGGTTTTTATGGTTTTAGGTCTTATGTTTAAGTCTCGAATCCATCTTGAGTTAATTTTTTTATAAGGTGTAAGGACAAGGTCCAGTTTCTGTTTTCTGCATATGGTTAGCCAGTTTTCCCAACACCATTTATTAGATAGGACATCCTTTCCCCGTCATTTGTTTTTGTCAGGTTTGTAGATGTGTGGCGTTATTTCTGAGGCCTCTGTTCTGTTCCATTGGTCTATATATTTGTTTTGGTACCAGCACCATGCTGCTGTGGTTATTGGAGCCTTGTAGTATAGTTCGAAGTCAGGTAGCATGATGCCTCCAGCTTTGTTCTTTATGCTTAGGATTGTCTTGGATATACAGGCTCTTTTTTGGTTCCATATGAAATTTAAAGTAGTTTTTTCTAATTCTGTGTAGAAAGTCAATGATAGCTTGATGGGGATAGCATTGAATCTATAAATTACTTTGGGCAGTATGGCAATTTTCACACTACGGATTCTTCCTATCCATAAGCATGGAATGTTTTTCCATTTGTGTTCTCTCTTATTTCCTTGAGCAGTGATTTGTTGGTTTGTAGTTGTCCTTGAAGGAGTCTTTCACATCCCTTATAAGTTGGGTTCCTAGGTATTTTATTCTCTTCATAGCAATTGTGAATGGGAGTGCACTCATGATTTGGCTGTTTGTCTATTATTGGTGTATAGGAATGCCTGTGACTTTGCACATTGATTTTGTATCCTGAGACTTTGCTGAAGTTGCTTATCAGCTTAAGGCGATTTTGGGCTGAGACAATGGGGTTCCAATCCAGCAGCACATCAAATGCTTATCCACCATGATCAAGTCAGCTTCATCCCTGGAAGGCGAGGCTGGTTCAACACATGCAAATCAATAAATGTAATCCATCACATAAACAGAACCAATGACAAAAACCACATGATTATCTCAATAGATGCAGAAAAGGCCTTCGATAAAATTCAACACGGCTTCATGCTAAAAACTCTCAATAAACTAGGTATTGATGGAACGTATCTTAAAATAATAGCTATTTATGACAAACCCACAGCCAATATCATACTGAATGGGCTGGAAAGCATTCCGTTTGAAAATCAACATGAAACAAGGATGCCCTCTCTTGCCACTCCTATTCAACATAGTATTGGAAGTTCTGGCCAGAACAATCAGGCAACAGAAAGAAATAAAGGGTTTTCAAATAGGAAGAGAGGAAGTCAAATTGTCTCTGTTTGCAGATGACATGATTTTATATTTGGTATTTCTTTTTTGACCCCAATTTGTTTAATTTCCAAATATTTGAGGATTTTTCAGATCTTTTCTCTGAATTCTTTTTAATCTAATTTCATTGTGGTCAGAAAAACATATTTTGCTGATTTAAATTCGTTTAAACTTACTGAAATTTATTTTATGGTCCAGATGATCTACCTGGATCCATGAACACTTGGAAACAATGTATATTTTGTTTTTGTTAGGCGATGTGTCTATAAATGTCAATTAGGTCAAATTGATTCAAAGTGCTGTTTATATCTTCTAGATCCTTAGAATTTTTTTCTATTTTAATTGAGAGAAGAGTGTTGATACCACTAACGATAGTTCTAGTTTTGTCTGTTTTTCCTTTGGTCTGTTAGGTTTTGCTTCATGTATTTCAGGATTTCTTATTGGGTACATATACATTTAAGATGATATCTTCTCAAAATGCCTCCTTTGTCTTTATAAAATACCCCTTTATATTCCTGGTAATGTTCCTTCATCTAAAGTTTCTTTGATCTGAGATTAAGATAATCATTTCAGCTTTCCTTTGGTTAGTGTTTGCATAGTTTATCTTTTTTTGTACTTTTAATTTGCCTGTGTTTCTATATTAAAATTGGATTTCTTGTAGACAGCAAATTGTTGATCTTGCAATTTCCCCTGTGTGGCAGTCTCTGAGTTTTAACTGAAGTGTTTAGACTACTTACATGCAATATGATTATCAATATGGTTATGTTTAAATCTGCCATCTTACTAGTTATTTTCTAGTTGTCTGATCTGTTCTTTTTTCCTTATTTCCTGCTTTCATGTGGATTATTTTTCATATTCTGATTTTATCACCAATGGCCTATTAGCTAAATATCTTTGTTTTATTTTATATTTTAGTGGTTGCTCTTAGATTTACAAATTTGTGTATGATATAAGAAACTTGCTCTGTATACTTCAACTCCCTCCCTTTTTCTATTGTGGTGGTGCATTTTACTTCTACATATATTATAAATCCCACAATACGTTGTATTATTTTTGCTTTAAAAAGTCAAATAATTTTTAAATACTTTTTTTAAAATGGGAGAAATGACTTTATACTTACCCATATGTTTACCCTTTCTGGAGCTCTTCATGCCTTTGGGTTAGGTTAAAATTTCCATATGAAAATTAGTTTTCCAATTTCCATATTTCATATATTTTCTGTCTGAAGAACTTTCTACAACTTTTCTTGTACTTCAGGTCTACTGTAGACAAAATAATGGAGCTTATGTTTGTCGGAAAAAGTCATTATTTTGCCTTCATTTTTGAATAGATTCAAATACAATTTTAAGTTTACAGGTTTTTATTTTTTATTTTTAAAAAATCACCTTAAAGCGGTCATTCTGGCTTGTATTACTTATGACTGGAAGTTTACAGTCATTCTTATCTTGTCTGTATGTAATATTTCCCTCCCCCATACTCCATTGCTTTTAATATTAGTATCTTTTAAGCAATTTTATTGTATACTTTGGTGTGGTTTTCTTTATGTTTATATTGCTTGGGATGAATTGAGCTTTTGGAATCTGTAGGTTTACAGTTTTTGTCAAATTTAGAAAAATTTTGACCATTGTTCTTCAAATACATATTTTTTGCTTTATCCTCCTACCTCCAAGACTATAATTATATACTGTTCAATGTTGTCTGACTAATCACTGGGACTCTGGTAATTTTTGTAAAAAAAAAAAATCCCTTATTTCCCTTCTCTCTGCTTCAGTTTAGGTAGTTTGTATTGCTAAATCTTCCAGTTCTTTGATCTTTTAAATATAGTGCCTGATATACTTTTAATAGTGGGTGGTTAATTTTATGTGTCAACTTGACTGGGCCATGGTGCCTACATATTTGGTTAAACATTATTCTGGATGTTCTGTGAGGGGTTTTTTTTGGTTTTATTTTGTTTTTGTGGATGAGATTAATGCTTAAATTGGTGGATTTAGGAAAGCAGATTGACCTCCATAATGTGAGTGGGCCTTATCCAATCAGTTGAAGGCCTCAAAAGAAAAAAGGCTGACTTCCCTTGACCCAGAATTCCTGAGAAGAAATTCTGCCAACAGAGAGCTTTTGGACTTGAACCAAAACATCATCTCTTCCCTGGATCTTCATTCTGCTGGCCCACCCTGTAGATTTTGGACTTGACAGCCTCCACAATTGCATGAACCAATTCCTGAAAATAAATCTCTCTATGTATATTCACATCCTGTTAATACTGTTTCTCTGGAGAACACTGACTAATACAATTATATTCAGTAAATTTTTCATTTTTGCTTATGTTATACCTCTAAAATTCCATTTGGTTCTTTTTTCATGACTTTTACATCAGTACATTCTATGTTCATGTTATGTTTTATTCCCGAACACATTTATAATACATGTTTTAAAACCCTTGTCTGCTATTTCCATCATTTCTGGATCTGTTTCATTTGACTGCTCTTTGTTCAGTTATGGGTCACATCTTTCTGCTTCTCTGTATGTCTATTAGTTTTTTTTAAACTTTTATTAAAAGTTCTGGAGTAAACATGCAAGTTTATTGTATATATTGTGTGTCACGGGGGTTTGAGAGTTCCCTTTCCTCCACAACCTAGCCAGCATCTGTTATTTTTTGACTTTTTACTACTAGCCATTCTGACTGGTGTGAGATGATATCTCATTGTAGTTTTGAGTTGCATTTTTCTAATGATTAGTGATGTTGAGATTTTTTTTCATATGCTTGTTGGCCGCATGTATGTCTTCTTTTGAAAAGTGTCTGTTTATGCCCTTTGCTTACCTTTTAATAGAGTTGTTTGTTTTTTGCTTGTAAATTTGTTCAAGTTCCTTATAGATGCTGTGTATTAGACTTTTGTTAGATGCATAGTGTGCAAACATTTTTTACCATTCCCTAGGTTTTCTGTTTACTCCGTTGATAGTTTCTTTTACCGTGCAGAAGCTCTTTAGTTTAATTGGTCCCATTTCTCAATTTTTATTCTTGTTGAAATTGTTTTTCACATCTTCATCATGAAATCTTTTCCAGGGCTTATGTCCAGAATTATATTTTCTAGGTTATATTCCAGGGTTTTTTTTTCCTATAATTTTAGGTTTTACATTTAATTATTTAATCCATCTTGAGTTGATTTTTGCATATAGTGTAAGGAAAAGGTCCAGTTTCAGTCTTCTGCGTATGACTAGCCAGTTATCCTAGCACCGTTTATTGAATAGAGAGCCCTTTCTCTATTGCTTGTTTTTGCTGACTTCGTCAAAGATTGGATGGTTGTATGTGTGTGGCATTATTTCTGGGCTCTCTATTCTGTACCATTGGTCTATGTGTATGTTTTGGTAGTAGTACCATGCTATTTTGGTTACTGTAACCTTGTAGTATACTTTGAAGTTGTGTAGTATGATGCCTCTAGCTTTTTTTTTTTTTTTTTTTTTGCTTAGGATTGCCTTGGCTATTTGGATTGTTTTGGGTTCTATATGCCTTCTAGAATAGTTTTTTATTAATTCTGCAAAGAATATCATTGGTAGTTTGATAGGAATAGCATTGAAGCTGTAAATTGCTTTGGGCACTATGACCATTTTAATAATATTGATTCTTCCTATCCATGAGCATGGAATGTTTTTTCCATTTGTTTGTGTCATCTCTGATTTCTTTGAGCAGTGTTTTGTAATGCTTGCAGGTTGTTTAATATCCATATAATTATATAATTTTAAGCAATTTTCTTAGTATTGATTTCTGTTTTTATTGCACTGTGGTATGTGGGTGGTTGGTATTATTTGTTTTTTTGAATTTACTGAAGATTGTTTTATGTCTGATTGTGTGGCTGATTTTACAGTATGTACCACATGGAAATGAGAAGAATGTGTGTTCTGTTGTTCTTAGGTGACGCATTCTATAGATATATATTAAGTTAATTTGGTCGTGTCTAGTTCAGGTCCTGAATATCTTTATTAGTTTTCTGCCTTGATAATATGTCTAATACTGTCAGTGGGGTGTAGAAGTCTCCCACTATTATTGTGGGGTTATCCAAGTCTCTTCGTAGATCTCAAAGAACTTGCTTTATGAATCTAGGTGCTTCTGTGTTGGGTGCATATGTATTTAGGATAGTTAGGTCTTCTTGTTGAATCAAGCCATTTATCATTATGTAATGCCCCCCCCTTTTTTTTTAAATCTTTGTTTAAGGTCTGAAATTAGAATAGTAATCCCAGCTTTTTTCTGTTGTCTGTTTGCTTGGTAGATTTTTCTTCACCCCTTCAGCCTGTGGGTGTTATTGCTCATGAGATGGGTCTTTTGAAGACAGTATACTTTTGGGTCTTGCTTCTTTATCCAACTTGTCACTCTGTGCCTTTTAATTGGAGGCATTTAGACCATTTACCAAAATTAGTATTGATATGTGTGAATTTGTTCCTGTCATCATGCTGTCTATTAGTTTTTGACTGCATGCTAGACATTTTGAATTTTACTTTATTTAATGATGGGTTTTTATTGTTATTGTTGGTATTAGTTGGCTAGAATTGCCATAAAAAGTATCACAGACTGGATACCTTAAACAGTGGTAATTAATTTTTTCACAGTTCTGGAGGCTGGAAGTCTTAAGTTGTTGGCAGGTTTAGTTTTTCCTGAAGCCTCTCTTCTTGGCTTGCAAATAGCTACCTTCTTACTGAGTTCTTACATGGTCTCTTTGTGTGTTCATTTCCCTGGTATATTTTTCTTTTCTTACAAGTACACTAGTCATAATGCATTAGAGTCCTGCCCTTATGACCTCATTTAATTGTAATTATCTCTTTAAAGGCCCTGTTTCCAAATACAGTCACATTGGGGTTTAGAAATTCAACATATAATTTTTTTGGAAAAACAATTCAGTCCATAATATTGTTGTTTCAGTTTCCTTTAACGAGTGCCAGGCTTTGTTCTGAAAGGTAGTTTTGTTGCTTGGGGATCAGCTTAATCTTTTGAGGATTGTTTTTAATTTCTTTAGGGCAATTTTACAGTAGCCTTTACTCTAAATCTGGTTTAGCCCCACTGTTACGGCATGGCCTTTCTAGACTCTCTACTGAATATTGCAATGATCAGTAATGAGTCTCTACTCTGGCTGGTCAGAGCTTAAATTTCTCTTAGTGCTTTTAGTTCTGGGAAGTGTTCAGCTTATAGATCCTGGTCATAATTTTCCTGGCGTTGTGGAGTTTCACCATACTAATGTACAGCTTAGAACTTGGCAACAGACTATAGGGGACCCTTGAGTTATCTGAAGCTCTTTCTCTGCATAAGTCTCACCTGTCTGGAATTCTGCCCCCACAAAGTCGAGCTGTCTCAGCCTACTCAAATTCAGGTTGCTGTATCCTCAGTCCAGCAAGATTTCCAAGCCCTGCTTGGCATTCTCCTCCCTGTCTATGGTCTGTAAAGTGCCTCCATCAAGTTGCTAGGGCAATAACAGGGCTCACCTAATTTCCATTTTTTTCTTAGGTCACAGTCCTATATTGAATATCTGGAAACCATTGGCTGTATGTCCCACTTTCTAGTTGCTTACAGTGAGAGGCCATATCCATTATTGTTGCATATTAAGATCTGTACTGTCTAGACTTTTGATCTGCTTTAAAAAAAAACTTTGTTTAAAAAGTATTTTCCTCATCATTAAAAACTATTTAGGAACATCATTTTAAATGGTCACCTCTTATTCTATTGTATAAGCCTGTATATTTTGACTGAAGAGCAAGGAAGGCCAGGAATGGGTTCAGGTGTGTGCTGGAACTTGGCCTCGGTCTTCAGATTGGCAGATGGAGGGGGAGAAGGAGGCACTGAGCTGGGGTAAGTAGGACATTGGAACTCTGGGGCTCTATAAGGACAAGGGGGGTGTCCTCTAGGATAAGAGCACTTTAATTCATTCTCTCAAATCATGTCCTGACTTTGCATTTTATCAAATAATTACTTATACTTGTGAATAGGTATCCTGCCATCCAAGCTGCTGGACATAAGTGGGAAAAGTGTGGCTGCTGGAGGTCAGACATATTTAGCTTGAGGTTCAGCTTTTTCACTCAATAGTTATGTGGTGTTAGGAAGATCATGCTACACCTTCATAGCTTCTTTTTGCTCAAGTGTAAGGTAGGGAATGAGCATAATTTTCTCACAGGGTGATCTGCAAGTTGAACTGAGATAATATCTTCAAGTGCACTGGGTATAGTGTCTGTGTCATGGTAGGTTCTCTCTAGTTGGCTGTAGGGTTTATTTATAAAATCAGGTGTAAAACACCGGGCTGGGGGCCTCTAGGCCCCTAGGAGTCCCCTAGCCTAATCAATTAATTAACTAGGCTAGAGATAACTAAACAGGGTCCAGAAAGAATGGAACAAAAAACAAGTACATTTTGATGGAGCTAGACTCTGGGAAATCTGGAGTGTGGAAGATCAGGAGCAATTAATGTAAATAGGAGGAGGACGAAGCTGGGCCCCATGTAGCATGCAGGAGGATGAGAGTGGTGCGGGGAGAAGGCATGGATAGGGATAGAATAGAGAGGCACAGAGCATGGTGCCACCTGATTCCCCAGTTGACTCTCTGTGTCATTTCCTTGTCTCTCTTTGCTCACAGACCAGAAAAGGAAACCAGGCAGATGATCTCCACTAAGGTTATCATCAAATTCATGGTTGTGAAAGTCTGGTGAGTCTGCCAGATAAGGCTTATCTTTATCTGACAGTGGTCAGGCCACTGTATGGGCAGCTGTTTTAGTCCCTCACACATAGCGTGGCTTGTCAGCTGTCCAGCCTTCCCAGAGGGCTGCCAGCAGCTGCAACCAGGACAGGCTGTTATGCTAATGAGGATCACCACTGAATAATCTGCATTCAAATTATAGCCACTTAGGTGCTGGACCTTTACAAAAGAATTTTTTTTTCACTCAATGTGAACAGACAGGCTGGGCTAATAGTTTTTATGAATTAACAAAAATCAGAAGCCCAGAGAGGCTTCAAGAGCAAAATGTTAAAAAGCGCTATGGCAATAATTTATCCTAATCATCTTTGGATAGGTTCCTCATCCAGGCAGAACCAAGCAGTGCTAAGGGAAGGCTCAATGGTGTTCCTGTCTGTTTAGAAGTGCAATCCTGTCAGTGCTGCCATGCACACTGCACATTTGTGCACTGCACAACCTGTTCAACTGTGCATGGCAGCCCTGGACTAGGAACTCCTTTGTCAAGATTGGCCCTTGGGACATTTGAGAAGTTGTGAAGTTGGTCTTTATCAGACTTTCATTTCAATTCCTTTCTCTTTTATTTTCCTCTCCTTTTCTTACTTTTCTTTTTAAATAGCCAACATGTAAAGTGTGTATCTTGTACTAATCCCTGTGCTAAATACTTTGCATGCATTATTTCATTTGATCCTCACAGGCGTCCTGTGATATAAGTGATGCTCTCTCACCATGTTACAGATCAGGAGTTCAGGGGCTGCTTGAGCTTAGAGAGTTGATAAGTGGTTGAGGGTGAGCCACTGTGTTCTGTGCTTCCCTACTCTATCCCTGTCCATGCCTTCTCCCAGCACCACTCTCACACTCCTGCTTGCTAGACAGGGCTCAGCTTCATCCTCCTCCTGTTTATATTAATTGCTCCTGATCTTCCACACTCTGGATTTTACAGATTCTAGCTCAATCAAAATGTACTTGATGTGTTCAGGCCCAGCTCTATGGGCAGCCATTTCTGTCCCATTGTTCTTTTCTTCCCCTTGTTCTTTGTTTCATTCTTTTGGGACACTGTTTGGTAGTCTCTAGCCTGGTTAATTGATGCAAGCACAGTGGGTAGGTGCTAGTGGGTTGAGACTACCCCTTTGAGTCTGGCTATGCATTTTTATCTAGACAGCGAGCACACATTATTCTCAATGATTTCTGAGATGATGGAAATTTCAGGTACTGTAGTGGTTGCTGGGAGATCTTTAGATTGAGGAGCTGTTCAGCCTCCTATTCAAAGCACTTCAGCAATGAGGAAAAGAAAAATCACTGCACATATTATGAAATCTGGATTTCAGTCTTGGTTTTACTGTATTCTGCTTTTCAGAATTTCTAATTTACCACATTCTGCTTGTTAAAATTTCTGATTCCTGTTTTCTTCATCTTTAAAAAGGGAGGTATTTGATATCTATGACCCACATGAGTATTTTAAAGCTAAATCTTTCTTGTGAGAGTGTGTGTAGAATTCATGTGTTCTAGGCATCCTCCATATGAGTCTCAGCTCCTGCACACCATTGCGACCATTATTTCCATTGCAGGAGGTGCGAGCAGGTGTTAGTGGTGAAGGGTAAGCAATGCATGTTCACGTCATCTCATTTGTTTCTTGCTAGTAAAAAAAACTCCAGTTTCATTTTCTTGTTCTCCCTCTTCTTTACTTTATCTGGCCAGTTCTTTCCTGATCTGTTCATCATTTCTGCTGTTCTAGTATCTCTGTGTCTTTTATTACCTCCTTTTGGAAAGCCTATTTCTCCATCCTTGTTGGTCCACCCTGATTCATCCCGTAAAACTCACCCCCTTTTTGGGTCACATTTTCTTTCTTGCCACTCACTCTGATTCGAGTTCTTATTGTACCAGTTAGTCATTTCCTGTTTGTTCCTACACATGGCCTGACACAGAGCAGGTATTTTATTGAATAGCTGAGGAAATGGGAAGGGAAGATAGTTAATCATTTAATTTGATAAATAAAACAATAGGGGTCAGAGAGATTAAACAATGTGCTCAGTACTCACTGCCAGCTAGGAGAGACTTGTTAAAAGAGGGCATGCTTTCATGTTGCAAGAATGTCTTGAGATAGTCACAGGTGCGTGGCAGCATGGGAAGATTCTAAAGGTTTTTCCAGAATCTACTGGAGACATGGCCAAGTACTTGTTTGCTTGGTTGTTCCTTTATTTCCTAATTTATTCAATATTTATTGTCCTCATGTGCCATATTATTGTATGTGCTAGAAATATGACTAGTGATCTGACAAAGGGCTAATATCCAGAATCTACAATGAACTCAAACAAATTTACAAGAAAAAAACAAACAACCCCATCAAAAAGTGGGCAAAGGACATGAACAGACACTTCTCAAAAGAAGACATTTATGCAGCCAAAAAACACACGAAAAAATGCTCATCATCATTGGCCATCAGAGAAATGCAAATCAAAACCACAATGAGATACCATCTCACACCAGTTAGAATGGCAATCATTAAAAAGTCAGGAAACAACAGGTGCTGGAGAGGATGTGGAGAAATAGGAACACTTTTACACTGTTGGTGGGACTGTAAACTAGTTCAACCATTGTGGAAGTCAGTGTGGCGATTCCTCAGGGATCTAGAACTAGAAATACCATTTGACCCAGCCATCCAATTAGTGGGTATATACCCAAAGGACTCTAAATCATGCTGCTATAAAGACACATGCACACGTATGTTTATTGCAGCATTATTCACAATAGCAAAGACTTGGAACCAACCCAAATGTCCAACAATGATAGACTGGATTAAGAAAATGTGGCACATATACACCCTGGAATACTATGCAGCCATAAAAAATGATGAGTTCATGTCCTTTGTAGGGACATGGATGAAATTGGAAATCATCATTCTCAGTAAACTATCGCAAGAACAAAAGTCCAAACACCGCATATTCTCACTCATAGGTGGGACTTGAACAATGAGATCACATGGACACAGGAAGGGGAATATCACACTCTGGGGACTGCAGTGGGGTGGGGGGAGGGGGGAGGGATAGCATCGGGAGATATACCTAATGCTAGATGACGAGTTAGTGGGTGCAGCACACCAGCATGGCACATGTATACATATGTAACTTACCTGCACAATGTGCACATGTACCCTAAAACTTAAAGTATAATTAAAAAAAATAAAATAAAAAAGAAATATGACTAGTGAACAAAACAAAAATCCATGTCTTCATGGAGTTTATATTCTAGTCAGAGACAACTAATAATAAATAAGTAAAGTCAGGGACAACTACTAATAATAACTAATAATAAACAAACTAATAATTTCTTTAATAAAGAGATCTGATAAGCCCATTGGGGATTAGCATTATGAAAAGAAATAGGTAGCATTAGGGACAGGTGGAGTAGGGGGAACTACATTACCTGGGATGATCAGGGAAACTTTCTTGGAGAAGCTGCATTTGAACAGAGACCTGAATGAAGTAAGGAAGCAGCTATTTATATATCCTCCTGGTTTTAAAAAAATGTTCTAGGCAGAAAGAAGAGTGAGGGCAAAGGCCCTGGGGTAGAAGCAGGCTTGAGAACAATAACCACTATATTTTCCCTAATCACAAGATGACTGCAGACCTTTCATTTTGTATTTTGTCCTTTTGCATCATAACTCTTACAAGATAAGCCAAATAATGTTACAAATCCGCCTGATTATAGATAGTGGGCATATTCCTGGAACTGTGGACGTGTCCATATGAATTTAATTTTTGTAATTGAATCTTATTTCAAGGCATACGAGGAGCTTGCCATTTTAAGAGCCCCCATGGTTAATCCTTTTATGGGGAGAATAGCCAGCCTTAGAGGATGCTTCAGGGTCTTTTCTTTCTAAAACCTTACGGTTTTATGTCTCTAGAGAGGCTGAACTTTCACGTATTTTCATGAAGGTGGAGATAATACAGAACTAAATACATGTAAATGGCAGCCAGCAGTCAGGCAGGTGAAATTTCAGTGGAAGAGATTGAGTTTTTTATTCTTTCCTGAAATGTAAGGCTTATCAATCTTCTACCTTCCTTCCCAGCAAGTATTAATGTTATGCAAAGGTGACAAATCTTGGCATAAAGAAAATAGAAATGTCTGTTGACTAGGAAAGACAAGACCATCAAGCAGCTGTTTCTAAATCTCTGTTTAAAAGAATAAGGCAACATTTCTTCTCTTAATGTCAGTAACTCTCTGCCTTTCTTTATTTTTTTCTCTCCTCTCCTTCCTTCCTTCCTTCCCTTCTTTCCTTCTTCCCTTCCTTCCTTCTTTCCCTTCCTCCCTTCCTCCTTTCCTCCTTTCCCTTTCTCTTCCCCTTCCCCTTGTCTTCTATTCTTTCTCTTTCTCATGGAATCTTGCCCTGTCACCAGGCTGGAGTGTAGTGGCATGATCTCAGCTTACTGCAACCTCTGCCTCCCATGTTCAAGCCATTCTCCTGCCTCAGCCTCCCGAGTAGCTAGGACTACAGGCATGCACCACCACGCCCAGCTAATTTTTGTATTTTTATTACAGACAGGGTTTCACCGTGTTGGCCAGGATGGTCTTGATCTCTTGACCTCGTGATCTGCCCGCCTCAGCCTCCCAAAGTGCTGGGATTACAGTTCACATTTACTGTGTAGTGATAGGAACAGGTAAGGATGGTTCAGTACTGAGCCTTCTTCCACTTTCCTGATATTATCTTAGTTATTATAAACAAATAAGGCATAAAATGAATCATGCCAATTTCATGTGTGCATATGGGATTTCATATGAGAGTATTCTCATGAAAAGGCTTGGTTTTGGCATGGTGATATGGTTTTGCTGTGTCCCCACCCAAATATCATCTTGAATTGTAGTACCTACAATCCCCACATGTCGTGGGAGGGGCCTGGTGGGAGGTAATTTAATCATGGCGGTAGTTACCCTCATGCTGTTCTCATGATAGTGAGTAAGTTCTCATGAGATGTGATGGCTTTATAAGGGGCTTTTCCTCCTTTCCTCAGCACTTCTCTCTCCTGCTGCCTTGTGAAGGACATGTTTGCTTCCACTTCTGCCATGATTGTAAGTTTCCTGAAGCCTTCCCAGCAATGTGGAACTGTGAGTCAATTAAACCTCTTTCCTTTATAAATTACCCAGTCTTGGGTATTTCTTCACAGCAGCATGAGAACAGACTAATACACATGGTGAGTCCATTTAAGAGCCCAGCACAGGGATGGTGTTAACAGCATGGCTCCTCCTTGAGATATTTCTTGTGAATAGATTGTTTGTTTGGGTGCCTAGCTAGTGTGTAACATGACAACTTCATAAGCTGTTTAAACCATTCATTAAAATTTTTTTAAGCTACTAAAGCAAAAAGAAGAAAAAAAGGAAGGCAGAGAACAATAAAGTAATATTCAAGGATAGAGTAATATTCTAGCCAGAACACAGAGCCAGCCCTCAAAAAAGCCAATTCAGAAGGCATCAGCCATTCATAGAAGCTTTCAGGCCATCATCACTAAACAGAATCACAGATGCAGCCTGGACTCTGTTTGCAGCCTGCTTTGCTCAGTAGTTCATGGGGGCAGGAAGGCTCTTTTCTTTTGGCCTCTGTTTTTACCAGTAGTGAGGCAGCAGGAATGCTATGGCTGAAGATGATTTCCTATGCCGTGTTTGTTTCCCAGCCGTACACAGAAGGAACTGTTTTGTTATGATTTTGTTGTGTCTTCTGAAACTTGGGAGGCTCAGGCAGTTCCACATTTAGGCAGTAAAGATGTACAGAGTTATAACCCTGAGAGTAACTCCCATCAGCAGGGCCATTTATTTGGTATCTGTAAAGTACTATCACCCATGAGATCATCATCACCGTAATTTTGTAGCTATCATCTTCATCTCCATCCTCAGTCTGATGGGGGACAAATGAAGTTATGTATGGAATTGCCCATGGCTGAAGTTCTTAGCCTTTCCATCCTCAAACACCTTCTGAGCTCTTTTTGCCTTGAGCTGATGTGGCTCTGATTTGACCCACTCATTTGTTGCTCTTCACATTCAAATTTTGGGTGGAGTTTGTCTATCTTTAACTGGATGGTAAGCTCTTTAGAGATGCCACCCAGGCATTCACCCTATAGATAGATACTTTATAATTGCTCTGGGTCAGGCACAGTTCCTGGTTCTGGCTGCATAGGACTCACATGGTCATGGCAGTGCATGTTACCACTCTAGAGTCCACTTACCCCTGGCAATCTTTTATGTGGACATTGCACCTCCAACAGGCCCTGAATCACTGCCAAAATGTTAGTGCTGGCAGGAGCATTGATTCCAACCACTGCTGCTTTGGTCCAGTTGCCTGTAAAGAATGTTTACGTTAATGATACAGATGGAATGAATGGCAAGGATCATGATTCCATTGTGGAGTCAGAGAAAGACGCAAAGTCACTTAATTCACTTTTATCCATTTCTTCTCATATCCTCGAGGTGAAGGTCAAGATTTCTCTGTCTCCTCCTTTCCTATTGGATAGTTGGGTAAAGAACTTCCTCATGTTTTCAACTCTAATAAATAGCTTTTATATTAGAGTTATTTAAGAAGTAAATTAGAACACAACACAGATATTTAAAAGGTTTTTTTCTTCAGTATGTTATTGTTGAACTAAATATCTTGTGAGAGGTTAAAAGTAAAATGATCATTGAGTGGACCTCATTGCATGTACTTGACCTATTCTTGGAGGGTTGCATGTTAACTGAATTTTGTAAGTCAAGTTCTATTTTAAATTCACCCTGAAGGGTTGTTATTTAAAGCAATCCAGTAAAGAGAATAATCACCAGACCCCTGCTGAATATTAGGGTTGGCGGGGGCAGTGGATTTTTTTTTTTTTAAAGGAGGGTGGGAACATGACTCTTATGGCCACCCTGATTTTATCCCCAGGCTGGTGGCGCCTGGGAAAGTTTTTTTTATTTTTTTATTTAAAAAAAAATTTTTTTTTCCAAAGGAAGTTTGGGAATAGTGAAAAAAGAGAAAGTGGATTGAAAGTCCTGTAGAGAGTGGACAATGGCTGCATTTTTCTCCATTGCAGGAAATGGATTCCCCCCGGAAAGGATTTGATGAAATGGCCTCAGTTGATTGTGAAATGGCTGGAGGAGAGTGGGGACATGCCCTACTCTCACAGTACCTAATTATTGGACAGAGTGTCATTTCCAGGAGCCCAGGATGCAACATGATAGGGGAAGGGGGATTTCCATTCTTATGGGGAGAGGTTCCTAGGATGTTATTTGGAGAAAAGGCAAGATCACTTGTTGGAATGTCTGGATTGGCCACAGAAATCCTATAATTTGCATTTATTAAGACATTTTGTGGGTTGTTATCTTGAGAAGAAACCCAGAGAAACTTGGTTCCAAACTTAACATTCCACAAGGAAAATGGAATTTTCACTGCTCTTTTCTGACATAAAAAGGTCATCTTGTTGTTTATCTACAAAGCCAGGGGAGCCTGAGCTGTTGACTATTTTGCAGTTGGAAACACTGGCCCGAATTCAAAGCAGCCTGATGCGTTCTCTCTCCTTCCTGTCCTGTTTTTATTTAAAGAAGTTGGCTTCATGAATCATTGGATAAAGGCTTGGAATACAGCTCCTTATGTTTCAGAAGATGAGGGCCTTGGTCCAAAGAAACCCAAAGTCAAGGACACCCCAAAACTCCTAAGAATGTTGATAGTAAGAATAGAGCTGCTATAATTATAATGCTCCTTGTCTCTGGGCTACAGGATACATAGACTCTCTTGTACTCAATGAAATCAGCAAAAACCCTTGGCAAGATGGGAATCTTAGACCCATTCTGAAGTTTCCTGCAAAACCTCAGAATAGTTACCTTCTGAGCAGGGTGGTGACATAATAAATATGGCCCAGTGAAAAATGAAAATTTGGAGCCCCTTGTTCAAAGAGCAGGAAAAAAAGTACAAAGTTATTAAAATATAAGTTTTTCCTCTAAAAATATTTTATTACTTATATAATGTAGTACTTATAACTTTTTATACTATTATTTATAGTGATAGTGATACATGAGTAACAAAAATATTTTTGGTGTCATACTTATATAATACAATAAAAAGTAATTTAATTTGACATCTTATTGACAATAAGATTTTTCTGGCTCCCTTTTTCTGCAAATTATTAGGTTATCAAAATTTATCAAACTTTTATCAATTTTATCTTTAACTGATACAAAACTGAAAATGACATGTGTTGCTCTTTGCCAAGATTACAAATAATTTTTGACAATTTTTAATTTTCAGAAGCATATTTCTGCTAATGCAACTGTTACTGGAATTGTGTAGGAGAATCTTATTGGCTGTAGCAGGATTTGGATACATTTCTGAGAAATTATTTTGAAAAAAGGCTTTAGGGTCTGGGCATGGTGGTTCATGCCTGTAATCCCAGCATTTTGGGAGGCTGAGGCGGGTGGATCACATGAGGCCAGGAGTTTGAAACCTGTCTAGCTAACATGGCAAAACCCCATCGCTACTAAAAATACAAAAATTAGCTGGGCGTGGTGGCGTACACCTGTAATTCTAGCTACTGGGTGTGGCGGGGAGCTGAGGCATGAGAATTGTGTGAATCTAGGAGGCGGAAGTTGCAGTGAGTGGAGATTGCGCCCTGTACTTCAGCCTGTGTGATGGAGTGAGACAATGCCTCAAAAAAAAAAAAAAAAAGTCTTCAGTATATACCTAGAACTGATGATTCTTGTCAAACAATTTTTCTAAAAAGATTTAACTCTTTGTACAAATCTGTTTTGTTTAAGTTTGGATTTAATTATAAATGTAAATATATATATATATATAGTGGCATTTTTATGTTTTCTCAGGCATTTTCTCTAACTTGTAGAGAGCCTATAAGCAACTGAAAGTTGCTTTACAATTTGTATATACAGTTAACACTTGAACAACACAGGTTTGAACTGTGTGGGTCCACTTACACACGTTTTCTTTTTTTTTCAATAAAAGTACACTGAATGTGCCTGCCTTTTCTGCCTTCATGTCCACCTTCTCCTCCTCTGCCACCCCTAAGATAGCAAGACCAACCCCTCCTCTTCCTCAATGAGAAGACAATGAGGATAAAGACCTTTATGATGATCCACTTCTACTTAATCAATAGTAAATATATTTCCTCTTCCCTATGATTTATATATTTTTAAATTATTATTTATTTACTTTTTTTGAGAGGGAGTCTGGCTCTCTAGCCCAGGCTGGAGTGCAGTGGCACAATCTCGGCTCACTGCAACCTCTGCCTCCCGGGTCCCTGTTCAAGCAATTCTCCTCCCTCAGCCTCCTGAGTAGCTGGGATTACAGGCACATGCCACCATGCCCAGCTAATTTTTGTATTTTTAATAGAGATGGGGTTTCACCATGTTGTCCAAGCTGGTCTTGAACTGCTGAATTTGTGATCTGCCTGCCTCGGCCTCCTAAAGTGCTGGGATTACAGGCGTGAGCCACAGCACCTGGCCCTGCCTCTTCCCTGTGATTTTTAAAATAACATTTTCTCTTCTCTAGCTTTATTGTAAGAATACAGTGTGTAATACATATAACATACAAAATACATGTTAATGGACTGTGCATGTTATCAGTAAGGCTTCCAGTCAACCGTAGGCTATGTGAAGTTTTGGAGGATTCTAAAGTTATATGCAGATTTTTGACTGTATGTGGTGGGGTGGCATTCCTATCCCCTACATTGTTCAAGGGTCAACTGTGATTCGAAATGCCTGTTTATATAACCTATTGTGTTTCTTCAGTACGAGGAAAAAACATTTTTTTTTTTTTTTTTTTGACACAGAGTCTCGCTCAGTCACCCAGGCTGGAGTACAGTGGCACGATCTCGGCTCACTGCAAACTCTGCCTCCTGGGTTCATGCCATTCTCCTGCCTCAGCCTCCTGAGTAGCTGGGACTACAGGCGCCCGCCACTACACCTGGCTAATTTTTTTTTGTATTTTTAGTAGAGATGGGGTTTCACCGTGTTAGCCAGGATGGTCTCGATCTCCTGACCTCGTGATCCGCCCGCCTTGGCCTCCCAAAGTGCTGGGATTACAGGCGTGAGCCACCGTGCCCGGCCGGAAAATTTAATCCAAAAATTATTTCTTCTTAATAATTGGTTCATTGAAGTTTTATATGAAAATGGCATTCTTATCTGTTGTGACAATTTCAAAATTTAATTTCTAATTCAAAGCCTGTGAATATTTGCTTCATAATGTTGCAGGAGTTATCAAAACTGGAGATTCTAAACTCTAAAACATTCTAATAACTCTTGGATATACTTTATTGCAATGTTCATGTATACATTTTTATTTTGTAATGATTTACTAACAAATTATATTGCCTGAGCACCAGCAAATTCTGTCCTGGCACTGAAGATAGAGAGTTAATATTTATGGGGATATCACAGGGATGGGCTCCAAGGACTGATGGGCAAGCTGTCTTCCCACTGCTGTGATCATTGCTGCTGCTTTGCTGCTATTGCTGCCACTGCCATTACCCATCTGGGCTCAAGTCCAGTCCCTAGTTGTCCCCTGAGGACCCCATGGCAGGCTGGACTGCCTCTGGTATGCCAGTTCAGTTGCTTGGCATGCACACAGCCCCTTGCATGCAGTGCCCCAAGGCCTGTGCCTGCATGTGTTGCTGCCTGTTATATCCTGCTCTGCTCACACACGTGCTCTGTTGTCTCATCAGACTTCACTTGCAAAACTCATGTGCAAAGATAAAATGATTAAGAATTTCAAGACGGTACCAGTAGATCATTAAACCAAGTACAGGGACCCTTCCGAGAGCGATTCTGGGTGTCACTCACATGCAGAGGCCATGTGTTCATGAAGTCGGTCCCATCTTGAGATACAGAATATGGCAAGTTAAAGGGATACAAGTTACTTACCACACGCAGCCTACCTTAGTTTTGGTAAAGCACCTACATTGCCAGGAAGTTCACCCACATATCTAACCCTGGCCTCAAATTTATCCTTTCTTCAAATATTTTACTATTTATATTTATTAATATGTATAGCCCCTCAACTAATTTATCAAAGTTCACCTAGTAAGCACAGGCTCACCTGAGCAAAGACTAACACCTGTTCTCTTATCTTGGGACACTGATTTCTGATATTCCTGGCTTTCTTTATAGACCATGAAATTTCAAAACTAGAAGGGGCTTCATTGTTTACCCAATCCAGTGGGAAACTGACCTGGCTGGTTATCTGAATATCATGAGGGCTTATAAAATAATTGTATTTCCTGTTCATCATACCCCTAGAGATTCAGATTCAGAAGATCTGGGATGAAGCCCAGGAATCTACACTTTAACAAACAGCTGGGGATTCTGGTGGACAGCCTGGTTGGGGAATGCCTCGTGATTTTCCCGGTTAGGAATTTGTTTGAGGCTCTATAGTCTTGTTCCTTCTCTGTCCCTGAGTCCAGTGCTCATCTCACTTTCCCTGCTCTGTCTTGGCTTTATCTGATTCAGCAGTCCACGTCCCGTCTGTTGTGCTTTCCCCTCCTCAGCCCATGGTTATAAAATGGAAGAGGCCACTCTCTCTGGTTACTCCTTTTATATGAAAACCTTCTGTAGCTCTGTGTAGCTTTCAACCAATGGAACAAGGAAGGTACTGGATTGCCAGGTCCTTGATAAGCTGGCACCATCCAATGAAGCAGGTTGTGTGAGTGCATGCATATGTGGGTGTATCTATGTATGAATGGGCTAGGCAGTGATAATGGTGGATGAAATATATCACGATGGACTCTAAGTGCTAGGGTACTTCAGACTGGAAATACCAAACCTGTTGAGAGATTGGATCAAAGCCGAAAACTCATGAATGGTTCAGAAAAGTCAGCATGGATTAGCTCATCGAATTTGTGAATATACCTTTAGAGGCATAAAATAAGTAGTACTTTTACCATTTACAAGACTGTTTTGTGGCTATAATAAACAACCCCCCTCCCAATTTTAGTGGCTTTAACAACTCACATCACATGTCCATTACACGTCTACTGGAAACTTGGTTCTATTTTGACTCTTTCTGAGACTGTTGGCTGATGAAGCAAACCATCCCAAAATACTGTAGTTTTTCTAGCAGAGGGAAAGATAAGTTTGGAGCATCCTGCACAGCAGTGTAATGCTCTGGCCTTTAAATGACACATTACTTTTGTTCACAACTCATTGGCTAGAACTGGTTAAATGGGTCATAGACAGGAGAAATAGGATCATGCTAAAATGATTTGTAAACTGTAAAGCAATCCACAAGTTCATTGCTTTTTTTGAGGTGTCTTAAAGATGGTACAGCTTTAACCAGTAAATATACAATCTGAGGAGTGGGAAAATCCAGAAATAGGCCCTTTTAGAAGGACTAGATCTATGCATGAGTAATAGATTCCTATCAGTGAAAGCTAAGAAGCACTTGTTAGCTGGAGGAGCCACTCTGGAGGCTCTGGCTGAGATGAAAATGTTTTGATATAGTATGTTGTATCACAGACCCAGGTGGTAAACTGGGCTTGTTCCTGGTCCATTTCCTGGGAATTTTTCTAATTCTTAGTCTTCTATCCCCACCACCTTGTAAATCTTGATGTAGAGGTTGGAGCTTGGTGGAAATGATTAGAGGTCCTAGAGTCTGGAAGGGACAGCATGGGAATTGGATTTTTAGTTCTCCCACAATTTTATGTTGTCACCTAGCTCTTTAATCCTTTATCCCCTGGCTGCCTTGTCTCCTCATCTCAGTATCTGATACTCTATTTTCTTACTTTGGACAAAAATTCAAATGAAACTGGAGGCCCTCATTCTGCCTTGGAATTCAGGAAGGACTTTGAGGTTATTACGAAAAGATGCAAAACTGTGTGTCCCTACATGGGATTTAGGACAGCCAAATATGATCAAAGCATTTTATGTTCGTATTTCAGTAGCGGTGAAGAGTAAGGCATGGAAGGAAAACTCACTCTCTCACATACACCCCTCCCAAAACAGAAACAGAAAGACCTCAACTCTAGACATCCTAACACTTGGAGAAGACATTCAACTTTTAGGAAAACAGGTTGATTTTTTCCTTGCCATATTGTGTCTTAAAAACGGTAGCTTGGGGAAGGTGGCACATGAATTCAAAGCACAGCTCTGCTACATATAAGCTGCGTGAACTTGAACAAGTTACCTAACATCTTTGTGTCTCATTTTTCTCCTTTATAAAGTGAGATGATTAAAGTGCTTATGCCTAGGGTTGTCTTTGATCATAAAGGGAATACATAATAAACTTGTAACTACAATCTATTGAATGCTCAGGGTGCTGTGTATACCTGGTGCTGTGTTGCTGCTGGTGTTGGTATTGTTGTCATTGTCATCCTCATCCACAACAGCAAATTCTGTCTGGTCTCAGTCAGAATGAATAGGGAAAGACAGAGTGATGGGGTATGTGGAAGAGTCTAGTTGTCTTCTGGTACTATTATTCCAGGTTCAGTTACTATATAAGTTTCTTTTCAATATTTTCCTTCTCCTTTGTATAATAAGTGTCAGTCTCTCTTTCAAGGAGCATTTCAGTCTATGTGCTTGTGTTTTCAGTTAACACATTACTCAGTAAACTAGTAAGTGCCACTTACAGAAATATGGATCTTCTGAGCCTCTTTAAGAAAGGCAGAACACAGAAGTTTCTGCAGGCAGCAAACTGCTTTGACCAGTTAAATGAATCCGGGACCCCAAAGGTGAGTGTTGGCCTAGAGGCTCATAATTCAGAAAGTTCAAGAGAGTTCCAAGATTGGAGGGGAGGGCTTCCCATCATCGCTTTGTTTCTGTTAAGTAAATTTATATTTAATACACCCGACAAACTCCATCACATTTTAAAATGTCAGGTTTATTGAGGCATAATTTTCATAAAACAAAACTTACCATTTTAAAGTTTACAATTTGGCGATATTTGACAAATGTGTACAGTCATGTAGCCACTACAATAAATATACATTTTTATTACCCTCCAGAAGTTCCCTGTGTTCCTTTGCAGTCAGATTCCTCCCTGCAAACTCTGCCCCCAAACCCACTGATCTGTTTTCTGTCCCTATAGTTTTACCTTTTGCGGAATGTAATATGAATGGAATCATAGAGTATAGTGGAGGCTTTTGTGTTTGGCTTCTGTCACTTAACATAATGCTTTTGAGATTCATCCGTGTTGTTGCATGTGTTAGTAATTTTTTTTAAATTGCCAAGTAGTGTTCTATTGTACTGATATAATTTTGTTTATCCACTCACTTAGTGAAAGAGATTTGGGTTGCTTGCAGTTTTCAGCTATTCTGAATGAACTGCTATAAACATTTGCATACAGGATTTTGTGTAGGCATAGATTTTCATTTCTCTTAGACAATAAACTAGTAGAGAGATTGCTGGGTTGTATGGTAAGTATATAGTTAACTTTATAAGAAATTGTCAAGTTGTTGTTTAAAGTGGATGTTCCATCTTTCCTTCCTGCTCTACACATCATCAATACTTGATGTTGTCAGTTCTTTTAATTTTAATTACACAGGTGAGTAATGTGAGCATCTTTTCATGGATTAGCTAATTGTTTACAGTTTTTGGTAAAGTGTCTATTCAGAGTTTTTATAAAATTTCTAATTGCTTTTTTTCTTATTGAATTGTAAGATTATGTATTCTGCATTCATGCTCTTGGTCAGATAAATGATTTTCAAAAATTTTTACCCAATATTGTTGCTTTTCTTTTAATTTTTACAGCAGTCTTTTAGACTTTTGAAGAACAAAAGTCTAAAATTTTTATGAAGTCAGATTTATCTGTTTCTTTTATGGTTCATGCTTTTTGTGTCCTACCTAGGATATCTGGAATAATCCAAAGTCACAAAATTTTCTCTTGTTTTCTTTTAAGAAGTTACATAGTTTTAGCTCTTGCATTTAGGTCTCTATATATGGTCTGAGATAAGTATTAGAGACCCTCCCTTCCCCTCCCTCCCTCCCTCCTGTATATCCATCCATCTGTCTATTAATATACAACTGTTTCAGAACCAGCTTTTGAAAAGACTCTCCTTTCTCTATGACATTGCCATGAATTTTTGTTGAAAATCAATTGGACTCTCCATTTTATTTCTCTATATGTTTATTCTTACACCATTACCACACTGTTTTTTATTTTTGTGGCTCTACACTAAGTTCTGAAGTCTGTTAACACGTGTCCTCCAATTTCGATGTTCTTTTTCAAAATTACTTTGCTATTCTAAGTCACTGGAATTTTCATATACATTCTAGAATCAGCTTGCCAATTTCTGTGAAAAAATCCTAAGATTTTAATTGGCATAACTTTTAATCTATGGGTTAATTTGTTGAGAATTGACATCTTAGTTATGAGTCTTCTACTTGCATTGTGTATCTCTTATTTATTTAAGTCTTTAATTTTTCTCAGTAAAATTTGTACTTCATGTACAAATACAGTAAAAATTTTGTTAAATTTATTCATAAATAGTTTGTTTTCTTTGAAGCTATTGTGAGGGTATTTTAAAATTTCAATTTCCAATTGTTTGCTCTTAGTATATAGAAATATACTTGACTTTTGTATATTAACCTTGTATCCTGAAGTCCTGCTAAATTCACTTATTAATTCTGGTAGGTATTTTGTTTGGTAGATTCATTAGGATTTCCTACATATTCAATCATACCATCTACAAATAAAACACTTTTGTTTATTCCCTTCCAATACATTTGCCTGTGTTTCCCTCCCTCACTCCCTCCTCCTCTCCCTCCTTGTCTTCCTCTTTCCCTTCTTTCCACCTTACTGCACTGGATAGTACCTTCAGTATAGTGTTCTAGCAGAACTAGTGAGAGCAGCCATCCTTGCTTGTTGCCAGTCTCAGGTGGAAAACTTTTTTTTTTTTTTAATCACTAAGTATAACATAAGCTGTAGGTTTTTCATAGATCCTTTTTGTCAGGTTGAGCAAATCTCACTTTTCCCCTAGTTTACTGAGTACTTTAATCATGAATAGATGTTGAATTTGTTAAGCACTTTTTCTTCATCTTTTGAGTTGATCTTTCTCTTTTAATCTGTTAATGTAGTGAATTATTATAAGTTGATTTCCAAAATTTGAACCAATCTTGTATTTCTGTGACAGTACCAACTTGGTCATGATGTATTATCATTTTTATATTTTTCTGTATTAGATTGGCTAATATTAAGGATTTTGTGCCTACATTGACAAGAGAGATTGATCTGTAATATTTTTTTCTTGTACCATCTTTGTCATATTTTGGTATCAGGATAATGCTGGTTCCTGGAATGACTTGGGAAGCATTACCTTTCATTCTATTTTCTGGAAGTATTTGTGTAGAATTGCTTATATTTATTTCTTAAAAGGTAGGGCCAGTTGCAGTGGGTCACACCTGTAATCACAGCACTTTGGGAGGCCGAGGTGGGTGGATCGCTTGAGCTCAGTGGTATAAAACCAGCCTGGGCAACATGGTGAAACCCTGTCTCTACAAAAAATACAAAAAATTAGCCAAGCTTAGTGGTGAGCACCTGTAGTCCTACCTACTTGGGAGGCTGAGGCAGGAGGGTTGCTTGAGCCTGGGAGGTAGAGGTTGCAGTGAGCTGAGATTGAGCCACTACACTCCAGCACTCCAACCTGGGTGACAGAGAGAGTCTGAAAAAGAAAAAAAAAAAAACATTGATCATTAAAGCCATCTGGATGGACTTGGAACTTTCCTTGTTGGAAAGTTTTAAACTACAAATTCGATTCTTAAATGTATACTGTATTATGATTGTTATATTTTATCTTGAGTGAGGTTTGAGAGTTCATGTCTTTTATAAATTTGCCATTTCATCTAAGCTACTGAATTTGTTGGCATAAAGTTATAAATTATGTTTCCTTATTATCTTTTAAAAGTTTATACTATCTGTGATGATGTTCCCTTTTTAATTCTTGATATCAACAATTTGTATCTTCATTTTTTCTGTGTTTATCTAATTGACTTTTTCAAAGAAACAACTTTTTTTCATTTATGTTCTCTCTTGTTTTTCTTGATGTCTCTTTCACTGACTTTTGTTCATCATTTCCTTCTACTTGCTTTGGGTTTAATTTCATGTTAATGTTCTAGTTTCCTAAAATGCAAGCTTAGATATTTTTATTTTTTAATTAATGCAGTTAATATTATAATTTTCCTTCTAAGCACTGATTTAACTCCATCTCATACATTTTTATATGTTGTGTTTTCATTTTAATTTACACCAAAATATTTTCTAATTACAATTCTTACTTCTTTTTTGGCCCATGGGTTATTTAGAAATGTGTTGCTTACTTTTTAAATATTTGGGAATTTTTAAGACATCTTTTTGTTTTTGATTTCTAGTAGCTCCATTGTGGTGTGAAACATATTTTTTATAATCTAAATCCTTTCATATTTGTTGAGATTTATCTTATGATCCTGGATATATTGGTGAATGTTCCTTCGCACTTTAAAGAGTATGTATTCTGCCGCTGTTAGAGCTCTGTAGATGTCAATTTGCTCAAGTTGCTTGAAACCGTTATTCAAGTCACACATCTTCTTATTGATCTTCTGTTACTTGTTTTAAAAATTATCAGTAGAGGAGTGTTGATATCTTCAACCATAATTGTAGGTTTGTCTATTTTCCCTCTTTGTCCTTGCTTCACATAGTTTGAAGCTCTATTATTAAAGATATAAATTTAGGATTGTTATTTTGTCTTGATTAAATGACCCCCTTATTACTGTGTGATAATCCTCTTTATCCGTGGTAAATTCCCCATTTTGAAGTCAATTTTTTCTCAAACTAGTATAACCACTCCAGTTTTCTTTTGATTGGTATTTGCATAGTTTATCTTTTTGCCAATCCTTTTTTAATATATGTATGTTTTTGTTATTAAAATGAGTTTATGTGAAATTAGATCTTTTTAAAATCCAATTTGACAATCTCTGCCTTTTAATTAGGCTGTTTAAACTATATTTAATGATGTTATTGATGCAGTTGAGTTTAGACCTACCGTTTTGCTGTTTGTTTTCTATTTGACCCATTTGTTATTTCTCCCGTTTTAATCTTTGTTTGCCTTTCATTGAATTGAGGATTTTATGATTCTATTTTATCTGTGTTGTTGGATATTAGTTTTTTTTTATTTTACCTTTTACTGCTTACTTTAGGATTCACAATATACACTCAACTTTTTAATAGTTTACTTTAAAATAAAATTATATTACTTCATGTATAGTATAAAAACCTTAGAATATAATTCCATTTAATTTTTCCTATTCTTTGTGTTACTGTTATCATCTATTTTACCCTATGTTTGATATATGCATACAATGTTGATATAATAAACTGATTATTACATTATACAGTTATCTTAGAGACATTCAAAATAAAATAATATCTCTTGCATTTACCCATTTGCTTCTGTTTTTGTGGCATTTTCCTTTTCCTACTCCTTTTCTTTTTTTCCTTCTGTTAAATTGTATAGCCACATGTGTGTCTAGTATCATTTTTCATTTATTTAAGTCACTTAACATTTCTCATAGTGTGAGTTCTGCTGGCATTGAATTCTTTCAGATTTTGCTTATCTGAGAAAACAGTTGATTTGTCTTATTTTTGAAGGCCATTTTTACCATGTGTAGAATTCTGTTTTCCTTCCTCCCTTCTTGCAGTACTTTAAAGATACCATCCTTTTTTTCTGACTTGCATAGTTTTAGACAAGAAGTCAGCTATCATTCTTCTCTCTGTTCCTTTGAAAATTTTTTTCTATTTGCTTTGAAAATTTTCTCTTTATTATTACTTTTATTAGTTCAGTTAATATGTACCTAGGTGCATTTTTTAACAAATGTATTTTTATGCTTGAATTTTTCAGTTTGTTGGACCTATAGTTGGTTGTCTTTCATTAATATTTGAGGATTCTTGATGATTATCTCTTCAAATACTTCTTTTGCCTTGTTTTCTTTCTCTTCTCCTTCTGGAATTTCAATGCTGTGTTTTTTATATCATTTTATGTTCTACAGCCTTTAGATGCTCTGTCATGTGGGTATATTTCCTTCTTTTTTTTGTTATTTTCTATTGAGCGATCTTCAATTTCACTGATTCTTTCTTTTACTCTTTCCAGCCTTCTGATAAACCCATTTAAAGGATTCTTCACATTTGATATCATGTTTTTCATTTCTAGTACTGCAATTAGACTCTTTTCGAGTTTCCAACTTTCTTTTGAAATCTCCACATGCTTATCCATATTGTACACCTTTTCCGCTAGATCCCTTAATAATAACTATTTTAAAGTCTCTTCTAATATCTAAGCCATCTCCTGGTGTGACTCTGTTGACTTCTTTAAGATTTGACAATGGATCACTTCAGACAGCATCTTTCTTGCTTTTTTAAGTGAATCTTGTACAATTTTCCGGGCATTTTGTATGAAAGAATGGTAGAGCTGAGGCAGACAGTATTTATGCCTAGAAATGGGCATACTGCTTCTGTTTTCAGCTAATTAGCATTAAGTCAGTGTAATCAGGAGTTGAACTGGGTCTGAGTTTTGCTATTGTTATTGTTACCGCTAGTGCAACACACACTTTAAATTACTCCAGTACTGCATTGCTGCCACCTTGTGCTTAATGTAAGGCCTTAACGTAAGGCCTACAGTACCTGCAGTATCAGCGTTCCTGCTCCACCCAGCTTTCAGCAGTTTCAACATACTACACCATAGACTATTCCTCTCTCTCTGCTCCTTTTCTTCCCGTAGTTTGATTGCTGTTGTTTACAGCTCAGTGCAAGTCTTATGGTGGGAGGAAGGGGGAGTCTTGGTTGTCCTGTGATAGCCTCTGTCTTAATCAGGTCTTGTGTTTTAGAACCTCAGGGGTAGAGTTTTCTTAATAACTCTGCCCTTCCCCCAGTGGGAATAGACCTCTGATTTATCAGTGTAGGATTCTTGGCTTGTGTGTTTCTTGACCCTTCCCTGCAGCCAATGGTTTCCATCTACTGTCAATGTAGCTTGAAGAAACAGCTTTTTTCTTTTTCTTTTTCTTCATTCCTTTTTTTTTTTTTTTTTTTGAGATGCAGTCTAGCTCTGTCACCCAGGCTAGAGTGCAGTGGCATGATCACTGCTCACTGCAAGCTCCGCCTCCCGGGTTCATGTCATTCTTCTGCCTCAGCCTCCCGAGTAGCTAGGACTACAGGCACCCGCCACCACGCCCGGCTAATTTTTTTGTATTTTTACTACAGACGGGGTTTCACCATGTTAGCCAGGATGGTCTCGATCTCCTGACCTCGTGATCCGCCTGCCTCGGCCCCCCAAACAGCTGGGATTACAGGCTTTAGCCACCGTGCCCAGCCTTGAAGGAACAGCTTTTCTATCCTACAGCCAGTGGCAACTGGCATTTGTCTGAGTCTGCGAGGTCAGAGGAATGCCAGTGAGGGAGAGCTACTCAGATGTCTTGTCCTTCACTCAGTCTTTCTCCTGGGCACCTATTAGAGGCCTACATAAAAGAGCTGGTTAGTGGATGTGGGCTTTCCTTGTGTTTGGGACTCCCAGGGGTATTAAACTGTCATGTAAACCTACAGTTAACCTTTAAGAATTTGTTAAACTTTCAGTTGTTTTTTTATTACCAAATTTTATAGTTGCTACCTTTTCTCTCATGTTCTGCAGAAGGCAAATGGCTTCTGTGTTCCCATCTCTGCTCTCAGAGGGGTTCACTACTCTTTGGAACTCAGTTCACCTGATTGCCTTTCAATTGCAACTGTCTGCTGGGCTTAAAACAGTTATTGTTTTTAGATTATCCCACTGGTTTTGTCGTTGTTAGAATGGGAATGATGTTCCTTTGTGACTTCCCACATCTTAAGCAGATGTAGAATGCTCTATCCATATTAAACTGTGTATGTACACTTCTCAAATCTTCCTTGAATTCTAAAAGGAAAAAAAATGAATGCTTCCATAAGATTTACTCACTCGTTCAACTAATTGTATACCAGTTGCTTAATTTTTTTAAATCACTTTGGGAATATAAAGAATAATATAGAAAATCCACTCCAGAAAAATGGATATTTGTTCATTCAGACACAATTTTTAATATAGCTTAAAGTGATTCCATTCCAATTCCAAGAAGAAGGGTCTTGGTAAATATAAAAAAAGGAGAGAGCCTACTGTCATCATGCTGGCTGATTCATTCAAATATTAGATAATTTTTGCTTTTTTTTTTTTTCCTGGTTCACTTATTTTCTGTTACCATGATTCCTGGTTACTTTGTTAAGAGGGCTGAAAATGCCTTGAAACAGTGGAGTGCAGCAGAATATACTGGAAAGTGTCCTTGAGCTTGGAAACAGGAAAACTTGGGTTTAATCTTGGGTCTTTCACTAGCTAACTGTTTGCCTTTTGGTAAAGCTCTTAATCTTGCTATTCTTCAGCTTTATTCTCTGTAAAATGGGGACATTGAGGGAGCAGAATCTTCAAGCATACAGGAGACAAGAATTGGGTCAAAGCAAGCATATATAATTTGTTATTTATTTAGCCTTATCATTGTAATTGAAAGGCTACTAAGGCAACAATTATAAGACCAGTCTCAGAATGCTGCCTGTATTCTGATTACACACACACAAGCGTGTGTGTGTTTCATACATACATACATATATACATATACATGCATACATATATATACACATATACATATATGTATGTATATATACATATATACACATATACATATATGTATGTATATATACATATATACACATATACACATATAGACACACACATATATATACACACACACACATATACACACACACACATATGTATATATTTATATATATATATTTATATATATATTTATATATATATTTATATATATATATTTATATATATATATTTATATATATATATTTATATATATATATTTATATATATATATTTATATATATATATATTTATATATATATATATATATATATATATATATATATATGGAGAGAGAGAGAGAGAATAAGAATGAGAATGAATATGAGACAGGGCCTCGCCCTGTCACCCAGGCTGGAGTGCAGTGGCGCCATCTTGGCTCACTGCAACCTCCACCTCCCAGGTTCAAGTGATTCTTGTGCCTCAACCACCTGAATAGCTGGGATTACAGGCATGCGCCATCATGCCTAGCTAATTTTTTGTATTTTTAGTAGTGATGGGGTTTCATCATGTTGACCAGGCTGGTCTCAAACTCCTGACCTCAAGTGATACACCCACCTTAGCTTCCCAAAATGCTGGGACTACAGGTGTGAGCCACCACACCAGCCTTTACACACATATTTTTTACCTTTGCTTATTATCCTCTGGAATCTAGAGTTTTTATAGCATGTTGGATAAAGAGAAACAGCTTTGATATTACTTTGCTTAGTTTGAATCTTGGCTCTACTGACTGAACTAGGGAAAATTACTAAGCAACTTTGTCTCAATTTTTCCATCTATACAATGAGGATAGTAATGGTGCCCTCCCCACCCATGGCATGCTGTGAGGATGAAAAGAGATAATGCATATAAATTAGTAGCATAATGCTGAGCTCATAGTAAGTGCTCAATGTATTGAAACTATCTGTTTCACTTAAAATTACATAAGTGTTGTTTCACATTTCTATGTAATCTTTATAATTGTCCTTTTTATGTCTGGACAGTAGTCTATAGTGCAAATGCAGACCACTTTGACTCATTTACGTTTTGTTTGACAGGCTAGTTCCAGTTTTGGGCCATTCAAGATAATACTATTATAAACGTTTTTTTTTTTTTCCCCCATATAGTATGTTTTTTGCTTCAGTTTACTGCTTCCTTTAGAAAAACCCTTGGAATAGTATTCTGGGTAAAGAGAAGGAACCTTGACATGGTCTTGCTGCATATCCAAGCATATATCTTGGACTCACAGTAGAGTGGAGAAAGGTTATTACCCTCTATCTCTGATTCTCCTGGGGACCAGAAGATACTCATCGCTTGTTTTATTTCTTTGAAAGAGACACCTTGTCTGTTCCTCTTTTGGGTGGACTGACCTGGCCTTTCCTACTTACTCCTAATGGCTCATGACTCACGCCCATCACCCATCTCAGTGGTTCTGAAAAAATTGCAAATCTCATTTTCATGTCAGCTGCTTCTGCTTGGGATCCCCTCAAGAAGGAAAGCATCCTGGTGTAGGCTGTGGGGTGCCTCTTCTGCAGCTCTCTCCTTATTGGGCTCAGCTGAAAGTGCACGTTATCTGGGAGAGATTGGTTTGGAGCTGCTTAAAAGTTTTCCAGCTAGTGAGAGAAGCAGGCCTCAGTGTCCGCTGCCTAAGGGATCTTGTTTCTCAAGCAGATGCCATTGCTTGAAGGTAAACTTAGGGAAGACAGGCTTTCCTATTCCAATAGTCCCAGCCTCCAATGGCTACTTCCACCACAAGACCTGTTCATTCCCTTCCCCTGCCATCTCCTCTCAGGGTCTTGCTCTCCTAGCCATCTCACTCTGTATATTTGTTTGCTAGGGCTGCCGTAACCAAATACCAAAGATGGCATGGCCCAAACAACGGAAACTTATCTTCTTACAGTTTTGGAGGCCAGGAGTCCAAGCTCAAGGTGTAGGCAGGTCTGTTTTCTTCTGAGGCCTCTCTCCCTGGCTTGCAGATGGCCACCTTCTTGCTGTGTCCTCACAAGACCTTTTCTCTGTGTGCCCCATTCTTGATCTCTCTCTCTCCTTATAAGGACAGCAGTCATATTGAATTAAGACCCTACTCTTATGACTTTATTTAACCTTAATTACCTCATTAAAGGTCCTATCTCCAAATACAATCACATCATGGGTTAGGGATATGAATTTTGGGGGACACAATGCAGTCCATAGTATTTCACTGTTTAGATTAGAGAAAACACACACATATGTACACACAAATACATGGTTTCAAGTTAGGCAAAAGGATCCAGTTTTGCGGGGGAATTCTGCCAGCTATATTCAGATAGGACAGGAAAGCTGCCAAGTCTAAGGGAGTCAGATGTTTGGCAGGAGGTCACAGTGAGCCGAGGGCCTTGCCTGATGTTCCCTCTGAGCATGGCCTTGGCCCACAGACATTGATCATATAGCCGTAATATTGAGCTCATCGATTGGATGTGCAACTCAGTTGGTTCTAAGTTGACAGTATTTAGGGTAGGCAATACTTATTTATTTATTAGATTGGTGCAAAAATAATTGTGGCCATTGAAAGTAATGACAAGGCTGAGGCGGGTGGATCACGAGGTCAAGAGATTGAGACCATCCTGGCCAACATGGTGAAACCCCACCTTTACTAAAAATACAAAAATTTAGCTGGGCATGGTGGTGCGTGCCTGTAGTCCCAGCTATTCAGGAGGCTGAGGCAGGAGAATCGCTTGAACCCAGGAGGTGGAGGTTGCAGTGAGCCGAGATTGTGCCACTGCACTCCAGCCTGGTGAAAGAGTGAGACTCTGTCTCAAAAAAAAAAAAAAAAAAGTAATGAAAGAAGTGCAATAACTTCTGCACCAACCTAATATTTACTTATTTATTTATTTAGAGACAGAGTCTTGTTCTGTCATGCAGGCTGGAGGGCAGTGGCATGATCTTGGCTCACTAAAACCTCTGCCTCCTGGGTTCAAGCAGTTCTCCTGCCTCAGCCTCGTGAGTAACTGGGATTACAGGCACCCACCACCACGCCCAGCTAATTTTTTGTATTTTTAGTAGAGATGGGGTTTCACAATGTTGCCCAGGCTGGTCTCAAACTCCTGAGCTCAGGTAATTCACCTGCCTGAGCCTTCCAAAGTTGCTAGGATTATAGGCATGAGCCACCATGCCTGGCCAAGGGTAGGCAATATTTAAATTCATAGATGCTGTGAGTTCAGTCCTGATTTTTCAATGCACAGCCATTAATTTGGGTTTCCCCATGGCCATTCTCTCCTGCCCTGTTGCCATGCCTGGAGAGCCACAGAGAACACAGCAAAGGCTTTGACCTACATCTTCTGAAATTTAGTGGCCTCAGATCACCAGTTCCTCCACGGTTCTTCTCTTTTTATCTCAAGTCCTATTGATTTTTCAAGTTCTTTTATCCCCACCCACCACCTGACATGGTTTGAGAGCAGGCTTTCCACCTCTCTCCCCTCTCAGATTCTTCCTTATCAGGACAATTAAAAGTGCTCCTTCCCTCCTAGACCAGGTGCACCTGTCGCACACCTGCTTTTTCTCATGGGCTTCTCCCCTGCAGCTTCCACATGTTTATTTCCTTAAGAGCCAGGTGGTGTGGGAGTGGAAAGAGATTTAGAGATCAGAGAAGGAGAGCTTTGGAGGAGGTGTGTCCTTTATCTAAGAGGCTGAATCTACAGGCTTTGAATTCCCCTGAGAAAAAAGTGATGGGAGGGAGGGTTCTTATTACTGAGAGAATAGTATGCTCAAGCAATACACTCAGTGAAAAATAAGCATCCTATTCAAAGAAATCACAAGCTCATGAATGGTCCAGAAAGCCACTTTGATCTACCTGCCTTAATGATTCTCTTCAGTTTGTGTCAAAATCATAATGTACTTGTCTTATTTTAGGAAAGCCACATTTGTAGATGAACACAGTGTATGCCTCTCTAAGGGGCCCTGAAATATTCCAAATACACTTTTTTCATTTGTAAAAACAAGTCATGGTAAAGTTAGAGGGACAACGTGTAAGCTCTGTAGCTCCTTTGGGGGTGGAGGCAGTGGCACCATTGATGCCCTCATGTTCCTTGTTCATGATGGCTCCTTTACCTGGGCTTTTTCCACTGAGGCCTGAGCGATGATAAACCGGTTTCTGAGAGAAGACCCAGGAGTACTTTGTCTTGATTTAATACCAACGGACACTTTGGGAGGCCGAGGTAGGTGGCTCACTTGAGGTTAGGAGTTTGAGACCAGCCTGGCCAACATGGTGAAACTTCATCTGTACTAAAAATACAAAAATTAGCCAGGTGTGGTAGCACATACTTGTAATCCCAGCTACACAGGAGGCTGAGGCAGGGGAATTACTTGAACACAGGAGGTCAAGGTTGCAGTGAGCTGAGATCGTGCCATTGCACTCCAGCTTGGGAGACAGAGTGAGACTTCATCTCAAAAAAATAAAATCGGAGCTTCCTGGGCACCCAGAAATGGAAAGAGAGAGATACAGGGGCTTTTCCAAGCCACACACTCTTCATGTGAGGCAGCAGCTTTCTTCTACACACCTCCAACCCCTCTTGTAATGTTTCTGAGAAGAGAATTTCTGTTAGTATAGTGCTGACTTCACCCACGGGCAGATAACATACACGCTTAAGGTGTCAGCAAGACAGACATCCCAATGAGGAATTCATTTTCTTTTAATGTCAATATCGATATTCATACACATGCGACGCAGAGGTAGGTACCATATAATATACATAGATCTTAAAATGAGACCAATTGCCCATGAATATCTATCTTTTCCTATATCTACATCTATCTACATACATATATATACTGGAATGATGTGGGGTAGCAGTTGGGGCCTCAGAGCTTTCGTGTGTCCCTGAGGAGATAGGTTCCCTGACTATTGTAAACCCTGGGATGGACACCATGACCACCTGCAGCATTCTTTTCCCTGCAATTACTGAATAAGGAGGGGAAAATAAATCTTTCTGGGGGGAAGCTTGGCCTTTTCCAGATGTCCTAGATGTCTCAGGGTGGTGTGACAAGCAGCTCAGGACTTCCTTGCCATTCACAGTGTGGAGAGGTGCCTGTCTTGTGACACTGGTCAACCAAACACCCTCAATTTGGGTCCAGCTGGGTGTGAGTGTGACAGTAAGCACAGTGAGTTTGGAATCTGTTGAGTTTCATTATTTTTTTTTTATTCCTAGGCAATTTGCTAATTTCTAACAATTCCAGAAACGAATTCACTCTTGACTCATTGGGAAAATGTGTAGGATGTGAACTGGGAGCCAGGGAGTCCTGGGTTAAACTGTCAGCTCTTGCACTGGTCAGCTGTGTGAACTTGATAGTTACTTAATATCTCTGCGATTCAGTTTCCTTGTCTGTAAAATAAAGCATAACATGGCCTACTTCACGGAGTTGTTAGGATGCCTAAGAAATGTTCTCTTCCCTCCCTAACCACCACCCTTCTTTTCTGAATTCCTTCCTCCTTTCTTTTCCTCCATCCTTCCCTCAGATTCTACTGTTTCCCATACCAAATCTTGGTATATTTTTTGGGAAAGATCCAAAAAAAAACTCAGCTGGAGGGAGGAGCACAGACAGAGCCCATGGATGGGGCTGGCTGGGAGAGCACTACGGGCATGGGAGGGCCCAGCAGGCAGGGTTGTCTAGGTAGGGAAGGTTAGATCAGGATTTGGGGTCCTGCAGCCTACCAAGGGCAGAAGGCCTGGCTGTGCACCCCACTTCTTGTTAACAGAGTCAGGGGCCTCCTGGAAGATACTACACACCACTCATGGGTCACGATCAGAGACTTCAGATGACTTCGACTGTGGGTGACTGCAGCAGGTGTTCAGAGTGGGGAGGGCCACTCCAGGAGTCCTGGAGTCCATCTTGTGACCCAACAGGATTACGCCGAAGGGCACTTGGGAGAGTTGGATGGGGACAAGTCTCCTTCTGATTATGTAGGACTCTCCTGCTCCTTTTCTAAAATTTCATTTCTAATTTCTTTCTCACCGTTGCTTAGCCTTGCTCCAAATCCGCAGAATGCACTGGGAATATGGATCACATTAGAACCACTTGAGTGTCATTCTGATTATTTGCCACGGCTAATATGGATATTTTTCTAAAGCAAGCTCGAAGGAGAATGAATGTATGTTCTCTCCAAATTAATTTGTTGTGAAAACAAAGTCACTTCAATTCCCTGGATTCCTTTAAATACTTGATCTTTCCTCTAGTTTTCTGGCCCTGGTCCTTCATGACCCATCTCTTTTCTGAGAACTTTTTCCTGGCTTAGAATCCCAGCCCTGCTCTGAATGAGGAAGAGGGGAGGCTGTCCCCAGATCACTTGGGAGGAGCCAATGGGAGCCACCCACCCCCAAGTCTTTTGAGCAATAGAGGCGCACGCCAAGGTCCTCAGCAGAGACTGTGTTTCTTAACATCTGTCTGAAAATAGCTTCCCTGTCATAAAGTAGGTCCCAAGGGGATTGTCAAACTGTCCAAGGAAACTATGTACATTTTATATATATGCATTACATATATATAAATACATATGCATTATATATAAATATAAAACATATATAAAAATCATAAATTTTATCCATGTAATCTCCTGTATAGTTTGAATTTAGTTTGTTGGCTTTTGAAAATGAGTCATTTAATGTCAGCTGTTTTCTCAGATCCTTCTCAAACCTCCTTCTCCCACTCCCTCTCCAGCCTGGCTAGAGCCAGAATCAAAGCTGACACATAAGAGTATGTCCTGGTAGGAATTAGGGTTCGCTGGTGTTGCCCTTTCACCTGGCTTCCTGGCTGTTGGTCATGGCGTAGATCAGGGTATTGTGGATATTGTGAATAATTTTTTCTTCTATCCTTCTCATTTATTTTAAATTATTTTACTTATTCTTCAAGCATATATAAAATATTTGCTATATCCCAGATGCTGTGCTCAGTTCTGGAGGGAAGAGGGGTCTGAAATTGAATGTGGGTTGTGGCCTTGGCAAGGGCCTTGCAGATTGGTCAGAGGGATAAGCTATGTTCCCAACATTACAAAAGAAATAATAAGTGACATTTGTTGAGTTCTTACTATTTGCTAGACTGCATTAACTGGTTTTCATATATGATTGTCTTTAATTTTTATAATACTCAAAGCATGTATTTTTCCCATCTTAGAGATGAGAAAGCAAAGGTTGGTGGAAGAGAATAGCTTGCTCCAGCTCCTAGGACCAGAGCAAGGATTTGAACCCAAATCCATCTAGCTCAAAGCCTGATAAGGTAAAAAGTGATCAGTACCACAATAGTGATAATTCTTTTATTTCTCAGTTTCTTATCAAGAAAACAGGGATAGCCACCCTGCCATCCTCCTCACAGGGCTGTTGAAAGGATGAAAGTGAACATGAGAAAGTACATTGAGCTGTTTTAAGAGCCACAGGGAGGACCAGATGGCACTTTGTTGTGTGTGTTAGTTTATGGTTAGAGAGTCCAGGGAGAAAAGAATACAGCCTGTTTGACCTTTCCGCCCACATCAACTGCATCAGAATCTCTAAAGAATTGGGGGGGGGGGCCCATGTGACGCCACACTCATCAGCGGGGAGCAAATCCAGACCTGCCCTGTCCTAGCTATGTGACTGCTATGGTTTGACTGTTTAGCCCCTCGAATGTCATGTTGAAATTTGATCCCCAATGTTGGAGGTGGGGCCTCATGGGAGGTGTTTAGGTCATGAAGGTGGGCTTCTAATGAGTGTCTTGGTGTCATCCTCATGGTAACCAGCATGTTCTCTCTGTATGAGTTCCTGCCAGAGCTGGTTTGCAAAAGGAGCCTGGTGCCTCTCCTCTCCTCTCTTGCTTCCTCTCTCACCATGCTGGCTCTCCTTCCCCTTCCATCATGAGTGGAAGCAGCTGGAGGCCTTTACCAGGTACCCAATTGTACAGCCAGCAGAATTGCAAGCCAAATATTAAATCTTTCTTTCTTTATAAATTACCCAGTCTCAGGTATTATTTAATAACAACACAAACAAAGACAATGACCTTTGCCAAGTAAATTCTCCTTGGAGAGCCTCAGATGTCTCATCTGTAAGTCGGGAAAATGACACCTGCTCTTATAAGGATTGCAGTGACAATGGATCATGCCTGTTAAGCATTTGGCATAGGATGGATGCCTACTCAGGTTGTGTTGGATATCCCTTCCTTCTTCTGATTTTTCCACCTTCCTGGAGTCTTGCTTTCTCTGTAGTCCATATTGCAGTCCCACTTTCATGAGGACAAGTTAGCAGCATATGCTAAATTAATTTCTGAGATCTTGGCTACTAAGTGTTTATGGTTTAATAACCACCTTCCTGGCTACTGGCAGAGGAAAGAGATGGGAAAACACTCAGAATCCATAGGGATGACTCTGTAACATGGAACTCCAGGCTCTACCAGAGGTTGGGGAGAAAATCACCATGTAGGAAGTGGCTAACTCTAAGCCCCTGCTAGGCTACCTTCTGACCGTTTGAGAACATCCAGTACTTGAACCCCTGCACCTAGCATTTTTGTTTCTCTGCAGTTGTTTAGCTCCTCTTCTTTCTGGTCTCCTTTGCCTTGATTTTTCTCCACTAAAAAGTGGAGGAAAAACAGAAGAAAACAGCCATCTCCCTTCAAATGGGCTGTGTTCACAGTTTCCATGGAAAGAACCCGCCCCTTGAAGGGCTGCAGAAGAGGTGTTAGAGTCTGACAAATGTCAAGAGAAATTGATCACAGGAAGGTAAGATGCCAGGGAATCAATGCTGTCCCTCCTGGGGAGACACATTGGACAGACAAGCTGTCAGGAAGGACACGCACAGCTTGTACCTTGTAGCTGTGTTTGGGGTAGAGGAGGGAGCCACCTCCATCCATCTTTGTTTATTCAACATCCTCAATGTGTGCAGTATAGCTCTCAGTGATATGAAGGGTACATATGTGATCTCTGGCCCCAGGAGCCCCAGACTCACCAAGGAGGCAAAGCATAGAACTCAGGAAATTCTTGGCAACTCATCTTGAGGATGTTAGGTTCTCAGCCAAGGTTCAGGAGACCCAGAGGTGAGTTCATCCTACTAGGCTCAGAGCAGCTTCCTGAGAGAGCTGAGCCTGATGGCCATAACAGCAGGGTTGACTATTTTTTAAAGCCTGTTCACATCTTCTTTGCACAGAGTGAGACAAGTCAGACATGTTGCAATAAAACTCTGTTCATAACACTAGGGAAGGCTCATTCTGGTGCTTGACATGCTAAGTGCTGTATGTCTGTCAGCTGCTCTAGTAAGTGTTATTATTTTGTTGTTGTGGTTTTCCAACCTTTTTGGTCAAAGTCTCAGATACCATGCCTGGGTGAGGCTGTCATTGCAGAGGTATACTGCTGTGACTCACTTGAAAATCCTTTGATGGCTCTGAAGCCCAAATTTCATTGTGGTCCCTTCCCCAGGAAATTGCTGCTCTACTTATGGACTTAGAGAAGTTACTCTGTTCCTGGGCTCCTGACGACCTGTCCCAGGTCATCACGGCCATGCCCCTTGAACTGGATGCTTCTGCCATGCTGAGCTGTCATGTGGGTCATGCGTACTCATGCCTTTGCCCAGGTAGCTCCTTCTATTCCTCAGAATGCTGCTTCCTCCCACCGTGCTCCACCTGGAGGACACCTATTCATCCTCAAAAGCTTCCAGCCTCAGCCCTTCCTCTGCACCTCTGCACAGTCTCCCCAAAGAAGGCTGAAGTACTCCTCCTTTGTGTCCCAGCACACTGGACACACACTTTCATCACAGCAATTCCTTTGCATCAATTTTCCCACCAGCCTCTAAACTCCTTTAAGGGTGGGGACTGGACCTTGCTCACCACTCTTCCTTCACCCAGCTGCTAGCACTGGCCTGGTCCATGGTAGGACTCTACACATGTTTGTTGAATGACTAAAGGACCATGAGGGGGATAGAAACAGCACCAGACTGAGAATCAAGGGACATGAACTCTAGACCAAACTTGGTTGGGGAGGAAAATAGCCTTGTGACCTTGGCCAAAGCAGCCCCACCTGTGTGAGATTACCTTCACAAAAGCACTTGGGAAGTACAGATAAGAGGTCAAGGTTCACAGACAGCTGTCTTCATTTCAGGGTAGGCCTGTGACCAATGTGGAGAAGAGCCAGGGGACATGCTTCTCATCATGAATGGAAACACACAAAGGTTGGCTTCATTCCAAATATGAAGCCCTTAAAGCCAGTAATTTAGTTTAATCATCTACATGAATTGAATGTTTAGTTCCGGAAAAGATGCACAGGGCCTGGAGTTTGGTTCCAGTGCCCCCTGTTGGCTGGGCTGGATGACTTTGGGGAAGGCCTCTGACTCTTCAGGTACCGCAAACGTGCTTGTCTATTACTTGTCAAATGTAATTGTCAAATGTAGCTGCCCTCACAAGGATGCTGCAAGCATCACAGCAGGTGATTAACAGGAAAGCACTTGGGAAGCCATGGGGTGCTTAGAAACAGAGGGGTTGCAGGAGTGGCTGCTGTGGGAGGCCCCCCATCCCTCCACCCCAGGTGCTGAGAGTCTCGGCCTTGAGGGTGCACAGCTGTGGCCTTCTCCTGAGACCTGTCCTCAGGGGTACAGGTGTCTCATCACAGCATCCCCTCCACTCTCCCTACCTCTGACAGCCCCAGGCATGGCAGATGACATGGAGGAAGGCTGGCCTCCTTGCCATAGGAGGGGAACAATGTGTGGTGCAATTGGTGCCCCAGCATGCTCCTCCAGGGTAGCCTGTAAATCCCTAAGCAGTGTCTCTTAAGTGCATTGCTGTCATAGTCATTTGGTAAGTTCTCCAGAGAAGGTCATCTAATCGTATATCAAATATCAAAGTCAATAATAGAATAAGAGTGACTATAGCTTTCAAACACGGCCTTCACAGCCCTGGGGTTCTGGAGGCATGCCACTGGGACTGCTGGTGTGTGTGTGTGTAAAAGGAAGCCCAGAGGGGGTGAGGGCTTCCCTGGACCATTCATTCTCCACATTTTGATGATGAGGCAGCTGAGGCCCAGAGAGGTGAAGTGGTTTCCTCAAGATCACACAGCTAGTCAGAAGCAGAGCAGCGTTCAGAACTCAGCTTCCCTTAATCCAAGATGAATACCTTTTCCATGGCACCTCTCCACCAGCCAGAGCCCTGCCAGGAAACACAAGTCTGATGGATGATTTGGTGAAAGGAAGACTTGCAGAGCAATGGGCAGGGTTATGAAGATCAACAAGGGATATTGAGGCACCCACAGACAAGCAAGAGCAGGGGTCTTTACCACCTCTTGGCTTGAAGCATCAAGGTCAGAGAACAGTGTTATTGGAACCCAGTGAGAGCTGAGGGGGAGAAGTGGCTGCCCAGTAGGGGCTGACGTGCAGAGGGGAGAAGTCCCTGCCAGCACAGTGGCCCAAAGAGGGCCCTCTGACCCCTACCTGACCCTCGAATCTTCTTGCCTGCTGGTAGGCAGGCAGCAAAGGAGCCCTGAAGATGCATTTCCTGGAGGCCACCCCCAGGGCAGAGAAGGATGGAGATTGATGCCAAGGAAGCAAACAGAATGACCAGCACAACTTCATGATGCAGCCATTCCCTCCATTCAGGGTAGTGGACGGTAACAGGGCAAGACTCCAGCACATTGCAGGCCAGCTTTCCTGGTCCCTCTGTGGAATTTGTAGTGAATTTGGTATTTGTGAATGTGCCTCGTGTTCCCTCAGCTTCAGAGCCATCTACTGTTCTGAGAGGGGCTTGTCTTCCTGAGGACCATGGTGGAGGAAAATGCTCCTCTTGTGAGACAAAGGGAATGAGTGACAGGACAGAGAATTTCCTGGACGGCTCTGTACCAGAAATGTACCAGGTTCCACAGTAGATGGGCTCTGCAGAGTTAGCATGAATGATTCACAGGAGTGTGCTTGGTGAGTTTGGACAAACATTGAAATTGGGTTTTGCTAACAAAGCCCTACTCCACCATGAACAGGCAGGGTGCCTTGAATCCTAATTTTCAGATTCTGAGGGACAGCATTTGCATGCTGTCTCTATGAAGAACTTTATTCAAAGCTCACTATTGATTGTGGTCTTGCAGGTCCTAAAGAGAAAACTTGCTTCTACAGAAATTTATGATTCATGAAATGCTGTCTCCTTTATAAATTCTTACCCCTGAGAAGCAGACCCTCTCCTTGGCAGGAGTTCTTCAGGGAATACCCTGGGGACCAAGCAACACTCCAGTTATTTTTAAATTGAGCATATTCACACTGATTTCAAGGACAGTGTATGCGCTTATTGATTCAATAAACATGATCCTGCATAAGGAATTATTGAGTAGAAGGCTATGCTGGAAGGTGGAATTGAGAATCTGCCCTCACGTTCCCAGAACTCAACACGACCAAAGGAAGTGATGCACGTTAAAACTATGATTCTGTTTTACACGGTCAGGCCTAGAGCATCTGCCACTACAGCCTGTTGGCTGCTTGCCTTGCCATGCAAATTTGCTTTCCATCCAGGCCAATTTGCTCTAGTGAGGGTCTCCCTGGATGTCATTAGCAATGCTTTATCTTCTGATTATATGAGGAGTGTTGTGTCTCTGAACATTATTGCCTGCAGATTCTGGTGCGTGCAGTGAAGAAAGTTGATGGTATCTCAGTAGATCGTCTTATTGACCCTTGGGAAGTTTCTTCCTCTCCTTTGCATTCTTTTACTAGGGCTTTAGAACATCTGTTTAACTTCGAGATATTCCCACATTATATAGGCTGGATATGCAAACATCAGCCTACAAGGAGCAGCTCTTTGAAATTTCTCATAAGTCTTAGCAGAAATTGTTAGAGAAGCTGAGGTACAGCTTAGCTTATGTAATTCTATGGACAAGCTGGGCGTGGTGGCTTATGCCTGTAATCCCAGTACTTTGGGAGGTTGAGGTGGGTGGATGACTTCAGTGTAGGAGTTTGAGACCAGCCTGGGCAACATGGCAAAACCCCATCTCTACTAAAAATACAAAAAATGAGCTGAGTGTGGTGGCACATGCCTGTAGTCCCAGCTACTCCAGAGGCTGAGGCGGGTGGGTCACTTTAGCCTGGGAGGTCAAGGCTGCAGTAAGTAATGATTGTGCCACTTGGGCAACAGAGTGAGACCCTGTCTCTCTCTCTCTCTCTATATGAACAAGCTAAGAATGCCTCTACCTTTTAGTGTTTGGTAGAGGTGACAACTTATCAGCCATTTCCTTTTCATTCCTCTTTTACTCAATAAATATTTATTGAGAAACTATTGTGCATAAGGCATGTGGTAGGCACTGGGGATATGGCTATAAAAGAGAACCAAAAAAATCCTGTGTAAGTGTAGCTTTTTATTTAAAATGTGTTGGAATATTTTGGTTCATCCATCCATCCATCCCCCATCATCTATTCATATGTTTGTTTCACATTGACTTGCATTACCACATAGTTCCATGTGGCTGAAAGAGCTTCAGAGAAACACTAAGCCCCATGCCATTATCTATAATTTAGCTAACAGGTCAAGTATATCTACAGCCTATGCAGACTGTGGGGACCATGGTTCCTGAGACCCTCTTAGTAGGACTGGAGGATTGGGGTATAAGGTTTCCCATGTGATGAGAAGGATATAGAATGTCATTTGAAAGAGGGAGAATATGGTCCATAACTTTTCTCTGGTAGCTCTTGATATTTAAATTTATAAGCTTTCATTGATTGCTGCATGCATTCATTCAAGAAATGTAGATTAATCTCCGGCCATTTGCTAAGTAATAGGAATATAGAGATGAATACAATGTCATCTGTACCTTCAAAGGGTCACAGGCTAGAAGATTAATCTAATCCTCAGGAAATATGAAGCTAGAAATCAAGATGTGTCTCCTTTGTTCTCCAATCTCAAGCTATTTGACAGTTTGAAAGAAGTGCTCTTTGTGTACTCATGACTCTTTTCCCAGAAGTTTGGGTGAGGTTCTCAACATCCCGTAGCAGTGGACTTCAGCACCTGCACCTGCACCTTTGGGATCCCTTGGTGGCAGGGTTTCTGGCAATCAAATGTTCATGTAGACTTGGGCTGGGTGTGGAAACCCAAGGGTAGCATAGAATTTTTCAGCTGGCGTTCTGGGGCCAAGACTGCCCAAACGTAAGTCTAGCTCTTTGCTTACTAGTTGGATGACCTCAGGCAAAGTTACTTACCTCTTTTTCCTCCCATTTACTCATATGTAAAATGGAGATAATTATAGTCTGTAAATCATATGTAGATCTCTTCTGTATGGAAGTGTGGTGGTGGGCACGTGATTGTGTATTTCTTAAAATGCATAGAATGACAAACCACAAAGAATATATTTTACTGTATGTAAATATAGAAAAATCAACCAGGGTGTCTGTATGTGTATGTGGGTGAGTTAGAATGCAGACTTAGGGCAAAGGAATGTAACTGCATTTAAAACAAATCACGTAATTCCACTGAAGGGAAGAAAGGAGTTAACCGAAGGAAACTTGGAATGCAGTGTATCTAGTAAAACAGGCAAAAGAATTGCCACAAACATAATACTCTAGTTGATAAACTTGTTTCTCATAAAGGTTTGGGTTAAAAATTCTGAAGCTGCTTAAATTTATCCTGATCATGACTAATGATTTTTGAATCTGAGGAATCTCTCTTTTACCCTGAAAATTTCCTACGTCATGTTTTTGGATGTATCCTTTCCTTCATCATCTATTTTCCTTACTTCTTGCTCTTTATTCCATACTCCTTACTTCTCTTTCACATTCCCCATCTGCTATCTCTATGCAATACTTTCAGTAAATTTTGATATTGAATGTCCATTTACTGATACTCTCTTTGGTTGGCTATGTCTACAGTTTAACCAGTCATTTACCTATGTTTTCTCTTTTTCTTTAAATTTCAGTGATTATATTTTTATTTCATAAAATTCTGTTTAAATATGTCTAAAACCAATTTTTTCTAAATTATCCTTTTATTGACTCAGCTTCTATACTTATGTTTATCTTTTTGAAAAATATTTTACAACAGTGTTAAAAATGTTCCATTTAATCTATTTTAACTTTTTATTTTTGGAAAATTTTAGGCTTACAGGAAAGTTCCAAAAATATTACCAAGAAGGCCAGTAAACCCTTTACCCTGCCTCCCTGTATATTAGTGTTTTACATAACCATAAAATAATAATCTCCAAAATTAACCTTGGTACAGTATCATTAAACTACAGAATTTATTCAGACGTCAGCCATTTCTCCACTAATGTCCTTTCTCTATTCTAAGATCCAATCAGATCCCATGTGGCATTTATTTCTGTATTTCCTCTATCTCCTTCAATCTGTGACAATTTCTCTTTCTTTCCTTGTCTTTGGTGACCTCAACACTTTTGAGGAGCACTGGTCAGTTATTTTGTAGATGGTTCCCTCAGTTCAGGTTGTTTTAACATTTTCTCCTGATTATACTGAGCTTATGTATTATTGGGGAGATGCTGCAGAGGTGGTGTGCCTTTCTCAGTGCCTTGCACCAGGAAGCACATGATATTGATAAATACTACTGATGATGTTGACCTCAATTCCTTGGTTAAAGTGGCATCTGTCAGGATCCTTCACTGTAAAGCTACTATAGTCCCCTTTTTAATTACTAAGAATTTTGGAGATACTTTGAAACTATATAAATATTCAGTTTCTGCTTAAATTTCTCCCCACTCATTTTAGCATCTTTTTATGGATCTTGTCTGCATTGATTATTTTTGTGGTGTTTTAATAGCGATTTTGTATTTCTCTGATTCTTCCACATTCACAAACTGAAATTTCTTCTGTAAAGAAAAGTTGTCTTGTTTCCCTTTCTCTCTTTTTTAATTTGTCTTAACATGGACCTATGGAGATTTATTTTATTAACTGGGGGTGTAATTCAGTTCTACCCCTACTTGTTTTGTTGCTCAAGTTATTCTAATTTTGGCTACTAGGAATTCTGTCAGGTTGGCGTCTGTGCTCTTTCAACATGGCACCATCTTTTTAAAAAGCACTTCTTTAATTTCTGACATCAGAAGAAGATGCAGACTCATCTTTCATTTATCCTGCCTCAAACGTGGTATCAACCTGTTCTTCAAGGAGCTCTTACTTCTTTTATTGAGAAATGGTAATTAGAAACCAAGTTCTGGGTGCAAGGTGTTCTCACTGCAACCTGGATATCATTGTCTTAGCAGACAGAAGTAGAAAACATGTATGTGTGTGTGTACTAACTCATATACACACACAGCTCTCTCCCATTCCCCACTCCAAAATACAAAAATGCTGGGTTCATATTGATACATCCCACCCTAATCCAGCACCGTAAGATTCACTCTGGCCTTCTTTTCCTTTACTTATTTGTAACTTCTTTCTCCTACATAGTAAGAAACTGGCTGTCACTGTCTATAACATATTTACCTACTTGTTTAACTTTAGTATACCACAAACGTATATTGCATTCCAGAGTTACTTAGTTCAGTTACTTCTTCCTCAGGGTGGCTATGAGATTAATTTGAAATGTAGTCAGTCATTTATTAGTCTGCCTTCCAACTCCCCATCCCCCACATACTGGTTGATTGAAAAAAACACGATATAAAATTCATTATTTTGGTGTACAGTACTATGGATTTTAACAAATGTCCAGACATGTACTTACGACTATAGTCCACTACAGAACAGGTGTATCATCCCTTAAATTCTCTGCTGTCCTTTTACATCCGACCTTCTCTCCAGCAGCCATTAATTTATTTTGCTTTCTTATAGTTGGGCCTTTTCCAGAGATTCATATAAATGAGATTGTTTAATATGTAGCTTTTTGGGCATGGGTTCTTTTATGTAATAAGGTGCATTTAAGATTAATACATGTTCCATGCATCAATTGTCTGTTCCTTTATTGCTGAGTAACATTCTATGGTATGAATATACCACAGTTTGTTGATCTATTCATCAGCTTAAGGACATTTGGATTGTTTCAGTTTGAGGAGATTATAAATAAAGCTGTAATAAACATTCATATGCGGCAGTTGATGTGAACATAAGTTTTCGTTTTCCTTGGATAGATAACTAGAAGTGGAGTTGATGGATCATATGGTAGGTGTGTGCTTAAATTTGTAAGGATCTATCAAACTACTCCCAAAGTGGCTGTTTAAATTCCAATCGACAGTTTTTTTGTGAGCATTCCAGTTGCTCTGTATTCTCACCAGCAATTGATATTGTTAGTGTTTTCTGATTTTAGACATTTTAATAAGTATGTAGTAGTATCTTATTGTGTTTTCTGCATTTCTGTGATAATGCCGAAAACCCTTCCATATACTTGTTTGTTATCCATTGATTTTTTAAAATGAAATATCTATTCATATCTTTGGCCCATTTTTGTATTTGGTTGTTTGTTTTCTGGTTGAGTTTTCAGGGTTCTTTACTATGTGCTGGATAAAAGTCCTTTGTCAGAAATGTTACTTGCAAATAATTTCTCTGAGTCTATTCTTCTTATTTTTTAAAAGTCTTTTACAGAACAAAAATTTTAAATTTTGATAAAGTCCAATTTTTTTTTTGGATTATGCTTTGGGTGTAGGATCATTGCCTAACCCAAGGCCACTTAGATTTTCTCGTAGATTTTCTTTTGGAAATATTATCGTTATATACATTTCATTTATAACCTATGCAGCTAATTCTTGTGTCAATTGTAAGGAATAGGAAAACGTTTAGTTTTGGGACATGAACTTCAAATTGTTTTAGTACTTTTTTTTTTTTTTTTTTTTTTTTTTGAGACGGAGTCTCCCTCTGTCACCCAGGCTGGAGTACAGTGGTACAATCTTGGCTCACTGCAACCTCTGCCTCCTGGGTTCAAGCGATTCTCCTGCCTCAGCCTCCTGAGTAGCTGGAACTACAGGCACCTGCCACCATGCCCAGCTAGTTTTTGGATTTTTAGTAGAGACAGGGTTTCTCCATATTGGCCAGGCTAGTCTTGAACTCCTGACCTTGTGATCCGCCCGCCTCAGCCTCCCAAAGTGCTGGGATTACAGGCATGAGTCACCATCCCCGGCTGGCACCATTTGTTAAAAACACTCTCCTTTCTCCATTAAATTGCCTTTGCCAAAAAAACGTTAACTGTGTTTGTGTGAGTCTTTCCTTTGTGGGCTCTCTTTTCTGTTCTACTGATATATGTGTCTATCCTTTAACCAATACTTTGCTGTATTGTTTTCTGTATCTTTATAGTAAGTCTTTAAATTGTGTGGTGTTAGTCCTGCAATTTTGTTTTTCTTTTTGGCTATTGTATTTTCTAGCCTTTCAATGGAAATTTTAGAATCAGCTTGTTGAGATTTATAAAAAGGCCTGCTGGGATTTTGATGGGCATTGACTGCCCTGATTGTATAGATTAAAAACATGGAAAATTGACACCTTAACAATACTGAATTTTCCAGTTCACAAATATGTTATATACCTCCAGTCATTTATGTCTTCTTTGATTTCTTACATCAGTGTTTTATAGTCTTTAGCACATAGGGCCTGCACAGTATTTTGTTAGATTTATACCAAAGTATTTTTTAATGCTGTCATAAATGGTATTATTTTTAAATTTTCAAATTCCAAGTGTTCATTACTAGTATATGGAAGCAGAAACACATTTTTGTGTTGATTTTATAACCTGAACCTTGTTAAACTCATTAGTTCTGGGATCTTCTTTGGTAGATTAAAAAAAAAAGACTTTCTATATAGATAATCATGTAGTCTAAGAATAGAGACAGTTTTACCTATTCTTACTGATCTTTATGAGTTTAATAGTTTTTCCTGTGTTAATGCACTGTGAGGACTTCCAGTACAATGTTGAATAAGAGCGAGAAGATATCTTTGCCTCGTTCCCAATCTTAGCAGGAAAGCATTCAGTCTTTCTCCTTAGCTGTAGGTCTTTTGTCCTTGATATTGGTAATTTTGTTATCTCTCTTTAATTCTTGGCCACTCTGGCTAAAAGTTTATCACTTTTATTGATCTTTTCAAGTAACCAGGTTTTGGTATCATTGATTTATTTTTGGTTTCACTTATTTTTGTTCGCTCTTTATTATTTCTTCTGTTTGCTGTGGTTTCGTTTGTTCTTTTTTTCTACTTTGTGAATAAGAAAGATTAGGTGATTAATATGAAACTTAAAGTTTTCTAATATAAGTTATTAAATGCTATACATTTCTCTCTACTGCTTTAACTGCAACCCACAAATTTTTGTGTTACATTTTCACTTTCATTCAGTTCAAAGCATTTTAATCTACTTTGATAGTTCCTCTTTTATGCATGACTAATTTCTAAGTATGTTGCTTAGTGTCCAAATATTTGGGGATTTTACAGATATTGGTTATTGATTTCTAGTGTAATTCTTTTATGGCTGGAACACATATTTTGTATTATGTCTCTTCTTTTAAATTTGTTCAGGTTTGTTTTACGGCCCCAAATACAACCTATCTGGTTGTATTCTTAAATATTTCGCATTGAGTGGAGTGTTCTATAAACATCCATTTAGCTCTTGTTGTTACTAGTGTTGCTTAGTTCTTCAGTATACTTGCTGATTTTCTTTCTACTTGTTCTATTGATTTGCGAGAGAAGAATATTGAAGTCTCCAGCTAAAACTGTGATTTGTCTTTTTCTCTTTCCAGTTCTGTTGTTTTTGGTTTATGTATTTTGGTTATGTATTATGTGTATACTCATTGAATATTGTTTTCTCTTGGAGAACTGTTAATTATCTTGGAGAAATGACCCATTTATTGTTAGGTAATGTCCCTGTTTGGTCCTGATACTATTTGTTCTGAAATCCACTTTGTCAGATAGTAATACAAGTATTCTAGCTTTTTGTTTAGTGTTTGCAGGGTGTATCTTACTTTATAATTTTTCTTTTACTTATAAAGATGCATTTCCTTTAACTTATGTCTTTCTATTCAAAGTAGGTTTGTAGCAGACAGAATATGGCTGGGTCTTTTTTGTTGTTGTTTGTTTCTTTTTAAAGTCAATCTGACAGCTAGTCTATTCTTATTTAAATGTGATTATTGTAAGTTTGGATTAAAATCTACCACTTTGTTAGCTGTTTACTATTAATTACATTTCTTCTTTGTTTCCACCTCCCCAAATTTTTATGCCTCTTTTGGGTTATTTAAGCATTTAAAAATAATTCTCTTTTGTAAATTTCACTGAATTATTATTTTTGTCTCTAAAAATTTTTTTGTGGTTTCTCCAGGGTTTACAGTATACATTTATAATTGACTAGAATCTTCCTTCAAATAATATGATGCTGCTTTGGTGTATTATAATGACCTTATAATATTTCCAATTCCTTCCTTCAGTCTTTCATGTTGTTGCTGTTACACATATTGCTTTTACATATGCTTTAAACCGACAATATGGTGATACTATTTTTGCCTTAAATTAAAAACAAGAAAACAAATCCATTTCATTTTGCCTTCATTCATTCCATTTGCATTGCTCCTTATTTCTTTGTGCAAATTTAGGCTTCAGTCTGATATCATATTCCTTCTGCCTCAATAGCTTTCTTTAACATTTCTTGTAGGGTAAATCTACTGGCAAATGAATTCCCTGTTTTAGTTTCTCTAAGAAAATCTTTATTTTTGTTATTGTGATAAAAACACATGAATTTACCCCTTAACAATTTAAAAATGTATTACACTATTGTTAACTATATGTACATTGTTGTACTATTGATTTCTAGAACTTTTTCATCTTGAATAACTGAAACTCTATAGCAACTGAACAACAGCTTTCCATTTCTCTCTCCTCCTATACTCTGGCAACCAGTATGCCACCTTATGTTTTTATGAGTTTGATTACTTTAGATACCTTATATAAGTGGGATCATGCATTTTTCATTGTTTTTGTGATTGGCTTATTTCACTTGGCATAGTGAGCTCAATGTTCATCCACATGGTAGCAAATGATAAGATTTCTTTCTTTTTTAATGCTGAATACAATAATATTCCATTGTATGTCTATACCACATTTTCTTTTTCTGTTCACTTATTGATAGACACGTAGGCTCATGTTCACATATTGGCTATTATGAATAATCATTCAATGAACACGGGTTTGCAACTGTCTCTTCAAGTTCCTGTTTTTAATTTTTTTGGAAGTAGGATTGCTAGATCATATGGTAGTTCTATTTTTAATTTTCTTGAGTTCCTCATGGCTGTTTTCCACAGCAGCTGTAACATTTGCTAATCTTACCAACAGTGTACAAGGCTCTAATTTCTCCACATCTCCACCGACACTTGTTATTTTCTGTTTTTTTTTTCCGTTGTTCTGAGACCTCAACTCTTTCATGGATTAAATAAAGGTCACCTTGAGTTAGAAGTTTGTCCACGTGTTTTCCATTGTAATGTGTGAGTGTGATACCCATTTTAGCTCTTTACATCCCTGAGTGGAAGCCAGAAATCATGCTTAATTGATTTTTAATGGTTTCCAGAGTATTTACTTTTTTCTTGTTTTATCTTTTGACCATCTCCTATTGTAATTTGTATGTTACACAAGTTCTTACTTTGAATCCATCTTTAGTGAGTTTGTTTCCCATGAATCTTAAGTGTTTTAAATTGTGGAGATGCCTTTATAGATTATTTTGTTTTACCTTCTATAGCTTTCACTCATTCTAGAACTTTAAAAAATCTTTTTCTTGGCTTCCCCCAGCTTGCTCTCTCTCATTTTTTTGGCAGCACATCTCCTGGGTAGTTCCAATTGGAATGCTACATTTCATGTGGCACAATCCTAGAATTTTGATTTTTTCATAGTTGATCTTTTTCACCCAAGACCTAGAATGGGCAGCCTGCTTCTGTGATGTATACCTGAACAATAAGCTGAGTTTTCCTTTCTCTCCATTTTCCAGTAGGACAGTCTTGTCCAGCTTCTAGCTTAATGGAGACAGAGAGGTTCTGCCACCTTTGTATACACAGAGCCTGTGGAGTTAATGCTTCCAGACCCTAATGTGTGTAACAAGCTCTAATTGCACTGTGTGTATCCCTCCTGCTCAGTTCTTTGGATTTGAGTTTTTTTTTCATTTTTGTCATTGGGGGATTTTCTTTTCCCGCTTTCTGGTCCATCAATGTGTTTAAACGTGTTGTTAGTTGTTTTTGCCACCGTCATTTCTGTATGTCTAGGGCAGGGTTGGGACTTCCTGCATTAACTCAGTCTTGCATATTGACCAGAAGTTAATTAATGTAATTATTATTTGAAATCAAGTGACCAAATAGTGAATGAAATAAGTCAATTTAAAAATTAAGTTAATTTTTAACAAGGTACAAAACCATATTTCCATAAAGCTTGGCCCTGGATTGGGTGGGGTTATAGGATCTAAAAGATACTATGTCCCTTAGCCTCAGGTTTCTCTCTTTAACCTAAGGCATTAGATGTGATGATCCCAGAGGTTTAGTGACTTGTTCTAAGGCACCAGCTAGATGAATACAGAGCTGGAATAAAAAGTCCCCATCCTATATTCTGTCTCAAGTTGAGAGAGTTTATTTAAATTTAAAAGCCATCTCCTCCAAGAGGTCTCCTAGAACTGTCTTCTTTGCTCCATTTGAGCTGGGATATGGAAGTAATCTGTAGCCTTCACTTTGTGTCTGTGCTTTTGCTACCTGTAGTGTCCCTTGTTATTATTTTTCTCAGATTCAAGGAGCTGACAGTTTAATGAGGAGGTATTATGCAGGTAGACAGGATTTTATGCTCTTTGAACAGTCTTTTCCTCCCATCTAGCTACAAACATACCCAGCCTCTAGATTGCAGTTGGGCACTCAATGAACCATTGTTAACTCTATAATAAAATCTTCAGGGGTTGGAGATACCAGGCAAGAAGGAGAACATTCCTCAAGTACCATATGCAAAAATCAGTGAATAGAGGAGAGAGAAAGGGAAGCCTTAACGGAGGGATATAGCCATGTGGGGAGTAAGAGGGAAAGCAACTAAAAGGTGAAAGGAAAGTTGACGAGGAAATGTATAGTGTGGAGAAAAGGAGGGAGCTGGGGCTCAGACATTGAGTTTTCTTCTTAGCTACTTTCATCTCTGTTGTGCAGAAAATTCTCTTACTCATCAGATTATATCAACCTTGGGAAACTTGAGCTGTAAGGGACTGTGTTTATTTCATGTGACTAACTATACAAAGTATCTTCATCATGGAACCAGAAGTACACTCAGGCAAGATCATCTCTTATTTTCCTTAATGGAATAAATAACATGATTTTTCTGTGCTATGTTCTATGAACAGAAAGTAACAGAAATAAAATCAACAAAGTTTTTGTAAATAGAACAGAGAGCTGGGAAGATTTCTCTTCTTTGTTGACACCTGGCCTCAGCAAGCTATCAGTATAATAAAGGCTGTCTGCTAGCTGGTCCCACATTGGGCCATGAAATGTATCTATTCTATGCCATGCCTTTGTGATTGATACTGTGATGCTCAAGGATAAAGGGACTATCAGTCGGAAAAACAGAAACAACTCTAGTTATTTTAGCATGAAAATATTTAACAGAGGAAATCTGCTGCTTACAAAATCTTCCAAAGGCTTGGGAGATAATGGTCAGGAAGCAACATGGACAACCTTCAGAAAATTGGAGAATGTTAAGATCTCAGCATGCTGCTGGTGGTGAACCCAGCTGCCTGCCACACTGAAGCAGGTGATTAATGGAAGATTGCCCAAGATTTACTGCAAAACTCATGTCTGCCAACCACCCTGAATCTACTTTCCACTGTTGGAAGAAGATAATGAATAGTACCTTCTTCTCTTTTCCCTTCTAAATCTTATGTGAGTTGCATTCATTAGTAGATTCTAAATCAGAATCTTGCTGACAGTAGTGTTTGAAAAATGTACTTTCTAGGCACCCCCTGGGATACAGGGCAGAGCTTTAAAGAGAAGACATAGTGCTGAGAACCAATAGACAATGCCCAACAAAATAATCTCCCACCGACATTCAGAATTTAACTATGTTGCTGTTTTATTCACCTCATGTCTTCTTAATAAGCTGATAGTCTCTAATGAGAAAATATTATCCAATGGCTTCTCCATGGAGCTGGTAGGATTTCTTTTCCTGGGTGTACTCCAGGAATTGAAAACTTCAAGGGGAAATTATTTTGGATCACTTGTTCTGATCTCATGAGCAAAAGAAACAATTACAAATAAAGGGTCAAATATAATAACTAATGTTTATTAAACGTGACTAATTATTGACATACATGATTTTATTCTGGATATGTTGAAGTCTCCAATCTTTTGCTATTATTTCCATTTTACGAATAAAATTGAGGCTTTAGGAGTTTAAGTCAGTTGCCAAAAAGACACAGCTAGAAGTTAGAGCCCAGATTTGAACTTGACTACTGAACTCCCCTGGAGTCTGAGAGCTTCACCACAATGCTATTTACCAGCCAAATCGTGCTGTTTCATAAGGGGTGGATTAGACAATGTGTGGGATTATGATTAATCTATTCACTTGTCTTCATTCCCCACAATTGCTCCCTAGTACAGACTGTAGCAATCTCTTTCCTGGAAACCGTAGTAGCCTCCCAACTGGTCTGCCCTTCTCCAGCTTGCACCAACCCTGAAATTCATTCCTCACCTGCTACTTCAAGGATCTTTCTAAAATGCAGGCCTGATTGTGCTCCTTCTGTGGCTTTGCGCATTCCTCAGGATGGTGGTTGAAAGCCCCATTTTCAGCCTCTCTCTGCCTCTCCATCATTCCCTCCCCCCATCCTCTTGCTTACATTCTCTCATCTCTTTCAAAGAAACCATGTGCTCTGGCTTTGAGACCTTTGCACATGCTTTTTCCTTTGCTCGGCAAATCCTTGTCCCACAGCCTCTTTCTTCTGGCTGACGCCTGTGCGTTCAGCTCTGAGACTCTGGGCAACTTGCCTATTGCTGGATGACATTATTCCCTGCTGCATTTGTCCAACATTCCATTGATTCTGCTTAGGTAACACTCCCTAATTTCATCAACATAATTTCCCCCCCAAATTCTTTTTTGTTTATTGTGAGACTCTTGAGGATGTGCATCGTGTCTACTTCAAATTCCCAGCACCTGGCTCAGTGACAGCAAGAGTAGATGTTCAGTAAGTATTTGTTGAATGAAGGGATTCATGTTGGCAGTACTGATAAGTGTCTGCTCAAAAAGGAGTCTATCCGTTGGGTGGCTCTAATCCTACTGTCTCCTCTAGCTGCCTTTTTCTTTCTGCCTCCTATTCTCTTTTTTCCCTTTCCCTTCCCAACCTCCTTCTCAAGCATGGCAGAGTTGGAGAGCCCTTGGGGAGAATCCTTACTTCCCACCCCAAGCCCTCCTAGTTTCAACTTTCTTCTCCCCATACTTGGATGCAGCAGGATAAAGGGGAACAGATCCAGTCTCATGGCATGAGTCCCTGAGACACCAGGGAAAGCTGTGTCCCCAGGTTGATTATGTTCTCCTCTTTTCTTGTCCTGAGAGCCAACATACCTGTGGTAAATCATCCTGCCACTGAATGCTGCTAAGCGATCAAGCCCTTAGCACACCAAGGAGGCACAGTTTATTTTTTTATTTCCACCAGCCACTTCTGAATCTATCTCATACTTGTCTTCAGAGACAGATGGCATTTTCTGAAACAAGACTGAAATCAATCAACAGAGAGAGTCCTGAGAACCCCATGGTGTTCTCACATGTCCCTCCCTTGAGCCAACATCGTAACGTTTCCCACCCTGGCAGCTGGGGCTGTCTGTGGATGCTGCCATTCATTTAGGAGCTGGATTGTTGCAGCAGCCAGGCTAATGACTTGCTCCTGCTCACCCACATCCAGCTCGCATGCCAAGCAGGGAAGCTGGCCAATGTATTTAACCATAAGGAGATTCAATCACAAATGTCTAACTTGAGCTCTGCTTTCACCCCAATGAATCACTGAGTAGGGCTAGTGGGGGCCTACATTGGGATTCAGCTACTTCTCTTCTCCATGTTTAACGACTCTTTTGGTTCAAGTGTAGCTTCTGAGCACCATAAACCTCCCATAAAGATGTTTATTAGTAAAACATCTAGGAAATATTGCTAATTCACTTGCAAGAGCAGCGATCTACTGAGTAGTACCAAATGGTGTTCATTAGCAGAGAACAGGAACAAACATGATTTAAAACTACTGGGGAGAGAGGCAGGAGTGAATGTTCTAGGCTGTGCCAGGAGAAGCAGGCATGAAGGTAGTTGGGGAATGTTTTCTCAGAGTGTCCCACAGCCCATCTGGCTGATGGCTTGGTTTAGGTTCCCCTAAGAGTGTAGACCCTGAGAAAGGATTTGGTGCAGTCAGTTTATTTGGGAGGCAATCTCAGGAAGGAGTTGAGGAAGTGATATGGTTTGGCTGTGTCCCCACCCAAATCTCACCTCGAATTGTAATAAACCCATGTGTCAAGGGCAGGTCCAGGTGTAGATAATTGAATCATGGGGGTAGTTTTCCCCATATTATTCTCATGATTGTAAATAAGTCTCATGAGATCTGATGGTTTTATACATGGGAGTTCCCTGCAGGAGTTCTCTCTTGCCTGCCGCCATGTAAGATGTGACTTGCTACTTCTTGTCTTCTATCATGATTGTGAGGCCTCCCAATAGTTATGTGGAACTGTGAGTCAATGAAACCTCTTTCCTTTATAACTACTTAATCTTCAGTATGTCTTTATTAGCAGTGTGATAACAGACTAATACAGGAAGTGAGCCAAGGAAGGGAGGCGATCCAATAGAGGGTGAGCTCATGAGTGGGACTACTGTAGGCATCTGGACTCAGCCCTGTTGCTGACTCTCTGGGAAACTGTATGGAACACACCTCAGAATTGTCCTTACTCCTCACAATGACAGGAGAAAGAACTGGGGTCATTCATCAGGAACTTCTTTTCTTCATTGATTGAGTGTTGCACTGGGGTTGTGAACTCCCTGACACTTGCAGCTTCCCTGCAGATAGTTGAGTGTGCCTCCCATAGAGACCTGGGAAGCCAGCAGCTATGGGACCCATCTGCAATTGGCTCTGGGGCAGGGGCATGGCATGGCTATCTGCCTCACCTTTTGCAGCAGAAAGGACACTAGCTTCTGGTTAGCTTCAAACCCTAACCTCCTCATTTAAAAAATTGGATCTGATGGACCTCAGAGGGAATGTGCTCATTAGAGAAATATTTAAACTGTGGAAAATGCCTTTCGGTGGCCATTTCAACTCTGGCTTGGCCAGTTTCTCCCGGGAGAAGTGTGTGGAGTGTGGCATGAGGCTTGCTGGACTCATTATCCCACAGCATGGAACTCAAATCCCAGCTCCTCTGTGAAACCTCCATGACCAGCTCACCTGGGCCTTATGTTTTCAGTGGCCACTCCCCACCCCCTGGGACTTTACCATCTACAGCCTTGCTGGGTGTGTATCAGTTTTTTTGTCCTTGTGCATATCTGATCCCCCAGCTAGGAGGCAAGGCTCTTGAGGGCCAGGACCATGACTTAGGCAACTCTACCCTGGACACTGAGACCTCTGAGCTATTAGCAGTGTGATTCCAACAGAGTTAAATGCAGTACATGCCACCATATACTCACAGGGTAGCCACTTCAGTTACCCAGTGGATTATTGTACAGTGTGTTTTCCTTCCTGGAATTAGAATTAAAGAGGACTTGATTTTGCAGAGAATTAAAACATGACTTTTACTGGAACAGATATAAATGCAATTGTGACTGTGACATGTATTAACTTTTAAAATTCTTACCAGTATCCTATTTTGTGGATGAGAAATCTGAGGCACAAGATAAGAAACTTGCCCAGGGTTTCTCACGGGAGAGCCCTGACCTAGGTTCTCTAGATTCCTTCTTTCCACCGTGCTATAGCGTTCCCAAAGTGAGGACAGTCGGAGGGGTGAGGTGTGTGTTCATTGGAAGGGGTGATATCAGTTTCTTTGCTCATGTGTCCATCCGGTTGAATGAGCAGAAACCCATGTAAACCACTGGGGGTTTTATGGAAGCCAAGGCAGGGATGGGCGCTGGGTTTCATGACAGGCTGGAGCAAGAACTTGAAAGGCACCAGGAGATGGAGCAGCTTCCCTCTCTGCAGCTTATTCCTGCATCCTGTGGGTGTCTGCTCCCTTCTTCTGTCTGTCTCAGCAGCTTGATCCTCTCTGCACATGGGTCAAAATGTCCTTGAATTTTAAACACTGAGATTGGCCATAGGAACAGTGTTCCAATCCCAGGGGAGAGTCTGAAGGGTCTATCCCCATCCAATCTACCACGGCGGGGGATGGGGGCCTTAGTATCAACTCACTCTCCCCTCCATATTCCTACCTCACCAATGCCTCAATCAGAGATGTCCATTCAGCTGTCACTCTCCTGAAGGAAGATCTGGAAGAGCCACCAACCATCTGGGCTTTAGCCTGTGTTCTCTTCTCTGCTGCTTTATGCATCCAAGTTCCGGGTTCCTCAACCTTTGGTGAAGCCCTGCTTAATGCAAGTTCGAAACCTGAGTGTCCTGAGGAAGAAGAGCATATTGAGGAAGGGGGACCCTGATGTCATGTTAGATATATCTGGGTCAATTTTACTGAGGTGCCTTGGAAGTGACAGAAAGCAGATAGAAGAATGGTTCTTTCTTGGCTCAGTAGTTCTCAATCCTACTTGGGGTGATTTCTCTGAAAAGTCTAATTTTTATGTAGATGGGGCTCAGGCATCAAAAAAATTTAAAATGACTCTGGTGATTCTAATGTGTAGCCAGAGCTAAGAACCCCTATCTTGACGAATGTAGTTTTGAAAGAGAATGCAAGGTCCCAAGTGGAGCTCCAAGGATCAGCTCCTGGGAAGTGGCTTATTTTCTATCAGGTATGCTTATCTGCTGCCTTGGCCACCAAGTTCACAATCCGCACTTTATACTACCACTTTGTATTGGTGGCACCAAGGTGTGAATCCCTTCAAAGACTTCTGATAGAGGGAATGCAAGGCAATTTAATGGGCTGGGGCAGTTTTGCATCTTTTCCAAGTCTGCCCAGAGACCCTCTCTTGGAGTGAGTATCCGTGTGGGTGCTTGCCACAGGAAGACTGTGTTAATCCATTTTTGTGTTACTGTAAAGAAATATGTGAGGCTGGGTAATTTTTTTTTTATTATTATACTTTAAGTTTTAGGAAAGGTTTAATTGCCTCATGGTTCTGCAGGCTGTAGAGGAATCATGGCGCTGACATCTGCTTGGCTTCTGGTGAGGCCTCAGGAAGCTCACGATCATGGTGGAAGGCAAAAGGGGAGTCTGTGGGTTACATGGCACAAGCCAGGGGGGAGGTGCCACATGCTTTTAAACAACCAGATTTTGCATGAACTCAGTGCATAAATCAACTTGAAAGTATGTCTCTTTCATCCCTGATTAATAGCTTGCTTTTGTGCCCTGCAGAGAGTTGTGGATGCCTGACTAGCATTCTACCTGGGAGGTAAGAGGAGAGCAATGCAATAGGAGGCCATGAGGGAAGTGACTTGTGGACATCTCGGGCTCTATACCCAACCATTCATTTTTGGAAGTGAAAGATAGTTGTGGGAATCTACACACGTGGTGATCAGTGTCCCAAGAAGCGATTTAGAAAAGCTGACACAGGGATTAAGTCAGGACCCTTCAGAAGAATTTCAGGTGCAGGACTGGGGTGCACAGAAGCTGGTGATGAGTCTCTTGTAGAATTAGGATGGCACTTACAGCCACTCTGAAGCTTAGATTTCAGGTGAAGACTGAGATAGTTTCACCTGAAACATTCATTCATTCATGAACCTTATACTTATGTCTATCTCTTCTTGGTTTAAGCACTCTCTGGTAAGTTGCTTCTATGGAAGAGGCTGAAGGTCCTACCAAATTGTTGCTTCAATAAAATTGGGAGTGATCCTGTTTTAGAAATCTCTCCCTGATATTTGGCATCTTCCTCCATTGAATAAATTAGCTCCCAGTGTTAGTGGCTATGTTAGTTGAATCAGTTTCACAAAAACAAAACAAATAAAAATACCCAAAACACAACTCTAAGTAGATTGAGAGAAAAGGGGAGGTTTTCGTCTTTTGTAAGTGGTAAGTCCACAGGCTTCAGGCATGGATGGATCCAGGGCTCAAATGATGTTTTGAAGCTCCACTTTCTCTCCACCTCTTGGCTCTGTTCTCCTTAGCACATTTCTTCATTCTAAAGGGACATTCTTCGTTTGGAAGAAAAGATAACCCCTGGTGGTCCCACGTCAGCATCTCTAAGTTTGCAATCCAAAAAAAGAGGATCTGATTTCTTCCAGTACCAATATTTACATTCTCAGACAAGATTCTAATCAGCTCTGCTAGGTTCATATCCCCAACTTGGAATCAACTACTAAGGTTAAGAGGTGTCACACCCAGCTAATCATGGTACAATGCCCACCTCACCTAGAGGTGAATCTTACTCCAAATACATGAAATAGGCTTCCTGTGGGAAGGAGGGGTTCTATTATCAGATGAAAAGGGGGAAAGGGATGCTGGACAGATAGAAGTAATGACTATACAACACAGCAGTCAAGCTTGTTTTTTTCTTGGCCTAAAGGATAGTGTTGTGGGCTCTGTTTACACTTCCTCTTACCATTGTGAAGTTATTTAATTGCTGCAGCTGCATAATTGGCTAAATTGGCTAATGTGCCTCATTCTGTGGCTCCATAACTAGCCTCTATGCCCTCTTTTTTCTTTCCCCATTCCTGTCCTGTCCCCGACACCATCCCTGTGTGAGTCACCTCTAACATCTTTCCAGGAGTATACTGCTTTGGGAAGGATAATTCCTTACTTCTGTCGGAAGAGGATGAGAGCAATTAGCTAAGGAACTCAGGCCAGCATCCATCCAGGCCTCCTTGGAGGATTCTGTGTTCTGTGGGAGGAGAATAATCTGGTTAGAGATAATTTAGGAAAGCCAATGGGATGAGGATGGCTCTTGGGTTTGCTGAAAGAGTACTTCCTATCACCAGAATGGAGCATTCTGAGTATCACAGAATGAGGAACTTGTTTGGGGGAGATCCTGTGTTTTGAGGCTCATTGAGCAATGACTCCAGCACTGCAATGGGAGAGGGGAGAATAGAAAGCATCATTCTTGCTTATAAGGGATGCTCAATCTACTTGGGAATTCTTGGAATACAGGTGAAAAGCATTGGGGTTCAATGAAAGGCTGCACATAGTTATGTGTAAACCATATTTTGAGTTAGAAATCCAGAGACAAAGATGAGAGAGGGCTAGAGCAGTCAGGGAAGGCTTCTAGGAGATGGTCTTGAAGCATGAGTGGGAATTGACAAGGTAATGGGAAGAGGCATGCCTGATAAAGGAAGTGCTACAAACCAGAGAGGAGAAAATGAATGTGTGTTAAGGGGTCAGTTGAACAGTACCCTGGAAGGAGGGGTAGAGGCATCGATCAGGGAAGGCTGGGTGATAAAGAATCTAAAATGTATAGTTTGAAGTCAGGTACTGTAACCAAAACAGCATGGTACTGGTACCAAAACAGAGATATAGACCAATGGAACAGAACAGAGCCCTCAGAAATAATGCCACATATCTACAACTATCTGATCTTTAACAAACCTGACAAAAACAAGCAATGGGGAAAGGATTCCCTATTTAATAAATGGTGCTGGGAAAACTGGCTAGCCATATGTAGAAAGCTGAAACTGGATCCTTTCCTTACACCTTATACGAAAATTAATTCAAGATGGATTAAAGACTTAAACGTTAGACCTAAAACCATAAAAACCCTAGAAGAAAACCTAGGCGATACCATTCAGGACATAGGCATGGGCAAGGACTTCATGTCTAAAACACCAAAAGCAATGGCAACAAAAGCCAAAATTGACAAATGGGATCTAATTAAACTAAAGAGCTTCTGCACAGCAAAAGAAACTACCATCAGAGTGAACAGGCGACCTACAGAATGGGAGAAAATTTTCGCAACCTACTCATCTGACAAAGGGCTAATATCCAGAATCTACAATGAACTCAAACAAATTTACAAGAAAAAAAACAAACAGCCCCATCAAAAAGTGGGCGAAGGATATGAACAGACAATTCTCAGAAGAAGACATTTATGCAGCCAAAAAAACACATGAAAAAATGCTCATCATCACTGGCCATCAGAGAAATGCAAATCAAAACCACAGTGAGATACCATCTCACATCAGGTAGAATGGTGATCATTAAAAAGTCAGGAAACAACAGGTGCTGGAGAGGATGTGGAGAAATAGGAACACTTTTACACTGTTGATGGGACTGTAAACTAGTTCAACCATTGTGGAAGTCAGTGTGGTGATTCCTCAGGGATCTAGAACTAGAAATACCATTTGACCCAGCCATCCCATTACTGGGTATATACCCAAAGGATTATAAATCATGCTGCTATAAAGACACATACACACATATGTTTATTGTGTCACTATTCACAATAGCAAAGACTTGGAACCAAGCCAAATGTCCAACAACAATAGGCTGGATTAAGAAAATGTGGCACATATGCACCATGGAATACTATGCAGCCATAAAAAATGATGAGTTCATGTCCTTTGTAGGGACATGGATGAAGCTGGAAACCATCATTCTCAGCAAACTATCGCAAGGACAAAAAACCAAATACCGCATGTTCTCACTCATAGGTGGGAATTGAACAATAAGAACACATGGACACAGGAAGGGGAACATCACACTCTGGGGACTGTTGTGGGGTGGGGGGAGGGGGGGGATAGCATTAGGAGATATACCTAATGCTAAATGACAAGTTAATGGGTGCAGCACCCTAACATGGCACATGTATACATATGTAACAAACCTGCACATTGTGCACATGTACCCTAAAACTTAAAGTATAATAATAATAATAATAATAATAATAAGAAGAAGAAATCTAGAATGTACTGACCACAGTCCAAAGTGCAGCATTATCTTCTTGACTTAGCTATGTTGGAGGCTTTGTCTTTGTTCTACAGCCCTCCAATTTTGGCTCTGTTTGATTCCATTCGTATCAGATACTGGGTAAATTCCAAGTGATGGTTACTACATACTATGGGAAGTGTAGCTCATCCATGAGGCTAAAAAGCATATAGTAGAAAGCCACCTAGAGTTCTGGGATGTCCAAGGTTTATTTCTTAGGAATTAAAGAGGCTTTGGGATTTAATTTTTTTTAGTAGAGTTTTGTTTGTTGAATGTTAGGTAAGGCAGAGGACATAGCAACAGTGGCTGACAATGTGGACAGTACCAAGTTCCCATTATGTACTTGGGAGTTTGGTTTAACAAGCATTTGCAAAGGCCCTTCCATGTGATTGGGCTAGGCAGTGCAGGTGACACAAAGGTATTTCCTCACCTGCAAGGAGCTTATCATCTAGGAGTGTCTTTAATGGAGAAGAAATGGGGTACAATAGCAAACATGATAACTCTATGACCTTGGAAAAACAGCAGAACTTCTTAAGTTTCTTCATCTGTAAATTGGGACTAATACCTGTCCTCCAGAGTTTTTGCTGGGATTAGAGATAATAGGTGAAATTAGGCTTCTTGGCTCACAATAGGTAATAAATAAGTGTGAGTTATCAATATGACTTAGATGGAAATCAGTACAGCATTTTCCACCGACATGAATTTTGGACGATTGGTCTCCCTTAGAGCATAATAAAGAGGAACCTGAACCTACTTCTTGGTCAGTCTTCACATTTCAGAGCACTTTTAATTGAAAATACAAATACATCTGTGTTTCCTGGTCAGCTAATATAACATTGAAAGGAAATCTTCTAAAAGGCTGAGATTTGGGCAATCTCAAGTTATAAATTTTGATCAAGGCTAATGAAGTAAATGGCTTTAAAAATGGTTTAATGGTTTAAAAATGAAGTGAAAATGGCTTTTAGGATCTCCTCACTAACAGTGACTGTACTCTGTCTCAAGTTCCTGGCATAGTTGCCCCATTGGGTATTTAATAAATATTTATTGGGTGCTTATTATGTGCTCAGCACTGTTCTAAGAATTTAATTTTTTTATTTTTCATAACAGGCATAGAAAGGTTAAGTAACACACCAATGGTCAACCCAGCTGACACTGAGGGAGCTGCATTCAAATCCTGGCAGTATGGTCCTTGAATCCAGTTCTCAACCATGAAAATGGATTGCCCATTCCCACAGAGGTCTGCTCCCAGGTGTTGGCTGATGTTATATAAACTGCAAACCCTCATAAGCATGTTCACATTTTCCTAGGGGACCCTTGAGGATAAGCAAGGCACCAGAAAACAGTCTCATTAGTGAAATGATAGGATATGGGGTTGTTTAATAGGGCCAAGTTTTTCTCCAGAACACCTGGGGACTGCAAGTGGCAGCTGTTACCCTGGTGGTCTAAGAACTTTCAGGATCCTTCTTAGGCAGAATAGTAGTCAATTTCAGGATTCCTAGGGAAGAGTCAGGGGCTGCCTTTTAAAGCAGAAAGAGTTTAGAGTTGACAGAGCCAACAGACATCATCTAGCTCAAGCTTCTGTCTAGTACGAAGTTCATCAAAATTGGCCAGGAAGGCCATGACATCCTTTCTCCACGTGAATACTGCCTCTTGCAGGTGGCTCACTACAGCTGCCATTCTGTTGCTGGACAGCTCCAGTTGTTAGAAAATTTCTTTCTTGAGTCAAAATCTGCCTGTTCCTAACACCCACCAATATGTTCCAGTTTTCCTGATAGAACAAATCTATTTCTTCTGTTGGATGACAAAGTGGTGGGACGAGTGTGTTATTGTTGGCATCTGATGTAGGATTGGCAGAAACTCCCTAACTTCCAGCCACTCTTTCGTCCCACTTAAAGATCAGCACCCCTTCTGACCTCTGTACTTCTCTCTCTAGGGAAGAGAGACTTGTGCCCTGGATCTAGCTCCCCCAACTCCTGCTTTCCGCAGGAATCTCTATTTACCAGTTATTTCTTTTCTCATCTTTAACCTCTCTCAATTGGCTCAATGCAGTCAGCATTTAAATATATTTAAATATTTCCATCTTCACAACAAAAATAAAACTCTCCACAGTGTCTTCAGCCCACTTCTCTTGCTTTTCCTTCTCCTTCACAGCCTAACTTCTGAAACAGTTGTATCCATTCAGTTTTCCAATTCCTCACCTTCTGGTTTCTCCTCAACCTGCTCCAAACTGGCTTTCCTATCACCCACTCCCTGCAGTGAAATGTCGCCTAAGATGTCTTTGTCCTTAAGACCTAGAGACACTTTTCAAGTCTAATCTTATGTGATCTCTGTGTTATGTGACATCATGAACCACGCTTTAGAAAAACATCCTCTTCATTGGGCTTTCCCTGACACACAGTCCTCTGCACCTCCTGTCTTCCAATCACTCGTTAATCACTTGGAAGACCCATATTCCAAAGTATCAAGTATTAGGTCCATTGAGATTCTGTCTTGGATTTCTTCTCACTTGGGGTACTCACACTCAGCCACGTGTCTTTGATCACCACCCATGTCTGGCAACTCCAAAGTCACTATATTGAGTTGTCTCTCTTGAGTTCCAGATCTATATTCAGTGGTCCACATAGCATTTGCAGATGGATATTTCACAAATTTCCCAAACTCTGTACACATAAAATTGAATTTGACCTATTTTCCTTCAAATTTGCTCATTTTCTGGTGTTTCTAACCCAGTATTTGGCAGCACCATCCTACCTATTGTTCATCCAGAGACATTGGGATTATCTTTGATATTTGCTGCTTCTTTTTTCTCTATATAAACTACTTCTTCCTTAGCCACACTTTGCTTATTCTAGTGCCTAAATATTTCTTGAAACAACCATCTTCTCTCTGGTTCCTCTGTCACTATTCTTATGTAGTTCATTATATTTTGCCAGGGATAATGCATCAGTCTCTAACTAGTTTCTTGTTTCTTCTCTCCATTCCTTGCATTGAGGTCAGCATGATCTTTCTAGAGGTCAAATATGTTGCCATTACTCCTCTGCTTAAAACCTCTCAGTGGCCTCAGATTCTTCTAAGGGTACAGTTCACATGTTCATGTTGCATGCAGTGATCTGAGGTAGTGGTGGGCTAGGTTGTGGGCACGGATTTTAAATCAAGAGATGGAGTTCAGTCCACTGAGGTTGGGGAGTGTTGCAGAACATGTGACTATTAAGAGTGGGTGTGGTTGTAAAGGCATAAATTGGAACTATATAACTCGAAGATCAGTACTAAAAAGTTGAACATGGCAGGAGCCATGGACAGATTAATAAGCCTGGGCTACAGTCACCATTGAGGCAGCACCAGGGACAGCTCCAATGTCTTGGTCCAGTCTTAGCAATTGCCATCCTTTTATGTGGGAATAGGTTCAGAATTTATTAAAGTCTTAGGGATCTTTGATGCTAGGAAGACAGACTGAAGGATACAATTGACTGATCCATTAAAGCAAATTCTGATCCTCAAAGAGGTTACATCCTTATCTTTTTAGAACTTTCCAAGGTTTGGGGGAAGACAATGCCATTGTTTTGGGTTGGTGATTTGGGGCTTGGGAAACGGAGTATGGGGAATGATTCCTTCTTGTCCTTAGAGTTCATCTCACCAGATTTTTTTTTTTGTTTCAGACCTCTAATACTTTTATAGTTTTGAAGGTTAAACATTTGCATACAGCCCTCATGTGGTTCCCTTTTTGTCCCCCTTCATGGCAGTTTCCCCCTGCTCCTGACCCCAAAAAGTGTATTAGCCCCATCCTGTACTCCAGTGGATTTTCTTCCTGGTACCATTGTGAATTGCTGAGGAAATATTACAAGCAGATGCTTGAAGTCCCCTCCCCAGAGCTTTCTGAGGGACTTGCTCTGTCTAGGGAACTTCAGGAAAGGAAATGGAGGAAAATCACTGAGACGTGTTTTCCTATGTTGCTTTCTTCAGGAAATCACATGGAGCTCTGTTCCATGGACAGGCCGTTCATACTTTTTTTTTCTAATCTGTTCTTCCCCTAGATATTAGAATCATTCTTCTGGAAGTTTTCAGGGGAGATGAGAATGGGACTGGGGAAAAAACTCCAGTTCTAGTCAGCATGAACAATAAATGAGTTTATTGGGAAAACTGCTGACTGCACAGAACTGAGGGACAGATCCCAGATATTTTAGAGATATTTTAAGGAAAATAAATTCAAATTATAGCATTTTTGTCTCCCAGGCTCAGTCAGAAAATGTATCTCTGCCTCCTGGGGAAAGAATTTTTCTTGCTGGCATGGTAATGGGGAAGATATTATTATCCTTTTAGGTGGGCACAAGAAACTGAGAACTGTTTTTGGGGGTGGGGTGGAAATGGCAAACTCATTTTCTCAAAGACCAGACTAATTCCCTCAAGTCGGCAGGCTGTGGTGGTTCGATTTCTTCAAGACTCTTTATGTTCAAGGGAAGTAAAAGGCATTCATTAGTTCCACTCGGATATTTAATAATAGCAAATGCACAGGATGGAAAGTGGGCTAGATTGACTTTATCGTGAAGCTGTCCTCTGAGATGAAAGCCTTGGGAATGCTGTGGTGAGAGCTGCTGGCTCTTCTCCAGCAGGCAGATGAAACCAGCCTTGGGGAGGAGAAGAAATTCTTAGAAAACTAGCCAAAGTCTCTGCAAGGCATACACTTGGGCTCCAAGCTTAGATCCTGAGCTACCCTATGTTATTAAGAGTGGGAACTAGAGAGAAGTGTTTCATACCCATTGTGCATTAGGTGATGGGGCGAGGGGGGAGTGGGAGGGTGCACATCTGTTAGTTGTGAAGACAACTGGCACCTGACGTCACAGCTTCCTGCAGGGCTGTCTTCATCTAAAAGTTAACTCAAGAAGTTAACAATTTGTAAGTGAAGGAGTCCAAAGAGGAACCCTAGGAAGAGCTGGAGGGAGGCCCAGACTTACAAAAAAACTTCCATGTTCCATGACACTACTAGTGGAAATTTTTATAACTTGAGGAACATTTACCACCAATGTTCTTTGGAAAAATTTCAGCATGATGGTCTACATATTGAGTCGATGCTGGTTGCTTGGGGCCAGCTGCCTGGCTTTCAAAATTTGGGGATACCAAGAAATTACTCTGAAAATTTGCAGGGGGACGTCAAAGTCAGTCATGATTCTCAGTATGCTCTGGTAGTTCCATCCATCTCAAGTTTTTCCACATTTGTAAATGGAAACTCCTGATATGGTGAGAGGTAATCTGGAGGTGAAAGGCATGGCTTTGGAATGGGACATGGTTTGAGGCTGGGTACCGGTTTTGTCATTTCCTAATAGGGTGAAATGGGACAGGTAAGCTCTCTGAGTCTCAGTTATTTGCATAGAAAGTGGGAAAATGGCCCATATCAAAGCACTACTATAGGGATTCGATGATGAGTATAGAACAGCCAAGGTGGTGCTTAGGAGCTAATGGGTATCTAATAATAACAAGTTGTGTGAAAAAGAGACTAGAATTTTGGTTTAGTCTCTCCTAAATGCAGCAGTTCTAGGAGGAAGTTACAGCCTATACCTTGTGGTGTGTGTTGATCGGGAGTGTAAGCTCTGAATTCATACATATTTGAGTTCCAGTATCAGCTTCAGCGCTTAGTAGCTGAGTGATCTTGGATAGATCTCTTAACCTCTCTAAATCTCAGTTTTTCAGTTATAGAATGAGATTAAATACCATGGACATTGCTGAGTTGCTGTGAGAATTAAATAGTATACATAAAGGGTTTTGCAGAGTGTTTTTTTGCCCAAAGAAAGTGCCCTCAAATTTAACTGGTTAACATCGTTATTGTGTAATTATTACTTAAATGGCTATGTCCTGGGTTAGCTTATCCTAATAAAATGAAGGAAAATATGATTTAGCTCTACCAGTTAACTGAATGTCCTTGATACCAGAATGTTTTTATCCCCCTACATTGATGTATGTAGTACTTTCATCTACTTAAATCTTAGCAAGAACTTAATGTTTTCTAGGCTTCAAATTTATTTATTTATTTTTATAATTTTATTTTAGATCCAGGGGGTACATGTGCAGGTGTGTTATATGGGTATATTGCATGATGCTGGGGTTTGGGGTATGATTGATTCCGTCGCCCAGGTAGTGAGCATAGTACCCAATAATTAGTTTTCAAGTCTTGTCCTCCTCTCTACCTCCCCCTTTTAGCAGTTCCCAGTGTGTATTGCTGCCCTCTTTATGTTCATGAGTACCCAATGATTAGCTCCCACTTATGAGTGAGTACATGCGGTATTTAGTTTTCTGTTCCTGTGTTTGTTTGCTTAGGACAGTGGCCTCCAGCTGCATTCATGTTGCTGCAAAGAACATGATTTTGTTCTTTTTATGGCTGCATAACATTCTATGGTGTATATATGCCACATTTTCTTTATCCAATCCACCATTGATGAGCAACCAGGTTGATTCCATGTCTTTGTTATTGTGAATAGTGCTGTGATGAATGTAGAAATGCTTGTGTCTTTTTGGTAAAACCATGTATCTTCCTTTGAATATATACCCAGTAATGGAATTGGTGGGTTAAATGGTAGTTGTGTTTTAAGTTATTTTAGCAATCTCCAAACTGATTTCCATAGTGGCTGAGCTAATTTACATTCCCACCCACAGTGTATAAGTGTTCCCTTTTCTCCACATAGACCTCAAATTTGGCAAATGTTTTTTGTTAAGTGCACTTGCTAACTCAGCTAGTTTTATCTGGGTGGACCGGCTAGTTTTATCAATTAGCATAGCTCCTAATTGAATGGCAATACCCTGATACTACATTTAGCAATGATTCTGTCCCTGAAGGGGCAAGGAAGGAATAAATGAACTCAATTGGCATTAGTGTTGGTAAGTCCTAGCCTTCAGTTACCGTTCCTAGAGTTTGGGGCCCAGGGAAACATTGGGGCATAATTGAGTTAACCTGAGAATTAAAGCAAAAGCCAGAGGAGTTGGAGCACAGGGTCTAGAGAACCCTATGGAAAGAAGCTAAGCTCTTACTTGGTACTTTACCATTTAATTCCCTAAGGGTCAGAAGGGTGTTGGGTTTATGTCTCTGGTATCCTGAGAAGGGTTCCCCCAGTGCTAAGGCTGTCCCTCCAGGAATGGGCAGAAACAGAAGTAGTGATTTACCTTGGCCTGCCCTGGGTCACATTTGGACAACCAAAGAAAAGTTGTTACTTCTGCTCCCAGCCCAAAGGTGAGTGCCTGTTTGAGCCTTGTTGGAGAGGGAAAATAGCTGATGGGCTTCCTGTCTTGTAACTAAGTTATCTACTCTCAAGGAATTCAACACATGCTTGGGCATCTACTATTGTTAATAGTGCTCCCCAGCTATGGATACCCAGAATAAGGGTGTCTTCCAGTCTCTACCCCGGGAGGCCATTTGATCCTTGTGTTGTTTTCTAGAGGTTTTGAATTCCAGAGTGGAGCTTGCTTAAGCCCTATGACCTCTAATGCTTCTGCCCTCTGGTAAAAAATCTGGAGCCAATCAAGTTTGCCAAATGATGATAGGTAAGAATATATTTGGATGGTCCCCTTTCTCTTCTACCTTATCTTCTTAGACAAGGCACATTTGAAGCAATGACTCCTAAGTGGTGATCCATAAAATATTACAGGCATACCTCAGAGGTACCGTGGGTTCAGTTCCAGAACACTGCAATAAAGCGAATATTGCAAAAAAGAAAGTCACACATTTTTTTGGTTTCCCAGTGCCCATAAAGGTTATTTTTACATGACACTGTAGTCCATTAAGTGTGCAATAGCATTTATACATAAATATACATACATTAACTTAAAAATGTTGCTAAAACATGCTAGCAGTTATCTGAGACTTGGAGTCAATAATCTTTTTGCTGGTGGAAGGTCTTGCCTTGATGTTGATAATTGCTGACTGGTGGTGGTTGCTGAAGGCTGAGGTGGCTCTGGCATTTCCTAAAAGAAGACCACAATGATGTTTGCCACATGGATTGACTCTTCATTCCACAAAAGATTTATCTGTAGCATGTGATGCTATTTGATAGCATTTGACCAACAGTAAAACTTCTTTCAAAATTACAGCCAGTCCTCTCAAACCCTGCTGCAGCTTTGTCAATTAAGTTCATATAATATTCATATAAATCCTTTGTGGTCATTTTGACAATGTTCACAGCATCTTCACCAGGAGTAAATCCCATCTCAAACCAGTTTCTTTGCTGATTCATAAGAAGCAACTCCTCATTCATTCAAGTTTGATCACAGGATTGCAGCAATTCAGTCATATCCTCAGGCCCTACTTCTTTTTTTTTTTTTTTTTTTTAATTATACTTTAAGTTTTAGGGTACATGTGCACATTGTGCAGGTTAGTTACATATGTATACATGTGCCATGCTGGTGCGCTGCACCCACTAACTCGTCATCTAGCATTAGGTATATCTCCCAATGCTATCCCTCTCAGGCCCTACTTCTAACTCCAGTTCTGTTTCTCTTTCCACCACATCTGAGGTTACTTCCTCCACCGAAGTCTTGAATCCCTCAAAGTCACCCATGAGGATTGAAATCAACTTCTTTCAAACTTCTGGTAATGTTGATATTTTGACTTCCTCTTATGAATCATGAATGTTTTTTAAATGGAATCTACAATAGTGAACCCTTTCCAGATGGTTTTCAATTTACTTTTCCCAAATCCATCAGAAGAAACACTATCTATTGCAGTGATAGCCTTACCAAATGCATTTTTAAAATAATAAAGCTTGAAAGTAAAAATTACTCTTTGATCCAATGACTGCAGAATAGATATTGTGTTAGCAGGCATGAAAACAACATTAATTTCCTTGTATGTCTCCATCAGAGCTCTTGGGTGACCAGGTGCATTGCCAATGAGTAGTAATATTTTGAAAGGAATCATTTATTCTGTGAGCAGAAGGTCTCAATGGTGGACTTAAAGTATCTAGTACACCATGCTGTCAACAGATGCATTGTCATTCAGGCTTTATTGTTCCATTTATGGAGAACAGACAGAGGAGATTTAGCATAATTCTCATGGGCCCTAGGATTTTTGAAATGGTAAATGAGCATTGGCTTCCACTTTAAGTCACCAGCTGGATTAGCCCCTAACAAAAGAGTCAGCTTGTCTTTGGGAGATTTGAAGCCAGGCCTTGACTTCTCCTCTCTAACTAGGAAAGTCCTAGATGGCATCTTCTTCTGATAATTTGTTTTGTCTACATTGAACATCTGTTTAGTGTAGCTACCTTGATAAATTATCTTACCTAGATTTTCTGAATAACTTGCTGTGGCTTCTGTATTGGCACCTGCTGCTTCGCCTTGCACTTCTATGGTATGAAGATGGCTTCTTTCCTTTAACCCTATAAACCAACCTCTGCTAGCTTCCAACTATTCTTCTGTAGCTTCCTCATCTCTCTGTCTTCACAGAATTAGAGAGTTAGGGTCTTACTCTGGATTAGGCTTCTGGCTTGAAGAAATATGAAACTCTGTCAACAATTAAAGTCTAAAACTTTCTCTTTATCGCCAATAAGGCTGTTTGGCTTTCTCATCATTTGTGTATTCACTAGCATAGTACTTTTAATTTCCTTCAATAAATTTTCCTTTGCATTCACAACTTGGCTGACTGTTTGGCACAAGAGGTCTAGCTTTTGACTCAGCCCTTCCTCACTAAGGAAGTCCTATGAATTCTCAATGCTTCTGCCCTTTAGTAAAAAATCTGGAGCCAATCAAGTTTGCCAAATGATGAGGGGTAAGAATTTATTTGGATGGCCCTTCTTTCTCTTCTACATTATCCTCTTAGACAAGGCACACTTGAAGCAAGGATTCCCAAGCTTGGCTTTTCACATGCTTTCCTCACTAGGCTGAATAATTTATAGCTTTTGACTTAAAGAGAGAAGTGTGATTCTTCCTTTCACTTGCACACTTAGAGGCCATTGAAGGGTTAGTAATCAGCCTCATTTCAATATCGTTTAGATTCAGGGAATAGGGAGGCCCAAAGAGAGGGAGAGAGATGGGTGCATGGCCCATTGGTGGGACTGTCAGAACACACACAACGTTTATTGATTAAGTCGCCATCTTATATGAAGCGATTTGTTGTGCCCCAAACAATTACAATACTAACATCAAAGATCACTGGTCACAGATCACTATAACCGATATAATAATTAAAATGTTTGAAATATTGTAACAATTACCAAAATGTGACACACAGACAGCAAGTGAGCGCATGCTGTTGGAAAAATGGCACCAATGGACTTGTTCAACCCATAGTAGCACAAACCTTCAGTTTGTAAAAAACAAAACATTATCTGCAGAGATAATGTAGTAAATAGCAATAAAATGAGGCATTCCTATAATCTTATGAGATGATTAATCAGAAAGAGCCCTGGGATGAATACATTTGAAAAATGCTGATCTAGCTCTTCTCTCTTGTGGAAATCAGTTGCAGCATTTTGGTAGGGGTGCTGGGGACAGAATCGGATGACCTTTGCTATTTTGCTGGGTCTTCCCTGGGCCTAAGAAGGTTAACTTTAGAGGATCGTGGTAGAACTCTTTCTGGGACTTGACCTGCAAGGCAGCTTCCTAGAGGACTTGCTAAAGTCTGTGAAGTAAGTGCTATGTTCCCATCCATGTGCCTAGAAGCCATCACCTGGTGGTTTATCTTGGTCCCAAGCAGAGAAAAGTAGAGGTTTAAAATGGAACAGTGTGGGCAGCACATGCACATATAGACAAACTTATGCGCAGATGTAAATGCATCTTTTCTTTGGGATGCAAAACACTGAAATAGTCTATAAGCTTTTTATTATGGGGGAAGCCGAGTTAAATTGTTAAAAAACCTAACCAAATTTGAGCTGCTCTTCCATCAAAATCATATGTATATTTCATCAGATGTGTACTCTTCAACAAGACTGGAATGTATTTTGTTACTTCCTCTGGAAAGCAATTATTACCACACCTTTATAATAGGCTATCTCCAACAACCCCTTTGTCACATTAATTCATCCCACAGCCTGTGATCAAGTAAAATAAAACATTTGGTTACAAAGCAGAGTTGTTACTTTTTTTTCAAAGTAATGTACAGCATAAATAAATGACAGGTTTGCAGATGTAGGTGATGCTGATAAATTCTTGGGCTTGGAAAATGTACCTTCTCATGTGGTTGGAGGCAATCTAAACTAAACCTCTGCAGAGACTCCAAATCATATATAGACCCACTCATTTCTCCTAATAGCCAAGGTACAGGTTGTTGCCAGAAATTTGGGCTCCTACGTAATAAGCATCTTTACTTCTTAATTTTAGCATGAGATAGTTGCAAGTGTCAAGACACACTTTTGTAAAAATTCTAAGCTCCATGGGAATCCAGATGCCACTGTGAGAATGACAACAGCCAGCCCTGATTTTGTCCCCCCACAGCCAAACAAGTAGATTTTTCTGATGTAAAGTTTCATAGAAAGACAGAGTGCTACAATCAAGACAATCTAGCATGTGGTACACATTATAATAGTGGGAAAGGGACCAGTTTGGGCTAGAGAGAGAGGGAACCCAATACTTTCTGAGCCTTATCTAAGGGCCAGGCAGGCATTCAGGCACTTGGCATATATTAACTGCTTTAATCCTCAGGGTAATCCTGTGGGCCTGGTGTTATTATCACTGTAGGATGTCCATTAAATCTGGAAGTCCAGGTATAATGGACATCCTATAGTGATCATATATATATATATTTTTATATACATTATATATTTATATATAAATAAAATTTTTATTACATATATACATTATATACTTATACATAATTTTTTATTTTATTATATATTTATATATCTATATTGTATACATTATATAAATTTATATTATATATTATATAATTATATATTATATATTTATATATTATATAATTATATATTATATATTTATTATATAATTATATATTATATATTTATATATTATATAATATATATTTATATTATATATTATATAAATATATCATATATAATATATATTATATTATATATTATATAATATATTATATATTATATAATATATTATATATTATATAATATATTATATAATATATATTTATATAATATATTATATATGATATATTTATATAATATATAAATTATATATTTTTTCACACTTTGAAGACATCTTTAATGACTATACAGCCCTCTCTGTCTAAGCATATGTATATAATCAAGGCAATCTAGCATGTGATATACATTATAATAGTGGGAAAGGGACCAGTTTCCCACTATATATGTATAGTCATGAAGGATGTATTCAAAATGTGAAATAATAAAAATATTTCCCCTCTATTTTCTAAGTTGATGGAACCCTGCATTTGTAGATGGGTAAGATGAAGTTCAGCCAGTAATATGGTCACTGGGAATTGGACCTCAACCTGTCTGATTTCAAAGACCAGGTTTTCTCATGGACACCTCGCAGCTATGACCAGGAGTTTGACTTGCTTTGCAGGGAGGGGAGGGCTAGAAAGAGGTCAGGGGTTTGCAGGTGAAACCTGACCACAGCAGGAATCACTGCAGGCATATAGGCTGTTTGGGAAATGAGCCATCTGCAGAATCAGCAGGACTGGCCTTTTAGAGGAGGGTCAGCTGGGCCTCCAGGCACACAGTGATGACCCTCTCAAGAAAAGTGAGCAGAATGAGTAAGTGGATGGCAAGTTGGACTTAAGAGTAAAGGTGAGAGGAAGTGGGCTGCCTTCCACCCTGGAGAAAAAAAAAAAAAAAAGGAGTTGCCGGGCTTACCCCAAATCCCTTTAGAGAGTGCTCTGATTGGAATAGAAAAACAAAATTTTAAGATCCCCTGCAAGCACCCAAAAAACTCCATTCAGATTTAGAACTCGTAATTCACCGGATGTTTGCTAGGTTGGACCTAGGGCATGAGCCTTAGCTATCATTTTCTGCTTGCAGTATCTTATTTTCCACAACTCTCTTAGTTTTGTGGTTTTCAAAATCCCTACCACTGCTTTTGTTTGGAAATTAGTGAAGAGAATCTGAAGGCTGTTCTCTCCTGGAGGCCTAGCTAGAATTCCAAATAAGATGCTCCCTCCTTGAGGCTCAGGCGCAAGCCAGAGGCAAGTGCCAAACCAATAGCGCCTTGGGGCCTGGGCCCAGGAAGTTCTGTGCCATGCAAGAAGCCCTGCCTTTGTCAAGGAAAAGAAAAATGAGGGAGGCCCATTTGGCCTTTTTCTATCCTCATGTAAAGGAGGATTTTGTGCTTAGAGATGATAACTTATGATGTGCCAGATAAAGTGATCTTTGGACAGAGCGGCTAAGCTCTCAGTTTTACATTGATGTTGAGGGAGATGTTACATACAGTATATAATTGTATAGTTAGTTCTCCAGTAGCCTGTTTATTGTCTTCTTCACTGAGCTCTAAAGACCATGAGGACAGGTTCTACATCTGCTTCGTTCATTGCTATCTGTACCCTCAGGTCCTAGCACCGAGTACATGAGAGATATTTAATGGGGACTCATGAATGAACGAGCATCAGGAATGGGTAGTGATGAGTTGTGCACTGAGCACAGGCCATGGGATAGCCCAGAGTCTGTCTCCATCACAGGATAGCCAAGGCAAGGTGGCTTTTAGATGTGTCACATGAATGAGAAAAGGAGGCAGCAAGTGTGGGAAGGAGTGCAGAAGAGAGGGAGATCACTGAGGCCTGGGATAGTCAGGGAAGGCTTGACAGCAAAGACAAGCTCAAAAATGCCCTCAAAGTTGGGTTAGGAGAGGCCATACCTGGGGCACCTGATAGCATGAGGAAAGGCAAGCTGAAGAAGATGAGAAAAGTACATGGTGGATGGAATATTACTCACCATGTAAAGAAATAAAATAATGTCTTTCACAGCAACTTGGATGGAACTGGTGGCCATTATTCTAAGTGAAGCAACTTAGGAATGGAAAAATGAGTATCGTATGTTCTCGCTTATAAGTGGGAGCCAAGCTGTGAGGATGCAAAGGCATAAGAATGATATAATGGACTCTGGGGACTCAGGGGGAAAGTTGGAAGTGGGGTGAGGGATAAAAGACTATATATTGGGTACAGTGTACATTGCTTGGGGATGAGTGCACTAAAATCTCAGAAATCACGTGGAAGAACTTACCCATGTAACCAAAAACCGCCTGTACCCCCCAAGTTACCGAAATAAAAGTAAAAATTAATAAAAATAGAAAAGTACATGGTGGGCATGAAAGATGACTGCCAAAGCACCCAGGTTTTTGACAAGTATCTTGGAGATGGTGGGAAGTTAATTGGGGATGGCCTGGCAAAAGTATTTTAAACATACACACTAATAGGCCGGGCACGGTGGCTCACATCTGTAATCCCAGAACTTTGGGAGGCTGAGGTGGGTGGATCACCTGAGGTCGGGAGTTTGAGACCAGCCTGACCAACATGGAGAAAACCTGTCTCTACTAAAAATACAAAATTAGCTGGGCATGGTGGCACATGTCTGTAATCCCAGCTACTCGGGAGCCTGAGGTAGGAGAATCACTTGAACTCGGGAGGCGGAGGTTGCGGTGAGCCAAGATCATGCCATTGCACTCCAGCCTGGGTGATGAGCGAAACTGCATCTCAAAAAAAAAAAAAAAAAAAAAAAAAAGATTCTGCATTAATTCCTGTTACTCATACATCAGGCCTGTGAGTTAGAAACTATTATTCCCATTTTCTAACAGAAGAAACTGAGACACAGAGAAGTTAGGTCAGTCAGTGTAGACTGTAGTTGACTCCAGATTCTTTGTCATTACTGTCACATAATCTGTCTCTTCACTCAGGTCTGGGCTTAATCTCAGTTTGGGGAGGACTATTTACCAACACCCCTCCTGATCTCCCAATCAAGCCTTCACGTAGGTGATGGTATTCTTTAATGTTTTCATCCTGACTACTGTCATATTTGACATTTGTTCATTGCTATATTCCCAGATAATCCTTAACAGAGTTGCTTTGGGGTCCTGGAATCAGATATTAGTTGGAGAGGCAGGAAGATTTTGGAGTCTGAAGGGCTTGGCTCCCAATCTCTACTGTACCCTTCACTAGCTGTGGGACTCGAGGGAGAGTTGTATAATCCATTTGGCAGCACTGTTGGGTGAGGGTATCCCCTTCAGTCCACAGAGCAGGGAACTGCTGCTCAGAAAGAGCAAATGAATGTGAAGCACCCAGTCTAGGGCTCTGCATGTGGATTAGAGATGCTTAAAAAATGGCAGCTATTTCAGTGCATAGGTTTTAGCTAGTGAAGGAAGTTCAGTTTATCACATTGTACTCTCTTGTACAAATGTCCAAACTTTAGATGAATTGTCAAAAAAAGTAAAAGCAATACAACATGTTACTGTGTTGCTATTTTGACAGCCAGAGAGCTAAATGGGGAGTTTGAAAAGGCAGTGAAGAGCTCTGCGTGCCCGCAAAAGGCAGGGAAAGGGGGTGAATTGTGTGGCAGGAGTGAAGGACAGATATTCAGGGAAAAAAATGTTGCTGTGGTTACAGCCTAGAAAATAAAAACTCTGCATGCCAAACAGAAGTCGCTTAAAATTCAGTTGGAATTTATAAGCTGATGAAACAGGTGTTCTTGGAATTTAATTAAACACCAAAACATTGTTCAAGTCTGGTGAGGAGTTGCCAGCAAATGTGTTTCCGCTGCTCAGGGATGTTGGGGCTGGAATGTTCTGTGGCGTGAACTCTGGCTGTGAGCTAAGAGCATGTCGCTAGCACTCACACGATTGCTGTGTCCTGAGTGTGTCTCTTGCTTCAAGTGTGAAAATAGCTACAGGGACTAGGGTGAGGAGAGGGGAACACTCCCTTTAGGAGGGAAATGGGAGGGTGTGCCCAAGACTCAGTAATCAGGATAAATAGTATTTTAATGCACTATTTTAAAAACTCAACATAAAAACCCATGATAAACAAAAAATAAAATTTTGAATAAGCACAGGAATTGAATAGCACCCTGCCATCTCTGAAACCTAAATTCAGCCTTTATGTTCCAATGTTTAGAAAAGAGAACACTGTCTGGGACTCTCCAACACGGTGGATTTTTGACAGTCATGATGGCTTCTAGAATGTTCCATGGTCTCCTGTCAAGGGAACTGTTTCTTCCTTCCCCCCTTTATCCCTCCTCTTCTCCCCTCCCTCTCAGTCAACAAACATTTATGAAGCACCTGCCGTGTGATGCTGTGCTCCTCTGTACCGAGGACTCTGAGATAAACAGGACACAGACCCTGCTTAGTGAGTAAGACTGACAGGTGAACTGATGATCACAAAGCCTCACTGTAGCAGCAGATGTGCTAACAGCTCTAGGGATTGTCCTTTTGCCTTTTTACGTCTTATTTCCTCAGCAAGGCTCCAATTCCTTTGTGACCAGGGAGGAGTCAGAATACTTGGTGTGATGCTTAATTTTACATGTGGACTTGCCTGGGCTAAGGGATACTCACATGGCTGGTAAAGCATTTTTTTTTTTTTTTGAGTGTCTGTGAAGATGTTTTCAAAAGACATTAGCATATGAATCAGTAGACTGCGTGAAGAAGGTCTGCCCTCAGCGCTGTGAGTGGGCGTCATCCAATCCCTTGAGGGCTTGGACAGAACATAAAAGGTGAAGGCAAGGCAAATTCTCTCTCTCTCCCTCCTCCACTCCCTCACTTCCTTGAACTGGGTCATTAATCTGTCCTGGGACATTGGAGCTCCTGGTTCTAGGGCCTTTGGACTCCTGGACTTAACACCTTTGGCTTCTGTGGTTCTCAACCCTTTGGACGTGGACTAACGTACACCACGGGCTTTCCTGGTGCTCTAGCTTGCAGGTGGCAGATTGTGGGACTTCTTGGCCTCCATAATCTGTGAGCCAATTCCTATAATAAATACATAATATAAATATATAAATATATCTTCTATTGGTTCTGTTCTCTGGAGAGCCCTGAGCAATGCCCTCAGGCACTGCGTGATCGTGCTTAAGAGATCAGTGTGCAGCATCTAAAAGCCTAGTTTTGAATTCCACATTTGTGACTTACTGGTTATGTTAGATGCTTGGACTTCTTAAGCCTGGGTTTTCTCACCTTTGAAAAAGAGCTGTAATAGTCTCTACCTTGCAGATTTGCTGTGCAGATATAAAAGAGATGCACGGAGAGGGTTCAGCCCAGCATTTGGCTTGTGGTGAGTGTTCACAAGTGTTGGAATCATTCGAAAGGCATGAAGGGAGCAAAGGAGACATAGCCCATGTGAAACAGTACAAAGGGACAAGACTGCTGAAAGGCATCTTTCCTGAGGTTTCTGTAGCTAGAGGTGCTTTGGAGTGACTCATACGGCCCCTGATGACAGTCACAGATGAGGCAAAGTTTCATTTTTCCAGAGTCTCCCAGGATTAACTTATTGCATATCCTGATTTAATTGTCTGCCCTTGTCATGCTGTCTCCCAGTCATAGACATATGAGCAACAGGTATAATCATATTATTTTATTGTTAGACACTGATCATAGATAATGTACTTTGTTTATATTGGCTTTAGGAACTCAGAACATCAACTGGAGTAGACATTGTTGAGAACTTTATAAGCCATTTTCAGCTGATAGCCACCCCATGTATGTGAATGACACAGTCTGGCATTGCTGAATTCTGATTCGTTGAGGTTTCTAATAGGTCAGCTGATAGTGATGACCTGTAAGCTGTGATAATGGTTTTTGTAGTAACATGATGTTTCCCTTGCTTTGCATCTATAAAGTGTGTGTTTATTAAAAATCTTTTTTATCATATATGCATCCAGAAAAATGCACAAATTATAAATGTCTAGTTTGATGGATTTTACTAACTGAACATAGGAAACCAGCACTCAAATTAAAAAAATGGAACATCACTGTCTCAGAAGCCCCTCCTGCCCCTGCCTGACCCCCTTCCTGTCACTACTGCTTCCCTCCCCTATCCTGACTCCTAGAAGCATTAAATTTACCTGCTTTTGTATTTTATGTAAATGAAATCATAAAATAAGTATTCTTTTGTGTTTGGCAGCTTTTGCTTAATTTATGATTGTGAAATTCATCCATGTTGCTATTATTGGTTGTAAAACTTTTACTCTTGGTGCTGTACAACATTTAATAGTGTTACTATCTCACTGTTTATATATTCATTCTGCTATTGATTGATGTTTGGGCTATTAAAAATGGTGCTGTTGACAGACATATAGAACAATGGAATAAAATAGGCAGCCCAAAAGTAAGTCCCCATGTATATGGTCAAACGATTTTTGACGAAGGTGCCAAGACCATTCAATGGATAAAGGGCAGCCTTTTCAACAAATGATGTTGGAAAAACTTAGATATCCACCTACGGAAGAATGAAGTTGGACCTTTACTTTAAATGGATAAAAGACCTAAATGTAAGAGTTAACACTATAAAACTTTTAGTAGAAAACAATAGGGGGAAACTTAATGGCACTGGATTTGGCAATGATTTCTTGAATATGACATCAAAAGCACAGGTAACAAAGAAAAAATAGATTAATTGGACTTCATTAAAATTAAAAACTTTTGTGCATTAAAAGGCAAGATAATCAAATAGAACCTTCCAGCAATTATCCCCTGCAGGAACACCAAATTAAACAACTATACATGCAAGGGAGCACCTTCATAGGAACAAAAAATCAGGTGAGCAATCACAGTATCTGGTTTTAACATAGTAACAGGAAAGAGGGATTGAAGAAGGTACAAAGGGCAGTCTTGCATTGCCTACACCAATCCTTCCCAACCCCAGGTAGCTCAGAGACAGAATCTGTGTGCTTGATGGAGGGAGAACAAAGTGAATGAAAGACTTTGCCTTGGAACACAGTGCTGCCTTGTCACAGCAAAACAAAACACCAGGCAGAATCCACCAGTGCCCATGAAGGGAGCATATAGATGAGTCCTGGGACAGAGGGAAATGCTCTGCTCTAGTGGGGGGAAAGTGAGTCCTGCCCAGCTTCATCATTAGCTGACTAAAGTGACCTGGGGCCCTGAAAAAATTTGAGTGGCAGTCAGGCCACAGTGGCTGTAGTCCATGGAAAAGCGCTTGTGCAGTCCTGGTCTCAGTGGCAGTGTGCTTGGGGTGTAACCCAGTGGGACACCAGCTGTTGTGGCCACAAGAGTGCCTGCATAAACTTTCCCCCAGTTCTAGGCAGTGCAGCTTGGGGAGATACTCCTTCCACTCGGGGGAAGGAGAGGGAAGAGTACAGAGGACTTTGTCTTACAACTTGGGTACAAGCTCAGCCACAGTAACATGAAGCACCAGGCAGATCCCTGAAGCTCTCAATTTTAGACCTTTACTCCTGGACAGTGTTTCTAGACCCACCCTAGACCAGAAGGGAATCTACTTCCCTGTTGGTATGAACCCAGTCCAGGCAGGATTTACCACTTGCTGACTCAAGTGGCCTAGGCCTTGAATAAACATCAACAGCCTGGCAGTAGCAGCCATAGGCTTTGGATGAACTTTAGTACTGTGCTGGTCTGGAAGGCCCTCAGCTCCAGGTGTGACCCAGTTTGGTGCCAACTGTGGTGTCCATGAGATAATTATCCTTCAAACATGAAGGAGAAATAAAGACTTTCACAGACAAACAGAAGCTGAGAGACTTTGTCAAAACCAGACTTATATGAAATGCCAACATGAATTCTTCAGTCTGAAAGAACATCAATGAGCAACAAAAATTAACTGGTAAATATAAGTACACAGAGAAATACAGAATGCGCTACCACTATAATTGCAGAGTGTAAGCCACTCGTATCATTAGTAGAAAAACTGAAAGACAGTTCATCAAAAATAATCACTCCAACAATTTTTTTAAAGATAGACAATATAAAAACACATAGAGACAACATAAGGTCAAAAAGCAAAGGGGATGGAGTTAAAGTATAAAGTGTTTTAGTTTTCTCTTTGCTTGTATTTTTTTCTTTGTTATCAGAGCTAAGTTGTTATCAGTTTAAAATAATTGGTTATGAGATGTTACTTGTAAGCCTTATGGAAACCACAAAGAAAAACTTAAAATAGGTATATAAAAAATAAAAAGCAAGAAATTAAAACATACCACCAGAGAAAATAACTTTTACACAGAGGAAGACAGGAAGGAATTGAAGGAATTAAGAAGAGAGGATAAAGAAGACAACCAGAAAAGAAATAAGAACATTGCAGTAGTAAGTCCTTAACTACCAATAAGAACATTAAATGTGAATGGACTAAATTCTCCAGTCAAAAGACATAGTGCCTTAATGGATTAAAAAACAAAAACAAACAAAACCCACAAGATCCAACTATATGCTCCTGCAAGAAACTCACTTCATCTATAGATTCACATAGACTGAAAACAAGGAAATGGAAAAAGATACTTCATGCAAATGGAAACCAAAAAAGAGCAGGAGTAGCTATGCTTATATCAGAAAAAATAGATTTCAAAACAAAAGGAGATAAAGAAGGTCATTATATAAGGATAAAATGGTCAATTCAGCAAGAGGATAAAACAATTATAAATACATACGCACCCAATACTGGGGCACTCAGGTATATAAAGTAAATATTAATAGAGCTAAAGGGAAAGATGGACCCGAGTACAATAATAGCTGATGACTTCAACACCCCATTTCCAGCATTGGCCGGATTATGTAGAGAGAAAAGAAAGAAGCATTACACTTAATCTGCACCACAGAACCAATGGACCTGATAGAGATTTATAAAACATTTCATCCAATAGCTGCAGAATGCACATTCTTCTCCTTACCACATATGTTAAGCCACAAAACAAGTTTCAAAAGATTTAAAAAAAATTGAAATCATATCAAGTATCTTTTCTGATCGCAATGGCATAAAACTAGAAATAAATAATAAGAGGAACAGCATGGTACTGGCATAAAAACAGACATAAAGACTGATGGATGGAACAGAATAGAGAACCCAGAAATAAGTTGATGTATTTACAGTCCACTCAGTTTTTGACAAAATAACATATATTGAAGAAAGAATAGTATTTTCAATAAACTGTGCTGAGAAAACTGCACATTCTTCATATGTAGAAGAATGAAAATAGACCTGATTCCTCACCATAAGCAGTAATCAAATAAAAATGGATTAAAGACTTAAATGTAAGATAAGAAACTATGAAGCTACTAGAAGAAAGCATTGTAGAAACACTACAGGACATTGATGTGGGCAAAGATTTCTTGAGTAAGACCAAAACGCACATGCAACCAAAGGCAAAATGGACAAAGGGGATCACATCAAGCTAAAAAGTTTCTCCACAGCAAAGGAAACAATCAACAAAGTGAAGACACAACCCACAGAATGAGAGCAAATATTTGCCAACTACCCATCTGACAAGGGATTAATAAGCAGAATATCTAAGGAGCTCAAACAATACGAAAAAAATAATTTAATTTAAAATGGGCAAAATATGGCTGGGTGTGGTGGCTCACACCTGTAATCCCAGCACTTTGGGAGGCCGAGGCAGATGGTTCACCTGAGGTCAGGAGTTCAAGACCAGCCTGGCCAACATGGTGAAACCCTGTCTCTACTAAAAATACAAAAATTAGCCGGGCGTGGTGGCGGGCGCCTGTAATCCCAGCTACTTGGGAGGCTGAGGCAGGGGAATCACTGGAACCTGGGAGGCAGAGGTTGCAGTGAGCCGAGAGCACCATTGCACTCCAGCCTGGGTGACAGAGCGAGACTCTGTCTCAAAATAAATAAATAAATTAATTAATTAAAAAAAGACAATAACAAATGTTGGTGAGGATTTGGAGAAAGGATAATCCTCATACTGTTAGTGGGAATGTAAATTGTTATAGCCACTATAGAGAACAGTATGGAGTTCCTTTAAAAAATTAAAATAGAGCTACCCCATATGACCCAGCAATTTGAAATCTATTTTGTCTGATATAAGTATAGCTACTACTGCTGGCTTATACATTCAAAAGAAAAGAAGTCAATGTATTGAAGAGATATCTGCACTCCCACGTTTATTGCAGCACTATTCACAATAGCCAAGATATGGAATCAACTTAAGTGTCCATCAATAGACTAGTGAAAAAAGAAAATGTGGTACTAATACACAATGTAATATTATCACATCATAAAAAGTATGAAATGTTATTATTTGCAACAACATGGATGGAACTAGAGGACATTATGTAAAATGAAATAAACCAGACACAGAAAGAGAAATATTGTATGTTCTCACTCATATGTGGAGGCTAAAAAAATAGAATTCATGGAGATAGAGAGTAGAATGATGCTTACCAGAGGGTGGAAAGGGTGGTGGGGAGGGGAGATAGAGAGGGAATGGTTAATGGATACAAAAATTCAGTTAAGTAGAAGGAATAAGATCTAGTGTTTGCTAACACAACAAGGTGAGTATAGTTAATAATTTATTGTATATTTCAAAATAACTAAAATAATGAATTAGAATGTTTCTAACCCAAAGAGATGATAAATGCTTGAAGTGATGGATATTCCAATTACCCTGATTTGATAATTCTATATTGTATGCTCCAATATATCAGAATACCCCATAAATATACATAACTATTATATATCCATATAATTAAATATATATATATTTTAAATGACATTACTAGAGTGAAAAGACAATACATGGTGTGATTGAATATTGATCCTTGGTGTGTCTGTGAGGGTGCTGCAAAAGGAAATTAACGTTTGAGTCAATGGGCTGGAGAAGGCAGATCCACCCTTAATCGGGTGGGCACCATTTAATCAGTCACCACCAAATATAAAGCAGGCAGAAAAATGTGAAAAGGAGAGACAGGACTAACCTCCCAGCCTACATCTTTCTCCCGTGCTGGACGTTTCCTGTCCTTGAACAATGGACTCCACGTCCTTCAGTTTTGGGACTGGGGCTGGCTCTCCTTGCCCTCAGGGTGTAGACAGCCTATTGTGGGACCTTGTGATCATGTAAGTTAATACTGAATAAACTCCCCTTTATATCTATCTATCCTATTAGTTCTGTCCCTCTAAGAGAACCCTGACTAATATACATGAAATGAGAGAACATATTAGCAAATTATGTATCTGATAAGGGATTAATATCCAGAATAGATAAGTAACTCTTAGAAGTCAACAACATCTGCAAAAAGCAACCTGATTAAAAAATGGGCAAAGGACTTGAATAGATATTTCTCCAAAGAAGATATACAAATGGCCCATGAGCATATGAAAGATGTTCAACATCACTAATCATTAGGGAAATGCAAATAAAACCCACAGTGAGATACCACCTCACACCTTGGGATGGCTATTAAAAAAAAAACGAAAACAAAAACAAAAAACAGCAACAAGTGTTGGCCAGGATATGAAAAAATTGAAACCCTGTGCTTTGCTGGTGTGAATGGAAAATGGTGCAGCCTCTATGAAAAACTGTATGGAGATTCCTCAGAAATTAAAAACAGAATCACTCTATGATCCAGCAATTCCACTTCTGGGTATAAACCCCAGAGGATTGAAAGCAGAGACTTTTGGGATACAAAAATATTTGTACAAATATTTGTGCACTCATTTTTCATAGCAGCATTATTCACAATAGCTAGAAGGGAGAAGTCACCCAAGTGTCCACCAATGAATGAATGGACCAACAAAATGTATATACATGCAATGGAATCTTCAGCTTTAAAAAGAAATTCTGACACATGCTATGACATGGATGAACCTTGAAGACATTATGCTAAGTGAAAGAAGCCAGTCACAAAAGGACACATACTATATGATTCTACTTATATGAGATACATAAGGTATCTCAAATTCATAGAAAACAAAAGTAGAATGATGGTTGCCAGAGGCTGGGGATATAGAGGGTTTGGGTGTTATTGTTTAATGGGTATAGTGTTTCAGTTTGGAAAGATGACAAAAATTCTAAAGATGAATTTTGGTGATGGTTGCTTAATAATGTGTTTAATGCCACCGAACTATGCTTAAAAATGATTAAGATAGTAATTTTTGTTATGTATACCATGATTAAAAAAATAATAATGGTGCTATTATAAGTGTTCTTCTAATACATATCCTTTGATAAACACATCTATATTTTTGTTTGAATTATTGGGACATAATCTATGCATATATTTGGCTTTAGTTGATAGTGCCATTATTTTTCCAAAGTGATTGTAGTAACTCACAGCCCCAGCTCTGCAACAGCGTGTGATAGTTTCTCATGTTCCACATCCCAACCAACACTTGATAATATCTTTTTCACATAGACCATTCTGATGATGTGTATCATTATTCTCATAGATTTAATTTGTATTTCCTGGATGACTAATGAAATTGAGCCCTATTGTTCTCTTTTGTGAACAATCTATTTAAATCTTTGCTACTCTTTCTATTGGGTTGTCTTTTTCTTATAGAGTGAATTATTGTTTTCATTTGCCTTAGGTAAATGTCTGATTATATCTAATGTGATGGATTCTGAAAATAAAAGGCTCTTATCCATCTAAATGCAGACATTTTCATTGTGCAGTTTATAAAAATTAAATTTATAGGAGTGTAGCTAGGTTTTCCAGTATCTCTTTGTTAGTATTTGTGTGTGTGTGTGTGTGTGTGTGTGTGTGTGTGTGTGTGTGTGTGTGTGGTCTACCGTAGCTGGAGACTGTCAGCAGAAGCCCTAAGATACCACTTTCTTGATGGCTAGTTCTGGTTAGTGTGCCAACCCCAGATACCCAGGACAGACTCAGCATAAGACCAGTTTCAGCAGGTCTGACCAAGAGTCAGTTACAGAATTGTATAGACTATATTACCTGAACACCCAGTCAGTTGTGTTAGGTCTGCTTTGATTGTGCACAGCAAATGTTTAGCTTTCGCAGGCTTCAGTAGGTCTGCAAAATATCTAAAATTATATACAGAATGGTATTTTGGGAGTCTGTATTTTTTGGAAGGAGAGCATCCAAGGCTTTCACTGTATTCTCAAAGAGGGGAAAGGGGGTGGTCTGTAGCCTCTAAAGGGTGAGCATCCTTAGTTCAACATGACGCCAGTCTTCTTGGCTGATCCTCAGTTAATTTCTGTTTCCTATTTCCTGTCCTGCCTGTCTATATTTGAGGTAAGGACAGCAAGTTTAATATTAACCTAGTTTCCCTTAGCGTAAGAAGGTGGTTACCCATGTTGTCTGAAAGGGCTACAATTCCTGTCTCCTCCCTGCTCGGATAAGTAGAAGCTATGATAGGCTGAATAATGTCCCAGAAAGCTATCCAGGTCCTAATCCTTAGATCACATGAATGTTACTTTATTTGGCAAAAGGAACTTTGCAGTTGTAATTAAGTTCAGGATTTTGAGATGGGGAGATTATTCAAGTGGACCCGAAGTGTAATCACAAGTATCTCTAGAAGGAGGAGGAAGAGGGCCGGGCGCCGTGGCTCACGCCTGTAATCCCAGCACTTTGGGAGGCTGAGGTGGGCAGATTCCCTGAGCTCGGGAGTTTGAGACCAGCCTGGGCAACACGGTGAAACTCTGTCTCCACTAAAATACAAAAAATTAGCCAGGCATGGCGGCATGCGCCTGTAATCCCAGCTACTACTCGGGAGGCTGAGGCAGGAGAATCGCTTGAACCCGGGCGGCGGAGGTTGCAGTGAGCCGAGACCGCACCACTGCACTCCAGCCAGGGCGACAGCGCGAGACTGTCTCAAAAAAGAAAAAAAAAAAAAAAGACTTGACTACAGAAGAATGAAATGTGACAATGGAAATAAGCTGTGACACTTCTGGCATTGAAGATGGAGGAAGGAGCCATGCACAAAGGAACGTAGGCGGCCTCAAAAAGACGGAAAAAGAAAGAAAATAGATCCTCCTCTGGAGACTCCATAAGGAACTAACGCTGTCGACACCTTGACTTTAGCCCAGTGAAACTGATTCCAGACTTTTGACTTACAGGATTGGGAAAGAATAGGTTTACATTGTTTAAAACACTAAGCTTATGGTAATATGTTGCAGCAGCAGTAAGTGGCTTTTTGAATTATCCATCCGTGGGGATTCAGGGAAGCCAGGTCTGCTGGTGAATGGGCTGTGTTTAAGACCAATTTTGAAAAGAGTGTGAAATATGTCACTAGGATGTGGGTCTTGTTTTACGGAAAGCCTAAACTAAGCTCTGAGAGGCATTTTGTGGTAGCACTATGCCTCGGTGCTCTCCCAGGAAGAGATGTGCCACGGAGCATAGGCTCTTCTCAGGGATTTGGAGACCCGGACTCTTCTCCTGGCTGCGTAACCTTGGGAATTTCAGTCATCTCTGGGTTGACGGTTTCCTTTTTTATAAAAAGAAGAAGCAGGACCAGAAGGCCCCTCTTGAGGGTTGGATGACCAGGAGCCATGTCATGTAGGATCTCTCTTCCTCGCTCAGAAGTGTTCTGTTAATGGTCAGGCACAGTGGCTCACGCCTGTAATCTCAGCACTTCGGGAGGCCAAGGCGGTGGATCACCTGGGTCAGGAGTTCGAGATCAGCCTGATTAATATGGTGAAACCTTGTCTCTACTAAACACAAAAAAATTAGCCAGGCGTGGTGGCACATGCCTATAATCCCAGCTACTTGGGAGGCTGACGCAGGAGAATCACTTGAACCCGGGAGGCAGAGGTTGCAGCGAGCCAAGATAGTGCCATTGCACTACAGCCTGGACAACAAGAGCAAACTCTGTCTTAAAAAACAAACAAAAAAAATGTTCTGTTGAGGCCGGGCGCGGGTGGCTCACGCCTGTAATCCCAGCACTTTGGGAGGCTGAGGCGGGCGGATCATGAGGTCAGGAGATCGAGACCATCCTGGCTAACACGGTGAAACCCCGTCTCTACTAAAAATACAAAAAATTAGCTGGGTAGGTGGCAGGCGCCTGTAGTCCCAGCTACTCAGGAGGCTGAGGCAGGAGAATGGCGTGAACCTGGGAGGCGGAGCTTGCAGTGAGCCGAGATTGCTCCACTGCACTCCAGCCTGGGCGACAGAGCGAGACTCTGTCTCAAGAAAAAAAAAAAAAAAAAAAAAAAGTTATGTTGATAATGCTTCCTTTGTAACTCAGGAATCTATTAATATCTGCATCCATAGCCATTACCCAAGAAGTCACTTTTACTTTCCACTTATTCTATTACACTATTTTCTAGTTATTTTCTGCCTCCACCTTTGTCCCAATTTGATTCATTATCTACATGGCAGCCACACTGACATTTTAAAACACAGTTCTAATCAAGCATCCCCAAGCACAATCCCTTCTTTAGCTTCCCATGCTCTGAGGATAAGATCCCATCCTGTTTGTTAGTTTTCTGTCCTTTGCAGGGACATGGATAAAGCATGGATCATTCTCAGCAAACTAACACAGGAACAGAAAACCAAACACTGCATGTTCTCACTTATAAGTGGGAGTTGAACAATGAGAACATATGGACACAGGGAGGGAACATCACACACCCAGGCCTGTTGGGGGGTTGGGGGCAAGGGCAGGGATAGCATTAGGAGAAATACCTAATGTAGATGATGGATTGATGGGTGCAGCAAACCACCATGGCACATATATACCTATGTAACAAACCTGCATGTCCTGCACATGTATCCCAAAGCTTAAAGTACAATAAAAAAATAAAGCCGGGTGCAGTGGCTCACACCTGTAATCCCAGCACTTTTTGGGAGGCCAAGGCGGGCGGATCATGAGGTCAGGAGATTGAGATCATCCTGGCCACCATGGTGAAACCCCATCTCTACTAAAAATACAAAAAATAGTCAGGTGTGGTGGTGCACACCTGTAGTCCCAGCTACTGGGGAGGCTGAGGGAGGAGAATCGCTTAAACCCAGGAAGCGGAGGTTGCAGTGAGCTGAGATTGCGCTACTGCACTCCAGTCTGGGTGACAGAGTGAGACTCCGTCTCAAAATAAATAAATAAATAAATAATTAATTAATTAAAAAATTCCATCCTGCTTGGCCCTCCACAGTCTGGCCCCACTGCCTGCCAGTGTCCCCTCAGGCGGTCTGCCTCCTCAGCTGGCCTCTCACCACTGCCTCCTGCCTCATGGCCTTGACCCCAGTGGGCTTCTCTTTCTAGAAGTCTCTGTAAGCCACTCTTGTTAGTTCCTATTCTTCTTTTGGATCTTAGCTTACATGTCACTTCCTAGTAAATAGGTTACTTCCCAAATTAGGTCAGGATCCGTATTACAACTCTCATACCCCCCTGTACTTTTTAAACTGTGGTATTCCAGATTGTAGTTCTGTGTTTGTGCTATTATTTGATCAAGACTTTCCACTTCTTTCAAACTGCGCAACTTCATGAGCATAGGAACTCTGTCTGCTAGGAACTGGAATCAAACACAAATCAAACACAGAGTAGATGCTCAATATACATTGGATGGATGAATTGATGCATTAAGCTGAATGACTGGGTTCATTCTCTTCTGTCACTGCCTCCTTTCCCACACTGGCTCCTTCCTGCCAGCCAGAGATCCTGACCTTAGCTTGGTGACATAAGAAGATGAGACGCAGGAGCAACACCTAGAATCTCACTCTTCCCCTCAGCAGCAGCCACAGTCAACTCTTCAAATCCATCAACAAGTGGCCTTCTCTCCTCCACTGTGCCTGTCAAGGTTGGGATGAAGGTCTCTCAGGACCCAGCTTTGAAACTGACTTCGTCTTTCCTTAAGCAAAGTCTCTGAGCTTAAAATCCCTCCTCTGGGCCAGGTGTGGTGGCTTACGCTTGTAATCCCAGCACTTTGGGAGGCTGAGGCGGGTGGATCACTTGAGGTCAGGAGTTCGAGACCAGCCTGGCCAACATGGTGAAACCCTGTCTCTACTAAAAATACAAAAATTAGCCAGGCATGGTGGCATAATCCCAGATACTTGGGAGGGAGGCTGAGGCAGGAGAATTGCTTGAACCTGGGAGGTAGAGGTTGCAGTGAGCTGAGATTGTGCCACTGCACTCCAGCCTGGGTGACAGTGAGACCCCCCTCTCAAAAAAAAAAAAGGAAAAAATTCCGCCGCTGTAAAATGGTGATAGCATCTTCTTCTTCTCATGAGATAGTGACAGGGAGTAGATGAGAAGGGTGACTATAGTGACTCTATGTTGTATACCTTATAAAATGCTGTTCCCTGGAAAGGAGTCCTTTAGCAGAGATCTGTGTTAAGAGGGAAGCAAAACCAGAAACTCTGGTCCAGAGAAAGAAATACTTCATCTTTGCTCTGTTCATCCTGGTGACCATTTGAAGGCATCTCCTCCTCTTCTCCTTCTGTTCTATCCTACCTGCTATCAGGGGTCAGCTGGATGGCTCCCTCCTCCTGGAAGCCTTCTGACTCCTGCCTTAGCTCACAGAGATTGTTCCCTCCACCCCACCCCCACCCCCCAGCTTGGTGGTAAGGCTACTAAAGATTGATTAGGAGCCACTTTAAATGTGGCTCCTAATCAATCTTTAGTAGCCTTACCACCAAGTCTTTTCTCCCTAGCTTCAGCAAAAGCAGCTTTCTGGTTCAATGGCTGCCCTGGACTTCTCTTCCTAGAGGCCAGATACCTCAACTCCACCTCCTTGGCTATTTTACCGATGGCTTCTAAGTGACTGGATGTCAGTCTATAACCCCAGGCCCAAGGTCTGCATTTTTGCTCCTGCATTCCAGAGTCGCTTTGACTGAGTCCTCCATTCTAGAAGTTGGACGTCCCCCCAGGGAATTGACATTTAGGTTTGGGCTTTGGTTCCCGTGAGTTGATAGCAGCATAGCCCTGAAGTTAAGAGCAGGAACTTAAGACTCAAACTTGTTCTAGGTTCAAATTCCACTTCCCACTTATTATTTTGTGGCCTCAGGAAACTACTTGATCCTCAGTTTCAGGTTTCTCATGTGGAGATAATAAAGGTGTTTAAATACTTTTATGATGTAATTTAAATGTATGATATAATAAAAATGGAGACAAAGTATACAACAGCATTTTTTCTGCAGAAGGAATAGTCCATTTCAAACTTTTAGCCCTTAATAAATGATCATCCTCACCTTATCAGGGATACAGCTTTTGTGTTTCTGCTGTTTTTTTTTTTTTTTTTTTTTTTTTTTTTTTTTTTTTTGTGGAGATGGGGACTCTTTCTGCCCTAAGTGAAAAGTGCTCAATGCCCTCCCAACCCCATCTGGTCTCCTTGGCTGGACTAGCTTTAGTCTGAGAGGTAGGCAGTTACAGGATCACGCAGTGTGGCGTCTTGTCACTGGCTTACCCAGGAGGGCCTTCCGGGGTCCTCTTCCTCACCTGACAGAGGCCAGGTTTGCCCCACAGCTGTGCATGTCTGTGAATGGTCCATTCAGGCATGCAAAAGGCTGGTGGTCCTTGAGGTGATCTACCCCTTATGCCAAGCCAGTGGAAAAGCCTTCCCAGCAAGCTCGACTTTGTCTTTCAGAGCAGTGCACACCAACCATCACCTTAATTAGACGCCTTATTGTCTCCTATTCTGAGGATGGAGAAAAGCCTTAGGTGTCGCCAGGTGAGCTCCACCAGGAACAGAGGCATGAATCCCTAGACAAAGCAGAGAAACCCAGTCAGCCTGTTGAGGAGAAACAGAGACAGGGAGATAGGGACTGCCTCTGAGGTCGTAAGCCTGGCAAATGACTCTCAGGAAACTCATGATTTCATTTAGAAAGTATGCTAAGTGTTCCTAAGACAGAAAAATCTGTTAGATTTATTTCCTCTGCAATGAAGGCAAGCTTATCCCAGCTCCCCCTCCTGCTACTCACCCCCATGTTTGTTGCTGCCAAAGTACTTGGAAAAGCAGAAAAGTGAGTTCTGCAGGTTGCAGCTCTGCTACAGGGGACTGTGAAGACAGGAGGCTCAGTGGGCTAGCAGTCACCCAGCTGGGCAGAGGGGACAGCCTTCTGCAGAATGGCTCCAGAGGGTCCTGCCTGCTCAGTCACTGCCCCTCCCAGCAGCCCTGGCAGTGAGACAGACAGAGGCAGTTTCCTTAGTCTCATTTTGCAGATGACTTTTTATTCCTTACCTTTTGTTCTTACTGGATTATTTTAAAGAAAATTCTGGATATTGTGTTGTATCACTCACAAATAATTTAATTTGTATCTCTAGCAAAGATTTAACAAATATAACTCCCATGCCATTATTAGGAATTGCTTCATATCATCTGTCTATGTTCATATCCCTGATTTATTAAAGAGTTTTTTTTTGGTTGATACTGTAAGAAAATATAAAACTGACAAAAAGTTGCAAGAATCTCTCATATATACCTTGCCTAAATTCACCAAATGCTTACGTTTTGCTGTATTTGATTTATTATTTATAAAAATATTTTTCCTGAGTGACAAGAAGTACATTGGAGATATCATATCCCATTCCTTGTAAACATTTCAGTGTATATTTCCTGAAGGTAAAGACATTCTCTTGTATAACACAGTATAATTATCAAGAACAAGAAACTCTGCACTCCTACTATTTATCCTCGTCCACATTCAAAATTTGGCAGTTTCCCCAAAAATTCTTTTTAGAGTTACGTATTTTCCCTAGTCCAGATGCAGTGCAGGATCATACTTTTGGATGTCATGTCTCTTCAGTCTTTTTTGTAGGGAACATCTCCTTTGCCTTTGTATTTCTTGACCTTTTCATTTTTTCAAAGGTACAGGCCAGCCGTTGTGTAGAATGTTTCATGATTTGAGTTTGTCTGAAGTTTCCTTAAGGTTAGATTTCAGTTATGTCTTTTTGACAGAAGCACCAAAGACATGATACTGTGTTGTTCTCCATGCATGCTATTGGAAGGCGATATTGGTCATGTTGACTTTGATCATTTGGCTATGGTTGTGTCTCCGGGTTTCTTCATTGTATAGTTAATTATAAGTAATTAGTGGGGAGCTTGGGAGACTATGTAAATATCCTACTTGTCATCAAACTTTTACTGACAAGTTTTAAGCATCCGTTGTGATTTTCTAAGTTTATTGTCTAATTTATTATTTGGCATTCTATACACATGGGTCTTCCGCCATTTATTTAGTCATTGATTTATTTATATCAGTATGGACTTGCAGATTATTATTTTACTTAATGTATGATAATCAATTATTTATTTTTGATGCTTAAATTTTCCCAAATTTGGCCAGTGGGAATCCTGTCCAGCCAGCTCCTGTGTCCTTTTCCTATGTCCCGGTTGTTCTTTAAGCACTTCCTTAATTTCCGGATCAACAAGGTGCTCCAGGGTCTCCTAGGTTTTCATTGTTCCAGCTCTGGAATTAGCGTTTTCAGAGTTCTTATTCTTTTCAGAGAATAATAGTACTTAGAATCCAAAATCTGGGTGCCAGTGTGTTCATTGCTATTGTTATATCATGGCTTCTAGGCTGTCTCAGTGGACAGAGCTAGAAAATACATGTGCACATGCATTTACTTTTATAAAACTATAAATTATTAAAAGCTATAAATTAATTAAAACTATACATTAATACTGATGCCTCCCATCCTAATCCAATGCATTCTAGTTGCTCCCTTTCCACGTTTGATATCTCCATACTATAATACTGAGAAACCTGGCCCCTGTGATCCTCAATGTATTTACTTATTTGCTCAAGCCTAGAAAACACAGAAAGTGGTTTTAGAGTTGTTAATCCATATCACTGTGAAAAGAAAATGTATTGACTAGAGTTTAGTATTTGTTTATGTTCTTTTTTTTAAGGTAAAATTGATCGAGAGTGACATGTACAAATCCTGAGTACCTTTCAATGAGTTTTGACAAATACATGCACTCTTGTAATTCACGTCCTTCTCAAGATAAAAGAACATTTCCCTCACCTTAGAAAATCCTCTTATACGCTTTCCCAGTTTTAACTACCCTTCTAGAGCTAATCACTTATTTTTTTCCCCATAGATTACTTTTACTTATTCTAGAACTTCATGTAAATGGAATCATACAATATTCTTTTGTGTTTGGATTCTTTTAGTTATGATATCTGTTAGTCCATCCATGTTGTGTATCTAGTAACTCATTCCTTTTTATTAAGAACGAGTATTCCATTGTATGAATATACTACAATTTGTTTATCCATTCTCCTGTTGATGGACATTAATCCTACCCCTCCAGCCCCCTGTTTTTGGCTGTTACGAATAAAAATACTATAAACTTTCTTGTACATGTCTTTTTGTGGACATACTTTTATTTCTCTTGAATACAAACTAGTGGGTAAAATTTCTATGTCATAGGGTAGGTGAATATTTAGATTTTACTTTGTCAGCTAAGAGACTGATAAACTTAGGCTTTCTTTTCCCAGATGGTTTTGCAGCTGTATAGGATCTAAACAAGGTCTACATATTACATTTGGTTTTTATGTGTTGATAAGTTTCCTTCCCCATTCTAAACCTTTATCTATTTTTATTTATGTTATTTTAAATTGACAAATCATACTTACATGACATTTATGGAATGCTATGTGATATTTTGATATATGTATACAATGTGGAGTGATTAAATCAAGCTAATTAACATATTCATCACCTCACTTACTTGACATTTGTTGTGGTGATAGATTTGAAATTTACCCTTTTAGTTACTTTTAAATATACATTAGTATTGACTATAATGACCTTGCTGTGCACTAGATCTCAAAACTTATTTTTCCCATCTAGCTGAAACTTTGTACCCTTTGGTGAATATTTCCTCATTCCCTCACTTTCCCTACCCCAAGCCTCTGACAACCATCATTCTACACTGTACTTCTATGAATTCAACTTTTTAAAGATTCTGCATATAATTGAGATCATGTGACATTTGTTTTTCTGTGCCTGGCTTATTTCACTTAGCACAAGGTCCTCTAGATTCATCCACATTCTCCCAAGTGACAGGATTTTACTCCTTTGCAAAGCTGGATAGTATTCCATTGTGTATTCACACCACATTGCAGGTTGTTGAAAAAATGCTCAGCATCACTAATCATTGGAGAAATGCAAATTAAAACCTCCTGTGAGAATGACTTTTATAAAAAAGTTGAGCTATAACAAGTGTTGGCAAGGATATGGATAAAGGGAACCCTTGGACATTGTTGGCAGGAATGTAAATTAGTACAGCCACTGTGGAAAATGGTCTGAAAATAACTAAAAAAACTAAACATGCGACTACTATATGATTCCCTTCTCATGCCATTTTATTTGTTGAAGTACTAGAACATTTAGCTTGTAGAACATTCTAGATGTGATTGATCACTGTTTCATTGTGCCATTTAGCTTCTTATTCTATTCCTTGTATTTCATGTTATCTTACAGCTATACCTAGAGACTGAGAAGATTCTGGTTCAATTTTTTTTTTTGAACAGGAACACTTCAGAGGTTCATAGTGGAGTTATGTGTTTGGTATTGTAATACATTGTGAGGTATATAACGTGTGGTTCTTCCACTTTTAGTGTTGTAAAGATGGAGTTGAGTGTTTAAGTGGTGCTAGCTTGCTCTCTCCATTATAATGTTCCAATTTCATTAGTGGTTTTTAGCATTCATTCATTGTTATTGCCTAAATCTATTATTTTATTTGTGTTACCAAAAGGTGATATTCTAATTCCATCACTCCTCCTGCCTTTATTACCTAGGATTTTTCTGTAAAGAAGAACTTGTTCTCAACATTTTCATTACTCTGAATAAAATCTATACAGGAAAGTCAGAATAAATGTTTGATTTTTGCACATTATCAAATTTTGGGGTAATAAGTTGGTGCCTTAGCAACCTCCAGTGGTGATGAATGAGATTAGTTTTTCGTATCATGATTAACTCATAAATTTTATATATTTGATATATTTCAATCCATTGCAGTCATCATTTTTTCTCACATTATGTCATCTTAGGGCATTATGCACCTTTGGCTTGGCTCCTGAGTGTTTTTAACATGGCCCTGTTTGCCTCTGATGACTTCCTTGCTCTCTTGGCACACTACCAGAGCTCAGGCTCATGTTGTATATTTCCAGCTGCAGACTTGGACTCAGTCATTTCTACAAGAAATCCCAGTGTCTTTTTGTGGACAGTGGTATTTACAGAGCGCAGACTGGGCATTTGGGTTGCTCATTGCTACTGGGTTGTCATTGTTACTAGGCCTCTTCAGTGATCTGAACTGGAAAATACATATTTTTAGAAACAGAAAAAATATGAGTAGATACTGATGTTTTCCATTCAAATGTACCTTTGCAGGGTCTTTCTTTAATTTGTCTGATTTATGCTCTTTTAAACTCAACATTTGGGTTCCTAGTGGCATCATTGTAATCATTTGCTATAAAACATATGTAATAATTTAGCTGGGCACAGTGGCTCACGTCTGTAATCCCAGCACTTTGGGAGGCTGAGGTGGGCGGATCACGAGGTCAAGAGATCAAGACCATCCTGGCCAACAGGGTGAAACTCCCATGTCTACTAAAAATACAAAAATTAGTCAGGCATGGTGGCACTCGCCTATAGTCCCAGCTACTGGGGAGGCTGAGGCAGGAGAATAGCTTGAACCTGGGAGGCAGAGGTTGCAGTGAGCTGAGATCGTGCCACTGCCCTCCAGCCTGGTGACAGAGCGAGACTCCATCTCAAAAACAAACAAACCAAACCAAACATACACACACAAAAAAACCATACATGTTATAATTTAAAAATAACTGTAGCCATATTACTACTTATGCAATTCCTCTGCTCCATGTTGTGTCAGTAATATTCATGTTGTGGTCAGGGTTGGCTCAAGACAGCTCATTCACATGCTGATGCCTTGACAAGGATGGCTGGATATTTGGGCTCAGCTGGGATCTCCTCATTCTCCAACTAGCCTCAGGGCCTTTCTAGGTGGTTGCCTCTTTAGTGGGGTAGAAGGACTGCTTAAGTGGTGGTTCAGGCTTCTAAGAGAGTGAAGTAGAAGCTGCCAGTCCTTTAAAAGCTTAGGCTCTGGCTTTTAGAGCAATTTTAAAATAAGTTATACCCAGGAAAGATTTTCCTCAGTTATTTTTTAAAACTTTAAAATCTCTAATTCACTTGGGATTTATTCTAATGTATGTATTCCAATGTACGTTTATTCTAATGTACGGATTTTTTTTCCATGTAGTCGTCTAATAGTCACGTCATCAATTATTAAACTCTGCCTTTTCTCATTTATTTGAGATACTTACTGCCTTCATCATACATTAAATTGCCCTGTCTGCTTAGGTCTATTTTTGGGTTTTCTCTTCTGGACCACTGGTCTGCCTGCCTATTAATGATATAACAGTTCACTGTTTTATTCATAGAGACATTTCATATTTTAATATCCAGTAGGACTAGCTCCCACCTCCCCAGAATTGCCTTAGCTTTTCAGGGTTTTCTTGGTTATTTTTCCCTTTTGCTTTTTCCATATGAACTTTGTTATCAACTTGTTTAGCTCCAGAAAGAAAGAAAACCTGATCATTATTGAGATCTCAATAATCATAAGTTAACATAGAGAAAACAAACATCCTTCTGATGTTATGATGTTGAGTTTTTCTAATAGCCTGTATCTTCCTATGGTTCAAACTATTTTTGTGTTTTCAGGAGTATTTTACAGTTTTTCTCATATAGATTATGCACATTTTGTGTTAGTTTAATGCTTAGGTATTTTGTTTTACTTTTTTTTTAATTTTGCTTTTGTGAATGGGGTTTTCTCTTCCCTTCCCTTGTATCTTCTAATTGGTTATCATGTATATGTGAAGTCTATTGCTTTCTGCATAGGTGTTAATCAGAGTCCAGTCAAGAGACAGGCATAGCACCAATTATTTTAACAGAGACTATTTAAGACAAAGAATTGTTAACTGGTATAAAGGCATAAAGTGGATAACTGAAAAGGTAAAATGACAATACTAACTAAGTAATCACAGAAGAAAAAATCTTCAGGAAGCAGCTACCATCCTTAGGGCTGGGTAACAAAGGCACAGAGAGAGAGGTATTAAATCTAGAAGTTTGGGTTGGGGGAGCCCATGGAGTTGAATCTCTGACTGAGGTGGAAGCTGCTCAGTTGCTGCTGGAATCTCCAAGCTCAGAGGAAGGGCCATGGGACCCGGACATTGGCCAGCAGTTGCTGGTGTCTCTGAGGGGTACACGACATAGCTGGTTCTGTAATTTTTGGAGAAACTGAAAACTGGATTCCACTGTTGCTACTGGAATGAGGAATTATTGCTTGGGGACATTCACAGGAATAGGAAGCTGGCAGGAAGGCAAGAGGAAGAAGCAGTTTCCTCCTTCCCCTGCAACCTGCAGTCTCCCTCCGGGGCCCCTTCTGTTGAAGCCATAGAGGGAGCCGCTGGCAAAGCTGAAACTGGATTTGTGGAGTCCCAGCTCCTGCATCACAAAAGTGAGTATAGAAGGGTGGGTTTGGAGCTGAGCGACAAGAGCTTAATAGCTGGCGTAACATGATAATTGTATATTCCTCAATTTTACTAAGAGTTGCTTGTGGTAATTTTGTCCACGATTCTTTGCGGTTTTAGGATTATATCATCTGCAAATAGATATTTTTTTAAAACCTCTTCCTGTATAATTTTCACTGTTAATCTTTTGATCTTGGTTCCTAAAATATCTCAAACACAATGACTACTGCTCTTGGAAAAAATTATTGTCCATCATTGGAGATACTTTGTGAAGAGGGGAGGTGCTGGATAGAAGAAAGCTTTTCTTTATGGTCTTCCTTGATGAGTGTTTAGAAAAAGCTAATACAGCACTGAATGCTATTTCTTGACTATACCTAGGACACTGGGGGCACCTAATAATTGCTAAATACTGGTGAGACAGATGTGTAGGTCTGCCCGTCCATCCACTTTTCCTTGTTTTGACCTGATTACATCCATTCTTTCTTTTTCTGATATATGATGGAGATGTCCAGTGGGGACATTCCACATCATTATAGTGATTGTTTCAGACAATGTTATGTGTTCTAAGCCAGGCCAGTATTTCTCAGTCTCAGAAGTTTTGCTGACGTTGATGGAAAGAAGTTGTCTGTTTTTTCCTTGAGTCTCTTCAGTTATTTGCTTCTAAGCCTAGTGCTTTCAGTGGCTACCCTTGCTTCCACTCAGAGAGAACTTATTAGTAACTGGAGAAAGATTTCTGATGGTTTCATTTGAACACCTGGTTCCAAGCCATGCCTGAAATTTTAGGTCTAAGGCCCTTTAAATTAGCAATAGTCTCCTTTGCAATTTAAAGCAGGTTGAGTTGAATTTCCCAATTCTTATGATTAAATGAGTCCTATTTGAGCAAGTATTAATTGTATTCATTGTTACTAGAACTTACAGGCCATTTAAATCTGTGAGAACACTTTCGGTGTCCAATACTACAGAACCGGACAAGTTTACTAGAGATGCTTTCTCTATGATGTTTACAGATCTTTCTCTGCTTTGAGCTATTTTCTTGATCCTAATGACCCTATGTCTGCTCTGGTTTTCTTTCCTTCATCATCTCACTGTGATTATCTTTCCATTCTCTCTCAAGGACAATCATGGACCATTGCCATGGTCGTCTTGAGGATGATCATAGACAAATCATGGACAGCCTCTAAGTCTACCATTGCCTGTAAGCTCTAGACACAAGTGCATTTTTGTTTTAAGAACCAGAGAATCAGGGAAACCACAGTACCTACCCATCTTCTTCTGTCTTCTGGTTCTGGCTGGTCCTACATTGTGACTTCTGGTTTCCGTTCCACAGTTTAACTGAGGTGGATCCTTTGAATGGTATCACCTTATGACTGAATTGGGCATTCCATGTGCATCATATTTTTGGCTTTTATACTTGATCTCTGTTTGTACCATTGCAATCAATCTCCTTGAGGGCTGCTCTGGGTCCCCACTGGGTGACTGTTGACTAAGCCCGTAGAAGTGAGTAATAGATTATCTACCAGTGATTGATTCCATTTGGTTCAGTCATTCAGTCAGCAAACATAACCCACATCTTATTCATCTTATTTTGTTTTCCACAAGAGAGAAGACTAATACAAGAAACTCTTAGGAAGATGTGAAGGGAAGCATTATTTCGTTGACCAGTGCAATTGGTACCAAGGCAGTACTATCTGATATGGCAGACAAGCAGGGGTGGGGCCCTGACTTTTGCAGGCAAGGAGGTGGAGCCATCCTGGGAATGGAAGGTGACTTCCTCTAGGACATGCAGCAACATTAGCAGTGTTTCTGAATAAAGCTTCAGGGCAGCCATGCTTTCTGCCTGGAACCTTGCATTCCTGGGAGATTCATCTGGCATATAAAGAAAGTGGGATGGTTGAAACACAGAGCATAGGTATGTGCAAATTAAGTCCTTTTCTTTTTAGTAACTGCAGGGAAGGTGCAAAGAAGCTGGTAAATAAGGCTATGGGAAATTGATAGAAACTTTCTCACCCTGCATGATTATTATCACCATTAATCACGTTCAGAATTTATTGCATGCTGGCAGTGTAGCTAGCACAGTGCCAAACAGAGGTACGGATGCAGTCTTCATCAAAAAAGACAGTAATCTGTAAAGCAGCAGGAGAAGAGCGATCACCTAGAAGAGGAAGGGCAAGTTGCCACCTGGTTTCATTTTATTTCTGTTTAGGACCTTCTCACCATTGAAAGAGTCCTTTGCTGTAATTGTGAAGACCCCCCTCCCTGCCACCGCCTGCTTCTAGATTTTGCAGGATGTTCATCCTTTAAGAGCACAACGTTTTGCTAAATATTTCTTCCAGCTATACTCATATTCTTTCTATTTTGTATGGTCTCCCGTTTTGATCAGGAATAAAAACAGTAGTCATGCTTTGCAAAACTTTCATTATAAGAACTGAGATGAAAAGTAATAAAAGAGGCATGCTCTCAGGAGAAAAACTTAGAAGAGAGCATAATATATCAGCCAAATAGAGGAATTGAACAAAACTGCTTTCTAGCTTAAGACTATATCAGACATAGGGGAAAAAAATAATAAGCCAGGTTGATTAAAACAACTTATCACCTTAAAAAAATTCAGGATGATGAAGTCTGAGCATATAAATTACATCTTTGCCCATTCAGCTAGGAGAGCAGAGTGATGAGGTTGCTTAGAGAGAATGCTCTAGGATATCACCGTAATCTTTATATCCCTTTCTTATCCTTATCCTTTTTTTTTTGTTTTTTTGCAGTAGATGTTTGTTTGCTTCAGTAAGTGAGAGCTTTTTCCCTTCCTTTTTCTCCTCCTCTTCCTCCTCCTCCTCTGCCTTTCCTTATTTCCAGATCTGAAAACTGACTTTAAAAGTAGCCCTCCTGGGCTCAGTTTAATAATGAAGCTATAGGAAACTTTCTATTGCTGGTCTTACTACATGGAATCTTAACTGCTTGAAATTTTTATGGTAGTTATTGGTCATTCAATTGTCAGCTGTTTGTGAGTTGAATTTAAATTTATGAACAATCCTTTAGCACTTACAAAGTGCTAGGCACCAGGGATGCTGGAGTGAAAAAGTAAGTATTGCTGCCTTCGATTTTCTTATAATCTATCAGAATAGCAGTATGCAAACCACAGGGCGAGTTTCTGCAACATGTCTAATGCTGTGTTAGGTACATGGTAGGCATCCGATGTATTTTGGGACATCCATCACACATAAATATCCTATAGGGTAGTAGGAGCCACTGTAGAGGGATGGAACAAGGACCATGGGGGACAAGGAAGGGAGTGGTCAGCTTTTCCTAGGGAAATGTGGGAGGGCTTCATTTGTGAGGTTAGCTTGAACTGAGCAGTAATTTACCAGGTAGGCAAGATGAAGAGGAAGAGAAAGGAGAATGATGAAAGCACATGGGGGATAAACAGTAGGGTGGATTAGGAAAGCAGCGAGAGGTTTGGGATGAATGGAGTATGGCCTGTGAGAAGATAGGAGCTGGCAAGAAATGCTCCTCGGAAAGAAGGTGGGGGCCAGCAGAGGAAAGGCAGTGCCTGTGTGCACAGGAACTGAAATCTTCTCCTCCAGATAGCGGGGAGCTTCTGAAAAAGTGAGTCACTGGATCAATTCTGCATCCATGTTTAATTTTCTTCATTTTTCTTCATTACGACTTTGCAAATGAAGACAAGTTACTACCAGTAGAGCATGCTGGCTGGCAGTGGGAATGAGTTTGAAATGAATCCCTTCTCCTCGCCTCTCTATGGGCCAGTCATACTGCTGTGAGTTAACGAGCCCTCAAGGCTGGTTGAGTGAAGGGAGCATTGTTAACCTGGAGTCTGAGCCAGGGTCCTGGGCAGCTACACTCATACCTTGAGCCATTGAGCTCCTTTGTGGCTCAAAGGAACTTCTGTATCATGAAAGGATGACTGCAAGGGGGCCTGGAGTTTATGATGCATTAGAATTGGTTACTATCTGAGGCCTTGAGAGCCATCTCCTTTTAAAGTAGATATGTTGAACAACACCAACCAAGAAATGGCTTGGGGAGTTTTTAGAGCTCAACAGAAGTTAATAGAAAATACCAGGGGGGCTGGACCAGCCCCAAGACTTTGGGTTCTTGGCCATACTTGCCTATAAAAGGTAGCTGCTCCAGTATGGCTGCAAGAACACCTGATGGACTACACTCAGTTTTGATTAGTGGAAGCCATAGAAGCCCCACCACTGTGACTGCCTCTGTAAGTTTCTCTTTCTACTCACAAGGTCCTGATTCTGGAGATGAGAGAGGGAAAGGCTGGATGAGAGGAAGAGGGGAGGAGGGGGAAAGGGGGAGAAGGAAGAAAGAGGGAAGGGGGGGAGAGAGGGAGAGGAGGAGGGAAAGGGACAGAGGAGGAAGAGGAAGAGGGAAAGGGGAGGACGAGTTGGAGGGGAGAGGAAAAGAGGAGAGTGGGAGGGGTGGAAGCGGGAAGGAAGGGAGGGAGGGGAGAAGAGGAAGGGAAGGAAAGAGAAGGGAAAGGAAAGAAAGAAAAAAAGACAGAACTGACTCATCTGCTCAAGCCATGCAGCAAGTTCCTGGTGAAGCCTTGACTCCAAAGGTTGGTCAATGCTTTCTCTGGTGACCCATGTGCATGGCTTGATTCTAGGTGCTGTGAGTTGTGATTCACTACTATAAATATAAATAAAATATAAATAATAGGGATATTTATAACCTAGTTAGGGAAATAAGACTGAAGCTAAGACAACTATAACTTAATAGTTATAATAGTAATTATCATGATAGTCCTATTTCTTGAGTGTCTGTTATGTGCTGGGCATTTTACAGGGTGCTTTTACACTTTTTGGCTATTAAGAGCTGAGTACATGAGACTGCTAATATTATTCCCATTTTGCAGATGAGGAAACTGAAGCTCAAAGAGATGAGGTCACTTGCTCAAGATCCATGTAAGTTCTAAGGGGGCAAGGAGTTGATCTAGGATGAACTTAGCATTGAGACCCTGGAGTCTATCGCATGTTAATTAGGTGCTTAAAGAACATTTGAGGGGTGAGTGAATGGACAGTCACATAGTTAGAAAGTGCCCAAGGTGGGCTTGGAATCCAAGTCTTATGATTTGAAACCAATTCTATCCACTGAACTCTACTGTCACATAACAGTGGGCAGCAGAAGACAATTGCCGGACTCAATGTGGAGACAGCAAGATACTGGGGAGACCCAAAGAGAGAGAATAGATATAGCACAGGCTGTGTGTGGTCAGAGAAGGTGTTATAAGACAGTGGGGATTGAAATGGGCCTTGAAGGTCAAGCAATATTTGGGTGACTGGAGGGGAAAGTTCAGCGTGTCTTGGGTGCTTGAAAGGCAGAGGAATCTCCTTGTAAAGAGCTTAGCCTGCTGGTGCGGACTTTTCTGGGTTTAAAAACTGGGGTCTACCACTAGGAAGTTGTGTGATGCTGGGCAATCCCCTTCATGCCTTAGTTATCTCATTGACGACTGGGCATAATTCAGAATAATTCATGTAAAAGAGTTTGCGGACAGTGTCTGGGATGCAGCGTTGGCTCAATAAATATGAGTTGTCATTATGTCAAAGCTTCCTTCCTCTGGGGCAGAGAGCAGAGTTGGGAAGATAGGATGGGATCAGGATGCTCTGAGCCTTGAACACAGAGTAAGGATTCTGAATTTGACTTTCTGCTTACAAAGTTTGTCTCTGACAAGACAATAATGGTTCTAAAGAGTACGTTGTTGCTGAGTTAGTGTCATTTTCTGCTCATTGTGCATTGACAAGTTGGGCCCTTGTGGAAAGCACTTGACTGTCCCAAGCCAGATGATGGTTTCTATGTTCCTGCTTTTGTGTCTAGTATGTTGTTTCACTGGGGGGCTTGGATCACAGCCTAAATCTAGAAGGAACTTTACTGAGACTTAGTAAATGGAAGGCAGTCTGTAGACAAAACAAAAGCCTAAACTCCCAATAAAAAGAGGATAGACCAATAAACAAACCCACAGCCTAGAGAAAGATAAGCTTTATAATAGCACTTGAAGATTGAGTAAACCTTGAAACTAGCTCGAGCATTGTCACCCTAACCTGTGTACTGAGAGATGGCTGCAATTTCTCTCAGCCTTTCTGCACATTAATGATTGAAAAATGCAATAATCAAGTTCACAGATGTGAAATTTACTTAGGAGGAAGCCTATTTGCCACTGGCTTGAGTGCTGGTACTTGGGAAATTTTTGCAAGTGGATAATAACACCAGCCTTCACCCTACATGATAGATTGACATTGAATCACAATATTCAGTGAGCATTCTTCATCTATTGCTTTGGAGTATTTTATAAGATGGAATCCTATTATTTTCACTTCTTCTTGACACATCATATTGCTTAATTATTCCAGACAATTTATCTCTGTTCTTTTGCCCATCTTTTCTCAATCCTTTCCCACTATTGCTTCTGTCAGAAGATTGAAACCCTGAAGATAATTGTCAGAGTAAAGGCACCCCAAAGAAGTCTGCAGGAGGCAGCCCAAAGACCAAGATCTTGGACTGTCGAGGCTTTGAAAAATATAAACTCAAAAACTGCCATTGCTCTTATTAAGACAATATTTCCCACTTAGGGCTCTACTGAGAAAGCTGGAAAAGTTAAGATGAATCAGAAAGGGGTGGCAGACAAAGAACTAAAACATAGAATTCAGCAGAAATGTTTAAAGGAGATGTTATAGTTGATAGCACTATATGGAAGGTTTGAAACAACGCTTTAAAAAAGTTATGAAGTATTCTAAGAAGAAAGATAAAGGTACCCTGTTGTCTAAGGGGGAGCAGCAGGGTATGATGGCAAGATAGAGTGGCCTTGGTGAAATCAGGAAGAACTGGGCTCCAACCTTAGATCCACTACATGCCATGGTGAAACACTGGGTATGCTACTTAGCTTCTTTGACCCTCAGTTCCATCATTTATAAAAAGAGAATTATAACACTGATTTCATGGGACTATTTTGAAGAACTAAATTTTGTATGTTGAATGCCTATTGCGGTGCTTGGCATATCGTAGGTATTTACTAAATGGTAGTTAATGACAATAACAGGGGAAATGACCTTTTATTGCAAGAAAGCCATGAGTTAGATAAAGCATGCTGCCTTTGCAACCTGCTATGTTGTGATGTAGTATTGTTTGGAAGCAGGAAAACAGCTTGATAGAAACTGGAATTCATGGGGAATATTTGGGGAGTAGAAACATGTTATGGAAAGTTGTCATTGACTAGCAGGGGCCATGCCAGGGTAGGAGAAAAAAAAAACAATTCTTGGGAATTACCAGACAGGGAATGTCTTTGGATCCTGTGGGGACTCACTATGTCTGATGACCTTGGCCCAAGCCTTGATGACCATTGCCATAGAAACCAGCATGAGTGTGCAGTGTGAGCTCATTTCTCAAAGTTTGCAGGCTGTGCCAACACAGCAGGGCTCCAGGGCTGAGAGGGCTGATCTTTCTTCCTGGGTGGAGGTCCTGTCACCTGGCAAAGAGTTGAATCAGTTCAACTGGTGAGGCTACAGGAGTCCTGTTCCATCTGGGATGGGGCACAGAAATCCTGCCATGGTTGCATTCACATACCTAAATGATCAACATGCAACTAAAAAAAAAATATTCAGACATCGCCATCACAGATCTATTGACAAACCTGGAAGACATGATTTCAAAAAGAAAGCAAAGGGCTTGCATTCTTTCATATCATATGGTGGCCTGCTCTGGGGGTGGGGAGACAATATTTTTTTCACGGTAGCCCTTTTCCAAAAAATGGCAAACCATCTCAGGGACCAGGAACATCCAGCTCTGTTTTAGGCTTTTTGGCTTCTGCCTTTGTCCAGGGGACCGAGAAGCTGCTAGAGTTCTTATAAGTGGAAAGTGACTTTTCACTTTGTGACATGATAAAAAATGAATGAAATTCAATATGTTTTTTTCACCCTTTCCACAAATTATAAAAAATGGCTAAATCTACACTCAGGCAAATTTCATTTCCCTGGGTACTGAGTTTATAGATCACATTTTTCAACTTGGGGAACATTTTACAAGCTGAACCTTTACATCCCTTTGACAAAAGAAGAAAAGAGAGGACCACTTTTGGCCAATGTGCTTTGCTATCAGGTGGGTGCTGGCCGACTGGGATGGCAGGGATTGGAATAATTTAAATAAGCACCTTAGGTGGGTAAGTAGAGACCTGAAGTTCTGAGTTGAAAAATGACTTTTTTGTTGTTGTTCCATGGTTTTCCAGAATCTCAGCTGTGCCCCCACAGTAGATCTTGGGAAAGTTTACTCTCTGTGCTGCTCTGTGCTAATGCACAAATATCAAGACTTGTCGAGAAATTTCTCTCATGGAGAGAACAAGACTGTGGATGCCTGAAGCTTGAAATAATAGTTCATTTATGTATGTTTTTCCTTTTCCCAATTAGCCCCCTGCGTACCAAGTAGAAAAGGTAGAGAGGAGTTAGCTCTAAAATTCTGTTTATAAGATCCTTCCAATTTAAGACAAAATAAATTAATTTTCTAGAGATCCTGACCTTAAGCTTCCCGTGCCTGAAAGTGGTACGTGATCATTTGATGGTTTTGGCACTGAGAAAGGATCACGTCCATATTGCCCTGCAATGGGACACCAGGTATGTTGCGAGAAAAGCTCCCTGTGTCTGTCTGCTAGGACCTCCCATGGCACTTGGAGGAGCATAACATCCACGGAGACAGGTGTGTGGTGGCCCCTCCTCCCATCCCACTCCCAGGGCCTGTTGTCTTTCCAGGGCAGTGAACCTCATCTTCTGCCTCTAGGCCAGAGGTTCTCAAACTTGAGAAACTTGAGAGTACCTCAAAACTTGAGAGGTTCTCAAACTTGAGGGTACATCAAAATCCTAAGGGGTGGGAAAAACTTGTTAACCATGCAGACTTCCAGGCCCTTTGTGATTTTGATTCAGTTGATCTGGAGTGGGACCCTGGAATCTGTATTTTATCTAGCTCCCTAGGTGGTTCACGAGTTATACTTTGAGTCTTTCTGGGAGATTTTCCATGTTGAAACAATTCCTTCTTTCTCCATCTGGACCAGTTGTGGCAGAAATAAAATCCATTTCTCAAGGTGACTAACTTGTTTGAATTCTTCATGACTTTGGCCTAGTTCTGTCTTATTTCCACATTCTCAGAAATGACCTCCTTTTAGTCCCACATTCTCCAAGGTGAGGAGTAAAGAGGCTGTGATGTGAGCTAGTTGATTTAAGTTTAAATGCCAGCTTCTTAGGATTTGGGAGCCGCTGGCCTCACCTTTCACACCTGCAAAAAAAAAAAAAAAAAAAAAAAAAAAAAAAAAAGAGTGCTCATAATGGCCTGACCTGTTGCTTAAATGAAATATGTGTGGATGTCTCCAGAGCATGACCTGGCACATGTCAGAACTCACCTGACATGCTCTTTACCCATCTCAGACCCTCTCCTATGGATCCATCCACATGCTGCCATCTTCTAGGCAGATGAGCTTCATTAAGAAAAGGCCCAGGGGCAACTGCCCTGGGGTTCCTCCCAGCCTTGTTTAGGTTGTGCACTTGAACAGGGTAAGGAGGGGGATGAGGCAAGATGAGGAGGCTTTCCTTAGGTGAGGGCTTCCCAGCAGGTATAAATTAAAGCAGTCATCATTTACCCAAGAGTGGCAAGCTGAAGTTACTTGGCACCTGTATACTGTGAAACGAGGGGGAAAGAGAGAGAGAGAGAGAGGAGGGAGAGAGCCTTAAAAACATAAAGGCAGTTTTGAGGAATCTAATCTCTCTTGTATTTCCACTCAACTCAACCCGATTTCTGTGCTGGCCAGGAGTAACAAATTGAATATCTTCCCAAGCTAAAGGGTAATTATGTCCCTGGGCTGGGATTTAAAATGCATTTTCCACCAGAGCAATGAGGCCTGACCGATGAATTGGATGTGCTGTCATCTGGTCATGCCGCTGGATGAATGGTCCCACGTGTCAGGTCACACAGCTCTCGTGCATTCAGTTCACATCATCCACTAGACACCATCTCTGTGCCAGGGTCCAAGCTTCCTGTTGAACACAGAGGTCGGGGATGAGTAGGAACCAGTCCCAGCCCTCAAGGAATTGCTGATCTCATGGGAAAGACAGACAAAGAAATGGGAACAGTGTGGTCGTGACTGTGACAGGACAAGGCAGCCTTCAGGTCGGACTACCTGGGATAAAATCTCAGCTTGGCTAGTTAGAAGCTGTGGGACTTGGGAAAGTGAGCTAATCTCTGTGAGCTTCGGGACCTCATCGGTAAATTTGGGATTATAATTTTGCCTCTTTCATGGACTTATTGGGAGGATTAAAGAAGATAATATTAACTTTTGATACACTGTAAACATAATAATAGTAGTTGCTAAGACTTATGAGTAGAAGTCCTCATAGTGCAGCATTAGACGTAATGATATTAGGCAAGTATTGCCCCACGTTACGGAACATTGCTCAGGCAACTAACAATTCAGTTGAATGTTAGGAGATTTGCTTAGCTGGTGATTCTGTTGATGTTTCTGCTGCTGGAGGAGGCAGCTCAAAGGGAGGGGTGCTCAGCTGGGTGGAAGCAGAACAGATGCTCAGCCTAACTGCAGCCAAAAAGGCCTAGAAAGTCCCCAAGTAGAACTCAGGCTTTTCTGGATGCTGGGCCAGGACTTGCATACTCAAAAATGAAGTATAAGTTAGGGCATATCCTATACCTGCAAGGAAGTAAAAACTGCCCTTCTGTAGTGGAGCTGACAGTGTCTGCCATCTTAGACAAGAAGCAGGAGAGGAGTAGGAAAAATTTCCACCAAATGGTGTTCCCAACACGAAGGGATCGTTAGGGGGTGAGTAGTTCACCAGCGTGGGGTGGGTGTTCATGAGATCATTTTTTATTCATTTATCAATTCATTCATTCAACTGTTTCATGCACCTTTTAGAATTCATGAATTGCCACAATAGCAAAGACTTGGAACCAACCCAAATGTCCAACAATGATAGACTGGATTAAGAAAATGTGGCACATATACACCATGGAATACTATGCAGCCATAAAAAATGATGAGTTCATGTCCTTTGTAGGGACATGGATGAAATTGGAAATCATCATTCTCAGTAAACTATCGCAAGGACAAAAAACCAAACACCGCATGTTCTCACTCATAGGTGGGAATTGAACAATGAGAACACATGGACACAGGAAGGGGAACATCACACTCTGGGGACTGTTGTGGGGTGGGGGGAGGGGGGAGGGATAGCATTAGGACATATACCTAATGCTAAATGACGAGTTAATGGGTGCAGCACACCAGCATGGTACATGTATACATATGTAACTAACCCGCACATTGTGCACATGTACCCTAAAATCTAAAGTATAATAAAATAAAAAAAATTTCACGAATTGCACAAGCATTTGTTGAGCATCTACTATGTACAAGATTCCTTGCTCAAGCCCACCCAGTTGGTAAAGGGACTTCAGGACTCAAAGGTGTTTAGTGTTAGCCTCTAGAGTCCTTGGTATAAATTGTTCTGGGAATAGATTATTAGCCCTGGAGAAGGACCAGTTGTTTCACTCACAAATTTAAGTCCTTTGTTCAATTAAATTAGAATTTATTCGTTTCAGAAATGTTAACTGAGTATCTGCAAATAGCAAGGCATCCACTATGTGCTGACTGCTGGTGTGAGATTTCCCCCTACATGAGAGCAGGAGGACACTGGGGTATTTTAAGTATAAGATGACCTGCTGCTCAATATGACAGGCTGGTAAGCAGTGGTCCAGGGATTTGCACTTTACCTGGCTGTAGCTTTGTGTTTTATGTTTAGCCTGTAGTCACTTGAGGTAGTTCAGGTCAAGAGAATTATGGCTTTTCTGCTCCACCTGGGTGATTAGATTTGAGGTTTTCCTTTTGCAAATGACTGCATAGTGCTCTGGTGTACTGTCTGCAAATGCACTGTCCAACACTTCCAGCCTTCCTTAGATGCATAAGCCACTACTCTTACCAAGGGGTGGAGTCTATTTTCTCGCCCTTTGAACCTGGGTTGCCACTGTGATTTGCTTTGACCAAAAGAATGCAGAGGACTTGATGCTGTGCCTGTTTCCAGTCTAGTCCTTAAGAGACCCTGCAGCTTTTGGGTTTACTTTCTTGGAAGCCATGTAAAGGACTACTCGGGAGGGTGAGAGACTATGAAGAAGGAGAGAAACTCAGCCAGTCAGCCCCAAGCCATTCCAGCCTCTCCCAGCTTATGGGTGAAACCATCTTTGGTTCTCTAGCCCAGTAGAGAACCAAATAGACACCACACAGAGAAAAGACAAACTGCCCATTCTGAGCCCTGCCCAGATTCCAAAATCATGAGGAAGTAAATGACTGGCTTTAAGCCACTGGTTTTTGGGGTAGTTTATTATGCAATGATTGATAACTGAGACAAGCATGGTAAGTATTATTTAATTATCATGACAACCATTGTAGTGCCTAGTCTCACTGACTCTGCAGATAATTTACCCTTCGCTTTGAGTGTGCATGATCTGGACTAACGTTGAGGAAATTGAGGGCTTTGCAGATGAGAAAACTAATACAGGAAGGCTAACTCACTTGCCTAAGGCCATGCATGTAGCAGTGGTGGAGGTGGGTTTCAAACTCAGGCAGTCTGGCTCCTTCATCCATGCTAGTATCCACTGCGCTTCATTACCCAGATTCTCTTAGCTCCTTCAGGGGTGCCTGTACCTTCTGTGCCCTGAGTCATAGGCTTAGACCTGAGCCACAGTCGTAGGTTTGATTGCATGGGCGTTGGTTAGTTTTGGCCTGAAACAAGGTCACACGTTGCCTGCCCACTGTGGTCAGCCAACCCCTAGATATTGTGTTGCAGGAAAGAGGAGGGGCAGGTACGAATGAGTGTCTTATGCGAAAAATCTCCACCACTGGATAGGCCATCCAGAATCAGGGTCTGGCAGGGCATGTCCTATTTACAACCAAAGGACTGTGCATTCTTCTAGGTAAAGGGGCTGTGATGGGCCTGGAAGACCCCTTTCCAGATCTGAGGGAAGCAATGTCTCATCCACATACATGGGGGTCTCCTGAGACCCCACTTGAGCCTGCAGGGGAGCTGCAAAGTCACCTGGCATCTTTTTGAATTTACTGAATGTCTGGGGTTTGGAGCTGATATGGCTGCAGCTTGGTGTGGGCCATGCCTGAAGCAGCCTCCTTCATCTTCCTCCTCCTATGAGGTCAGAATTATTAGTGGCATTTTGCTAATGATGAAATGGAAGGTTAAATTTGAGCCTCACTTGGTGCTGGACTTCTGTCTCTGACTCTGCTCCCCAAGGAAGACCCCATGGAAGCCACCATGTGACAAGGTTTTCAGCTGTCGATGAGAAGGCTGTGGGCACCCTCCAGGGTTCTCAGAGTGCTCATATATGTTCATTACTTGATTCACTTCTTCACCTCACACATCCATTACCCAGGAACTCATGTTGGTGCTGGAGACACAGTGGTGAGCGAGGCAGACAGACCAAGCTTTTCCCAAGGAGCTTGCATTCTACTGGCAGGAAATGGACTCCCAAAATGAAGACATGGAATAGAGTGAAGAAACCTCCACCAACTGTGTACAGGGACCCTCCCGAAAGGCAAGGCATCTTAGGTGCAAGCTATGGTGGGAATTGGGGGTTGACCTTTGGTAATGTTATCTATGCAATAGTAGGTAAATGAATGTATGTTCTCTCCCTTTGCCTGCATGGATATAAATACATGCTGTAGGCTGGTACAAGTCCTCAGGCTGCCCCAGATCTGGGATAAACAGGCTCAGTGAAAAAGCAACAAAGTTTTTCTCCAGCAGGTGGAGTTCCAGAAAACTTCTGGTCTCCGTTAAAGGGAGCTTGCGGTTCTGAGCCAAAAACTCTGAGCCTGGAAGAGAAAGACCCCCTAATTTACTTTGCTGATTTGTTTATTTATTCAGTATTTATTTGGCGTTCAGAACTGTCCAAGAGTTTATTGGTGATACCAAAATAGTAGTAATCCTATAAAAATATTTCAGGCTTCAGAGGGTTTATGATGTGGATGAGAAGCAGGATGTTCCCACGTCAAAGAGCTGGCAATGCTGCAAACAGTGGGCAGAGTGGGGGGTGACAGGACAGATGGTGGGGGCACAGTAGTTCTCAGAAGGCCATGCCTATGTGCCGTGGCATTTGGGGTATTTGAGTTGATGCAACTCCTGCTGCAACTCAGTAGGTCTCACAGAGGGGAGAGGCAAACAAGGAAAAAGCAATTTGAGTGAGTCAAAGTGTGGATGTAGCGATAAGAAAGGAAGGAGACGGGAGAGTTAGGGCTGGTGGGAGTAGGGGGTCCAGAGAAGCCACTTGTGATCTTGCAGTGTGGCAAAGAAAGGGCCTTCAGAGATCCATTGGTGTAACTCTCTTATTTGTCATTGGGGACGGTGTGGTATCAAGAGGTTTCACAAGTTAGGGGGATATGCACCAGGGCTGGAACCCCTCTGCCTTGACGGCACCAGGCTGCAGTTTCCTCCTCCATGGGGTACTTGTTAAGGAGCTGGGGGTACCGTTGGAGCCAGTCTGGAGTGGAAAAGCTGCAGATAGCAGGCAGAGGCCACAGATTTAAATCCCGGAAGCAATAGGAAGCTACTGGATGTTTCTGAGCAGGGAACCATGTTATAAGATTAATATTAGGATTAAGTGGCCATCAATGTGGAAAATTCCCCAACAGACATTTTCCTGTATCAAACCCACTGCACAGTTACTCTGTCATCTGAGAGTTTTCTTTTTTTTCCCTCCTCCTTTGAGCCAAGCAGTCTCAATTCCTCTACTCCCCTCTCCCTCTTCAGGATTTTCCCCCAGGAAGTACAAATTTCTTATTTCTTTTTAATGCAGAGCAATTTCCTAATTAACTTTCTGTCTTTTTTATTTTCTACTTATTTTTATTTTTATAGATTTAGGGGGTGCAAGTGCATTTTTGTTTCATGGATATATTGTGTAGTGAAGTCTCAGCTTTTAGTGCAACTATCACCCAAGAATAGTGTATATTTTTCCCAACTTTTGTGTCTTGAACTTGCTTTTGGACTCTTACTGTTCATTCTCAGCAGTTTCACAAGGCATTTTCTCCAGAGTAAATTCAGAGTTCACTCCAAAAAGATTTGGTGAATGGAGCATTTTCCATCTTTCCTTCTCTGTATAGTCAGCATTGAAGGTCATGCCTGAATCATTGTGTTGTTTATAAAATCTCTAATAGGAAAAAGAACCCTACTTCCAAGATTGCTTTTCTTTCATCATTTGCCCAAGGAAGACTGGGAAATCTTAGACTTGAAAATCTTTGGGGACAGAAATCAGAAACGAGTTGTTGAGTTGGTGTATTAGTCTGTTCTCACACTGCTAATAAAGACATACCTGAGACTGGGTAATTTATAAAGGAAAGAGGTTTAATTAACTCACAGTTCCATATGGCTAGGGAGGCCTCACACTCATAGCAGAAGGTGAAAGGCACATCTTACATGGCAGCAGACACGAGAGAAGATGAGAGTCAAGTGAAAGGGGAAACCCCTTATAAAACCATCGGATCTTGTGAGACTTATTACCATGAGAACAGTATGGGGGAAACTGCCCCCATGATTGAATTATCTCCCACAGGGTATCTTTTTATTTATTTATTTATTTTTTTTTTATTTTGAGACGGAGTCTCACTCTGTTGTCCAGGCTGGAGTACAGTGGTGTGATCTCTGCTCACTGCAACCTCTGCCTTCCAGGTTCAAGCGATTCTCCTGTCTCAGCCTCCTGAGTAGCTGGGACTACAGGTGCCCGCCACCACGCCCAGCTAATTTTTGTGTTTTTAGTAGAGACAGGGTTTTACCATGTTGGCCAGGATGGTCTCGATCTCCTGACCTCGTGATCCACCCGCCTTGGCCTCCCAAAGTGCTGGGGTTACAGACGTGAGCCACTGCACCCGGCCTCCATTATACTTTCTAAACCACAGGTTGGATGTTGGCTTGGTTTGAGGTATGAGTTGGTTGATATTGCAAAAGTGTGGGATAGATGTGGGAAGGGGGGCACTGCATTTGGCAGAGGGGTGTGTGTGTGTGTGTGTGTCTGTTCTTTTGGGTCTCTGGATGCACACGCCTGTGAGCATTTCCAGTCAGCAAGAGTGACTTCAAAAGCAAAGAGGCACTTAAGTCCTGCTTAGCAATCAGAAGACAAAAATCCTTGTAGAAAATTTCTGTCCTTGTCACCTCTCTGCCTGTAGTGGGAAGAACATTTGTTCTGGTGAAATTTTGCTCACTCTGTAGAAGTGTTAGTTTAATAACCTGCTTCCAAGATTCCTTCTGAAGCCAAGAAGTTGAGTTTCACTATTATTTAATAAAGTTTCAAGGTAGTATTAAAAAAGGGACATGTCTGTGCTGGTGGGTGAGGAAGGTTTATTTCCTGTTCCGTATTTATTTATTTTTTGCACATAGACACTGATTATAAAAAATAGCTCCAAGGTTGATAAAAACCAGCCTTCCTCAGCCTGCTCAGAGAGTTGGCCTTATTTCCAATTATCCAACTCACTGGCTGCTAAAGTATTGCTCCTTCAGCGCTACAGACAAGAGGAATTAGTTACAGAGGCAAATTGCTTTGTTGTGTTTCTCGCCTGAGCCATAATTTATGTGGCGGGGCATCCGGCATTGTGCTAGGATCCTTACTCAAAGTGCAAGTGTGCATGAAAGCTCTCTGCCACCTCAGGCACCGCTGGGTGAGCTGCCCATTTGTCACCTGACCCAGAGCTGACAAAACAGGCTCTCCATCATTCTTTGGTTCAGGTTCACTCACATTTTGATGAACCTCCATGATTTCTAATTATTTAACATTCCAAATTACATAGATTCCCAGATGCTTTTGGAGCTAGGAGTACCTTGTAGGATGCAATGCCCCAGGGAATCAGAACATTTTTAAATGGCAGTGAATATTTGGAGGAAGTATCCTCTTCTGTGTCACTTAGATCTGGGTTTCAATCCTGCCTCTGCCACTTGTGGATTCCACTGGATCTCTGTTTTCTTATCTGCAAAAGACGGTTGATGCTTATTCGAGAGGTGATACAGGGACTGGATGAGATAGCACAGGCAAATCCTGTTGCTTGGTGTCTGATCCCTAGGAGGCCGCCAGCTAGTTTCCTTCTGTTGGTCAGGTAGACTTTGTTCAATTCATCCCTCACTGATTGAGTGCCTACTGGATGCCAGTCAGTGAGTGGGCCCCTGGGGATACAGCAAGAAAGATGCAGCACCTGCTCTCTGGAGTCTCACAGCCTAGATTAGGCACTGTAGGGTTTGTGGTAAACTGTTTAAAGTAAACATATAGTAAGACTTCTACCTCTTCCTATCAGTTTGGCCCTTTTGGGAGCCTGCTTCCTGACACAGCAGCAAGGTATAATTGAGAAGCCAATTTAGCTTCCTCTTTTGTCAGTGCCTTTAGATCTTGATTTTGTCATCACCTTGCCATAGGAACTGAACTGGAATACGCCCCTTTCCCATAGACAGCTCTAGAGTCTTGGAGACACAACTTTCAGAGCTTTGGAAGGCATGAAAGACAGCCAATCACAAGTGTCCAGTCATGCAAAATATATGTAGTCTAAACTGATTTAAAAAATCTTTAGGTCTAAAGTTTTCTCTAAATATTGAGCCTTTGGGAATCCAGGCATTTTGTGAGGTAGCACACTCTCTTTGTTTCATGCCTTATTTTGACTAATGTTGCTGTTTAGGCTCTAAGTTTTGTTGGTTCAAGGCTGGTTAGCTTGCAAGTATGCGTCTTTTTATCTGTAAGAAAGGCCCAGGAAGCAACTTCTAGCTATAGAAATCCACAGCCCAGACATTACAGAAACCTTCATTTCCTCAGATTGCACTGGCTGTCCAGCTTGAGGGTGGGTGTGTAAAGAGGGGTGGGAGGGAACCTAGTGTAGGTGTAGGCATCTGAGTGTGATTCTGTGGAATCTCCAGTGTCTGTACAGGAGGGGCCCTGGTCTGATTACAGGTGGGTAGGGTGTAGGATGCTAGGGGTCTTCTTCCTAAACACAGAGCAAGCCTACTTTTTCTACTTGGACTTCAAGTTTATTTGAAGGCAAGTTGTGCAGCTGATTGAGATTATCCATACAACAAATACTGAATGAGGGCCTACTATGTGCCAGGCATTATTCTAGGTATGGGCGTGCATTGTGAATGAAGCAAGGACCCAGCTCTCATGGAGTTATCTTAAGGAGATGCTCAAGGACCCCCACCAACCCTTTCTCCTTTAGCTAGTTTTTACTTTCTAGCATTGTTCCTTCCTGTAACACCATGACCATATTTCCTGGGATACCCCAGAGGGGGAAACGATGTGACTTAGTACTTCCTGAAATTCATGTTTCCATACATGAACTGAGAGACTGGAAAAGAAGTAAGAAAGCAAGCAGTCTGTAAAGGTAATGGAATGGAAACCACTATTTAGCCATGTGAGAGAGGCAGGGGAATGAGATGAGCAATGACATAATACTGCATTACTACAGATATTCCTTGAAACAAAAAAAGCAAAAACACAATTTAGGCAAAGTTATCTTCAGCATTTTACTGGCTTGATGTTGCTGCTGCTGCTTTTTTTTTTTTTTTTTTTTTTTTTTTGAGATGGAATCTTGCACTGTTGCCTGGGCTGGAGTGCAGTGGCGCGATCTTGGCTCACTGCAACCTCCACCTCCCGGCTTCAAGCAGTTCTCCTGCCTCAGCCTCCCAAGTAGCTGGGATTACAGGCACCCACCACCATGGCCAGCTAATTTTTTTGTATTTTTAGTAGAGACGGGGTTCTACTATGTTGGCCAGGCTGGTCTCAAACACCTGACCTCGTGATCCACCCACCTCGGCCTCCCAAAGTGCTGGGATTACAGGCCTGAGCCACCGCGCCCGGCCGATGTTGTTGCTTTTTTTTTTTTTTTTTTTTGAGATGGAGTCTCGCTCTGTCGCCCAGGCTGGAGTGCAGTGGTGCGATCTCGGCTCACTGCAAGCTCTGCCTCTCGGGTTCACACCATTCTCCTGCCTCAGTCTCCCCAGCAGCTGGGACTACAGGCGCCCGCCACCACGCCCGGCTAATTTTTTGTATTTTTAGTAGAGACGGGGTTTCACTGTGTTAGCCAGGATGGTCTCAATCTCCTGACCTCGTGATCCGCCCACCTCAGCCTCCCAAAGTGCTGGGATTACAGGCTTGAGCCACCACGCCCGGCCCAGTGTTGCTTTTTAAGCAGGCTCTTTTGAGTCACTGAGAAAGGAGGCCAGGAAGGATATTATTACCTAAGCTGCTTGAATGAAACTTAACTATTGCCAGTGGTTCCTTTTGCCTTTTGACCCTATGGATGGCCACTGGAATCTTCGGGCCTGAGACCTCAGAGCTGATAATGGCATGAAAGACTGAGCAGCCAACTGCTCTAGGGACTTAAAAACAGACACCAACTTTGGGAGGCAGAGGTGGGTGGTTCACCTGAGGTTGGGAGTTTGAGACCAGCTTGACCAACATGGAGAAACCCTGTCCCTACTAAAAGTACAAAATTGACTGGGCGTGGTGGCACACGCACCCTGTAATCCCAGCTACTCAGGAGGATGAGGCAGGAGAATTGCTTGAACCCGAGAGGCGGAAGTTGCAGTGAGCCGAGATCACACCATTGCACTCCAGCCTGGGCAACAAGAGTGAAACTCCATCTCAAAAAAAACAAAAAAACAAAAAACAAAAACCCAGCTTTTCTTCAACAAGATAGACAAGTATTTGTGTCTGATGTGGCATGGCAGTGGTGGGGGTTCTCTTTCACAAGTAACTACAGCCAGCTAGCTTGGGTCATAGATGTCCTAAAATTAATTTTTATTAGGAATAGTTTCTGGAGTTCATATGACTAGGTAGGTAGAAGATTTCCTTCTCTATCCCTGTATTTCTACCTCCTCCCTGTTTCCCTCTTCTGTTCTTAAAAAGAAGCTCACATCTTCACATGGCCCCGAGATGTGTTCACACTATCTCCAGAGGGCTGAGTCTCAGGTGCTCACATGAAAATCTGCTCATGAAAGGCCCCTGTGTTAGCTAGATTCTCTTCCCTGGCCCACTTCCCCCTCCTTTAATGGAGCTTCCTGGAATTTCCTTCCAAACAACCTACTAACCCACTTACTCTCAAATCCTTGCCTGGGGGTCTGCTTTGGGGGTAACCCAAGCTTAAACCTACAGATCTGAACACAGAGGGCAGCACACTCTACCCACTTTTTGATACCTTCCTTTTCCTAATTATGAAAATATCATGGAGGTTGTTTAATGTCATTCTCTGTGTGTGTTTATCTAGAGTTCCATTGTAGGGCACCCACACATTTAAACCTCTGTAGAACTTTATATTTTATGTTCTAAATAAGTCATCTAGAATAGATCTTATTTTATTTTATTTTTAGTTTTTTCAATCAGAAATTCTTATGGCCCTGGACTAGGCCCTGGGGTGTAGAAACACACACCCAAACACTAGGCTCTGGGTAAGCCAGGCCTGAATTCAAGTTCAGCTGTGCCTCATTCTAATTGCATGATCTTGGACAGGTTACTTAAGCTCCCTGAGCCTCACTTTCCTCTCTGTAAAATGGGAAGAACAAAGCCTCCCCACCTCAAAGCCTATGAAATAAAAATGAGACGATTGTAAAACACCAGACCCATGATAATAATGTTCTCAGGAAAAAAGATCCCCATCCCAACCTCCTACCTCATTCATCATGAGCTTCCCAATAGGTTGTAGCATCTGTCACCTTGCTCTGTAGTTGCTAAATCTATCTGGACTGTTATGGGACACGAAGGAAGGAGAATGGGAGAGATTAGCTGCAACTGAACGCATGGAGCAGGGCATCTCAGATGAGGTGACATTTGAACTGGGTCATAAAGATTGATGAGGATTTCACTAAGAGAAGGAAGAAGGAAGGAAAGACTCTTTGGCCATTATTCTGGGTATTATATATAGCTCATCTGGCTGGAGAAAAAAGGGGCTCGGGAAGTCCCACTTATGGGATCTGATGTAGGAGGCTGGGTGTTTTGCCTACATTAACTGTTTGAGCACTAATCTCTCATGTCGTTAGATGGCTCAAACCTAACACCAGCCTTAGCACCTCAAAGCACAGAGCCCTCAGTCCATTGGTAAATCCTGAGAGAGCTGGACGTGACAGTCCCTTTATTCCTTCAGTTCCTGAGGTCTGGGGAGCTCCTGGGACTCCTATTTTTGCCCCCAGTTTTAGAGCAGAAGTTGCACCAATTTTATTGATAGTGTTTAAAAGTGAAGATAGATCTAATAATTAAATGTTGGGAGTGTTCACTTGCAAATCTGAATACTTAGCTTCTTTTGCAAATTGGGAAGATCTGGCAAAACCCATTCCTCGTTTATGTGTGCCAGGAGTCACCTGGAGCCTGGGAGGAGCAGTTCTCCTTTCCCAGGCACTTCTGCTGCTTGCCCCGGGCCCCAACTCACCCCCTTCCTCAACACTGAGGCACAGGCTCATGACTCTTTACCTCTACATTGACACTATTATTATTATTATATTTTATAATAGAAGAATATCCATATTCGTGTCTCTAAAGCAAGAAACTAAATTATAGTCAGGAGAAGGGTAGCTTCTTTCAAGAAAACTAGGAGTGACCATTTCTTTTTTTTTTGGTAGAGGTGAAGAATCTTCCTGTCCGGCCTCCTACGCATCTCTGTAGTCTGCCAGTCCGGCCTTGTGCTTGGGAGGGGACTTGGCTGTTTCTCACTGACTTGCCGACTGAGTGTCACCGGCAGTTTCCCTGGCTGCAGGGTGGAGTGCTCAGCTCTGTATTTGCAAGCAGGTCTGTGAAGAGGCAGTCCCATTCCAAAGAGCTCTTTGATTTCCTTTTACTTTAAGAAGTTCCTAAGGAGGAATTTCTTAAAAAGAAGTGCCATTCTCTCTCTCTTAATCATAATTCAGCTCCAGCAAGTGATCTGTAGATAGACAGATTTCATTATTGTTGCTGATGACAGTGTTGAATCGAGTTGGCTCTTCTCTCTCCACTTTCTAGCCCCTCTTGCCCCATCTACATCCCTGCACTAAAAGATGTAGCCCTAAGGGGCAAAGGCAATGCAGACAGGCCCAAAGAATATTGTCTGGATTATGCAGTAAAACACTTCCTGCAAGAACCAATTGCTTTTGCTCCCATGATACCAACTCTGTAAACATGGCAACTAACCTTTAAAAATAAATCACTTCTCTGGTCCATTAAGTCCCCTCTTGAGAGGGCATAAGCCCTTGCTTGGGGTGGTTTTGTGGCCAGTAATGCTGGAGGAGTCATTATTTTGACCAATGAGGTGAAAATTGCTTCACTTATTTCCAGGTGACACAGACAAATGAGGTGAGCCTGATTCAATTGGGAACCACAATGTAGGCTGTCTAAGGCAAACCAATGGGTCAGAAAGAAGAGGGCAGAGGGACAACGCGTTCCTCCCCTTCTTGGGCAGCATCTGAATATACCAGATACTTCACAAGGTGGCCTCTGTCTTTGGAAAGACCTGGGAAATGTCCCCTGGGAACAGGGTGGGAAGCTGCAGAGGACATTTGTGTGTTTTTCCAGTCTTTGGGGAATTAGTTGGCAGTTTCTATACCTTGAGAATTTTGGGGGAAAGGGAGCAAAGATGGCCATTTCTCTTGCAATTATGCTTAGCCCTGGGAATAGGTTTGACCTCTTGGTGGAGGTCACACTTTTACCTAGAAAACAGAGATAACTTCTTGTGGGGAAATCAGCCTCCGGGGTGTCAGCTCAAATCCAGGCCCAGAAGGTGAAGCTGTTGATGTGGAAGCAGCAGTTTTCAAACCTAGGTGCACAAGAGTCACCTGGGGCTTTTATTAAAATTGCAGTTTCCCGGATCCCACCTGGTAACATTTTGGTTTATTAGGTTGGAGGTAGTGCCTAGGAATCTGCATTTTAACAAGTACCAGGTAATTCTGTTGCAAGTGCTCTTCAGATCACACTTTTGCAGAACTCCAGCTCAGTCTTTCCCAGAAGCCACTTCATAAATTTTTTTCAACTAGTAAGAAAAGTGCTTAAGGATTTATGAGTATGTCCTCAAAGCGTGGACTTCAGCACTGCTTCAACAGACAGGCTTATTATTGTGAATTTAACACAATGGAATTATAAATTATTCATCCGCGGTTGAAAAAAGGAACTTGACTCAACATCTGGGAGCTGAATGCAGCGTGGTGCAAATCACTTATGCTATTTCTATAAAAATAAAATTGTTTCAATCAAGGCACATGTACGACTCCCTTTTCCCTTACCTTGCAGGTTGCTCTGCTCTCTGAGTGCCCGCAGAGGGGCTGTTATATGGGGGGAGACTGGCAATCGAGGTTCCCATCGGCTTCTTCCAGCCATTCCTACTTTCCCTGTCCAGGGGCCCTAGATCATGGATTCCCAAATGCTGAAATGCAAGCAATCCTCTGGGGAGCTTGTAGAAAAAAAAAAAAAACACATAGATTCCTGAGAAGCACCACCAAAAATTCTAGTTCACGAGGTGTAGGATGAAGCCTGAGAATCTGCATTTTAATCAGCATCCCTGGTAGGCACTGCTCTACACATCTCTAAGGGCACTCTTGGGGCACCTAGTAACCTAGGCATTCTAGGCAGAGTATCTGGGGCCTACAAGCTTTTCTGAGGCTGACAGAAATATTTGAGACCTGAAAAATTGTGTTGGCTCCAAACTAGGAATAGACAACTGCAAAATCAAAACCGTCTACCAAACATAACATGCCAGCTCTATCCATTATTAAATGTAGTATTCATAAAGATTTCATTACATTTGAAAATAATTGGTAGGCTAGATTTTTTTTGCACTTCCCAAGAGTTTCTGAATATGTACGATAATCATTAGAAAACCATAATCAATTGTATCCAGATTTCAAAGACAAAGTTATAAAGTTGTGCTTCAAGATATTTTTACAGTGAATACTTATTTATATTCACATGTATATTTGTATCTATTATGGGATGTAGCTATGATTTAATATGTTTGATGCCATGTTGGGGTAGGTGTTTGGGCCTTATGAACTGAAGGTGTTTGGGGCTTATGAGGGATTTAAAATGCCCCTCAGGGAACATTTAAGATTTTCTTGGTCCTCGGTCAATGAGTTCATAGTACTCCATTTACCTGTGAAGTAGAGGGTGTTGTAATTCCTATTTTACAGAGGAGGAAGCTGAGTAGTTTATTGATTTACCAAAGAACCAGCAGCCAGTAAATAACAGAGTCAGAATTCAAACTCAAGTCTTAGGACTTGAAATGTGTTATATCGTGTACTTCTGTGTCAGGAACCGTACCAACAAAGACCACATGTATACTGATACCTTGGGTGGGCCAGATCTTTGTAACAGCCATGAATCATTCATATTAGTATGAGGAAATTTGAAGATTTTTGATCAGAGTAGAAATAATTTTCATATTTTGGGTCAAAAAGCAACATATTGACAATAATCATCATGTGAAGGTAAAGCCAGCTAGCAGAGAGCCGGCTTCTGGGTCTGCAAAGACAGCACAGCTATTTTAGCTGAAGATATGGAGGGCAGGGAGTGGACTAGTGCTTGATCTATCTCTAGTTCTGCTTCTCCAGCACATTAAAATCCCAGCGATATTGAGGGGTTATTCCAATAAAGCCTGAGCAAGATATTAATAGTATATGGGCCTTGTCACAAAGGCACACCTGTGCTCAGAGGACATAGGGGTCTGAAAACACAAAAGACCCATCCAGGCTGTGTCTGGAGAGCTTTTTCTTCTGAGCAGACCACAGACTCTGCCTGAGAGCCTGGGCTCTTCATGTTAACCCACGGTGACCTGCCTACAATTACTGCTCATGTGTGTCCTACTACCATTCCCTCAGGGCTACGAAAACTTTTAAAAAGCGGCTGAGGGAAGACCTATTGAACAGGTTATTTTTCTCTACCTGTGAACAACAAGAAATACATATTCATTGCAGAAAAATGAGGAAACACAGGTAAGCCAAAAGGGAGAAAAAAAATCTCTGAAATTCCCCCATCCAGAACATATACTATTAATTTCTTTGCATAGATCATTCTGATATATTTTTTTCTAAGTAAAATATCTTAAATGCTCCCTGAGAAGTCATCCTGGCCAGTCCCCTGCCTTCACATCCAGTACATTTTCCACTGATTGTTCCCTTACCAGTGCCAGTTTGTGAGATGTCGTGCCAGGTCACACTTCAGGAATAATAAAGAATGAGAACACATCTTACTCCCAAACATACAATATCAGTGCTGAGATTATTCTTAAACTTGGTCCAGCAGTGAAGTCTCTGAATTTATTGTATTCTTTGGAACACCATGAAATACACCATTTTGTGATATATTAAGCCTGGTAAGTCAGGTATCTTAAAGTCGTAAAAGGTACCCATGGCTTAAGAAATTTAATGGGAAAAATATCATTAATTGAGAAAAGACCATACATTAACTTAATCTTACATAACCTGGAAGACTGTCATTTGGTTTTAGTAGAGGAATACCACTATGTACTCATGGAATATTGGTGCCCCATGGGTCCTTAGTTTGAGAAACTCTGATTCTTGGGATCATCTCTGGCAATTTACTTCTTCTTTCTGGGCTCCAGTGTTCTCATCTGTGTCAGCGTGCCACCTTGATTAAGACTTAGGTCCCTGACTCCCAGTGCAGCACAGTAATGCAGGTGTCAGGCTCCTGAGAGGATCCCCAATCCGTCTCCATCACCCCTTCTCATATGAAAATTCTTATTTCTCTCAGTTAATCACTTAAGTCTTAGCAAAGTTTTTTTTTTTCCTCTAGGATTATAGGATGAAACCTTCCTTGCATAGAACTATACACACAAACACACACCCAGACTATTTTTGTGATGTTTTTCTCTTTAAAGCTGAAGATTCATGACACTTGCATACTTACATGACTCTCTCTTCCTCCTTCCTTCCCTCCCTCCTTTCCTCCCTTTCTCCCTGACCCTCCCCTCCCTCTCATTGTGGGTGGTACATCTTTTGATTAAATGCAGTCTTATGTTTTTGGAAACTGTCTTTCCGTGATTTTTTTCTCTTGAGTTTTCTTTTTGAATTTTATTTCAGATTCAGGGCGTACATGTGCAGGTTTGTTACATGGATATTTTGTGTAATGATGAGGTTTGGGCTTCTAGTGAACCCATTATCCAAATAGTGAACACTGTACCTGATAAATAGTTTTTCAACCCTCATTCCCGTCCCATTCTTCCCTCTTTTGAAGTTCCAAGTATCTATTATTTCCATCTTTATGTCTATCTTTATGTCCATGTGTACCAGTTGTTTAGCTTTCACTTACAATTGAGAATATATAGTGTTTGATTTTCTGTCTCTGAGTTATTTCAGTTAGAATAACGGCCTCCAGCTCCATCCATGTTGCTGCAAATGACATGATTTCATTATTTTTATGGTTGCATAGTATTTTACGGTGTATATATATATAAAGTGGTACAGTATTTATACATATAATGTGATATATAATCACATTTTCTTTATCCAATCAACCACTAATAAACATTTGGGTTGATTACATGACTTTGCTAGTGCAAATAGTGCTGTGATGAACATATGAGTGCAGGTGTCTTTTGATAAAATGGTTTTTTTTCCTTTGGGTAGATACCTAGTAGTGGGATTCCTGATTCCCTAGTAGTGGGATTAATGGTAGTTCTAATTTTAGTTCTTTGAGAAGTCTCCAAACTGTTTCCTTAGGGGTTGAACTAATTTACATTGCTGCCAACAGTGTATAAGCGTTCCCTGTTCCCTTTTCTCCACATCCTTGCCAACATCTGTTATTTTTTGACTTTTTAATAAAGCCATTCTGACTTATTTTAGATGGCATCTCACTGTGATTTTAATTTGCATTTCTCTTATGATTAGCAATGTTGAGCATTTTTTCATAAGCTTATTGGCTGTGTGTATGGTTTCTTTTGAGAAGTGTCTATTCATGTCCTTTTCCCACCTTTTAGTGGATTATTTTTTTCCTTGTTGATTTAATTTCCTTATAGACTTTGGATATTAGTACTTTGTTAGATGCATAGTTTACAAATATTTCCTCCCATTCTTTAGGTTGTCTGTTTACTCTGTTGATTGTTTCTTTTCCTGTGCAGAAGCTCTTTAGTTTAATTAAGACCCATTTGTTGATTTTCATTTTTACTGTATTTGCTTTTAAGGTCTTAGTCATAAATTCCTTGCCCAGATCAATGTCCAGAAAAGTTTGTCTTAGGTTTTCCTCTATGATTTTTATAGTTTTGGGTCTTACATTTAAGTCTGTACTCCATCTTGAGTTAATTTTTATATGTGGTGATAGATAGGAGTCCAATTTCATTCTTCTGCATATGGCTAGCCAGTTTTCCCAGTACCATTTATTGAATAGAAAGTCCTTTCCCCATTGTCTGTTGACTTTATTGAATATCAATTAGTTGTAGATATGTGTATTTATTTCTGGATTCTCTATTCTGTTTCACTTAGCTATGTGTCTATTTTTTTATACTGATACCATGTTGTTTTGGTTGCTATAGTTAAGACTTCTTTTGGTTTCTGCCTCTGTGGGAGAAAGATTTATTTATGCCCATTAGATTCCTTGGATTTGGTCCCATATCTCTTCAGATGGGTAATAAACTTTTCATAAACTATTCAAGGAGTCTTTTCATTCCAAATTCTTCATCTTTGTTGCTGACTGCACATTTGGCAATAAATGCTATTAGAAGCTTTAAAACATGGTTGCAAATCTTGTGACACCTTTCTGATTGAGAGTCTGTGTCCCTTCTCAAATATGGGCATGTCTGCTTAGACAATAGAATACACTGGAAGTGAAGCTGTGGGACTTCTGAGGCTAGGTCATAACAGGCTTTAATTGCTGGGAATACTTGTTCTTGAAGTTTTGAACTGCCATGGAAAAGGTCCAGCATCCTTGAGACTGTCATGCTGGAGATGTCACAAGTGGGTTTTCTGGTAGACAGTCCCAGTCAAGTCTGCCTTCCATTATTCCAGACCGACAGCCAATCATTTGAGTGAGAAAGCTCTCTTGGAATTGGATTCTCCAAACCAGCTGTTCTAGCCTTCAGCTTCCTGAGTCATGTGAGTCATCCCAGCTAAGGGCTCAGACACTGGAGCAGAGAAAATCCAGCCCTACTGTGCCATTTCCCCATTCCTGACCCACAGTATCCACAGGCATAAAAAATTAGTGTTGTTTGACACCAGTAAGTTTTAAGGTGGTTTGTTATGCAACAATAATTATAACTTAATATGATACCTGGAATTGGAGTGTTACCATTGCAAAACCTAAAACAAATAGCTCTGGCTTTGGGACAGGATAGTAGGTGGACACAGAAAGCAGTATTTAGGAGGCTGCTGTGAGGGCTTGAAGAGAAATGAGGGCAGTGTTGTCAGAAGCTAGAGAAAAGGCGAATTCTGTTTTGTAGTGGTGGGACATTGGTTAATACTGTGACCTACAGGGAAATCAAGAATATGTTTAATGGAATGAATGATATAACTGAAAATGTCATACACAGTGTAGAATAAGGCATGGTGCTGAAAGGGCCACTTGGCATCTCCATTATGCCCCTGATCAAATGTGAGTAAAGAAACACACATTAAAGAATATATTGTTTGATTATTATTATTATTATTATTATTTTTGAGACAGAGTCTCACTCTGGTCTCCCAGGCTGGAGTGCAGTGGTACAATCTCGGCTCACTGCAACCTCCACCTCCCAGGTTCAAGAGATTCTCCTGCTTCAGCCTCCCAGTAGCTGGGATTACTGGTGTGCAGCACCATGCCTAGCTTTTTTTTTTTTTTTTTTTTTGTATTTTTAGTAGAGATGGGGTTTCACCATGTTGGTCAGGCTGGTCTCGAGCTCCTGACCTCAGGTGATCCACCCACCTCAGCCTCCCAAAGTGTTGGGATTGCAGGCATGAACCACCATGCCTGGCCCTGTTTGACTTTTTGAATGGAATTTGGAGCAAACATAAAGATCTCTGGACAGTCATTTACCCATTAAAATATTCTCATACTAACAAAGAGCCTCAGGGGAAAAATTAAATCAAGGGCACTGTCAGGAAAAAGTGGTCTCAAGGTAGAGATGAAGGCAGGGATGTGACTGTAACCCTGGCCTCCCTACCTTTTTCTTTTTTCTTTTTTCTTTTTTTTTTTTTTGAGACAGAGTCTCACTCTGTTGCCCAGGCTGGAGTGCAGTGGTGCGATCTCGCTCACTGCAAGCAAGCTCCGCCTCCCAGGTTCAAGCCATTCTCCTGCCTCAGCCTCCTGAGTAGCTGGGACTACAGGCGCCCACCACCATGCCCGGCTAATTTTTTTTTTGTATTTTTAGTAGAGACAGGGTTTCACCGTGTTAGCCAGGATGGTCTCGATCTCCTGACCTCGAGATCTGCCCGCCTCAGCCTCCCAAAGTGCTGGGATTACATGCGCGAGCCACCGCGCCCGGCCCCTACCCTTTTCTTTGGTAAAACCTCAGAATGGTTTAAGATGATGCCTCATAGACACTTTCAAATAGACAAAAATCTAAGAATCCTAAGAATGTGCCTCACAGACCCTAAGAATCTTAATGGTTTTGTCCCATAGTGACCTCATAGGGAGCCCAGGGAAGAGGAAGAGAGGGTTTATCTTGAAAAGATTTGTGGGTGTAGCTTCTGTCTAAAGGAGTAGATTTTAAATTGATCATAAGAGGCCCACAAAGTTCTTAAAGGAACTATAACAGATTGAACGGAATGGGAAAGAGACAGTACAAAATGAAAAGAGGTCTTTGAAATCTCCCCAACTCTCCCAGGAGGCAGGTGGAGAAACTACTCAGCTGCAGACAGGGGCTGCCTTAGTGAAAAAGGATGACTCAGAGGGCAGAGCCCAGAGCTCTCTAGAAAATCACTCCCAAAGGGCAGAAATAAGCCTTAAAGAAGAGACTGGTATGTCCCAGCTGGATTTCAGAACAGCCATGATCCATGACTGCTGTGTGTCTCTGGTTTCCCCAACTTTGAACGAGAACATCTATATTCATTATCTTATGCCTGTTCCACCAGTCTAAATTGTGTGTGTTTTGCCAGGTGGTACAGAAAAATAGTGTTTTTTGTTAACAGGTTTTCAAATCAAGAGAAACTATAGACTGGGAACTGAACTTGAAGAGCCTCATTTTGCACCTTGCCCTGATTTAGAAGATGATATTCAGAACCTTGGGCCTGAGCCTGATGCTGTAATGGGATGAAACTCTGAGAGAGTCTTGGAAGGGGGCTGAGTGTATTTTGCCTGTGGGAAGGATGTAAATGATTTGTGGCCACAGCAAGGACTGCAGTAGTTTTTAAGTGGCTGCAAATTCTTTGTCACTTTTATTCCTTTCTCTGAATCTGGGTGGACTGTGACAGCTTTGACAAATAGAGTACAGAAGAAGTTGTGGCTTCTGAGGTCAGGTCATAAGTGTCCATGCAGTTTCCTCCTCGTGCTGCTGGGAACACTTGCTTTTGGAGCCGTCAGCTTCTACATAAAACTTCCAATTACCCTGAGATGTCTGGCCATGCTGGTAAGGCCACATATGGGTGCTCTGATCAACAGCTCAGCTAAGTGAGCCATTCCACCATGCCAGCCCAGGTTTCAGATGTGTGAATGAAAAAGCCATCATGGAGGGGGATCCTCCTGCTCCAACTGGTCTAGTCCTGACTGTTCCAGACTCCTCTAGCCATGAGAGTCATCCCAGCTTAAGGCTCAAATGTTATGGAGCGAGAAGAGCTTTTTTCTCTGTTCCCTTTCTGAATTCCCAACTCACAGAATCTGTGAGAGTCATATAATTATTATTGTCTGCCACTAAACTTTGGTGTGATTTATTATGCAGCAATAGAGAACTGGAACAATGCTGTATCATTTAATTTCTTGCTCCGATTCCTGAAACATATCAGAGGCATAAGAGTCCAAGTGTTTTACTTGAAGAGAAGGGGTCTGACCACAGAAATTTCTTGGAGGAAGTTAGAGCAAAATCCTTTGCTTGGCTCATGGATGGATAAAAAGATGTGCCCATCCAGAGGGATTGCAAAGTACCAAAGGAGAGGAGAGAGTCTCTATATTGTGGGCAAAGAGCGGTGATATGGTTTGGTTTTGTGTCCCCACCCAAATCTCATCTCCAATGGTAACCCCCACATGTTGAGTGAAGGACCTAGTGAGAGGTGACTGGATCATGAGGGTGGTTTCCCCTGATGCTGTTCTCATGATAGTGAGTGAGTTCTCATGAGATCTGATGGTTTAACAGTGTGGCATTTCCACTCCACCCTCTGCCACCATGTAAGACATGCCTTGGTTCCTTAGCCCTCCCCAGCTGTGCGGAACTGAGTCAGTGAAACTTCTGTTTTTATAAATTACCCAGTCTCAGGTAGTTCTTTATAGCAGTGTGAAAATGGACTATTACTAGCATTGAGCCAGGAAAGGCTTAGTGCTACCTTCAACTCCAGATTTAGTGTGATGCTGAGGAGGAGGAGGAGAACAGGTTTTTGGGTGAATGGTGGCCTTAGCAGAGAAATTCTTTAATGTGGGACTGAGAGGGACAGTTCATGGTAGGAAACCTGGTGCTAAGATTTTGCTGGGGCACAAGTAGTGTGGGCAAAGTTCTTGATCCTGAACAGAAAAGAGATCATGAGGACAATAAGCCCAGACCTTCCTTATCAGGAATCTGGGACATTTGTTTGTTGGATCCATGTCTTCGTATATCTTTAATTTTTTTCACAGTGACTTAAATGTCCTTAAGTAGAATGACTTTTGGTGTCACTGTTGAAAGTCTACTATTCTCAGATATAAAAGTGTCCTCTTCTGAATTTCTTGGAACATTAAATGGGCATCTCAGTATTTTAGGCTTGATGGTATGCAGCCATTCCTACAGGACAGCTGGATGTGTTAGGCTTTCCTTGATTGCTGAATGTTCTAGAAATCTTTTGGAACAAATGTATTATCTCTGGATTTCAGAGTAGGGACTTGTTCTTGAGTTGTTTGATGGGATAGTTTGAACAGACATTTGATTAGACAAAGGGCATGGGGAAATTGGTTCTATTACATTGACTTGGCCAATATTTGAGAAGCTTTTATTCTATGTTAGGCATTGTGCAAGACTCTGCCTTAAAAAAAGAAGTGGTTTGAATCCTAGTTAAACCATTACATCATAGAAATTTTAAAATATTTCTCTAAGCTTTGCTTCTGATTTGTTTGTAATAATATCCCTTTTATAGGTTTGTTGTAAAGATCACTTGAAATCAAAGGAGGATAAATGGCATAAGATTCACAAAATGCTTTCACATTTCTTAACTCATCAGGATCAGGGTGGTATCTCATTCAGTCATTTATTAATTCAGTAAACCTTTGTTGTGGCCTACCTTGTACCTAGCACAGAGCAGAAGCTCAGTTGACATTTGCTAAATGAATGAATGAATACAAGAGTAATAACTATTATTATTTACCTGTAAGATTTAATTCCATACCTTGCAGTCCTAATGGGCTGATATGTTTTGACTCTGTGTCTCTAACCAAATCTTATCTTGTAGCTCTCATAATTCACACGTGTTGTGAGAGGGACCTGGTGGGAGATGATTGAATTATAGGGGTGTGTCTTTCCCGTGCTGTTCTCATGGTAGTGAATGGTCTCTGATGGTCTTAAAAATGGGAGTTTCTCTGCACAAGCTCTCTCCCTTTACCTGCTGCCATCCAGGTAAGACGTAACTTGCTCTTCCTTGCCTTCCACCATGATTGTGAGGCTTCCCCAGCCAGGTGGAACTGTGAGACCAATTAAACGTCTTTATTTTGTAAATTGCCCAGTCTCAGGTATGTCTTTATCAGCAGTGTGAAAATGGACTAATACACGGGGTTAGCCAGTCTCTCAATTATTTCCCTGTTGAGGGTTTTCCGGCTGGAATAGTGGCCAGTTTGAGATTTCTTTGCTGTTGTTGCAGTGCTGAGGTGAGTGAAATGATTGGGGACCGTGATGCCTTCCTGTGTTGTCAGGGTTCTTTAGAGAGATGGAACCAATAGGATATAGCTATATATATCTAGATATAGATACATAGACATATAGATGTGTATACACACACACACACACACACACAGATGTAGATATATGAGAGGGGATTTATTAGGGGAATTGTCTCATGTGATTATGGAGGCTGAGGAGTCTCATGATGGTCTGTCTACAAGCTGAGGACCCTGAAATGCTGATAGCATGGCTCAATCCAAGTCCAAAGGCCTAAGAACCAAGGAAGCCAATGGTATAACTCTCAGTCTAAGGCCAAAGTCCCTGAGAACCCAGTAATAGGGCAGGGGCACTGATGTAAAAATAGAAAGGGGACATATGTTGGGGAAGGAAAAGAGAAGGTGAGAGTTTTGCTCAAGGGAGTGTGTGATTCAAGTAATCTTGAAGTTGGCTGTTGCCCTCAGTCTCTCAGAGATCTGGGTAAACATTAGCCCCAAGGTAGCTAAAACCATTCCTTTGGATTTTTGAGAGCCTGATATGGTTGTAGTTTTTGTCCCCACCCAAATCTCATCTTGAATTGTAATCCCCATGTGTCAAAGGAGAGACCGGGTGGAGGTAATTGAATCATGAGGGCAGTTTCTCCCATGCTGTTCTCATGATAGTGATTGCATTCTCATGAGATCTGATGGTTTTATAAGGAGCTTATCCTTCCTGCTGTCTTGTGAAGAATGTGCCTTGCTTCCCCTTTGCCTTCTGCCATGATTGTAAGTTTCCTGAGGTGTCTCCTGCAATGCTGAACTGTGAGTCAATTAAGCCTCTTTCCTTTAGAAATTACACAGTCTTGGGCAGTTCTTTACAGCAGTGTGAAAATGGACTAACACAGAGCCCCACTCCTTGCTTCTGCAGGCTTCCCTCTGCTGTGCAGCATCTGTTCCCAAATACACAGACTCATCTTGGTGCCTGCAAATTCCCATTTTTACCACATGCCGCAGGTGGAGGTGCTGCCTTCTGGCCTGTTCCGAGCATCCTAGAACATCACAGGTAGAACATCTCACAGTGCCATATACCAAGGCCCTGCCACTCCCTGGTTGCGTCCGCCTCTGCCTCACTGCTCCATGCCCCTTCCAAAGCCCGCATTCTGACCAAGTTAACTTCCCTGCTGCTCCCACCTCTGCATGAGGGAGTTAGGCCTCTAATTGAAATGCCTCTCTTGTAGAAAACAGCCCCACAGTCTGCCTTCCCTGTCTCCCCTTGTGAATCTGGAAAATGTAATCATCTCCAGAACTGGGATTAGTCAAATCAAGAGGGAGATTTGGTGTCATTAAGTATAGCTCTATGCTAGTAATAGCAAATTCTGTCTTTCCTTTTTAATACCTGGAGCATGGTGGGCCCCAGGAAAGCCACCCTACTCCACCCCCAGGCTTCATTGAGCACTTCCTCTGGGACAGACTCCAGGGACAAAGAGAAGTTAGGACGGGACACACATGTCAAGTGAGTTAATGCTGCAGACCCCAGAGTGCCATTTCCAGGGGTCCCTGCAAGCCTGAGAAGCTTGCCCCAGAATCTTCTGCCACCTCCTCCCCATGTGGTTGCCCCCTCTTTGCTGGGCAGATATGGCTAAAGAAATCTCCAGCTGGGGCCAGGAGGGCCTCATAGTCATCAAAGGCCTCAAGTTTAGACATTGATGTTATTGCGACCCTTTCATCCTTTCATGGAGTCCCTGAGAGCCTCTGACAAGATTGAAAGAAAAAATCATCATATGATATTAAACTGTGTCTCTTTATTAGATGACAGTTTGTGAAATTTAAGCATTTAAAATATGTTATAATTTTGAAACAATGATACAGCTTTTCTTCATTTTTCAACTTTCTGGGGGCAGCAAACAAAACAAAACAAAAAATAGACATGGATTAGTCCTCTCTTGTCTCTGAAAGACCCTGGTAAGTGGCAACCTCTGTGTGTTCAGAGTCTTAAGAGGAGCCTAAGAAGGTCTCAGGGCAAGTAATTTGCTTTAAGTTAATCTGCTCAGTGGTTGTGCCTACAGCAGCCACAAAAGCAAAGGCAGACCTAGTGTCTCTGAAATGAAGTTTGTAAGGGCTCATCGGTGTATCAAAAAGGCTGAAACGGCAGGCAAGTAGTGCTTTGATATTATTTTTGGCTATCACCATGGCAGCCCCTTTAGGGACTGCTGGAAATGAAAACCAAGCTGAGAGAATGTGGGGGATAAGTGGTCAGCTCCTGTTGCCTGGGTCTGGCTTGAGAACAGAGACATGGCTGCCCTTTAACGGTCATTCCACTCAGGATGTCATGTTCTTGTAGTCTTGGCCAATGGTCCCCTTGTTGTTGTAATTTCTGCTTTAAGAGGCCACTCTGCAACCTTGTTTTTTTCTTCCTTTTCCAAGTTTTGCAAGCTGTACCAACCCACCATTGCAAAACCATTTATACACTTTGCCTTATATCTGCAAATAAAAAAAAAATGCCTGACAGGAAAAGTAGGATGGTAAATGATCTGGTCCTCTCAGTGTGACCAAAAGAGGAATTAATAAAACCCTAAAAGTTTGCATGTTGACAAAGCCAAAGGTGAAACAGATACCACCAAGCATGGGCAGCTCCGTGTTACCCCATTATTAATGCTCCCCCATCAGAGAAGTACATCTTACCAACAGTACATCCCTTTTGGTGACACCAGGAGGAAAAATGATTTTAAAAAATCATGTTCAAGTTTCTCTAAAGGGGGGAGTGTAAAAGTGTCTACTGAAATTGCCCTTTCTTCCAATATGTGCTGGCCACTGCTCAAATGGACATGTGCCTTCCCGCTGGAGTTGGCAGTGATGATGCCTCTGCCCCACTCTGCTAGGGGTTCCCTTGGGGCAGTGGCTGCATCTATTTCTTTACATCCCCAGTGCCTAGCACAGTTCCTGGAGTTTGGTAAGCACTCACTTCCATGTTTGTGGATTGGATGAGTGACTAAATAGAAGGAAGACATAAATGCATGCTGTTTAGGGCAAAAGAAAGCATGGCCTGCTCCTCATTCCTCCAAAGCTGACCAGCTGTCTCCTGATTTTTCCAATGAGGTCATTTAAGTCAAACATTCAGCAGATGCTACTTGATCAAGTTTTTTGTGCTTGTTGAACAGATGTAGAGCTGTAGTCAATGGCATCAGTCAGCCTTCCTGGGAGATAATGCAGAACAATGAACGTGTGTGGTTCCTTTGAAGTGTATAACCAATGGCTTCATTAGCCATAGGCATTTGAAGCCTTACCTGGAACAGTCTCGGAAGTTAATTTGTTTCTGCAGAACATTTGAGAGTTTACTACATGTCAAGTACTCGTCTAAGCATTCTGGCCACAAATGCTTATTTCATCCTTGTGTTTGTATGAGGTAGAGTCTAATGTTATTCTCAGTTGTACCAATGAGGCTAAGGGATTTGTCCCAGCTGACAGGTTTTGTAAATGGCACAGCTGGGATTTGAACCAACTTATGGTGTCTCAAAACCTCAGGCTGTGCTGGAAAGAGCTATTATGCCACGAAATATTCTAGGACATTCCCATCAAAGATGGCGAGTGAGCGGAATAGAGAGAGGCTTGTCAGTGTGTGGTCCTGGGGGTTCTGAGGTTCTGGGAAGGCTTTGTTCATTCATTGAACTTAGTAAGTAAAGTGCAAATAATGGTGAGCCTTCTGGAATAGACCACTTTGGTTGAAAAAGGGGAACTCTAGGGTGAAGCAGAAGAAGTGAAAGTTTAAGAGGACTCATCAAATGAGAAAAATCAGATCCCAGAAAGAACACTATATAATATAAGGTCTTGAAGGGATGCCTGAGATCATCTAGTTCAGTGGTTCCTAGACATTTTGATTTCATAGGCCATAGAAATATTTGGGCTGAGTGAGTTGACAGCTTTTTGTTTGGTAGGTAAGTACATTTTTACAAAGCAACCATTGACTAGTACCAGCATTTCTTAAATAGAAATATACTTTAACAATAAAAAAAATAGAAAGGGATAGAGATTCAGAATAAAACAGTCTCTATTTAGAAAAGACAAGTTGGAAACTTTACATTGGTATTTAAAAAGAAATGCTATTCAGTATTTCCTCAGTTCTAAGGTGCTCTGTTATAAAGCATATCGTCAATTCAAATGACAGTCACCTTAAATCTATGTAGTTGAAGATGTATCCTGATTTTAGAAACACTAAAGTATGTTTTGGATTTTCTGTATTTGAAAAAAATGGTATATTTTCTTAATTATTGGAAATTATATGACATGTATTTGTTTTCTTGATGTAGGTATGCTGTGTATTGGGGGAGGGGCAGGTGGGAGGTGTTCTATGTTCATTGATGTCCTGGGGAAGTGGATCTTGAATGCCAACTTATTTAGGTACCTTGTTGAAATCCAGTTTCACATACGGATAGTTCGGAATGTTCTGAGTGATGTGCAGCAGCCACAGGCCTCCCTCCAGTCTGTCTGTCCTTCCCTTGCAGGTGTGTAGAGGGAGTCTCTGTGCAGGACTTCTGGACTGTGGGAAGGTCTGCAGAGGTGGGGACTGTCTTGCTCACAATCCTGCTGGCCAGCATGGCATAGTCCGAAATTGATCTTAGATACCATTGACCAGGGACTTATTTTATTTTAATTGACTAATTAATGTCTTAATATCCAGAATGGGCAATGGGAACCACAAATTCGATCTAATCCCCTTTTATCAATACAGAAGCCGAGGCCAGAGAGCCTCACTGAGGCCTATGGTGACCCAGAGCATGCTTGGTTGGTCATCCTGGTTCTTTAACCATCTCGCGCAGTCACTGTACTGAAAACGTTTGTATTTCAGGTCCAGGAGGCAACTTTCTGTGGGTGCAGCTTTTTGTTTCCCAGGTGATGGGCACCGCTATGCTTTGCACCCAAACACATCCATAACTGAAGACAGACCCAAATATTCCTGGGAAACAGGCAGGCAGAGGACAGGAGGTGACCAGGTCACACATGTCTGTCGAAGCCACCACCTTCTCCTGAGCTCTGGCCTATTGCTGCCAAGAGGAAAAGGGGGGCCCTGTATTCTCAGACCTTCTGATCATTTAAGAGAAATAGGAAGTCCAGATTTGAAATGAAATTTCTCACTTTTTAGATTTTGGCAATTCAAAAAAAAAAAAAACAAACAAACACACACACAGAAAACAAAAGCATTGTGCAAACCAAAGAAAACATGTCTGATTTGATGCCTGATTTGACATCTGCTTCCAATGTGCAACCTCTGTTCTACAGAATCATTGAGAGTTGTGGTCTTGACCTTCTGAGGTTTGGCTTGTAGAAGGCTTTGGAGGAGTAAATTGCGTTTAGCCATACGGCAGAAGGTTGTCGTGCCATTATTTAAGAACAGTTTACAATGATGAGAAAATAGGTAAGGCATAATTAGTGGATAAAGCAGCATACAGCATTTTTGATATACCACAGTCCCCATCCATACAAAACTGTGCCTCAGAGACCTATGACAAATGGTCAAAAGCTGCTATGTAACTCTTCTCCTCCTTCTTCATACTCTAAACTTTCCAAGTTGCCCATAATAAATATGTGTTCCTTTTTAAACCAGAAACAAAATAAACAAAAATGTTAATTTATAGTTATGCCACTCTCAGGAACATATCCTAAGATGATTGAATAAATATACAAAGGATTTTATGCACAAAGTTACTCTGGTGATTTTATTTATAATAGTGAAAAATTGGTAGCATGTCCAATAATCGGGCAATATTTGAGTAATATATGGAATCCTTATGCAATGGAGTATTTTGCAATCATTGTTTCTGATATTATTAAGTATCAAATAGAGTACTGATTATAATATAAAGTGAAAAAATAGGACATAAAATTGCATAAGCACTTGGATTAAAATGGAGCTTAAAGACACCTCATACGCAGGAAAAAGGCTAAAGAAAAATGCCAAAATGTATGATAATAAGGTTTGTGACTGGCTGTTAGGTTCATGGGTAACATTTTATTTTTGGATTTTTACTTTTTTTGGTCTTTTCCAGATTTTCTTTATTAAGTGTAATTCTTCAAAAAAAAAAAAAAAAAAAGAAAAAGCAGGGTGGGGGGTGCTGCCATTAACTCACCTTAGATATGCACTAATATATTAAATACACAAAAAAGTTATCTTTCCAATACAGTTATAGATATTTTTTTCTAATGTGATTATATACTTTATTCTCTAGAAATATACTTCAAATTATTACCTTTATGTCTTGGCTGACAGGAAGCTCAGAGTTTAATTTATTGTTTGATCAAAGTAATTATATTTGGCATGGGTTTTTATTAATTTATGTTTCTTCTCTCTTCTAGTTTTAAAAGTTATATGTAATGATCTAAATATTATTTTTTCTATTTATACGATGGTACTATTTTATTATAAACTACTTCAAATTCTCTTGCAAAGTAGATTGAGTGTCCATTTTAATAAAGAATAAGTCTACAATCTTCCTATGATTTTACAGCAGTGAGGGAAGTGTTAAACTTTTAAATCTCTATATAAATACATATGTATAAATATATGTGTATCTGTCTGTATACATCTGTGTACATATACATATGTAAGAATTCTCGAATGCCTATGAATCTTCAATAATCCAAATGTGTTGACTACTTTTCTTTTTATTACTTTAAAACATTGTTTTAATAGCTTGGGCCCTTATAAATCATAGACAGTATTAATGAGAGACTTCAACTCTTCAGTATTTAAAATAAGCTTTACAGAAATAGTCTGTAAAATCTGTGGATAAAGATTCAAACTAAAATTTTTCTTTGCTTTTCACTGAAATCATATCAACTCAGTGTGGTAATACTTCCGTCTCATGCTGAGTAGATTGTTTACTTTGAATTCAGAAATGTTTTTTATGCATAAAAACCCAGAAAATAAATTGTTAATTTATAATTACAGTATATTTGGAAATTTAAACTCTCAAAGCCTACTGTTTAGGGAGGGAAAAAATGGAAGGGTCTTGTTGCAGTGGAGAGATTGGGCATGTGGGTGTTTGCTCTGCCTCTGGTCATCGTGGGAGCACCTGGTGATATCACTGAATGGATTCCTCCTTGGTGGCTCCTACGGAAGCTGCTTCGATTATCAGTCTAAATTGAAATCATTTTTATTTTAAATGCTGCAGCAGTTTTGTCCCTTAATCTAATGGAGCTCCCCATTTTTGAGATTTATTATTCTGCCTTCCTACTGTTTTCTTACTCCTCAGCGTTGCCAATGGTGTTGGAGCTATTATTAATACATTAGGCCGATGGATCCCATTCATTAGCACGAGGGCCTGGGGCTGGAGGACAGCATGATGCTGGCCATGTGCATCGGCCATTGGCTAAGAGGCTGCATCAGCTGCCGCTCTTCTTTCTACAGAGCAACTGTTATTGGACTGAACAACTGCCTCCTCATCCCAGGACTCTCTTTAGGGGGAAGAGCACTGGACATAGATTTGGATAGGTTCGATTTGAGCCCTGGCTTGGCACATAATTACTCTGAGACCTTAGGAAAGACTAGAAACCTCTCAGCCCCAGTTTCGTTATTAGTAAAAGCAGAATAATATTTGATCTTGTAACATCATTGGACCATTGTGAAAATTCAACCAAAATATATACCAATTGTAAAGTGCTGTAGAATGATAGTAGGCATTTATTTGTCCTCCCAGACCCACCCTCCTTGCTTTAGGGATAACATCACCCTTCTTCTGGGGGAGTCGCCTTGCCTTGTTCCTCATTCTCACCTGGGCTCAATGGGACCTGACATCTTGGAAGACAATCTTGCCCTTCTGGGCACAGTAATTGGTCTAAATTAAATTTTCCCTGTATCTGTTTTTACAGCTTTGCTATGTAAAAAACCACCCCATAACTTAGTGACTTAAAACAGTAATGACATTATTTTCATGGTTCTTTGGTCACTGGGTGGTTCTTGTGATGCTTTCAGATGTGTTCCTTTATGTTGCTGCAGTCAGCTGATGGCTTGAGTGGGGCTGGAGCATCTGGGATGTCCTCACTGACATATTTAGGGCCTTGGTGTTGGTCTAGGCCTCTCTTTCCATGTAAATTCACCCTGGGCTCTTGTCACACAGTGGACGCACACCATGATGGCAAAAATAGAAGTGCGAGGCCTCTTAGGCTGAGGGTTAGATGTCAAAAAACATGACTTCTATTACATTTTGGTTAAAATAAAACACAAGGTCAGCTCGGATTTAAGACAAAGAGGAATATACTGCACCTCTTGATGGAGGGAGCAGCAAAATCACATTTCAAAAGGTCACATGTGTGGAGACAGAAGGAATTACTGCATTAATATTTGCAAATAATCTGCCATATTACTAATGCTGGAAAGCTTTTGGGCCGAGATCCATTAGCAGCCCTTGTTCCAGCCTTGTGGAAGGAGTTGGTGTGCAGTACAAGAGAATGCAACTGACTTCTGGAGAGAATCAAGGACAAGTGCTAGAGAGCTCTGAATCAGCCTTTAAAGCAGCTCTGTGCCTGCTCTTATTGCAGTTTGAATTATGCCAGCAAGTTTTCCTGCCCCTTCTCCCATAATCTAGCTTAAGTGTGATTTCTGTCACGTGCTCTCCAGGAGCAAGCTCAATATATGCTTATTACTTTTCCCTTTGTTTGCCTTTCCTGGAGAATGGATGAAAGGATTGGGAGTAGAGATCTATGAGTTTTAAATTAGTTATGTAGACTGGCACAGCAGCCCTGTCTTTCTCCATCTCATCCTCAGCCAGCTCAAAACTGAATAGGCTGGCAACTTCCTTGCTACCATTATTCACTCTTATTCTGAGGGTAAAAATGACTATGAGCTCCCAGTGTGCAGCATCTTGTGAAAGATCAGAACTTGAATGATAGCATCAGAAGAATATGAGAGTATGCACGTGCAAGTTCCTTCATTTCTTCTCAAGAACATTTTTAAAGTTTGCACCTGGAGAAGCTCCTGAAACATCTGTCAGCAGTTTGGTAGAATCTACAGTCTTGTTACCATTTTAGATTAATTTGTTATGGCAATGAATACATCAGACTTGATCTCCAAGGGCTCTCTGTAAATCATTTCTAAACCCTCATTCTCTGGGGTCATCTTTTTGGGATAAATGGGATCAAGAGAGGTTGGTAGTCTTTTGAGACTGTAGACTTTAAAACCTTGAAATTCAGTGCTTCAGAAATAAAAAGCAAACTCTAAAATATTTAAAAATCAAAAGAGGAGATGATAATCATTTTCTGCAGTTAGCCACTCAGGCTGTCACCCATGCCTTTTATCTTCAGATTTCTCTAGTTTTATGTAGAATGTCATTATGCAATTATCTTAGAAAACTTCTTCCCAAGAATTTGACTTTTTCAGTATTCTGTCATTTAATTCTCTAACTGCATTACCTTCCCAAAGCATTTCTTTAGTCCAACTCACAAACAATAAATGTTTTTAAGGATAGGTCCTACACCCACCCTTGGAATGTGCTCCTTTTGTTGGAAGAAAATAGAGAATTTGGCCTGGATTAGGGTCACCCTTTGGTGATCATCTCCAGTGCAGTGGAGTTGACGCTGATGCTGATGCCGCCTCTTGGGTTGCCCTTTGGGAAGCCCTTTTCTGGGGCCCTTCTCTTAGGAAGACAGAGGAAAATGGTCATGTAGGATGTTTTATATTCCCGTTTATGAGCCTTTTCTTGTGAACACTTTTTTTCTATGCTACTTCCTGCTGGATTAGAAGACACAAAATGTGGTTGGGGAAGAAATGTAGTGGTTAAGAGTTTAATCTCTGGAATCAGACAGACTCAAGTTTGAGTTCTAATCTTGTCTTTTACTGTTCTTGTAACAATAAGCAAGTTGCTTAGCTTCTCGGATCCCATTTCTTCATCTGTAAAGTGGGGATAACAATAACCTCCTAGGCTTGTTGTGAGAATTAAATGACAAAATATAAGTAAAGTATCCAGCACTGTGCCTGGAACATAGTAAGTGTTCAATAAATGTTATCTGTTATTACAGTATTTATGTAACTTAACTAACTGCAATTTAATTTATCTATGGGGGTTGGAATACTGTTGTCCTAGTCAATGTGGGCTGCTATAACAAAGTACCATAGACTGGGCAGCTTAACAACAGCAGAACTTTATTTCTTACAGCTCTGGAGACTGGAAGTTGAATCAGGATAGCAGCATACTCAGGTCCTGGTGAGGGCCCTCTTCTGGGATCCAAGAATGAGGACTCCTTGGATCCTCCCATGGTGGAAAGCAGGTAAGAGAGCTCTCTGGGGTCCTTTTTGTAAGCACGATCTAATTACCTTCCAAAGGCCCCTATCCCAATACCATCACATTGAGGGTTTGGATGTCAACATTTGAATTTCTGGGCATGTAAACGCTTCATGCATTGCAGCAGTCATGGGGCAGAAGAATCACCTTGGATTTTAAGTGTAATTCCTAAATCTTAAGGCAGTCTCTCCTTTCCCAGAATGGGTTGCAATGTGACTCTCAGAAGCAATGTATTTGCAGGATCTTCACATTGAGAAACTGAAGACAATTGCCCTAATGTTGAGATTTAAACCTGGAGAAAAGTGTTTCTAAATCTCTTCAAGAGGAAATGGCACTTGAGAAAGGCCCAGCCATTTTTTACTTTAAATCAAAATAGACAGGGATATTTATGCGTTCCTGATTAGGTATCTGGAGTCACCTGAATTGGCCTTCACGCTGGATAGACATCTGTATTCTTAAGATGACTATTTAAGAACAAATAAAACTTCTCTGTCTTCTGAGGTAAGGGTCTAAAAGGTTTTTATGGGAAGTATAGCAGTGCTTCTGGAGTTTGCAGCTAACTTTGAGAATGTCTCTGGAAAGGAAATATCATGTGCTGTGGAGCTCAATTGGACCCAACATTATCACATGCCCAAGAGCTGGGCTAGCATATTATCGCAGTTTTCCTGCGATAATGGGACCAACATCATTGTCCCAACATCATTATTAATAGTACCTCATTTTACTCAAAAGTGTCCTGGTTTAGGTGACAAATTATATGGTCACCCTGTCTAAAACCTCGTGTTCTATCTTTATTTAAAAATTTTAAAATATTTAGGGCCGGGCATGGTGGCTCACACCTATAATACCAGCACTTTGGGATGGAGGGCAGATCACTTGAGGCCAGAAGTTTGAGACCAGCCTGGCCAACATAGTGAAACCAGATTTCTACTAAAAATACAAAACATTAACTGGGTGTCGGGGTGCTCATGTATGTAATCCCAGCTAGTCAGGAGGCTGAAGCAAGAGAATCTCTTGAACCTGGGAGGTGGAGGTTGCAGTCAGCTGAGATCGCGCCACTGCACTCCAGCCTGGGTGACAGAGCGAGACTTTGTCTCAAAAAAATAAAAATATTTATTTGTAATAGACCATTTATTACAAATAAAATATTTATTTGTAATAGAGTATTATCACAGTAACATTCTCAGCTCTTAGTGGTAGAAAAATGTTCCTCTATCTCAATGAAGTGGAGTTTGTCCTTTTATGAGACACTGCAGACAATGAGAAATACATAAGCCATTGGGTTTCCCTTTTTGCTTTGGCTGCCAGGAAGCTCAAGGCTAATTTGGAGCTCAATTACAGGATCATCTATAGTTTCAGATTTCTAAAGCAAATTATTTCCTTACCTGTCATTGTTACTTGGTTTCTGTTTCAATTTTTATTGTGAGATCATTTTCCTGGGATGATTTCAAATTATTTTTAAAAATAAGTAGAATATAAAAATGGAAAAGGTTGTGAATATTTTAGTTTTAGCATCTAAAGCCAACGAACTGACCAAACACAAGGTATTTCTTGTGGATATCTAGAGATCCCTCTTCTACATGGTCACTCTTGATAATGATGCGATGGTTAATTCTGGTGCTGTGGTAGGCTACATCATTTGGCCTCCCTCTATTCATGACCAGATAACTTTGTAGTGCCACTGGGTGTGGGACAATTGTCTTGGCTCAGTCATTCTTAGACTGGTTGATTTTTTTTCTCTGGGTATGGACAAAACTGAATAGTAAAAGCTACAAACTTGGAAATCTTGACCATGTTTAGCTGTGAGGCAGGGATTTCTCCTCTTTCAGAGAACCACAACAGCCTGTCTGGAATGTCTACCACAGCACCTTAGCAGCATTGGGCAAGTACTGGACTGCATAGGTCTAGTTTCCATCAAGGACTTCTTGTGGCAACAAGCCATGAAAAATAGTGGCTCAAATAGATTTCAGTGGTCGACATTTAGACAAAGACTCTAGGAAGATCATCTTTGTGTATGAAGAAGAGCTGGTACCATTCCTACTAAAACTATTTCAAAAAATTCAGAAAAAGGGAATCCTCCCTAATTCATTCTATGAGGCCAGCATCACCCTAATAGCAAAACCTGGCAGAGATACAGCAAAAAAGAAAACTACAGGCCAATATCCTTGATGAACATAGATGCAAAAATCCTAACAAAATACTAGCAAAATGAACCTAGCAGCACATCAAAAAGCTAATCCACCAGGATCAAGTAAGCTATATGCCTGGGATTCAAGGTTGGTTCAACGTATGCAAATTGATAAATGTGATTCACCACATAAATAGAACTTAAGGACCACATGATCATCTCAATAGATGCAGAAAAGGCTCTTGATAAAGTTCAGCACCCCTTCATGTTAAAACCTGCAACAAGCTAGGCACTGAAGGAACATACCTCAAAGTAATTAAGAACCATCTGTCAAAAATCCACAGCTGACATCATATTGATTGGGCAAAAGCTAGAGAACCCCTTGAGAACCAGAACAAGACAAAGATGCCCTCTCTTACCACTCTTATTTAACATACTACTGGCAGTCCCAGCCAGAGCAATCAGGCAAGAGAAAGAAAGGAAAGACATCCAAATAGGAAGAGAAGAAGTCAAGCTATCTGCTCGCAGATGATATGATTCTATACATAGGAAACCCTGTAGTACCTGCCGAAAAGCTCCTAGATCTGATAAACAACTTCAGCAAAGTTTCAGGAACAAAATCAATGTACAAAAATCAGTAGCATTTCTATACACCAACAACATCCAGGTTGAGAGACAAATGAAGAATGTAATCCCATTCACAACAGCCACAAATTGAATAAAATGCCTAGGAATGCAGCTAACCAAGGAGATGAAAGATTTCTACAATGAGAATTACAAAATGCTGCTCAAAAAAATCAGAGATGACAAAAACAAATGGTAAAAAATTTCATGCTCATGGATAGAAGAATCAATATTAGTTAAAATGGCCATACTGCCCAAAGCAATTTATAGATTAAATGCTATTCCTATCAAACTACCAATGACATTCTTCACAGAATTAGAAAAAAAAAAAAGATTCTGAAATTCATACGAAACCAGAACAAAGAGCTCAAATAGCCAAGGTAATCCTAAACAAAAAGAACAAAGCTGGAGGCATTACATTACTAGACTTCAAACTATACTGCAGGGCTACAGTAACCAACACAGCATGGCACTTATACAAAAACAGACACATAGACCAATGGATCAGAATAGAGAGCCCAGAAATAATGCTGCACACTTACAACCATCTGATTTTCAACACAATTGACAAAAATAAGCAATGGGGAGAGGACTCCTTATTCAATAAATGGTGCTGGGATAACTAGTTAACTATGTATGCAGAAAATTTAAACTGGACCACTTCCTTACACTAGATACAAAAATCAAGTCAAGATGAATTAAAGACTTAAATGTAAAACCTAAAACTATAAAAACCCTGGAAGATAACTTAGAAAATACCATTCTGAGCATAGGGCTATGCAAAGATTTTGTGATGAAGACTTCAAAAGCAATTGCAATAAAAACAAAAACTGACAAATGGGAGTTAAACTAAGGAGCTTCTACACAGCAAAATAAACTATCAACAGAGTAAACAGACAACTTACAGAACGGGAGTAAATGTTTGCAAACTATGCATCTGACAAAGGTCTAGTATCCAGAATTGATAAGAAACCTAAACGAATTTACAAGGAAAAACAACCAACTCTATTAAAAAGTGGGCAGAGGACATGAACAGATACTTTTCAAAAGAAAACATACGCATGGCCAACAAGCATATGAAAAACTGCTCAATATCACTAATTATTATATAAATGCAAATCAAAACCACAATGAGTTACCATCTCACACCAGTTAGGATGGCCGTTTTTAAAATTTTTTTCTTTCATCTTTTTGTTTTTTAACTTTTACTTTAGATTCAGGGGTACACGTGCAGGGTTGTTATATAGGTAAATGCATGTCATAGGGGTTTGTTGTACAGATTATTTCATCACCCAGGTACTAAACCTAGTACCCAATAGTTATTTTTTCTGCTCCTCTCCCTCCTCCCCCACTTCATTGTCAAGTAGGCCCCAGTGTCTGTTGTTCCCTTCTTTGTGTTCATGAGTTCTCATCATTTAGCTCCCATTTGTAAGTCAGAACACGCAGTATTTGGTTTTCTGTTCTTGTGTTAATTTCCTAAGGATAATGGCCTCCAGCTCTATCCATGTTCCTGCAAAAGACGTGATCTTATTGTTTTTCATGGCTGCATAGTTTTTTATGATGTGTATGTACTGCATTTTCTTTATCCCAAGTGTCATTGATGAGCGTATAAGTTAATTCTATGCCTTTGCTATGGTGAATAGTGCTGCAATGAACATTTGTGTGCATGTGTCTTTATAGCAGAGCAATTTATATTGCTCTGTAAAATCACAGCACCGTAATTTTTGGACTTTAACAATAGCTATCATTTTAATAGCCATTCTATTATTAAAAAGTCAAAAAATGACAGATGCTGGCAAGGTTGTGAAGAAAAGGAACTTCTTACACACTGCTGGTGGGAGTGTAAATTCATTCAGCCATTGTGGAAAGCAGTTTGGTGATTTCTTAAAGAACTTAGAACTACCATTGACCAAACAATCCCATTATTAGGTATATACCCAGAGGAGTATAAGTCATCCTGCCATAAAGACATGTCACTGCAGCACTATTCACAATAGCAAAGACATGGAATCAATCTAAATACCATCAGAAATAGACTGGATAAAGAAAATGTTTTGTAGTACATATACACCATGGAATACTATGCAGCCATAAAAAGAATGAGATCATGTCCTTTGCAGCAACATGGATGGATCTGGAGGCCATTATCCTTAGCCAACTAACACAGGAACAGAAAACTAAATATTGCATGTTCTCATTTATGAGTGGAAGCTAAACTCTGAGTATGCATGGACACCAAGAGGGGTACAATAGACACCAGGGCCTACGTGAGGGTGGACAGTGGAAGGAGATTGAGGATTGAAAAACTACCTATCAGGTACTATGCTTATTACCTGAGTGATGAAATAATCTTTACACCAAACCCCCATGAGATGCAATTTACCTATATAACAAACCTGCACATGTACCCCCTGAGCCTAAAACAAAGGTTAAAAACAAACAATTTGAGAACTACAAAAAAAAAAAAAAAAAAAAGGAAGATCATCTTTGGGTTGTGTGAATGCCAAAGGGGCACATCTTAATGGAAGAAGACATGCACATCTTATCTCCTGTTAATAAGACAGGTAGGGGGTCAAATTGTTAATTGTAAAAATGAGAGCCACGTGATACCTGCCTGCTTGTGGAGCAGTTCAGTCGTCACTTTCAATGTGTAGGAGATGGAGAAGGACATGGAGGGAATGTGCCTCTCCATTTATGATACGCATTGGAGACTAGATGGGGTCCATAAGGAGGTGCTTTAGGAAAGGGGTGACCTCTGACTTCCTATGTAGGGTCCTAAGTTGAGAATGAATGTAATCTAGACCCAGGTGACATTTATGAAGGTGCCCAGCCTGCTGTGCTGACTTGCACAATGAGTTGCAGTGGCTGGAGCTGCCTAATGAGGCGTGAAATGGAGTGTAATGCAAAGGGGGAGACAGTAACAAATTAGTCACGCAGATGGCTTTGAAAGGTGACCTGCAGCCACACAAACTCACAGCCTGGATTTCTGGCCCGAAGTGTTGTGTTGCAAAGCAGTTGCCTTCCATGTATTCTTTAAAAAAGAAAAAAGAAACAGTTATCCCCTAGAGGGCATTTCAGATTCTTGCTTCTTGTTTCACTTGCCAGAAAATAGAGATACAGAGGAAAAATTCCCTGGGAGGAAAATATAATTTGAGGGGTGATCGTCATTTATTTGCTTCACTTAAGATTCAGCAAAACCAGGACTAATCCAGCTCTTCCCTGTCCTCCAGCAAATTTGCTTTCCTTCTATTGCTGCATCAATTTCCCCATGTTTTCCTTCTGCAGTAGAGAAAGCACTAAGTTTGCTTTCGTTTTTTTGCTGTCTTATGCTTTGCGCTGACATCAATCATGCGCTCGACGGAATATTTATTTTACCAGTTTTCTCTGAGCTGAGCATCTTCTTTTTCTTTACTTTTTTCAGTTTAATGGCATCTCAAAGCCATTGTGAATTTATCTACTCCGACATAAACTGAACACTGGAAAAGCTGCTCTTTGGCAATCTGTTAAGAACAACAGTTATCTATGTCCAATATCTAGTTTCTTAAAGAAACATTTCTCTATAATTTCAATGTCTGACGTCAATTCCAGGCCCCTTGGAAAGCATCTCTAGCTATAATAATCATTAATGGAGAAAAATTGGCATGCAAATACAATACTGAAGCACCAATGAAACCAAATGTATCTCTACGGTTACACTTACTGATCAACAACAGTAACAGCAAACATAGCTTTTGTGCAATATCAGTTTTCCTTCAGCAAGGAAGGAGACTGTGTATGTAGTAGTTAATTTCACTGTTGCTCTACTGTTTACTAAATGAGTGACCTTGGACAAATTCCTTAGCCTTTCTTGTGCCTCAAGTATAATGGGGAGCCACTAATGATGGTTCACATTTATTGGGCTCTTTACCAAGTGTCAGGCTATGTTTCAAGCTCTTTATCTTTAACTTACTAATTCTCCCAACAACACCTGAATTATGTGTAATTGCATCCATCCCCATGTTACCAAAGGAAAAACTAAGGGACAAAAAAAGCTAACCAACTTGCCTAGTGTCACAGAGCTGGAAAGTGGTAGAACCGGGGTCTCAGGCCAGGAGGTCTGACTCTGGGGTTGTGCTTTTTACCTCTACACTGGACTGCTTTGATGATCATTGTAATAATATATCCTCATTGGATTGTTGAGAGGAGTTAGAGACTGGTTCACTAAAGTACATAGCACTATGTCCAGCATGTGGCACAATCTCATTGAAATGTTCACCAGTGTTGTTAAGGCTTAATCACTCAAACTCTTAAAGAATGACCGGTTGCCCAAATTTAAACTTGAACTTTTGAACTTGAGGTTAGTTCAAATGGCTCTGATTATTCCAGTCATTTCTATTACTATCCTTTAGAAAAATAATTTTGGAACAAAACCAGAATTACCTAATGTAATCCCAACATCATGGCAACTGGTATGAACAAGAGTAGGATGACTATCAAGGTTAGTTCATAAGCAATGGTCAGCTTCTGGACCACTTTGTGACTTTCAGGAAGTGGACTTCTACTTCTCTTCCCAATATTTGAACTCATGCCCACCCCTCCTTTGCCCTGTTTGTCTTGATAGTCCTTTCTACTCTATTCATGGTGTCTACTTCACATTGATGGAGTGCTGGAAATCATACTTTATTTCATTTTGTCCTCTGGTGCTCTTTTTGCAAGGAAGCACTGCAGCCCCAGCAGAGAGGTAATTTAATTCGTTTTTATTAACAAAGTCAAGTCATATGCAAACGAATTTGTTCAAGAGCTGTTTAATTAGAAAAGGGTTTTTTCCTTCCATTAGGTGATTCCCTGATGGAGGAAGATCTCACTCAAAGATGTACCATACCTCTATTAAATGTCCCAAATGTTAGATTTAGGAGTGTCTCCATTTTGGAATGAAAATTGCAATTTGGGTTTGGCGTAATTCCACACAAGTGAGTCTGTCTGAATGAGATAGAAGATTAGAGCTGAAGGGACTTTTGAGGTCAGTTATTCTAACTTCCTTAATATGGCAGATGTGGAAAGTGAGGCACATGTCTTCTGAGAAGATTCCTCACCAATGTTTGTCTCTGGCATTGTTAGTCTTAAGGAATTGATGTAAAGGTTTATTAATTTGATGCAATTTGCCATCTTCTTTTTCTCTCTCTCTCTCCCCCTGTTTCTCTCTCTGTCTCTCTCTCTCTCTCTGTGTGTGTGTGTGTTTGTGTTTGCAGGTATTTCAGGCTACTGGTACTTGATGAATAGGATGAATTTATTATTGACTTAACATGTCTTAAAAGTGTTGTTATTACAGAAACTCTTTGTAGGCAACAATGATTGCCTTATGTGCCTAGCACTCGTGGACTCCATTTCTCCTGACTAGTGGTCCTCTCATCCCCCAGACACCCACTATTCTCCCATTTTATCTGCATAATTCCCACAGGAGCTGTCATTTTCTTAGCTGGTTGCATCCTTCCATGCACAGCTTATTGATCTAGTGGTGGACACAATAACCCAAGTTGGTCCAATAAATTATTTCCTTGGGACTTTTAATGTTAAGACTGGAAAGAGCAACAAAATAGGGTCTGTTGTAGTTAGAATTATGTGTAAAACATTTGGATGCCATTGGCTTCATGTATTCCATCAGGTGCAGAAAGTTGATCTGAAGGAAAGAGAAGAAGCCGAGACGTAACAGAGAGAAGCAAAAAGCAGAGATGGTCATGAGGATGTAGGATTCCAACTCCGGACTGTCTTAGGTCCTAGCTGCATTCCTGTTCTTCTGTCACGTAGCTCACTGCCTGTGGATTCCTTGAGGCAACCAGTCCTCTCTTTTTGGCTTGATTTAATTTAACAACACTGTGAACAAAAGAATACTAAAATTCCCAGAGAAGCAAGGGCGAGTGTCATTTTATCCAGTGTGCACCAGCTAGGCCAGATGCTGGAGGAGAAGTATTGAGGGGACAGGAAAATAACTCCCAGAAGAAATAGCCTTTGAATGATGTAGAACAGGCATTTATCCAGCTCAGCACAGAAGAGATCCTAATGCTTACCCAGGAAGGAGGATTAGAACCCCACCCCACTAGTACAGGGCAGAGGGCATTCAAAGGCATCTCCAGAGGAAAGTGATGTCTCTGGATGTGCAGGCACAGTTCCTTACAACAAATCCTTATTTCTCATAAAATTCCAAAGAAAATGCTTTGTGTATTGCTCAGGAATGTTGTCCATAGTGGATGGGCCCCACATTGTTACTGTCACTCTCTGAATTTCCACATTAGGCCAACCACATAAGCATACATTTATACCAAAATATTGTATCTGAACAAGGCTAGTGGATGTTTGGAAAAGTGCTACTATGTAAAGATTGATTTTAAGTTTAATTCCCAAACCCAACTTGCTCATTTCTAGATCTTCAGTACCTACATAACCAGTATAGGTCACAAGTCTTGGAAAGATTCTGAGAACCATAGAATTTAAGATTATAATTTTTTTTTCCTAAAGCAACTTCAGTCCAACTCTTCTACTGAATTTCCCTCTGTACCAAAGCTGGTAGAGTGGAGATTTATTCATTCATCCAGTTTCTACCCCTTTCCTGAGGATATGTAGGAATCTAGGAGACTTGGTGCCTTTGGACGAGGGTGGATCCCCTAATCTTGATCCATCGGGCTCACTCTTGATTTCCTTATTGTCCCAGCTTGCCTAACTCTCTGAGGCCCCACAACTTGTAATTTCTAGGCCAGGTCAAGTATTCAGGAAGCCTTGTAAAGCTGAGAATCTAGGATCCTGGAACCAACCTCCTTAGATAGACTACAGGACCCTTTCCCCTCTGAAGTCTTACCAGCTCCACCAGGAAGCAGCAGGAGGGATTCTGCTGTTCCTGGGATCCATGTTCTCTTCCCACTTTCCAGTCTGGGGAAAGCATTTCTCTCTCCCTTTCTGTTGGTCTCCTTCCTCACCTCTCTGTCCATGCACTCACTTTTCTTCAATGGATTTAGGCTTTTACAAAAGATATGAACAACTGACTTTACGTATCTTACACTTTTTCCCCAGGAAATACATTTTCCAGAAATATTGGAAGAGGACTTAATGACTGACTTGAAATGTAAAATGAGGCGGGATAGGAAATATGGGAAGAGCAAACAGTAACTCATATCTTAAATAATCTATCCAATGATACATGTTTATCAAATAATTGAAAGTATGAGAGAGAGCACTTCAGCCCTAAATGAAAAACTGTTGAGTGTTGAGATTTTTTTCTGGCATGCTGTTAAGTCACTTGTGGATCAGCTTGATGTTTACAAGGTTGGCTTTTAAGCTTTCTTAAGATATATCCTGAGGGGTCTTTTGGGTTAATGTAGCCCCACTACTAAGGTGTGATGAAGAGTGTCTAATCTATAACATAATAGTTACAGACTCAATGATTTCTCTCTAAATTTGAGAATAAGAGAAGTGTCAACTCTTACCATATCTATTCAGTATTTTACTGGAGCTCTTGACCAGCACAATAAGTCAAGAAAAATAAATAAGGTCATATCTATTGGAAAGGGAGAAGTAAAACTGCTTTTATCCCCACAGTTGTCTGTGTAGAAAATGCGAAGGTATTTACAAACAATAAATAAAACAGAAGTACTAGAACTAATAAGTGAGTTTAGCAAGGTCACAGAAAGCAATAGAAAAAAATCAATTACATTTCTATATTCTAATAATGAAAAAACTGGATATTGAAATTTTAAAAATAGCAGCATTTGTAATATCCAAACCATAAAATACTTGGGAAATTTTTTAATAAAATACGTATAAGAGCTGTTTGCTAATAACTCTAAAGTGTTAATGAAATTAAAGAAGACCTAAACAAATCTGGCATATGAACATGATGAATCTCCATAAGTCTCAACGTTGTTATGGTGTCATCTCTACTAAATTAGTGTATGGACTCAACACAATTATAATAGAAATATCAACAGGATTTTTATCTGTGTAGGAATTAACAAAATGATTCAAAAACTAAATGGAAACTCAGAACAGACAAAATAATTTTGAAAAAGAACAAAGCTATAGGATACACACTACCAGATTTTAAGACTTACCAATAGTTAAAGTAATTAAGTCAATGTCAAATTGACAAATAGATATATAGCACAATGGACCAGAAGAGAATCAGATGATTAACCCCCATATGTAGATAGCTGACAGGTTTGTGACAAAGGTGCTGAAGTATATTCAAAAGGGGAGGAGCAGGTTTTCAACAAATAATTGAAATAGTTGAAAAAATTGGATATTCATATGGAAAAATCAGCATCAACCTTTCTCTCACACTATACACAAAGTTTAACACAAAGTGTATTATAAACATAACAGCTAAAAGCTGTTAGGTTTATTATTAAAAGCTAAAATCATAAAACTTCAAGAAGAAAATCTGTGGCTTTGAGTCAGGTAAAGATTTCTTAGATATGATATAAAAAGTACAAACTATAAAATAATTGCTAAATTTTATTTCAACAAAACTAAAAACAGATGGTTTTTGAGGGAATGGTTTAAAATATGCAGTGCTCCCTCTAGGAATCAAAATGGCACTGAGGGGAACCTGGAGCAGTCCCAGAGCCTGAGCCACTGATGGGAGAGGAGAGGGCCTTGGCAGCAGCAGTAGGAGGATGGCTGTGGATGCAGGTGCTGGTGTGGACAGTGGTGCTTCTGGTGGCAGCAGTGGAGGCATGGCCATGGGGGTGATGGTAGTGGTCCTAATAGTGGCAGCAGGAGCAGCAGCAGTGAGAGGAGCCTCCAGGAAATGGATGAAAAAACACTGGACCCAAGGTTGAAGGTTTGTAAAGACCTCTGGGATTACACTCCGAAGAAACCGCAGATGGAATGCCTCATTGACTGAAGAAAATGGGTGTGAGTGCATCTAACTATCCTCATTCATGTTCCCTGAGAATAGGAGGAAATTCACATGTCCACGAGACTTTTATAGAAACATCATTCTATTCTCAGCAAGGCTATGGTTGTGAATCAAAATTGTATAGCCTCGCCCAAGGCCATGAGAAACCGTGACAGGAGAAAAAAAAAAAGGAATTTCTGAACTTGCCACCCTCAAAAAAAAGTTTATTAAATGCTAAAAATCTAATTGATCTGCTGATCAAGAAGAACTGATCAGCCAAGAACTGTTGCAAGAATTGTTTTCTGTTTGGGATGTTACAGATGTCAATGCATTAGTAGAGGAATATGAGAGAACTTCAGCCTTAAAGGAGTTTTCTCTATAAGTCAATTTGACTAGACCAGAAGCTGAGACATTGCAGAATAATATGGCTGATCTTTATGCGAAGCTATATGTACTGATATAGACCTGATATTTCATGAAACTTGTTTTACTGTTCATTGTGCCATTTTTGGCAGCAAGATTTCCATTTTTAAAAACACTGCTTTGTTTCTCACCTAAATGTGGGGCAAAAATAATAATGGACATCAATACAGTTTGTATTAATATGCCCATGTTTTCTGCTTTATTACTGGAAGAGATTAGGGGCTCATTTTTAAACTCCTTAAAGGAGAAAAAAAGCTAGGCAAGAAGTTGCCTTTCCCAGACAAACACTAAGGGAATTCATCACCACTAGACCTGTCCTACAAGAAATACTCAAAGGAGTTCTAAACACGGAAATGAGAGGACAATATTCATCATCATTACGTACGTACAAAGCTCACGGATCTTATAAAGCAATTACACAATTGAAACTCCAAGGCAACTAGCTATCAACACTATGACAGGAACAAAACCTCACATATCCATATTAACCTTGAATGTAAATGGCCTAAATGCTCCACTTAAAAGATACAGAGTGGCAAATGGGATTAAAAAGTCTCTTACTGACTACAAGAGACCCACCTACTGGCTAAAGACAGCTATAGACTCAAAGGAGTAGAAAAGATATATCACACAAATGGAAAACAAAAATGAGCAGGAATAGCCATCTTCATGTCAGATAAGACAGACTTCAAACTAACGATGGTTAAAAAAAAGCAAAGAAGGGCATTATATAATGATTAAAGGTTCAATACAACAAGAAAATTGGATTGTTGTAAATGTATATATACCCAACACTGGAGCACCCAGATTCATAAAACAAGTACTACTAGACCTAAGAAAACAGATGATAGCAAAACAATAATAGTGGGGCACTTCACCTCTTCACTAACATCACTAGACAGATCACTGAGGCAGAAAATCAAAGAAACTCAAGTTAAACTGGACTATAGTCTAAATGGACCAATAGACATTTATAGAACATTTCATCCAACAACTACAGAATTCTACAACTAAGAATGCTTGACCACAAAGCAAGTCTCAATAAATTCAAATATATTGAAATGATAAGAAGGATATTCTCAGAGAACAGTGGAATAAAATTATAAATTAATACCCAGAAGAAATCTCAAAACTACACAAGTACATGGAAACTAAACAATTTGCTCCTGAATGGCCTTTAGGTAAAAGACAAAATTAAGGAAAAAAAACCAAACCATTTGATACAAATAAAAATAGCAATACAACATACCAAAGTCTCTGGAATTTAGCAAAAGCAGTGGTTAGAGGACAGTTTATAGCATTAAATGTCCACATCATAAAGATTAAAAGATCTCAAATTAACTACCTAATGTTATTCCTCAAGAAACTAGAAAAATAAGAACAAACCAAATCCAAAACTAGCAGAAGAAAAGGGATAAAAATCAGAGAATAATGAGATTGAGACAAAAAAAAAATACAAAGGATCAATGAAATAAGAAGTTTGTTCTTTGAAAGGATAAACAAAACTGACAGACCACAAGCTAGTTTAACCAAGAAAAAAAGAGAAAAGATTCCAAATAAGTACAATCATAAATGATAAATGTGACATTACAACTGATACTACAGAAATGCAAAAGACCATCAGATACTATGAACATCTCTAGCCACACAAATTAGAAAACCTAGAGGAAATGGATAAATCCTGGAAACAAACAACTGCCCAAGATTGAACCAGGAAAAAAAAGAAATCCTGAACAAACCAATAATGATTAATGAAATCAAATCAGTAGTAAAAAAATCATCAACAATAACAGCAAAAGCCCAGGACTAGATGGATTCACAGATGAATTTTACCAGACATACAAAGACGAGCTGATGCCAGTGTTACTGAAACCATTCCAGAAAATCAAGAAGGATGGATTCCTTCCTAACTCATTCTATGAAACCAGTATCAGCTTAGTACCAAAATCAGGGAAGGACATAACAACAACAACAAAAAACTAAGGCCAATATCCTTGATAAACATAGCTGCAAAAATTCTCAACAGAATACCAGCAAACTGAATGCAACAGCACATTAAAAAGATCACAATCAAGTGGGTTTTACTCCACGCTTGCAAGGATGGTTCAACATATGCAAATTAATAAACATGATTCACTGCATAAACAGAACTAGAAACAAAAATCATATCCCAATAAATTCAGAAGACATTCAGTAAAATCCAACATCTCTTTATAACAAAAAAATCCTCGGCCAGGCGCGGTGGCTCACACCTGTAATCCCAGCACTTTGGGAGGCTGAGGCAGATGGATCATGAGGTCAGGAGATCGAGACCATCCTGGGTAACACAGTGAAACCCTGTCTCTACTAAGAATACAAAAAATTAGCCAGGCATGGTGGCGGGTGCCTATAGTCCCAGCTACTCGGGAGGCTGAGGCAGGAGAATGGCGTGAACCCGGGAGGCAGAGCTTGCAGTGAGCCGAGGTTGTGCCACTGTACTCCAGCCTGGGCAACAGTGCAAGACTCCGTCTCAAAAAAAAAAAAATCCTCAACAAACTAGGCATCAAAGGAACATACTTCAGAGTAATAAACCCACAGCCAACATCATACTGATGGGTAAAAGTTGAAAGCATTCTCCCTAAGAATTCAAACAAGACAAGGATGTCCTCTTTGACCACTGCTATTCAACATGGTACAGAGGTATTGAAAATCTTAGCTAGAGCAATCAGTCAAAAGAAAGAAATAAAAGGCATCCAAATTGGAAAAGAGGAAGTCAAATGATCTCTGTTTGTTGATGATATAATTGTATACCTAGAAAACCCTAAAGACTCCCAAAAGATCCCCAAATTTGATAAGCAACTTAAGTAAAGTTGCAGGATATAAAATGAACATAGGAAAGTCAGTAACATTTCTATACATCAATAACATTCAAGCTGAGAAACAAATTAAGAACTCAGTTTCATTTATGACAGCCATAAAAAATGTAAAACCTAAGAATATATTTAACCAACTAGGTAAAAGTTCTCCACAAAGAAAACTATGTAACACTAATGAAAGAAATGGTAGATGGCATGAAAAAATGGAAAAACATCCCATACTCATGGATTGGGAGAATTAATATTGTTAAAATGACCATAATGTCCAAAGCAATCTACAGACTCACTGTAATACCTATCAAATTACCAGCATTGTTTTCCACGGAATTAGAAAAAACAATCCTACAGTTCATATGGAACCAAAAAAGAACCTGAATAGAGAAAGCAATCCTAAGCAATAAGAACAAAACTGGAAGCATCAAGTTGCCTGACTTCAAATTATACTACAAGCTTATAGTAACTAAAATACAGTATTGGTACAAAAATTGACACATATATCAATGGAACAGAACAGAGAACCTAGAAATAAAGCTACATACCTACAACCAACTGATCTTGTACCCAGCATTTCTTTATGTGTTTACTGGATGCTTGTGTGTTGTATTTTGAGAAATATCTGTTCATATCCTTTGTCCAGTTTTTAATGGAGTTGTTTGCTTTTTGTTTGAAAATTTAAGTTTCTTACAGATTCTGGATATTAAACCCTTGTCAGATGCATAGTTTGCAAATATTTTGTTTACAAAATAAAATACCGAGAAAGGACAAAAAAAAAAAAAAAAAAAAAAACAGAAAGGAAACCCTGTTCAATAAATGGTGCTGGGAAAATTGGCTAGCCAAACGCAAAAGAATGAAACTGGACTCCTATCTCTTAGTATATATGAAAATTAAGATGGATAAAAGACTTACATGTATGACCTGAAACTATAAAAATCATAGAGATAAGCCTAGGAAAAACTCTTCTGGACATTGGCCTAGGCAAAGAAGTTATGATGAAGACCCCAAAAGCAAATACAACAAAACAAAAATATACAAACAGGACTTAATTAAATTTCAAAGCTTCTGCACAGCAAAAGAAACAATCAACAGAACAGACAGAATGGTAGAAAATATTTACAAACTATGCATCTGACAAGGGTCTAATATCCAGAATGTATAAGAAACTTAAACAAATTTTCAAGCAAAAAGCAAACTCCATTAAAAACTGTGCAAAGGATATGAATAGATATTTCTCAAAAGAAGACACACAAGCAGCCAACAAACACGTAAAGAAATGCCCAACATCACTAATCATTAGAAAAAAGGCAAATTATAGCCACAATGAGATATCTTACACCAGTCAGAATGGCTATTATTAAAAAGTCAAAAAACAACAGATGTTGGTGAGGATGTGGAGAAAAGAGAACACTGATACACTATTGGTGGAAATGTAAATTAGTTTAACCTCTATGGAAAACAGTATGGAGATTTCTCAATGAACTAAAAATAGAACTACCATTCTACCTGGCAATCCTACTACCAGGTGTCTACCCAAAGGAAAAGAAATCATTGTATCAAAAAGACACCCGCACTTGTATGTTCACCCCAACACTACTCACAATGGTACAGTCATATAACCAACTTAAGTGTCCATCAAGAGTTGACTGGATAAAGAAAAGGTGGAGGCCACGCGTGGTGGTTCACACCTGTAATCCCAGCACTTTGGGAGGCCGAGGCGGGAGGATCACTTGAAGTCAGGAGTTTGAGACCAGCTTGGCCAACATGGTGAAACGCTGTCTGTACTAAAAATACAAAAATTAGCTGGGTGTGGTGGTGCATGCCTGTAATCCCAGCTACTTGGGAGGCTGAGGCAGAAGAATCACTTGAACCTGGGAGGTGGAGGTTGCAGTGAGCCAAGATTGTACCACTGCACTCCACCCTGGGAGACCAGAGTGAGACTCTGTCTCAAAAAAAAAAAAAAGTGTGTGTGTGTGTGTGTGTGTGTGTGTATTTATATATATATTTTTTTATGTATATATTTATGTGTATATATATATTTATATAATGGAATATTACACAGCCATAAAAAATGAATTAATGACATTTGCAGCAATGTGGATGCAGCTGGAGGCCATTATCCTAAGTAAACTAACGCAGAAACAGAAAATCAAGTACTGCAAGTTGTCACTTATAAGTGGGAGCTAAACAATAGGTACATATGAACATAAAGATGGAAATAGTAGACACTGGAGACTCCAAAGGGAGTGGGGAGAGCTGAAAAAATATCTACTGTGTACTGTGTTCACTATTTGAGTAATGGTTACACCAGAAGCCAAATTGCCACCAGTATGGAATGTACCCATGTAAAAAACCTGCACTTGTACCCCCAAATCTACAATAAAATAAAATTAAAGGAAAACAAAGTACATGTAACTGAAAGGTATCAATATTCATTTTAATGTGGGCTTCATGTTCCCAGGAGCAGATGACTCATGGAAAATAATAATTAAAAAACCTTTCCCTCGCTCTCAAAAAAAAAATTAAAAAAAAACACTTTCCCTTTTGTTACAGAATGTAAAGCATAGATTATGTTTTATTAACACTCATAAATATTTTAAGAAACTGCTTGAGCAATAACAGCAACCTGAAACCAATTACTTGCAATATTCATTTTGCAAACTATCTTTGTTAAGTGTTCCAAATTCCTACTGTACAAGGTGGTCAGGGCCTCGGTTGATAATAGTCCCAGACTTTGCTGTACTATAAGTCCCAAATAAGCATGACTTCTGCAGTGGATAATGCATGGCCAACCCTCATTAACAGTAATAATATGAATGACCATAAGTCATTAATTTTGATAAGATGAAATTTGTATCACCTCAAAGATTCAATGGAAGTCACAGAAGACATAGAAGTATTCCAACTTTGGTTTCTTTAATGAATAAAAATGTTAACACACTTACAGTCCAGCTGACAACCAGGCACCACAGACCTAAGAAAAAAATAATAAAATATTCAAATTTCAAGCCATAGATAGGGAGAAAATGCTTGAAAACATACATCTGATAAAGAACTGTGTCTAAAATATATAGAGATCTTTTACAACTCATTAATGAAATGGAAAACAACTGTATTGAAATGGGAATACAATAACAGAAATTTCCTCAAAAGACTGTATATGAAAGTCTAAGAAGCGCATGAAAAGATGCTCAACATCATAAGTCATTGCAGAAAGGCATTGTGAATCCATGTTGAGGCACTATTATGCACTCACCAGGAGGGCTAAAATTTTAGCAGATGGACAATACCAAGTGTTAACTATGCTTTAGAGCAACTAGAACTCTCCTACATTGCTGGTGCTTATGGTACAGTAATTGCTTATGGTGTTTGTGGTACAGTTATTGGTACAGTAACCTTGAGAAAGAGTTTGGCAGTTTTTTTAAATAATACTAAACATATACATTTGTTACATGATCCAACAATCCTATGTCTATATATTCACCCAAGAGAAATAACAATATATGTCCATAGAAAGACTTTACTTAGATGTTCCTTGCAACTTTATTCATTATCATAAAAAACTGGAAAAACTAAAATATCCATTAATAGTTAAATGTATAGACAGATTATCATATACCCATACTGCGATATACTATTCAGCAATAAAAAGGGCAAAAAGTTATACATTTAACAACATAGATATCCCTTAATATTCATTATAAATTTAGAAAAAAATAGATAAAAAAGACTGTGTACCAAATGATCCCATTTATATGAATGTCTGTAAAAGGCAAAACTATACCAATAGAAAGAAAATCAATGGTTACCCGGGGCCTGGGTTGGCCTGAGAGAATTGATTCAAATGGGTATGACGGAGCTTCTTGGGGGTGATGGAACTCTTCTGTATCTTGACGATTCATAACTCTAGACACCTTTAAAAATTCATCAAACTATATACTAAAAATTTTGAATTTTAAATAAAGTACCTCAGTATATCCAATCTGAAATAAATTATTGGCGTTGCCTAAGTGGTGTCTGGTTTGGGGCCCTCTCTTCACAGTATTACCTTCTGACTCTTCTTTATCTCAGTTTTTCAGGAGAAATGCTGTAGTTTCCTTTCAGCCCTTGGCTTAAGTTTATGGAGACCTTCATTGTTTGTAGAATAAATTATTTAGGAGCATAAGTACCTGGGGGATGTGGGTGGTGAGTTCAGAAGTGTAAGAACAAAGACAGGAGTACATTTAAGAATATTCTTATATTTTATTTTAAATGTTTATTAAAATCCAATAATAATTGCACACTAAAGAATATATCAGTGACATTTTATATATCCTGAATGGTTAATGAATTTCCCTTCATTATCATTTGCTTAATAGGAACATATCAAGATCCTCTTCTCTTATAGTTTGACAAGATATTTGCAAAATTATCTTGCTTTGTTGCAGAAAACATTCATGTTATGTGATTTTTAGGAGTCTAGTTCTTCATGTGGTTGTGCATTTCTATAGGATCTTATGATTTGGAGGCATTAATTCCTACTTCTTAGAAGCTCCCTCCTAGAGTTCAACAGTCCCATGAAGACAGTCACATGGATTCTTGAGACAAAAAATCTTTGGCTATTTATGTCAGTTTTACTAGGTAGGTCTTTCTACAACTGCTCCCTAAAGCAGTTAGGGAGATTATTGAGATCTTTTTGTCTTAGTTTTTCTTATTCATTTATTTTTCCATCCATTTATTCTTTTAAAATACATCAAGTGCCTACCTTGAGTCAGGCACTGAGCTAGGACTATGGTGGTGAGTGAAACAGACAAGGACCATGACTTCATGAAAGTCACATGGCAAGAAGAAAATCACACCTTAAATAACGATTTGCACAATTTAAAAAATGTGGCAAGAATGACAACAAAGATGCTTTGAGATCACACCAGGGAATTGGACCAAGTCTGGGGTGCCATGAAAGTCATGGATAGGATGTTAAATTTGAGATAAAATGTGGAAGAAGGAAAGGATCTGCTCCCTTTCCTTCTTCCCTTCTTCCCTTCCTACCTCCCGTTAGGCCCCACAGCCCAACAATTGGGGATCAAATTTAACATGAGTTTTGGCAGTGACAAATCACAGCCAAACCACAGCGCCAACCAAAACTCAGGGGTCTTTTTCAGAGTGAAAATGTTTCTGCTAAAATATAGACATACCTTGTTTTATTTAGCTTTGTTTTATTTTGCTTTGGAGATACTGCAATTTTTGCAAATTGAAGGTTTGTGGCAACCCTGCGTCCAGCCTATCAGCACCATTTTTCTAACAGCATGTGCGCATTTCATGTCTCTGCCACATTTTGATAACTCTCACAATATTTTAAACTTTTTCATTACTGTTATATCTTTTATAGTAATCTGAATCTTTAATGTTAGTATTGTGATTGTTTTGGGGCACCATGAACTACACCCATATAAGACAGTGAACTTAATGGATAAATGTGTGTGTCTGACTGCTCCATCAACGAGCTGTTCCCCTGTCTCCCTCCATCTCCTCAGACCTTGCTATTCCCAGAGACACAGAATATTGAAATTAGGTCAACTAATAATCCTACAATGGCCTCTGAGTGTTCAAGTGAAAGGAAGAATTGCACATCTCTTTAAATCAAAAGCTAAAAATGATTAAGCTTAGTGAGGAAGGTATGTTGAAAGCTGAGACAGGCCAAAAGCAAGGCCTCTTGTGCCAAACAGCCAAGTTGTGAATACAAAGGAGAAGTTCCTGAAGGAAATTTCAAGTGCTGCTGCGGTGAATACACCAATGATAAGAAAGAAAATCAGCCTTAATGTTGATAAGGAGAAAGTTTGAGTGGTCTGGATAAAAGATCAAACTAGTCCCAACATTCCCTTAAGACAAAGCCTAATCCAGAGTAAGACCCTGACTCTTTCCAATTCTATGAAGGCTGAGAGAGGTAGGAAGCTGAGAAAGGAAAGAATGAAGTTAGCAGAGGTTGTTTCATGGGGCTAAGGGAAAGAAGTCATCTTCATAACATAAAAGTACAAGGTGAAGTAGCAAGTGCTAATATAGAAGCTGCAGCAAGTTATCCAGAGGATTGAGCTAAAATAATTGATGGAGGTGGCTACAATAAACAACAGATGTTCAACATATGTGAAACAGTCTTCCGTTGGAAGAAGAGGATTTTCCCAGCTAGAGATAAGTAAATGTCTGACAGCAAAGCTTCAAAGGACAGGCTGACTCTTGTTAGGGGCTAATGCAGCTGGTGACTTTGAGTTAAAGCCATTGTTCATTTACCATTTCAAAAATCCTAGGGCCCTTGAACATTATGCTAAATCTTCCCTGCCTGTGCTCTATAAATGGAACAACAAAGCCTGGATGACAGCACATCTGTTTATAGCATGGTTTACTGAATATTTTAAGTCCTACTCAGAAAAAAAAGATTCCTCTCAAAATATTACTTCTCATTGACAATGTGCCTGGTCACCCAAGAGCTCTGATGAAGATGTACAAGGAGATGAATGTTGTTTTCATGCCTGTTAATACAACATCCATTCTGCAGTCTATGGATCAAGGAGTAATTTTGACTTTCAAGTCTTAATGAAAAAACACATTTTGTAAGGCTATAGCTGCCACAGATAGTCCTTTGATGGATCTGGGCAAAGAAAATTGAAAACCTTCTGAAAAGGATTCTCTGTCCTAGATGACATTATAAACATTCATGATTTATGGGAGGAGGTCAAATGGTCAATGTTAACAGAAGTTTGGAAGAATTTTGATTCCAGCCCTAATGGATGACTCCAAGGGGTTTAAGACTTCAGTAGAGAAAGTAATTGTAGATGTGGTGGAAATAGAGGGAGATAGAGAAATAGAAGTGAAGCCTGAAATTGTGACTGAATTGCTACAATCTCATGACAAAACTTGAACAGACGAGGTGTTGCTTTTTAAGAATGAGCAAAGAAAGTAGTTTCTTGAAAGTGAGTCTACTCCTGGTGAAGATGCTGTGAATATTGAAATGACAGCAAAAGACATGGAATATAACATAAACTTACTTGATAAAGCAGTGGCAGGATTTAAGAGGATTGACTTCAGTTTTGAAACAAGTTCTACGGTGGGTCAAATGTTATCAAACAGAATCAGTTGCTACAGAGAAATCTTTCATGAAAGGAAGAGTCAATCAGTGTTTCAGATTTTATTTTTGTCTTATTTTAAGGACTTTCCACAGCTATAGCAACCTTGGCAATGACCACCCCAATCAGTCCGTAGTCATCAACCTTGATGCAAGATGCTCCACTGGAAAAAGATTATGACTCAATGAAGGCTCAAATAATCTTTAGAATTTTTTAACATTTAAAGTACTTTGAAAATTAATGTATATATGGCTTTTTTTTTTAGACGTAATGCTATTGAACATTTACTAGACTACAGTATAATACAAATGTTACTTTTATATCCACTGGAGAACCAAAAAACTTGTGTGATTTGCTTTATTGCAATCTTCACTTTATTGCAGTGGTCTGGAACAGAACTCACAATATCATCGAGGTATGCCTGTATCTACTCAGACTCCCTTGCAGCTAGAGATTGCCATGTGACACGGATCTGACCAATGAGACATAAGCTGAAATATGCTAAAGATTTCTGATCAAGTTTTGCCTCTCCTAATGTAGATGCCACCTATTCTTTCTTTATGTCCCCCTTTTTTTGTGAATAAAAGAACATGACTAAGACTATAGGTAGAGCAAGCATCTTACATCCACAATGGAGCAAGAACAAAGAAAAATCCCCACATGGAAGCACCCAGAGGGTTCCTGGAGCACTGAGAACATTGCAGTTTGTGTCTCACCCTACACAGCTTACCTCTAGACTCCTTATTTATTGGAAAATACAGACCTTTGTTTGGTTAAGCCACATAGTTGTGTTTCTGTGGCAAGGAACCAAATGCTGTAGGTTAAAGCAGTTTAGGAGAGAGAAAATGGTATCCTGGGGTAGGATGGCCACTGTGGAGATGGGGAGAAGCAAAGAAGTTCCACAGCTATTCAGGAGACAAAATTCACACCTTCACAGGAGACCTCTGCTTTGCTCCTTCACTTATAGAAATTTCTGGAAGGCTAGTTTAGGGCCCGCTTCACTCTCCCCACCTTAATTGATTTCTCACAAGGCTTTATTTCCCAAACTTCTACATCTGCTATGCTTCATTTTCTTTTTTGATTCCCAATCCCTAATTCCCTCTTTTTCTAAATATCTCCAACAGGGATATTTACATACTTCCACTGGGGACAGATATCTAAATACCTCCAGAGCAAAAAGACTCTGGTTTGCATCTTTTTTTTTATGTTACTCACATAGTAGGTGAATAACTTTGGAAAAATATCTTAACCATCAATATATTAGCTTCTCATCTGTAAATTGGGATTTAGAATATTTACCTTATATGATTTGAATGAGATAACAACATTTTTCCTGATGCCAAGGCCATACCCCAGATTCGTTAAGTCAGAGTCTTTGAAGGTGAGATCCAGTCATCAGTATTTTAAAAGCTCCCAGGTAATTCAAAAGTGCAACTGGAATTAAGATCCACTGGTCCATAGAGGGTTTGGTTCATGACAGACCTTGTGTAAGCATTTTATACATATAATTATTATTCATTTGGACTGGCAGTTCACATAGCCTGAATCCAAAATCCTCCTAAAATATTCATAAGTGAAACCACATGTGCTCAGATTTCCTTTACCTGCACAGACACTACCAGATTGCCACTCTTCTTTTGAATTTAACTGTCACATGAAATATTTCCTTGGTTTTTCCCTTCTTCCCTTGGTATGGAGATCTGTTAGGACAGCTTTCAAGGAGAAATCATTTTCCTGCCATTTTTCATGAGTTAGTTGTGACGCGAACCTCAAAGCAAAAAAGAGAGAGTGGTTTGATCCAGTGAATTGATGGAGACTTAGAAGACGGCTGCTGGAGACCTCGGGAGTCATCTTGGCATCCCTCTAAACTTCTCTGCCTCTCCCAGAGCCTGTGGAGAACTTCCACTGTTGTTCCCACCATTACATGAGCCTCCTGGGGACTTCTCTCATTTAAAGCCAAAACCCAAGAGGCACTCCATACAGCAGCAAACCAACGGTGGCATCTGCTAACCACAGACTTGCCCTATGGGGCTTCCACTTGGCCTCTGGCTTGGCTATCATGTTCCTAGTGCAAATGTTTTCTTAGCTGCAGGCTCAGGGACTGACCTTTCCCATATCACAGGACATCTTCATCAAAGCGATGAGACTGGGGACTTGAATGTTTAAATTGGTGGAAATGAGAACGGAGGCTGGGGGAGATGTTTTCTTGTTTCCTTATGATGACAGGTCCTCTGGTTTGTTTTATTTGCTTTATTAAGAGAAACACTTCTAAGTTACCCTTATGGTGCTTGGCCTTTTTACATGACCTTCTCAGATCATTCTTGGCAGTAGTCCTCTTGCATGAAGAAGCACTCGTGCGTGGATGGTCACAAACGTGGTCTGAGGACCATTAGCATCAGAATTACTGGCATGGGCAGGAAGCTTGTTAAAAATGCAGATTCTTAGGGTAGACCCCAGGCATACAGATGCAGAACTTCTGTGTGTAGGTCAGGGGAGGCCCAGGAGTTTCAATTTTTAATCATCACCCTGAGTGATTCTGAAGTACAATACAGCTTTGGAACCATTGGTTTTAAACTCAATATTCTGACCTTGGTGAGGAATTTTACCTCTTGGGTTAATATCATCTTTCATTGTTTTCTCTTTGGAGAAAAGTATTCCAGGCATGAGGCAAGAAGTGGATAAAGTTCTTGAGGGCTTGTATCTCGCACTGCCCCCAGCTCATCACCAACCCATGAAAGATGCTAGATGGATACTCTCCTGCGTTGACTATAGGTGCAGCCTATCTCACACATGCTTAGTGCCAGTTTCCACTTGGGAGCCTAGTGTTTGTAAAGTGCTGGGCTGAGGCCAGGTCAAGGGACTGGCACAATCTAATGATGCCAAGAACAAAGTTTCCTTTGAAAAGGAGATTTTTAAAAAACAGATTAAGGGCATCAGGCCTATTGGGCTGCAGCCAAGGTCTAGCTTAGCCTTATTTTAGCTGAAATGGTTGAATTATTTCTCATAATTTTTGATACATTTTAAACAGTGAATGGTAATAAGGGGCTCTTTTTTTCCTTCTTTTTCTCTGCTGACTTTGAATTCAAATTACCGCAAATAAAAATAGCTTCAGTTGTCCTGAGATGGAAAAAGAAATCTATTTGCTCAGAAGATTTTCTTGGTATTTGTTGTTGACCGTGATAAGTTACAGCTTATAGTCAAGGCAAAGTTCTAGTTCTGGGCTTGTCAGCTGGATGAATATGGGGCTAATGGTAGCAGAAGACTGTCCTGTGTGGCTGTGTGCACTGCTGCCTGATTCATTCACCAGATTCTGCTCTGTGACTGCCCAGGGTGGATGGGGCAAAAGGCCTTGTTTTACCCAAATCTTTGACTGATTTTGAATATCGCCTCTTCTTGCCAGCTATAACCTCTGCAGCTGGGTCCCTTGAAAGTTGAGCTCTGACCTCTCCCAGGAGTCGTTAATCCCTTTGAGCCTCTGTTGTGCAAGACAAAGCCCATCTGAAAAGATTTCCATACGGTTTTTTTGAGTATGGCTTCTTTCACCTGGCATGATGCATCTGAGATTCATCCATGCTGTTATGTGTATCAGTACTGCCTGCCTTCTTACTGCTGAGTAGGATTCCATGGTAAGGATGTAATGTAGTGTACTTTTTCACCAGTTCGAGCTAATTGGATTTCTTTTTTTATTTTTTTCTTTGACAGAGTCTCAATCTCACCCAGGCTGGAGTGCAATGGCACAATCTCAGCTCACTGCAACCTCCACTTCCTAGGTTCAGGTGGTTCTCCTGCCTCAGCCTCCCGAGTAGCTGGGATTATAGGCACACACCACGATGCCTGGCTAATTTTTTTCTTTTTTTTTTTTTGTATTTTTAGTAGAGACAGGGTTTCACCATGTTGGCCAGGCTGGTCTCGAACTCCTGACCTTAAGTGTTTTGCCTGCGTCAGCCTCCCAATGTGCTGGGATTACAGGCAAGAGCCATCGCTCCCAGCCTTTTTTGGTTTTTGTTGCTAAATATTTGTCATAAATTTTTTGTGAGCTGCATTTTCATTTGAGAGTAGGATTCCTGAGGAGCATTTGTGAGGATGTTCTTGATTGAGTGCTTCTTCCATTAACTGAAGTGGAAAGAAAGTAGGGCTTCAGCAGGACCAGTCGGAGAATTTGATATGTGTCTCTGTGGCTGGGGGAACACAGTGGTGTTTAGTGGAAGTAATTGGCTCATATATGGATGAGAAAAGATATGGTAAGGTCCTTTGGTTGTTAGTGTTTCTTAGAATGCCATTGCCCTCTTTCTGTGTGCAAAGCAAATTCTGGTTCAAATGGGAAGTGTAGGTTCTCAGGGTTGTCAGTGCCTCTGCTTACTTTGTTGTAGGTGCAGCAAACTTCCCTTGTGCTTGTTTTTATTCTTGCTAAACTACTGTACAGTCCACTGGAATCTGTGCTCATGAGGTCTGTGTGCATTGAGATGCTGCATTGAGATGCTGTATGTATGTGGGGCAGTAGGAATGGTGGATGAGTGTATTACACATGTCTCCTCTGCTCACTCGCATGCTCCTTGGTCCCATTGAATGGAAGAAACAGCATTTCCAACTCTGGGGATAGCCAATGCTGAGATAGGACTTTCTGGCTCCCGCAGCTGCCGTGTTTTAGAGGAAATAAATCAGGTTTGGGTACATGCTCTCAATATTTTTTTCTTCCATGTGTCTTTTACAATTTTCATTATAGACTTGACTAGAAGTTATAAAGTAGAGCATCCTCTTGGTTTCTTGGAACAAAAATGAAATTTCTGGCATAAATATGGTGTAGAAAACCCAAGATCTGAGCTCACACACTGCTCGTACATTGTGTGGTTTCAGGCAAATCACTTCACTCTGAGGCTCAGTTTTCTTCCCCTTAGTATAGAAATTAAACGGTATTTACTCACAGGGCAATTATGAGGATTCTGACAAGGTGAATGAACCTGGCACAGAGGAAACATGATGATTGTTAAAACCCTGGAGAAGCCTGCATGACACACTCCTGCCATCTGCTCCTTTATCTTGCCGGGATCTCCTTGCCTGCCTGTCCTCCCCAGTGGGCCTAGTACTTAGTGGTGCCTCAGGGTCCCATCCCCTATTGGATGTCATCTCCTCAGAAGGCTGGAGGTGGGTGTGTGGGTTCTTGACACAGCAGGTGCAAAACACTTCATCTACAATTAAAAAAACCTTTAGATCAGAGAAGTGTTGGTTGACATCATTTAGTGAGCTGAAGACCCACTCCCAAGCCCATGTCCCCTTTGGCTCTGCCATTACTGCCACCTCTAGGTACCAGGGGACCTGCTTCTGCTTTATCTCTGCACCAGCTTGTTTCATATCTCTGTGCAAGTCATATGACCCCTTTGAACTTCAATTTCCATATGTGTAAAATGTGAATAAATGGTACTTATTCTACCCACTTACCAGGGAATTTGGAAGCTACAATATACTATATCAACATAAAACATTATGATTACTATTATTGAACACTATGACTGTAGTGTTTCATTTCGTTGAAAATGACACCTCCTTCATCCTTTTAAAAATAGATTAGAGAAAATAAATCCAAAGGATTGAATTTCTAATTGTGAAATTTCTAGTGCTTCAGCACGAGGATAATCTAGCTACTTGAGAGTGGGGAGAACTTCTTGATTTCCTAAAAGGGTATAATTTAGACTGTTGAGTATTTTGCTTATGTCTCAGCCTGTCTCTGAATCACACTCCTGGAGGCTCGCTTCAGGCCTGTGGGCGGCTTAGAAATTTGTTTTAGAAATAAGGTTTATGTGTCGATTGCACTTCCTCTGTGGCTCTCGCATTGTCTATTTCTGACAATATTTGCATGAAACCAGATATTTGATTTTGAGAACATCTGTTCTCACAATTCATTTCCCACCTGAATCAACGCTCTTCCGCCTGGGCTGAAAGAGCTGCTTCACTCAGCAGTATTGGTGCTGCAGGGCAGAGAGAGGGGAGTGGCATGGTAGGACAAGAGGCTTTGTGAATACAAACAATTTTGCTGGGGCTTGGAGTCTTAGAGGAAGGCTGACAAGTGTGGAAGCCTTGGGGAATAAGTGTTGTTTGGCCAAAATTTTAAAATAGGCTTTTATTCTTTTGAACATCCAGACTTAAGATGATTTAGCTGTTTTGATTAAAAACCTTTCTGAAATGTGGCATTCTTCCTGGCTCCCTAAATGAGAGTGTATGAAATTTATTGAGTGCCTTTTGTATGCCAGGCTTTGTTTTTATTTTTTGCCTTCTGAAAAGGAAGCTTGGGAACACAGAGGCTGATACCTAAACTTGAACACTTGTACTGCATTATGCTGTTTGTGATGCTTTTGGGGTTTGTCAAGGGCAAGTAGCTTTATCCTAATACTCAATGTCCTGTCCCAAGGCCCTTAACTACAGGGAGCTGGCTATGGAGGAGTAGCTGAAAAAGAGGCACTCTGGCATTTGCTGGGCCATACACAGGCTGGGGCATTCCTCACAGGGTTCCATAGCCTGGACAGAAGTCCCCACAGCAATAGGAAATCACTCAAGGGTTTTAAGCAGCAGTGTGACATGATCAGATATACATTTTGAAGGATCACTCAGACTGCGGGTAAAGAAGGTGGGGGTGGGGGGATACAGAGGTGGCTGCTGCTGCTCTGACGTAGCCAGGAGGATGCGTGAACGTCCTTGTGACCTTGTGTCTGCCCTGTCCGGCTTTCATAATTATTGTTTGCCCTTTTTCCCCTGGTGGCTGACTATGTGTGTGCCTGTCCAGGCCCTGCTGAGACCTTTCAGTCAGATGCTGGTCTTCTGCTTTTCCATGGAAACTCCCTTTTACCTTTATGAGGCACTTTCCCATCTTGCTTTGAGTCAGGGTCAGTAGTTGACAATCCCGCGTTCCCAGTGGATTACCGTTTCCTCGAGGGGATGGGGGCAGTCTGACTTATCTTTGTCTTTCCCATAGAAGTCACAAGTATGTGGCAGTATTAATTAGATTGTGAATGGTTCTATAGATGTCGAGTGGCATTTTAAAACACAGGAGTCAATGGGTAAATTTGGGGTGTGTAATTAGTCCATTTTCACTGCTATAAAAAACTACCTGAGATTGAGTAATTTATGAAGAAAAGAGGTTTAATTGAGTCACAGTTCTGCATGGTTGGGGAGGCCTCAGGAAACTTGCAATCACAGAGGAGGGTGAAGGGGAAACAAGGCACATCTTACATGGTGGCAGGAGTGAGAGTAGTGAGGGGGAACTGCCAAACACTTTTAACCCATCGGATCTTGTGAGAACTCACTATCATGAGAACAGCATGGAGGAAATTGTCCCCATGATCCAATCACCTCCCATCAGTTCCCTCTCTCGACATGTGGGGATTGCAATTTAAGATGAGATTTGGGTGGGGACACAGAGCCAAACCATATCAGGGTGAAATGAATAAATGTGTGAATATATGATAAACGAATGGGTAAAGTTAATGAGAACTTTTTTTTGTAAATTAGTTATTAATAAGATACTATAAGCCAGATAGAATTGTGTGTAAATTTAGAGTAAATTGCCTAGATGTAACTTCCTTATACTCTAGCATATTGGATTAGTAATACCAGTTTGTAGCTCCCTGGAAGTCTTGGTTTACCTCCTGCCTTTTAGCTATGTTCTTGGTTAATGAAACTGTTAGATAACTGCATGCTTCCATTTTGGGGGTAGACTGGTGAGATATTGAAGGACACCTGTTAGTAAGTTACTGCTAGGACTGATCTTGTATGCAGAATTAAAGCAGCCATCTGCATGACATAACATGAGGGGAACCCTGGAGGGAACTCTACCTTCTCTGCAAAACAATACCTCCACCTTTTTACTACTGCATTCTTTAGGGAGGTCTCTGATTTTAAAGGCATGGCCTAATTTTTTCCTGGAAGAGGTCACACTGCACCTCAAATGTTTCCCATCAAGGTACAAATGACTGATGGAAAATCATTTCTTGACAGAACTGAGGGCCCACTGGAGGGGGGAGTATCGGGGGAAACAGCCCCCAATATTTCAGCGTTGGTTCTTTCTATTTTCCCTAAGTGTCAGCCGGTCTGAGAAATAAAGAGAAAGAGTAAAAAGAGAGGAATTTTACAGCTGGGCCTCCAGGGGTGACATCGCATGTTGGTAGGACCGTGATGCCCCTGAGCCGCAAAACCAGCAAGCTTTTATTAGGGATTTTAAAAGGGGAGGGGCTTTATGAACAGGGAGTAGGTCACAAAGTCCACATGCTTCAAAGGGCAATAAAGATCACAAGGCAAAGGCAAAATTAGAACTACTGATGAGGGTCTATGTCCCGCTGTGCATGTATTGTCTTGATAAACATCTTAACAGGAAACAGGGTTCGAGAGCAGAGAACCAGTCTGACCAAAATTTACCAGGCTGGAATTTCCCAATCCTAGTAAGCCTGAGAGTACTGGAGGAGACCAGGGCGTATTTCAGTCCTTATCTCAACCACATAAGACAGACACTTCCAGAGCGGCCATTTATAGACCTCCCCCCAGGAATGCATTCCTTCCCCAGGGTATTCCTTGCTGGGAAAAGAATTCAGCAATATCTCTCTTACTTGCACGTCTGTTTATAGGCTCTCTGCAAGAAGAAAAATATGGCTCTATTCTGCCTGACCCCACAGGCAGTCAGACCTTATGGTTGTCTTCCCTTGTTCCCTGAAAATCACTGTTGTTCTGTTCTTTTTCAAGGTGCATTAATTTCATATTGTTCAAACACACATGTTTTACAATCAATTTATACAATAGCGGTCCTGAGGTGATGTATATTCTCAGTTTATGAAGATAATGGGATTCAGAGATTAAAGTAAAGACAGGCATAGAATTTATAAGAGTATCATTAGGGAAGTGATAAATGTCCATGAAATCTTCACAATTTATGTTCAGAGATTGCAGTAAAGACAGGCATAAGAAATTATAAAAGTATTAATTTTGGGAACTGATAAATGTCCATGAAATCGTCACAATTTATGTTCTGCCATGGTTCCAGCCAGTCCCTCCATTCGGGGTCCCTGACTTCCCACAGCAGGGGAGCATAGACAGAAGGAGATTAGGGAGTGTGGATGATGACTCTTCAAATGGATCATCCTGCATGACTTCCCAGTTTGAGTAGTTTCAGTTAGGATTGTCTAGGTCAGGGGTCAGGAAATATTTTCTGTAAAGGGCAAAGTAGTGAATATTTTTAGCCTATGTTAACCATGTGGTCTCTATCACAACTACTCAACACTGCCCTTGTCATGTGAAAGAAGCCATGGACAATATATAAATGAATGTAGGTAGTCGTGTTCCAATACAGATTTATTTATCAATACAAAAGCAGGCTATGCGCTGGATTTGGCCTGATAGCAGTAGTTTGTTCACCCTGGTCTAAGTTGTTCTTCATTAAAAAACAACAACAACAACAACAACAAGAAACAAACCTCATCTCTCACAGATTAACCCCCAAAAGTGTTATTTTTGGCTGTACTAAATGTCTACTTTTAAGTCAAAAGAATGACTCTTCTCTCATGGCCACTCAGGGCCTCAGGCTGACAGGGCCTCCATGTCAACAGTGCTCCCATAATCACCTTGCAGAGAGAAGAGAGGTGGTTACATTGCACAATGGCTCTTAAATTCCCACTTGGAAGTGACACATGCCACTTTCATTCACTTTTCATTGGGCAATGCAAGTCAGAGGGTCACATAGAATTTAGAATTTCAAGGAGTGGGGTGCAGGGAAGGGTAGTCTTACTGTGTGCACAGAGGGAGAACCAATATTCTAGGGTAGGTGAATTGTATTAATTACCACCACAGATGGGAACCCCCAAATTCACAGGAACACCCATATTCTCTTCTTGCTCCAAATGAGGGGACAATGGTTTCTTCCTGTCCTTTATTCAGCATCCTTAGGTCAGCTTATCTTCCCCAGGCCTGGCAAGAGTTAGCATTTCCAAAACATTCCCACTGCTTTCAGAATGCTTAGATATTCAGGATAATATCTGACCGTACTCAGGTATTATCCAAGCCAGAGCTTGCCTGGCATTCTCAATTCCCAGAGCCCATTAGAATTAGAGAATAAGTTACCCCACTGTTGAAGGCACTAAACTTTAAAAAATCTTCACTTCCCAGTTTCTTAAATGGTGCCTCGCAACTCAAATTTCAGACTCTTAGGAAGGACTAGGGTAGAGGGGTTTTTTGGCCTTGGTTGGCCTTTCAGTATGTCTCCAGTGAAAAGTCTGAGATCGATCTATATCTGTATCTATGTATATGTATACTATATCTATATCTATATAGCAATGTTTGGGCAAGACCTTTAATGATCAGGCCCCAGACTCCCTCTCCTTGTGTTTCACTGTGTCCCATACTTTACTGCACACTTCAGCCAAGCCATGCTGTGAAATACACAATGCCCTACATGTCTTCATGTTATTGCCCCTGATGTTCCTTCTGCCTAGAAAGCCACCCTTTCCTGGTGAACTCATGCTCACCAGACCTAGGTCAGCTGTGTTAATAATGTTTCAGATTTTGGGTGGGTGGTGAGTTTATTAGTGTTCATTGTATTATTAAATTAACACCGATAAAAGATGGCCATTGTCAACCAATGATGATAGCATATTATGAATTAAGCGTTATGATTAATTCTTGGAACTTGAGGTCAAATAAAAAATACATGAATAAAATCCTATAGAGCTGGGATTGGCAAACTGTTGCCTGAGGATCAAGTTACACACACACACACACACACACACACACACACACACACACCCCCCGAGAGAAAGAGAGAAGAAGAAGGAATTAGCTCACATGATTATGGAGGTCCCATGATCTGCCATCTACAAACCTAGAGACCCAGGAAGGCTGGAGATATAGTTCCAGTCTGAATTCAGAGGCCTGAGAACTGGGAGAGGTGTTGGTGTAAGTCTTAGTCCAAAGGCAGGGTAAGACTGATGTTCCAGCTCAGCAGTCATGCAGAGAGAGTGGTCTCCCTTCCTCCATCTTTTTCTTCTATTCAGGCCCTCGATGGGATTGGATGACACCTACCATGTTGTGGAGGGCAATGTGATTTACCCGGTCTACCTATTTAAATGCTAATCTTGTCTAGAAACACCCTCACAGACACACCTAGTAGTGTTTAAATATCTGGGCACCCTGTGATTCAATCAAATTGACACATGAAATTAATCATCAGATACTGAAGGTAAGGTGCCTAAAGTTCACAAGGAGAAGGCAGGAGGGGAACTCCCAGGTTAAACAACAAAGGTCATTGCAGCAAGCACACAGATCCAACTCTCCCAATAACACTCCCTCTGATCTTCCCTGCTCTCATCCTGTCTTATGGTGATGTGTGAGGAGGGGGTAGAAATTTAGTAGGATACTGAGGAAATTTAGCTGAGAGAGCAATTTTCAATGTTTTGTGAGTGAAGCTTGAAACAGTATACCTGTGGGCTCTCATAGTTAAGCCAAATATTACTTCTTAAATCATTTGCTTTCTCTCTCTATCCTAAGTAATCCCAGAACTCCAGAATGATTGCAATCACTTGGAAAATAGGACCTACATAACGGATAACTCCAACATTAAAAAGATGCCAGAAGTAGGTGAGATTTTTACAATCCTCTTTCCTTTACCTGTAAACGCATTTTTACTAATATGGGAAATTACCCTCAAATGCTGAAGCTTGAATTGCCATAAGTCCAATGACTTGCACACAGCACATCAAGAGAGGAAAGGACGGGCCTTGATCTTGCCAGCTCTTGTTTTTTTCAGCGATGCAATGGTCCTCCCAGAGGAGATACCCGTGCCCTTGCAGCTAAACAGAATTATGCTCCTATAGCTTGATCTACTCCCTCTCACACAGAAAGCCTGCCCCTGCTGGCCTCCAGAGCAATAATCCACGACCTTCTAACAGAGATGACAGTGAAAGGTTTTATTAAACAAATAAAATCCTGTACCCAAGAATGAGTATAAGTATGTGGGTTAAAGGATGAAAGAGAAGAGGTAGTGATTTAACTGCAAAGCTTGAATTTAATATAGAGATGAGTTTTCTTCCTCCATAAGAGTATCACCCTGTGTACAGTAATCTGTCTTCATTTCCAGCACAGAACCTGCTACACACTTTTAAGTTGCCATCAGGGACAGGAACTAAAGTGGAACATGAATCAGAAACTAGAATGAATATACTCATTTGCTAAATCCCACAGCAAATCCAAATATTAACTTTCTAATTGAATTGAACAATCATTTCAAACCAGTGAACCAGCTCAAACTGGATCTGAACTTATGTGTTTTCTAAAACTACTAAATGGAGAAAAAGCTACTAAAAGGAAAAAGAGAGGAAACTGAAGAAGTCTTAGAGACATCTACCCCAAAGAAATAAAAATGTATGTCCACACAAAGACCTCCAGGCAAATGTTCACAGCAGCGTTAATCAGAATAGCCAAAAACGAGAAAAAAAAGCACTCAAATATTCATCAATTGCTGAAGGGGTAAACAAAATGCAGTATTTTAATAAAGTGCAATATTCTTTAATAATAAAGAGAAACAAAATGTTGATATATGCTACAACATGTATGAACTTCAGAAACATTTTGTTGAAGTCCTGTTTTGTTACCTTGTTTAAGAAATCTTTGCCTACTCCAGGGTGATAAGGACTTCTTCCCTCCTATAATTTTTCTAGAAGTTCTATACATTTTTTCCATTAGGCCTGTTCTTTTTTTTTATTATTATACTTTAAGTTTTAGGGTACATGTGCACAATGTACAGGTTTGTTACATATGTATACATGTGCCATGTTGGTGTACCGCACCTATTAACTCGTCATTTAGCATTAGGTATATCTCCTAATGCTATCCCTCCCCCCTGCCCCCACCCCACAACAGTCCCCGGAGTGTGATGTTCCCCTTCCTGTGTCCATGTGTTCTCGTTGTTCAATTCCCACCTATGAGTGAGAACATGCGGTGTTTGGTTTTTTGACCTTGCGATAGTTTGCTGAGAATGACGATTTCCAGTTTCATCCATGTCCCTACAAAGGACATGAACTCATCATTTTTTAAGGCTGCATAGTATTCCATGGTGTATATGTGCCACATTTTCTTAATCCAGTCTATCATTGTTGGACATTTGGGTTGGTTCCAAGTCTTTGCTATTGTGAATAGTGCCACAATAAACATACGTGTGCATGTGTCTTTATAGCAGCATGATTTATAGCCCTTTGGGTATATACACAGTAATGGGATCCATTAGGCCTGTTCTTGAATAAATATTTATTCATGGCATGGACAGGGAGTAAGGTTAAAGGTGTTTATTTCCCATATGGATACCTATTCATTATAAAACACCAACCTTTCTCCCATTGCACTGCAGTTATTTCTTTACTGCGAAGCAAGTGACTATATATGTATGGTCTGTTTCTGGACTGTCTATTCTGACTCATGGGTTCATTTGTCTATCTTACACTAATAGCACATTGATATAATAGCATTTTAAGAAATCTTGCAATTAGGTAGTGTAAGTCTTTCAAATTTTTTCTTTAAAATTATTTAGCTTATTTTAGATTCTATGCATTTTTCTGTAAACTTTATAACAAGCTTGTCAGTTTTCTCAAAACCTTGAGATTTTGATTGGAATTAAATCTATAGATGTATCTGGGAATAACTGACATTTCAATAGTATTGACTGTTACAAATCATGAGAATAGTATATTTCTCTATTTGTCTTTAATTTCTCTTAGCAATGTTTTCAGTGTAGAGAATTATATATGTTTCTTTAATTTATTCTGAGATATTTGACATTTTTAAATGCTACCGGAAAGGATATTTTTTAAAATTTTATTTCCCCAATTTTTCTTGTTAACATATACTAACAGTTTATTTTTGTATAGTGACCTCAGTCTTGCAACATCGTTAATTTTCTTATTAATTGTAATGCTGTGTTTTTAGATTCTTTGGAACTTTTACATACCCAATCATGTCTTTTGCACAAAGCGACGGACATTTATACTTATTTCTTTCCATATTTTCATACCTTTCATGACTTTCTGTTTGCTTTATTCGCTAGCTAGGACTTCTAGCACAATCATAAATATAAAGGATGTGGAGTAAGCCAGATCCTTAACTTGCTTCTGACATCAAGGGGAATGTTTTACATACTTAATCCTTAAATATGATGAGGTGAAATTTTTAAACTTTAATTGAGGTATAAACTACACCTATTTGAAGTGTACAATTCAATGAGTTTGACCATTATGTACACTGATAAAACTATCACTACAATCAAGATAATCACCATTTCTATCATCTCCAAAAGATTTGGTGGTAGGCAGAGTTCTAAGAATGATCCCTAGTGGAGCTTATCCATGTATAATCCCCTCTTTGTTGAGTATAAATGGAACCTGCAACATTATGAGATGCTACTCCCATGACTATATGATATTACGCTGTACAACAAAAGGGTGACTGTTCAGCTTGACCTGACCTAAACAGTCACATGAGCCCTTAAAAAAAAAAAAAAGACAGCATTTTATCAGGTTGGGAGCATCAGAAGAAATCAGAGAAATTCGAAGCATCTGAAGGACACAACGTACCTTTGTTGGTTTGAAGTGGAGGAGGCCATGTGAAAAGGAACTGCAGGTGAATTTCCTGATAAAGCCTAGAGAGATTCCTGGCTGACAGCCAGCAAGGAAACAGAAATCTTAGTTCTACAAATAAAAGGCAGTCCCAACAACCTGAATGAGCTGGAAGCAGATTCTTTCCCAGGACTTGCAGATAAAAGCCCAACTTAGCCAAAACCTTGATTTCGACCTCAAAAAACCCTAAACAAAGGATTCAATGGGAAGTTTAACCTATAGAACTGTGATATACTAAAAGCCACTCTATTTGTGGTAATTTCTAATGTAGCATAAAAAACTAATATACATTTGATACCTGGATGTGAGTGTTGCCATAACAAATAAGTGAAATGTGTAAGTGACTTTGGAGTTGGGCAGATGTTGGAAGAATTTGGAGGAGCGTGACAGCAAAAGCCTAGATCACCTTGGAAAGGCTTAGTAGCAATACAGACTTTGAGAATGTTGAGGGTGTGGAAGGAAGTAAGGAACATGCTGGAAGCTAGAGGAACCATATTCTACTCTACAGTGGCAGAGAGCTTAGCAATTGTCTCCAACACTTAAATAGAAAGCGAACTTATACAGTATGAACTCGGATATTTAGCTGAGAGGATTTTCCAGCAAAATGTCGAAGATGCAGCCTAGTTTCTTCTTGCTGCTTCTAATAAAATGTGAGAGGAGAGAGATAAATTGTGTGAAAAACTGTTAATTCTCCTTTGCTATGGGTTATGAAGATGAAGCTGGCTGAGATCAGAGCTTGGGTTAAGAAAGAAGTACTCACTAACGTTTAGAGTGTTTTTGGCTGCATTGGATGGTCCTGCAGTCAATGTCAAATTGCCTTACTACTTATATTTTCCAAACATCAAGTCTTTAAGAACTAGTAGTAGTTCTTAGCTGTCTTCTACTGTATCAGGCAGTGGGAGAAAGTGTAAAAGGTTGGTTGAAGCACCTCTCCAGGTTCTCTCTTCTAATTATTCCCTTTCTTCAGACCCCATCTCTATTCTCAGGGATGATTCTCCTGACTACCTTAGTAAACTACCACCAATCTCAAACAATCTCTGATTTTTATCGGACATTTATTATTCAGCACTCAATTAGGTATGACCTTTTGCATTATAGTTTTGATCCCTGGTTTATTCCTCCAGATATAATAAAAACTAGTTAATTACTGAGATCAAGTCTCTAGAGATAGTGATTTCTATTGAATGAGTAAATGTACCAAAATTTGAGCTGTTGGGCTGGGTAAAATTTTTGTGTAGGTGCTGTATGTGAAAAGCTGTCTGCAATATTTGGTTTAGATATTTTGATAGTAATAAATAGAATTTCTTAAATTTTCAAATTATTTACTACACTACAAAGAAGATAATTTAACTTGAATATATTCCAGAAAAATCAGGGCACAAGATTTTTTTGATATATTTTTTCCCATATTTGCCCTAGAATAAAGCATTTGTTCATGCTAACACATTTTGGTTTTCCAATTTTTATTACAGTTGATCTTTGAGTTAGGGGACATGGTAGCTGCTGATTCAACTATCATTGAACCTCCTTATTGAAGAATGACATTGCCAAGATAGCACCAAGTCTCAGAATCTGAAAACTTAATACAGTGATTTCTAATTCAGCTAGTCATCAAAATCACCTGCAGAACTTTACAAAAATTTAAATCATCCTGCCCAGAGATTCTATTCAACAAGTTTTGGAGCAAACCCGGAAACTGAATTTTGAAATGTTCCCAGATAATTCTGTCGATCAGCCAAGTCTGGGAATCTCCAGCTGAAATGCCAAGGACTTGGTCCATCTGCAGGCTCATCTCATGACTACAGCCTAGCCAAGGTAAGCATGGCAGTTGCCTTTGCTGGGTACTGAGTCCCTTATGTGAAGAGAAGCAGTGTGGAGATGTGGAGAAGCCTATTGGAGAGGAATCATTTCTTTTTTGGTGTTTGCACAGCTAAGGATGCAGAATTTGCTTGTGTTAAAAATTTTACCTGCGTGGTCGATTCTATAAGACATCAGTGCTAGGCTTCATCTCATATTCCAAGGCTTTGCAGCTCTTAATGCAAGAGTAAAAAAGAATTCCAATAAAAATTTCTAATAAAAAAGGCAACAGAGCAAAAAACATTTCAAAACAGACTTTTATGTGAGTACATAAGAAGATGAATAAGAGCTCATTTGAATGTGTTACCTGGGACAGTTAAGAAAAAGAGTAAGCATTATTATTTTTAAAAGGACATTTTCTGTGACCCTTTGCCAATTATCTCGGTTAATTCAGGCCTCTATCCTTGGAATGGTTGGCTGTCCTCATCTTCTTTAGCCCTAGACACTGGTACGCAGGTTGAAAAAGAACTAGAAGTGTTGGTTGGTTCCATTCTCATTGGGCGTGCAGTGCCTAAACAATTCTTCCTGCTTTGTTTCAAGCTTCCACAATTGACTGAAGCACCCTTTTGGGCTGCAGAAGAGAGGTAATCTGATATGCCAATCAGATGAAGAGTTTTAGGAGTATTGGTATCTGACTATTGTGAAATGGACAAATAATAATCATTTGAGCTGGGCCCGGAGAGATAGATGGGCATTACCTTGAAGGATAGACATGCTGGGTTGTTATAAGGTTTTTTTTTGTAGCATTGGTTTATACATCATAGAGTATATGGGTCATTTTAAACTATATTCAATAGCGTTCTTCAATGAGTCTTATGAAACACAAACCCTACATGCTGCTTTCAGTTAAAATGATCATGAGGTCCCATTTCAAGGGGCTGCAAGTGCATTACCCCCAGTTAATCTCCCCCACTAACTTGTAAACAGAAAGTTGTACACAGCATTCGTATTCCAGAATTTAACACAGTGCCTTAGAGAAGCAGCTCAATGAACCAGTCCAGTGGTTCTCAGCCAGATACGATTGATTTTGCTCCCCAGGGGACATTTGGCAATGTCTGGAGTCATTTCTGGTTGTCATATCTGGGGAGTGAGGAAATGGGAGTGTGTTACTGACATACAGTAGACAGAGGCAGGGATGTTCATACACATGTTACAATGCACAGATGGCCACTCACGGCAAATAATTATCCAGAATTTCAATAGTGCTGAGGTTGAGAAGCACTGCACTAGATTAAGTATATAGTTAATCCCAATCTACTCCTTTGGATGCCGATAAATTATTGTCTATTTCCATGGGCCATTTGTCTCCAACAATGGGAATTCACTGTGTAATTCTATCAAAAGCTGGAAAGAAATGTGATGGAAAGAGAGGGTGGGCAGAGTAGGGAACTGAGAAAGAAGGTAGTGTATTTCAAAGTTGAAGTAACAGCGTTTTTCAATTATTCATGGTTTTTAATGATCTATACCTTGTTTACCTCCAATAGTATGGATGAATGAGAGTGATTCCCATGGTAAATTGAATATTATGTTATTCCTTATACAATGTGAGTATACTGGAGACCTAGAAGAAGAAAGCTTTGTAGTTGCCAAAAATGCAGTTATTAGTTTTTAATACAATGTTTACATGATCTGAGCTTGGTGTCATAATTGGTGTCTTACCCAATCATTATTAACTGATAAGTTTTGAGTGCTTTCTAGGGGCTAGGTCCTGTGCTTAGCATTTACATGCAATATTGCCCTGAAGCCTCCTAATTACTCACTGAAAGTGTATAGTAAACTAAGGCTCAGAGAGGTTTGGTGTTTTGCAATTATTCACAAAGTTAACCTCTACCACTTCTCAGAACAAGTGAGTAAGTGGAAGAAATAGAGAGTTTAGATCCTGACCTCCTCGTTCTACCTAAAGAATATTTTTAAAATAAAAAAAGTTCTCGAGGAATTTATTGAGATTTAATTCCATAACATTAATTACAATTTTAAACAGAAAGTTTAAAGATGTTAAAGACCAAGATTTTAAAAGATTACTGTCCAGAATAATTTTCTCTCCCTGGCCCCTATCCCCCACCATAAACTCTGATGAGCGCATTATAGTGGAGAACATATAGGAGGTCATGAGGTCATTTCGGAACATCGAGGTTACACTTGCTCCTGGAATTTCTGGCTCTGAAACTTGTGCACCTGTTTTCTCACCTGTAAAGAGGAGCACTTTACCATCTGCTTTGCCTCCCTCATTTAGCTTAGATGCAGATCAAATGAGATAATGTCCATAAATGTCCTTTGTAAGCTTCAGTGTATTGCACATACCTGTCAGAATGGTTTATTTCCATTAAATGCCTGTGGTGGATACTCTTACAAAACGGATGTGCTGGTTTCCATGGTGCAGCTAGGGATACATCAGGGACTCAAATCTGCCCCAACAAACTGTTGGCCACCTAGAAAAGGAGAAACCCAGGGACAGAGTTGCTGGGCTCTAGGAGTGTCTCAGGGCCTGAGCTTCCCTTTGAAAAGATCATATTATGACAGAGGCATCTGAGCACCTGGGGCAGCCCTTCAGAAATTTTGCTCTTTGAACTCTGGGCATTTTTAAGATTATTCTTTGGTGAAGTTCATCAACCCCTGCCAATATGTCAGATTTCTCCCTGTGCTGGTTCTTTGAAGACAACATTTTTTAAAAAAATTAGGAGAGAAAGGAGTACCTGAGAAATTCTGACAAACTTTGGAACTCTGCTCCCATACGTTTTATTGATTTATAAAAATGGTGAATTCCCTTTACAAAAGATTCAAATAATGCAGAAAAGTAAAAAAAAAAAAAAAAAAAACTATAAATATCCTCAAATCCCACCACCCAGAAATTACCACTGAGCATCATTACAGATGTAGCCTTCTGATTCTATGTGGAAATAGTGGGGTGAGCAAGAGAGAAAACATGAAAGAAAGAAGGGTAGGGAGATGGATGGATGGGGTCAGAGAAGTGAAGAGACCCCCTCTATGTGATGTAGGTGGTGCTGGTCCTGGTCACAGTGGGATCTAATCCAATGTGAAAGGCCACTAATTTAAAAAAAAGGAAAATCGTGATGAATGATTGAGATATAAGATGAACATGTGTTAAAGATTTTATTTAATTCACCCGTTAATGACAGAACTGATAACGTTGTTACAATCAGAAAATCCAAAGAACGTACGTATTTAAAGATCAGAAAAGTGAGAGAGGAAGAGATATGTCATTCTACTGGGAAAAATTCAATTGCATGTGTATAGTAAAAAATTATTTTGCATTGCTATCATTTATCTATAATGTAGAGAGTTTTAAAATTTCTCAAAGGCAATGAAAGGCTAGAATCAGTTAATCCTGAAGGGTATGAGCAAAACACTGCATAATTTTCCTTTGGAGACACTCAATAATATGTTTTGCCTACTCCAAATTTTCTTACACCCACATGTTCCTGCTGCAAGCCCAGGGCCCTTTTCTCACATCACACCGTGATTTTCTGAGGCTTCTGTTTCTTACCCTTGCCAGAAAAAGTTTCTGAGCACTGCAGGTACAACCTCAAGAGTCAGAAAGGGCGAAAAGATTTCATTGTGTGCTTTTTCCTTCTTTTTTTTTTTTTTTTTTAAATCATACAATTTAAGAAGTGAAAAAATATCCAAAAATATATAAGGGAAAGGTTGTAATTTCTACTGTACTCCCCTTCTTCTCCCATGTCTCCTGCCCCCAGGGGAAATCAATATGGTTTAAGATATGTCCATCTATACCTTCTGCATGTTCAACAATCACACATAAATATTTAAGCACATACATAGGGATTTTAGTCGTGAGAGTTTACATAAGTGGGAATTTGGGAATATACCATATATGTCTGTATCTTTTTTTCATTTAAAATAATGCATGGAGGCTATCTCAGGTGCACAGATACCGATTGAATGTATGTAATGGTATGCATGACATGGATACTCCTTCCCAGTCTAGTCCTGGGGATTCATTCTCATTAAGTAAGGAGCAAATGCACATAGTTGTGGAATAGGAAAGGAATTGTCCTTCTTGAAATAGCCATGGTGGGAAGGGGAGAAGGAGGACAAATTTTGCCATTTGAATTGGATTGTGGGGGTGGCACAGTTAAACATCTTTGTCCAGGTAGAACACACACCAGCACCCTCCAATCATTATGGTGTTTCAGAATCCATCATGCTGTGTGTAGGGAGCATTGCTCATTAGTTTTAAAGAAAACAACTCTTTCCTTGGTAATAAAAACCAAATAATTTTCAAAGAAAATTATATATTTACTAGTGGGAAAAGGAGTCTCCCTACCCGGTCTTCCAAGGAATACTGAAAATCTACCACAGCAGCCTTAGGAGGACATCAAAGAAATGCTTGCTGCATACAGCAAAGTAAACATTCATATCCTGGTGAAAGCCTCCCCTGCATCATTAAAAAAATAAAAACTGGAAGTTGTTTGGGGTATGTTGAAAATTAGTTATTAGAAAGGAACTTTCTCTTACTAATAGAAACTTAGGCTATCTGGAGCCAAGAAAAATTGTTAGGTGGAAGAATGGGAAGGAAGAGGAGTATAGGAAAACCATTCCTGAAAGATAATGCTATGAAAGTCGCTCCTTTTGTAATATTTTTTCCTAAGCCGAAGGGAGGCAAATGCTTAAACCATTATAATCTTGTTAACCTGGAGGGCGCAAATCAGAACCCCTGAGAGGAGGGAAGCAGCCAGCAAGAGGGGCCTTAAGCCAAAGGGCTCCTGAATTGCTAATTTCTACTCATCCACAGGCCTCAGAGCCCGAAGTTTTAAAGAACATGCTGCTTTACACTCTCAGTGGTACATTTCTGTTCTACTGGCCTTTTGTTTCAATCTGTCAATCAACACATGTTTTATTGATCATGTACTAAGTACCAAGAGCTACGGAGGTTATAGCTTCCAGATACAGTAAGCTCCTTAAGGGCAGAAATCATCTTGTCATAGACAAAGAGCATAAAAATAGAAATAATATACAAGGCAACATAAAAGGCATTTTTAATAGTGAACAAAGGCTTTCCACTTCTTGAAAATTTTGCAAGTTTTCAGCGAGGGGAATTCTGAGAGGTATAGAAAAGTGTTTTGCTTATAGCAGAAGCTTAATACATGTGTGAGGTTTAGAGGGAGAGACCTTTATGAAGCTGGGCTCTTCAAAAAGGTCATAGTGAAGCAGTATGGTGTCCTGGTGCCATAGTAATAAAAACAGTAGTAATGATACTGGCGGTGGTAATTATAATAAGAGCAGCTCACAGTTATTCATCTCATCATTTCATTTAATTCTCACAAGCAACCTATGAATTGGATATTTTTATTATTCCCATTTCAGAGATGAGAAAACAGAGCCCAGGCCATTCAGGGAGCAAGTGAGGATGTAGCAGAGTGATCAGAAACCACAGACTTTAGACCACAGAAACACACCTATAGTTGAAAAAGTTGGGTCAATTACTTCTTGCAATACACATGGGGAATACACATCATGTGAAACTGCAAGTTTTCTCAGTAACAGGATGTTAGAAAGAACATATAATAAGATTTAGGATTTGTATGGGTAATTTTGGGAGTGTCCAAGGAATTGGATATTCTCTCTGAATTCTGCAGTTCTATGATAAACTATCTTAATAAATCTTATCTATAGGGAGGGCAGACTAGAGTGAGAATAAAGTTGTAACTGGCAAAGAACTAGTAGCCACTCATTTAGCCAAGGGAAAAAGGGGGTTTTGTAATTTGTGTTGTGAAGTGACCCTGTCTGAGTGGATGTTTTGTGAGATTGTGACAAGCAGGAGAACAATATGATTTTACTGTAAGCAACAGCTATATTTGTACTATCATAGAGGGTCAGTTATGAGTTCCCTGATGTAAAGGGCTGCCTTTTTTCCCTTCTAACTTTACAGTGGTTTGTGCAGTTGACTTAACTGGCTCAGCCTGTTGCACAAACATCCGTACAGTAGACCTGTCATGAAAATTAGATGTCATGCAGACAAAGGACCTAGCACCTAGCATGCAGGGTACTCTCCATCACTGGGCTCTTCCTGGAGGAAGACCAGAGATCACGGGAGGACAGACAGATTTTCCATCACCCAGGTGATGGAGAGGGCATCTAGATGAACAGTGGGAGCAGAGGCAGGAATATGGAGAATATCTTATACCCAGAAATTCCCACTAATTGGCTAGACTCACATTTCAACTTCTTTTAGAGGTTGAGAGCTATGTTCGTAAGGTTTTTTTTTGTTTTGTTTTTCTTTTTTTTCTTTTCCTTTTCTTTTCCTAAAGGCAAAGACATCCTATGTGATTTCACCAGCAAATGTTCTCTTTGTCTCTTTGTTTTTCTTGGCACATCAAGTACAGTGCTAGCCTCTGGAGACTCATTGATTTTCAAGAAAAGGTGTTTTTTGTTTTTTGTTTTTTTTTTTCTTTCCATTGTCTACATTGGCAAAATAAAGCTGAGCTCAACATCTCATCTTTTCCTTTGATATGATTATAGACAACATTTATATCTCAGGATTGTAGAAAGCCCTGATAGAGCAAAAATCTTTGCTGCATAATTAATTTTTTCCAGCACATCAGGTGATGGTTGGAACTCAGCTGTCTCAAGTTCTGAAGTTCTCAAGTATCTGAAGATAGGAAGAAGTAGAAATAGTTGTTCAATTTTTAAGTGGATTTTATAGTTTTAAGTGAGTAAATCCAGTAAGTAACTGTTATATGGTTTGTTTGGAGCATTTTTAGTTAACAGTGAGCTCATGGTAGTAAATATCCTTCAAGTGATTGTTAGGTAGCTGGGGATGGGTCTCCTTCCATTCTTTGAAAGTGGGCACATTTCAGTAGAGCGACTGTTATTGTGTTGGGGAACATACAATGTTTTGCCATTTTAAGAACAATTACTGTTCTTATGAATAATATAATTAAAGGAAATGACAGTATTTAGCAACATCAGCAGTATAAGAACTGCAAAAAATGCAGTATGCTCCTGGATGACAAATACTTCCCTTCCAAAGATAAGGCAAACATCACTAAACATGAAAATACCTAAACCCTGGGAAGAAAACCTTAGACAAATACCTCACTGCTCCGTTAGCACTGATTTTCCACATCATAAAGTGACATCTAGACCAAGCCAAACAAGTGAAAAAAGAGGAAGTGAGGGGCGTTTCTGGAGGTTTTAGCTTCTCTTATACCAAGGAATTCAGGAATTGTTCAATATGATTTGTCTAAACTAATTTTGCGAAGAAACTTGCCCAAGGTCAGGTTCATTATCCATGAAATTGAGATATTAGGTTTGTAATCATGTTGTTGTCATCAGGGGAATCTGAGATTTGGGATCTATTTGTCTCTAAAAAAGTTTTATTAATATTTGGTTGCAGCCAGCACTTAATCCTCAAGGATTCACACACATTTTATTCTGTTTGAGCTCAGTGATTTACGCTGTGGCTGTGGAAATTAAAATCCAAAGAGATAACCAGATTAGCTAGGATTGACCACATAATATCTGTGTAGGATGCTGAAATTTATCCCTTCTGGCTTGCCATTTTTCTCTAGTTACATATCACGCTTATTAATGTTTATGTTACACATTTTAAGTTAGTTTTCCTATGGTTTATAGTTAGAACCTAGAGACAGAATCAATCTAATGATTACTGACTTACTTGGGACTTGATTTTCTTTGTTATTGTTTATGAAGTTTGAGCTTCTACTCCATTGGAGTCTCTGCACTAGAAAGATTTGAAGGATGGAGCACAGAGCACCATTAAATGGGTTTACAATCAGGTAGGGATGGATGAATACACATTAGCACCTCTATTAATTGGGCACTTTTAAGTTGCAAGTGACAGAATTCTAACTCTATTATTTCCATGTGACCCCAAACCCTATGGGAGACAGAAAGTACAATAGGGCTTCAAGGACCACTGGAGCCCAGATCCCAAATACGCTAGTGATAGCAGTGGAGGGACCATGAGCTTTGGAGGCAGTCTTGATTTAAATGCTGAATCTGCACCTGTGTGAGCTCATCTTGGTGAAGAAATGTGCCCATGTTCACTTTCCTCTGTAAAATGGAGGTTGTAGCTATGTCCTCATAAAGTAGGTATTTAATGATATAAAATTGGTTTCCTTTGTTAAGGATTGAGGGCTGGAGGGCTGGGAAGGCCAGGGATGGCAAGCAATGCCCAATTTTCCTGCAATGTGAAAACAGCACTGTTAGGAATGGAGAACAAAACTCAAGGTCAACTATCACTATACTTTATGTGGTTTTGATCTAGCTTCTCAACAGCCATGTGATTTTATTCTGATGTTGTAGGAGGAATGAATCCTTAACCTGAAGATTTCAGAAAATAGTAGGAGGAGGGGAAAAGCCATTTTCACAGCAAGTGAGGAACACTATCACACAAAGGTGGCTATGTGGAGGAAAAAATGCTGACTCCACAAGATAGCTGAAGAGCCTCAGGGCTTTGTGACAATTTTACTCCCAGATGGGAAAATAAATAAATGACCAAAAAAGACCCTAGGAGAGGTAGAAACTAAAATACCATGCAATCTAGTGTTAAACGTTGTGAAATTTGTAAAGGATTATTTTCCTTGCAAATACTTTCAACCTTTAGGAAACAAATCTACCTAGACTTTTAAGCATAAAAATAGAATAAAGTACTTCCAATTACTTTTATAAAAATATAGCATTAGCACTAACATAAGTCCAAAGAGCACATAAAAATATCATATGTATTATAGCTATTTTATTTGGGATTTGGACATCTATAATCATCAGCAAACAGAACCCAGCAGTACGTTAAGGGAAAAATCACCATGACGAGGAAGCGTTCTTTCTATGACTTCATTAATTGTTTAATATTAGGAAATCAATGGTTATAATTCAATTTACTAACAGCAAAAGAAAAAACATAATACAACTTGATATATGCTGAAAAGCATTTGATAAAAATTAACATCCATTCTTGATACAAAAACTTTCAATCAAATGTCAATAAATGAATATGCTCATAGCATTATAAGACATACATTTAAAATCCATGGCTAGCCTCAAGCTCAGTGTTAAAATTCCCGTTAAGATCAGAAACATGAAAAGAATGTTCATTGTCATAAACATTATCTGGTGGTGTTTTTTCTAGATGTGCCAATTCCATTAGAAAAAGAATTAAAATGAGTGGCGGAGACACCTTGATAATCTGCAGACTAAAACACTGTGAAGCTGTTAAAAAGAGAGTAGGATTCTCTATGTGCTGAATTATAACCATGCCCACTCCATATTGAGGAAAAATAGGATATGCAAGTCACTAGAATATTATATCCTTTCTGTAAAATCAGAGTACATAATTGTGTGTTGGGGAAAGCAAAATGCATTTTAAAAAAACATGATTTTTTTTTAACTCATGCTTGTATTTAGCAAGGTATTAACTGTTCTACTTCTGAATTATGGGTTTACAGGACACTGTTATTTCCTTCTCTGTGCCTTTTGAAAATTGCTTGACTCTTTTTTTTTTAAACAATACACATGAGGATAATAATTGTTAACTTTTATTTATCAAGCATGTGCTTTTGGATTATGCCTCATCTCACTCAATCTTCACATTATTTTCTATCTCTTTCTTTATTTTCCAGATGGGAAAACAGGCTTAAGGAATGATAAGTGACTTGTTCAAGGTAAAAGGCATTCTGACTTTAAATTCATGTGCTCTTAACCATTCCTCTATTGCTTTTATTATTAGAAAAAGAAATTGTCATTTCCAAAATACATATATATAGAGAGAGATATATACACACACACATACATACATAAATATATTCTGTGATAAATGGTATATATAAAGATATTTCATATCTTTATATCTAGAAATGATGTATATATATTTTAAAAAGATAGTTATATAAATCTATAAGTATATATGTATGCATACATATATATATACATATATGTGCACCCACAAATATATATAAAAAATATAAAAAGTTGATATAATACAGTGCCTAGAAAATGGTCATTAAATTGTATTTATTCATCTTCCTAAAGCCTCCATGCTTGGAATATGAGCAAAAACTATGTTTATTTAGCATTGTATCCCCTAGCAGCAAGCAGGTGTCTTTCACAGCATTAATATTAAACAAAGATCTTTTATACATGTAAATATAATAAACAATAGAAAATTGGATTATATTGCATGCCCAGCAATGAGCTCTTCCTGCGATACCCCCACTGCCTACTGTCCTCTGCAATGAGCACTGACCTTTCTCTGGGCTGTGGATGGAGTCACAGCAGGGGTCAATAGGGCCATGGTGTGGATTCAAAGCCTGGCACTGGCCAGCCTGCTCTATGATATGAGTAGGCAAAGCCTCTAGAGAGAGGTTCGCTTTTGGATATAGAAGGATGTGCCTTTCCTCTTCATAGAAATCTGGCCTTTGCAATAGCCTAAATGAAAACCTCATCCTTTCTGCTCAATGTCATTCTTCATGGATGCTCCGAGGAGGAGGCTGAGGATATAGCCAGGCCATGGAGTGGGTGAATGCTATTTATGGGTCCCAGGTGGTGCCCAGAGTCCTGAAAGCGCTAATTGAGTTTTCTGGAAAATACCACAGTTTAGCTTTGTTCAGCTAGAATACAGCCCCCACCATGTTTTTCCTCTAGTACTGGCTCCTGAACTCAGAGAAGATAAGGAGAGGATCATGCTGGCGTGAGCACTGACCACAGAGGGAACGAGATAGCAGAAATACCCTTTCCCTGTGGTGACAGGATGGAAACTGCCAATCTCTCTGCAGGCGCCCCTCTGGCTGGTAGGAGGCACCAGAACACACTGCATGCTCCAGTGTGTGATATGCTGCTGTTTCTTAAAAGCCTGTGTGAGAGGTCAGTGCCACCAAGTGGCTGAAAGGTGAGTGGGCAAACGGAAGGGTATCTGCAATACAGTGGCTTCCTAGTACTTCCCCTCCCCTTCCTCCTGCCTCTACCACCCACCCGTTACCCCATGTCTCTCAGGACTCTATGCTGTCCTAGGCAGACTATAGGATACTGGATTAATCTCCTCTTTTAAGTTAGCTCTCAGGTGTCCAACTCTCCCTTTACACCTCAATCTAGACTTTGGCCTCCTTCCCTGCTTTAATTGATTGATCTCATCGTGAGGAAGAACTCGGTGACTACAGACCAAAGACTCCTTCATTGGGTAGGAAAGACTGAGAATAAATCAGTGTGTTCCCTCTGTATCAGTGGATACTTTCATATTTGCTCTGAGGTCTGGCTTAACTCAAGGAACTAACTGGTAATGAAGGAAGTTCAGGCAGGCTTGTGGGAGAGATGGATGGATATACATTTTTTATTAGCACTTCTCTAATCAGTTGAGTTCAGATAAGTGACCACAGATGCAAGATACCACATTCTACAATATGAGGAAACACCCAATATATATGTCATATTTGTGCCCTCAAGGAAGTGGTAATTCAGTAAGGCACATAGATCATAAACACATGGATTAAAAAATACAGTCGTCCAAGTATTTAAAAATGATAGAATAGCATAAGATAGGCATAAAGTATGCAGAACCATCAAGGAAACAAAAGATGAACTGCAAATAATGGTCACTGAGTATCTGTGGCATGCCAGATACTATCAAGCACTCCCATAAATTTTATTTTATGTAATCCTCCGTAAACTCTGTCATATTTCATGGATCTCAAAAGAAAACACCCAAACTCTTTCTTTTTATCTTTCTTTTTAAAATTTATATAATTTTAAGGAGTACAAGTATGATTGTATTATATAGATATGCTGTGTAGTGACGAAGTCTGGGCTTTTCGTGTAACCATCACCTGAATCATGTAATTGATTTTTAAATGGTGCTTGAGTCAACATTTTGCAAAGTCGAAGGATCAACATTAGATCATTCTAATCCCCCCTACTCTCTAGAAGCCAACACTTTTCAAAGTGTGCCATGTGTGAATGGCATTGGGATAAATATGCATAATAAAATTTAACAATAATGCCCTTTAAAACTAACAGCCAAATTTGTGCTAATCTCCAACAGTCTAACCTTCTACTTAAAGTGTAGTCTGTAAATCAGCAGCATTAGCATGACCAGGGGCTTGTCAGAAATGCAGAATCTTCGGTCCCTTCTGAGACCAGCTAAATCAGAATCTGCATTTTACAAGAACTTAAAGTGACTTCAGTGCACATTAAAGTTTAGGAAGCACCCAGATGGAACACAGGAATAATTTTTCCTCAAGTATCTAATTATCTGTGTCCTGGTCTTCTTGACTGTTGTAGTACACAGTACTAAGTGGTTAACCAGTTGTCCAAGCCATTGAGATTAAAAGATACAAATTTGAAAGAAAAGATTCAGAGAGTAATTAGGATCAGGAATAAAAGAAAGAGAACGAGAGTAACAAAAGAGAAAGCTATGAATACAGAAGTAGGCATAAACACACACACACACACACACACACACACACACACCTGCATTATTAGAGTACTATAATGGAGCCCTAATTAGCATTCTGAATCAAGTACAGTGCCCTGTACATCATTATTCTAACAAATATTTATGAGCCCTTGCTGACTAAATCAAAAGTTTGCCTATGATTGTGATTCAGCCTCTTTTCTTTTCTTTTCTTTCTTTTTTTTTTTTGATGGAGTCTTACTCTGTCTCCCAGGGTGGAGTGCAGTGGCGGGATCTCGGCTCACTGCAACTTCCGCCTCCTGGGTTCAAACAATTCTCCTGCCTCAGCCTCCCAGGTAGCTGGGATTACAGGTGCCCACCACCACACCCTGTTAATTTTTTGTATTTTTAGAAGAGATGGGGTTTCACCGTGTTGCTCAGGCTGGTCTCAAACTCCGGTGCTCAGGCAATCCACCCACTTTGGCCTCCCAAAGTACTAGGATTACAGGCGTGAGCCACTGTGCCCGCCCCAATCTCATTTTAAAGGAGGTAGAGGAGTTTGTCTCAAAATGAAAAGTAATGTCAAACTTAGGATTCAAATACTTTGAAACATGTTAAATGTGTGCTAAATGAGCATGGCACATGTATACATATGTAACTAACCTGCACAATGTGCACATGTACCCTAAAACTTAAAGTATAATAAAAAAAAAATAATAAAAAAAGAAAAAAAAATTTTCTCAAAATCTAAGATTGGCCACTTTATTCTTAGATAACTGGCACCTTACAGCCCCACCCATGCCCACACACCCACCCCACCCCACACACAAATGAGTAATTAAAATTTTATTTTAATTGATCTGAAACCTTTTCAATGATCTTAGAAGAAATAAGGGAGACAAATAGGGGGAAGAAAAACAACAGAAAAATATTTCTTAAGATATTGTTATCAGTTTTTGCTGTTACTTGCTGATCTAAATTTATGGATGAATATGATAATTGTATTTCCTAAATAGCTGCATATTACAGACCATCTTGAGATAGTCTTCAGTATTCTGTGGCTTCCTTGTCTGAGGATCAGGAAGCCTTGAACAATCAATAGACACCAAGCATTGTGGTCCCACGTGTCCCTGGAAGACTTTCAAGACCTCAGTTCCTTGTGGCTTTGGGGTGCAGTCTGCAAGGTCTGTGTTAAAAGCTTAGAGATAGAGTGCTCCTGTACACATATACATAGACAATTCCACACAAAGAAGTGCCTCATTTGCCATTTTAATCTCCTTGCATAGCTAGTCACTTTGTCTCTTTGAGAGTGTGCCTTTGTAACTGGGGAACTAGCTCTATTTTTTTATTTCAGTATTACAGAGAAAATATCCTAGATAAAAGCTAAATAGTCCCAAAGGTTCAGGAAAGCTGCTAAATATAAAACCCAAGTTTAAAAATTGAGGATACAAGACCAATATGTAAAAATCAATTGTATTTCTGGGATTTATTCCATTCCATTGGTCTATGTGTCTGTTTTCATGCCGATACTAGACTTTTTTATTTTTTAAAATATATATAGCTTTGTAATATAGTTTAAAATCAGGAAGCGTAATGCCTCCAATTTTGTCCTTTCTCAAGATTGCCTTGGCTATTAGGGGTCTTTTTTGGTTCCATGTGAATTTTATGATTCTTCTTTCTGTTTGTGTGAAAATTGCCATTGGAATTTTGATTGAGATTGCATTGAATCTGTACATCTCTCTGGGTAGTATGGACATTTTAACAATATTCTTCCAGTCATAAACAAGATAAATATTTTCATTTATTTGTGTCTTTCTCAGTTTCTTTCATCAATGTCTTGTAGTTTTCAATATACAGACTTTTCACTTACTTGATCAAATTTATTCCTAGTAATTTTTATGCTATTGAAAATATGATTGCTTTCTGATTTCTTTTTCAGATAGGAAATTGATCTTAGCAATGATTTTTGGGGGGATATGACACCAAAAGCAGAAATTAACAAGTGGGACCACATCAAACTGAAAACCTGTGAGCAGCAAAGGAAACAATCAACAACAGGAGAAGGGAACCTAGTAAATGGGATAAACTCTGTGAATGAGATACATATGTGTAGAGGAAAATTGTGGGGACAAGAGAGAGTCCTCTGAACAAGAATATGGGACTAAGCTTGCCATCGGTCTACCAGCGGCAGGTTAGAAACAACTTACAACTTCAGGAGAATGTAACCATTTTGAAAACTCTCTCCTCAGTGCTTCAAGTGGTATAGGACATACTCTTGGTGTTACCTCTCTTTTAGACAGACTAGGGGAGAAAACCTTGTGGCTGTCTCTTTGGACTTTGTTTAGAGATTGAGAATTATGGGAATTACCCAGTATGCTTTGCAACCATTGCCCAATCTGTGGGAGGGTAGCTTTTCCCTTCACTTACACCTTCTCAGGCTTCTGTATTCCTTAAGGTGCTTCTGGCTTCCCTTCATCAAAGATACTTTACAGGAAGCTGATTTAAGCAAAGGATGACAATTAGGTATTATTTTTTTGCCAATTCAGATTGATTGATACTGGCTGAGGGATTAGTTTGTTAATTAAGAAGGATTCCCGGGTTTGATGTTATTTCATAAATAACATGTGTTTGCGGCATAGGCGTGAAGCATGTGTGTTAGATATTTACCATTCCTACTCTAGGCTTAGAAGGTGGAAGATCCCTTGACAGACTAGTGGGACACTGGTTTATTAGTCCTAAACCATATCACCACTAGAAGCAGCCCCACACACAGTTTTCCTCTTCCTCCCTTTGTTCAGCACCTCTATGTCACATTTGACAATGATGTGCAAGTTTTGGCCTCAACAGTTATTTCTAATTACCTCATCAGATATGATCTTGTTTGATGCCTTCTCATTCTTATCATCTATGCAGTGGGCATCTCTAAAAAGTCAGTGGTTTCCTAAGTAAGAAAAGAGCAAGATTTGTTAGTTTGCCTGGCTGGCTTTCTTTTGAAATAATCAGGTTGTCTCTTCCCTAAAGAGTCTCTTCCCAGCTGGGAAGTCATCACCTGTCACTTGAGTCAATTATTGAAAAACACTTTGTCCTGCTCATGTTGTGAACTGTGATATAACCCAAATTCCCGTGGTGTAGAGACTCTCCAACCTTTCAGTAAAATCCTCCTTTGAGATTGAAGCTATGGTCTCTAATTACCAGCTTGGGCCATTTTTGCAGGATTGTTTTACTTTGGCCTTAAGAAAAAGTGACAACCCTGTCTCTACTAAAAAAAAAAAAAAAAAAAAAAAAAACATATACAAAAAATTAACAGGGCGTGGTGGTGGGTGCCTGTAGTCCCAGCTACTCTGGAGGCTGAGGCAGGAGAATGGCATGAACCTGGGAGGTGGAGCTTGCAGTGAGCCGAGATCGCACCACTGCACTCCAGTCTGGGCGACAGAGCGAGACTCTGTCTCAAAAAAAAAAAAAAAAAAAAGAAAAAAAGTGACAAGACACAAAAAGATGAGTTAAAACCCTAATAAGTTACACAAGTCAACTCTAAAATGAGCTCCGGGTTTGCTGGCCTTCAGTGAATGGTTTTGTTTAGTGGGAATTGAACTGGTTCATCCAGATAGTCCTAGGTCAGAATTCTGTCACCAAGTGGTAACCTAGAGCAAGTCATTAGCCTCCCTAAGCCTTTATTTTCTCAGTTGTAAATTGGAAACAATAATAACTACTTCCTTGCGTTGGTGTAAATATTCCGGGTACTCAAGATCTCCCTTGATAGTTTTCAAACTCCTAATGCAATAGGTACCCAGCAAATGCCCTTTACCTTCTTCTTCCCTTGTGTTTGATGGAAGGTCTTATTATGTTTTATTTTGATTTGATTTTAATCCTAATAATTAAATTGTTCTCAGGTATTGTACTGTTGCCATGAGTTTTTCCAGGTAAAAATCAAGTGTTAATAAAACTGAGGAGAAAGTGAGGCCTTAGTGACACCAGGACCCAGAGATCAGTTGGACAGAGAGGTGGGTACAGTTCACAAGGCTCCAGGTTGCATGAATCTTTAAGGGATTGCCAGATTATTAGACTCAGGGCCTCATTTAGGCAGCTGAAATATGACAAGAGAAAAGGTACTTGGGAATGTTTAGAAATATGTCCTCCAAACAAGGTTGGATTCAAGCCAAATTGGGATATAGGTGATATTGCATTCATTCATTAATCTATTCAATCATTCATGTCCCAAATATTTACTTAATGTTTCCTGTGTGCTAGGCACTATATCAATTCTTGTGTCAAAGAGCTCGTGATAGAGCGATGGAAGGGTAATTAAAATACCATGTGGCATGTATCTCTATTTAACTAAAATGGTGAAGATAAAGCCACTTTTACTAAGTATTTTAGGGCTCTAAAACCAGCCTTCTCTTATTAGTATTTGCCTCCCACCACCATCTATTGTCTGTTTTTTTCTGGATGTAAAAAAAAAAAAAAAAAAAAGGGGGGGCATCCATAGAGAGATTGCATGTTCTGACAGTGCTTTCAGGTTGGTGTCACTGAGTTCTCCCTACTAGAGTTTGAGCAAATATGATGAGTGCAACTTCTGTGTCTTTTATTTAAAAGGAAATCCCTGGCTACAGATTTCCACTATTTATTCTCCACTGGCTGGAAAGGCAATGCCAAACAACCTTGGAAAGCATATGTTGAGAATAACAGGGACTTCCTATTTGCCTGTTTCCCTGGATAACTTCGTGGAGCAGAGTGGGCCAGCTGCCCTGGCACATGAGAAAACAATGACCTTCTAAGTACTTTAAGCCACTGAATTAGGGGGAATCTCTTAAATAGCTTCTACTGTAATAGATTAATCATAATTTTTTGAGGTAACGTGGTAACTTAGAAGAATATGAACATCATTTGACTAGTAGAAACTTAGATTTTTTTAACCACATCAAATTCCTGGGTATATAGATGTCAAACTCTGGGTCCAAGCTCCAACTCTAGAATGATTTTATATCTAAGACTTTATACATTCCAAAACTGAAATAACTTCTCAAGTCTCCAGGGTATAAAAGGGTCAAGGTTCAGTCTCTTTCTAAGGCTTTATCTCTTCACTAATCTAAGATTTGTAAAAGCAGTGAAGAAACAAGTGAGCATGGATTCTCTTGGAGGGTTGGGTATTGGAGACAAACAATTTAAGGATGACAATGGCAGCAACAAGAAAGCCAGGATCTGACAATTCAAAGTGATAGTTGAGAAGACAGTGCCAGTAAAAGAGGAAGGGGGAATCTCTTCAGGGTTCATCTTGTGTATTCAACCCAGGCAACCCAGGAACTACCACCTCTAGACATGAGCCTCATCCTAGCCCCATTCAGCTGAAGTCTCCTTGTTTGCACTATGTCATATCCTCAGAGTCAGCCTTTCTGTGACTGTCAAGAGTCAATGGCCATTGTAATCTGTATGAATGGGAGAAGATCCTTTCCCTTTATGCACCATTCATTTATCAAATAGTTACTGAGTGTGTATTTTATGTCAGGAATATTTAGATATCTGTTTTAAGAGGGGACATGACCAAGAAACCCTGTCCCAGAAATACATGACTAGAATGTGCAAGAAGCATAAAACCTAGGTACAAGGAAGGTAAGAAATACAGCAGTAACCAACAGGAACTATGCAGGAGTATGGAGGCACAGCACAAGGCAGGTGTCTGCAGTCAGTCAGCAGCTTGTATCTACTGTAATAAAGGCACATGATTAATTACACACGGAGACTGTATGTATGTTCCTTCACTTGCTAATTGCAATTAGCTGCAGAAGCAGTGAACATATTGCTCTTGGTGAATGTCAGGACATTTCACTGGATTTCCCTTGGTTCTCTGTGAAGCCACAATTAACTTCACTAATGATTCCCTTTACCACATGTGCTTCACTTAATGAAGAACCAAACTAATGAATGCTGATCTTTTTAAAAACTTTTTCTTTCCAAAAGCCAACTTGGCTACCATCCAACAATGGCTCCTTAGAAAAAATTATGAGTGTCAAATTCATCCAAAGCTGGGAGGAGAGAGGAAGCAATTTTCAGTTTCTAGAATTTTGTTTCTTCAGGGAAAGAGAGGCTCTCTGCACTCACAGTAAGCCATGTTGCACTTTTGGCTGGATGTGTTTTAGAAGTTAATGTAGCTGGCCAGGCCGTCATCTCTGCGGCAACCCATCCTTAGCAACTGGTAGTGGTGGGGAGTTGACACACCATAGATTGCCAGCATGCCAAGGAGTAGGTTAGGAATGCAGGCCCTCTACAAATGAACAAAAATCCTGCTCTGATGCCAGCAATACACCCATAGTTGAGCAGGGTGCCTTCCTGTCTCTTATGGTATAGATAACATTGATTTAAATGTTTTCCTCCTTGAACTTTTATGACTTTTCTTAAGATGGCTGCAAATCTCTTGACCTGCCTCGTTTCCCTCTGTATATGTGTGTGTGTGTGTGTTTGTGTGTATGTATGTGTATATATATGTAGCAAATGGCTTGGTGTTTGGGTTCTTATGTCCACATATCTTGCTTTTATCCCACATTATGCTGATTCAGATGTGAAACTCAGCACCCTTTATGACTTACATACACATGTGCATGTGTGCCTACACACACACACACACACACATTCTTACATTCCCAAAGCATTCATGAAAACCAGAATTTGGGAGCAAGAGAGTAGATGGATATATTAGTTCATTTGCACATTACTATAAAGAAATACCTGAGACTGGGTAATTTATAAGAAAAGTTTAATGGGCTCACGGCTCTGTAGGCTATACAGGAAGCATAGCAGCATCTGCTTCTAGGGAGGCCTCAGGAAGCTTCCAATCATGGCAGAAGGCAAAGAGGGAGCAGGTAAGTCACATAGTGAAAGCAGGAGCAAGAGAGTGAATGGGGAGGTGCTACATACTTTTAAAGGACTAGATCTCATGATAACTCACTATTGCGAGGATGGTACCAAGAGGGATGATACTAAACCATTCATGAGGAACCCACCCCATGATCCAGTCACCTCCCTCCAAGCACCACCCCCAGCATTGAGGAATACATTTCAATATGAGGTTTAGGTGGTGACATACATCCAAACTGTATCAATGGATTCATAACACATCATCCCAAACCAGCTCAAATGGAAATGTTGGCATCGCTACCTTAAGAAATCCTTCAGACTCCTCACTCCATGGTGCTCTTTATCCCACTGAGTTTCAACTGGGTCCACCTTGTAAGGAACAGCATATTTCCTTCTTTGTCTTCTGCAAAGCAATTTAATAATTCTCCTCTGAAACCTTGGTGATTCTGCACCTCAAGTGTATTCATCATTCCCCCCCACCCCACCCCACCCAGAGACAAGGAGGAAGAGAGAGAGGCAAGAGAACATTCTCTTCTTCAGAAATTCTTGTGCCAGTTGCTAGGACAATACTTCATTTAATCATTACTGCAGTGTATCCTCCTATTATTTAAAATCCCTGGAGCCCCAGAGAGTCTTCCAATACACCACCACCTCTGTTGAGTGTTGCGATAGCCTTGTGAGCCAGGCTGGGTAGCCACATTTTACAGATAAGGAAACTGAGCATTCAGATGATGAATACCCAAATGTGCATAGCTTATTTTTGGTAAAGTGTTCTTTCTCCCTTGTCTTGCTCTCAGATGGCTGTTTCTTGGGGGTGTTGGAGAGATCAGAAAGTGGTGACCCATCTAACTGGCCCCTTCTCTCCCTTGTTTTCCATCTTGCCTTGAAGCAATGCTCTGAAATATGATTTGTGAAGCAGAATGTGAAAGAAGCCAGCCTGCATTGGGTTATTTGCAATGCTTCTCAATCTTGACCCTATGGAAATTTTGTTGCCAGATGATTCTTTGTTATAGAAGCAGGAGGGTGTCGTATATGCCATGTAGATGTTTAGCAATATCCCTGGCCCCTACCCACTAGATGCCAGTATAACCCCTGCTCCCAACTCCATAGTTGTGACCATCAAAAATTTCTCTAGATTTTGCAAATGTCCCCTTGGTTGAGAGCCACTGGAGTATTGTTACACACTCATTGTGATGACTGTTTACTATCTTTATGACTTGGACTGTGGATAGTCAGTTATGTTGAACATCTCAGAAATGAGATGCCAACCATGTCCAGCATAGAGAGAAAAAAGGAAAGTTGGAATTTTGTGTTTCCTTTTCACTGGAAAGAGGTGACACGCTTTCACTTTGGTGGGGCAAGTAAAGAGAAATACAATGACTCTTTCCCATGGCATGCGCTGTTCTGATGGGTTATTGCTGCTGATAGCCCTTGTTTTTATAATGAATAGCCAAAGCAATGTCAAGCACCACCAATCAGTCCCTTGGGGGAAAGTTGGGGCATTTGAATAGCATACCACTGTGAAGGCATAAATTGTTGAAAGAGCAAATGTAAGCTGGACAGATTTATAAATGTGGCAGACAGTAATCCTGGTATTTCATGTTAATTGTTCTTCCCAGGCAGGAGGCCTCCTGTGATTTACATTCTGGAGCAGGATGGGGGACTGAGCCAGATAGCTCTTACCTCCAAAGAAGACCAGTGGGGATGTGACAGCTGCCTAGCAAATGAAAGGGGAAGAAGGGTGCTTTGCTGCCTTAGAAGCTCTCATTTATTCTAGAGCACTGGGGTGCTGTCACATGCCCTAGGGGAGGCCAGGGAGAAGAGAAGAGAGTGGATAGCTGAAGGAGGACTGAAGAATAGGTGGCAAAATCCCTTCCCATCCAAGTGCTCAAGAACAACTTGCAGGCAAAGAGCAGGGAGGTCACCAGATAAGCACTTGAGGTTTGGCTTCCCTGGCTCTTCCTGTAGCTGGGACCTGCCATACCTAGTGAGGACAGGATTAGGAATTAGGGAATTCAGAAAGTTATTTTTTTCTTTCTTAAGTTTTATTTTAGGTTCAGGATACATGTGCAGGTTTGTTGTAGGGGTAAATTGCATGTCACTGGGTTTTAGTGTACAGATGATTTTATCACCCAGGTAGTGAGCATGTTACTTGATAGGTAGTTTTTTGATCCTTGCCCTCCTCCTACCACCCACCCTCAAGTAGGCCCTGGCATCTATTGTACCTCTTTTGGTGTTCATGTGTACTCAATATTCAGCTCCTACTTATAAGTGAGAACATGAAGTGTTTGGTTTTCTGTTCCTGCGTGACCTCCAGCTGCATCCATGTTGGTGCAAAGGACATGATTTCATTCTTTTTTTTATGTCTGTATAGTATTTTATGGTGTATATGTATCACATTTTCTTTGTCTAGTTTATCACTGATGGACATCTAGGTTGATTTCATGTCTTTGCTATTGTGAACAGTGCTGCAGTGGACATACAAGTGCATGTGTGTCTTTTTGGTAGAATGATTTATATTCCTTCGGATATATACCCAGTAATAGGATTGCTGGGTCGAGTGGTCATTCTATTTTCAGTATTTTGAGGACTCTCCAACCTGCTTTCTACAGTAGCTGAGCTAATTTACATTCCCAACAGCAGTATATAAACATTCCCTTTTCTCTGCAACCTCACCAGTATCTGTTATATTCTGACTTTTCAATAATAGGGATTCTGATTGATGTGAGAGAAACAATGAAAAAAGAAAACTTCAGGTCAATATCTCTGATGAACATAGACACAAAAATCCTCAAAAAAATACTAATAAATCCAGCAGCACTTCAAAAAGCTAATCCACCATAATCAAGTAGGCTTTATTCCTAGGATGCAAGGTTGGTTCAACATATGCAAATAAATAAATGTCACTTGTCACATAACAGAACTAAAAAACCACACGATCATCTCAATAAAGGCAGAAAAGGCCTTTGATAAAATTCAACATCCCTTCATGTTAAAACCCCTCAACAAACTAAGCACTGAAGAAACATACCTAGAAATCATAAGAGCCATTGATGACAAACCCACAATCAACATCAAAGTGAATGGGCAAAAGCAGGAACCATTTCCCCTGAGACCCAGAATAAGACAAGGATGCTGACTGTCACCACTTCTGTTTGACATAGTACTGAAAGTCCTAGCCAGAGCAATCAGGCAAGAGAAAGAAATAAAAGGCAACCAGATAGAAAGGGAGGAAGTCAAACCTATCTCTTTTTGTAGATGATATGATTCTATACCTAGAAAATCCCATAGTCTCTGCCCAAAGACTCCTAGAATGGACAAACAACTTCAGTAAAGTTTCAGGATACAAAATAAATGTAAAAAATTTTCAGTAGCGTTTCTATACATCAAAAATTCCCAAGCTGAGAGCCAAATTAAGAATGCAATTCCATTCACAATAGCCACACAAAGAATAAAATATCTAGAAATAAAGCTAAGTAAGGGTGGGGAGAGGTAAAATGTCTCTACAATGAGAATTACAAAACACTTCTCAAAGAAATCAGTACACAAACAAATGGAAAAACAGGGCTTTTATACAGAACAGGGCAACTTTTGATCCATAAAGAGTGCGATTTTTACCCTTGCTTAGCTGGTACATCTAAGGGATAGTTGTGAAGAGGAAACAGGAAAAGATTGGTTGTCTCCCAAGTTATAGGTTCCTTTGTCTTTGTTTCAGTCTTCCTTGGGGCACTTTGTCCAGAAGCTATTCCTCCTTTCTCTAAACCACAGGGATGAGATAATCCACTTCTGCCCTTAGTGGGGCTCTGTCACTGGGTTACCTTTAAACTTAAGCAGAGAGGGACATGGTCAGAGGAGGCCCTGGCAGACAGTCATAGAAGGTAGGTAAAGAAGTTTATGTGTGGACAGGATTGGGCCAAGGAGCCATCAGTGTCAGCAGGACCCTTGGAGAAGCTGTAGCGTTGACAAGGCAAGGTTAGCTCATTAGGCAGTTTTGTGTCAGCTTGGCAAAAGCTAGAGCTATTTTCAGAAATCTCATCACTGTAGGGTTCTGGGTCAGAGTGGAACCAAAGATGGAAGCAAAGAGGACTTTGTGTGGATTCAGAAGATGGCAGTGAAACAGCTGCCATTCCTTGTGGAAAGTCATCATGGCCATCTGTAGTGACAGAGGGACCCTTGTGCTCATGGGTTGTGGCTTGGCTGTGCTGTCTTTCTCCCTGCTTGGCTCATCTTGCTGATGGCCAGCCCCTCTCATTGGTAGTGCCCCAGGCCCACGACCAGCCACTTGGTGTTGACCCCCAAAGGCAGCAGCTGCAGAGACTTCTCTATGAGCTTCTCCTTTGAGGCCTTTGAGCCACGCATGCTTGGCCTCTTGAACTCCCCTGTCAGCTCCAACTTGTTCACCTGCGTGAGGTAGACTAGGCAGGCTGGTTAGTAGCCATAACTTTGATTCTCTGAGTTCACTTTCCCAGCTCCTCCCATAGCTGCATAAGGCCTAATTCTGTTAAAAAGACCTTTTCTTTTGCATACTATGCAGAGTATTTTGTTTTCCCACTTGAGCCTGACTGGCCCAGTGGAGATGGCTCCTCAGGAGTTTGGTTCCCTGTTTGTTAGAATCAAATCTCATGTGGTCCAAGGAGAATAGGCTGCCTTAAAACTGGATATTGGGCAGCCCAGAAAAGAGTTCTGGAGAGTGAATGATCCCAGCATTCACTCACTCACTCATTCACTCACTCATTCCTTCACTCTTCAATTAATAGGAATTATTTCAATTAATAGGCTGTGCCAGGGAATGTACTAGAAATACAATTAATTGGTGACTAAAACAGACATGGCTATCTTCTTCAGAGAGTTTAGAGCTTAAAGCAGAGGATGGGAAGTTAACAAGTAATAAACATGATTATAAATTATTTTTATCCCATGGCACTTATCAGAAACAATAACGTAATAGAGAATAGTGTGGGTGAGGATGAGACCCCTTTAAATTGGGGTGCTGTAGAAGGCCCCTCTTAGGAGCTGATGTTTAAAGGAATGCTTGAATGGTGAGATGAATTCAGCTGCAGGAAGTGCTGATTCCAGGCTGATCAAACAGTGTGTGAGAAGGCCCTAAGGTAGGGCAGATACATCACAGCACACAGATGGAGAGCAGCAGGGATTTTTCTTGTGCAATGGTGACAAGCTCTTTCACTGGAAAAATAACAGCTTCCAGCCAAAATAGAGTAGGACCCAAGAACCCCAGAACTCCTGAAGCCAATTAGTATAGGACCACATGAAAGCAGAAAACAGACATAGAAGTCAGAGGAGACAATACTCAGGAAGAGAGGGTCAGGATTGTGTATAGGACCAGAGCTGTTGCTGGTGCGTATACTGCTATTGTGCAAAGCAAAATAGATGCCCTTTCCTCTAAGCAGTCGAAGCCTGAAGCCAACATTATTGGCTTACAGGTGAAGCCTGGGCTGAATTTCAGCTCCTACTAAGCACAGTCTAGCCTGCATTTTCATATGCAGTGCTTGGATCATAACTAGGAGATTATGTTAGGCGTGAAGCTGCCTGAGACCAGAGGAGTTTCTGAATGTCTTGCTAAGGAGAGATTTTGTGAGTGAATATACTGCATCTAGTTATGTGAAGGGCAGCTAGCTGTTGGTGTACCTAAGCTAACTTAAGTCAATTGGCGCTTCTGATCTGTTATTGTTCATCTTCACTTCTTTGGTTATTTTAAGGGTTTTTTTGGTTGCTATTAGCCAGGTGTGCAAAAACAAGATAATCCCCCTGGCCATCACCTCAGGATCTGGGTGCCAGGCCTCAAGGGGTGCACAGGTTACACAGCTGGGGCTATCTGAGGTTTGAGTGTAGCTGTCAGTTTTCTGTAGTGGGGAAGAGAGGGAAAGGGGAAGGACTCATATTTACTGAACTCTCACTGCATGTCAGGTTGTGCTGGATACTTTACCTACATTTGTCATTTAACTCATGTAACCATCCATGAGACGAGTGCTTGCAACCCTATTCTACATAGAAAGACTCTGAAGGTCAGATAAATTAAGTGACCTACCCAGAATCTCCAACAGTAAGTGCTAGAATGGAGTGTGGTCCCAGGTCTGTGGGTGTGGTCCCAGGTCATCAGGAGCCTGTGTGAGGAAATTAAGAGCACATGCCTTTGAAGTTGCTGTCACCGATGCAGTTTGGAAATAGACTCAGATGGTGGCCTTGGGCATTGGCTAGATTCCTTTTGCCACCTGTGCCAATGAAGTACCTGTCTTTATTTTTCTGGGATGAGTAATCCTGCACTGGAAATTGAGAGGAATTTTCTGCTGCAAGTAGCCTTCGTTTGTTCTCCCGTGAGTAGATCAATCCAACCATTCATCGTCAGGGGTCTCTGATGTGCTCTGAGGACATGGTTGCCTGTCGAGCAGCTGAGCCATGTAGGAATCCTAGTGTCACCTTGGGAACAATTCCTGGAGCTTCTCAATATAACATTTCCAATTGACATTGAACCTGGGCTTTGTATACCTCGCCTGAGACTAAATTCAGCTTCTTGGCTTTCCTGAGGAGAAAAGGGAGGCCATGTCTCTGAGCAGAAAATTCATCTTTGAGCAGGAAAGGCCCAGCCCTGCTGGATCCTCACCCTCTACACTATCAAGAGGAGAAGAGATACCTGTCTACAATACACACATACAAAACGCTCCAAGACAGGGGGCCCCCTCCCTGAGCAGGCCCAGAGCTGGCATTTTGACTTTATGTTGGTTTTGATTGCTTTATCAAGTTGTGGCAAAGAGTCTCTAGGGAAAGAATCTGAAAGTAGGGTTTCCTTGGTTCCAGGCAAACAAACTCAAGTCTGAGAAGTAAAATGTCAGAGAGAGAGAGAGAGAGAGAGTGTGTGTGTGTGTGTGTGTGTGTGTGTGTGTTTATGACAGTGGTGCATCCATGCAGGAGAGAACCATCTATATTTGATTTAAAAGAAGTCTGGCATTGGTACAAATCAAACACCCATAGGTTTCTTGTCCTTAATAATGATGCCTACCAGAGATCGGAAGCTTTAAAAGGCTGCCCAAGTTGTGAAGAGCCATGCTCTGTTTCTCATGGCTGCATATAGATGAGGCCAGGGATTCTCACTTTTCTTCTTCCTTTCCTAAGGTTTTGAAACAATGTCTACCTGTTGAGTGCCAGCTCCTCAGAGAGATCTTAAGCTGAAAGCAAGTATTCAGGCATGAGGAGAGCCTCATTTGCCCGGTCACTTGAAATGATAAGCTATGTGACCCGGGGAGAGCGTTGAGTCAGGTTACTGCCTTTTGGTGAATTGAAAACATGGCAGCAGAGAAGGAGTGATTAACACAAGTTATAGCAGGTTGGCAGGTACAGAGGAAGAGTCTGACTTGGGAGAAAAAACTGAAAAGTTGATTTTATCTTAGCTGTAATTGCTTATGGACATGGCAAAGCTTTTGCCTGGCACCTAATCAATGTTAGCAACCTTCTGCCTTCCTCCAAATTCTTCATCAGCTTGATGCTACTGACTCACAGAAACCTCTCCTTGCTACCTAAAATACCGTGGTTCCTCTACCTGTTTCTTTTCTTAACTCCTTGCTCCATTCCCTCCAAAGAGTATTGGTCACAGTGATAGAATCCAACTCAAACTAAACTGCTCAGTGAAGGGAACCCAAATCATGTAACTAGGAAATTCAGGGATGATTGGATTTAGAATTTAAGATAGCTCCATATCTACATCCCATTGGCTCCACAATCCTAGTGGAGTCCTCCTTCTCAATATTACAGCACCCATACCTGATGCCCTTGGCTCTGAACAGCCTGGCTTAGGTGATGTATATGCCTGGAGCCAGAAATAATCACTGTGGCCAGAAGAAGATGTTGATTAAGAGTCAAACTCTGTAAAATATTTGAAGAGATTTATTCTGAGCCAAATGTGAGTGACCACGGCCTGTGACACAGCCCTCAGGAGGTCCTGAGAACATGTGCCCAACGTGGTCGGGGTACAGCTTGCTTTTATATGTTTCAGGGAGGCATGAGATATCAAATACATTTAAGAAGTACATTGGTTTGGTTCAGAAAGGCAGGACAACTCAAAGCGGGGCTTCCAGGCTATAAGTAAATTTAAACATTTTCTGGTTGACAATTGGTTGAGTTTATCTGAAGAACTGGGATAAAGAGAAAGGATATGTTCAGGTTAAGATAAAGGATTGTGGAGAACAAGTTTTATTGTACAGGAGAAGCTCTCAGATAGCAGACTTCAGAGAGAGCAGGTTGTAAAATGTTTCTTATCAGACTTAAAAGGGTGCCCGGCTCTTAGTTGATTATCTCCTGCATCTGGAAATGGAGGAAGGAAAAAAAAGGGGGGGAAGGCGGATTCTCTATAGAAGGTGGATTTTTCCCAACAAGGGATGCCTTTGTAGGGTCATTTCAAGATAATGACAGAGAAACATGTTTTGGGGTAAAATAATTTTATTTACTTTCTTTTATGCCAGAGTCAGATTGGAAAGTAAGTCATGATATACAGGGTGAAATAAAAAACATCTGATGAGAATTTGTGGTTTGCAGGGCATGACTCCTCAGACCCCTTAGATAGGGATTTGGGCAAGATAAAAAAAAAAAATCAGAGCTTAGTCCTCAAGGCTAAACTCTTTTTGACCAATCCTGGGCTTTCTGCCTACTCCTAGAATCTGAGAATAGAAGCCTCCCCAAATGACAGGGACTGAGAATGGGAGAGGAATGCAATTATCTGAAGGAAAAATTGATTTCAGGCAAAGGAAAACAGTAAATATTTACTACAATATCATTTTCTTAACAATTTATCTTATATTAAAAAAACAGACAAAAATGTCTATGACGCTCAACAAGTCTATAAGTTCCATGGGGGTACAGAGTTTGTCCATTTTGTTCACCAATAGACAGTTAGTGTCTATCATGGTGTGTGACACATGGTAAATATTTAATAAACATCAGCTGGATACGTGGATGCATGAATGCACGCATGCTTGGGAACTTGGTATCCCTTGTCTGGTCTTAGAAGAGCACAATGATGAGCCTTATACAAAGAGGAGAAAGAGAAGGGTCAATCAAGTTTGTCACTTCTTTAAAGATTCTTTTGTAATTTTAAATTTTTGATGGATTTTCTTGGCTTGTATCCTTAAATGTTTAGAAGACTGGAATGTTCTTAAAGAGGCTCTTCAAGACAAGACTCTAGCTGAAAAACAGGAGACACCTGCCTACTTTTATTTTCATCTCTGCACATCTCTGGTTACTAGGGCTTCTTACACGTGTACTTCCCCTGCTCTCTCACTCCTTGGTAACTGTCTCTAGGGATTCTGTCCTTTCCAGCACAAAGGCCTGTAGAGAGGGGTGCAGTTAACAAAAATACCTCCTGTTGGCCCAGAAGGAAGCCCATAGGATCTTTTCTGATCAATGTAGGGGAGAGATGAGGTGTAACAAACTAATGAACCTGAGATATTCCAGACTTTTCCATGCTCTCAGACATGTGGTCTCTGAGCTGCACTTTTCAGGTTTTGAGAAGCTAAATGGCAATCAGAGTGTGCTCCACACTCCAGAAGTGGCTTCCTCGGGAATGCAAGTAAACTCATCTCCTCCTTCTGACTCTTCCTCTAAAAGAGCCCCTCTGCTCAGTCTGAAACCTCAATTAAGATGGTTTACTGGATGCTTTCTTGACCTCAGTGGGCATGTATATACCAAAGATCTTTCCACCAGGGTGACATTTTCCCACTGAGCCTCTCTACATGTAGAATAGAAGGTTCTGATTTAGGGGTTACTTCCCAGAAACTCCACATCCTCTCTCATAACACTCTTCTGTGTCTGCCAATCCTCATGGTCCTCAAGATATTCTTGAGGTCCTGCCTCAATTTTTCTTGCTCTCTGTTGACCTCATGTCCTCCCTTCCCATTGGAAATGGAGACACAAGCTGACAATAATGCTTCATTAGCTGGTACTCACATCTTTTTTTTTTTTTTTTTCCAGATGGAGTCTCACTCTGTTGCCCAGGCTAGAGTGTAGTGGCATGATCTCAGCTCACTGCAACCTCTGCCTCCCAGGTTCAAGCAATTCTCCTGCCTCAGCCTCCTGAGTAGCTGGGATTACAGGTGTGACCCACCATGCCCAGCTAATTTTTTTTTTTTTTTTTTTTTTTTAGTAGAGACGGGATTTCACCATGTGGCCAGGCTGGTCTCAAGCTCCTGACCTCATGATCTGCACACCTCAGCCACCCAAAGTGCTCGAATTACAGGTGTCAGCCACCACGCCCAGCCTGGTATGCAGATCTTAAAACCTTCCCTTTCCTCTAGATCTTTAGGTCTGATTCTGGGAACTATTTCACAGAAGAACTACAGTTTTTAATAGAGTAGTAAGGGAAGACTTCATGAGTAATTCACATTTGTACCAAGATTTGAAGACGGTATATTAGGCAGAGTCTCTGTAGGAAATGGTTGACTAACTCAAATGAGTGTCTCAATGGAGTTTAATGAAAAGATGGTTCCCCAAAAATAAGAATACCTAGGAAGGAAATGTAGGAAGCAAGGTGAAGCCCTCAAAAACTGTAGCCACCAAGGCTTGAAGGTACTCAATGACCTTATAGCCATTGGAGAGGGTTTGCTTGGCATGAGCTGTGCCTTCAATGGAGCAACACAGCCACTGCAAAATTGAGGCTGGAAGAGAGGGAGTTGAGGAGGAAATGCCCCAACCTTCTTTCTTCCTTATGCCTAATTGTTGTCAATGCTTCCCATTGGTTGAACTCAACCAGAAATCAGAAGGCAGAGGAGCTTGATGATGCTGTCCATAGAGGTCAGCCTCTTGAGACTGAGCAGTGGAAAGTGATACGGAGGGATAAAGAACAGAGAATATCTAGCACAGAACATGAGCAAGCTAGCTCTATCCAAGCACGGAGAACAATAAGTTCAATTGTTCTGAGATCTGAGTGTGCCCGGAGTGCTTGAGTAGCTGCAGGAAGGCGGATGTGCCTGGAGCAGAGTGAATGGAGGAGGAATTGTTTTTGAAGATTCAGAAGATATTCCTGGCTTTGACAGTGCCTTCAGTAAAAACTATTATGCAGCATGATTAATCTAGCCATTGCTACCTGGAATGTTATAATTAATAGAGATTTTGACTTACTGACAATTTTATTACATCATCCTTCATTTTCAAATTGCTAACTGCTGCATGTGAGTGTGGCAGGGTGAGAGGGCTGGGAGGCTTATAACTCCAGCTAGAATCACCTCCCTCTACTCAGCCTCAATTGATCAAAGGCAGAGGATCAAGGAGTGAGAAGTGGGCCATACCAAGGCACTATATAGTTGTTTCCAAACAAGTGAGCTAAGACCCCCCCACCCCCATGGAACAGAATGGGAAGAAAATGGTGTAGAGAGACAGTGCTTGGTACCTAAACTTTATATTTCTTTTGGTTTTTAATCCTTTGTGTTTCTGGTAACTCTTGCTTGTTAGTTTCTGATTGAAGCATTCTAGGAGCAATAATTTCCCTGGCATTTCTCTTGATTCTGTCCTCTTATTGTGACAAGGTATTTCTTCTCTTCCCAGGAAACACACAAAAACTTGGCACAATTCTGTGTCAGTGACTATTTAAACCTTTTGTTGTTTTGTGCACACAAATGTCCTGTGTGTGTGTGTGTGTGTGTGTGTGTTTCCCGCCTCCTTATAGACAGTGAGCTGCTCAAGAAAGAGGCAATGCTTGTTATAGACTAGAATCTACCCACTGTTTTCAGTTCTAGTTCTAGAAACCACTGGCTACTTAACAGAAAGCAACATGTTTTAGATGCATTTTTTAGGAAGTCAGTATCAGTAGGCTGAACATGGAGTTACTGGGAAGTAATTTGTGATGGAGGTTGGGATTAAGCTTCACTGTGAGGATAAATAAAATTTTGATAGATGAAGGGGAGGAAAGGGGGATGTTTTCAGCCAGTGAGATAGAATAGATTGAGCAATGGCTTGCAATTGGGTAGAATTGTGATTTATTGGAAGAAAGTGTGTGGCTGGAGTACCGGCCATGTGCTAATGAGAAGTAGGAGGTACGTCTGGAGAGAAGAGTTGAAGATTTTCTACTCCCCTTTTTAGTAAGTGAAGGACATCAGATCAGGAATGGGTTTGACGAGAACTAAATTAGAGGTGATTCATTATGGTAGTTTATAGCAAGAGGGCAACCCAAGTTGGTGTTAATAGAAAAGTTGAGAGCCAAGGAGGTGATCAGGACAAAATATGCAATCAAATGAGCTTCTGTAATGTGGATTCCATCCAGAGAACATCACAAAGAGGCCTCTGATCTTAGGGCAAAGGAAGAAATCTGTTTCTGAGGCAAAGAAGAGAAGGACAAGATTAAATGGGTAAAATGGGGAGTTGGAGGATAAGATTGGGGATCCACTTGAAAGGCAAACAGCAGGCAGAGTCAGGGTACATCTCTGAGGCTATGATTTCAGTCTGGGACTTTCTTTTATGGAGGACCTATTGATGCAAGATTTTTTTGGCACCTGCACCAGCTGGAGACTTCCATGGCTGGCTATGCCCCTGCCCAGGGCCTTACTCGGCTCTGGGCTTGCCACAGGAGGTACCCTGCCTACTTGGCCTGGTGGGTTGCCCTTGGCTTGCACTCCAGCCTGGATCTCATGCTGGCCACAGGATCCATGTTCAGCCTGCAGCTGGGGCAGGCGTGCTGCAACCTGCCTTTGCTTTGGGCACTGGCATCTGGATGAGGGGAATGCAGTGGTGCCAGAAAAACTTGGAGCCTCAAACGGGGTATTATTACCTGCAGCTCAGTGGACAGGGGCATGTTAATAGCTCTTTCAGACCCATTGCCCCACTCTGGCCCATGGCTCCTGGGCTCGCTTAGCCCCACCACTTCTTCCCATCATGTAGGGAAGCTACCTGGCACTGGTGGAAGATGGAAAGCTTCAGTGTTACAGCCTTTTCCATACCCACATTGGGCAAGTCTCAAGTTCTTGTCCTGTATCCAAGAAGAACAAGGTTACGCTGACAATCAGAGGGTAAGTAGAGTGCAGAGTTTTATTGAGCAATGGAATAGTTTTCAGCAGAGAGGGGACCTGAAGAGGGTAGCCCCCTACCTGAGGCTGGGTAGCTCTTTCAAGTGTGGCTGAGTCCAGGACTTTTATGGGCTCAGGACTAGGGAGTGTGTGCTGATTGGTTTGTGAGTATGCAAAAAAGGCCACAAAAAGGCAACATTTAATGATGGGCACAATAGTGTAAAAAAACAGTTAGGGGAGGGTAGGTAGGTATATGTAAAATAGGTGAAGGATGGGGATCAATCAGAGGAAACCATGCCAAACAGGAAGAGAGGTTCTCAATCTGGTTCATGGATTTATTAGAGACTTGTAGCTTGGTTTTCAGGCTTTAACCTCTTTGGTTTGAAGGTTGGATTTCACCAGAGACCTGCCCCCTGTCTGCCTTCTGACACTATCACTATGAATTTGCCCATGGGTAGTAAACAAGTAGCTGTTGAGGGTTCCTGGGCCTGGGTTACCCTGAATGTCAGGCTGAGATGTTTGATTATAAAACTCTTCTCCATTGAGCCATTTAGAAGCTCCAGAATCCTTACCAAGATAGAATTTCAGGAAACCATTGCCAATCGAACTTATCCGACACATAATCCATGTGCCTAGGCTCTGTACTGGCCACTATAAAGGACACAAAAATGGATGACTCATCTCTCATCTTTTAGAATTGTAATGCATTTTCTCATTCTCAGCTCACATCCATTCTGTGGTTACGGACTTTGCAGAACCGACTGCTTAATTCCCTTCAGATGTGTTAAGTCCTATGACTTAGATATGTGCATTTGGAAAGGTGTCCTTGTTTCTTTCCTGTCCTTATATGAGCATCCACCTTTCTGCAGTTGAAAGAGGAAAGTTGTAGATGTGGGTCCTGGCTCTGTCTCTTCTATTTCATATCATTTGGCAAATTACTTTAATCTCATCGCAACCTTGTGAAAGAGACATTATGATTACATTGAACATAGCTGGAAAAGGGGAGGTTGAGAGTTAACATAATCAAATGTGCCTGACATGAGGCCCAAAACATTGGTGCTCACTGTGTTAAGAGAAAAGAAGGTGGGAAGGAGACTAATTGAAGTAGACACTGTGCCTACATATAGGCAAAAATGAAACAAACAAAAAGTCTAAACCAAGCTCTATCAATCTAAACCAAATTAAACCAAACTGAAACAAACAATAACAAAAACCCTTGCAGCCAAGTCACTTTTCAGCTATCCATTATCCAATGAGACTAAACAGGACTTTTCCTGCTATTATCCTCCTCTGCCCCCATCACTAAATAGAAGACCTTCTGTTCTAGGTAGCTGTTCATTAATCAGCATGCAGCTTCTTCCCTTCAATTCTCTGTCTCCCAATTATCCAAACAAATAATTTGGCCGAGTGATGAAGGCCTGCATGTTTGCTAACAAAGGGATGCTTCTGCTTCTGTGGGATATAAATGAATATTCTGTGAAATAGCATGTAAGCAGTCGCTGTGGCAATTTGTGACCTGAAGCCCCTATGATTCTCAGTGAATCTCTGGTGCTCAATTATGCCAAGGGTTTCTAGAATCAGCCTCTAGCAGTTTCCTCTGAAAACACCATCAACTACTGTATGGAATCTAAGTAGATGGATCAGAGTAATAACAATTCAAAGAGCTGATTGGAGCCTGGGATAATGAGCCAAGACTGGACTCAGGACTCAGGGCTCAGTTTAAGTCCCATGGGCCACATAGATTACATTTCCATTAGCACCATGGAGTATTTGTTGTATGGAGAAAGAGCAACCACCTTGATGCCAGAAAATATACCTGATATGGTTTGGCTGTGTCCCAACCCAAATCTCACTTTGAATTTTATTAATCCCCATGTGTCAAGGGTGGGGTCAGATGGAGATAATTGAATGATGGGGGTGGTTTCTCCCATACTGTTCTCATGGTAGTGAATAAGTCTCACAAGATCTGATGCTTTTATGAATGGGAGTTCCCCTGCACAAGCTCTCTTGCCTGCCACCAGGTAAGACATGCCTTTGCTTCTCCTTTGCCTTCCATGATCATGAGGTCTCCCCAGCCATGTGGCACTATGAGTCCATTAAACATACTTTCTTTATAAATTACCCAGTCTCGGGTATGTCTTTATTAGCAGCATGAGAACAGACTAATACAGCACTCCAGAGCAGTGTTTCAACCTCTACAAAGAGGGTCTGGGCTTTTCGAAGACAGTTCCCTGGAAGGAGAAAACAGGCCCTTCCTAACTGGCCTAAAAATTTGTTGGGTAAGCGGAACACCCGAGTCAACTCTGAATAGTCCATCTGTAGCTCTGCTTTCTGTGATTCTGAGGAATGTCTTCTTGTGTATTAATGAAATTAATGGTAAAGATACCAATTACTGCTGGCCTCTATTGAACCTGTTGCAAAGTGCATGGCATGTGGAAAGAACTTTATATACATCATCTTCATAAATCCTTAAAAATGCTCTATGAAACATGTAAAATTTTTATCCATATGTCACAGATATTTGGGACTTGCAGCACCTGAACCAAAGCTTATGTAGGATAACCTGCTCAAGGCCTTATAGCTGGGAAGGTGTAGAGGTAGGATTCAAACCCAGGCTGTCTAACCCAAGTCTGTGTTCTTAACTATGAAGTCAAATTCCTTCATTTTAGACAAAGGGGAATTAATCTGTCTACCAACTATGTAAAGCCATGGGGGAGGGTAGCGTAACTGGGCCCTGACATGGCTTACATGCTTGCTTTTTCTACTAGTAATTGTCAGAAAACCTTTCAATCCACCATCATGACTTGGTAGGACAGGTCCTGAGGCTTCAAAATGTGTTTTTATGTCTCACTGCTCTGTGGCATGACTTTGTGTCATTTGGGGATAGGGGAAAATTATGATTTGTTTTGATGCCTAGTGCAACTTTCTATTTTACAACCACAATCAGTCTGAAGTGGGAAAGATATGAGAAACTGATTTCCTGAAGTTGAGGAAACTGTGGCACATGCCTTGACTAATGCCATACAGCTAAATATGGGCAGAGTTAAAACCAGAGCCAGCCTGGTCTGTTTAGAGCATTCCAATACTCTTTTTAGGATGTCTGATACCCTCTGCTCCTCTGAAGTGAAATGGTCACTCACAATATTATTTACTTTACTGTGGCAGCCTTAGAAAAAAAATAATTTGGTGTTTAGTAGAACCAGAGGGGTATAGGGAAGGCACGTGGTTAGTGAAGGGAAACTTGGAATGAGATGTTTGTTCATTTCTTCATTCATTCTTTCATTCATTTATTCACCTAACAAATACCGATTGGATATACTGATTATAGAACCTTTTTTAGTGCTAGTTGTTCCACTTATGTTGAGCTTCTATTTTCTCATCTGATAAATAAGGATATTGAAATACATCTAATAATTATAAATATGGAAAACTTGATCTCACTAGTAATCATAGTAATGCAATTATACATACTATGAGTCACCATTTTTGTTTTCACTTTTTAAAACAACAAACATTATAAAATAATGCCTAATGCTAATGAGGATATTATGAAAATGCAGTTTCAAATAAATATTTTGGAAAGGAGTGTAGTGGGTTAGTAAGAGCCATAAAAAGATCCATGCTCCTTGACCCAGGGATTCTGTTTCTGGGAATCAATTCTAAGTATATTTTAAGAAAGAATCTATGTACACAAAGATGTTTAATGACAGTTTTAATATTAGCAAAACATGGAAGCAATCTAACTGCTAAATCAAATGGACAATAGTAAATAAATTCTAGTGGATATGCCCAATGAAATGTTATGCAGCCAAAAGAGAAAATAACTATCATGAAGTTTCTATAGTAACATAAAAAATGGTTGATACAATGTTGATCATAAATAGAAAATATTCATTATTATCATAGAGATGAGGAGAGAGCCTCGTAGGAGAAAAGAATCAAATGCTCAAAAGTGTGGTGATAGGGTAGATTAATGGGTTGTTTTGTATTTCCTGTTTTCTGAAGTTTCTGAAATATGTTTATGTTGCTGTTTTCCAGAGCCAGGCCATGATGTCAGACCTGATTTGAATCCCAACATCAAACGCTTACAAGCAGTGTGACTGTAGAGTCTTCTTCTCTGTAAAACGGGATTAATAAATGAATACACTTCATTAGGTTGATGTGTAGATTAGAGAAAATAATGGATGTGGAGTGGTCCTACAGTGTCTGATTGGTTGAAATTTGTTAATGAATAGCAACTATTACCATCTTTATGAGGATTTTGAATGTATTGCTGAACATTAATGACAAAAATCTGAATAATATCTATGGATCTTTCTTGTTCTAAGTTTTAATATTTCTTATTTTTATTTTTTAAATTTTTTTATTATACTTTAAGTTCTAGGGTACATGTGCACAACGTGCAGGTTTGTTACATAGGTATACATGTGTCATGTTGGTTTGCTGCACCCATCAACTCATCGTTTACATTAGGTATCTCTCCTAATGCTATCCCTCCCCTAGCCCCCCAGCCCCCAATAGGCCCTGGTGTGTGATGTTGCCTACCCTGTGTCCGAGTGTTCTCATTGTTCAATTCCAACCTATGAGTGAAAACATGCAGTGTATGGTTTTCTGTCCTTGGGATAGTTTGCTGAGAATGATGGTTTCCATCTTCATCCATGTCCCTGCAAAGGACATGAATTCAGCCTTTTTATGGCTGCATGGTATTCCATGGTGTGTATGTGCCACATTTTCTTAATCCAGTCTATCACTGATGGACATTTGGGTTGGTTCCAAGTCTTTGCTATTGTGAATAGTGCCCCAATAAACATACGTGTGCATGTGCCTTTATAGCAGCATGATATATAATCCTTTGGGTATATACCCAGTAATGGGATTGCTGGGTCAAATGGTATTTCTAGTTCTGGATCCTTGAGGAATCGCCACACTGTCTTCCACAACAGTTGAACAAATTTACACTCCCACCAACAGTATAAAAGCATTCCTATTTCTCCACATCCTCTCCAGCATCTGTTGTTTCCTGACTTTTTAATGATCGCCATTCTAACTGGTGTGAGATGGTATCTCATTGTGGTTTTGATTTGCATTGTTCTGATGACCAGTGATGATGAGCTTTTTTTCATGTGTCTGTTGACTGCGTAAATGTCTTCCTTTGAGAAGTGTCTGTTCGTATCCTTTGCCCACTTTTTGATGGGGTTGTTTTTTTCTTGTAAATTTGTTTAAGTTCTTTGTAGATTCTGGATATTAGCCCTTTGTCAGATGGATAGATTGCAAAAATGTTCTTCCATTCTGTAGGTTGCCTGTTCACTCTGATGGTAGTTTCTTTTGCTGTGCAGAAGCTCTTTAGTTTAGTTAGATCTCATTTGTCAATTTTGGCTTTTGTTGCCACTGCTTTTGGTGTATTAGTCATGAATTCCTTGCCCATGCCTATGTCCTGAATGGTATGGCCAGGGCAATCAGGAAAGAGAAAGAAATAATGGGTATTCAATTAGGAAAAGAGGAAGTCAAATTGTCCCTGTTTGCAGATGACATGATTGTATATTTAGAAAACCCCATCGTCTCAGCCCAAAATCTCCTTAAGCTGATAAGCAACTGCAGCAAAGTCTCAGGATACAAAATCAGTGTGCAAAAATCACAAGCATTCCTATACACCAATAACAGACAAACAGAGAGCCAAATCATGAGTGGACTTCCATTCACAATTGCTACAAAGAGAATAAAATACCTAGGAATCCAACTTACAAGGGATGTGAAGGACCTCTTCAAGAAGAACTACAAACCACTGCTCAATGAAATAAAAGAGGACACAAACAAATGGAAGAACATTCCATGCTCATGGGTAGGAAGAATCAATATCATGAAAATGGCCATACTGCCTGAGGTAGTTTATAGATTCAATGCCATCCCCATCAAGCTACCAATGACTTTCTTCACAGAATTGGAAAAAACTACTTTAAAATTCATATGGAACCAAAAAGAGCCCACGTTGCCAAGACAATCCTAAGCAAAAAGAGCAAAGCTGGAGGCATCACGCTTCTTGACTTCAAACTATACTACAATGGTACAGTAACCAAAACAGCATGGTACTGGTACCAAAACAGAGAGACAGACCAATGGAACAGAACAGAGGCCTCAGAAATAACATCACACATCTACAACCATCTGATCTTTGACAAACCTGACAAAAACAAGAAGTGGGGAAAGGATTCCCTATTTAATAAATGGTGCTAGCAAAACTGGCTAGCCATATGTAGAAAGCTGAAACTGGATCCCTTCCTTACACCTTATACAAAAATTAATTCAAGATGAATTAAAGACTTAAATGTCAGACCTAAAACCATAAAAACCCTAGAAGAAAACCTAGGCAATCATATTTCTTGTTTTAAACATGGCGTTTAAGTAGGTTTCTCGTGACAGAAATGTATTCATACATTAATGTGAGGCCAAAATATTGTGCCAAAATGATAGAGTTTTGAAAATAAATTTACCTTGGGGAATAAAATGAGATTATTTCTGTCTATTTAAAATCTGAACTGGTTCCTTCTTAGGGATGTGAGCCAACATATAGTTTTATATTTAGGGGATTTGGGAAGCTTTTAGGTTAGAAACTAGTCACTTCCCTCATTTTTTTTTCTTCTAATAGCTGCCCTTGGTTCTACATAAAACTAAAAAGATGGGTCATTATTTATGCACTTAGGAGTAATAGAAGAATCTTTGTGATGCTGTATGTTTAGAGCAGTCCCAAATTTTGCATTTCCCAAAGCTTTTGATATGGGGGGAATTTGAATGGTCATTTTCTTGGTACAAGAAGACTTATAATATGCTTATGTATTTCTAGAAACTGATGTATAAAGGCTTCCTGGGAGTGAAATGGTTCTTTCAGAATGGCTTTTGGATGATACATATGTAAGTGAATCAGATGGGTATTGATTAAATGTCCTCCCAACACAAAACAAATTGACTGGATGTATGAAGGGTTTCGCCAGCCCCCAGTGTTTGATATCCCCCAACAACATTTGGCTTCTTATTTCCAGCTAAGAGTTGAAAGGTGGAAATCTTGCTTGAAAATGTATTAGTGGAGCAAGGAGCAAGGCAGAAAGACAAGGAGTAATCTCTGAGGCAAGAAGCTTCTGGACCTTTTCATCATATCCATGTAGCTATTATTCAATAAAAGAAAACAAAAAACTTGGAAAAAGTTCTGAATTATATGTGCTAATTTCCCTCCATTCTGGTGAGATAGCATGACAGCCTTGTGTCTTGATTAGACCTGATTATGGAAAGGTTGGAGAGAGGCCAAGAGAAGTGGTTCCCCAAGGTGGTGGTGGAGATGAATAGGCAGGCCACCTTAATGTTGGTCTTGGATTTGGCAGGCCACCTTAAGATTGATAACACTTGATTCAAGAATGAGTATTTATGAGAGTCTTTGAAGCTTGGGTAATATTTTAAAACATGTTGCAGGTGTGAGACTCAACATCACCTGTTTGGATAAATATTCATTATCACCTTCAAACTCTATCAATATCCAGACACATTGTTGAAGCTTGTCTTAGCCAGCAGCACCCAGTTTGGTAACAGAAGTCTAAGAAACTTCAGAAGTAATGCATGAATTTTCTGCTCTAATATGCTTTTGCTTGACCAAATAATGCTATTTATGAATTTATGCTGGTGGTGGGAATTAGAGGTTTGGAGACATAAGCGTATAATATATGTTGTTTTGTTTTGTCCTGTGTTTTGTTTCTAATGCTGGACAGAGACCATGTCAAAGTCCTCTGGAGACAAAACCCCATCTCTTCCACTGTCCCTGGCAAAGAATTGTCAATCTACTCCCCAGGATTTACGCCACTCAGCAGTATTTGGAGAACGTGGCAATGTTAGTCCTAATGGACTCCTCTTAAAACATTTTGGGTCAGGTGCCTCTGGTATTGAGTTTATTGTGAGGTTCTTGATTCCTGGTTTCAGTACTGGACCAAACACTCTAGGCCTCTATTATTTGGAATAATATAAGCATTTTGTTGTGAATTGCCAGCTGGGGAATTGACAGCACCCTTTTCAATCCCTTGTGAACATATTCACTGGTTGATCCAATATGAGCATGATTGGAAAATAGATGGCTTTTCTTTGAAGGTCTCCAACTAGGAAAACTATCTTTATATTGAATTGGTCCACAGATCTCTGATGACATAGAGAAACATGCACTGCCTCAGTTGGGATTAGAGGATCTGAGCAGTGGCTGGCCACTCCAATCACCATGCTGTGCTGCCTTCTTCCAAGCCCCATCTCACCAGATCATATGGTCACAGCAGAAGGTGAGTAAATGCTGGAACCTAGGGGAGCACAGTACACACAGGAAACTCTTCTCTCACTCCAACGATACAACTTTCCTAGGCCAGGTTGTTGCCCTTTTGATTGCCTATCTTGGCAGAGCCTATGCTTTTCTCTGATGAGGGACACAAAAGCTTCAAGAAGCACCAAGAAAACTTCTTATCTCTATTATTATTTTTTAGGGAGATTATGTGCCCACAATAGAATGGAGGTGAGTTCTGCTGCAGGAAGTAGATTGCACTAAGGATTTGCAGATAGATCAAAGGGTAGGAGATGAGGAAATGTTGCCCAGGGAACCAACTTGCAAAAGGAAGATTCCCTTAGTATTTCTTCTTCTTGTCTTCATTTTGATGATGAAGGAGCTGGCCAGGGAAAGCTGATTTAGAGCCTTCTTCTCTGTATATATAGCAGGGCATGGTTGGGTGGTTGCAGAATGAGGATATTGTAGTGATCCTATTTACCAAACATTTATATTCAATCTTATCTTCTATTTTATCCTCCCCTCTCCCCGCTGATCTATTTTCCAGTTTGTAAACTGAATAGCACACAATGCAAAAGGGCAGAGTGACATGAAAGGCACAAGCCCTCATGTGACACATAAATAACTGATCAGAGTGACATTTCAAGAACAGCATAATCCTTTATAAACATGGTTTCAAAGGTCAAAGCTAAAACACCTTGTGTACTGGCCATGTTACATTGGGCCTTTATATCTCATTGAACATGATTTATGTGCAATCTTCCCCAAATATTCGATAACTGGAATGTCTGATTTTATCAAACTCATAAAATACAATGTGGTGTCTATGATGCTGTGGACCAGAGAGGGCTGGTTGAGAGTCCTGATTTCACCAGTTACCAGCTGTGTGATCTAGGGTGAGTGACCTCACTCTGCTGTCTGCAAAATGAAGGGAATCCTCATAACCATTCACAGAGTAGACACCGCTGATAAGTAAGATAGGGTGGGCAACCACTTAGTTCTGTGCTTAGCCGAGTCGATGTCAATTTATGTTAAATGAGCAATTAGCAAATGCCTACTGTATCCAAGACTTGTGTCATGCACAAAACTCTCTGGGGTATCAAAGTCTGTCTTAAAAATACATAAGGCTTTTGTTGCCACTGTTGACCTGAGCAGCTAGCGAAAGAAACCAGACAAAAGCCTTTTAATATTTATAACAAATTCAAGCCAATTTTGTGGACAAAGTTCTTTGTGAGCAATTTCTCCAACATCTGTGAACGTTTTTAGTTCATTGAGTATTCCATGGATGCCTTTCCAAATGACTAATTTTGGTGTCAGAATTTCTGTTTATTGCTGGTGGGGTGAAGCTCCACACCCAACTCCCATCCAAAGGTGCCTCCATCTCTCTCTTCTCCTTGTGCTTCCTGTTTGCTTCTTAGTGATGCTTGCATTAAGATAATGGTTTATTTTTCTTTTTTTGCAAAATTGAACTTGTAATAGATGATGGAGTGAGAGATGGGTCACATAACAAAATTAGGCTCATTTTTGGTGCATTCAAGTGCTAGCCTCTACCTCAAATGGTAAATTACAAAAAATGAACAGGATACCCTGAAGAGTTGATGGATTTCCTTCCTCAAATTGCTAAACCGTAGATGGAGTAAGGGTGATTTTCCTAGTGTTAAAAACTATTCCCTGGGGGTAATTTTAAGCACCTTGGGAAGATGCATTAACTACTTTTGGTTACCAGACAGCCATTGCTAAGTAGAAACTTAAGTATTCACACGAACATAAAGAGGCACCCTAGTAAGAATAATTAGCAAATATCTTTGTGGGATGAAGACCTGGGTAGTTTTATTGGAAGAAATGTTCTGACTACAGTTTATAATGCTCTTGAACATGAACTTTTCCAAAAGTAAAGCTTGTAGGTAAGAAATGGCTTGGTGTTTGTGCTGATCTTTAAATTCCCCTTATAGAAAATAAGGCTTTATGAATTTCAAAGATGTTTTGTGAGCATGAACACATTGATTGTTCACAACAACACTGCCAAGCTGGGCTTGGTGAGGAGCTTAGGATGTTGACTTATTAGCAGAAGACTTTATTTAAAGAATGGTGAATTTAGAATCAAGGAAACCTGACCAATGACTGGACTTGGCTACTTCCTACTCGTGTGGCTTTAAGCAATTTATTTTCCCTCTTTGGGCTTCAGTTCTACTGCTTGTGAAACAGTGGGAGTGGATTAGATCAGGGATGGCACATTCTTGGCAAGTGTACTACCTCCTTCTCAACCAGCATCCTTAATGTACATTGTTAATTGGCCAGGGCATGTTTTCACACTGAGCACCAGAGGCTTTAGAACAACTTCACTTCTGTGCACATGTCAACCACAATGTTGACCTACGAGTGCAAGGCATGTGTAATGTGATCAAAGAAGGTTCGCTGAGATGCTGAAATGAGATACAGAATACAATGATCATATTCAGGTAATTTATGGGTTGAATTTTTCCATGTTTATGACTGAAATCTAACATGTATTATTTCACCAGGGGCAAAACGAGGTAGTGGGAAAGAGGGTGGATCCTGTGTTCACCTCCCAGCTTCGTATCTTATTAGCTGGGTCATTTAACTTCTCCACTCCTCTGTTTCTACCTCGTAGAATGGTTGTGAAGTTTAGCTAAGGTAAGGTATCTAAAACACTTAACAGAGCGACTGAGATATCTCAAAGATCTTAGTAATTGCTAGCTATGAATATTCAACTCTTGTTTTCTGGTGAGCCAATTAAGAGTTAATGAAGAAAACATTAGCTCAGATAATTGCAAATCCTTCCAAAGTGCTCCAGCATTGCTAATAACCTTGCATGCCAGAAATACCATTTTAAGAATAGCTCTTACAACACTCTGAGATTTTATTAGTGGCTATTAATTGACAAAATCCTAAGAAATGCTTTTTGTTTTATTTTTGGAAAGCAAACTTTTGGTGTAGCTTGTGGTAATTTGTAAAACTCTCTCCTCCACATTCTGCATCTTTTTTACATTCTAGGGTAGCATCTGCAAATTTTCACCCTGAATCATAAAACAGTCAAAATTTAAAAACAGGAAAAGGATGACTTGCACTTTAGGAGCCTGGATGGCCTTCTGCCTGTAGAATCCTTCGTTGTGCTGATGTAGTTTTTTCTAGCCCTTTTCTCAGTTTGACATGGGGTCCAAGATAGTGAGACAAAAAGCAGAATCTCTCCTACTTGTGGCTCTAAAAGTTCTTCCCCTAATTTCTTGCCTGGTAAAAAGAGTGTGTATAAATACACAAATTACTGTTCAAAAGCTATTTGTGAGCTATTTTCATGGACCTCATTGAGGGGACATTCTGAGAACACTTCTCACTGAGTTTGAGCATTTCCATCACATAGGGCAGACTTCATTGTACAAAAACAATGACCCAGACACAAAGCCAGTTGATGAGACTTGGACTTCCTCCCTTCTGCTCCCCACTGCCAACCCTGCTCACAGCCGGCCAGACCCCAGCAGCTCTGCACATTCTCCAATGCTCAGCACCTGCCTATCAGGCATCATTTGAAATAACAGAGATGCCTTCTGTTATATAGGAAAAGCTGACATCTTTCAGGGCAAAGGATTTACACTGGAGGCTCCCTTCTTAGGTGAAGAAATGCAGAGGAACTTAGGGAAAGCTGTGTTGCTGAGTTCTGGAGCCCACTAGGGAAGAGTCTTCTACAGTAAAGCTTTGACTCTAGGCTGCTGGTGCTGCAGTGGGGGAGCCCAGAGGAGCTCCCAGTTTTGACAGATTTATTCCCAAAGATGTGCTTGCCCACTGACTGAGCCTTTGTTGTCTTACTCCTGCTCAAGCTCCTTTCCCTTGAGTTCCAGCCTTCCTTTATGAAGCAACACTAAGGTTACCCCGAATATAACATCCTACAGATCGGATAATGAGAATGGCCACAGAGCAGCAGGGATTTGGGCTTTTATTTTCCCCCCAAGCAAGAGCCACAGTGCACTTGCTGGAGAGTAGAATAGTTCCACAGAGATGTGTTTGCCTGCTGTTCACAGTAAAGTTCCTGATGTCTTTACCCCAGAACTTGTGTAATTTTTATTTATTTATCACATAGTTTCTTTATTTATAGCTCTAAGTAGATTTATTTCACCTTGGATATAGTTCACTGTAGTGAACACCTCTTATGGCACATGCTTGATTTGGGAGTCTGATATGGTTTGGATCTGTCTCCCCACCCAAATCTCATGTTCAATTTTAATCCCCAGTGTTGGAGGTGGGGCCTGGTGAGAGGTGATTGGATCATGGGGGTAGATCCTTCATGAATGGTTTAGCACCATCCCTTTGGTGGTGGTCTCATGATAGAGTTCTCACGAGATCTGGTCGTTTAAAAGTGTGTAGCACCACCGTCCACCGACTCCCGTTCCTCTTGCTCTGGGCCATGTGAAGTGCTGCTCCCCCTTTGCCTTCAGCCATGACTGTAAGTCTCCTGAGGCCTCCCCAGAAGCCGAGCAGATACCAACATCATGCTTCCTGTACAGCCTGCGGAACCATGGCTGGTTAAACCTCTTTTCTTTATAAATTACCCAGTCTTAGGTGTTTCTTTATAGCAATGTGAGAACGGACTAATACAGGGTCTTTTTTGTTTTGTTTTGGTTTAAAAATGCACACTGAGATTTCCACCTACATCCTCCCATCTATCTTTCTGCCAATCCAAATTCTTTATTTTCTGACCCTGCATCTATTCAATACATATTTATTGAGTACCTACTATGTCCTAGGCACCACTTAAGTGCCAAGTATCCAGCAGAAAACAAAATAGAGAAATCAAAGGCAAAAGCTTTTCCCTCTGTTGTGGCCATTTGCAGATGGCTGATGGACTCCCAGTCAAATTTTGATTTGGATATAGAGACTAATGATAACATACACACAGCAGGAAGGTATGAAAAATTTGTTATTCACATAAAGAGACTTTCTGGGAACAGTGGGGAGGCACCCAAGCAGGTCCAAAAATGACATGAAAGAACCAGGAATGGGGACTGGCTCAGGTTTGGTTTCTTCTGGTAGAGCGTGGGTGGAGCTGGGATACTGATCCCCACGCTTGTGCAGGGGCTTGTGTGATTTGAAGCTCTCATCAGCACCACAGGAGGGAGCACCCAAGCTTTCTTATCATCTTGCCTAGACATGGAGCAGAAGAAGAGGGAGGGATGGTCAGCAATAAAATGTCAAAAATGGCTTACATTCTTTTTTTTTGAGATGGAGTCTCGCTCTGTTGCCCAGGCTGGAGTGCAGTAGCACAATCTCGGCTCACTGCAAGCTCCGCCTCCCGAGTTCACGGTATTCTCCTGCCTCAGCCTCCGGAGTAGCTGGGACTACAGGCGCACGCCACCACGCCCGGCTAATTTTTTGTATTTTTAGTAGAGATGGGGTTTCACCGTGTTAGCCAGGATGGTCTCGATCTCCTGACCTCGTGATCCGCCCGCCTCGGCCTCCCGAAGTGCTGGGATTATAGGCGTGAGCCACCGCGCCCGGCCGCTTACATTCTTTAAACGTTTTTATTAGTTGTAGTATAACACATGCACAGTAAGTAACAAATCTTAGGCATACAGCTTATGAGTTTTTAGACCCATGTCAACATAATCCAGGAAAGATATAGAATGATTCCAGCAGGCATATCGTTTGCTTGTGTCCTCCCATCCAGTCAATTCTTGCCACTCTAAGAAATAAGCACTATTCTGACTTCTATCATTAAAGATTAATTTTTCCTGTTCTTGCAATTTTTATAAATGGAATCATAGCATGTATGTCTGCAGTGGTGCCTTTGTATTAAGTCAGGTGAACACATGTATTTACATGGATCTGGGACTGGGCTTTCTATTCTGTTGTATCCTGGCACCAATCTGACACTGTCTTAATCACTAAAGCTTTATAGGAATTTCCATATTTGATAATGAAAATCCTCTAACTCCAACTTTGTTCTTCTTCAACACTGATTTTCCATATCCTTTGCATTTCAACACAAACGTTTTAGAATCAGCTCCTCAATTACACACACACACACATGCATGCACACATGCATACCCTCTCTGATGGGCCTTTTTTCGGAATTGCATTACATCTAAAGACCAATACAGACAGAATTGACACCATCCAATTCATATTGAGAATTTAAATCAATGTGAAATATTTTCTCATTTATGTCTTTTAAAATTTCTAACAACACTATTTTTCAGTTTTCACTCTAGAGCTTTCACCTCTACAACTGGATTTATTCCTACCTATTTGATGTTTTTAAATACTGTTGTAAATGATACTTCAAAATTTTATTTTCCAATTACTTGAAGCCAATGTATAGACACGATTTATTTTTGCTACTGACCTTGAGTCTTGCAGCCTTGATAAATCTATTTAATAATAATAGCTTGTATAACTTTTGGAATTTTTGATGTGCACAGTCATATCGTACATGAATGTAGCAATATGTCTTCTAACTAATCTTTATACTTCTATTTTTCTTGTTTTACAGTGTTGCTAAAAACCTGTACAGTGTCAAAAGATGTGGTCATGTGCATACCCTTTTCTTTGTTTCTAACCTCAGGGGGAGATTCTTCTATATTCTACCAATAAGTGTCTTTTATTGGCTACAGATTTTTTATAGCTATTCTTTAATAGATGAAATACTTTTCTTTCTATTCTTATTTGCTGAAAGCTTTTTTCCTTAATCAGGAACAGGTGGTGAATTTTATCAAAGGCTTTTTCTGCCTCTGTTAGGACAGTAGTGTTTGGCTCCTTTATTCTGTTAAGGTGGTGATTTATGTTGATTCATTTTCAAATACTAATGTACCCTTACATGTCTGTGATGAACTCACTATATCATGATGTATTATACTTTTAAATATTGCTGTAGTCAATTTGCTTATATTTTGTTTAGAATGTTTATGCCTGTGTTTATGAGAGATAATTTCCTATAATTTCCTATAATTTTCCTTGCTTGTAATGTCTTTGTCAAATTCTGTTATCAGGATTTCTCTGACCACAAAAACTAGTTGGAAAGAATTCTTTTATTTTTTTTAGAGGTCGTATTCAATTCTTATTATTTCTTCCTTAAATATTTTGTTTCATGTTCTTTATTACCAGAAAACCCTTGTGCATTTCCATGTTGTAAGAGATACCTCTGTTTATCCTGTCTCCAACTCATCCCTCAGAAATTGTTTTATCATTGCTGATGAGATGCTTCAATACAGCTGCTTTAGGATATGTGTGACATCTTTGAGTTTGGAACTAATAATTAGTTTTTGATGATAATCATCGTTCACATTTATTTAAAGCCTGTTACTAGGCGTTTTCTGACTTCTTTTCCTTCTACAAATACAAGAGCAGATTTGAGACAATTGATAACTCAATTTTACTTTCTTGAAATTTAAACGTTGAGAAAATGTTATTTAATTCAGGCTTGGAAGTTGCAAGCCCCACAATGGTCTAGATCCATCCCAATTAACGAATTCATAAATTAATGGAAGGAAGAGAGAAATGAAGGGAAGGTGAGAGGAGGAAGGGGAGGAGAAAGGAAAAGTAGGAGGGGTGGAAAGAAAAAGAGTAAAGTGAGTGAGAGGGAAGAAAAGGAAGAGCCTAGGGGTGAGGGAGGGTGGGAAGAAGGAAATAAGGTGGGCTTAGTATGGCAGTACGTTCTTTGGGCGTTACAAGAAAATTAAGCTAGATATTGTTTCTAAGGAATCTTTAGCTGAGAAGAGATAAATGATGAGAACATAAAATCCTGCATATTTTCAGAGCTAGCAGGGAGTTAGGAGCTGCCTGGTCTACCACTCATTTGCAGTTGAGGAGACAGAAGTTCAGGTAAGAGAATGCACCTGCCTCACGTCATGCTCTTCTTGGTCATTGGCAGAGCAGGGTCTAATACCACCATTTTCTAATTCTTATCAGGAAATAACAGGAAGGCATTTCAAGAGCAAACCAGCCAATGTGAGGAATTCAGAGAAACCCTCCAAAGGTCAGACCCTCCTGCCCTTTGGACTGTCCTTCCCTTTGTAGAGTGAAACAGGAAATCAGAGGGTTTGGGGAAGGAAGAGCTAGCCTCTCTCAGTGGGACATAGGCAAGACTAGCGCCATGTGACTGGATCTGACCCTCTGTGTTGACATGTGTGTGGTCTGCCTTCCTGTGGCCTCTGCTGCAAGACAGGCCGGAATATTTGTATGTCCATTCTATCTCGGGGCATGTAGGAGGCAGGAGGCCTGGTTACCAGACCAGATGACAGGAAGCAGATCCTAAGACCAAAGGGAAATGTGAGCCCAATCCTTCAGGTTGGTCACCCACACTGATTGACAAGTCCTGCTTCTGACCCTAAAATGGGAAATAGCTCATGCCCCTGCAAAGGTTACATATTGGTAGGCATCATCATGAATGATGAAAAGATAAGCAGCAAGCATTTTATTTTGTTTTTACTGTACACTAATAATGATGGTGTGAAATCAAAATCTAGGAGACTCGGAGACATTTATTAGTCTATGTTGCAGGAAAATGCCAATGTTATGAGCATTAAAAAAAGATCTGTATGCCAATATATTAGGATTAAGTTCTAGAGGGAAGTAAAATCGAAATATGAGTTTAAGAAGATAAATCAATGACAACATTTCTATTAAAAAAAAGAGATTGTTCATGCATTTTTAAAATAGACGGTGATGGGGCCTAAATCACTACGGTATTAAATCATCAAACTGATTTTTAAAAGGGATCTAGTGGTTTTACTAGAAAATTTCAATATTTGCAACATGCTGGAAAAGGCATTGTTACTATTTAAACACATAATGACAAATTTTAGAGGTAAAGTTAAATTTATGAAGTCTTTTTGCTTACAGGCCCTCTAGCAGAATTTTGAAAGAGTTTTGAACACTAGCCTAGACAAAATTGGGACTCCAAAGGGAAGTAATAAGTGAGGAAATGATGCTGGTGTTCCCCTAGTTGTTCACCACATCTCTCTAAGAGGCTCATGATCCATTACTGAAGAAGATCTCTCATTGCTTGATCTGTGTCCATACCAAATCTCATGTCGAATTGTAATCCCTAATGTTGGTGGTGGGGCCTGGTGGGAAGTGATTGGATCATGGGGGTGAATTTCTCAAGAGTGGTTTAGCACCATTCCCTTGGTACTGTGATTCCTTTGTGATTGCAGGTGAGTTCTCCTGAGATCTGGTCCTTTAAAAGTGTGTGCCACCTCCCCGTCCTCTCTCTCTTTTGGTACTGCTCTTGCCATGTGAGATGCCTCATTTCCCATTTGCCTTCCCCCATGATTGGAAACTTCCTGAGGCCTCCCCAGAAGCAGATGCTGCCATGCTTCCTGTACAGCCTGCAGAACTGTGAGCCAATTAAACAACTTTTTCTTTATAAATTACCCAGTCTCAGATATTTCTTTATAGCAATGCAATAATGCACAAATGCTCCGCACTGCTCCTGCCCGGTGGAGTTTTTGGTTCTGTGTCTGGATTCAATGTATTCACCTAACTCAAGTTGAATATAGTGTGTGTTCCAAAGAAGATCTTTAAAGATTTTCTGGTCCAATGTACTTCACAGTTCTGAGAGAAGAGAATGCTTATGTAAAAATTTCAAGATGTAATATTGTTGTTCAGTTAAAATGTATAAGAGAGAAAGAAAATCTTGTATGCATTTGAGGTTGTGAGTGTTTGTGCATAAAAATATTTGAAAAGCCACCATATCACCTCTAGTTTTCTCCGATTGATTTTTATTTACTTTTTTCTTATTAAATTTTTCTTATTAACCTACTGTAAAGTTAACTTAACTTGGTATATATTTTATGAATGTTAACCCATGTATACATGCATCTAACTACCACCACAGTCAAGATACAGAACAATTCTATCATCCCTGCAATTCCTTCCTGCTGCCCATTTGTGGACATACCCCTCCTCCAACCCTGACCCCTTGTAACCACTTCGTGTTCTCTGTCTTTATAGTTTTGCTTTCTCCAAAATATCATATAAGTAGAGTTATAAAGCATGTCACCTTTTGAGACTGGCTTTGTTCACTCAGCAGAGTGCCTTGAATATTCATCCTTGTCATTGTATTTATATTGTTTGTTTTCATTGCTGCATAATATTAATTGTATGGATGTACCAGAGTTTGTTTATCTGTTCACCCACTGAAGGACATTTTGGTTCTTTCCAGGTTTGGGCAATTGTGAATATCACTGCTGTAAACATTCATGCACAGGTTTTTATGTGAACATAAGTTTTCATTTCTCTGTGGAAGACAAGTAGGAACAGGATTCCTAGTTCATATGGTAAGTGTATACTTTACTTAATAAGCCACTGCCAAATGGCATTTAAAAGTGGCTGTGCAATTTTTGGTAGAGCAATGTATGAGAGTTCCAGTTGTTCAATATCATCTCCAGCACTTGGTATTGTCCATATTTTGCTTTTGTTTTTAGTTTTAAAAAAATTAACCTCTTCAAAGGTGATTTTAATGAGGCTTTAATTTGCATTTTCCTAATGGGTAATGATGTTGAACATCTCTTCATTGCTTATTTACCATCAGTATGTCTCCTTCGGTGAAGTGTCTATTAGTCAAATCCTCTACTCCTTTTAAAATCTGGGTTGTATGTTTTCTTATTGTTGAGTTATAAGAGTTCTTTATACATTGTACATGTAAATCTTTTTGCCTAAGATGTGATTTGAAAATATTTTCTTACTGTATGTGGCTTGTCTCTTTATTTTTCCTAGCAGTGTCTTTCAAAGAGCAGAAATTTTCAATTCTGATGAAGTCTGACATCAATTTTATCTTTTATAGATTGTGTTTTTGGTGCTGTATGTAACAAACTTTTTGCCTGACTCAAAGTCATGAACATTTTCTTCTGTTTTCTTCTAGAGGTTTTCTAATTTTAAATTAAGACCTATGATCCATATTGATTTTATTTTTGTGTAAGGTGTAAATTATAATTCAAGATTCACTTTTGGCATATAGATGTTCAGTTTTTCTGACACTGTATGTTAAAAGGCCATCCTTTCTTCATTGAATTGTCTTTGCTTCTTTGTCAAAATCACTTCACCACATCTGTGTGGGTTTATTTTCTGGACTGTCTGTTCCATCCCATTTGATGTATGTGTCTATTCTTTTACTGAGGATCACACTGTCTTGATTGCTGTGGTTTTATAGTAAGTATTTAAATCAGATAGTGTTAGTCCTCCAAATTTTATTCTTCCTCAAGATTGTTTGTATCCATTTTAATTCCTTTTCCTTTACATATAAATAATGAGTCAGCTTGTCTGTATCTACACAAAATTCTGTTTGGATTCTAACTGGAATTGTACACATTTATACATATGTTTAGGAAGTATTGACTTCTTAATTATTTTAGATATTCCAATTCATAAATTTGATATGTACGTGTATTTACTCAGGTCTTTGATTTCTTTTGTTACAATTTTGTGGTTTTCAGAACATAGACTTTGCATAAATTTTGTTAGATTTATGCTTAAGTATTTCATTTTTGGAACTATTGAAATTTCATAAAATTTTTGTTAAATTATTTTATTGAAATCTTAAATCAAGTTTCCAATTGTTGGTTGCTAATAAACAGAAATATACTCACTTTTAAAAAATTGATCTTTCTTGGCTTCATTGCTGGGCTCATTTATTAGTTTCAGGAGCTTTTAGGTAGTTTTCTTGGGATTTCTGTACACAGACAGAAGATAACATAATTTGTACATAGGAACAAGTTAATTTATTCTTTCTGAATCTGTATGTCTTTCCTTTTTCTTAACTTATAACAATGGCTAGGACTTCCAATATGCTGTTGAATAGGGGTGGTGAGAATGGGCATCCTTGCCTTGCTACCAGTCATAGGAGGAAAAACATTCAGTCTTTCACCATTAGGTATGATGTCAGCTGGAAGTTTTCACAGATGCTTTTTATGAGAGCAAGGAAGTTTTCTTCTAAATTTGCTGAGAGTTTTTATGATGAGCGAATGTTGAATTTTTTTAAAATATGTTTTATTTGTCTAGTGGTCACCCAAGAATGATCATGTGGTTTTGCTTTGTTAGTCTGTTAATATGGTGAATTACATAATTTGATTTGCAAATTTTAAGTGAGACTTGCATTTTTGAGATAAACCCAGTATTTCTAGTCATAATACATTTTTTAATATACAGCAATGCTTGAGGTGATAGATACCCCACTTACCCCGATGTGAATATTATGCATTGAATCCCTGTATCAAAATATCTCATAAACCTGTAAATATACACACTTACTATGTAGCATTACAAACATTAAAATAAAAAATTAAAAAATAAAAAATAAAATAAATTGTTCATGTTTTGTTGGAGACTCTCGCATATGTGTTCATGAGTTATATTGGTCTCTAACTTTCTTTTTTGTACTATATTTGTGTAGCTTTGGTATCAGGGTAGTGTGGCCTCATAAAATGAGTTAGGAAGTAATTCTTACTCTTTTATTTCTTGTTAAGATATTGTGTAGAAAAATATTCATGCTTCCTTGCATGTCTGGTATAATTTACCACTGGTACCATATGAGTCTGGAGTTTTGTTTTTTAATTGTTTTAACTATGAATTCAATTTATTAAATAACTATAAACTATTCGGATTATCTTTTTTGTTCCTTGAGTGAATTTTCGTAGTTTCTGGCTTTAAGAAATGGTCCATTTCATGTAAGTTTTCAAATATATGTGCACAGAGTTGTTTTAATATTTTCTTGTTTTCTTCTAATGTCTGTGATGTCTGTACTGATAACACACTTTCATACCCAACACTGATAATTTGTGTCTTCACTGTTTTATTTGTCAGTGTGCCCAGAGGTTTATTAACTTTTACTGATTTTTTTAAAAAGCAGCTTTTGATTTTATTTTACTTTTCTGTTTTCTAGTTCATTGATTTCTACTCTTACTGTATTATTTTTCCTTCTATTTGCTTTCCTATTTTATTCTTCTTTCTTAAGGTAGAAGCTTTTAGTAACTTAAGATCTTTCTTCTTTTCCAATATGAACATTTAATACTGTAGACTATTTTACAAACACTGTTTTACTTACCACAAATTTTGATACACTGTATTTTTATTTTCATTCAGTTCAGACTATGTTACATTTCACTTGATACTTTCTCTTTGAACAATAGATGTTAAGTAGTGTGTTGTTTAATTTGGATATTTTGGATTTTACAGAAACTTTTTTTTTTTTTTTTGAGGTGGAGTCTCCCTCTTGTTGCCCAGGCTGGAGTGCAGTGGTGCAACCTTGACTCACTGCAACCTCAGCCTCCCAGGTTCAAGCAATTCTCTGCCTCAGCCTCCCAAGTAGCTGGAATTACAGGCGCCCGTGACTACACCTGGCTAATTTTTCATATTTTTAGTAGAGACGGGGTTTCACTATCTTGGCCAGGCTGGTCCTGAACTCCTGGCCTCATGATCCACCTGCCTCTGCCTCCCAAAGTGCTGAGATTACAGGCGTGAGCCACCACGCCCAGCCTCCAGAACTTTTTCGTTACTTATTTCTAATTTAATTCCATTATGATCAGAAAATGTACTTTGTATGATTTCAATTGTTTTAAGTTTGTTAAGGTTTGTTTTATGACCCAGTATGTGATCTATCTTGGTGAACATTTGATGTGCACTTGAAAAGAATATGCATTCTGCTGTTGGTGAACATATTATAGAATAAATATTAATTATGTCCAGTTGATTGGTAGTGTTAAGTTTTTCTATGTTCTTGCTGATTCTTTCTCTCTCTCCCTCCCTCCCTCTCTCCCTCTCTCCTCCCTTCCCCCTCTCTCCCCCCTTCCCCCTCTCTCCCCCACTCCCCTTCTCTCCCCTACTCCCCCTCTCTCCCCCCACCCCCTCTTTCTCTTTCTCTCTCTCTCCCTCTCTCTCTCTCTCTCCCTTTGTCGCCAGTCTGGAGTGCAGTGGGGGGATCTCGGCTCACTGCAATCTCTGCCTGCCGGGTTCAAGCGATTCTCCTGCCTCATCCCCCGAGTAGCTGGGACTACAGGCGCGCACCACCATGCCTGGCTAATTTTTTGTATTATCATTATTTTTTTTAGTAGAGACGGGTTTCACCATGTTGGCCAGGATGGTCTCGATCTCCTGACTTTGTGATCCATCCGCCTTGGCCTCCCAAAGTGCTGGGATTACAGGCGTGAGCTACCATGCCTGGCTGCTGATTTTCTACTTGTTCTATTGTTTAGTGTGAGAGGAGCGTTGAAGTCTCCAACTATATTTGTGGGTTTGTCCATTTTTCCTTTCATTTGTCAGTTTTTGGTCTACATATTTTGAAATTTTGTTTTTAGGTGCATGCATATTTAAGATTCTTATGTCTTCTTGATTAATTGACTCGTTTATCCTTTTGTAATTTCTCTCTTTACCTCCAGTAATTTTTTCCTGCTTTGAAGTCTGCTTTGTCAGGTACTAATACAACTACATCAGCTCTTGCTTACTTATTGCTTGCTTTTACCACCTTTTTATATGTAACATATGTCTTCATATTAAAAGTGGGTTTATGGAGACAGCACAGAATTAGAGCTAGAGTTCAACAATTTGTCTTTTGCATTGGAGACTTGGGAGGGTGAGAGAGGGGTGAAGAATGAGAAATTACTTACAGGTACAGTGTAGACTATTCAGATGATGGCTGCACTAGAAGCCCGGACTTCACCACTAGGCAGTATACCCGTGCCACAAACCTGTGTGTATCCCCTAAAATCTATTTTTAAAAATAAAAAAGAGATTAAAAAATTGGTCTTTTAATCTGTGTGTTTAGGTCATTTCATTTAATAACCATTATGTTTGCATTTAAGTCTACCATTTAAAGTTTGTTTTCTGTTTATCCTTTCTGTTATTTGTTCCTCTGTTTCCCCTTTTTGCCTTCTTTTTGGATTATTTAAATACTTTATTATTCCATTTTTCATGTATCTATTGGGGTTTTGACTATGCTGTTTGTATAGCTTTATGTTTTCCTTTGTATATTTTTTACTTGTATTGTTTTATTTTTTTCCCAATGAATACGCATTATTTGGACAATGAAGAAAGGCAAACCACAAAAGACAAAAAGAGAAAGAAGGACCTCCAGAGTGGGAGAATAACTCCTCGCCTGTCAGGTAGGTTACACCCACTGTGTGCATCCCTGATATAAAATGGTGAAACATTTGCATAACCCATCCTCCCATGTACTTTACATCATCTCTAGATTTACTTATAATAGCTAACATAATGTAAATGCTATGTAAAATAGTTGTTATACTGTATTGTTTAGAAAATAATGACCAGGAAAAAATTCTGTACATGTTCAATATAGAAGCAACCATTCTTTTTTTTTTTTTCAAATATTTCTGATCTGTGGTTGTTTGAATGCACAAATGTGGGTAACCCACTCCTATGGAGAGCTGACTGTACTTGCTTTTCCAGACTCGTTCGCATGGAGGGCATGGACATGTGACCTAGATAAAGATGGCCTCAATGTTGAATTCGGGGCTAGTGGTGTGATGTAGTTGGTACTGCCCAGAATCCAATTTGTTGACAGGTAGTGACAGTGGCAGCCGCTGCTCCTGGTTTCTAGATGTAGGATGGATTCCAGTTCTGGGATCGACATCCAACATCCTATCACTGCTGTTGGCTGTACAAGCTTTGGTGACAGCCTGGCAGTGGTGATGACTGCCATCACAAAAATCATTCTGATGTGTGATTTGGGGCATTGTTAATATATGCCCGATTCATTATCACTTGTTCTGGAAATTCTGTGAGGTACTCATATTCTTTCCTTCTTTCTTTTCTACTGTTTAATGATACCTTTTAATGATGAAATAAAAACTTACCCTCCTCACAATGCTGAATAGGAGGAAGTTTCCAATACAAATTCACTTGCCTTGCAGTTTTTAATTTTTTAAGTAGCAAATTAAAATTGTATACATTTATGCTGTACAGCATGACACTTTTATATGTGTGTACATTGTGAAATGGTGAATTCCACCTAACCAATGTATCAATTACCTCACATACTTTTTATTTGCGGTGAGAAAACTTAAATCTCCTCTTTTAGCAATTTTTAAATATATAATACATTGTTATTATTAGTAATTATATAGTCACCATATTGTACAATAGATCTATGGAGCTTATTCCTCCAAACTAAAATTGTGTGTTCTTTGACCAGCATCTTCCAAGTCTCACCTCTCCCCTCAGCCCAGAGCTACCATTTTACTCTCTGTCCCTATGAGTTCAACTTTTTTAGATTCCACATATAAGTGAGATAATAAGGTATTTGTCTTTCTGTACCTGGCTTATTTCATTTATCCCATAGTTTTTCAAGGGATTTATTTCTACTTAAATCATCCAAACTCAGTTTCCAATTCTCGCAAATAAGGAAGCTGACTAATACAAAATAGATCAGATTTATAACGGAAATTAACTGGGTAATTGTGCATTTACTATGCACCTAATAGTGTGCTAAGCATTTTATTTGCATTATCTTGTTGAATCTTCCCACTCATACTATGAGATAGATACTACCCTATTTGTTTTACAAAGAAGATAACCAAAGGGCAAAGAAATTAATTACTGTGCCCAAGGTCATGACTTCATTGGGACCTGGACTGGACCTGATAAATACTGCTTTAATATTTAATAGTTGCATACAGTGGGCCTCTAGGGCCATTTCCCAAAGCCTGTCTTTGGGTATAGTGTGAATAGAGTTGATTTGCCTGATCCTTAGCATGCTTGGGGATAAGTCTTTGCCACCTCTAAAATCAGCCTTGAGTTGAGAGCATGAGAGACAGAAGGCTATGGGTAACCTTAAGTCACTGCAATGGCTAAAGGTGGCTCTGCACTCAGAAGTCAACTAGAGCACTAGAAGCCAACTATAACAACCTGGAAAGAGAAAACATGAACATGCAGCAAAGATAACCTTCTCAAAATAAAACAAATACAATTGTTTTCTTCTTAAACATCAAAGCCCTTTATCAAAGAGGAAGTTCACACCTTCTCATGAGGTTAGAACAAATGTGATGGCATAAACCACATTTATAAATGCTATGGGCCAGGCACAGTGGTTCATGCCTATAAACCCAGCACTTTGGGAGGCCGAGGTGGGCAGATCACTTGAGGTCAGGAGTTTAAGACCAGCCTGGCCAACATGGTGAAACCCTGCTGCTACTGAAAATACAAAATTAACTGGTTGTGGTGGTGCATGCCTGTAGTCCAAGGTATTCGGGAAGCTGAGGCAGGAGAATCGCTTAAACCTAGGAGGCGGAGGCTGCAGTGAGCTGAGATCGCATCATTGCACTCCAGCCTGGGTGACAGAGTGAGACTCCTTCTCCAATCAATCAATCAATCAATCAATCAATCAATGCATGCATGCATGCATGCATGCATACTATGAACACTAAGGCAGAGATTGCTTTGTGTCCACCACAGGCTATTCTGTTCCTTCTGTATACACCACTAGAGTTCCATCACTCCATCTCAGGTAAGAGACACCATGAAATTGAGTGTTGATCCATGAGACTTCTAAGTCTGACTCTTAAAGTGCATCTGATGCCATTCCACACTCTCTTTCCTCTGAAAAGAGAAACTCCAAAGATCCAGAGGAGGTGGAGCCACAGTTAGAGGGAGTCCGCATCCCTAATCTGTCACGCAAAAGAAAGTTACTCAGGAGAACCCCCGAACAAGGAATATTCATGATGGACTATTGTATAAATGAGAAAATAAAGTGTTATTGTGTTAAGTCACTGAAATTAGGTAGTTGCTTGTTACAGTGGTTAGCTTGCCTTACCTGATACAAATGCCTAGTGTCCAAAGTGTTGTTTTACGGGGGTAGCTCCCTTTTCTTAACTCTAAAGATGCCTTATCCTGAAAAGCAGAGTTTAAAACAAATGTAAATACCAAAGGAACTCTTGTTTTTGGAAGCCTTACTCCATAAAATATAAAAAATATTAAAATATGCCATCATTCTATATGAAATATAATTCTTATACAGTAAAGTTTACAGTAGTCCCTTCCATCTGAGGTTTCACTTTTCATGGTTTTAGCTCTCCACAGTCAACTGCAGTCCAAATATATTAAATGTAAACTCCAGAAATGAACAGCTCATAAATTTTAAAATATATGCTGTTCTGAGTAGTGTGATGAAATCTCATGCCTGAGACATGACATCTCCCTTTGTCTAGCATATCTGTGCTGTATACACTACCCATGTATGGGGCAGCCATAGCTAACTGTTTTAGTCCATTTTCTGTTGCTATAACAGAAGACCATAGCCTAGGCAGTTTATAAAGAATAGAGATTTATTTAGGTCATAGTTCTGGAGTCTGGGAAGTCCAATAGCATGGCACTGACCTTCTTGCTGCATCATAACATCGTGGAGGGCATCACATAGAGTAAGAGTGTGGTAGCTCAGATCTCTCTTCCTTTTCTGATAAAGCCACTAGTTCTGTCATGGAGACTCCACCTTGATCACCTTATCCAATCCCAGTTACTTCCCCAAAAGCACTACATCCAAATTCCATCAACATATAAATTTGGGGATTTATTTTCTAATACAAAAAAAATTGTGGGACACCTGCTCATATCTTGGACAGCCACCTGTTGATGGCATCAACAGTCACTATTGATGATAGTGGGAAACTAACAAGGCAATACAAAAATCCTCTGGGGTGAGAAGATGAAGGAAATTTGTGAGCTGACTGTTTAATCTCAGGCTGTCTCTCCTTAACTTCCTCCTCCCCTTGGCACCCTAGGCAAGGGTGTTAAAGTTGAAGAAGACACATACTGCTTGTCTCTGAGTTGAAAAATGAATCTATGATCAGAGGAATTGATTAATATAGAGGCAGCAAACGGAAAGGGCCCACATGAGTCTCCAGTGGTTGAGGCTCTCTATCTTCCCTCTCCTTTACTTTGTAGACTAGGCCTGAATTTCAGCCCTTCCCTTCTACACATTATTGGACACAGTAGTTGTTATTGAGGGGACATGAGCTCTCAAGCTGAAAAACTGATATCCATGAAGCATAGTCACTTAAAAAAATAGAAAATGGAATGTCATATATCAACCAAAGCAGAATCGTTAGAATTGATGATGCTCCACAGCCTGTCTCTGGGGCAAGTGCTCTTAACAGCTGTGTGTACTGCTCAGAGTCTGTCTACTGCACCCTGCAGATGCCAACTTTATGCCTGGATGCCTAGGTGCAGCTGAACCTAGATATCCCACCTCTGCCCCCCACTCCCTAACTGATACCCCAAAATTTTGTCTTAGATTCACTACCTTTTGTTTTGTTTTGTTTGAGATGGAGTTTCACTCTGTCGCCAGGCTGGAGTGCAGTGTGCAAACTCGGCTCACTGCAACCTCCACCTCCCTGGTTCAAGCGATTCTCCTGCCTCAGCCTCCCAAGTAACTGGGACTACGGGTGCATGCCACCATGCCTACTTAACTTTTGTATTTTTAGTAGAGACGGGGTTTCACCATGTTGGCCAGGATGGTCTCCACCTCTTAATCTCATGATCTGCCAGCCTCGGCCTCCCAAAGTGCTGAGATTACAGGCGTGAACCACTGCACCCAGCCGATTCACTACCTTTTATGGTGACTCTGCCCAGACTGATATATTTTAATAAAATGTTTCTTGCCCCCTGCATAGATGTGATGTCACTGTCAGTTGACATCCATCCAGGGGACAAGAAACATTTTATATAAGCCTAATCAAAGAAATTTTATAACAGCCTGAGCAGGTTCTCTTCACCTGCCCTGCCTTGAGGAGGAGTCTTGCCCCTGGAGGGCAAGGCTACTCTCTTCCTACTTCCTCCTATGCTTTGGCTGGCCTTGTTACCCCTCCTTGCCCTCCAATCAATCCCCTAGTCTTGAGAGACAACAGTCTTGTCTGCCAAGGACATGAGCTTCTTTTAAATCGGGTCAATGCCAGCTGAGATAAAGGCTGTTTTACACTAAATAAATCTGAAGCCACGCAGTGTCATGGTAAATAAAGAGAATTTCTCTTGCCTACCACGAAAACAGCCTCCACAGATGCTAAGACCGAGCATCATCCTATATATACTTCTCACAACAAAAGATCAGTGAACCCAAGCTGAGGATCGAGATTTCCCCTTTACTTTTCTTATCTGTTTTATGTGGTAGCTCTTGATTCAGAGGCTAGCCTGGTGGGTGAGCATAGAATATGGGGATACCTGATCAGCCTGGGCCAAGGGTCACTAAAAGACTGGTGAATGTGTGACAAAGTGCTGGGGGCTGCTATCAATGGGCAAGTGGATGACAGAAGAGGGTTACGTCAGGAAAGCCACACTCAGCTGTCCGGGCAGGCAGGAGTGTAAGGGGGGGTAGGGCAGCTGCACTTGCTCTGAGGGCCTTTTTAAAACCTTGCCCTGCTGAGAAACTTAGTTCCTGATTCCTCCTCAGCTGTAGGCTCTCAAAATGGGAATTCACTCTCTGAGGGCCTCTTTGCTGTCTGCAGAACTTAAACGGAGTTCATCTCATCAAATAATGTTTCCTGAATCGCTGAGATCTTTCACATGAAGAGTGGGTCGCTGTGATGAGAAAAGATGTTTAAAGGAGTCGTGGAGGAAATCAGCTGGTATGTACAGTGATAAATGACGAGGGTGAGTGCTGGGAACTCTGTAAAGCTTGTCACAAATTAATCCTTGGAGCTGGCACAGGATTAATGACATTTCCACAGAGCATAACTTGAAGTTGATTGGGCATCTCACATCCTTAGAAAGTAAGCTCTTCTCTTAAAACATTGAAAAATAAAATAGAAAGGATCTAACCAAGCGAGAGCTGCAGAAATGGTCTGGCTGCTGACACACCCATCTAGCATCACTCAGGATGAGCAATGTGTCTGTTCGAAGTGTTTTTGAGACACAGACAGTGAGATGGCCAAACCGGTAGCTGACAAACTGGATAAGCATGTGATTCTCCCTCTTGAGAGGGATGACATACATTTGAGTACATGTAAGACTTGTTTATTAAAATATTGAGCTGGCAGGGCTGCTGAAATTACTTAAACAGAAGATTCACTAAGCTATGGAGCAGCCAGTTCACCTCCCAACCCACCACCCCTTCGGCTACCAGAACCCTCTGCTGTGGGCCACCAGAGGCTCTGGGGCTGCCCAGTTGTCATGAGAAATCCTGACACATGCAGTCTATGGCTATTTCCAACCATGGTCTTCCTTCTTTGCTAAAGAGTGATAAAAGAGGTAGCCAGGACCATTTCAAGGGCAGATGCAGATTTTGTTGCTCCTGGGGCTAGGTAAACAAGAACAACAGTATCACCACTTACTACTCAGAATAACACTCCCAATGCCATGAGCCAGAATCAAATGTCAGTATTCACTTGCCCAATTGAGCATTTTCATGATGACAGCCTTTTATCATTCTTGTGAAGATTTTAATGTAGCCAATTTTAAAAGAGCCTTTTTTAAAAAAAGTTTTCATTTTGAAATAATGTTAGGTTTACAAAAAAAAGTTGTAAAGAGAGCACAGAGAGTTCCCGTATACCCATCACCCAGATTTTCCTAATGTAAACTTTTATATGACTGTAGTTCACTTGTCAAAACTAAGAGATAAATATTGTTACATTACTATTAGGGAAGCTCCAGACTATTTAGATTTCAGTTATTTGTCCACTATTTTTTGTTTGTTTCAGGACCCCATCCAGTACACCACATTGCCTTTATGTTGTATATTTTCATAATCTCTGGACTGTATCAGGTTCCCAGTCTCCCCTTGTTATTTTATGACTGACTTTGTCATTTTTGAAGAGTAATGTCAGATATTTTATAGGATGCCCCTCAATTTGGGTTTCTAGGATGTTTTCCTTATATATAAACTGGGATTATGAATTTGGAGAAGAATACCACAGAGATGAAGTGCCTTCTTGTCACAACCTATCAGGGGATACATGCTAACAACACGACTTACCACTGAGGGTAGTAAATATGCTTACTTAGTTAAGTTGGTGTCTGCCAACTTACTATTTTTCTATTTCCATATCCTGTTTTATAGAAGTGTCACTAAGTCCAGTCCATATTCAAGGTTGGAAGGGAATTAAACTTTATTTTCTGAATACGGGAATATCTACATATATTATTGTCAATTTTGTAAAGAAGATGTATGTCTCCCTCTGTTACAAAAATATGTAACATACATACACATATTAGTATGTGTATTTATTTTATACTTTGAGTTATGATCCAATGCTATGCTATTTATTTTGTTGCTCAAATTGTTCCAGCGTTAGCCATTGGAACCTCTTTCAGGTTGATGCCTGTGTCCTTTTGACAGCACCCCATCCTTTTGTTTTTTGGGGGCACTTCCTTGCCTTCTGGTATTATACAATGTTCCAAGATCATACTGTATTTTATCTTCCCTAGTTGTAGAATCAGTCTTTTCTCCAAGGAACCCTGGTTTCTTTTATTGGAGAATGATATTAGAAACCAAGACCTGGGCATGAGTATGCTTATGGCTATTGGGATGCCATTTCTTCCAGGCCTTCACAAGAACAGAGCTAAGAAGACTCATGCATGTATTCTAATGTATGTATACATAATATCTATACTTGTTTCTGTGTCTATCTGTATCCCTATGTCTGTTTCTACCAAGCTACATGTGAGTTCATACTGATGTCTAACTAATCAAGTAAGGTTCATTCTCACCTTTCCCCCTTGCTGGTTTGTAACATCATTCTCTGAAAGAAACCTGGTTTGGAAGATGAAAGATTCTGATATTCTCTTATTTTTGTTTGTGTATGGAATAATTGGATCCTTTTCCTTCTATCTGAGCATTCAGGATTATCCAAGATAAAGCTGTCAATGGTTTATCCAAAGGTGCTGACCCCATAAGAAAAGTATAATCTGTATACATATTGATGACTAGAGATACTAATGGAGTCCAATGTGCCCTCTGACACGTCATAGGAAATTTTATATTCTGTTCAATGTTATCTGCAACACTATTTTCTTGTTTCCAAATTCCCTGCAAATGAGTAAACTCTCAAAGGAGTGTGAAAATCTCAGTCCAGCATGGTAGGAAGCACGTATTAATATTGACTGAGCCTCTAAATATTTAAAAACAGTTTTATGGATATCCAGTAAACCATGCATATTTAAAGTGTAGAACTGAATAAATGTTTACATACATATACCTCTGTGAAACTGTAACCACAATCAACATTGTAGTTGAGTTCACACATTAATTAAGCCAAGATAAGCTCTTCCTTTCTATAAATGGGGTCCCACTGGGTAATGTGCCTATCTCTCTTTGAGAGACACAAGCCACTGGTATCTGTCACCTCTGTCCAGACACAGCTGTTTTCTGGCTACTTATGGGAGCTTCCTGGTATTCTCTAGAGGAAATATGTTTCATATCACAGTCAGATTGAAGCTTCAGAATAGAGAAGAAAATTGACTCTTAGATGAGGAAGCACTAAAACAGAAAAAGAAATTTAAGAATTGGAGCTTCTGGGGAGGAGAAGGACACAACAGGCAGTACGGATTCCATTCTTCAGTTTTTTAAGTGAATTCATATCTAGCCCAATATCTGTAGTTAAGAACTTATAATTTTAAAAGTAGATAAAAAGTATATTTCATTAACTCAGTCCCTGAATATTTGGGATTTATGAAACAGATGTGGAGTTTTAAAGCCATGTCTCCTTAGCTAAGATGCTACACATAGCCATTTTCTTCTTTGTTAGCCTATAAACCTATCAAGGTCAAAAATGGTAACAGTGTTTCATTCTCTAATATGCCAAAATAATGGATTGATCTTGGGAAATGATACAATTCTTCTAAGTTTTGATTCCTTCATTCTTAAAATGAGGACATTAATACCTGGCTAACATGGACTTTGTGGGCAGTGAATTAAATTACATGTGTAAGATTCAGCACTACATAAACATGAAGTAGTATAATATCAGTTGAAGGTAGACTACAATTAAAGAAACATACTATCAACCTAAAACAACCACTAAAATGACAACAAAAACTTACAGCTGATAAGTTAATAAAGGAATTTAAAAGGAACCATAAAAAATATTTAATTATTTTTCGTTTTTTTTTTTTTTGTTTTGAGACGGAGTCTCCCTCTTTCGCCCAGGCTGGAGTGCAATGGCGCTATCTGGGCTCACTTCAAGCTCCGCCTCCCGGGTTCATGCCATTCTCCTGCCTCAGGCTCCCAAGTAGCTGGGACTACAGGCGCCCGCCACCGCGCCTGGCTAATTTTTTGTATTTTTAGTAGAGACGGTGTTTCACTGTGTTAGCCAGGATGGTCTCGATCTCCTGACCTCGTGATCCGCCTGCCTCGGCCTCCCAAAGTGCTGGGATTACAGGCGTGAGCCACCGCGCCCGGCCTAATTAATTAAAAAGGAGGCAGAAAAAGAGAAAGGGGGAAACAAAGAACAAATGGGCAAATATAGGAAACAAAACAGTCAGACGATAGATTTAAACCTGACTACAACGATAATCACATTAAATGTGAATACTCAAAATGCCATGTTTAAAAGGTAGATTGTCAGACTGGATTTTTAAAATATCAAGGCTCAACTATAATCTGCCTATATGAAACAATTTCAAATATAGATACACAAATAGCTAATTTGGCATAGTAAAAAGGTGAGAGATAATATATACCATGCAAACACTAATCAAAAGAAAGCTGGCTTATCAGTATTAATATCAGACAAGGTAGATTTTACAGCAAATATTATCAGGAATAAATAAGGTCATTTCATAATGATAAAGAGATTGGTTCATCAGGAGTACATAATCATTATAAATATTAATGCAACTATCAAAACACATAAAACAAAAACTGATAGAACTGTAAGATAAAGTAGACAAATTTACAGTTTTAGTTGGCATAATTCAATATAAGAATGTGGGGTTTAATATATCTTTTTCATAATGAGTAGAATAAGACAAAATCAGGAAAGATGTAAAATATTTGAAAAACACTATCAATTAACTTGACTTCATTGATGTTTATAGAATTTTCTAACCAACAACAGCAGAAGAGCAGAATACACATTCTTCTTAAGTAAACATATAACATTTATCAGGATCAATCACACTCTGGGTTACACAAAAAAGTTTAAAAAATAAAGTATTTATTTAAGTCACCCAAAACATCTTCTGAACACAATGGAATTAGAGATCAGTAACAGAAAAAACTCTTGGAAAAAAATATTCAAATAGGCAGAAATAAAAAAGTGTACTTTGAAAAACACATAGGCAGAAAAAGAAAGCAAAAGGGAAGCTAAAAGTATTTTGTGCTGAGGGAAAATAAAATACAACATATAAAAATTTGTGGAATACTGCTAAGACAGTCCTTATGGGGAAATTTATAGCATTAAATGACTATACTAGAAAAGAAGAAACATCTCCAATTAATGGCTTCAGATTTCCCCTTTAAAAATTATTTAAAAGGACTGTAAAGTATGCAGAGAAAAGGAAATATTAATGATTGGACCAGAAAACAATTAAAATCAATGCCAAAAAAATAGACAAAATGATTTACAGGTTCAAGGTCATCCTAATCATAATTCCAACAGATTTTTTTGTAAACATTGATGAGCTGATCCTAAAATTCATATGTAAATTCAAAGGCCTTAAGATCGCAAAAAACTCTGAAGAGAACAAAGTAGAGAACTAACATTAACCTAATTTCAAGATTTAATATAAAGATGCAGCAATCAAGACAGTATGGTATTGGTATAAAAATAGACAAATATATTATCAATCTCATTTTTCACAGATTCTGTATTTACAAATTGGCCTACCTGCTAAAATTTACAAGGGACCATGAGGACGTTTTTGAGATAAAAGGTATTTTTATTATGTTGATTGTGGTTACAGTTTCATGGAGGTATATGTATGTCAAAACTTCAGTAAGAGTGGTTTCTATGTGAAGAGACATCCAGGACCACTGCTTTTATGAAAGAGTTTAACCATTTAACAATGGGAGGAAGTCTAACCAGTTGTTATTATTAACTTGGGGTTCTTAGAACCCCTAGAGGTCCATGGATGTGCTATAGGAGATTTGCAGGGAGATAAACAAGCAGTACATGGGCATACATACATTTTTTAGGGATGAAAGTCCATGATTTTCATCAGATTCTTAAGGGGGGCTGTAGGTCAAGAGAGCTTAAGAACTTTTACATAAATAAGCAATCTCTAATTATATAGGGGAAATATTCAAAATTTCTCAAGGTAACAAGATTTAGTCATTTAGTATAATTCAGGCACTGTTTCTAACATAGCCATTTGGGACACTAAAATGGCTGAATACGGACTTGGACTTGACTGATAAGGGTTTTTATATTAACCAGATTTATATAAGCCAGTGAAATAGAAAAAAATTGATTAATTAGAATATTTAAATAGCCAAATTGTTTCCTGGCACTCAGTTTTTCCTGTGTAAGATATAAGTGATAGGAAAGAAAAGTATTATTCATTAGACAAAACAACTCCTTGGGAATGTTATGAGGTCATGAGGCTTCTGTGTCTTTGGTTCCTCTTGCGCAGAGTTACAGGTGGTCAGAAAGGTGACTCTGAGGCATAATGTGGTCAAAGTCTTCAAAGATTAAACTTTCTAAGGCAGCAAGTTGGGCTGACGCATGTTAGAAAGATTGCAACAAGGATGGAAATAAAAAAGAGGTTTCTAGTTAACTATCAAAAAGTGAGAAGGTTTAGTCTTTCACTTCCTAGCAACATTAGCTGGTCAAGGTTTGACAATAAGAGGGTCTATTTCCATAGTGTTTGTAGCTCACAGGATTCTTCACTGTTTTTTCCAGGTCTCATGTTGGCCCCTTGAGGATAGATGGCATTCAGATGAGGAGGGGATGCTCATTTAAGGATCCAAGGCTAAAGATTCATGGTGGTCTCAATGCCAAGAGAGGGAGAAATGGTTCCTAAAAACAGCAGCAGCAGCAGTAACACAATAATGATTATTTCAACACAACCACCGTTTCTGAACCACTTACTCCATGCCAGATACCATGCTCTGCCCTTCTCCATCATTCCCGATAGGCAGCTAGGATGTCATCTCCTTCTGATAGAGGAACAGGGATTATCATCCCACACTTTTTAAAAAATGGGGAACACAGGATGTGTGCTGAGCAACTGGAGTCTCATATTTAATTACCAGTGTCCCCCTCAGATGCACATGTATAGCACAGAGTTTGCTGTATTTTCTTTTTCTTCTGAGCATTTCAAAATATGTTAGGCGAACAGAATCACAGCACCACTGTGAGATCATTTTGTCTCTGAAATTCTCCCTCGTGAACCAGATTAGGCCTGCTCACTCTTGCCTGCTGTCTGGACATGGAGTTCTCACAATCATAGTATAATAGCTAACATTTATTGAGCACTTGCTGTGTGCGTGACCAGTAAGGTTGGCTATTTGAAAGTGCAACAGTGAATGCACTCTCATTATGTATATATTTATTCTAGGAAGTAGGTTCTTTTTCTTTTACTAGCTTTTTTTTTTTTTTTTTTTTTTTTTTTTTTTTTTTTTTTTTAAGATGACAAAAGCCAAGACTTGGAGGCTTGGAGTGGTTCTTTGCCTTGCCAATTTAGTGGAGCCAAGATTTCTGATTCCAGGAACTTTGCTTTTTTTTTTATTTCTTTCTTTCATATCTTGTCTTCCTCTCTTCCTCCATCTTTCCCCTTTTTCCTTCTCTTTCTTTTTAACTTTCTGTTATGGTAAATGTTAAGCATTTACAAAAGTAGACAGAATTGTATAACAAACCCGTATGTACCCTTTACCCAGTTTAAGCAAGTATGAATTCTTGGCCACACTCGTTTCATCTATACCCTCATGCGTCCCCTCCACCTTACCAATCTCAGGCATAGAGTGTTTTGTCTGTAATTATTACAACATGAATCTGTAGTAGAAGTTCCTGTGTCACATTTGCTGGTTTATCTCTGATTTCACCTGCAGCTGTAGCAAAAGTTTCTGTAGAGGCCAGACTCTCTCTGACAGTGACAAAGTCACTCCTAAAATGTGTGCTATGGGCATTTTCACTTTCTGGCTCAGGGCTTTCTCTGAAATGTGGGGAGTTATCAACTCATCCTATGGGGGATGGGAGACAATGTCCCAGACTCTCATCCTTCAGATGGACAATTCTGGGAGCATTCTGTGTCCTTCTTAGAGGTATGCATGGAATCAGATCCCCGATGTCCACTGCTTTGACCTTGATGATGCACACTTTGATTGGCTTTTGCTCCTTCTCTGTCTTACTCTCCCTCATGCTTGACTCATGCTTCCTGGGATCATCTCACAAACTACCTGAATCCAAGTCTTTGTCTCAGGCTCTGCTTTTAGAAACATCCAAGCTAAATCAGTATCTATAAAAAAATAAGAGTTTAACTGCCAACCCCACCCCCATCCCGATATCATTATCATGGCAAAAATAATAATTTCTTAATATCAAATATCAAGTCAGTGTTAGTTGTATTAATATCATAAACTAAATTGGGGGTTTTCTTTTCTCGTTCTTTCTTTTTTAAAGACAGGGTCTCACTCTGTTGCTCAGGCTGGGGTACAGTGCAGCCTTGAACTCCTGGGTTCAAGTGATCAGCCCACCTCCGTCCTGTGAGTAGCTGGGACTACAGACGTGTGCTACCACGTTCATTCAATTAAACTTTTTTTTGTAGAGATGGTGTCTCACTATATTGTCCAGGCTGGTCTTGAACACCTGGCCTCAAGTGATCCTCCTGCCTCAGCATCCCAAAGAGCTGGGATTACAGGCATGAACCACTGTACCTGACCCCTAGTGAGTTTTGATGGTAAAAAAATCTATCTGGGTTGACAAGATGTTTCAGGTTCATCTTGTATATTTCATTCCCCTGATCTTGAATTAGCTCCTAGGACCTTTCATTTCCTTTGTGGGGAAAGAATATTTTAATACTAAAATCTAGGCACTGGAGATGCTCAATATTTCTAGACTTTTCTATGTCTTTTAATTGCATACAATTAGGAAATTTGTTCTGTTTCTTTTATATGTTTTAAAATAAAATACATAATGAATTCATAGTGATACTTCTTTAAATCTAGCACTAAATGTCTTTCTGTCTCACAACTTTATCTCCTTTTTCCCACACGGAGAATCCCAGTTTTCAAGGACACCTGGGATGAGAGAATTTGAAAATCACATAATTGCTTATTTGCTTTATCCCACAATACAAATACTAATCTTACATAAGAATATCAACATCATCACTAACACTATGATAACTGTAAACATTTTCAGATTTGGATTTTCATTTTTTGCCTTTCTTTTTGTCCTTAGGTTTTATCCCACCCAGGATGTACCTCATAAAAGGCACCTGGGTTTTTTCTGGATATGGGAACCTGTGGTAGAAGGAAGCCATCTGTCTCACCAGAAAACAGGTCTGTCACACACTGCCCTGTCCATTTGGAATTTAGGACCTTCTATTCACAGCAGTAACAATCCAGAGAATCTTATTATGATCTTGATCCAAGTTTAGGTTCCAAACTTCAACTCTGGCTGTCTCGTATTGAGCCTAAGGCATTCACTTCAGTGTTGTGGCCTCTCTGTCCTTCTCTTGAATTGACAACAGATGCCTAACTAAAAGAATTAACAAATTCCTTGTATCAGAAGGTGAGAGGATGTTCTCTCTTCATCTATTAGTGCAGAGAATATTCAGTCTGCCCTTGGAAAGAGAGAATCTTTGGTCGGAAAACAAGGTCCATGCCTCACACCATTATGCCCACTGTCCAGGCCCAACTTCTGGAATCAGGGAGTCTAGAGAAAGCTTCATCCATCAAGTGGCCAGACCTCCTGGCTGAGGTCTGTGCCACCAGCATCTCTGGTCTTCCTGTCTTCTTTATGGCCTCCAGGAACCAATCAGCTCTGCTGAAGTGGGTGAGATCCCAGATTCAAAGAAGTGGGCACAACTATTGGTCATCTGAACCTCTAAGGAAGAAGGAAGTGTGAATCACATGTCATTAGAAATAGCTCAAGCATCTGACAAAGAACTGTCTGACTGGGTGACTCAAAATGGCATGGGGCATGTGCCTAAATATCTCAACGGTATTCTTATCCCTGCATCCCCTGGTGTTCTGTTCTTCTCCTGCTATGGTGTCACTCTGAGCATCTCTGGAAAGTCCTGTGGAGGTTTATGCCCGTGACTCAGGCATCCAACATGGATACGGTGGTAAGAAAAAACATTGAGCTCAATTTGAGACATGACATTAGCTGGAGCAGATAATGGAAAGCAGGGAAAGAGAGGAAATATGTGTGAATTTAGGCACAAAAAGAAAGAATACAGGATTGGGATTTGATTTATCCTTCCCCTGTGGCTGGGCCAAGGGAAGGCCATGAGTGCATGCCGGGTGCCTGCAAATGCTTAGCTGTGGGCACAACTTCTCACATTCTGTGACATCCTCTGTTTCCTGGCCTGTTCCCATGGGACTCTTCTGTCCTGACTTTTCATCAGGGATGGTCTCTGGGTGACTATTGAAATGATTAAACCACTTCCTTAACTCTGATATAGACAGAGCCAAAGGACAGACTTGGATTTGCTGTCTTTCTCCTCCTCCCCGGCTTGTGCCTTTATCTTGTCCTGTATTAGCTCAAGAACCCATATGAGTCTCCAACTGCCAGAAATAGAAGTCCAGGCTCCGCAGTCAGGCACCCAAGACTGTCCCATCCTGACTGCCTTTGAGGGCCCTGTATGATCCTCCCAGGCCAGCCAAATGGTGAGTCTGCCACCCTAAGATTTCCTGCCCACATTTTCTTCTGCCACCACACCATGACCTTGGCAGTGCTCCTTCAGAGCCTAGTTTCATACTTACCTTTTCCCAATCTACAGGGATTTATTTTCCTTCTCAATCACAATAGCGACAGTCTACTCCATGCTCCTAGGACTCCCTAAGAACTTGTATCCTATTGACATATCTTGCTACCATTTCATGCACGTGTGTGTACATGTGTATGTGCAAGTGTATATCTTGACTCCCAACTGACAAGCTCTCAAAGGTCAAAAGCCATTATTATCCTTCTTTGGAAAATCTCTGAAGTCACTACCACTATGTTTGTTGTATAACAGAATGTTAAGGAACTTTTCCTATTGCTTGAGTATTGACAATCAGGATCTACAAATGAGGACAAAGTTCTGCACCCCAAATTTTGTGATGAGCCAAAAATATTTGGAAGGCAAGTGCCTATCTGGGTTTTTAATAGCTGTGCTACCATATTTACCACCTTATCGTCTCCCTCTGTTGCTTATTAATTTATGTAGATCTGACAATTGGGTGTGGGCTGAGGAGTGTGGGATGAGGAGAAGGATTGCTGGAAAATTATTTGAGTGGTGAGTTGTCAGCCTTTCTCATCTCAGTGGGGATGGAGAAGTCTTTGTTCCACAGGAAACATTCCTTAGATGAGGGTGGTTCCTATAAGAAAAGGGAGGGAGATATTACATTTCCCAGCTGGAGGTCTTAATTAGCACAATTGATTAGCTTAATTAGCACAATTGATGATCTACCACTTGTACCTATTTTGGTAGTGAAAAAGAAAGGTGAGTAGAGATGCAAGTGCGGAGATTGGCCTCAGCAGTGGAACATGGCCAAGTATGTATGCATTTCACATAAGTCAAGTAGACCTGGAAGGTTCCTGAGATTGAGCTATCTTGCTGGTACCTCCTGCTGTCTGATGGATGTGATGACACCTGGCATAAGAGACTGGATATGAAACCATTAAGAGGTTTGAGCACACCAGAGGAGAAAATGTCCCAAAAAAAGGAGGAATGAAAAGGTGGAATATGCTCCCTCCCTCTTCTGGCCATGGCTGGGTCTGAATCTGGGGAAGAGCAGGAAGTGAAATGGGAATTCATGTGGAAATGAGATTGAGGATTTAAATTGAGATTAGGAAGTTATAGAGCATATCCAACATATAAATAGGGGACAAGAGAAAGATTTGAGAGAACATCATTTAATACATCAATGGAAGAAAAATTGTTTTATATTTGAACTCTACTGAGTACAGATAATTTAATAAACATGTTCCATTGACTACATGACACTGATAAAATTAATTTAATTATAATCTACTGATCTTCTCTCCTGACCACCACTCCCCACCACTTATTTCCTTATGGAATGCAAAACTAGGGTAGTACTAGATTCCATTATATCATGAGGCAGGGCGTTGTGATGACAATGGGCTGAGCATCACCTGATGAGCTCATCAATCTCATCAATAGAGACGACATTGCATGAAAATATGTCTTCAGGGTCGTGACCTTTAAAAATTCTGTTACATGATGTTCAATATGTGTCTTGGAGCATCTTTAAGGGCTGTAGCAGTAGGTTAGAAGAGGCACTTGATGTATTTGGCTCTGGGCCCCAGTCCTGGCTTAATCAGAGGTTTCAAATATTATGTTTTTTGTATTTTTTGGGAAAAAAATACTCCTATGCTTAAAAATAATTAAAGTTCATTAAAATTCATTGGCCTAACATCTCCTAACTTAATGTGCACATCTACATTCCCATGGAGCTGTCATCATTCAAAAGACCTTCAGTGAAAAAAACAACTCCTATATGCCAGACTCTATGCTAGCCTCTGGATACAAAGAAGAACGCATAATTAGCAGGTTGATTTTTGGAGATTTTTCTCTTCTCCCTGCTTATTACCTGAAGTTACACAGGAAGTTCAGAGAAAGAAAATTATAAAAATGTTTGGTGCAGATTAATGATTCCATCTTCTACCCTTGATCTGCAACATGTATGCAACTAGGAGACAGGTGGAAGGAAAGCAGGAATATTTCAAATTATCCAGATGCTCCCGGATTCCTATCTTAGCTGTGCACTGATAAATAGCTTCATCAATAAATTGGCATCTCAACACATTGTGTAATACCTAGAGGGAGCAAATAATCAATATTTGCCATATTTGATACCAGATATGAGTTCTTGGAGGCTTTGGGGTTGCCTCAATGCTGCCCCAACTTTTTGTGTTCTCTCCAAACACTAAAAGTGCCTACAGTAAAGCTGCTCTGCTTGATAATGACAGAATTTCTTTTTGCTACTTGAAATTTATAGCAGGTGAGATTGCAGGACGTGGAAGACTTTATCAATTTAATTTCCCATGGAAAGGTAGCCTTGCATGGGTGAGCAAAAACCAGTCTTGAAAAGGATGAGCTTTGGATCATCAAAGGAAAAGTAAGATCCCCCAGCCATACATCTTGAGCTGTAAAACAAATGGGCTGAAAAGGAAATAGAGAGTCTCTACTGGGAACAAGAAATATTGATTCATTAGTGTGATTAAAAAAAGAAAAAAGACAAAACGAACAATCCAGTTTTCCCCTTTGGCACATAATCGTTACCTTGCCAAGGAGTAGGCAACAGGGAATTCAGGATTTGGGAAAATGCACAATGAACTTGCCAACATCATCTTGAATTCTTTCCTCTCTCCCCTTTCATGGCTTTGTTTACAGAAATTCAGAAAATGTCCCATGTCTACTTTGCTGTGCTTTTCTTCCACTCTTCCTTGCACTGAGGCCTACATTTTGGTCACATTAACTCCTTGAAGTGTCCCTGAAATTGTGCTGCTGTGTTGCTTGTCTCTGGGTCTTTGTTCCTGCTTTTCCCTCCTCCTGGAGCACCTGTCCTTACTTCTAACCTGGCTAATTCCCCCTTATCCTTCAGGTTTTTGCTCAGACATGATCCCCTCTGAGAAGATTTTTCTCGCTAGGCTGGATTGGCTGTCCTACTTGGCTCCCATCACAATGTTCCAACACAGTTAGATAAAGATCGGTTTAGGAGTCCATCCACCTCCTTCTCAAGACCACAAGCTCCTTGAGCACAGTCAGAGCCAAGTTTGATGCTCTATGTGTCTGGTCAAATCCTGCACCTGGAGCAGGAGTTGTTCAGTTCACAATATTTGAATGAAAGATGAATGATGAGATGAATTAGTGCATTTTAGTTTCAAAAAAGGCCTCCCTGGAAACAAACTTTGATGACTATGATTTAGCCATCTTCCTTGAACACCTGCCTATTGTCTTTTATACAATTCATCAGATAACTCAGTCAGCTAAGTGTCTGCCAGACAGTGGGAGTTCAGTGTTATCTGGCAAAGAGATGAACTGGTCAGACCTCACTTTTCTTCCCTGGATTTGTTGGCCAACCAGTCTCCCTGCCTTAAGCTGTCACCCATAGTGATCTTTCCAATACAACAATCTGGTCATGTCATGCACCAGCCTGTCATCCTCCCATGGCCCCTCACTTCCAGCTGATTCATGTCTCAATGCCTTAGCAAGATATCCAAGTCTTTTTGTGGTTGGAAACCAAGTGGTCTTCCAAACCCCATTTTGTGCCATAGCCTTTCTGTATTAATTAGTATTCTCCAGAGAAACAGAATCAGAGGTTTATTATGAGGAATTGGTGATCATGGAGGTTGAGAAGTCTCATGATCTGCCATCTGCAAGCTGGAGACCCAGGCAAACCAGTGCTATAATTCAGTCCACGTCCAAAGGTCTGAGAGGCAAGAAGCCCAGGATGTAATCTTAGTCCAAAGACCACAGAAGATGAGATGGGATGTTCCAGCTCAATGAGGAAGGCAGAGAGCAAAAAGGGAAAATTGCTCCTTCCTCCAGCTTTTGTACTAATCAGGCCTCCAGAAGGAATTAAGATGGAAAGGAGAAGAAGGGAGAGTGGAAAAAAATTGACATTAAAACAAATTTGGCTCCTTTTTATGATCTTAGACTTGGAATTGCAAGGTGGTCATATTAGGTACATATTATCAAGAAAATATGTGTTAGCTTAGTGAGATGGAGACGCAGATACTGTTCTTAACTAGCTACTAAGGCCCAGCTCAAATGTCACCTCCTCCATGGCCATCTCTGATCATTCCAGCCTTTGTTTTGCTTTTTCTAGTCTGAATAAAATTGGCATCTCTAGCTTGAGCCCTTAATTGATGACTATCTTAATTAGTGCCTTTTTTCATGTCTCTGCAGTAGGCTCTTTGCCCACTCTGGACAGATGTCCTGCCTTATGATAAATATAGCCTCACAGCAGATAGCACCAGGCTGGGCACCTCATGTGATGATTGACTGATAGCAAAGCATGTAGACACCCGTGGCAACAGTGTTATATATGTGATCTCATTTGATTCTTTCAACAGCCTTCTACACGTAGATATTATTTTTCAGGTGAGAAAATTGAGAGGTTAAATCACCTGCCCAAGGGCCACACCGTTCATTACAGAAAAAACTATAAGCCTATCAGGATTTAGCCTGTGCTATTTCTCCTGTACCCCTGACTTGAAGAATGTGTTCCTGGCAGAGGAATACTCAGAGCCAGGCTCAGTGGCCATTGATGGTGGACATGGAATCCTGCTTCTGAAACTGTTTGCATTCTCAGGCTCATACATATGATACTGCTTCAAACTGACTTCCAAGTATGAGCAGCAGGTGCTTCTTTGCCTCAGAGGTCATTAGGAGGTCATGATGGGGAACTCTGGGTCCCATAATTGCATCAAAGTTTACTGGATGGTAATAGGACAGGGTTTTTTGCTCTTCTGTGCTGTCTTTTAGGACACAGAACAGCTGGGGGAAAAACAGAAAGAAGGCAGGCAAGGAGTGTGATGTTCTCACCAGTGGTAGACCTGATGTCCCTTCCCTTGAGTTCATCGTGTGTGGCAGATTAGCATTCTAGAGCAAAAAATTGCATGTCCTCCTTGTTTAAGGAAAAACTATTTATTTCCATACATTTACATTTATTTATTTATTTGAGAGAGTCTCGCTGTGTCACCCAGGCTGGAGTGCAATGATGCGATCTTGGCTCACTACAATCTCTGCTTCCCAGGTTCAAATGATTCTCCTGCTTCAGCCTCCCGAGTAGCTAGGAATACAGGCACCCGCCATCATGCCTGGCTAATTTTCATATTTTTGTAGAAATGGGGTTTCACCGTGTTGACCAGGCTGGTCTTGAACTCCTGACCTCAGATGATCCACCTGCCTGGGACTCCCAAAGTGCTGGGATTACAGGCGTGAGCCACCGTTCCCAGCCCAGCCCAGATATTTACATTTAAAAGTTCTTTCTTGATGAAAAAGAACATCATGGTTTTTGAGATGGTTAATATTATGTGTCAACTTGACTGAGCTAAGAGATGCCCAGATGGGTGGTGAAACATTATTTCTGGGTATGTCTGTAAGGGTGTTTCTGGAAGAGGTGGGCATTTGAATTGGTGGACTGAATAAAGAAGACCCACCCTCACCAATGTGGGCAGGCATATTCCAATTCATTGAAGGCCCAGATAGAACAAAAAGAAAAAGAAACGGAAAATTCTCTCTCTTGTTGAGCTGGAATATCCATCAGCTCCTGCCCTCAGACATCATTGCCCCTTGTTCTTGGACCTTTATTTATTTATTTTTGTTGTTGTTTTCTTCTAAGTTTTTATTTTGAAGTGAGTCTAGACTTACATATGTGCAAAAATTGTAGAGAATTCCCTCACCCTCTTCACCCAGCATCCTGTAATGATAATCTTATGTAATCATAGCTTAATTATAGAAACCAGGAATTTAACCGTGATTCAATAGTGTTAACTAATTATCATTTAACCCTTGGCAGTCTTCTAACTAATATATTTTTTGTTTTTTTCCAAGTTTTATTTTAGGTTCGGGGTAAAAGTGCAGGTTTGTTACATAGGTAAACTTTTGTCATGGGGGTTGTTTATACAGATTATCTCATTACCCAGGTATTAATCCTAGTACCTATCAGTGATTTATCCTGATCCTGTCCCTCCTCCCACCTGCCACCTTCCAAAAGGCCCCAGTGTGTGTTGTTCCCCTCTATGAGGGTCTTTAGATTTAGGTTAGGGGTTATATCATCAATTCTCCTGGTTCTCAGGCCTTCAGACTCCCTCGAGAACACTGACTAATATAGTATTTATTTTTACATTATTTTTTCAACACAGAATTGTAAAGAAGATAAAAGCTGCTTATATAGAAAGAGGCTAGAGGAAACAAATGTTACTATGTAACTAGTGGTTATCTCTGTCAGAGAGGATTTTATCTTTTAAACATACCTGGGATCATGGTTTATTTGTATACAATTTTGGAACTTGTTTTATTCATTTAATACTTCATATACTTACTTCTTATGTCCTTAAGTATTCTTTGTGAGCATAATTTTTATTGACAAAATCATAATTACTTTGTGGACATGCCATCATTTGCTATCATTTCTTTCACATTGGACACTTAAATTGCTTACAGTGGTGTTTCACTGAGTGCCTAGTAGCTGTGGTGATGGTTTTTGCTCTCATGGTGGTTACTGGGAGGTTACCCAATGTCAGTCACCTAAGGCCATCTTGAATAGTCATTGCCCAATGGCATTCTGAGTTTCTGTGTATTTCTCATGCAATGATACCCCATGAGCTCTTGCAAATCTCCCCTGGGAGGTCATTATAGCTGAGCAAGAGTCCATGAGGATTTCAAACATAGTCTTCATTACATTTATGCTTTAAAGGAATCAATTGTCCTTCTCCAACTATGTTTTCTGAATTAATGCAGTTCTCCAGGCCTATGGGGAAGTGAGATCTCTTATTTAATGATGTGCCATCCTCATGTGCTGCTGCTTTCCACTTCACCCAACAGAGGTTTAATAATAATATTCTCTTTTGTGTGTTTTCTTGTAGATTGTACTTGTGGAATAATGATATGCAGACCTCCAGGACAGTTAATATCGAAGCCTGAAATGGAGGCTGCATTGTTGAAAACATTGTGACTATGTAAATTGAATCAAACTTTCCTCTCTGGCAAAGTTTGTTGCCATCCTTTTGCATTAATTCAGTGCCTTGTTCTTACCACCATCTCAGTAGAGTAGGCTGGTAAAGTTACTGCTATATTTTTATGAAATGAAATTGAGGCTGGGTGCGGTGACTCACGCCTGTAATCTCAGCACTTTGGGAGATCGAAGCAGGCGGATCACTTGAGGTCAGCAGTTTGAGATCAGCCTGGCCAACATGATGAATCCCTGTCTCTACTAAAAATACAAAAATTATTTGGGCATGGTGGCAGGCTCCTGTAATCCCAGCTACTTGGGAGGCTGAGGCAGGAGAATCTCTTGAACTTGGGAGGCAGAGGTTGCCGTGAGCTGAGATCATTCCATTGCACTCCTGCCTGGGCTACAGAGTGAGACTGCATCTCAAAAAAAAAAAAAAAAAAAAAAAAAAAAAAAAAAAGAAATTGAGACATGGCACAGAGGTGAGAAAGATTTTCAAGGAGACAGCTATGAAATCGTTCCGATTCAGTTGAGGTGCTCATCCACTTGGCTCTTTGGCCTTGAGAGCATCATATGCTGCTATCCTTCATGTGCTCCTCTGGTTTCCTGGGCTTGCCTTCCTTGGAGAAGTACTACATTCTCTGGGTCTTCTCTATGTCTCATAATCCAAAATGGAAATCATGAAACATTTAGAGACCTTGGAGCCAAAGATGGGCCTCAGTATTAGTAATACTATTGGTGAGAAAATAACAGCAATGATATGGACACATTGCATTTTCTTAGTCTGGTGGATAGCATCTTTGGAAAACTTTGCTATTCATATTGATCTGGATCATATGGTGTAAATCAAATGAATGTTCTTGCTGTGCAAACACAGCTTCAAGACAGTTGTTTGTCATCAGTATGCTGCCACTAAGCCCCTTCGGTGTGCAAATTCTGAATCTGCTTAAAGTAATGGCTTTTAATCAATTTTTGGATTATGGATCTCTTTGGGACTCAGTGGATCCTCTTTGAGGATATGGATCCTCTGGAAGAAAAAACTACATACACCCACATTTCTGTACACAATTTCATGGAGTTTACATAGCCCCTGAAGCCAGGTTAAAGCAAAGCAAAACACAACAGTAGAAACCCTTCTGAATAGGTCCAAATACTGTATAGAAAAGAACATCAAGGACCAGGAAAATAAGTGGTTCATTTAAGTCTAGTTAGCAAGATACCAACAGAGTTGAGACTAGAATTCAAGCTACTAAATATTGCTTTATCCCAATTTTAATGACTTGCTTTTTTAAGTGACATATAACCAGGGATTATATTCAAAATATTGACCAGTCAGTATAGCTCAGGAACATAGCAGATCTGATGAATCCACTGATGATCTCTGTCACTGGGGGTCCTTGATTGAAGGCACATGTTCCCTGAGATAGGAAAAGGCCTGGCAAATAGCCAAGACCTTAACTCCAAGGGGCAGATTTCTAAGCACAACAGCAGCAGCTGATGTGGCAGGCAGGGCCATGATCTGCCCAGGTCAGCAGTTTGCTTCTCCATCAACAAGATTGGGCATCCAAGCCTGAATCTGAAATGAGGCCCACTTGGTGCTGACAGCCTGACCATCAGCTACCCTGAGCTCAGAGATGTTTCTTTGAATAATGTGCAGTTTAAGGTTTGCTGGGAGACAGAGCAATTGATTCGGCTTTCCTAGGCAAAGACTTCAAATTAGGCAATTGAGTTTTGTATGTGGTTTAAACCACAGTCTCCAGAGAGTCATACGCAGCAACATTAGCCTTAAGAATCCAGCACGTAGACAATGCTGGCAGGGTCTGTTGTGTGGTTTGCAGAATCTCTTTCTCTGTCAGATGCTTCCCCCAAAGCAAGAATTCCCATCCTCTTAGGGTTAGTGAACATTAACCCTGTGATGAGACCTGGAACTCATCTAATACAAATCCAGTCCTATCTGCCCTGCTCATCTGCCCCCTTTCCCTCCATCTTATAGTTATGGAAACAGAATCTCAAGGAAGAAAAGTCAAGAACTCAAGGTGTTGCAGATTTTGTGTTGAAACTCAGTTCTATGGCTGCAAGCCCAGTGTTATTCACAACATTGCTTGGTTGGTGGGTGTGACGGTTAATATTGTCAACTTGACTGGATTAAAGGATGCAAAGTATTGTGCCTGGGTATGTCTGTGAGGGTGTTGCTAGATGAGATTAACATTTGAGTCAGTGGACTGGGAGGGGCAGAACCACCGTCATCTGGGAAGGCAACATCCAATTGGCTATCAGTGTGGCTAGAAAAAGCAACCAGAAGAAGGTGGAATGAGCTGACTTGCTGAGACTTCTGGCCATCTTTCTCCCATGCTGGATGCTTCCTTCCCTTCCTCCTGCCCTTGAACATCAGATTCCAGGTTCTTCGGCTTTTGGACTCTTGGATTTCTGCCAGTGGTTTGCCAGGGGCTCTTGGGCCTTCCACCACAGACTGAAGGCTGCACAATGTCGGCTTCCCTACTTTTAAGGTTTTGGGACTTAGACTGAGCCACTACTGGTGGCTGCTTGTCTTGCAGACGGCCTATCCTGGGACTTCACTTTGTGATCCTGAGGTCAATTCTCCTTAATAAACTCCCTTATGTATATATGTATATAAAATATATATGTAAATATATAATATATAAAAATATATTTATATATTATAAAATATAAAATATATATATTTATATATTATAAAATATAAAATATAAATATATATTATATATAATATAAATATATTATTATATATAATATATATTTATAATATATATTATATATAATATAAATATATTATATATAATATATATTTATAATATATATTTATATTATATTAATATATTTATATTTTATATAATATATATTTATATTATATATGATATATAATATAAATACATATAATATAAATATATATTATATATTATATATAATATAAATATATATTATATATAATATAAATATATAATATAAATATATATTATATATAATATAAATATGTATTATATATAATATAAATATATATAATATAAATATGTATTATATATAATATAAATATATTATATAAATATATATTATATATAATATAAATATATATAATATAAATATATATTATATATAATATAAATATTATATAATATAAATATATATAATATATATAAATATATATACACACACATATATACACACATACACACATACATGCATACATATATGCATATATCTCCTATTAGTTCTGTCTCTAGAGAACCCTGACTAATACAGTGGGTCTTTTTAAAAATACCATCTTTAAAAAGATATTTTTGTGGCAACTTTTTAAAATATATTCTTTTCTATTCCTTTATATATTTTATGGCAAAACATATTAAAAGTCTTGAGTCAGAGCAGATTCCCTTGCAGGGAAGTCAACACTGCCTCCTTGAAAATATACCCTTTAAAGTGAATTTTCCTGATTTTGCAATGGGCAAAATTGTTTGGGGTTGCATGTAAGCAAAGGTCCTGTGCCCTGGGGTCTTACCTCACCAATGCTGCAGAGGATCATTCTATGGCCAGGGCCATAATTTGTCCAGTGATGCATGCAACTCTGAGGGATTCTAAAACATTTTATTGTAGCCTTGTATTGCCCTAACCTTTTCAAGATGACAAAGGAGATATTTCCTGCACCTTAGTGTTTCTCAACACAAATATTAGCTTGGAGTGCTTTATTCTATTTCACCCTCCAAAGGAATCTCTTATTGAATTTTTGGAAACAGAGATGAACAAAACCATCCCCCCAATCCATTTATTGCAATTCCTAATTACCCCATGCTGTTTGTCTTTCTAGGGCACTTTTGTGTTCAAGTTGATGTCTGGAATAGGTGAAGTTCTCTGGGTTATGTCAACAGGATTATCACAAATCCTGTCTCTAATAGTCCTGCAGGGATTGGCATTTATCAAAGTACTGGTTTCAGCTGCCACAGTCTCCATATTCTCCATATTCATGATATCTGCGTATGAAAACTAGAGTTCTATTTGCATAGGGATTAAAACATGATATGAGTTTTCCTATAGCTTATGTTCCCCAGTGTAGAGGCAAAAATGGGCTACCTTTTCTATGTACTTTCAGTTTTATTTATGGTTTAAAATATAGCAAATTTTTATTTATATTTTTATGATTATAAAAGTGATATATACTCATTGTAAAAACTGGAAAATGGAAAATAAGAAAAACCTCTCCACAATCTTACCACCAATTGCATTTTGCTGTGCTTACATTCCTTCTATTTTCCCCCAGAAATTATCTGCATACAGCATATAAATTTTATCCTTTTCTTTAACATGACAATATATGCCTTTTACAGTGTTTTAAAGATAATGATTATATACCATTTTTAAGGGCTGCATAATCTGTAATGTGAGTACATCATAATCAGGAGCTACAGTGTTTCCTTTTATTGTTTTTGCTACTGTAGACATTACTGCCTTGAAGACTTTGTGTATACTAAATGTGGGCAATAGCCCTCAAATGCCTCCTCAGGAGTGGCATAACTAGTCCAAAAGGTTCTTGACATAAATGACTGGTACTCTCTAAGACAGTTGAATCAACTGATACTGTCACTAGCATATTACGAGAATGTTTATTACATGCCAGTTTCACCAGACCTGAGATATAGATACATACATATACCCATTCACATGCACACATATAGGTACACATTATATTTATTTCTTCTCAAATTTTACAGACAAGAGTCATCTCTCATTGTTATATAAATGTAAACATATTTGATTACAAATGGGGTCAAAGTTTTTCCATATAATTTTTTTTGTTTGTTTTGTTTTAGACAGAGTCTGGCTCTGCCGCCCAGGCTGGAGTGCAGTGGCGTGATCTCGGCTCACTGCAAGCTCTGCCTCCTGGGTTCACGCCATTCTCCTGCCTCAGCCTCCCAAGTAGCTGGGACTACAGGCACCCGCCACCACACCTGGCTAATTTTTTGTATTTTTAGCAGAGATGGGGTTTCACCATGTTAGCCAGGATGGTTTCGATCTCCTGACCTCATGATCCACCCGCGGCCTCCCGAAGTGCTAGGATTACAGGCATTAATTTTTAACCAACTGTATTTCTTTTACTGTGAACTACCTCTTCCAGTCATTTCATGGGTTGTATTTTAAGATCAAAGCTGAGCACCATGAGAACACCATTGTACCAGCTTGTTTGTCCAAAAGACAACAGAACTTCAAAGCCATGAGGTGCCTGCCTTTCTTCCAATCAAGTGGACTCTACTAGTCATCCGTAGAGATGCACAAGCTTGGAGCATTTCCTTGTATTTAAGCTGAGGTAAGTTTTCCCATGTATGACTGTAGAAAAATGTGGCTTAAAGGAACCCCTACAGAAATGCCAAATGTCCTGCTAGCCATGGGGTCTCATTTGGAACAACTGAAAGAATGCTCTGTCATTGGCCTGGAGGTCATTCTAAGAGGTGGGCAATCACAAGAGCTCATCTAGCACAGTGAAGGGGTTCTGCAAAGATCTTGCACCACAGATTCCTGTAATGAGAGGACTGTGCCTGAGGCCTTGGTTTAATTGGCATTTTCCTCCTCCTCCTCTGCTCCCATGGAAAAGCAAATCAACTTGGAACATTTAAATGGAGCTTTCTCTAAAGTCTCTTGCCCAGTGTTCTCTCTGAGAAATAAAAGATCCATCTTGAAGGGCTTAAGTAACTGGAAATATTTGACACTTGGCATTTCCAGCTTCATGGAAAGGAATCAAAGAGAAAGGAGGGTGGGAACGGCTGATTTTTGCACAGCCGTTGTCCCCTCTGTGGATCAGCACCCTTCCCAATCGTGCTTGCGTGCCCGTATGTGTATTTGTGTGTGTTGCGTGTGTTCTTGGTTGACAGAGTTCAACTGCTTTGTAAAGGACCAAAGAGTGAAATTAGTCAATATTAAATTTTAGAAAGTTAATGTGATCATTTCATTAATTCCTTGCATTTAATTTAAAAAACAAAAGTGCCTTCCTGTACTTACATGCTGCCAAGACTTTAAACAGACATTTACTGTCTTAAGACAACTAGGGTCTGGGAGAAGTCATTTACCAAGCTCTGAAGAGAAGTTGAACTATTGGTCTCTAAATTTCTTTGCAAATCGTATTTTGGATACTTTTAGACTTTATGACCCACCCTCAGAAGGAGACAGCCTTTGATATGTTTTTCCATATTAGGATCTCATCTGCTTATAATTTGTTGCCTAGTCTCCTTGCGACCCGGGATATTGCATATCTGAGATGGATGGCTGGGTTAGGGGTACAATCTGTGACTTGGTAGCAGTTTTTTCTCTTTATGAGCCCAAATTTAAGGTTTTCTTTATTAGTTCCACATGCAAACTGTCCCAGATACAGTCACCATCTCTTTTTGACCCCAACCCAGCGTAGTATATTTTGGGACTGTGTAGAGCTTCCCATCTGATTTTAGTTTAAATTGACACCCCACATAAAAATAAGTTGAGATGTCCATTTACCAGCAGGAAGTTCTGGGAACTGGAGTCCCATAAAGAGCTTAGATCACAGGGCCAGGTCAAAACAAGAAATGAATCTGTGTGTACTTACAGCTAGAGGCCACCAAAATTATGTGTGTGGGTGGTTTCTTACGGGATAGAGGGAAGATAACTGAAAAAATACAAAAACAATAAATCCCAATATTTCCTTTTGAGCATGGAATAAATTTGGAAAAATTCATTCATTCATTCATTCAACAAGTGTTTATTGAGTGCCCTGATGTGCCAGCCTGCAACTGTGCCTGGCACTAGTGAGACAAGATGACGTGTGTTTTGTCAGGGTTCAAGGTTCACTGCAGGGGCCACAGGTTAAAGTAGGTGCTAAAAGAAAAAAGAATAAGCAGACAAAGGGATACCTGGAGAGCTTGAATCTTGGAGAGAGTGCAGATTCTCAGGCTGCAGTGATGTATATTAGTTTCCCATTTTGTATCACAAATTGTGTTACACAATACCACAAACTTAATGGCTCAAAACAAGACAGATTTATTCTCTTACAGTTCTGGAGGTCAGAAGTCCTAAAATGGGTGAGCAGGGCTACATTTCTTTTAGTTGTTCTTGGAGAGAATGAGTTCCTTGCCTTTTCTAGCTTCTAGAGGCCACCTACATTCCTTGGCTCAAGTCCACTCTTCAACTGCAAAGCCAGCAGCACAGTATCTTCTAATCTCTCTCTCTTTGTCCCTGTGCTTCCCTTGTCACACTAACTTTTGTCGTGTAAGGACCCTCATGATTATATTGTGTCCATCTGGCTAGATTATCCCATCTTGAGATAAAATGGGATAATCTCCCATCTCAAGATCCTTAACTTAATTACATCTGCAAAGTCTCTTTTGTCATATAAGGAGCATATTCACAGGTTCTGGAGGAGAACTATCATATAGGCCATAGTATAATAGCAAGGAAATTGGATATTTTAGATCATAATATAGATGATCCTTTACGGTTATTTGTCTTTGGGAAAAGGACAAAGGGAGAAGAGGATAGTGATTCCTCTCAAGCTCCATCTTGGTGCTCCTTCCCCTCCAAGACCAGAATGCATGTAGATGGTTATTTCCAAAACAATTGTAGACAGGGGAATTACAAATAAAGGGATGAAAGGCTGGGGGACCCCTGATTTAGGGGAACTCTCATGGGAAATATCTATAGTCAATGAAAGTGCAGTCTCAGGCAGGCCCACATTAATAAGCCCCTAATTAGTGTACTTATGGAGGAAGGCACCATGTTGACTGAGGCATGATGGGCATTTCCTCCAAAGGATTGCTTTTGGGCTGACTCTGTTGGGTCTGAGGTTCAGGGGCAGCACAGTGAGCCAGTTAGCTCTCCTGTCACCAGGCCGATGAAGAAGTCTCTTCTATCACCCTACACACCCAACACACATATGCACCAACACAAATACAGGCATACTCATCAGCATACACATGCAGACACAGACACACACTTTCACCTTTATGTACATATACATGGTGATCTTTCCCCTACAAATATTTTTAATTGATGTAATTAATATAGTTAATGTTTTTGAGCAGTTTTAGACTTATAGAAAAGTTTAGCAGCAAGTATAAAGAGTTCCAATATTCTCCCTCATCCCCCACAATTTCCCTTCTTCTCATCCTCTTACATTTGTTAAAATTGATGAGCCAATATTAATATATTATTACCAAGTAAAGTCTATAGTTTACATTAACATTCACTCTTTGTGTGATACATTCTGTAGATTTTTGACAAATGTGTAATGACACGTAGCCACCATTACCGTACCACACAGGATAGTTTTACCAACCTAAAAATTCCGTGTGTTCTACCCCCATCATTTAAAATGTTTCTTTTCTGGGAAGTTCAGTAAAGTTTTGAACCCCTTTTCACTAATTAATGTGTAGCTTCTCCCAGACTCTATGGTCTAGTGTTCTTGAGTGTGGTGTGCCTTATCACGCTTCCATATGAGAATAGTTCAAGCTTGTAGTAGAAGCTTTTACTTCTTTCAGCAGAATTAGCAAAAGCTTTTACTTGTAAAGGATTTCTTTTCTGTCCTGAGGTCAGTGGTATACTGAGCCTGCTCATACTGGCCTGTGAGACCTCACTGTATGCATTTCTTTCCAACTCTGAGTTCAGAGAGGTCCAGCTGGTAGTCTGAAATCAGTCATGGTACAAGTATTTAGACCATGGACATCAGCAAATGCTACAAATCAGGGTTCATTTTTTCCCCCTCAGAGAGCCAGCTATTAAACATTGACCAGACACTTTCTGGAGTTCTCCCTTTGTCTGCTTCTTCATGGCTGGGAAATAGCAAAACTAGAGCATTTGCCTGGGATTCAGAGATGGAAGCCACAGGCTGGGTCAACTTAGTGGTCTGTGTCCTTGATGAGTTTGTAGAGAAGGGCCATCCCGCAAACCCTGGACTATTCACCTATGGACTTATCAACAGGAAGATAAACTATATTGTTCAAGCTGTTGTATTGTGAGACCTTTTTGTTATAGCAGCTTATCCTGTACCCATGAATAGAGCCAGCTAATTCTTGCCTGTGTACTTCTGCTCAACACTCATTCACCTGCCCCCCCTTCGATTTAGAATGATAATGTACATATAAGATGCATCTATTGTTACCTTTACAATCCATTTTCTAAATAGAAGCTAGAATGACCTTTTAAAATATTAATCAGATCACTGATTAAAACCTTAAAATGTTCTAATGGCTTCTCATTGATCAAGCCCCTCTTTGCCCTGCCTGCCTCCTCTTATGTCTTTCTCCCTCTCACTTACCAGGTTCTGGTGATGCTGGTCTTCCTTCTGTTTCTGGTACCACTGAGACTGCCTGCCTATGGCACCTTGCACTTGACATTTCCTCTGCTAGGAGTTAGGCTGACTCTTTATCATCTATGTACCACCTCCTCCCTGAGCCACCAATCTCCAGGGGCCTTTCTTACTGCTTTTATTTTCTATTTTTTTATAGTATAAGATAGCATTTGTCATCACCTGAAAGGATTTTGTTATTGATTGGATTCCTTATTTATAAACTGTCCCTCCTCAGCCAGATCATAAGATCAGTGAAGGGACATCTGTCTATCGTATCTACTTTTAAGCACCATGTGTATACTGGTGGACAACCACCGTAGACGCTCAATAAATACTTGCCAAGTGAATACCTGATTATCCAACAGAACAGTATCAGCCTTGACTCTGTCCTCAAAGAGCTTAAAATCCATCTGCTGGTGACTTTGAAGCCAGGCTGTCAGTAAGATTAGGACAGTTTCTCATGGCACATTCTGTGACACAGTCTGCAGGGACAAACTTCACTTTACAAAGCAAGAATTAATTACAATACCAAAGTAACCCAATTTATTTATGTAAATTGAATTTAACTTAATTTCCAACTAGACTGGTCCACTGACTAACCTCCCCCCAATTTAAGGAATTTTCCACTTCATGAGAAGGTGAACAGAAAAAAACTGTTATTCATATTTTCATCAAGTTTATTAGAAACCAGGGATGATTCTGCAGCTATTGATATCACAGTGGGGAGAGAGAGAGGAGGACAGTGACTTTCCTGAGCTGATCTCTAGCCTGACTCAGTTGACTTTTTCTAAATGTCTTTCTTGGTGAAGCTGAAGAAGTTGTCTTGCTTTCATCAGCCTGAAAGGGAAGCTCATCAGCCGGAAGGTGGAACTTCTGGCAGCTGCTTCCCAAAAAACCCCTCTTCTTTCCCTTGACTTGCACTGAAACATTCAAGCCCAGGCTTTGAAAAGATTGAAATGTCTTTAGAAATCTTTGCACTGTCTTTATTCCAGGGCTACTGCCAGTCTCTGGCACTCCAGGCTCAGACCTGCACAGAAACCTCCTACTCTCTGAATCACTGGTGCCTTTTCCATTAGCCTGTAGGTACCCACAAAATATGCAGAGAAGATGTCTCTTGCTGTGTTGATTTCTCTCATTCTCTCTACTCAGGAAAGGGAGAATATCCCCAGCCCCATTTCAAGCTGTCATCATGAACAGTAGTGGAGGAGTGGATTTGCCAAACAGCTGTCAGAGCTGACACCAGGCAGTGTCAGCAGTGGGGCTGAAGCTAACCCTTGGTGGAGCGACTTTCCTCTTGCTCAATTCCTGGGTTCCCTCCTACTGTTCTGAACCAATGACGCAGATGGCAAGTGAAACAGGTAAGTTACTCATCAGCTGCTGCTTCTTTCAGCAAATGGTGAGAATGAGCAAGAGCTCTCTTTTTAAGGCTTGCCTGAACCCATGGAAATAGGGGGTATGTGTATAGGGTTTGTTTCAAGGTGAATGTACTCAGGGAGAAGTCTTCTGTGAGCGACACTGGGCATTTGGTTTCTCTCCTTCATTACCATAGAACAGCTCCTCTGTATTGACTGTCTCCCTCACTGACAAACTATCAATAGGCTCTCATGATAGAGGTTTTCCAATGATAGAAAACAAAAAATGTGAGAGTCCACTGAATAAAAGCTTTTAAATAAGTGCTCTAACTTTAGACATTCCTATTTTGATTTATGTTACTGTTTACTATAGAAAATAGTAAATAAAAAAACACAATGGAGCTTTATAGATTTTTCAACATTTTGGACAGAAATCCACTCTGTCTCCATTATTCCAAGTCAAAGACTGCAAACACGTGGTATATGGGTTCACTTCCTATGACTCTGCCACAGCAGACATTGCTGAATGATCACAGCATTCTTTCTTGTTGAGCTGAGATACAGTGGGAGAATCCCTCTGAACACAGTGTTCTCAGCAGCCACTATAATCGATCAGAAATGTCATATGAAATGAAATCCATTTGCCATCCCTGTTCTAAGTTAATGAGGCCTTACTGTATGTGTGTAAGCCCAGGTGTCACCTAGGTTGGCCTCAGCTGATATGCTCTATATGCTCTCGTTTTCTAAATTTCAATTCCAGACTCACCTTTGTGGGGACACAGACTCCTGCGCAAAGTGAATCAACTATCCTGTTTTTCTCTCTCACCAGTGTTTCTCTCTGGGGTCACTAAAGTGTGGACCAAAGGGGCAGCTGCAAAACCTTGCTGGGAGCAACTTTTTCTGTGGCCTTTGAAAGTCAAGTCCTAATAGGAAACCAGTGCTCCCGAAGACAAGCGCATTGGAAGCTAAATCTAGCTAGGGCATCCTTAATGAATCTGTGGTGCACAGATCTGGCCTTGAGCCATTTTCTGTAATGTTCTCACTGATCTTATTTCAGAGAATTGTACCAGTTTTGCAGCAAATTACAAGGAAGGCCTGGCTTCTGAAATTAGCCAAAGGCCAATTAAGGTTTCTCTGGGTTCTTTCCGACTGCAGCGTCATCATAAATGACTCTGTGGTGCAGGGGAGGGCTGACATTTTCTAAGCCGGTATCATATTTTGGGTGTGATTAAAATCTTCATCTCAGTCACCTGCCTGACCAACTGCCAGTAGCCATGAAACAAAAGGATTACAGCCAATCTACACCCATTAACAAAATGACTTGAAACACTATCGGTTTAGCCTCAGTGGGGCTTAATCTGATTTTCAGAAGGGAAGAAGAGATGTAGAATTAAAGGCAAGAGGAAAGGCAGAAAAGAAATTCAAATGAGAATTTTCTTTGAAGCCCAGGGCTTTTTTGGTTTGTTCATTTTCGTAAGGATTTATTAAGTGCTTGTCGGGCTTTTATCACTACAGTAGACCCTGAAAGGGTACGGAGGAAGGAGAAAACACTAACAATGCCTGTCCTTGAAATTTGCGGGACAGTATAGGAGAAATACCATATACTGAGGAAGCAGGCGATTAGCAAATTTGTGCTAGCAGGAATTTCTTCAACATCCTTCAAGTGCCTGGCACTGTTAAGAAAGAAAATAAGAAAAATGAAAAATCACAGTCGATATTTAAATGGCTCTTACCATGTGCTTTGCATGAAGACTTTTGCACGTGGTGACTCAGTCTTCACAACAACTCTGTCCTGTGCATTCCATGGTTATCCCCATTTTTCAGATCAGCAAAGAGGCCCAAAGAAGCAAAGAAACTTGCCCAGGATCACACAAATCAGCAGGAGGATCTGGGATTTGCACACAGTGAGTCCGGCCATAGAACCTGAGATCATAGTCATTATTCTCTCAAGGCCATGGGGTAGTTGAGGATTTGCATTCTCCCTGGGGGAGATCAGTTAAGCTAGAAGTAGAGGATGAAAAAATGGAGGCAAGATGATGGTGTCAGGAAGGGGGAGGGACCTGGGCTAAACTTTGGGCATGGATGTGTACAGGGTGGGGAGAAGCTCTGCACAGGTGGGTAGAAAAGGTTCCAGATCAAGAGAAGAGCAGGAGCAGAGGTGACTGAGAGCATGACTGCAGTTAGAGACTAAGGGGTTTGTAGCTGTCCAAGGAAGAGGACTCATGAAATCAAAGGCTGTGTTCATGCAAGGACAGGGAATATAGCACTGGGGACAGAACAAGGACTTGGAATCTAACAGACCTAGGTTTAAAGTTTGACTTTACCACATGTTCCCTGAGTGATCCTGAGCAAGTTACCTGAGCTCTATTGACCAATTTCCCCAAAAGGAAAATAAGAAGAATGGCTATGGAAGAATAGGAAGAATATTGCATCTTGTAAGGAATTCACCTATTTATTTATTCAAAAATATTCACTGAGTGCCAATCGTGTGCCATGTGTTGCCCTAGATGTTGAAACAATGAACAAGATTCACATGGTCACTACCTTCCTAGAGTTTGCATTTCAGCTGGTGAGGCAAACTAACAAATAAGCAGAAAAAAAGTCCAGATTATGAGAGGAGTTTTGAAGAAAAACTCAGAAGGCACCTGGAATCAATGTCTTTTACAGTGTCTAGGACAATGTTTGGCATGTAGGAGGCAAACATTTTACATGACACTAAGCGCCATCTTGGAATTCAGTACATGAGAGGAAACCATGGTGTCAGATTGCTTCACTACCCATTCAGAAGGCATTGCTCCTTTCCCCCTTCCTCCTTGCTTAAAAATATTTAGTCAGGATTCATCTTCCAGCATAGGAAAGTATCCCCACTTCTTTCAAAGCACATGGCAGCTAATCATGGTAATCCTATTTGCCTGGCCAGGGACTGGTTTAGGGGAAGTCATATGACTCAGGTCTGACAGAGAAGATGTGAGGGGAATTCTACAGAGGGGACTTCTGGATAAGAGTTTCTCAGTCCAAAAACAATCAACCAAACAAAAGGCACTTAGAGAAAATGGGCTCTTCTCTCTCCAGCTGACACTTGCATGTGACCATCAAAAATGTTGTATGTAGTTTTCTTACGGCCATGAAAGAGCCAACCTAGAGGTCAAGCTAGCATGCTGAGTGTGACAGTGAAGAATGGTGGAAAGAATATGACTTGGTGATGCTGGTTTGAACACCGAATTAGTCCCCTTGGGAACACTCCATCATACATCCCATGTCAGGTAAGATACAGAACATGGTGGTACTTACTGTTGAGGCCATTGGGTTTAGATTTTCTGTTATTGGCAGCCAAGAAATCCTGACAAATAGAAGCATAGTTTGGGAACATTGAGAGATCATAAGACCAGGGTTTGGTTCTTTCTAAGGGTTGTTGATAATAGGAGAGGAAGAGAGTAAGACTGTTATTGATGTGCAGCTTTGGAAGATCATACCCATATTTGACAGAAAATTCCTTAAAGGAGTGAAGTCTTTCCTATTTCCATGGGTTGGATGAGTGTCTTCTGAGGACTCTACTCCTCAAATGTGGGCATGCATACCCTGGGGGACTCCCACAGGCATTGCGCTGAGGGTACCAGAAGCCCCAAATAGATGCCATACATTTCCAAGAGACCATTTTCTACTGAAATGTGGAAAAAAACTCAGAAATGCAACTTCATGAGTTGACTGTATGGATTTTCACTGCTTTTTTTCTCAGCACCTGGAACAGTTCCTAACCCAGAATAGGGGTTCAAATATCTGTGGAATTTATAAATAAGTGGATTGAAATAAACACGAATATGTTCTAGAATTACATAAGCATAGCATGAATTTTAAAAATCCAAACAGGTGAGCATACTAGGGTGTGTCTTTATATTTTCTACCATGAATAGCACTTGGTAAAATGTTTAAGGAGCTGTCTCTTAGGAATAGTCAAGCCAACTTTAATTTGAGCTTCACCATATATTGTTAGAACCATTTTCTAGTGCTGTTTCCTGGATCACGTTCCTATGCAGATAGTCCCCAGATCTCAAGGCCAGCCACAGCTCTGAATGTGAGGAAATACCTGAGCAATTTCTTCTCGTGTCCTTTTCCATAATGCAAACCTGCATCTTTAGTCAAGGATAACTTGAAGGAAATAGGCTCTTGAAGGGCCCGGTTGGGTGGCCTTTGATAGTGCTATTTTTCTCATCTGATCAGGTCTCCCCTTGCTGACAGGATCCCTCCCTATCTTCCAAAGCCTGGCTGGAAGCCCTTTCAAGTTTTCCTCACTTCCCAAGCCAGAGTGAGCTAACTCTTATATCTCATAATCTGCATAATATGTTACCTATCACTGGGCATTAAACTATCAAACAATAGCACAGGACAAAGCCAGATGGAGCCCACATTCTTTTTCCCCAACAGGATATTCACTCTTAGAGGCAGGAGCTAGGTCCTTTGTTTTTTCATATTTCCTATTGTACTTATATCTCTGGTCGAGTCCTGGCTGTGTCACTTTCCAGAATATTCACAGAGTTTTCTGAGCATCATTATAAAATATCTACTGTTCTAGTAGATTTATAAGGCTGTTATAAATATTAAAGAGATAAAAAGTGTGAAGAGGCTTTTATAATATCTAGTTTGCACTTAAAGATTACTCTACTGTTATTAGCATGTGGCAGGTGCCTAATTCTTGTTTGAGGATTTATCGAATGATGCATTCTCTGATTGCTGAGAGACCCAACTCTCTTGCCTTATTGAAATAGCAGGGCTCTACTGCATTTCAAACATGGAGTTTTAAAGCCCTGCTCTGAAATTGTTAGGGAGGAGAAACCAGTGGTTTTAGGGAGATGGAAACCCAGAGTGAAGCTGGGCCAGCCTCCACTCTCTTTGGTCACCAGCTCTTGGCTTGACAGGAGGCCCAGGACAAGAAGGAGATGAAGTACAGAGATGAAGTACAGAGTTGTCAGAGGCTGTTGGGGGCAGCAAGGCCTGTACCATGAGCAGTGTCCTCTGGAAGGTGAGATAGTCAGAATCTGGGCACCCAAGGACCTCATGGAGGGTCATACAGTGAAGAAGCCTGAGAACCATCAGCCCTCCAGAGGGAAGTGGCTGACACACAACAGCCAATTCCTTCACTCGGTCTTTGATGTTGGTCCTGTCTCACCATGAGTGTGCTACTGGAAGAATGGGGCAGGAGACCCACACTTATTATCACTCTGCTGGCCCCATGAGCATAAACAAAACTACTGAGATGTCAACAACCAAGTAAGTCATTGATTCTTTGCTCACTTCTCCAGCCTGAGTCCTGGGGCATTGGGGGTGACCCCCAACTTATTGTCCACTTCTGAAGTTCAGTCACAACACAAAGGCTACCTAGAACATGGGGGTGGTGATGGACTGGTGGAGCTGGGTGATTCTTCAAAGGCCATTGACAACACCCTCCTCATTACGAAGATGGGGAAACTGAGGCCCACAGAAGAGAAGGGACTTGTACAAATCACATGGCCCACTGATATTAAATTCAGACCTGTTTCTTCCTCTTACATTCTTTCCAATCCTAAAAGTAGTTAGAAGCACACTTTCACTCTGGAAGACAGAAAATGGCCTCTGATCCCAAAAGTGAATTCTATATGACCAACCCAAGAAAAATAGAACATTTTAGTATGTATTTGGCCTGGATTCTAAAAGATCTTAGACCATGGAGGGACAGATAGGTTAATTATTACTGTCCTCCTGTCCTAAGCCCTTTGCAGCTTTTTTGTAACCCATCAAGTTTGTAAATCTACATATTTAATGCTCTTTTGTATAGCGTGGTTTCCACAAGAATGTGGGCCAGAAAGAGGTTCACAAGGAGCGTTTCATCAGTGCTGTGAAAAATGATAATAATATGGTTGACACTCTCTAGTGTGCCAAAGCCTGCTCTAGGTCCACACATTAACTCATTCAATACTCACAACCATTCTAGCAATTCAGCTTGTAAATAAGGAAATTGAGGCATAGGGAGGATAAGTAATGAGCTCAGGATCACCCAGCTTGTAAGCAGGAGTGTTGGGATGTAGGTTTAGCAAGTCTGACTCCAGTGCCCAGGCTTTCAAGCTGGTTGCAGTGAGTGGTGCTTTAGAACAGCCAGCACTGTTATTTATTTATTTAATCAATCAATCATTGATTACAAACTCTGTCTCCCTTTCCCCAGGGGCTAGAGGTGGGAAAGGATCAGAAAGGCAGCGACTCTGCCAGGCAGCAAAGAGGCTCACAGGGTCCCTCCCCTCCCATCTAGCTGTGGTCATTAAAACCCCATCTCTCCTTTAGGAGGTAATTGTCTGCTCCTTCACCGCACTCTCAGAGGCTCACCTCCACATGCTGAGGTCAATACTGGATTGAGTTTTCATGTTCCCTTGGGGTAAAACTTGCAGACTCTCAGTTGTGCAGTGAGAAATAGTCATTTGATCTTTCTCAACTCTATATGAATCTTATGAACTGGTCTGCAGAAACCACTCACATCACAAGAATAAAAAAGAGGGATCCCACTCTTGCGCCTCCTCCACAGAGGGAGGGTTAGAAGGCTGGAATAATTCATCAAGACCCCCACCACAACCCCTTCCCATCCACACCACCCCCACCACCACACACACCAGCGCTTCACTCTGCCAGAGAAATATTTGTGTTGCTTCTATGTGCCTTTGATCAATTTCGAAAGAAAGGATCAGCTTTGCTAGAGACTATGTTGTATTTTCTCTAAATCAGGGCAAATAACATTACTTCTCCAAATGTTGCTATTAGAGTAAGATTTATATTTACCTAGAGAGGCTTCTCCTGAGAGAGACGCAATGAGAAGTTTATGCTACAGACAGAATAATCTGCCATGCTGAAATGTGATTTGCTGCAGAAGGCTGTTTGGGGTTTGGATAAATGAGAAAGATAAATATGATGACTCCTGGTGGTTTTCAGTAATGTGATTATCACTGGGGAATAGATTCATTCTCTCTTTCTCTCTGGCCAAAGTCAAAATATTCCAGAATAGAGGATTGGCTTGAGAAGGGTATGGCATATGCCAATGACTGCACCTTTGTCTTTGTACATGTCCACGTTCACACATGCACTTTCCTGCACACACGTCTGCACATACATGCACATGTGTACACAGGGCATATACAGGCACATGTACACAGTGGCATTTGGACCTCAGCTTGGGCAGCCTGGTGGGCAGAGGAACAAGACATTCCCTGCCACAGTCATCTCTTCTCTACCATGAGGTAGAGCACATGAGGCCAGAGGAAATACCAATTTACTGTCAGGAAAAAATTTTTCTCACAAGATAAAGCTGCGAAACTCAGACAAAGTAAAAGTAAATTTGGCTACAAACCCTCTAGGTGCTCATAGTTTCAGTATCATGGTTTCAGGCTATGGAAAAAAAGTATTTGATGGACGTGGTTGGCTTTACATTACTCCTGTGTTTTGCAGCTCAGAGTCAGAACTGGAAAGAGGACCCAGGAGTTCTTGATTTAGGCTTGGCCTTTCATTTGTTTAACATTTATGAAGCTCTCACTTGTGTGCAAGGTTGTTCTGGGCCTCTGAAGAGGAACTAGACATAGCTCTGGCACAAGAAGTGTTGTTAGCATGACCCCTACCTGACCAAACATAAGCTTGGAGAGTGAGACATCAAATGAGAAGCACATGGGAAAGCTGCTGGAAGGGAAGTGTCATCTCTGGTAGTCTTTGAGTTGGATGTAGTACCGTGGAGGAGATACAAGATTTGAAAAGAAAGTGATGGAGGAGGAAGAATACTTCTGGCAGAGAGAACAGTATAATTAAAGGTAGGGGGAGAGAAAACTAAAGGATGTGTTTAGGCGATAATGAATAGGCTATTCTAGCACATATGTGGATATAGAAGAGAAGAAGGCAGGTAGAAAACAAGGCATTTCCTTTTTAATTATTTTTTATTTTAATCATTTTTGGGGTACAAGTTGTTTTTGGTTACATGGATAAGTTCTTTGGTGGTGATTTCTGAGATTTTAGTGCTCCTGTCATCCAAGCAGTGTACACTGTACCCAATATGCAGTCTTTTTTTCCCTCACCCCCTGTATCAGTCCATTTTCATACTGCTATAAAGATACTACCAGAGACTGGGTAATTTATAAACAAAAGAGGTTGAATTCACTCGTTTTGTATGGCTGGGGAGGCCTCAGTACACTTACAATCATGGTGGAAGGTGAAGGGGAAGAAGGCACCTTCTTCACAAAGCAGCAGGAGAGAGAGAGAGTATGCAGGGGAGACTGCCACTTTTAATCCATCAGATCTCATGATAATTCCCACGCTATCACAAGAACAGCCTGGGGGAAATTGCTTCCATGATCCAAACACCTCCCACCTCATCCCTCCCTCTGCATGTGTGGATTACAATTCAAGTTGAGATTTTGGTGGGGACACAGAGCCAAACCATATTACCCCCTTCCCAACCTTCCACCTTGAGTCTCCAAAGTCCATTATATTATTCTTATGCATTTGCATCCTCATAGCTTATCTCCCACTTATAAGTGAGAATGTACAATATTTGGTTTTCCATTCCTGAGTTACTTCACTTAGAATAATGGCCTCTAGCTCCTCCAAGTTGCTGCAAAAGACCTTATTTTGTTCCTTTTTATGGCTCAGTAGTATTCCATGGTGTATACATATACCACATTTTGTTTGTCTCCTTGTTGGTTGATGGGCACTTAGGTTGGTTCCATGTCTTTGTAATTGTGAATTGTGCTGCTGTAAACGTGTGTGCATGTGTTTTTTTCACACAATGATTTCTTTTCCTTTGGAAAAATACCCGGTAGTGGGATTGCTGGATAAAGTGCTCTACTTTTAATTCTGTAAAGAATCTCCATACTGTTTCCCATAATGATTGTTAAAACATATTTTCCAAGTTCCATTTTCTCATTGTCTTCAACCCTTTCCATGTTAGTCCAATGTGGTCATGCATCAGCTGCTGAGCTGAAACTCTTTGCAGGTGGCAATCACTCTCACTAAGTAAGGATAGATAAGAGTTCTGTGCTCAGGACAAGGTAATAAATAGAGGCTTCTGGAAGGTGTCTGGGGAGGAGATATGTCATCTATCTTCCTGCTTACTGCCTTGGCCCTTGCCTTTTCCTTAGCCTGAATTCTTTTTCTTTTTCCCGTCACAATTTGTCTAAACCATACTCATACTCTAAGAGACAACTTAAATGCAAGTTTTACAGGAAATTTTTGCTTAATGTCCTTAGCCAGAAACAACCACTCCTTTTTCTGGAAACTTGAAATCTCGTGTTCCTGTGGGATGTTGATGGGATTCTCCTGTAAACAGTGGAAAACCCCAAATGATTAGCTGTGCCCACACTCCCAATTCCGTTTGGTCTCTGTGTGTCTATTCCTGTAAAAAGCTGTTATCATGGATCTTAAGTCAACTGCCAAACTTGGGCTTAATAAGCATGAAATGTATTTTAAAAGAGAAGATTACAGGGTCAAACACTGTAGCTCTGAACTGTGAATCCCCTCTGTTGCAAATGTGGCCAACAGAGTGAGAGCGTGACTGTGTTATTCCAGCTCCTCTAATTAGGGATTTGGGAAGGAACCAATAGTTCCTAAAACTCTGAGTCCTTCACGGAGGATTTGAGAACAGGACACACCACCTGGAATACAGGAAGTCCTCAAGTCCCCTTATGAATGGAGCAGAAAGCAGAGCATCAAGAGCCCACTCTGGGCTCTTTCAACTTGTTCAAAACCAAACTCACTGCCTTCCTTTTCCCCAAACCGGGCTTCTTCTCTGGTGTCAGCCATTTCAGTCAACGTTTATTCTACTAGAGAGCTGTGCAACTCAGAAAATGTAGACAGCATCTTTGGCCTCTTCTCTGTTTCACTATTTCTTATCTATTATCAACTCTTGTGATTTTATGTACATCATTCAAATCCATCCCCTACTTTCCACCTTTTCCTCCACCACCTTAACTAAGCAATTATCATCTACTACCTGGATAATTGCAGCAGCCTCCTAACTCTTTATCCCCCATACTGTCTTGCCTTCCTCACGTCTGCTCCCTCCATTTCAGTTAGATTGATATTAGATCTACAGCTCAGTTTAAGTCACTGCCTAAAGCCATCTGGGACTTCCTGCTGTACTCAGCCAGGGTCCAATCACACAGGCATGGTAGGTCACGGCAAGGAATTGGAAACGATTTGACTTCTTCAGCTTCATCTTTCTTGACTTTCTCCTTGTCTCTCTCAACTCCAAGTGTTATGGCCTTTTTGGTCCAAGGTCTAAATATGGCATGGTCTTTCTTTCCTCTGGACATTTACAGATTGTACAGATTGCGTTTCCCTCTGCCTAGAAAGTACATCCTCCTCTCTTCACCCACTAAGTCATCATTTAGTTTTCAGCTTAGTTGTCACTTTTTTAGAGAAGTCTTCCTTTATCCTACAAACTAGATCATGTCCTTCTCTTATAGGCTCTGAAGTACCCCCATGCTTCTTTTTTAGCAATCTTATGACACTTGATTAGATATTAGGGAATGACAAAAATCTATCTTTTCTACTAGACTGAAACTCTGTCAGGAACTTAATGTACATAACTGATTTCTCATTATGATATTTCTCGGACATAGCACAGCTCCTGGCACCTAATAGGTATTCAGTGAACATTTACTATGAATGAATGAAGTAGTTGATAAATTAATAAACAGATGAACCCTGTACCTGTGAACAAGGACCAAAGACATGTGGTCCCCGGGAGAGAATTTCTTTGTGAAGCTACTAGTTGGGCTGCTCCCTGTTCTTATTTCCTTTTCTTTAGATCTTTTCAGGATAGCAGAATGTGACTACTGAAAAGAACATGCAAGGAGCATGTTCCAGTTTGGGGAGGGGATGTGGTCATCTTTTGGGAACAAACCCTTCCTTGGATATTAGGACCTGGATATCCTGTGGTCTCCTTCAGACTAACCTCTTGCCTCAGACAGTCTTCCCATATTTATATCAATAAACTCTGAGAGAGTGAGGTCAAGCTTTCATTGTTATGAGTGTCTAGATTTTGCATTAGAAGTAGCCTCCTAACTTGTCTTCATGGTTTCAGTTTTCCAAAATGCCAACCACCTAGACACTATTGTCATTTGCATTCTCCTCAAGCAGAATGTCACTTTCTTACACAAAACCCAGCAGTGTCCCTGTCCCTACAGGATGGAACCCAAGTGATGTGATGGAGGGCAAGTCAATCCCCATCTGTAGGTATCTTGTCCCTCAAATTGAAAATGATCTTCAAGATACTTCCCAGCTTCATTCCTATGACTCTAATCCCTGGGTGTGACCCTGAGAGCTCTTTCTGGCCTCATCTCACTTTTCTAAGCCAACTCTGATTTCTGCCACACACCCATTGATCTGGTGAGTCGGCTCTCTCTCCTGGTACTCCAGCTTCCCATGTTTCTCTCTCTCTAGCAGGATTGTCAAGACAATATTTAAATCCCAGCCCTCCCTTGGCATGTTCTCCCTTTAAAGGCTACCAAGCTTCTGCATTAGTTAGCATAGGCCAAGACATGCTGTAGTAACAAATCTGTCTCAAATTGCAATGGGTTAACACACAGTAAAAATAGATTTTTCCCATGATACATATCTAGTACAAGTCAGCAGGAAGCTTTCTCAAAGAAACTAAGGAGCCCAGGCTGACAAAGTCTTTACCATCTGGAATATTTCTGGGGAAAAAGAGCACTTAGAAAGTTCATATGTACTTCTCCTGTTTTGGTTCAAAAGTAATATCAGTCACCCCCACTCACAGCTCACTGTCCAAAACTAATCACATGGCTCTGCCCAAATTCAAAGAAGTAAAGAGGCACACACAGCATCTGTGCAGTCCATGAGCAGTAAATGACTCTAACAAAGCAAGTCAAACATTAGTGCGTATAAGATTCCCAGTAAAGGTCTGCTCATAGTGGCATATGGTGCCAATAGATTTTCTTTCTGTTCTGAATACATACAATATTTCATACCTGGAGATCTTATCAATACATGGAAGGCCAAACTTTGACCTTACTTTGATATTAGTTCTGTATTATGTTTGTCTTGTTTCCTTTAACAGGTGATAAATGGCCTTAAAACAGGGGCCTTTCCAATATTAATGGATAACTTCCCCAAGCAGCAAGGATAGAGGAAAAAACTCTGGGTATTGGTAGAGCTTTGTCTCTGGAAAGTCACATGCTCTTAGGCACATATTTTAACCTCTGTTGATAGGATAAAATTGAACTTCCAAACAAGGGCACAAGACTTCTTTAAATACCAGCTTAGTTACCTACTGTATGTGCAACTTTGGGAAACTAAACATTATCTCTTGAAGTCTCAGTTTTCTCATCTGCACAATGAAGGTAATACTGTCTCTACTTGGCATGGCTGTTGTGAAAGTAAATAATGTGTGCAAACTTCTTTGCACAGGTTGAGCACTCAATAGACGTTTCTTAGCTGCTGGTGGTTGTTCTCTGAACCCTGATTTCCTCAAGTGGGAAAAAGGCATAATAAATGATAAATCATGTCACACCTATCCCTTGGTGTCATTTGGGACTAAATCAAAACAAGCAGAAGGTAAAAGCACATAGTAAACTATAAAGTGCCACAGAATATTAGGTGTTTTTATTATTATTAGACAATACAAATACAAAAGGAGCAAACATCTAATGCAAGATTAGGCACTGATTAGATGATTAGTGGATACATGTTGAAGAGTTAAATATAATTGTTAAAACAAGAGGCTTTTCTAAGTACTTGGCACAAGATATATGCCCCGACCCTGACCCTCATGAATATTCTTATTTGCATTTCACGTGGCAAGTACTCAGCACACTTCCTGGTCCACCCAGGGATGTCTCTCCTAGTGGGTTGGAGATCTCTCCATGGCCTGGGAAGCTATGAAGCTCCCTCTCTCTTGTCCCCATTCATCTCTTCTTGTCTCCCTGTCCGGGTGGTAGTTGAACCAGTAGCTCTGCTGTTAGCTTGGTTGCATGAGTATCACTAGAGACAAACTATGAAAGGGGAAATGATCTGTTATTGCTCTGGCCAAACTCATTTTTCACTTGAACACAGGGCAGAGTGAAGCATATTGTTCTTTGATGTCTTTATTTTCCTGTCAATAAAAATCTTGTTAGCCACTTGGCTGAGCAGGGTTTAACATTGGCATGCTCATTTGGTCAATCCTGTCTCTCTTCCTTTGTTAACCCTGGTTGGGTGTGAAGACTTGAAGTGCTGAATCCTTCAAGATTAGAGTTCTTGGAGGCAGTGAACAGTCCAGGGCCAGTAATTCAGCTTGGAATCATGTTCTTTAACTCATTGGACAAGGATTTGCCACTTGTCTTATAAGGAACTCTGTGGAACATAGAGAAGCATTGGAGGTGGCTGTAAATGATGAAATGGGAGGGGTGTGGGCAAGAGTGTGTTCTCTGGAGTCAGATTGCCCAGATGTGACACTTGACTCTGTCAACTTATGGCATTCTGTACCTATTGATGCTGCAGTCTCCCAGTTTACTCAGATTTTTGAAATAATGACTATAAAGTCTTTGGCATAGTGCTTGCAAAGAAGTAAGCACGCAGTTTTAGCATAGCATTGATAATGATTATTCAAGGTTCACTGAAGATTATAAAGCACATACTGTGTGCCAGGAACTGTTTTTGAAGGCTTGAAATGCATCAGAGAACAAAACAAAATTCCTGTTCTCATGGAGCATACACAATGAGGATGATGATGGTGGTGGTGATGATGACATTGAAGATGGTCTCTGCCACCTGGGAGTGCAATGTCTGCTGAGGGAAATAAAGCAATTCCTCATGCTGCCATGGCCTTATCTTGTGGTGGTTGTGGCCCAACAAACTTCTCCTACTGTACTGTGAGATCCTGGAAAGTACAAAGAATGCTCTGTTCATCTCTGAGTCTCTACTGCCTGGTTTTTCAGTTGTATTAATGGGTGTTTTATCTGAACTTTTCAACCTTATGATAGGGTACTGCCTATCATGGGTGAGGAATATGGCTCATGAAGGCCCCATTAAACTAGAGAAAATATGCTAGGGGTAGGGTAAGGCAGACCTCATTCATTTATTCACCCATTCATTCAGACATATTTCTTGAACACCCAGGAGGGGGCAGGAACTGTGTAAAGAACTATGAGGGACACTGAGACCCATGAGGTAGGGCTCCTGGTCACACTTTAGCAGAGCCAGGGAAACACATCAGTGGCTATTTCCCTAAGGTTATTATACAGCACCCATGCCTCCATTTTCAGTCTTCATCCCCTTTTACTGCAATGGAGACCCTCCCTTAGGGAGAAAGGGAGGAGCTGCTACTGATAGAAGTGTGTTTTGACAGAGAACCACCCGGCTGGAACACAGACCAAGGAAAACTGAGTGAAACTGTTCTGTCCTCCTCCACGTGACTACGAATACTGATAATGACAGTATTAGCAGCATCAGTATTTCTAGAGATGAAACTCAGTTACACGAACAACTGACCTATAATTCAGTAAGAAATACTCCACCCCTGCATCAATACCTTCTATAGCAGATGCTTTGATATTTTGTTATGAATGACAAATGAGTGTTGAAGTTGCAGTGATTCAAGGACTAGCTGGTCTACCCTTGGATGCTGTATTTGTATCACCACCAACTTCTGGTGTCATCTTGTCAGAGTCTTGCTGTTAAAAGTAGCATGAGGTCTCTGAGATATGGAGATGATCTCAGGAGTGATGAGTATGTGGGGAATAGGAGGAGGAGGGTGACACTGTGACTTTTATAGTGTTTTCTATTCTGTAAACAGTTTTTATTTGTGGTTCCCCAAACAACCCAGTAATGTAGCAGGAGAGGTGTGTACCTCTTAACTTCAATTTTCTCATCTGTAAAAATGGGGCAATAGACTTGCCCAAGGTCTCAAAACTGGCGAGTGTCAGAGAGGAGCCAAAACCCCAAGTTTTGTGTGTTTTCCACAATGCCAACCAGGTTACTGGTTGTGACATAAACTTGAGTTGAGAAACTTCTGGATGAGTAGGTGGTTTCTCTAGAACACTAGTTTCTCAGAATGTCAAAGGTATTATAAACACATACAAAGTTGTTTCTGTCAAATGAATCAGAGCACTGCTGGAATGAGAAAGTTAAACAGGATTCCCTACTGTGAGACTTCTCCGTGCCTTTCACAGGCTCACCTAAGTCACTCTTTGTGACTGTTCAAGACAGGGAAAGAGGATACAATGACTTCTTGAGAATGCAGGCATTCTTTTTTTGCATGCATCACTGATATGGTTTGGCTCTGTGTCCCCACCCAAATTTTACCTTGAATTGTAATAAACCCCACGTGTCATGGGAGGACCCCAGTAAGAGGTAAGTGAATTACAGGGGTATTTTTCCTGTGAAAACCTGTGGCCGTTCTCATGACAGTGAATAAGTCTCATGAGATCTGACGGTTTTATAAAGGGGAGTTCCCCTGCACATGCTCTCTTGCCTGCTGCCATGTAAGACATGACTTTGCTCTTCCTCCACCTTCTGCCACAATTGTGAGGCCTCCCCAGCCACATGGAACTGTGAGTCCATTAACCCTCTTTCCTTTATAAATTACCCAGTCTCAGGTATGTCTTTATTAGCAGCATGAGAACGGACTAATATGGACTACCTTGTAAGAACTTGTTTTCTTGGAAATACACTTGGGGAAACCTTGCTTTAATCTCTAGTTTTCTTTTTTAGTTCCCTCTAATAACCTCAGGAAGATGCCTCTCTGATCCAAAGAAGACTTGGGAGGATGGCAACCCAGTGATTAGCAGCAAGTTTGTTTTCAGCTAGAGCCATGGTCACACCCAGCCCTCAGTTCTTGCACAGGTCTGTCCGTCTAAGGCCTAATGTCCTAGTAGAGAGGGATCGACCTGCAGATAAGGAGGTTCTGCCACCACCCATCAGTGTGACCTTAGGCAAGTCATGTTCCTCTCTGGGGCTCAGATTCCTCTCCTGTAAAGAGAAGGGTTTGGATAAGAATAATTCCCAAGACCCATTCTATTAATAGTCTCATAACATACAATTCCAATTTCTAGGTCAGTTGGTCCTCACATCATTAGTTGTCACACAGATGCATAAAATCCACCAGGCACCTTGTTAAGATGCATAGTCCTGTGTCCTAGCCACAGAGATTGCAATTTAGTAGATTTGGAGTGAGGCCTGGGGATCTGTATTTGTAACCATCATGCCAGAAGATTTTGTTGAGAAAGTCTGTTTACACCAATACCTGGAGAGATTTATTGAGACACAGTGAGGACTACAGGGAGTCCCCTGGACATATGACAGATTGGGGCACTCAGCCTTACACACCAGCTGATTGCAGGTGTATACATCCAGCCTATGGTCTGCCTCCTTGGGAAGATGGCCATTCTCTAACCCAAAGCTGCCTCTTAAGTGGGCTTTGTTCTCTTTTGATTCACCTGTAGTTGTTAATTATTCACTAACAGCCCTCTTGAGGGTTAGGGGAAGAATTGCTTTGTTTATTTAATAATCCATCACTTATTACAAGGCATTAAGAAAACACCATAGACTGTATCACACATTCAAGTGTGGACTCTGGAAATACCACCACAGTGGTGAAATCCATTTACAATCTGTTTACATGCTGTTTTGAAATGTTGGCTTTTAGAAAAGAAGTTGGGCTTTTTAGAAAAATTTTTCGCTAAACTGAGAGTTACATAATTCTAAGCTCTGTTTGGAGGCAAGCTGCCAAAAGTTTTGGTGGCTGAAAGAACAATTGTTTTCCAGTTTCACTTCAAACCAGAGATGGCTAAGGAACTTAAAAATTAAGATTTTCAAGTGAACATAAATTACTTTGGTAATCAAACGTAAGTTTTGTTTTGTTTTGCTTTGAAGTTTAGGGAGATGAAGTAGGACTAAGAATATGAGAATAATGAAATCCTTTTCCCACAGGGCAAACTGGTGAAGGAAGCTCTGACTATGAAAACTCTTGGTGGAGGTTCCCACTCCTGACACCAAGATGGCTCTCCTAAGCCAGTTTTCACAGCTTCCAGAGGGAGAAGCAATACAAACAAGCAAAGGGTAGACAGGTCTATGCTTCTTAGTTTCTCGTGCTTATTTTCTAGATACTTGTGCTCCTGTTGTGCATCTTTTTTTTTTACCTTGCCTTTGATTTAACATTATAACACAAGTGCTTACACAAGTGCTACAGGTCCTTGCAACAGAATAAATATATAAGGCCTTCATTGTTTCCTATCACAAATACAAAATGTTCTTTAACCACTGTTGTACATTTTGATTGTTTTCAGTTATTTTTTTCTTTTATGAAAAAACATATTGTGATGAATTCTCAGTGCATGAAGATTTTTCTGTATTTAGAATCCTAGGAGAGTTCTAATGTAGATTGAGTTCTGGCACCTCAGCTGTGTAAATTGCCCTCAATTTTTCTTCACTTTCTCAAAATATGAGGAACAGATTTTGAAGCCAAGCTAGTCTGAAGTCACATCCTGGGAGGGGTCTGACTTCAAAGTAAAGATCTATGAAAAGGAAAAAATTCTAAGCAAGTCAAAATATAATATCATAATGCTATTTTGATAATATACATATTATCAAATATTAAATTGATAATATGTGTGGTTGAATAATAATACTATAAATTGTGTTCTGTATGCTTAATTCCTTAAATCTTCTCTGTATTATCTTTTCATTCATTTATTACAAAGTATGTTAGATGAAAGAGCTACCTGAATGTTTGCTAGAAAGTCTAATTCATGGTAATAACAATGATATGTTTCATTATAGTCAATTTGTACATTAGATTTGAAAGTACTGTGAAACAAGTAATTTTCTATGTTTTCATTACTCCCCATTAGGAGAGTATTTAGTTATTCTGATCATTGTTCAGACAGAAGAACCAAAGCACAGCCTGGTAGAGGGACTTCACAGGGCTAAGTAGAGGCAGCACTGATACCCGGGGCCATGTTTTCCTGATTTGCAGACCTGTGGTGAATGGGAATACTTTATCAAAACAAAGTAAACTAGTCTTTATTCTTTAGTTTATCTCTGTGTGGAATAAACAACACAGTGATAGTACCTAGAAGAAGGTCAATATCTACCTGCTGAAAGTAAAGAGATGAAAAACATCTCTCTGTTCTCAAGAAAGCTGCCATTGTAATGGGAGAAATATAAGTGCAAATGGATTACCTTCAATCCAATTATGCATAACTCTATTATAGCAGTTAATATTGAGGGCACCCAGGGGAATGTCAGGGAAGGCTTCACCAAGGTAGAGAAATTTGAGTTATCCTTGAAGGAAAAATACAGGTGTATAAGCCAGGAAATAGGGTGTGTTCTGGGGAAAGGCATTCAAAGTGGAGGGCCCAGGGGCATAAACTGAGAAATGTAAGAGGGCATGGGCTTTTCTGGGATGATGATGTAAATTCAGTGCCACTGGGTCCTAAGGCTTGGAGGGTGGGTCAGTGGAAGACAAGGCAAAGATAGGTGGGGCACTTGAGGGCTTGTGGGAAATTCTAAGAAGTTTGGATTCCAAGTGGTTGGTGAAGAGAGTCAAGACAAGTTTGCAAGGTACATGGAGTGTGTGTGTGTGTGTGTGTGTGTGTGTGTGTGTGTGTGTGTATGTGAGAGAGAGAGAGAGAGAGTTGAGGGAGAGAGAAAGAAAAGGACAGCTGCAGATTGAACATGTGCATCACCCTGAAATTCATATGTTGAAATCCTAATATCCAGTGTAATGGTATTTGGAGGTGGGGGTATGGGAAGTGATTAGGTCTTAAAGGTGGAATCCTCATCAATGGGTTTAGTGTCCCTATAGAAGAGACCCCATAGAGATGCTTTGTCCTTTTCCCACCATGTGAAGATAGAGAAAAAATGAACCAGGAAGCAGGTTCTTACTGACACCAAATCTGCCAGCTCCTTATTCTCAGACTTGCCAGGCTTCAGAACTGTGAGGAATAAATTGCTGTTGTTTATAAGCCAATCTGTGATATTCTGTTATAGACACCCAGTTAGACTAAAACAGACAGAAACAAGAGATACACAGAGGGAGGGGAATAGGTTTTGGCAAACGAACTTAACTGTGGATGAGTGTGAACAATGTCCTGGAGGAGGTTGGTCTTTGTAGCTGGGAAATCACTCATGAGGCCATTGCAAGGAGTGAGGTGGAAGCTAGGGATTTAGTGTAAGGTAGGGAAAGCTGGGATAGAGAGAAAAAGCCCAGTGTAAGAGACACATGATAGAATTGAGCATCTATTAAATACAGGGAGTAAGAAAGATGCCACAATGAAGGATAACTTCAAGATTTTTAGTTGGGGAAAAAAATCTGGAAAAGACAGGAAAGAGAAGCAGTTGGAGAGAAGGAGGATAAGAAAATGAGTTCTGTCTGGGACATATTATGTTTGCAGTGTTTGTAGGGAACCCAGACAGAGGTGTGGCAGCTGGAGATGTGAGCTGAGATGTCAGGGAAGGAGAAGGGTGTTTGGTAGTTGTCTCAAATGTAGCTTGTGTAGTGGATGATGTGGAGTGGGTGGGGTCCTCCAGAGAGGACAGACAGAAGGAAATAGAAAGAAGTCACACCTGGGAAATGCTGAACATTTATTAAAAAGGATCTAGCAAAGGAGGCTGAGAAGGGATGGGAGAAGAGGCAAGAAATGGCAGTGATTTGGAAAGAAAAGGAAGAGAATTTGTCGTTTGCCTGGTTAAAGATTTTCGCTAAGGAGAGGGTGGCTGGATAAGTTATCACCCAACTGGGACTCTTTTGTCCAGGCAAATGCCACTCTGGACAGAACACAGGGACTGTGGCAGTAACCCCAGTCTGTCTCCAACAAAGAAGGATATGTGGCCATCTACTTGCCATAACATCAGACTGAGGTAGACAGTGTTGTCCTGGGGCAAGCGGCTCAGGAGGGCTGCCAGGGAATGTGGCCTTCTTCATTTTCTGAAGCAAGTTAAGAGAGAGGGAAGAAAGAAAGAAAAATGCAAATGTTCACTGGCTTGGAGCTCCATTTTCTTGAAATAATTTTCTTCTTTCACCAACTCTACAAGGGGGTGGTCTCTGATTGGGGAACCCTTTCCTTTGTTCTCTTGTTTCTGTGAGGGGCTTCTGTTATGGATCCTTGCAGCCTCTCTTCCCACAGGAGGAGATGCTGAAGATGAACAGTTTTTCCAGTTGGTGGGGTGTGAATGGTCTGCATATCTATCAGCTCACTGTTCTTTTCCCAGGTAGTTTAAGGCAAGAGACCTCCTGTTTCCTTTTGCTTACCTCTTCCTAATTTGGAAATGGTCTGATCCACATTGTCCTCTTCTTTGCTGCCAAGAGTGACCTTTAGAGGAAGGTAGGTGGCTACAATTTACCGGCTATTTTGTCTGAATTTGATGTAGTCCTTGGAAAAGTAATATATTAGGGATTACATTTGGCTATAGGTCCAGGCTGGACTCCCAAATCCAGATGTAACAGGAATTAAACTAATGTTGACAATACCCTCCCTCAATCTGACTCACGTCTATTTCTTATTTGATTCAAATTTTTGTTTGGAGGAGGAGAAAAGCATGAAGTATTGCTGTGTTCAAATCTCAACATATGCCCATTTTATGTATAAAGACATCTGCGAACTCCATTTGTAAATGACAGAGCAGGGATTAAGCCAGAGTGCAAACCTAAAGACCAAACCCAGACTCCTTGTCCTCTTTCTACTCCACCATGCTGCCTCTTCAGGCTGAAATTATACTGACAAAAAAAGAAAATTTACATAGTCCAAGTATATGATTCCAGTTACAATGGGGTATGGGTTCACTTAAGCCACTTTGATGTCCTGTTTGCTCCCAGGCTGTCCATACAGGAAACACTCTCTTTTCTGTTCCCACGAGGTGGATTCTAAGATTGTCCTCTCATCCTTCCTGCTGGGATGGTACTGAAGATTAATAGAGCAAATACACTTCCTCTCCCCAAAGAGTTCACATTTTTGCGTGACATCAGCTTTCTTAATGGGGAATAGGAAAAGGGTCCAATTTCTCTGTGGGACCATTCAAGTCCTTTCCCAGGACAGGGTGATCCTTGGGAAAGTCATGAGAATTTTCCTTCAGGTTCCACCATGCTGTAGGCTATAGAGAATTTTTGACTTTTCTTTCCTTGGTCTTACTCATCTTAACCATCACCCAGCACTCTGTCCCTGACTCTACCCCAGCAAGGTCATGCATGTGAGAACACCTTGCATTTGTGGAGAGTGAGTCTATCCCCAAAGCATGACTGTATTCATTTATTCCTCACTATGCTCTGCTGGTTTATTTTCCCAAATGGGGAAACTGAGGTGAGACGTGTTCAAGGCTAACCAGGCATAGATAGCAAGTAAGCTATTAAACATGAGTTTGGGTTTCCTGACTTCTGTTGTTCTTTACCTCATAATAGTGGGTGTATTTTTAAGACTGAACTCCAATCTCTAAAACAGAAAAAAGAAGTAGAGGTGACTTGGAAAGCATGGGAACTGAGAGATTCTCCTATTCAGTTTCCCCTTTACTTCCTGTGTGATATGGTTTGGCTGTGTCTTCACCCAAATCTCATCTTAAATTGTAACTCCCACAATTCCCATGTGTCATGGGAGGAAGCTAGTGGGAGGTGATTGAATTATGGGGGCGGGTCTTCCCTGCATTGTTGATGTGATAGTGAATGAGTCTCACAAGATCAGATGGTTTTAAAAATGGGAGTTTGCCTGCATAAGCTCTCTCTTTGCCTGCCATCATCCATGTAAGATGTGACTTGCTCGTCCTTGCCTTTCACTTTCGGCCATGATTATGAGACCTCCCCAACCACATGGAACTATAAGTCCAATAAACCTCTGTCTTTTGTAAATTGCCCAGTCTTGGGTATGGCTTTATCAGTAACATGAAAACAGACTAATTCAGTAAAAATTGGTACCAGTAGAATGGGGCATTGCTGAAAACATCCAGAAACGTGAAAGCAACTTTGGAACTGGGACGGGCAGAGGTTGGAACAGTTCAAAGGGCTCAGAAGAAGACAGGAGAATGTGGGAAAGTTTGGAACTTCCTAGACACTTGTTGAATGGCTTTGACAAACATGCTGATAGTGATATGAACAATCAGGTCCAGGCTGAAGTGATCTCAGATGGAGATGAGGAACTTGTTGGGAACTGGAGCAAAGGTGACTCTTGTTATGTTTTAGCAAAGAGACTGGCAGCATTTTGCCCCTGTGCCCTAGAGATTTGTGGAAATTTGAACTTGAGGGAGAACTTTAGGGTATCTGGTAGAAGAAATTTCTAAGCAAGAAAGCATTCAAGAGGTGACTTGGGTACTGTTAAAGGCATTCAGTTTTATAAGGGAAGCAGAGCATAAACATTTGGAAAATTTGCAGCCTGTCAACGTGATAGAAAAGAAAATCCAATTTTCTGAGGAGAAATTCAAGCTGGCTGCAGAAATTTGCATAAGTAACAAGGAGCTGAATGTTAGTCAGCGAGACAATGGGGAAAATGTCTCCAGGGCATGTCAGAGGTCTTCAAGGCAGCCCCTCCCATCACAAGCCCGGAGGCATAGGAGAAAAAAATGGTTTCATGGGCTAGGCCCAGGGTCCCCATGCTTGTGGTCCCCATAGTTGGTGCCCTGTGTCCTAGCCACTCTAGCCATGACTGGAAAGGGCCAAGATACAGCTCAGGCCATGGTTTCACAGGGTGCAAGCCTCAAGCCTTGGCATCTTCCATGTAGTGTTGAGCCCGCAGGCATACAGAAACAAAAAACTGAGGTTTGGGAACCTCTGCCTAGATTTCAGAGGACGTATGAAAACACCTGGATGTCCAGGCAGAAGTTTGCTGCAGGGGAAGGGCTCTCATGGAGAACCTCTGCTATGGCAGTGTAGAAGGGAAACGTGGGGCAGAGCCCCCACACGGAGTCCCTACTAGAGCACTGCCTAGTGGAGCTGTGAGAAAAGGGCCACCATCTTCCAGGCCCCAGAATGGTAGATCCACTGATAGCTTCCACTGTGTACTGGAAAAGCCTCAGACACTCAACACCAGCCCATGAAAGTATTCAGGAGGGAGGCTGTACCCTGTAAAGCCACAGGGGCAGAGCCACCCAACAGCATGGGAATCCAAGTCTCACATCAGCATGACCTGGATGTGAGACATGGAGTCAAATGTAATCATTTTAGAGCTTTGAGATTTGACTGCCTTGCTGGATTTCAGACTTTTATGGGGCCTGTTGCCTTTTTGTTTTGGCCAATTTCTCCCATTTTGGAACTGCTATATTTACCCAATACCTCTACCCCTATTGTATCTAGGAAGTAACTAACTTGCTTTTGATTTTAAAGACTTATAGGTGGAAGGGACTTGTATTGTCTCAGATGAGGTGTTGGACTATGGACTTTTGAGTTAATTCTGAAATAGGACTTTGGGGGACTGTTGGGAAGGCATGATTGGTTTTGAAATGTGAGGACATGAGATTTAGGAGGGCCAGGGGTGGAATGATATGGTTTGGCTGTGTCACCACCCAAATCTCATCTACAATTTTAACTCCCCCAACTCCCACATGTTGTAGGAGGGACTCGGTGAGAGGTGATTGAATTATGGAGGTGGGTCTTTCCTGTGCTGTTCTCATGATAGTGAATGAGTCTCACAAGATCTGATGGTTTTAAAAATGGGAGTTTCCCTGCACAAGCTCTCTCTTTTCCTGCTGCTATCCATGTAAGATGTGACTTGCTTATTCTTTCCTTTCACCTTCTGCCATGATTGTGAGGCCTGCCCAACCATGTGGAACTGTAAGTCCAATAAACCTCTTTTGTAAACTGCCCAGTCTTGGGTATGTCTTTACAAGCAGTGTGAAAATGGACTAATACATTGTGATATCCCCAGAAAACTCTCACTGTGGCAGGCACTGTACCCCTAGATTAGATTTTGATTTTATATTTTCTAGTTTTAAAGTTGGGATGTTTGGGCTAAGAAAAAGTCTTAAGACTCAGAATTGTGGAATACTGGAAATGTATTCAGATCTGTCCCATCAATTCTAGGATCAAAACTCTGTCTCCTAGGCTTACTTGAGGCAAAAGGGTACAGTGTGAAAGGTATGGCATTTGGAGTTAAAAGACCCAAGTGCAAACCATGGCTGTCCCATTTACTGGCTATGAAACCTTGACCAACCATTTAATCTCTGAATCTCAGCATCTTCATCAGTGAGAAGTGCTTGTTTCCTCACACTCACAGAGCTGTAGTGAAGACTGGTTGAGCTGATATAGGCAAAAACTTTGTGAAATGGTAACTAGTCACATGTATATGCTACTTGTTATTGTTATGGCCACGTCTCTCCTTTGAAGTGGCTGGGTTGAAAATCTTTACTGGAGTAATCCTTCATTCATTTACCGATTTAATCAATGTATTAAGTACTTCCTTTGTGCTAGGCACAATTTGGTTGGAATTCTAGTTTACATTATACAAGGAAAATGTTAAAAAATTTGTTAAAAGCAACCAAAAGCAGGTGGAGGAGGAGAACGAGTATATAGGCTCTGTCACTGACCAAAGAAAGGAATTAGTTGGGTTTCCATTGTTATGCCTCTTCAGATATTTAGAAGTCAGGATGTTTGGTGTATCAGTAAGACCCACAGCTGAATTGAGGTGGTAAATCTGAGATTACTCCAAGCCCACCAAATATAGATATTTTTAAAATATCCAAAAATATCCAAATTCACTGTGTGAGTTATTTTCTGTGAAAGACAGGTGCTTTGAGAGCTGTCGAGTTGGGGGCTGAAATGATTCACAGCCTGCAGCTTGCTGGCTGATGGGAGAACACCACGCTGGGTTCCGCTGCTGCAGAGACCCAGGAAATGGGTCTCAAAGATCTTTTGGGCACCAGTGCAACCTTCCCAATTAGATCTGGGCGAGAGTTCTGAGAGTGGAGCTGGAGTCTGAGGTTGGGGTAGGGGGTGAGGCATGAGGGTCAACTGCTTTTGATGTAACAAGCTAGATGTAACAAGCTGCTTCAGATGTAATAAGTTGATTAATTCTGATAGATTTTTGTACTTTGCTAGGTTTTTGAAATAATGAAAGCCAACAACCTCATCAATATGATTCTATATTTGCCTATCTCAATAAGACAAGTTGCATATACAAAAGCCAAAGAGTAAATAACCCTGCAGAGTCTGTGCCCTCCTTTGAGAAATAGGTCAACGTAACATTAAAGAAAATTTAATAAAATAAATCATGGGTGAAATTCCTCTGTTCCTCCTGTGTAACTGGAGTGCAGGAGGAAGGTGTCCACTTGGAATTTTATACAGGATGATTAATATAACTTTTAAATTTTAGTTTTAATGACTTTGTTTTGCTCACTTTCAATTTGGAAATGCTTGAAACACAGCACATTAGATGTGGTGGTAAGAAGTAAGATTTAATTAAGTTTGGAATCTACATTGTAGATTTCTTAGCAACTGCACTTGTTCAAATAAAAATGTATGGCTGAACATGCTGATTTTCAAATCTGAAATCTACATTGTCTTGTGGAAGAATAAATGGTTTAACAACTTTTCAAATTAATATGATAAATTTGTTTCTTGATTATTATAGGTTTCCTCATTAGGCTGATTAAATAAAAAGAAGAAAGAAATTTCAAGTCACCTATAAATGTAGGCAGGCAGATTTTGGACTCTGAATGCTGTTTAAATACCTTCCTACTCAATATGTAATATGAGGACCAGCTCTCACAAATCTCCCAGAAGTTTGTTAGAAATGCTGACTTTTAGGCCCCACCCCAGATTCTGAACCAAAATTTGCATTGAACGAATACCCAGGTGATTGGTATGCACATTACAGTTTCCATGGCTTTGGTACTTTAAGTACTCAGGGTGAATTTTGGGAGTAATACTATATTAAATGCTTCCGGAGTCACAAGGAGAGAGATAGCTGATGCTTTGACTGATGAGTTAATTCCCAAACACATGGGAGACATATTTCTGTATGGCCAACTGTCCTTTTGTGTAAATTGTTGCCTCTGTCCTAGGGCTGTGGGGGAGTCACAGCATTTGATTTGTTGTGCAAGGGACATATATTAAAAAAAAATCAGCTCCTCCCAAAATAGAGTATGAAGAAATAATATCATTCATATCTGTTCTTCATTATCAAAATAATATTGCTGTTTTCGTGCTTTTTAGACTCCTCAGGGTATTCTGTTGCCATTCTGAGTTTTTTTTTCTTTTTACATATTTAGAAACAATTTAATAGAAACGTTGCTGCATGGGAACAAAAATATTTTTCTCACAAAACATTTTCGTTCGATAAGTTGCCACATATTTTTGTTCCATTTGGTACTCCATAAACTAACAGTATCTGTAGGCAATGCCACTGACAGGGCAGAAGAGTAGATTTATGTGTTTAAAGTGGCCATATAAATCTATATCTACAGTTTTTGCTTTAGACAAAACTAATACTTAATTTAACAAATTGTTAAACAGTAATTTGTTCTAAGTTCCTAAAAAAGACTGCAGAGAAGGTAAGTTAATTATTTCATTCACTCATCTAAAATTACTGACCTTTTACTGAGGATACAAAGATGAATCAAACATTTTCCATGACACTGAAGAACTCACCCTCTAACATCAAAGGAAGAAAGAAGATGTGGCAGTGTGATGACAGCTTTCAGAGAGTAAGTGTAGATGCTCTGGGAGAGCATAGTAGGGGTTCTTAGTGAGGCTGGTGAGTGATGGGTTCTTAGTGGAGCTGAGGGATGATTTCCCACAAAAGCTAACCCCTAGGTGGAATCCTTTAAAAGGAAAGCCTTGAAGCTACTCCCTCACTTTCTTCAGGCGTCTGTTTTGTGCCTGAGTGAAGTCCTCTGTGACCATCTGTATCAAGAGCAATAGTCACCCCAAACCTCTGCCCTCCCTATCTCTTCACCCTGTTTTGTTTCCTCCATAGCACTTATTACCATGTAGGGCAGCTGAGACAGCCCCGGTGATCCCCAAACCTTGGTATTTATGCTGCCATGTTGTCCCCTTTCACATTTGATCCGTTGTGACCAATAGAATATGACAGAAGCAATGGTATGTCACTTCCAAGCTTAGGTTAGAAATAATACTGTGGCTCCCATCTTGATCACTTTCTCTTGGATCACTCACTCTAGGGGAACCCAGCTGCCAAGTCATGAGGAGCTCTCTGGAGAGGTCCACATGGTTTAGAAACAAAGCCTTGTGATCCACATGAGTTAACTTGGGAGCAGATCCTCCAGTCCCAGATGAGCCTTCAGATGAGACTATTATCCTAGCTAACAGCTTGACAACTTCATGGGAATTTATTATCTTGAACTACCCAACTACATCTGGTATATTATAGGTTTGCTTATTTATTATTGTCTCTTAAGTAGAATATGACCTCCATGAGAGCAGTTACTTTGCTTTGTGCATTGCTGTTCCTCTAGTGCCTAGGACATTGCCCAGATCCTAGGAGGAGCTCAATATATATTTGTTAAATGAACATTAGAGCCTACCAATATCCATTGAAGTGATCTGAATGAGGATTTAGAGTATCTCATTATATGTGGGAGATCTTCCAGATAAAAAGGATTAGCTTTATTTCTCTTCTGATCTAACTGGTTGGGTGTTTTAAGTGATGAAGTCTACAGCTAAGAAAATAACCCAGTCAGGCTCTCCAAAGAACAAAAACAGAGGCATGAAAGCTGATGTTATCATTTTAGCCACACCTCACAGGATAATAGATTTTTCCTATTTGGGTTCTCAGCAAAGCCAAGGGCAGCAGACAACTGTTGGGGCTGGTCATCAGCACAGATTTGTAAGTGACCACCAGAGCTGGGCGGTCCCAGGGAAATATGGTCCTTGGAATTATGAGCCAAAACAAACTCCATGGACATCAAAGTCCAACCCCTCTACTCTAATTGCCTAAGCTTGGGTCCTGTGGGGCCAATGAGAGTAAATTCTTTAAAGCTGAGGAGCCCATGGGCCAGATGTAAGCCATAACTGTGGGAACCCAAAAGTCAAGAGACCAAAAGCAAATACAGAGCTTGAAAGAGCAGGCCAATAATGGGAAAACTGAACCAAGTCTGGGGGACTTGGACAAAGCATAAACAACCAGAAATACCTGAGAAGAGTCCTGAATTGTAGCTTTCCATAGGCAGTGGTTCTCAACCCTGCCTACACAACATAATCACCTGGGGGACTAATGCTCGTTATTAAATGCTTGTTTCTTACTTTAGACCTACCTCCTATGTTCTGCTCGGTAATGCCCAGGCTGGGATTCTGCCAACAGCATTTCTTCTTTACCAGCTCTGCCATTAGTGGGTGCTAGAAGAGACTGAAAGGATGGAATAGGGAGAAGGGATTTTTCTCATCCTGTTTGCTTTCTTTGTTTTTACTGTCACCTTAGCAGTGGTTCTTCAATCTTTGGTCCCAGTAGCAGCAGTTGATTTTAATTTGCAGGTTTGCCACAATCCCAGAAGCAGTTGTTTCTGAGATATAAGCACTAGCCAGCCAGTGCCTTCTTCTCAGAAGTCAGGTCCCATCCAGCTCCGGGGGGTTCCTCCCCTGAGCTCAGACACCAGTAACAGTTGGCAGCACACCCCAGAGGCCACGGTCTCAGTTCTGCAGGGCTCTTCCTTCCAGCTGCTAAGTTTCGATAGCCCTAACTTCTTCCTTTGTTTCTCTCAGCATTAGAGGTAGTAGCTGCTTTCTGCATTCCTCAATAACTGGTAAGACTAATTAAATTCTCTGTTTCTGGTTTCTATATCCCAACAGGACCCTGACTGCAGGCACTTAAGAGATATATAGATATCTGTGTTCTCCCATAACCCAATGTTGATTTAATTGGTCTGCTATAATCAGGACATTTTTAAAGTCCATAGATGATTTTAATATACAGTGGTAAACAACAATACCACTATGCTGTATTGTTCTGTTTACCTGTATGGAAGGGTCCAACTGACTTAAAGATAGAGGGTGAGATGTGCCCCAAGCAGAAGCATGAACTGTTCCTATTTTTACTAATTCTTTCAGCTGCTTATACTAGGATCTAGCAGAAACCCATTTTTAATTTGACCAGCTCCACTCATCCTTTAAAGACTAAGGGTTCTTTCGGCCATTCATATGTCTGACTCCTTAGCAGATGGTACTAGCCATTTGAGCTGGTTTCATCTTTCTGCTTCCATATTTTGAATGTTTCTGGACTTCTACTATACCTCTGGATATCTCATTATGGGTGGAATCAATGGAGGTAGGAGATTACTAAATGGATGTTTCCCTGTGACTAAAAGCAGACAGCTCTTGCGTACTTGCAAAGGTCTTTAGAAAAGAAAATTTGCATTTGCATTCAGAGAAAATCCATCTTACATAGGTTCTTTGTGTGCAAATTCAACACCCTAGCTCTAGATTTTCATTAAATATTTCATGTGTGTGTGGAATATTGTCAACATTACTAATGAGGTTTCTGTTTAATTTCTTGATATAATTTGTCATCAAATAATCTCCCAGAAAGGAGTTCTGGCCATGTAATGGGACTCATGGAGAAGGATGGTTTGTTTTTGCAAAGGGAATGATTTCAATTTCAAACAAGCAGGATATTGGGAATATATGGGCCTTGTGACTCGGCAGGAGCATTATAGATTGGAATTAAATTAATGTTCTCAGCACAAAGACTCACTGCTTCGGGTTTCTGCATTATGTGTCCCCTTGAATCAGACAGGGAAAGGTACTTCATGAAAATTACCACCTTCACTCTCAAGAGACTTCACTTGGCCATCTTGCACTAGACTATGGAATTATGGTGACCTCAAATGGCATACCTCTTAACAGATAGGCTGTTTGGATCCTTATTCTCCCCACCACTAAATAAACCACATAACAGCTCAAAATAAAAAGTGGTAAAAGAAAATAAGCAGACAAACAGGAAATTGGTAAGATGACAAAAGATGCGCACACACAAACACAGTCTAAATCGTGCCATTCAACAGTGATTTGCTCTGCTTCTGCTCCCGTCTCTTAGAGGGAAGTCTAGAACCAGCACCTCTTCTACGTGTTATTTCCTGAAGGAAATGAGATTTGAGGCATGATAGACTGTAAAAGAAGTATGCTTAAGCAAAGCTGTTTATAACCTTTCAAGTATTTCTAGTTTCTGCTATAGACAGAAACATAGGAAAAGTACTAACATGAATAGGGAAAAAATCTTGAAATGGATTGGGAATAGGAGCACATTTCTTTGACCTTCAAAATGCTTTCTCTAGTTTGCTAATGGTTTGGGAGAGTAATCTCTAGGGTGTGAGGTTGTAGACTTCTAGAGACAGGAAGAATGATTGGAGAAACCATTGGTTTGTGCTAACCGCATTGGTGCCATCAATCCTAAATTAGGAAAGCTTCCACATTGTCCTTCTATTCAGAAATCTTCAATAACTCCCCAATGTCCACAGGAGAAATCCTTGAATTTTTATTGCACTATGATTTTTGTACCAACTTTCTTTAAAAAAAAAAAATCTTGCTAACTGGGACTCTGCCTTGCAGACACTCTAGAATCAGGATTCATCTCTGATACTAGTAGGTAAGAGCTCTCTCTTTCACTCTCAGCTCCCACGTGTTAGCAACCATGCAATCTTGGATAAGCTGTTTGACACTCTGACCTTCCACCCCCTCTTCTTTAAGATAAGGGTGATAGTATTACAGAATAGATCTCATAAGGTCATTTTGCAAGGAGTGCATGTGGGGTGACCAACCATCCCCGTTCGTCCAGGACTGAGAGGCATTCTGAGCTACTGAAACAGCTTTCAGTGGTAAAACAGAAAAGTCCCATGCAAACTGGGATAAGGTGGCCACCTAGATGACATATTGCAAGTAAAACAATTAGCATTGTGCTTGGCATATAATAAATATTATGATAATGATCATTATTATGCTATATATTCTTCCTTTTTCCTAAACATGCTTTGCATTTCCTCCCCCCAAGCCTATGTCCTGCCCCCATCTCTGCCCCTGCCACCCTACTGCCCATCACTGGAATTCCCCTGCCCTCTCTTTGCTTATCAGAATCTTTATTCTCTTATTTCTCTGACCAGGCTGAACACTAATGAGAATGGGCCTGATCTCATTCAGATTTGCATTTTCTGCAGTTCTTGACAGAGTACCTGTCACATGGTCAGAAGGTGCCCCCTCCATGTTTGATGGCTAATTAGCTAATATTCATTTTCTACTTTAGTAAACTGCTACATCTATAACTATATCAAATGTGCAGAAAGCACCCTTGTCCTGCAGGTATTTGCTGCCTAAGAAGAAAATGCATGTCATACTGTCAAGATCTAATGCAAAATATCAAGTAATAAACTTGTAATACTGTATATTGACTTTCACAATTGCTATTGAGTTGCTTAATATTACCTCAACTGTCACATCTAAAAGGGACAGATCATTCAGAGGAATCAGACTTTCTTTTCAGTTCCTTGTAAAATAGCTCAGGAAGTTTTTGTGGTGTCACTAGAAGAAACTGCGACACTGCAGGGTCATGTGTTTGCACTCAGTGGAATGTTTTAGAATGTTCTTTTTGGATGAGATTGTATTTCATTATTTCTTTTCTGTAAATATAAGAATTAATTACTAACAGTAAGAAACCATTCTCTGATAACTAAATTGCTGATTAACAAAAGATTTGAAATGGATTTGAGTTTCAAAAGGGAACAGAAGAAATTGAAGACATGTGTCTTTAAACAATAATTACACAGTTGAAAATCGTACACTGAACATGATTGTGCAGATTCAATTTACTTGTTATTGCAGGAAAGACAGGAGATTAATCCTATAAATTTAAAAGTGTCTGGATTTTGTTTAATTTGACTTAAAATTTGAAACTTCAAATGTATAAGTTGTGTCCCTTATTTCACAGTTCAATTAGCAATTGTTTGGAGAGATAAGCTCACTCTTAGGATGACAGTCTCAGAAAAGTTTAAGAGCAAATATTCCTTTTATTCTATTTATGTCTTTCCATCCATTACAGTTGGAACCATGTGTAAAGCTGATTATTCAATTTTCAGAGTCATATTTATAATATTTTCCATCTCATTCCAGAGTTCATTGAATCTGAGACACAACTCCCACATGCAGATGAAATTATTATTGTTTTCTCCTGCTAATGCAAGCTTATGTTATTTTCCTCTTTTCCAATTCTTAAAATTTACATTAATAAGTGGTTTAAACCAGAATACCCATGATTGACAGGATCTGAATGCAACTTAGATGATACAATTCACTTGTAGTAGGCCTAAGGGAAGTCAAGTTTAAGATCAAGGTGGTCTCTGACCCAATAGGGCAAGATAACTGGATCAAACAGGCTTAGAGGATTCTTTAATACCAAACCCTTCCTCTCAGGAGATACATAGCCACAACCGCCTCTCATCCTCGCCCCTGATTTGTTTTTAATAATTTTTATTTTATTTTTTTGTAGAGACAGGGTCTCATTATATTGTACAGGCTGGTCTTGAACTCCTAGCCTCAAGCTATCCTCCTGCCTTGGCCTTGCAAAGAGCTGGGATTACAGGTGTGAGCCACTGCATCCAGCCTGAAATCTTGATTAAAGAGTCTACATCAATCATTAGTCACAAAAAGTCTAAACAGCTGGGCCTTCTGTGATCTGGAATATACCTTCCACCTTATCCCACCTCCGCCCAGCCACAGCCACATGCACTCATGCTCTATTAAAGAGGAAAGACATCAATCAGAAGCAAATACAAATAAGACAAAACAAAAAACAAATCCTCGCACATTAAAAAAAATTGTGTTATATATCCTGAATTCAGTAGACATTTAGTATAGTTGATATTGACATGTTCTTTTATGTAATGTATGGTTGAATTGATTTTTTTGACTGAGAGCAAAAAGCAGTTACAAAATTCTGGTTAAGAATATAAGTTTTAGAGTTGAGCAAACCTAGTTTTAAACCAAGTTCTGCCACTAATTAGCCTGGTGGTCCCAGGTAAGTGACAAACACATTGTACATTAACCTCTGTCTCCACATCTCTGAGGTGGTGATGATGGTCCTCTTGCACAGGTGTAATGAGGCTGCCAAGAGCTGCCTGGTGCCCATTGCCCTCGGGACAAAGACTCTAGCGCTCATGTCATGGGGAAAGGGGCCACCACACCGTGACAGCAAGTCCTTGCATCACCACAGTGCTCCACGCTTGGGTAGGCAGATTCAGGACCGCAGCTCATCTGATGCTAATGTTTGGGAGAGTAACCTCTAGGGTGTGAGGTTGTTGACTTCTAGAGACAGGAAGATGGTGTTTCCTCACCATCTAGAGATGGTGACCACCATTATAGTGGCAGTGAAGACGTGTTAAAACTCCTATTTTACAGAGAAGAAAATTAGGATAAAAAATAATAGCAAATCACAGCATATGTTTCCTATGGGCCAGGAACTGCCCTGCATGTTTAATGTATTCTCTCTCATCAAATGTTCATAGGAATCTAGTGAGGTGGCTACTGTTATGATCCCATTTTTTTTTTTTTTACAAATATGAACACTGAGGTTTAGAGGTTAAGTAACTTGACCAAGTAACAGAGCAGATAAGTTATAGTGTTGCCTCCTCCTGTTTTAGCTGTAATGAAAAGCATTCAGTTAACCTGAACTTCCATCTGAGAGTGTTTCATCGCGTTCCAAAGGCCAAGGACCACAAAGGACAAGGCATAGAAAGGAAATTTTTTTCTTTTTTTTTTTTTTTTAGAGACACAGAGTCTTGCTCTGTTTCCCAGGCTGGAGTGCAGTGGTGAGATCATAGCTTACTGCAATCTCAAACTTCTGGGCTCACACGATCATCCCACCTCAGCCTCCTAAGTAGCTAGAACTACAGGTGTGCACAACCATGTCTCACTAATGTGTTAAAACATTTTTGTAGAGACAGGGTCTCACTAAAAAGCTATGTTGCCTAGGCTAGTCTTGAACTCCTGGGCTCAAGCAATCCTCCAACCTTGGCTTCCTAAATTGTTAGGATTACAGGCATGAGCCACCACACCTGGCCAGAAAGGACATCTGTACTCCAGAGCTGGGCAGAAAGGCAAGTGAGGACCTGCACCTTCTAAGCCCTGGAGGTTCTAGGCCGTGACTCAGAGCCAGGTGTCAGCTGGCCTGCCAGGGAGCAAAGCACAGCACCTTGAATCAAGACTACTCTGTTCTTTGGGTTTTGCCTGTGGAAAATGCAGTATGGCCAGCAGGACTGGAGTGAGAACTCCCTGAGAGCAAAGCATGGCTGACCCAAGAGAAGTGCCTGTCTGTTCCACCAGTGGTCCACGTGAGGACAGCGCTTTGTTAAAGCAAAAGAAGTAAAGCGTTCTAGGAACAGAGCAGAGTGTGCTGACTCCAAGGATTCAGCTGTGGGTCAAGGACCAGTAGAGCCTTAGGCAGGGAAAAGACCATTTGCAAACATAGGAAGGGCAACAGAACATTGTGCAGCCCTATCCTTCCAAAGCTGGACCGCTGGGCCCAGCTGTGCACTTTGTGTCTTGTGCTGACTGAGGGCTGAGCAGGACTGAGCTCTGGCCCTTGCTAGGCTTTTAAGTGGGCTGTAGAAACCCAGGGAGGGAGCCTCGTGGTCATCCACCTTCCCAGTCACCCTCGGTGACTTACACACTAGGTCTGTCCTGCATCAGGACTGCTCAGTTCTAGTCCTAGCGCCTGATCAAGTCTCCAATCCTTCTGGGCCTCCATCAGTAAGACCAGGAGCTTACCACAGGTATGTTTGAGACCTCATCCTAAAATTAAATGACTTTGTTTTCTTTTTGGAAGCATCTCCCTAGATAGTTTGAATTTCATCCTTCTAAGTAAGTATTTGGAGAATTTAAGCACTTCTATAAGTAGAATATTACCTTATTAACAAGCTCCAGGATGAACTGATGATGCCTAGTCTCTAGATTCAAACATTTAAACTGCACGTTAAATGTTTAAATGCACATTTCTGCCATTTGTTTTCAAGCCATTATTTAAAAAATGTTTTTACCTTTTCAAAAATAATTTTTAAAAATAGTGATTAATTACAATTAATCCAATGAATTCTATACAACTATTATGTATTATCATTTTTTATTTTCCTCTTCCAGCCTGTGCCCATCTACACAGTTATACTGATATAGTTGCAATCACAATGCACATATAATTTGGTCATTTTTCTCTCATTTGGCACTTTAGCTTAAATATTTTCTATGTACCTACAAAATCTTTCTAATTATCATTTCATTGAATGCATTATCTTCATCATCGTCCATGCACCATAATTTACTTAATTTCCAGAATGTTGCACATAGAGCTTGCTTGTAATTTCTTGCTAGTATTGATAATGTTGTTAATTAACATTTTTGTGCATATAGCTTTCTTTTTTTTTGATGAGTTATTGATTCTTAAAGGGAAAAAAGCCCTCATGCATTTTGAAACTGCTAGAATGTGTGAAGCAATATTCACATCCTCAACATATGGTTGCGTGTCAGCCACAGAATTCCCTCCTGTTTCCAGCAAGAGGAGGCTTGGGACACAGTTCGTTATCAGCTGTCCTCTTTGAAGAGACTTGCAAAAATCATCCATCTGCACTTGGGGAAGCCCATTTATTTTATTGTCCCTCTTTTTTATTTGCTTCTTGTAAAAATTATTTTATAGGAGCAAAGCAGCTCTTACATAGATAACTAAGTCCTTGTAACAAATCTAGGAGGAAAGACAGCGCGTTCTCCTCTCACTGCCCGCCCACCCCCCGACCAGTCCCAAAGCCGGTGTTTTCATGTAACAGTGCTGCTTCCGTAACCACCCATTCAATTTAAAACTCAATTCCAAAGCAAAGAGCCATTTCTTTTTAAATGCAGTACATCAGACAAAGCAAATATGGACACTCCAAATCAGAAAGGACTGTGAACAATTTCAGCCACACCTGGAAACATGGTTTTTAAAACTGTGGCAAGTGTTGCCAATTTCAGGCACAGGGTAGGCATTCTGGTTCATAAGCCCCTAAAGTCTACCTTGTTTTAAACTAAAAATCACGAAGAATCGAGAGATCTTCATTTTATGGGAAACTGGAGCTGTACCAAATGTAAAACATCAAATTAAATTGAGCGAAAGCCATACCTGTACTAATGCTTTAAAAGGGAAGACTTGAAGCCTCACGCCTTTTACCAAAGGCTTGGGCAGCTGAGCTAGTGCAGCCGGAAAATGTCTCATAAAGTAAAATTTAGGTCATTTTTATTCATTCTGTTATGCAGAGTCACAGACCTCAGAAAAACACACTAATAAAACATCACGCTCCGCTTAATGGTCTCTCCTCATTCGACTCCATAATGATAAATGAAATGCCATTAGCATAAGGCAAGTCCATTTCTTGTGGTCTGTGGAGGAGCCCAGGATTGAGACAGAACTGGAATGCAGAGAATTGATTGTTCACAGTTCAAAGGGAAAACTATGGCACATTTCATAACCCCATGCCAAGGCCGCCACTCTGGGAATGAAGGCCAAGCTCTGAGAAGGGTTGGGGTCCCTCAGACTGCAAACAGGAAGTGTCTCAGACCTGGGTATGTGGACTAGAACAATACCTGAAAATAGCATTTGAGAGAGAGACCAGAAGAGCAAGAAGTTAGAGAAGGCAGCCAAGGGCCTCTCTTTTGCTCTGCTTCAGTCAACTTCAGCAGTCTTTATAAAAACACCTTTATGTTGAGCTCCTTTCATGGACCAGGTAGTCTGCTGGGCTCTGGGAAAATAGCTAGAGATAAGATAGACAAGATTCCTGCTCTCATGGTGCTTACATTCTAATGAGGAAGACTTTCTGATAAATTTAAAATGGCAGTTTTGCCAGGTGCAGTAACTCACACCTTTAATCCTAGCACTTTTGTTCCCAGACCAAATGGAGGGTGGAGCTGCTTATTCTCATGGCCCAGTAACAAGATGCAGATGAACTGGGAAAGGAGGGAGTTTTTATTTCTGAAACTGGTTACAGAGAGAAGGCTTGGAAAATATCACCCAACCAGCTCAAAATTAAGAAGTTTTGCAGAGCTTATATACCTTCTAAGCTATATGTCTACGTGTCAGCGTGCATTCATCTAAAGACGTAAGTGATTAACTTCTTTTAATCTATAAGATCTGAGTCCTGAAGACCTTCCTCTGGAGCCTCAGTAAATTCACTTAATCTAAGTGGGTCCTGGTGCTAGGGTGATTAGCCTTATCTTTTGTCCCTGCTAAATCATGGAGGTTTGGGGAGTTCCTTCAGATCCCCACTAAACTTGTTTGCGGAGGCCTGGTGAGTTTCTTCAGACCCCCAGTAAAACTTCTTTAATCCTGAGCTGGTCCTATTAAGAATTCCTTCTTTATCTTGTCATGCTTCAAGGCCCAAGAAAGGCCTAGGCAAAACTTTTGGCGGGCTTTTGTTACATTCCAGCCTTTGTATGAGGGCACTGACTCTATCAGCTTTTAATATTTATCTTAACCACTCAGTCAGTGCTGAAACAGTTGTTACGAAGGCCTACATTAGTGAGACCTGGCCTGCCACACTTTGGGAGGCCGAGGTGGGTGGATCACTTGAGTTCAGGAGTTTGAGACCAGTCTGGACAATATGGCATAACCCTGTCTCTACAGATAAATAAATAAATAATAAAATGCCAGTTTTATAGCACTTTTTGTGGCCTGAAATTATTGACAGGATAATAGGGTGGTAGAGTTGCCCTATTTAGCAAATAAAAATCCCAGATACCCAGTTAAGTTTGAATTTCAAATAAGCAAGGAATTATTTCCTTTTTAGTGTAGTCCCAAATATTGCATGAGATATACTTGTACTGAAAAGTAATTCCTTGTTTACCTGAAATTCAAATTTAACTGAGCATCCCATCTTTTACCTGATAACCCAAGTAGTGGGTAATGGGTAAGGGCAACATAAAATACAGTGGTCAGGGAAGGCTTCTGTTCTAAGACACTTTCAGGCGGGGAACAATGTGCTTTTTGAATGTCTATGTGATAAAAACAGGTACTAAGCATCTGCATAGTGTTTGCTTGGGTCAGGCACTGTTCTAGGTACTTAACATATATTAATGTATTTAATCTTCGCAATAGTCCTGTGAGATATATTCTGCTATTCTCCCCATTTGGCAGATAGGAAAACTGAGGCACAGACAGGGTAAGTAACTTATCCATGGTCACCCAGAAAGTGGTGAAGTAGCCAGTCAGTCTGGCTCCAAAGTTTGTGTTCTAACCACTGTTGCCTGTCACGTAAGTCCACCGTTGGAAGCATTCCATTTTACCGAAATCAAGGAAGTATCTTGAGATGTACTGCTATTTCAGCCAGCTGAGGAAGACACTGTACTCTCCCCTCTCTATATACACTTCCTGTCCTCCCTGATGATAACATTTGAATAGCACTTTTTACTTACAATCAATTTTATATGCATTTTTATTGGAACACTAAGTTTGATGAATCAGGTATAAGCAGACAAAGAAGGTCTCCAAGGATTATAGGAATTTAATCAACTTGAACAATCAGCCTGTTTTACAGCCTCCTGCCCTTCAGCCTGTTTTTCCCCAAACTCCATGTGGAATGCAGTCACCTTGTTAGTTGGAACCAGCTCCTGACAGATCCTGGCAATTTAGAGATGAGCCCAAGTGAACATTCCTCATGACCATGCTGAAGTTTCCACTCCAGGAGGAGCCACAGCTTCACTACCATAACATACAACCTATGTGCTGGCAGAATGACTCACTGCCTCTGCATCACTGGGACCCCTTCTCTACATGCAACGATGTGCCCTCTCTCCTATCCATCCATTAAACCCTCCTGCCATTTTCCCTCAGGGAAACGCTGCTTTGGAGAATACTCCCAGGGTTCTCACTTGCACCAAGTAATAAAACTCTTACTGATGATTGATGAAAACCTGTGTTCTCGTGGAGAGTCTTTTGTTACTTGCCAGGTGAGTGAACTCCAGTTTTTTGTTTTTTTGTTTTTCTTTTTTCTGGGTGACATAGGCTTTGCTGTTATCCTCATTTAGCAGATGAAGAAACTCAGACTTGGAAAGATTAAGTCATATATTATCCCATGGCAATAAGCAACAGAACTATGACTTGCCCTTAAATCTGCAAGAGCTTACTCTTGGCATATAGCCCACATCTAGCAGGGGCTCAAAAAAGGTATGTTGAACTGGACACAGTGTGCTTCACCAGCTCTCAGCTGGGTGACCCCTTTGTAGAGAGGCTGAATATCTTCCCTGAATATGGTATTGTCTCCCTTGAGGATGCCAATTCTTCAAATGGCTTGACAAACTCACGTGGGTGTGCCAGAAGGCTAGCTGCTCAGACCTCCCCATGGAGGTGTAAATATTTTAGTCAGTGGCAGGAATAGTACTATGAATAGTCTTATACCCATGAATAATGCATTCCCCTTCCTTTTCTCAACCAAATGACTTTAGGACATATGGGGCCGAGAACATGATGCAGATATGAGGCTGGATTATGTACATCATTAGCCCACCTCCTATGGTGATGGAATTTGTCACCCCCACAAGCCCTTTTCCATTTGCTTTCAGAGGCTCATCCTTGGTCTTACATGATGGATTTGCTTTTCATTTATGGAGGACAGTGCCCTGGACTGGGCATACTTCTCAGGGTAAACCTTGTTTCTTAATGTGACTTCTTTTAATGTTTTTACATTGGAAGGGGGCCAGGGCTGGATTTTTTTTCTTTCAGGGACCACAGGTTCTGACTTCAGGAGCCCAAGGAGAGCTCCTCCTGCCAGCAGCAGTATTGTTCTTGGCCAAATTTGGGTCTAGTGAAGAGTTTGAGAGAAGTTTGCAGAATGGATGGGGCAGAACATGGGGGCCCAAGGCCCTTAGTACAGAGTGTTGGGGCTGGTAGCTGAGTAATGAAAAGGCATAGGTGGTGAGATGGGAAGCCAACTCCTTATTTTTATAATTAAAAAATATATAATTTAAAATTATAAAAGTATCCTTATTTTTACCTATCTTGACTCTCCCTGCCACATCTTTATACTGTGAATTTGATTGCAAAATGTGGCATCTATTAATGTAAGAACCACGATAATATCTTGCACAGATTCCACTCCCACTGATCATCTGGAATGGTCTTCATGGAAGCCCTGAGGTAAGCAGGGATGGGGTGCTGACCTTGATCCACAGGAGATGAGGATTCTGAGAGCCAGGGAAGTTAGGGGGCTTGCCCGAGGCTCTGCAGCAAGCAAATAATAGACAAGTGTTCAAAGGGAAGTGCTTGGACTCCCAGTTCAATATTGCTCATTTTTTCTTTAAAAAGGTGAGTACAGGTGTGGATGTTCCCCCACCCCCCAACCCTGCCTCCTGCTTTATGAGCTCTCTGCAACTGGCACCAGGTGCCCACACTAACTCACCTCACCCTCTTTCCTGTTCTGCCCCCAAGCCTCAGTCTGGGATTTTGAAGCTGTTGTGTTGCCTCCATTCCAGAAAGCTTGGCCCACCAGCCCCAAGATAGCAATCTTGGTTGAATCTTCCTCAAGGAGAAACACTTCCCCTCCATGTTCTGATCTGCAGAGTGGTGGATGCTGCTTTTCTGCAGGCACAATGGACAGAAATGTAGGATACTTCATGAGCACCTCTTGATAAAAGGTAAAATATGTTGGCTGGGTCTACTTTGAATAAGTGTTTCCTAGTGATTCAGAAAAGCAGTGGAGGCTGGAATGCAGACATTTAAAGTGTGAGCCATGAGTCAGTTCAGATAGAAGAGGCAGAGACTTGAGGTCATGCGCCGGCATTTAACGTAAAGATGAAATGTTCAGACAACATTGTATTAACTGCTGGGAACAGAGGAAGGGAAAGAAATAAAACAGAAGACAGTGAGGGTGGAAAAAGGATCTACTTTAGAGTATTAAAGACAGGTTTGAATTGAGGCTCTGCTCCATACCAGCCATGCCACACAACTCACCTTACCCTGCTCAGGCAGGTTCATCCTTATTTTATAAATAATTGTTATGAAGATTGCTTCGTTCACCCCACCAATATATTTTCTATTATGTGCCAGGCTCTGCTTCACAAAGTGGGGGACAAAGACAAAGAATTCCTTTTAAGGAGTTTGCATTCTCAGCGAAAGTAGAAAGACTAAAGAATTAAACAAGAAACTATCAGACATTGATGGGATAGAAAATTTAAAAGACTGGTGTGATAAGGAATGCCTGGGAAGAGCCTGGGTATGTTAAGTCAGGAAAGGCTTCACTGAAGAGTCGAGAATCGAGAAGCTTCCATCCACGCTAAGATCTATGGAGGAAGTTTTTTGGCAGAGTCAACAGTGAATTCAAAGGCCCTGGGGCTCCACAGTGAGAGGGTGGATGTGCAAGAGTAGGGCATTGGGGCATTGAGGCCAAAGGAAAGGGCCTGGACTTGATTCCAAGTGGAGTGAGGGCTAGTGGAGGGCTTTGACCAGGACTGTAACCTGATCTGATTTGTATTTTAAAAAAGATATGCATGGAGAACAGATCAGAAGGGGCTGAAGCCAGATGCCAGACTGGGAGGCAACGCTGCAACCAAGCCACTTGAGATTTCAGTGCCCCAGCATTTTTAGCGACTGAAATAATGAAAATATAGCCTCAAAGCTTATGTTTAATCATGAAGCCACATTATTCCCTTTGAAATATAGATTGAAGAAGCTGTCTTTACCCTAAGCTTCTCTTTGTGGCAATGAGACAAAATCAACTCCTTGGAAGTCTGTCATGCCAAATATCAGGTTCCAGACCAAGTTGAGGTTTGAGGGGAGTGGGTAGGCAAGTGGTGGATAGCTGGAAAAACACTTGAGGCAGTTTTGACATGACTTTATTCTCTCTCTCTGGTAGCAAGCTGTATGTACAGCATGAGCAGGGTAGTTATGCCTTTTACAGACAATAGTGGCTCTGAGCCAAGCACGAGCTTACGTGAGTGGTTAATGTACCTCATGTGGTGTGGTTACATAATGTATGGGGTTGTGGGCCTGTGCTCCAAACCCGCTGAGTCATGCTGCCCCTGGAAGGCCACCTCGGCCTACTCTTGACAAAAGCACAGCCATTTTCCTTATGGAGTTCAACTCCCGAAGCTTAGAAATAATTGGGAAGACAGGATGCCTTGGGGCTTACTCCCATAGATCAGGTCAGAGCCAGTATCTACCTCACCAGGTGAGTCACCCAGGGGCGACAGGTTCATATGAAGAAGGCAGGCAGGGCTCACTATCTCCCAGAACTCATCAGGGCATTGGCACCTGCAGCCTGGGTGTTTATATTTGAATTACATTTGATAGCATGTTGAATTGGTGACTAATTGCAGCATTCCCAAACAAGGTACTTTAATTACAGCTTCTTTAATTCCAGTGAGAGCTCCACTTGGAAAACAGAGTGATGAGGAGGATTCAGATCTGCTTACTCTGATCCGTAAGTGTGAGTTGAAAAATGAATGACCGGGAAAGTCTGTGGCTTACTCAGTGAGCTCCTGAAAAGACACTGCTTTGTAACTCTGCTAGAGATGCCTCCCAAGGGAAGGGGCCAATTACAATCATTGCAGCCTCATTCTAGAAAGTTGGTGACCAGTGCACATATGGGTGTGCTGGAAGGTCAATGCTGGTTTGGTCTCAGCCTCCCCTCCTAGCTGGGAACAGTTGTCCAGATGTCATGTGTATCTCTGGAGGGACTTGCTCAGTTAGCTTGAAAAAACAGACTCACTAATTGTGCTGCCCTCTGTTGTAAATCATGGACTGATCTCCTTCACCTCTTGAGCTGTAAAATTCAATTCAGAGCTTTGAATAGGCTTCTGATAGAGTCTTCCTAGTTTTAACAGATCCTTTGACAGGTTTTCTGTATTTATTTAATGGGACTCTTGTCCCCTTGCTGCTAGGCTACACATGTGGCCCAGAAAACTGGGTCAGTTTCACAGGTAAAGTTTAAATATTGCCAAATAGCTTATTTAAATCACTTTTACATCTTTTTATTAGATGAATCCACATTCATCTGCCCACCAGGCCATGAATTTTAGCCACATTATTATTTTCCACAGTGGCCTTAAGACTGGGAATCAGTTACTTTTATATTTCCATAGAAGATAATAAGTCTTTCCACAGCCCTGGGTCTTTCTCATCTTCTGTCTCTTTCAATGCAATATTTTCTCCAAAGCAGAATGGCTTTAGAGTTCTCTTGGGACTTTTCTACCTGTCATTCTGATTATAATAACAATGATGAGAAAGCCTTACCTGCAATGTCTGACACTTTCATATAAGTGATCTCACTCGATCCTTACAGCCAGCTCTGAAAGGAAGACAAGGTAGCTATTGATACTCCTATATCCTCTCTGAGCCCAGAGGAATGATATCATGGCCACGTTTTCCAGTTGAGACAAGGTCTGCATTATCTGATGCCATCCCCTGCTGCTTTTCTGTGATGCCTGTCAACAAGCCTTGTTTTGCCAATATTACATGGTTTCTTAGCAGCCCCCAGTGTGTGCCTCATGTCAATGTCCAGAGCAGCCCTCCAGGTGATTCTCAGTGTGTATATTGGGTTAGGACTTAGACCAAGTCAAATAGGCAAATGTCCATGAAGTGCCAATGTGTACGTAAGCTCTATGAGGCATTCATGGCACAGATAGGTGCTGAGAGAGTGAAGTCAAGTAGAAAGTAAACTACCTATCGTTTTAGATTCCAGACAGATCTAATTCAAATCACACTCTTCCTGGGTCTTTGAATAAGTTACATACACATTCAGAACCTTATGATTAAATGAGATAATATAAAATGACCAGCACTTTGAAAGAGTTACATTAATAGTGGTAGTGTTTTGTGCACATCATCTCTATAATCCTTACAACACTCCTTATGAGGTAGGTACTATTCTTATCCTCATTTTATAGACTGACAAACTGAGGCACATATAGATTGGTAAGCTTAGGTAATTGGCCAACAGTTACACTGCTGCATTTTGCACTAGGTCTTTCTGGTTCTAAACACAGCTATTGTTCTTAAGATGAGATGACCCCAAGGAAGGGCCTGATGTCCCTTATCTGCTTTCTGTGTACCTGCCCAGTGCCAGGATAGCTAGAGACAGAGAAACAACTAAATAAACAAAAAGGCCACTACCAAGGGGCAGAGACAGCCCATCCCCAAATGAGCTACCAACCCCTGGGTTAATGTTATTTAACTGCACATTTTACATGCTTTTTTATTAGCCTTAATAACCACCACTTTGTTGTGCCCTTGAGTGCCCAGAAGGGCTATTGCAGTGACTGGAAAACAGTAAAAGCTCCTCTCACTAGCTTCACTAGCTTCCCTCTGACTGATAACTGTTGGGGATTGTGAACCTTCCTCTTCCTTTCTGTGCTGAAGCTGCTGTGCTGGACTGAAAAGTCCTACTTGCTCCTGCTCATTTCCCACCATGGCAGGGAGGCTGCCCCCGCTGCTGTGTAGGCCGCACCTTGATTCAGAGCTGAGTAGGGCACTATGCGTTGGAAGGGGTAGAAAAGATCACCCCATAGGCTCTGAAGCAAGCCTTTAATCCCTTGCTATTCAAACTGTAGTCTGTGGACCAGCAGCATAGACCATGGAAGCTTATCAAAAAATGCAGAATCTCAGGCCCCTCTCTAGAACTACTGACTTAGATGCTGCCTTTTAACAAGATTCCTTCCTGGGATGATTCCCGTATCCATGAAAGCTTGGGAAGCACTGAAGAACATTGCCCTAACACTGGAAATACCCCATACACTTGCATGGGAGCTTTGGAGAACTTCAAATGCCACACATGGGGAAAATTTGACTCTAAAAATAATGCAGTAGGAATAGTGAATATCAACAAGTCTTCCCTCTTTAATGCTTCATAATCTACAAAGTGCTTTGGTGGATGCAGGGCTGGTTCTCTAAGTGCAGCTCCAACCTATCCCACCTCTATTTGTCTGGATAACTTCTTTTTTTTTAGGTGGGGTGGGGGGTGGAGAAAAGGCCTGGCTTTGTCACCCAGGCTAGAGTGCGGTGGTGCAATCATAGCTCTCTACAGACTAGAACTGGGCTCATGTGATCCTCTCACCTCAGGCTCCTGAGTAGTTGGGGCTACAGGCATGCACCACTGTGCCTGGATATTCTTATTTTTATTTTTGTAGATACAGGGTCTTGCTATGTTGCTCAGGCTGGTCTCGACTCCTAGCTTCAAGCAATCTTCCCATCCTGGTCTCCCAATGTGCTGGAATTACAAGTGTGAGCCAGCATGCCTGGCCTAATGATCTCTGTTTTAAAAAGAAAACAGATGTGTTTGAGTCCTGGCTCTGCCATTCGCCAGTTGAATAACTTTATGTAAGTTCTTTATCCCTCTAAGTCTCAGGATTCTCATCTGTAAAATGGGGGTGGTGATACATACGTAAATTTCTTTGCAGAACTACTGTTAGGATGAAATGGGCTTATACATATAGGACACTTGGTTCAATACCTGGCCACTGGCAAATCCTCAGTAAGTGGCAGTTCCGTGGTTTTGTTTCTCTTGCTGCTCTTAGTGAAATTTCCTACTTGACTGAGCTTCACAGGGCAAAAGCTGAGGTTGTCCTTTGACTGTCTAGTACATGGTAGGTTTATAAATTTGTGGAATGAATGCTTGATCTTCCCAACAGCTAACAAGATAAGTCAGGTAATATTTTCCCCATGATATGATTTAATAATCACAAGAACTGTGGGAGGTAGACTGTATTTCCCCAAGTTAGTTTATAGATGGTGGTAGAGGCTCTGAGTTGGTAGAAAATTCACCCAGGTCACACAGTTTGTTACTGATCTGATGCAGGCCCACTTCTCCCCCTGCTAATCGAATGCCCTCTTTGTTTCACCTTACCACTTTCTCTCAGGCTCATTTCATCTTAAATGTGTACCTTTGCAGGGTTTAGGGTTTAACAGGTGTCATTGGTAGAAAAGAGGAGATTCTTATTGTTTTCTTTGTTAACTGACTAGCAGCTGACTAGAGGAAAGAAATTTCTTGGCATCTACCCTAAGTCCAGCCTACTGCCCTGGAAAGTCATCCCTCCAGAATAGTGTTTCCCACATTCCAGTCTTTGACCAACTGCTTCTACTCTTCTGGGCCTGTCTGCACACTAGCCATGCTATTTATTTTCTATTTTATCACATCAGCTCATTTTTATTAAACAAATATGTTTAAAGTGAAACTACACTATTGCCATAAATGGAAATATTGAATCACTTTCCAATAGTAAAGAATAACAATAAACAAGTACAATGAAATAAAAACATTCTTTTTCTATGTAGGCGGATATGGTTGCCTTCAGCAGGCTATATGCTGGGGGACTTTCTCTTCTTCCAAAGTGAGATTAACAATAATGGTTAGTGCTAGCATGTCTTTGATATTTTTTTTGACATAATCAGAAGGATTGGGAAACAAAGGGAGAAAAGCAATAAAAAGAAAATGCACTTGCCATCATATGAGGCGATGCTATTTAATGTTCTTTGAGTGCCAAGAAAATTATTTCATAAGACCCCAGGGGTTCCATTTCCTGAGAAACCATATTGTAGTATGTACTATGCCATCAGATGCTATTGGATAAGATGGGCATGTCTTTATTCCCCAATTTGTCTAGCGTAGAAGTAATGGAACTTGGATACTGGAGCAAACTGCATGGGTTTGAATCCCAGCTCTGATAATTACTAACCATTGACCTGGGAAAAGTTACTTTAACATTTTTGCCTCCATTTTCTCATCTGTAAAGAGAGTGTACTAACAGTAACTATCTACATAGTTGTTGTCAGGATTAAATACATGGTGAGACTCATAGAATAGTGAAACTCAGCAAGTGCTTGGCACACCACTTGTGCCATATAAATGCTGGATGTTTAGCTGCTGCTGCTGCTGCTGTTTCAAAATGCTGAGGCCAGAATACGACAAGTCCTTGTCTATGATTCAGGTACTAACTCTTTGCCTGTTTGAGGAATATAGGACTCTACCCTTTCTGAGTCTACAGAGTAAGCAATCCTTGGTGCTGGAGTCTCATCTGAAAGGAAGAACAGGGGAGCGGCAACAGAAAGGCTCCAAAGAATCTGGGCATCTCTCAGCAGGAAGCTGGCATGTGTTTGGCTCCTGTTGTGTACCAGGCACTTTGACATGCCATCTCTATACTTTCTGCCATTAACCTGTTGTTTGTGCTATTTTCTAAATATTTCCTCTTCTCTGCCTTCCACGACAATGGCATGACTTCCCTTCCCATAACAAATTAGGCATATCCATGTGATTTTCTGTGGCCAATGAAATGTGAGTCGAAATAACATATGTCATAGCCAGCAGAACCTTTCAGAGCTAGTGGGTGATTCACCCTTTTTTCTTTGTACTGCTTCAATAATCAAGGAAATATGGTGTTCCTGAGCAAGTCTGACATGGATGAGAGCTCCCAGATAATACACGATGGAAAGTGTAGCTGAGAAGAAAGCAAAACTATGTTTTTTTGTTGTTTGTTTTGTTTTTTGAGATGGAGTTTCACTCGTCACCCAGGCTGGAGTGCAATGGTGTGATCTTGGCTCACTGCAACCTCTGCCTCCTGGGTTCAAGCAATTCTCTTGCCTCAGCCTCCCAAGTAGCTGGGATTACAGATGCCTGCCACCACACCTGGCTAGTTTTTGTATTTTTAGTAGAGGCAGGGTTTCACTATGTTGGCCAGGCTGGTCTGGAACTCCTGACCTCCCAAAGTGCTGGGATTACAGGCATGAGCCACTCCTCCTGGCAAAACTATGTTGTTTTAAGCCACTGAAATTTTGTTTACTACTACATCAAAACCTACCCTATTCTGTCTGACACAAAACCCTAGGTGCAGATATACACCCACATTTTTTTTATTTTAATTAATTGTTTCAAAATTTTTAATTTTTGTGGGTGCATAGTAGGTGTATATATTTATGGGGTACATGAGATGTTTTGATACAGGCATGCAATGTGAAATAAGCACATCATGAAGAATGGGGTATCCATTCCCCCCAAGCATTGATCCTTAGAGTTACAAATAATTCAATTATACTCTTTAAGTAAGTTATTTTAAAATGTACAATTAAGTTATTATTGACTATAGTCACCCAGTTGTGCTATCAAATAGTGGGTCTTATTCATTCTTTCTATTTTTTGTACCCATTAACCATCCCCATCTTCCCTGAAAACCCCCACTACACTTCCCAGCCTCTGTTACAATCCTTCTACTCTCTATGCCCATGAGTTCAACTGCTTTGATTTTTAGATCCCACAATTAAGTGAGAACATGTGATATTTGTCTTTCTGTACCTGGCTTATTTTACTTAGTGATATGGTTTACCTGTGCCCCCACCCAAATTTCATCTCGAATTGTAAGCCAAACTGTAATCTCCATGTGTCAAGGAGGGGACCTGGTGGGAGGTGATTGGATCATGGGGGTGGTTTTCCCCATGCTGTTTTCATGACAGTGAGTTCTCATGAGATCTGGTTGTTTAATAAGTGTCTGGCCCATCCTCCTCCCCTCTCTCTCTCTCCTGCTGCCATGTAAAATGTGCTTGCTTCCCCTTTACCTTCTGCTATGATTGTAAGTTTCCTGAGGCCTCTTCAGCCATGTGGATCTGAGAGCCCATTAAACCTCTTTTGTTTATAAATTACCCCATCTCAGATAGTGTCATTATAGCAGTGTGAAAATGGACTAATACAGGAAATTGGCACCATTAGTAGGGTACTGCTATAAAGATACTTGAAAATGTGGAAGCAACTTTGGAACTGGGTAAGTGCCAGAGTGTGGAACAGTTTGGAGGGCTCAGAAGAAGACTGGAAGATGTAGGAAACTTTGAAACTTCCTAGAGGCTTTTTGAATAGTTTTGACCAAAATGCTGATAGTGATACGGACAATGAAATCCAGGCTGAGGTGGTCTCATATGGAGATGAGGAACTTATTGGGAACTGGAGCAAAGGTCACTCTTGCTCTGCTTTAGCAGAGAGACTGATGGCACTTTGCCTCTGCTCTAGAGATCTGTGGAACTTTAAATTTGAGATAGATGATTTAGGGTTTCTGGCAGAAGAAATTTCTAAGGAACAAAGCATTCAAGACGTGACCTGGTTTTTCCTGAAAGTATACAGTTATATGCACTTACAGACATTTAAAATTGGAACTTAAAGGGGAAGCAGAGCATAAAATTCTGGGAAAATTGCAGCCTGTGTATGTGGTAGAAAAGAAAAACCCATTATCTGGGGAGAAATTCAAGCTAGCTGCAGAAATTCACAAAAGTAATGAGGAACTGAATGTTAATTGCCAAGACAATGGAGAAAACGTCCCCAGGGCATGTCAGAGATCTTCAAGGTAGCCCCTCCCATCACAGGCCCAGAGGTCTAGGAGGAAAAAATGGTTTCATGGACCAGGCCCAGGGCCCTTCTTCTCTGTGCAGCCTTGGAACTTGGTGTCCTCTGTCCTAGCTGCTCCAGCTCTAGTCAGGGCAAAAAGGTGTCATGGTACAGCTCAGACTGTAGCTTCAGAGGGTGTAAGCCTGAAGCCTTGGTGGCTTCCACGTGGTGTTGGGCCTGTGGATATGCAGAAGGCAAAAGCTGACCTTTGGGAACCTCTGCCCAGATTTCAGAAGATGTGTGGAAATGTCTGGATGTCTAGGCAGAAGTCTGCTGCAGGGGTGAAGCCCTTACACAGAACCTCTACTAAAACAGTATGGGAGGGAAATGTGGGTTTGGAGGCCCCATACGGAGTCCCCACTGGAGCACTGCCTAGTGGAGCTGTGTGAAGAGGGCCAACATCCTTCAGACCCCAGAATGGTAGATCCACCGACAGCTTGCACCTGGAAAAGCCACAGGCACTCAACGCCAGCCTGTGAAAGCAGCCACAGGGGCTATGCCCTGCAGAGCCATAGAGGCAGAGCTGCCCAAAGCCTTGGGAGTCTCCCCTTCCATCAGCATTCCCTGGATGTGAGACGTGAAGTCAAAGGAGACCATTTCAAAGCTTTAAGATTTAATGACCTGCTGGGTTTGGATTTGCATGGGGCAAGTTTTTGCCAATTTCTCCCATTTTGAATAGGAACATTTCCCCAATGCCTGTACCCCCATTGTATCTTGGAAGTAACTAACTTGCTTTTGATTTTTTAAGGGGGAAGGGATATGCCCTGTCTCAGATGAGACTTTGGACTTGGACTTTCATGTTAATGCTGGAATGAGTTAAGATTTTGGGGGACTGTTGAGAAGGTATAATTGCATTTTGAAATGTGAGAAGGACATGAGATTTGAGAGGGATCACAGGCAGAATAACATGGTTTGGCTGTGTCCCCACCCAAATCTCATCTTGAATTGTAAGACAAATTGTAATCCCCATGTGTCAAGGAAGGGACCTTGTGGAAGGTGATTGGATCATGGGAGTGGTTTCCCGCATGCTGTTCTCATGACAGTGAGTGAGTTCTCACTCACAGATAGAAATGCTACTGATTTTTGTATGTTGCAACTTTACTAAGTTTGTTTAGCAGTTCTAATAGTTTTCCTGTGGTCTTTAGGTTTTTTCAAATATAAGATCATATCATCTGTAAAAAAAATAATTTGACTTATTTTCCCATTTAGATGCCTTTGATATCTTTCTGTTGTCTCACTGCAATGGCTAGGGCTTCCAGTACTATGTTAAATAACAGTGGTGACAATGGGCAGTGTTGTCACATTCCAGATCTTAGAGGAAAGACTTCCAGTTTTTTCCCATTCAATATGACACTAGCTGTGGGTCTGTCATATATGGCTTTTATTATGTTGTGGTATGTTCCTTCTATTCCCAGTTTTTTGAGGGTTTTTTTCATGAAGAAATGTTGAAATTTATCAAATGCTTTTTTAGCATCAATGGAAATGATTTTATGGTTTTTATCCTTCATTCTGTTGATATGATGTATCATATTGATTGATTTGTATATGTTGAACCATCCTTGCATCCCAAGAAAAAAACCCACTTGGTTATGATAACCCAAAATCATTAGGTTATTTATCTGAATTTTTTTCCTCTTCTTTGAGGTAGCTACTTATAGCTATAAACTTCCTTCTTAACATTGCTTTTGTTGTATCCCATAGGTTTTGGTATGTTGTGTTTTCATTATCATTTAAGAAAATTTTCAATTTCTTTCTTAATTTCTTCATTAACCCACTGGTCATTCAGGAGCATATTATTTAATTTTCATGTCTTTGTATAGTTTACAAAACTCCTCTTGTTATTAATTTCTAGTTTTATTCCATTGTGGTCAGAGAAGATGCTTGATATTATTTGCATGATTTTGAATGTTTTTTTTTTTAATTATACTTTAAGTTTTAGGGTACATGTGCACATTGTGCAGGTTAGTTACATATGTATACATGTGCCATGCTGGTGCGCTGCACCCACTAACTTGTCATCTAGCATTAGGTATATCTCCCAATGCTATCCCTCCCCCCTCCCCCCTCCCCACCACAGTCCCCAGAGTATTATATTCCCCTTCCTGTGTCCATGTGATCTCATTGTTCAATTCCCACCTATGAGTGAGAATATGCGGTGTTTGGTTTTTTGTTCTTGCGATAGTTTGAATGTTTTAAGACTTGTCTTGTGATCTTACATATGATCTGTCCTTGAGAAAGAGCCATGTCCTGAGGAGAAGAATGTGTATTCTGCAGTCATCAGATGAAATGTTCTGTAAATAGCTATTAGATTCATTTGGTCTATAGATTAAATCTGTTGTTTCTTTGTTGATTTTCTGTCTGGGAAATCTGTCCAATGCTGAAAGAAGGGTGTTGAAGTCTCCAGCTATTATTGTATTGGGGCCTATCTCTCTCTTTAGCTACAATAATACTTACTTTGTATATCTAGATGCTCCAGTGTTGGGTGCATAGATATTTAAAATTATTACATCTTCTTGCCACATTGACCCCTTTATCATTATACAGTGACCTTCTTTGTCTCTTCTTACAGTTTTTGTTTTGAAATCTATTTGTCTAATATTGTTATGGTGACTCCTGCTCTTTTTCGGTTTTCATTGGCATGGAATATCTTTTTCTATCCCTTTATCTTCCGTCTATGTGTGACTTTATAGGTGAAATGTGTTTCTTGTAGGCAAAAGATCAACGGGTGTTGTTTTTTCAACCATTCAGCCACTCTATGTGTTTTGATTGGAGAGCTTAGTCCATTTACATTTATTGTTATTATTGATAAGGAAAGGCTTACACCTACTATTTTGTTATTTGTTTTATGGTTGTTTTTGTTTTGTGGTCTCCTCTTTCTTCTTTCTTTCCTTCCTGCCTTCCTTTAGTGAAGGTGATGTTCTCTGATATGATTTAGCTTCTTGCTTCTTAATTTTGTGTATTCATTGTATGTTTTTGTTTGAGTTTACCATGGGCTTGCAAATACTATCTTATAACCCATGATTTTAACCTGACAACAATGTAACACTTTGTATAAATATTGAAATGAATAAAAAAATCCATGCCCTAATTTTATCCCCCAACTTTTAAACTTTTTGTTGTTTCTAATTATATCTTATTGTACTGGCTATGTCTTGAAAAGTTGTTACAGTTATTATTTTTGATTGGTTCATTGTTTAGTCTTTTTACTTGGGTTAAGAGTACTTTACATACCACAGTTAAAGTGTTATAATACTGTGTTTTTCTGTGTACTTAATATTACCAGTGAGTTTTGTTCCTACTGGTGAGTACTTATTGCTCATTAATGTCCTTTTCTTTCTGATTGAAATACTCTCTTTAGCATTTCTTGTAGGACAGGTCTGGTGTTGATGAAATCCCTCAGCTTTTGTTTAGGAAAGTCTTTATTTCTCCTTGATGTTCGAAGGATATTTTAACCAGATATACTATTCTAAAGTTTTTTTTTTTTCCTTTAGCACTGTAAATATGTCATTACACTCTCTCCTGGTTTGTAAGGTTTCCACTGAAAAGTCTGTTGCCAGATGTATCAAAGTTCCATTGCATGTTATTTGTTTTTCTTTCCTCTTGACGCTTTGAGGATCAGTTCTTTACCCTTGACCTTTGAGAGTTTTATTATTAAATGCCTTAAAATAGTCTTCTTTGGGCTAACTCTGCTTGGTGTTCTATAACCTTCTTGTACTTGGATATTGATATCTTTCTATAGATTTGGAGAGTTCTCTGTTATTAACCCTTTGAATAAACTTTCAATAACTTGAAGGCCAATAACTCTTAGATTTGGCCTTTGAGGCTATTTTCTAGATCCTGTAGGTGTACTTCATTGTTTTTTATTATTTTTTTGTCTCCTCTGTGTATTTTCAAATAGCCTGTCTTCAAGCTCATTATAATTTTTTCTTCTGCTTGATCAATTCTGCTATTAAAGGACTCTGACATATTTTTCAGTATGCCAAATGTATTTTTCAGCTCCAGAATTTCTGCTTGATTCTTGTTAATAATTTCAATCCCTTTGTTAAATTTATCTGTAGAATTCTGAATTTTTTATCTGTGTTATCTTGATTTTCTTTGAGTTTTCTCAAAACAGCTATTTTGAATTCTCTATCTAAAAGGTCTCGTATCTTTGTTTCTCCAAGATTGGTCCCTTGTGATCTACTTAGTTCATTTGCTGAGGTAATGTTTTCCTGGATGATATTGATGCTGGCAAATGTTCTTCAGTTTCTGGGCATTGAAGAGTTGGGTATTTATTGCAGTCTTCATTGTCTGGGCTTATTTTTACCCATCCTTCTTGTGCAAGACATTTTAGATATTTGAAAGGACTTGGGTGTTGTGATCTAAGATGTATGTGCTTTAGGGGGCACCCCAAGCCTAATAACATGATTCTTACAGACTCATTAGTGGTACCACACTGACAGTCTTGGACAAGACCCAAGATAATTGTCTTGATTACCAGGCAGAGACTCTTGTTCTCTTCCTTTACTTTCTCCCAAACAGAGTCTCTCTCTTTCTGTATGTTCTGAGCCACCTAAAGCTGGAGTTTAAGTGACACAAGCACCCCTACACTGGAACAGACCTCAAGCCAGCACAGCAGTGAGTCTTGGCTAATGCTTGCTGTAACCACTTCCTGGCTACTGCCTATGTTTGCTTAAGGCCCTGGGGCTCTACAATCAGCTGGTGGCAAAGCCAGCTGGGTGTAGGTCCTTCCTTTCAGGCTGGCAAGGTCCCCCAGGCTCCATGTGAGTCCAGGGGTGCCATCTGGGAGTCAAAAACCTTAGAAGTCTACCTGGTGTTCTACTGTACTGCAGCTGAGCTGGCACTCAAACCACAATATGTAGTCCTTCCTACTCCTCCCTTCCCTTTCTAAAGCCAGAAAAGCCTCAACCCACAGCCACCGAGACCCCAGGCCACGAGGAGTACTGCCAGACTATTGCTGATGTTCCCTTAAGGCCCAAGGGCTCTTAAGTCAGTTGTGGTGAATGTTGCCTGGCCGGGGACTCACCCTTCAGAGCAGTGGGATCACCTCTGGTGCAGGGCAGGTCCAGAAATGCTGTTCAAGAGTCAAGTCTTGGAATTAGAGACCCCATGATCCCACTTGATGCTTTAACTCCTGTGCTGTGCTGGTACCTAAGGCTCAAGACTTTCTCCTCTGCATTTCTCAAGCAGAAAGAGTTTTGTCCCATAACCACTACAGCTTGGAATATGCCGAGTCTCACCTGTAGCCAGCAAGTCTCAGAGGCTCACTCAAGGCCTTTGACACAGTACCTGGGTATTGCTGCTGCTTATTCAAGGCCCAAGGGCTCTTCAGTTAGCAGGTGATGAATGCTGCCAGGACTGAGTCCCTCCCTCAAGGCAGTTGGTTCCGTTTTGGCCCAGGGTATGTTTAGAAATGTTGTCCAGGAGCTAGGGCCTTGAATGGGTCCTCACAACTTTGACCAGGGCCATATCCTGCTATGGCTGAGCTGGTATCCAAGATGCAAGACAAAGTCCTCCCCAGTCTTCCCTTTCCTCTCCTCAAGCAAAAGGAAGTAGTCTCTTTTGGAGTCATGAACTGTGCAGCCTGGGGTAGGGGAGGTGTGCTGCCAACACTCCTTTGGCTGCCTCAGCTGATATCTCAGTATTTGGATGCCCCACCACCCAATTAGTCTCTGGGCCTAGTTGAGCACTAGAGCTCACCTAAGAGTTGTAGTCCTTATGGCCTAGACTGCCTTTCAAGTTTATTTAGAGACACAGAGTACTTTGTCCCTCGGTGGTAAGGTCTGTGGGAAGTCAAGTTCTGACCACTGGGATTGGTGATTCCCCTCTGGGTAGGGCTGGTTTAAATGCTCCTGCCATGGGCTGGCATCAGCTGAGTTTGGTCTGGTGTTTCTTTCTGCTGTAGCAGAACAGCACGGAGTTTATTGCTTCATAATTTCTGTGTTCACCCTCATCCAGCGCCCAGGAACACTCTGCACCACATTGCGGCCAGAGGTGGGGGAGGGGTGGCGTCAGCAATTCAAGATTGTTGTTTTCTATCTCTTCAGTGTCTCTTTCAGTGATACAATGTTAAAACCAGATACTATGAGGGCTTGCCTGATTTTTGGTTCTTATGATCGTGTTTTTTCTGTGTAGATAAGTTGTTAAATTGGTGTTCTTGCAGGGGGCATGATTGGTGGAGACTTCTATCCCCCCCCAATCTTTCCCTGCCTCCTTCCCACCTGAATTCTTGCATGTAACAAAAACTCTACTGCCCTTAGAGTTCAAACTGGAGTGGGTGTACAGGTTTCAGTTGAGTTAGACATGCAGTACCTAGAACCACTCTAAATGTTTCCCTGTCTGGCTTATTTTCTCCTAATCATAATCAGTCTCCAGTAAAGAAAGTGAGAAAACTTGGGCTCAGCCTCTTCATCAGCTACCATCTTCTTGTACAAAATTGAGAAACTATTTCCCCTATGAGTTTTTTTCTCAGATTTGCTGAACCTCAGGGAAAGAAGGACTCTCACAAAACCATTGACATAGGCCCTTGTTTTTTGTCCAAATTTCCTTGACCTCATCTCCTTTTCTAGTCTTTACCTGAATAGTTATAGGGAGAGGAAACTTACTACTCTCATTAATGGATGTAGATCTGGGCTATGAGTTGTGAGACCTACTGGACTGTGAAATAATAGTCTTGAGTGTTTGACTTATTCAAAAAGTAAATAATTTTGGAAATCCTTACTTTGTAGGGTGGCCCTATAATTTATCATCCTAACCAGGACACTCTTAAGAACAAAAGGAGGTGCTAATAACAATTACACTGGAGCAGTACAAATAAAATGGGACTATCCTGAGCAAACCAAGACTTATGATTACTTGGCTACCATGATTCTATGGCCACCAACAAGTGTTAAAAATTCCATGGGCAGGGCTGGGCCCCATCTTTAGTAATAAGCCCTGAATTTTGGTCTTGCTGCCCCCCTTACTTTCCACCCAAACTGTTAAGAGTCAATCTTTGTTGAACCATCTCCTGTTCTTTAACCAATTCTCTTGTGAGAATTTCAGCCCCAAAGCCATTTCAGAAAGAAAGCATGTACATATAGTCATAATTTCAAGCAAATTTCCCCCATAGGCACTTCATAGTCCTGACTACTATCTTGATCAGATGCATATTTAATGCCTTTTGATAGAGACACAGATGCAAACTGTTCAACCCTTTCTGAGGTGCTAGAATGCTGCCAGGTGCCAGTACAGTTGCTGTGAGAGCTACTGGAATGCCTGGAACTACCCTCTCTCAGTGTCCCCACAAGACCTGAATCTCAGGAAACTTACTGCAAGGTAACAGAAGGAGAGGCAGGGCTTATTAAGTTTCCTTCTGCAGGCCATTTGATTGCATTTCTGCCCTGAGCACAGACTTATTTGCATAGTTGATTTATAGCTTTAATTCAAATATTACTGTTGTTTCACATAAACCACTAACCTGATTTCTCCTTAGATTTTTCTTTTAACAATCACTCAATACCACATCGAATCCAGTGAAACCAGGAGCCGTTAATATGAGGCCTCCATTTCCATTTCCACTGGGACAGAGGAGTATGGAAGATGGAGAACGGAAAATGAGCTGTTAAGTTTCAGAAATGTTTACTCCCACTGCAGGGCAGTCTGGTGCACACAACTCAAGCACATTCAGCTTCAAGAATCTTTGATAAGAATCTTTGTTTTTATGTTACTGATTCTATAAGAGGAAGTTTCTTTTAAAGTTGCCTCTCCTCTTCTTTTCTTTATTTGTTCTTTCCAAAAGACAGTTAAAATTTATGGAGCCAAGCACTGCGCTAATGACTCAGATGATGGTAGGGCTAAAGACAAGTTTGTCCTGGCCCTCAGGGAGATTGTATTCTTGCCAGACAATACAGACATCAGGAAAGAATTACACATTCTTTTAATCAATTATGTATTCTCAACAACTGCTTTGCTGAATAGACATTTTAAATACAGTCTATCTAAAAGCACTAGAGAGATTCTGAGGTTACCAGAACTGAGGGGCCAGGATTACAGAGATAGGGGACATGCAGGAAAGTCAGCCTGTGACAGTTATTCCCTTGAGGCTTTTGCCTTTTCTTAAAGAGGAGTTACAGAACAAGAGGCAGAGAATGAGAGCAAGAGAGAATATGATAAGTTTCAGGAAAGAGCACAGTGTGACGAAAAAGCTAAGTGGCACTTTCATCAGTCTAACACTACAGGAGAGAGAAAACATTGAAGTTTGAGACTCTAAGAATGAGGGATCTTGGAAAACACACAAGATTTTCAGGGTGAATCAGGGATCTTGGAAAACACACAAGATTTTCAGGGTGAATCCTTCAAGGGCTACATTATAGAAGTGGGGTTGGATCAGAGGTTGACCAAGCCTTACAAAGTCTGAGAATAAACCTCAAAGAAGGGAGTCCCCTGATTGGTTTAAGGCGTTATGGCCCTGTTCTAACCACCTGCCAAGAGGATCAATGATTGGCTGATAACACCAAATAATGCCAATGAGGATGTGGAGCAAACAGGAATTCTCATTCATTGCTCCTATTCAAAAATGACACAATCATTTTGGAAGATAGTTTGCCATTTCCTTAAAAACCGAAATACAGTCTTACTATATAATCCAATAATTGTGCTACTGGGTATTTACCCAAAAGAGTTGAAAATTATGTCTACACAAAAATCTGAATGTGAATAGTAGCTTTATTTATAATGGCCCAAAACTGGAAGCAACCAAGATGTCTTTTAGTTGGTAAATAGATCAACAACATGTGGTTCATCCATACAATAGTATATTATTTGACAGTAAAAAGAAATGAGCTATTGAGCCACAAAAATAGGTGGAAGAACCTTAAATGCATATTTCTAGGCAAAAGAAGTCCGCTTGAAAGGAATACACACTATATGATTCTAACTATATGACATTCTGGAAAAAGCAAAACTATAGAGATAGTAAAACGATCAGTGACTGCCAGGGTTTAGAAGGAGGAGAGGGATGGATAGGTGGAGCATAGGGAATTTTTAGGGTATTATTGTATAATAGTGGTATATTCATGACATTGTGCATTTGAGGGAACATAGAGAACTATATAACACAAAGAGTGCATCTTAATACAAACTTTGAACTTTAGGTAATGATAACAAATCAATATTGTTTCATTAACTGTAACAAATGTATTATACTAAAGCAAGATATTAAAAACAGAGGAAACTGTATATGTGTGACAGGGAGAGCTTATATGGGAACTCTGTGCTACCTGTCAATTTTCTGTAAACCTAAAAAGTAAATTTTATTATAAAACAAAAACTAATTGATAAGCAATTTACAAGTAAAAAACTAAGAGATAGACAAATGTGCAATCACAGTAAGACACATTAACATACCTTGGTAACTGACAGAACAAGCAGAGCAAAATGCTCAGTGAGGACATAGAAAATCAGTAAAAACACAATTCAAGAAAACCTGATCTAACTGACATATGTACAACACAGTGCCAACAGTGGCAGAATACACATTCTATTAAGTGCATGTAGAACAAAACTGATTACAAGCAGAAACATAAATATCAATATACATATTTTTTGAGAGTCTAATCTCCTCTAATTACTCAAATAATCTTATTTTTGACTGCACTTGGACTTAGGGTAGAAGCTTGCAGAGAGGACAGTCTGCATCTCTTGGCAATCTGTTCCTGGCATTTTTCTTTGGCTTCCGTCATTGTCTTGGCCAGAAGTTTAGCCTATTCTGTGGCCTCTTTTTTATTTTTCTTAATACTTTGTTTCTTCAGAGCAATACACTGGTGTTTGTGTTGCAGGACACGTGGAATAACAAGATGCTGACTCTTGGGTGCTTTGGTCCTGGGTTTCTTACCTTTTTTGTCTAAAAGGTTTCTTACAACATATTGGAGGATGTCATCTTGTTTAGGCAGATTAAAAAGACTGTGGATTCTGCTAGCTCCTTTGGGCCCCAGGTAATGAGGTACCATAGTATCAGTCAGTACAGGAACATTATTCTCTCCTTTTTTAAATTTTACAATAACCAAGTTGAGAACATTCAGACTGACATCCACAATGCAACCTCGAACAGATTTGTGCTTTTTTTCTCCAGTTCTCCTTGGTCTATAACAGGAATGCCCCTTTCTCAGTAGCAGGCAGACACAGCCATGGGTCAAGACACACCACTGCATGGGGAAACCTTGTTTGTCATTCCCACCACTGACTCAGACCACATAACCACTCTATTCTTCACTCAGAGTGTTAGCAGCAACTTCTGTTACCACACACTTCTCATAAAAAGTATGAAATTTGCATTCATCATCCACTTCAATGAGTTTCTGGAAGCCAGTGGCTGGGAAGGACATATTCAGTTTCATCTTGAAGCAGTTGATCACCTCTGAGGTGTCATGAAAAGGTGCTCAATATATTTTAAGTGAACAATTTCATTCAGGCTGTGCTGGAATCAAGCACAAAAGAATGCTAAAACATCCCCAATTACTTGGAAATTAAGCAACATATTTTGAAACAATCCATGGATTGAAGGTAGAATCACAAGTAATATTATGAAATATTTCAAACTAAATGAAAATGAAAATATGATATAAAATTTTGGAGGATGCTAATAAAACTGTGGTTAAGGGGAAATTTTTAGGTCTAAATGCATACATTAATAAAAGATGGAAGGCTGAAAAATCTCAGTATCACTCTCAGAAAGAACATTCAATAGATCCCAAATGAAACTGAAAGAAAAAATAACAAAGAACAAAATTAATGAAACAGAAAATATAAACACAAAAGATTCAAAGAGCCAAAAGTTGAATGTTTGAAAAGGTGAATAACATTGTTAAATCTCTAGCAAGTCTAGGCAAGAAGAAAAGAGGAGAAATTAAAAAAAAATCAATAGCAGAAATAAAAAGGGAGATTGCCACAGGTCATTCAGAGATTTGGAAAGATAACAAGAGAATATACTGAAGAATTATATTCCTGAAAATTTGGAAATGTAGACGTAGGGGACAAATTTCTTAAAAGCCCATTTGTAAAAACCTGGTACAGTAAGAAATAGAGAATCGGAATGGTCTTATATCATTCAAAGGAATTGAATGTGCAATAAAGAACTCTTTCACAAAGAAATATCTAGGCCCAGCTGTCATCTTCTCCAGTAAATTCTTTTAAATCTTGAAGGAATAAATAAGAATTTTATGCAAATGCTTGCAGAAAGTTAAAAAGAAGAGGAAACATTTTCAAATTTGTTTTATGAGGACAGCATACACTTAATACCAAAACCTAACACATACAGGACCAGAAAAGAAAGTTACAGGAAAATCTCAAGAGCATAAATGAAAAGTCTAAACTAAAAATTAGTAAATAACTCCAGTGATGTATATGTGTGCATGTGTGTGCGGGGGAGGGGTAGGTAGACAGGTGACTGGTTTTATTTTAGGAATAAAGTTTGCAAACAGAGTTTGTGAAGTTTGTTTATATTTAATAACCAATGTTATTTACCACATTAACAGAATAGGGGAGAAAAATAATATAATAATCTCAACAAAGACATTTATAAAATCAATCCCCATTTATAATAAAAATTCTTAGCAAACCAAGAATGTAAAGGCCATCCCATATCTGATAACACTATTTACAAAAACCCTATAATGAGCATAATACTTAATGATAAAATATCAAAATTTTGCCTCTATGATCAGAAATGAGACAAGTATGTTTATTGTTAACTCTTTTTTTTTATTATAAGGTTTTAGGGTACATGTGCACATTGTGCAGGTAAGTTACATATGTATACATGTGCCATGCTGGTGCGCTGCACCCACTAACTCGTCAACTAGCATTAGGTATATCTCCCGATGCTATCCCTCCCCTCTCCCACCATCCCACAACAGTTCCCAGAGTGTGATATTCCCCTTCCTGTGTCCATGTGATCTCATTGTTCAGTTCCCACCTATGAGTGAGAATATGCGGTGTTTGGTTTTTTGTTCTTGCGATAGTTTACTGAGAATGATGATTTCCAATTTCATCCATGTCCCTACAAAGGACATGAACTCATCATGTTTTATGGCTGCATAGTATTCCATGGTGTATATGTGCCACATTTTCTTAATCCAGTCTATCATTGTTGGACATTTAAGTTGGTTCCAAGTCTTTGCTATTGTGAATAATGCTGCAATAAACATATGTGTGCATGTGTCTTTATAGCAGCATGATTTATAGTCCTTTGGGTATATACCCAGTAACGGGATGGCTGGGTCTAATGGTATTTCCAGTTCTAGATCCCTGAGGAGTTGCCACACTGACTTCCACAATGGTTGAACTAGTTTACAGTCCCACCAACAGTGTAAAAGTGTTCCTATTTCTCCACATCCTCTCCAGCACCTGTTGTTTCCTGACTTTTTAATGATCGCCATTCTAACTGGTGTGAGATGGTATCTCATTGTGGTTTTGATTTGCATTTCTCTGATGGCCAGTGATGATGAGCATTTTTTCATGTGTTTTTTGGCTGCATAAAAGTCATCTTTTGAGAAGTGTCTGTTCATGTCCTTTGCCCACTTTTTGATGGGGTTGTTTGTTTTTTCTTGTAAATTTGTTTGAGTTCATTGTAGATTCTGGATATTAGCCCTTTGTCAGATGAGTAGGTTGTGAAAATTTTCTCCCATTTTGTAGGTTGCCTGTTCACACTGATGGTAGTTTCTTCTGCTGTGCAGAAGCTCTTTAGTTTAATTAGATCCCATTTGTCAATTTTGTCTTTTGTTGCCATTGCTTTTGGTGTTTTAGACATGAAGTCCTTGCCCATGCCTATGTCCTGAATGGGACTGCCTAGGTTTTCTTCTAGGGTTTTTATGGTTTTAGGTGTAACGTTTAAGTCTTTAATCCATCTTGAATTGATTTTTGTATAAGGTGTAAGGAAGGGATCCAGTTTCAGCTTTCTACATATGGCTAGCCAGTTTTCCCAGCACCATTTATTAAACAGGGAATCCTTTCCCCATTGCTAGTTTTTCTCAGGTTTGTCAAAGATCAGATAGTTGTAGATATGTGGCATTATTTCTGAGGGCTCTGTTCTGTTCCATTGATCTATATCTCTGTTTTGGTACCAGTACCATGCTGTTTTGGTTACTGTAGCCTTGTAGTATAGTTTGAAGTCAGGTAGTGTGATGCCTCCAGCTTTGTTATTTTGGCTTAGGATTGACTTGGCAATGCGGGCTCTTTTTTGGTTCCATATGAACTTTAAAGTAGTTTTTTCCAATTCTGTGAAGAAAGTCATTGGTAGCTTGATGGGGATGGCATTGAATCTGTAAATTACCTTGGACAGTATGGCCATTTTCATGATATTGATTCTTCCTACCCATGAGCATGGAATGTTCTTCCATTTGTTTGTATCCTCTTTTATTTCCTTGAGCAGTGGTTTGTAGTTCTCCTTGAAGAGGTGCTTCACATCCCTTGTAAGTTGGATTCCTAGGTATTTTATTCTCTTTGAAGCAATTGTGAATGGGAGTTCACTCATGATTTGGCTCTCTGTTTGTCTGTTGTTGGTGTATAAGAATGCTTGTGATTTTTGTACATTGATTTTGTATCCTGAGACTTTGCTGAAGTTGCTTATCAGCTTAAGGAGATTTTGGGCTGAGACAATGGGGTTTTCTAGATATACAATCATGTCATCTGCAAACAGGGACAATTTGACTTCCTCTTTTCCTAATTGAATACCCTTTATTTCCTTCTCCTGCCTGATTGCCCTGGCCAGAACTTCCAACACTATGTTGAATAGGAGTGGTGAGAGAGGGCATCCCTGTCTTGTGCCAGTTTTCAAAGGGAATGCTTCCAGTTTTTGCCCATTCAGTATGATATTGGCTGTGGGTTTGTCATAGATAGCTCTTATTATTTTGAAATACGTCCCATCAATACCTAATTTATTGAGAGTTTTTAGCATGAAGAGTTGTTGAATTTTGTCAAAGGCTTTTTCTGCATCTATTGAGATAATCATGTGGTTTTTGTCTTTGGCTCTGTTTATATGCTGGATTACATTTATTGATTTGCGTATATTGAACCAGCCTTGCATCCCAGGGCTGAAGCCCACTTGATCATGGTGGATAAGCTTTTTGATGTGCTGCTGGATTCGGTTTGCCAGTATTTTATTGAGGATTTTTTCATCAATGTCCATCAAGGATATTGGTCTAAAATTCTCTTTTTTTGTTGTGTCTCTGCCTGGCTTTGGTATCAGAATGATGCTGGCCTCATAAAATGAGTTAGGGAGGATTCCCTCTTTTTCTATTGATTGGAATAGTTTCAGAAGGAATGGTACCAATTCCTCCTTGTACCTCTCTGGTAGAATTTGGCTGTGAATCCATCTGGTCCTGGACTCTTTTTGATTGGTAAGCTATTGATTATTGCCACAATTTCAGCTCCTGTTATTGGTCTATTCAGAGATTCAACTTCTTCCTGGTTTAGTCTTGGGAGAGTGTATGTGTCCAGGAATTTATCCATTTCTTCTAGATTTTCTAGTTTATTTGCGTAGAGGTGTTTGTAGTATTCCCTGATGGTAGTTCGTATTTCTGTGGGATCAGTGGTGATATCCCCTTTATCATTTTTTATTGTGTCTATTTGATTCTTCTCTCTTTTTTTCTTTATTAGTCTTGCTAGCGGTCTATCAATTTTGTTGATCCTTTCAAAAAACCAGCTCATGGATTCATTAATTTTTTGAAGGGTTTTTTGTGTCTCTATTTCCTTCAGTTCTGCTCTGATTTTAGTTATTTCTTGCCTTCTGCTAGCTTTTGAATGTGTTTGCTCTTGCTTTTCTAGTTCTTTCAATTGTGATGTTAGGGTGTCAATTTTGGATCTTTCCTGCTTTCTCTTGTGGGCATTTAGTGCTATAAATTTCCCTCTACACACTGCTTTGAATGCGTCCCAGAGATTCTGGTATGTTGTGTCTTTGTTCTCGTTGGTTTCAAAGAACATCTTTATTTGTGCCTTCATTTTGTTATGTACCCAGTAGTCATTCAGGAGCAGGTTGTTCAGTTTCCATGTAGTTGAGCGGTTTTGAGTGAGATTCTTAATCCTGAGTTCTAGTTTGATTGCACTGTGGTCTGAGAGATAGTTTGTTATAATTTCTGTTCTTTTACATTTGCTGAGGAGAGCTTTACTTCCCAGAATGTGGTCAATTTTGGAATAGGTGTGGTGTGGTGCTGAAAAAAATGTATATTCTGTTGATTTGGGGTGGAGAGTTCTGTAGATGTCTATTAGGTCCGCTTGATGCAGAGCTGAGTTCAATTCCTGGGTATCCTTGTTGACTTTCTGTCTCGTTGATCTGTCTAATGTTGACAGTGGGGTGTTAAAGTCTCCCATTATTAATGTGTGGGAGTCTAAGTCTCTTTGTAGGTCACTCAGGACTTGCTTTATGCATCTTGGTGCTCCTGTATTGGGTGCATATATATTTAGGATAGTTAGCTCTTCTTGTTGAATTGATCCCTTTACTATTATGTAATGGCCTTCTTTGTCTCTTTTGATCTTTGTTGGTTTAAAGTCTGTTTTATCAGAGACTAGGATTGCAACCCCTGCCTTTTTTTGTTTTCCATTTGCTTGGTAGATCTTCCTCCATCCTTTTATTTTGAGCCTATATGTGTCTCTGCACGTGAGATGGGTTTCCTGAATACAGCACACTGATGGGTCTTGACTTTTTATCCAATTTGCCAGTCTGTGTCTTTTAATTGGAGCATTTAGTCCATTTACATTTAAAGTTAATATTGTTATGTGTGAATTTGATCCTGTCATTATGATGTTAGCTGGTTATTTTGCTCGTTAGTTGATGCAGTTTCTTCCTAGTCTTGATGGTCTTTACATTTTGGCATGATTTTGCAGTGGCTGGTACCGGTTGTTCCTTTCCATGTTTAGTGCTTCCTTCAGGAGCTCTTGTAAGGCAGGCCTGGTGGTGACAAAATCTCTCAGCATTTGCTTGTCTGTAAAGTATTTTATTTCTCCTTCACTTATGAAGCTTAGTTTGGCTGGATATGAAATTCTGGGTTGAAAATTCTTTAAGAGTGTTGAATATTGGCCCCCACTCTCTTCTGGCTTGTAGGGTTTCTGCTGAGAGATCCGCTGTTAGTCTGATGGGCTTCCCTTTGAGGGTAACCCGACCTTTCTCTCTGGCTGCCCTTAACATTTTTTCCTTCATTTCAACTTTGGTGAATCTGACAATTATGTGTCTTGGAGTTGCTCTTCTTGAGGAGTATCTTTGTGGCATTCTCTGTATTTCCTGAATCTGAACATTGGCCTGCCTTGCTAGATTGGGGAAGTTCTCCTGGATAATATCCTGCAGAGTGTTTTCCAACTTGGTTCCATTCTCCCCATCACTTTCAGGTACACCAATCAGACGTAGATTTGGTCTTTTCACATAGTCCCATATTTCTTGGAGGCTTTGCTCATTTCTTTTTATTCTTTTTTCTCTAGACTTCCCTTCTCGCTTCATTTCATTCATTTCATCTTCCATCGCTGATATCCTTTCTTCCAGTTGATCGCATCGGCTCCTGAGGCTTCTGCATTCTTCACGTAGTTCTCGAGCCTTGGTTTTCAGCTCCATCAGCTCCTTTAAGCACTTCTCTGTATTGGTTATTCTAGTTATACATTCTTCTAAATTTTTTTCAAAGTTTTCAACTTCTTTGCCTTTGGTTTGAATGTCCTCCCGTAGCTCAGATTAATTTGATCGTCTGAAGCCTTCTTCTCTCAGCTCGTCAAAGTCATTCTCCGTCCAGCTTTGTTCCATTGCTGGTGAGGAACTGCGTTCCTTTGGAGGAGGAGAGGCGCTCTGCTTTTTAGAGTTTCCAGTTTTTCTGTTCTGTTTTTTCCCCATCTTTGTGGTTTTTATCTACTTTTGGTCTTTGATGATGGTGATGTACAGATGGGTTTTTGGTGTGGATGTCCTTTCTGTTTGTTAGTTTTCCTTCTAACAGTGAGGACCCTCAGCTGCAGGTCTGTTGGAATACCCTGCCGTGTGAGGTGTCAGTGTGCCCCTGCTTGGGGGTGCCTCCCAGTTAGGCTGCTCGGGGGTCAGGGGTCAGGGACCCACTTGAGGAGGCAGTCTGCCCATTCTCAGATCTCCAGCTGTGTGCTGGGAGAACCACTGCTCTCTTCCAAGCTGTCAGACAGGGACATTTAAGTCTGCAGAGGTTACTGCTGTCTTTTTGTTTGTGCCCTGCCCCCAGAGGTGGAGCCTACAGAGGCAGGCAGGCCTCCTTGAGCTGTGGTGGGCTCCACCCAGTTGGAGCTTCCCGGCTGCTTTGTTTACCTAATCAAGCCTGGGCAATGGCGGGTGCCCCTTCCCCAGCCTTGCTGCTGCCTTGCAGTTTGATCTCAGACTGCTGTGCTAGCAATCAGTGAGACTCTGTGGGCGTAGGACCCTCCAAGCCAGGTGCGGGATATAATCTCGCGGTGTGCCGTTTTTTAAGCCCGTCGGAAAAGCGCAGTATTCGGGTGGGAGTGACCTGATTTTCCAGGTGCTGTCCGTCACCCCTTTCTTTGACTCAGAAAGGGAACTCCCTGACCCCTTGCGCTTCCCAGGTGAGGCAATGCCTCGCCCTGCTTCGGCTCACGCATGGTGCATGCACCCACTGACCTGCGCCCACTGTCTGGCACTCCCTAGTGAGATGAACCCAGTACCTCAGATGGAAATGCAGAAATCACCCGTCTTCTTCGTCGCTCAAGCTGGGAGCTGTAGACCAGAGCTGTTCCTATTTGGCCATCTTGGCTCCTCCTATTGTTAACTCTCTTATATCCAACATTGTATTGAAGATCAGTTAGAAAATCCAAAGGATTTACACTAAAATAAGTTTGGCAAATTAGGAAGGTATGAGGTTAACATTTTTTTAAAAATCAGTATTTTTTATAAACTAATAAATAAAAGATTTTAAAATAAATCTTATTTTAAAATAAGATTTAAAATGACAATACTATCAAAAGCATCAAATATTTAGGAGTAAGTCTAACAAAACTTATAAACACAAATCTAAAAACTTTCTTGAGAGAAATTAAAGAATACATAAATAAATGGTATATATTCATATATGAAAGATTCAATAATGTAAAAATGTTAATTGTCAACCATTAATATATATTAAATGCAATCCAAATTAGAATTTTAGAAAGTTTTTGTTTTTTGTGGATATTGACAAAGTAATTCTAAAATTTGTATAGAAATACAAAAAGTCTACAAATATCTGAGGTGATCTTGAAAAAGAACAAAAATTATGGAGAATTTACACCATAAGATATCAAGACATTAGGCTACAGTAATTTAGACAGTGTGTTATTGGCATATGAAAACAAAACCATCTCGTTGGAATAGAATAGAAAATTGAGAAAGCAGAATCATATCCATATGGTTAATTTATTATAGAAGAAACAGTAATAAGTATACATTCCAACTAACTGTGCTGGGCTAAATAAATATGTACATGGAAAAAAATAAATCTTAAGCCTAACCTCATACCAAATGTAAAAATTATTTCCAAATGGGTTGTAGATATAAATGTTAAAGATTTTAAAAAGTGCTTCTGTAAGATAAAATCTTTGAGATCTTGTGGGTAGGCAAAGATTTCTCAAACAGAACACAAAATGTACTAACAGTAAAGATTGATACATTGAACTACATTGCAATAAAGAACTTATTTTCATGATTAAGAAAGAAAAATACAATAAAGAGAGTAGAAGACATTTGTTAAGAAATAAAGAGCTCCTGTAAATCAATATGAAAAAAAAGACATGAAAAGGCACTTTGCAAAATAATGATTAATATCATTATTAATCAGGGGAGTTAAAGTCACAATGAAATACCACAACAGAACAACAAGACTGACACAGTGAAAAATATAGATAATACTAACTCTTGTAAAGGATATGGATCAGTTGAAACCATTGTAAACTGCTGGTTTGAAACATTTCAGAAACTTGTTTAATAATATATACTGTCACTTAGTACAGACTGTATTAGTCAACTCAGGCTACCATAATAAGATACCATAGAATGGGTGGCTTCAACAACAGAAATATACCTTCTCACTGCTCTGGAGGTTAGAAGTCTTAGATTAGGTGCTAGAATGTTCATGCTCTGGTGAGGGCTCTCTTCTTGGCTTGTGCACAGCTGCCTTCTTGCTGAGAGAGAAAGAGAGAGAGAGATCCAGTGTCTTTTCCTCATTTTATAAGGGCACCAGTTCTATTGGAAGGCTTCCCTCTTATGACCTCATTTAACCTTACTCTCCATAAAGGCCCCATGTCCAGTACAGACACATGGGAGGTTATGACTTCAACACAAGAATTTGCGGGGAGGGGAGTCAATTTAGTCTATAGCACTTGCATTGTACATGATCTAGCAATTCCACTGCTAGACTGCAACCAATAGAAATGTGATGCCAAAAGACATGCTTAAGTATGTTTATAGCAGTATTTTTTATTATTTGCTGCAAACTGGAAATAACAAAACAGTGCATAAATGGTAAAGCAGCTAAATTATTTGTGGTCCTTTGTTACATGGATCTTTGCTCTGTATGAGGAAAATAAGTGAACTACTGTTAAATGCAATAACATAGATGGATGTCAAAAACATAATATTCAACAAAGGGAGCCAGACACAAAAGAGTACAATACAATTCCATTTATATAATGCTCAAAAACAGCAACACTTAATCAATGGCAGGAGCAATCAGGGTAATTATTTTCTTCAGTTCAGAACTTAAAAGATCATCTCGGCTGGGCACAGTGGCTCACGCCTGTAATCCCAACGCTTTGGGAGGCCGAGGCGGGCAGCTCATGAGGTCAGGAGATCGAGACCATCCTGGCTAACAGTGAAACCCTGTCTCTACTAAAAATACAAAAACAAAATTAGCTGGGTGTGGTGGTGGGCGCCTGTAGTCCAAGCTACTCGGGAGACTGAGGTGGGAGAATGGCGTGAACCTGGGAGGCAGAGCTTGCAGTGAGCCGAGATCGTGCCACTGCACTCCACCCTCAGCGACACAGCAAGACAATGTCTCAAAAAAAAAAAAAATCATCTCATGTATACTTTCCATTATACAGTCAGCCTTCAAGTTTATTAATACTCCTTTGGAGGTAATATGCATTTTTAGCTCCTTCTACTTTTAAGGATTTCTCTGTCTTTCATTTTTAGCAGTTTGATTTTGGTGTCCCTCACATGTATACTGTGCTCTGTTTTATTATTTATTAAATTAGTCCACCTGCCTCCATTTTTCAGTATATTCAGTTTGTCCTTTCTTTCAGTTAAATAACCCCATCTTCTCTATGGTCAATATTGTGTTAAATCTATCCATTATGTTTTTAATTTGATGTTTATTTGATTCTTTTTTTTATAGCTTCCAGTTCGCTGATGAAAATCTTTAATTTTTTTCCTTCTTTATACTTTTAAACATATGAATTGTAGTTATTTTGAAGTCTTTGTTAACATGAATACAGTGCATCCTCATTATTTGTGGATTCCATATTTGTGAATCTGCTTGCTTGCTAAAATTTATTTGTAAACCCCAAATCAATACTCATGGCACTTTCACAGTCATTTATGGAAATGTGCAGAGTGGTGAAAAATTTTATTTTCTTGATGCACATGTTCCCAGCTGAGATTGAACAAGGTGACACTCTGCAGTATTGTTTCAGCTCTGCTATTGTAAACAGGTGTCTTATTGTCTATTTTTGCATTTTTGTGCTTTATTTGGCAGTTTTGCTGTTTATGGCTCCCAAGCATTGTGCTAAAGTGCTGTCTGGTGTTTCAATGTGCAAGATGGCTGTGATGTACCTTACAGAGAAAATATGTATACTAGACAAGCTTTGTTCAGGCATGAGTTATAGTACTGTTTGTCATGAGTCCAATGTTAATGAGTCAATAATGTGATACATGCAGAAAAAGAAAGAGAAAATTTGCCAGTCTGTAAGTAAAGCCACTCTGGAAAGTGCTAAAGTAACATGTATAGTGCATAATGAAGCCATGGAAAAGATTATAAAGTGTCTAAAATTGTGGATTATTAAGATGATGATTGATTTCTCAAAAGCATAATGTACAGCACTACCATGATGGTGAATGTCAAATAAACTTACTGTAACATCACTCAGGGTCAGGAAAATGTTACACACTTCCCAGTTAATGATGGTGGCTCGCACATTTGAAAAGGTGATATAGCATGAGAAATGTTAAATGTAGGCAAAGGAGGCTCTGAAGATCATGAGGCCATGGAAAAATTTTTTAAATACCTGCCAAGTAGTATTATACAGGAAGATTTATGTGGAAGAGCAGGTCGTCAAAGCTGATAACACTGGCTCATCTTACAAGAAGTTGTCAAACAAACTTATATAATGCCAACAGAATCTTGGCTGATAAAATTGTTGTGACCAGAGGTTTTCAGAACCACATCCTATATTTCCCTGTGTAGCAATAGTTCACTATTCATTACTTCAGCATTCTTAGCAATTTATAGAGCATAGCTACCACAAATAACAAGAATTGACTGTTGACTGTTTTGAATCATCTGTGGATCTGTTTTTATCATTTGTCTTTCCCCTTGGTTATTGATCACATGGTCCTGTTTCTACATCCCTAGTAAATCATTACTATTTAAATATCTTTAAAACACTGCAGAGTTTCAGCTGATCTTATCTTTCACAGGTAGATTTGTCCTTTCCTCTGATGGGCAAATGGATGTCAGGAGGCTGGGATGGGGTGGCTAATTTCCTTATTCCAGTCAGGGACTGAATGGGTCAAGCCTGGGCTACACTTTTCATAATTATCAGCCTCAATCTAATTTCCTCCTATTGTTAGGTTGTGGCCATCAGGAAACTTAATTGAGAACCCAACTTTCTTTTTTTTTTAGTACTGAGTAACTGCAGAATTTTTTGCTCTACTTTAAGGAGATTTTTGGCTTTGCATCTTGACTCACCACTTTTTATAACTTCAGAATTTGGCAAAGGTATTGAAGAGGATATTGGTTATATGTTTGAGGCTCCTCAAATCTTCAATTTTGTCACTTCAGCCCACTATGACTGCCAAAATCCAATTCTGCTAGTTTATCTCTCCCATAGCAGTGGCCCTTTGCCAAGGCCAAACCTGGATTTGCAGATTTTAGATGTGCTCAGATTAGCAAGTGCTCAGGGGGAAAACAGTTGCAGATAGTAAATGTTGCTTCATGACTCCCTTGAGGGCTGTATTCATTTGCTAGGGCTGCCATAACAAAGTGCCACAGACTGGGTGGTTTAAACAACAGAAATTTATTTTCTTTCAATTCTGGAGGCTAGAAGTCTGAGATTAAGGTATCAGCAGGGTTGGTAACTTGTAAGGTCTCTCTCCTTAGCTTGTAGATGGCTGTCTTCTCCCTTTGTCTTCATGTGGTCTTCCATTTGTACCTGTGTCTGTGGCCAAATTTTTTCTTCTTCTGGTTTTTTTTTTTTTTTTTTTTTTTTTTTTTTTTTGAGATGAGTGTCTCTCTCCTATGTTACTTGGGGCTGATCTGGAACTCCTGGCCTCAAGAAATCCTTCCATCTCAGCCTCCTGAGTAGTACAGATTACAGGCATGAGCCACCATTCTGGGTTCCTAATTTCCTCTTCTTAGGAGGAAACTAGTCATATTGGATTAGGGGCCATTCTGATGATCTTATTTTAATTATCTTTTTAAAGATACTGTCTCCAAATCCAGTCACATTCTGAAATACTGGGGGTTAGGGTTTCAACATATGAATTCAGAGGAGTCACAATTCAGTCTGTTACAGGTGACAGGTATCCCAGTTACTGGTGGCAAATTCCAAACAGGTCTGTGGCAACCTCAATTCTTGCCTCCTCAGAAAAAAGAATTCAATTGAGGGGTGTAAGGCAGAGAAAGAGATCCAGGCAAGTTTCAGAGCAGAAGTGGAAGTTTATTTAAAAAGGCTTTAGACCAGGAAAGAAAGGCACGTGTGCCTGGAAGAGTCCCAACTGGGGATGTGAAGGTCAAGTGTGGTGTTTAAACTTATCTTAGGACCTTAGAGGCTGGCTCCTTTCCCATGATTCTTCCCTTAGGGTGGGCTGCCCATATGTGCAGTGCCCTCCTTACCCTGGCAGGTGAGCACAAGCAGTGTGTTTAGGGAAGTTGTACGCGTGCTGTTTTTATCATCTGTCTTTCCCCTTGGTTATTGATCACATGGTCCTGTGATCAATAGAAAGCCTCCCCACCTAAGGGTTTCTTCCCTTTTCTGGTGGAGTGTCCTGGAAGGTCAAACTCTGCCGTTTTGTCTCTTAGTGCACAGGCCTGGGCAGTTGCTTCTCCCTGGCAACTGTACTCAATGAACACTTTAATGCCACAGATATGGACCATCAGCAAATGGCCTCTCCCTGGTGCTGGCTGCCAATTCATCACTTCTAGAGATGCAATGTAATGATTCAAACCATCACCTGACATTCCTAGTGGGTGGGGAAGAGCCCCAATCAAAGCCTAACTACCTGTAACAAGTCCATAATACCCCTGGTCTGTAGTTTCTCAGAGCCCATTCTCATAGTGGTTCCTTGTCTCCTAGGCACTGCGAGACTGTGGGATATTCTACTGTTCTTTTCAGAGTTTGGATTGTTAACCAAAAAGAATTTGAGACAGGTCTCAATCAATTTAGAGGTTAATTTTGCCAAGGTTGAGAACCATGTCCTATGACACAACCTCAGGAGGTCCTGAGAACATGTGTCCAAGGTGGTTTAGTTACAGCTTGGTTTTATACATTTTAGGGAAATGGAAGTTATAGGTAAAGACATAATAAATGAAAAGTATACACTGGTTTGGCCCAGAAAAATGGGACGTCTCTGAGCTGGGGCTCCCAGGTCATAGCTGGATTCAAAGATTTCCTGATTGGCAGCTAGTTGAAAGAGTTAAGCTCTGCCTGAAGAGTTGAAGTCAGCATAAAGAGATGCTTGAGTTAAGGTAAGGTGGGGCAGGGACAGGGGGAAGCCAAGGTTCTTGTCATGTAAATGAAGCCTTCAGGTAGCAAGCTTTAGAGAAAGAGATCTCTTTCCAAGCCTTAAAAGATGTCAGACTCTTCAGAAAAGACCTAATAATGACAGGAGATTCTCTACAGAATGCAAATTTCCCCCACCAGAGACACTTTGCACGATCATTCAAAATATATCAAGGAAAAACATTTTGGGGTAAAATACTTTACTTTGATTTCCTTCTGTGCTTGCTCTCTGTCATGTGATGCTATACCAGAATCAGGTTGGAATTTGGTATCTTATTGCTACATAGAGTCTATTTTGCCAGGCTTAAGAGCTCTGTTTTAATGTTAATGCTTGTCAGTTACCTCTTAACTCCAAAGGGAGGAGGGTATAATGAGGCATGTCTGACCCCCTTTCCCATCATGGCCTGAACTAGTTTTTCCAGTTTCTTTGAGATCCTCTTGGCCAAGAGGGGGTCCATTCAGTCAGTTTAGGGGCTTAGAGTTTTTAGTATACAGGTCATAGTGCTTTCTCCTTCTGCTTCAAGCAGCTTCAACATTTAGCAAATGTCCTAAGAGAAAATGTTCTCAGTTTGAAGCCATTCCATTTCCCATTTAAGTCACTGCATCCCTGTGCATCTGCTCCAAGCCTTATTGTACCACTTTCTTAGCTCTTGCCCTAGCATCATTGCTCTGCCTGGGCCAAGCCCAAATTTTCAGCCTCTGGCTCATGCCCAGAATTGGCAAAGGGCAGCTAAATCCTAGCTCACCTCTGCAATGCTTTCCCCCATAGAATTTCACTGCTGCTAGTCTTCATTGTTTCTGCAGCACTCTAATGCCTTTACATGTATACCTTTTGAAACTTATCAAGTTTTTCTTGTTCTTCATGGGAACATGGCTTGCATGAACTTCTCTATCTTATCAGGAAACCAAGTCAGTGGTTGAGTTTAAGGAGGGATGAGTAGTAACTTACAGGTGTTATGAAGACAGTCTCTGACTTAACCTGGGAGTTGGAGTTGCAGAGGTGTGTTCATATTAAGAAATCCATTGAGTTGTCCACTTAGATATACATGTGCTGGAATGTGTGTTGTTTCTAATAAAATATATACTTTTCAAAAAGGAAAAGACAACATAGGAAAGAAAAATACAAAGCTATGTGCTAAATACAACTTTTCCAAAACTCAGTGAGAAAGTAGCTTTTATATAGAGGCTCTCATTCTTCTCCCAGTTTCTCTGCCCTTAAATACTCACTCTTCCTGTATCTTTTCCTGTGTAAAGTGCCACCCCTGTTGATGTGAGGTGATCAACAACCCAATTCTCACTCTCTTATCCTGCCATTGGACAATTTCCCAAATCTGAGTCCTTGCATCAGGACTGGTTTCCTAGAAATTTGGCAGCATCAGTGGAGATACCTGTTGGTATTCCAGCATGGGAAGGGAATTTGGAGCTCCAAATCTCACAGGCTTAGGTGGGGGCAGGTATATCTTCCTGCTTGGTTTTTCTGACAGAATGATTTACAGGTACATCTGTTTAATTCATGGTACCTGTTGGTATGTGCACATACTCACATCTCTGAAGACATTATTAGTTCTCAGAGAAAGCAGATTCTTAAGCCGTAAGAGGAAAAATGTAGCTACTCTAGTGCCTGTGAGCTGCAGAGCCCTTCCTTTTCCACAAAGTAAGTCCAATTATTATTCCTTCCTCCTTCCAGATTGAGACATAGGGGGCCTACCGGCATAAGAAAGAGACCATATGCCCCTTCATCAAGGCTCCCTCAATTACGCAAAGAGAAACTGCAAAATGTCTACTCTAGAAAGAGCTCTTTCCCCCTCAGTCTCCATTTGGGGAAAGGGATAAGGCTTAATTATAATTATGGTAAGGGCAGTACAGGATAGATACAAAGTGTCATAAGAATGAATTGTGGGATGTGTTTGTGTGAGACCATCATGTTGGGCCCATTTGTGACCCATCTCTGCAGCCAGGGTCACTCTGTTTTCCTGCTCATCAGATGATGTCTGCAGTGGCTGAAAACAAAGGCTGTCTAACATCAATATCCCAGTCATTTTGTTTCCTTGGTATTTCAATGCATCTTCCAAGGTGGATGCTTTCTGGTGGGATTTACCATGAGATACAGATTTCTTTGTGCCCACACGTGTATATTTATCCATATGTCTTCACCATGTACACCCTTATCTCCAGTCTTTCAAACTTTTTCCTCCATGCTTCGAGAAACCAGTCAGAAATATATTCTCACCTTCAGCCACTGAAATGGGAGTGTATCCAAGTTGGTGGATAAGGACTGGGTTGACTGTGATGAAAGGAAATAATATGAAGTTTTTGGTTTATACCTCCTATCCTAAAACACACACACACACAACCACACATACACATTTTTCTATAAGCATCTCCTCCCACTCTTCTACCCACTAAAGTTAGGCTCTGACAGCATCCTACAGGAGTAGGATGGAAGTGACACATTCAAAATCACAAAATTGGTAGAGATATGAAAATTGAGTATTACACAAGTTAAGAAACTTGCCAAAGTCACTAAGCTATTAAATGGTGGCCGTAAAACCTAGGATGAGTGGAATAACCATCAATAAAATGAGTTTTGGATCTCTAGTGTCCTAAGTCTACCTCTACTCTCACATCCACTACATGCTTTGTGGAACGTGTTCTCGTAGAGAAGAAAGATCACAGCTTTGAAGTTTGGCAGATTTGGGTTCTAACTGACTACCAATTTCCAAACATTTGTCTTTGAGCAAACTCTCAGGCCTCACTTTTCTCCTCTGTAAAATAGAATTAATTCTACCTGATTTATAAGATTGATATTTAAATTTTCATAGAAAACAGCAGCTAGTATACTTTGAGCATGTTGTAGAAACTTAACAAATATTCATTTCCATCTTAGGAAGATCCCATTATGATGGACAGAGCTACATTTTCGGTCTCCCAAGCCAGTGAGCAGCCTATCAAACAGGGCCCTTACCTAATCCCATCGATAAACTAAGGCCTTATTGTACATCAGCCTCAAGGTTGCCATTTGGAAGGCAATTATATTGATAGCAATTAATTTCCTCAGTCCTGGCTTTCCTGTTAATTATTCTGAAAACATACCCACATTCTGTCAATAAGCCTGCTTTCAAAATTAAAATTGTAGCAATTTTTCATCCTTAATAAAGGCTCCTTCCTGTTTCCTCCCTTCTGTTTCACAATTGAAAACATCTTAATTCTTGAGAATTTAAAGAATGTGGGAAAACAGGATGTATAGTCTTCCTTTATAACAATATAAATTTCTCTCCCTAATAATTGCTCCCTAAAGAAGAAAATGACCTCTCCTTTAACCATTTGGTGCAGGGACTTTACATTCTCTGCCTTGCTCAATGTGCACACCAAAGCTCCATGTAAGTGGTTGCTAACTTGTTATCCTCACATTAGAAATGAAGAAAGCGAGGCTGAGAGAGGTTGCCTCCCTTAATCAAGATCACATGGTAAATGTGAGAGTCAATATTTGAGCCTTAGTTTTTCTGATATCAAGATCCATGCTTTTTTTCCATGCATGTGTTGCTTATGTGCCATTTCTACCAAAAACCACAGACACACACACACATACACACACACACACCCCACTCATGTTTATGCATGCATACAGACTTTTACTGACTCCTATCTCTGGTCTATTGTTAAGAAAAGGAAGTAACTCTCTTCTCCATCAGCTTCTATCCTCCATGTCTAAAGTCATTGTCTCCCACTAACCTCACTGAATACCCAAGAAACAGTAGTGTGAATGAAGCTTATTTATTTTCTTCATGGTATTGAAGAAAGTTATTTGCAGATTAGGCATCTTAGGGACTCATCTCAGCACTGTCACTGATTTGCTTTGTGGCTTGGGAAAGTTACTTGTCTTCAGTGACCCTTGGTTTTCTCACCTCTAGAACAAGAAGTTGTACAGGACAATCCTCCAGGTCTCTTCATCTCTTTGTCTATGACTTTTGCCTTTGTGATTTGATGTCTGCCAACCACATCTCCATACTTTGGGACATGCCATCACAGATCATTACCATGCATCTTTCTCACCCCTCATTCTTGTTGGAGGGCAAAACAACTTTTCTTTTTTTCCTTTCCTGATAGTGCAGGAAGGTTAAAAGTCGGAGGAGCCTCTTTTCTCACTGACTCTATTTTCAAAGAAATAGTTTCTTCTATTTAAAGAAAGTGAAGTCCATTTATTTCAAAATATCTTCCCCAAATATATTATATATTATATATATATTTTTTCTAAATATTTAGAATCCCATTTCTATGGACAATCATCTTTCCTTCAAAGATTTCTGATGGGCAAGGCTGAGTCAACACAATTTCAATGAGAGAGCAAAGTCTAGCTTTTTCGGTTCAACTATAGAGGAAAGAGATGTTGACAGGAACTCTTAGTATTCCTTGTGGTTTTAGTTCTGAAGGTGAAGGAAGGAATTGCTGGTATCTTGAGGTCATTTTTGTCTTGGCTGAAAACCATCTCCCTGATCAATTAAATGAATTTTAATTACTAGAAAAGTATGCATATGTCTTTTAGACACATTTAACTCTTTGCCTTTGGATCATATTTGGAGCCAAATTCTGAAAAAGAATGCAATATATCAAAATGTCTTCTGTTTCCAAAGGGGAGAATAAATGATGATTCCCAATATTCATGTTGAAAGTTGTTCTCTAAATGGCAATGAGGCATCACTAGGTAAACGTTTGCTAGAAATTTGGGAAACAAACCACTTCCATGAAGTGCAACCTAAGAGCACAATGACTGTGAGGAAGAGAGCATAATATGAAGGCAGAGGTACCAAATACGCCCAAAGTAAAGTGTGGAGGAAATGGTCAAGATTTGACCATATCAGGTGAGCCTCAGCCTGGGTAGAGTCTGAGATATCATTGTATTCCTGAACAAAGAAACTAGAACAAAAATGCTCCCACTTAAGTTTCTGTATTACTGTCCTTGTCCCAGTCTTTTGCCAGTATACTAGGAAGAAAAGTAACAGTGGAAGAAACAGGCACACCATTCCTCTCAATATAGGAGACTCACTGTATGAAAGGAAGGTCCATGCCCCAGGGAGGCTCTAGACCCTTGTTCATTGACCCAGGGCCCTGGTGCAGGATGCAACCTACACAACTGTGTGTAGCAGCCCTGGACTCTCAGAGGTGCCATGTTTTCTCTTGAGTTGGGACCTTGCCCAGCCTAGAGTCCTCTCCATCCCGCCTCCAGCCTTTTACTGGTGTGCTACACACTGTTCTCTTAGGTGTCTGCTTAAACATTACTTCCTGGGACCGCAACCTGCATTAGATGCCTGCTTTAGGTATCTCCACCTCACCACTCATAACTGAGCTGCAATTGCCTATTCTTTGATCCTCCCCATGATCTAGGGAACTCCTAGAGGCCACTGTTTTTTTCCTTTTCTGCTATCCATGGTGCTGAGCACAGACTGGACACCTGGTAAATCTGTGTAGCAGAAATGAGGGAATAGGTGAGGGGAGCAGGGAAAGAGAAAAAGGAAGAAAAGAAGGGGAGAGAGCGAGAGAGAAAGAGAAAAAGAGAATGTGGGAGATGAAGGGAGATACAAGAAAGAGACAAGGAGAGAGAAATAAAAAGGTTGAGAGCGAAGGAAAGGAAAGGGGAGAGAGGAGAGGGAGAGAGAAGAGAACTAGATCTGCCGCCCAGGAGGTGGAGCTGGGCTTCCCTGAATCTTCACCTGCCTCCTGGCCTCGTCTCCTCTCCCACTTCTCACCATCTTATGGTCACACCTCATCTAGTCCTAGTGTGTGGATCCAACAGAACAAAACCTTTTTACCCGTGAGAAATGCACAAGTCAGAGTCTCCCTTTTCTTTTCTCCCAGAACTATATTCTAGGATTTCCATCAACAATGTCAAAACCCTAATCTGAGGAGTAAGCTCAAGCCAGCAAGACCCCTGGTCTTGGGGGTCTCCTCATTCAAGTTTACTAAGCTCCTGCTAGTGCACAGAGAGCCAGGAGGATGCTGTAGGTAACATGGGCTACAGAATGAATTGTTTTACAGAGCTTATTAAAAGTGCTTCCTTGGGGAAATGCCCTTTTTCTGCTAGAGTAGGGGCTCATGGTCTTGCTCTAAGGCCTCTTGTTTATGACATGTTCTGAAAAAGGGTTCTGGGTCTGGAATTTCCTACTAGACCAATGAGAGAGAAATTCACTTGGTTGCTAGAGGGCTGAGAATTGAATTTAAGTTTTTACTTAAAGTTTTGATTTTTAACTTGCAGCAACATTACCTTGGGGAGCTTGTTTAAAATGAGCAGTTCTAGGTTCCAACCCCATAGACTCTTACTCAATGGGTTGGAGAGGGGTCTGGAATTCTGCCTCCTGCTTGCTTCTGATACAGGCTCTCAGGACCTTTAGGGAGAAGCCTGACAGAGTGAGGCTGTGGCCAACTCTCAATGCAGTTCAAACCCTTTGCTTGCTGACTTTGGTTCCACCATGAGCAGGAAAGAAGATGGTGAAACCTCCAGCCATATAGTTTCTGGAGAGGGGACACTGACCATATTTCACTTGGTGGCTAGCCCTTGGTGGGTTTGGAGTATCCAATTTAGGTCTTAATTTTGTTTCTTCCAGAACTTTTCCTTCTTGCTAGGGTCTCCATTACTGGGAATTGGGCTACATCCCATTCTTGTTACCTTCTAAGGTGGCTCCACAAGGTGAGAGACACCGCTCCCTCCAGTGAGGACACAAATGGTGTTTTGTGAAATAACAACTGTGCACAGGGCTGGCTTCTTCCTGGGAAGCTACAGCCTAAGTAGCAAATTAGAAACTTTGTCAGAGAAGGTGGGTAGGAGGACAAGATGCTGAAGATCCCTCTGGTGGTCCATAAATGTGCATTGACAAGGGCGGACTGCAGAATGTCAGCTGAGTAGGGAAGAGGGGGGTGGCTGGGAAGGTGAGTAAGGACAGCAGGAGCTAGAATCTCTGCTTTCTTTCCCATTTCAGCTACTTAGTAGCTGGGGGATGTGGTGTCAGCCTTCTGGCTCTCAGGGCTTCTGTTTGCTCTTACAAAAATGGAGAACATACTGCTGGCACGCTTGACCCCCACCCCATAGCTGCAATGTGAAGGGTAAACGCCATGACACATAGGGAAGCACCTTTAGAAGATCATGCAAAAGTCTTCCAGCCAGGGATTTCATACATTAACTTGAAGGGTGCAGAATCTGCCACCCCAAAATATGCTACTTTGGCACACAGATTATTTTGGGATAAAGGCCCTTTAAAAAAGCCAGCAGGTGCAAGAAATGTGCTCTGACCCTCCCCGTTATCTTCCTGAAAGCAGGAGATAAACCCCCATATGAAAGATGGCCTCCCTGTACCAGAAGGGAAAGAACATTCTTATCATCAAGGACAGGAAGTTGAGACCGAGAGAATTCTGTACAAACAGACCTTGTTAAAATCGTTCTTATCTTCCTTTAGCCTCCCCACACAGTTTACTTTTACACAATTGCCTCTTTTTGTTTGACCTGGTCTAAAAGCATTTAGGTTTTGCCACTTCTTTGAGTCTTCATTTCCTTATGAGGGCTTACAAAAAAACTTTGATTAAATACATTTGCATGCTTTTCCCCTTTTTATTAATCTGTCATCAGTCAAATTCTCATGCCCAGCTGAAAAACTAAGTGTGAAGAGAGAAGATTTTGCCTTCCCTACACATAATAAGCAGCACAATTGCCATGGAAGATTATGTCTTGTGACATTTCTAATGCCCGCATTTCCAGCCGCTACCTGTCCTTCTTTCCTATACATTTCCAGGTGCTGTGTCTCTGCCTGGAAGGTCAGCTCACAGCTTCCATTGTCTCTCAGCCTAGAGTTCTTTTTTTCTACATTTGGCTTCTCATAAGCAATCCATTTTTTGTTGTTGTTATTTTCTCATATTCTATACTCTTCTCCTCTCCTGCTTTGTTTCCCATATTCTAGAGATGGCTGCTCAATTGGTGAGTTCTTCAATAAATACCTTCTAAAAAATCATATGCCCTTCCACAGTCTATTCAGTCCGTTCTTTATTGCTTTATCTCTCTACAAAAACCAAGTGAGGCAACTCATCAAAGTGCAAGGCCTTGACTCCTGGGAAACCAGACATATCATTCCTAAAAGGCATTGCTACCTCCAGTCTAGAATGGTCTAGACCATTCTCCCAACACATCTACCAACCACATCTGCTCCTGCCACCCAGCCTCTTCTGTCTATCTCAGGCCCCAGGGTATTCCACTTGCTCTTCCCTCCCTTCTCCAAGTAGCACCAAGGCTCCCTGGCCCCCTTCATCCATGTGGATCTCAGCTCAAATGTTTCCTCTTTAGAGAGTCTTCCCTTGATTTCCACATCTCACACAGCTATCTCATTCGACATTCCTCTACCCTGCTTCATTTCCCCTCAGAGCACTTTAAGTGGTGATTCTCAAACCTAGCTGCAATTTAGAATCACTTGGAGAGCTGGGTAACTGCCTAGGTTCCCAAGCTCTAATCCCTGATTTAATTGGTTGTGATAGAGGAGCTGGCATTTTTTAAAAAAGCTCTCCAGGTAATTCTTATGTGGAATCAGGGTTGAGAAATTCTAGCTAAACATTGTTATATATTTGCTATTTGACTCAACTATTAGAATAACCATAGATTGCAAATAAATAAAGGCCACAAATTCCTTCCAAACCTGTATACCTGCCATTTATATGTATCTTTGATGCCTCTCCCATCAAGAGATGGAGTACCCTTTACATCTGCACTGGCCTTGTGTCTTGATTTTACCAGTAGAATGCTGAAACACAATACTGTAGAACGTCTGAGGGAGCCTACTGGAAAGAGAAGGGCTATGTGGAGCAGAGATAAGCTGTCTCGGCTGAGGCCCTTTGAACAACCAGCTGACAGCTAGCACCACCTGCCAGCTGGGAGTCAGGCCTTCTTAGACCACCAGCCCCAGATAAGGCGCCACATAACTGCAGGTGCATGAATGGACCCAGGTGAAACCAACAGAAGACCAGCTCAGCTAAGCCCAGCCCCAACTGCTGACCCACAGAATTGAAAGTAAGTGGTTACTGCTTTAAGCCATTAGGTTTTGGTGCCACTTGCTATGTAGCAATAAACTGATATAGAATGTAGGTCTCATGAGGACAGAGACTCTGTGTGGTTTTGGGGTTGTTGTTTATTTGTTGTTGCTATTCTATCCCCATTCTCTAGGTCAGTGCCTACCAGAGCACATGGTAGGTTCTCAACCACTATTTTCTTTCTTTTTTTTTTTTTATTTCAATCCTGAAATTTTAACATCCTTTTTTTTTCTAAATTTGTTTATTTATTATTATTATACTTTAAGTTTTTGGGTACATGTGCACAATGTGCAGGTTAGTTACATGTGTATACATGTGCCATGCTGGTGCGCTGCACCCACTAACTATTTTCTAAATAATTCAATTAAATATCTGATAAGCCTTTGCAAATAGCTGTTTTGCACTTGCTAAGAGTCTGGCTGGCATCATGGGAGACTTCTCTAAGTACTTAGAGTCAGCTAATTAGAAAGACTATGACTCCTTTTCTCTTACCCAAGAAATCTCTGAAACTGCTGCAGTGAAGCTTTCCTTTCTCAGTGGGTCATTTCATAAAAGGGTTGTTTAGCATAAATCTTTGCTGATTCAGGAAACCTTTTTTTTCTAACTCTTCAGTTTAAACACTCCTTAGTTCAGAGATACTTCAGAAATTGACTACTTCCTTCAGTTCTCCCCTGAGAAGAGCATCAAGGTAGCCAGGGATGAGAGGACACCATTCTGAGCAGGTGGGTGGGATGGGAGTGGAGTATACAGCATTTGCAAACAACAACAACAACAAAACTGGCAAACTGGTGACAGTGGTTTCATTTCAGTTTCTGTTATAAGAAGACTGTATTTTGGTAATAAGCTCTACTCAAGCAAAAGGGCTGTCATTATAAGTCCCAGTGCAAAGAGAAACTAAGAGAGGGCTAATGGGGTGCAATGGGGTGGCCTAACCAAGAACTGTGTGCTGAGCTGGAGAGCTTTTTGAGTCCAGCTGTCTACAGCTGGGTTCTCCCTTAAGCAGACTCTGAAACTAAGATTTGGGTGATCCCAGGAAACACAAGTAGGGAAATGTGGAGGTGACATAAGAAAGGGAAGGAGAGCAACAAAAGATGTGTTGATCAGCAGGTTACTGTGTGGGCAACTGGAGCTCAGTCCTGTCGGGGACTCTGGCAGACAATGGAGAACACACTTCTGAGTTGTCCTGCTCCAGGAGGTAAGGAGGCTGGCATAGACATCCACCTATTTTGGGCCTGCTCTATGTAGGAGCCTTGCCTACTCCTGCAGTCAGAGCAAGCACTTAGAACAGGAAGGAACAACAGTGAGTACATAAACCATGAGGGGAGAAGTGACAGTGTCTGCTATAATGGCCAGTAGTTTGCAAAAGAGCCCATCCCAAGCAATGCAGCTTCTGAAGGGAACCGGGTAGCTGGTGGGTGGGATCTGCCAGGCCCTGGAAGCCTGTCTAGGCATTTGCCCCAGACTTCCCCACAATGGCCACTCTCGCTCTCAAGATACCGCTCCTTCCTAAGGGTGCTTGTCTCCAGATCTTAGAGCTTTCTTAGGGTGGCTTCCCCTGAGTGGATGGCAGAAGGAAGTAATGGCAATGTCATATTTGATACAACAGCCAATGCTTATTGAATGCCACTTATGTGCTGGACAAGGATTATACCATTTCATTCTCAACAATGCTGTGAGAGATATTGTCATGAAACATCTTTTGTATCTGATAGAACAGGCACAGGGGGGTGAAATAATTTTCCCAAATCACACAGTTAGATGTAAGAGTTGAAATCCTAGCTCTGTCCTTTGATACCTCCACACCCTTGACCATTACCCTTGACCACTACTCCCTATAATAGGGAAAATTATAAAGGATTTATGGGCAGATACAAATTGTATCCTGGGATGGTCTCTGAATTGCTAGATGACTTTGGATAAGTCATTCAACTTTTTTAGTGTGTTTGTTTGTTTTGAGACAGGGTCTTGCTGTGTCACCCAGGATGGTATGCAGTGGCGTGATCTTGGCTCACTGCAACCTCTGCCTCCCAGGCTCAGCCGATCCTTCCACCTCAGCCTCCCAAGTAGCTGACACTATAGGCATGCACCACCATGCCCAGTTAATTTTTGTAGAGATGGGGTTTTGCCACGTTGGCCAGGCTGGTCTCGAACTCCTGGGCTCAAGTGATCTGTCCACCTTGGCCTCCCAAAGTGCTGGGATTACAGGCGTCAGCCACTGTGCCCGGTCTCAATCATTCAACTTTGAAGCTTATTTAACTTTGAGACTTATTTTTCTCATCTGTAAAATGGACCTAAGGACCTATCCTAATGGGGTATGTGTGAGGAGGAAATGGAATTGTGTGTTTTGGTGGCTGGCACTTAGGAGGGCTCCACAAAAGTGTGCTCTTTGCATCCGCCTATGAACTCTGCCTTCCTTCCAGGTGACATCTTTCTCATTCTTTTCTGTGGTGCTCAGAGGACACCCCCAGGCTTGCCTTTGTCTTGTGCTGCTTTTGGGGGAGTTTTGATCCAAGAATTTCTTTAGATCATACATCCTAGCTGGGTGGTGAGCTCCCTGAGGCAGGGAACTAAATTTGGCCTTTTATTATCATTGTCCTTGTATTCTCTAGAATATGGGTTTAGTGCTGGCACCCAGTTAATGCTTGATAATGATTATCGATGTTTGTTCTTGTTAATAAGAAAAATAAGAAATATTTTGAAAACAGAAAAATGTACAGACAACCTGATTCCAGTATCTCTGGAGGGCATTTTCCATCTGTGCTGAGTGTCTTTCTGGTCCTCAACCTAAGTATTTGAGGCTTCTGATAAATGGTAAGGATCTCTGTCACCAAGTTGGACTCTTGTTGTACATTCTAGCAGCTTTCACATCTGTCTAGCATGTACGAGTGTTGCCAATTCTTGCGGGGCCAGCATCTTCAACATTTGGGTCACTGCAATTATAGTAGCAACATTTATTAGGCACTCTCCGTGGTACACACTTTATAGATACTGCCTTGCTGAATGTATACCTGAAATATAACATGTAGACAGTATCATTACATTTGAAGAAACTCAGTCACAGAGAGGATAAATAATTTGCCCAAAGCCACATGGCTTGAAGAGGGTAGAGCTTGGATTTGAAATATATCTCTCTCATAGTTTCTTCATGGACTCTGTTGATATTGGACTCTGTAACTCTTATCCATTCTTCTATAACTCCTCTCTGGTGGGCAATACATTCAATCTTATAGTTAAAATGAGATTTGCAGAGCTGGTAGATATATAATCTTAGGACAACTTTCAAGATTTTAGCTCAGAACCACTGAGTCAGCCATTAACTGACATTATGGTAAATAGTTACTCATTTATTTGCTCATTATCTTTCTCTATTTACTGGAATGTAAGCTCCAAAAAATTTATTTTGTTCCCTGCTATATCTCTCTGTATATAACAGTGCCTACGATGTAGTAGGTGCTCAATAAATATTTGTTAAATGAATGCATCCATTATATGCTAATTTCATAGTTTCATTATGAGAGCAGCCATCTCATTTCTAAGCTATTTGGAGGCACTTCACTCTTTTCTGCCCCCTCTCCACAAACACACATCACCACTACATTTTATCCTCATGAGACTTACACTTAACTGGTCAGAGGACACATATGAAACCATAAAGCACTTTAGGTAACCCACATAAAAGCAGGGTCCTTATATGTTCTGGACTCTATGGAGTTAGGATCTGAGAACCCAGTCTAACACATAAACATTACAAAAGGAAGCTCAATTTTTACGTATGTATCTTTAAGAACATAAAAGTTGATAAAATTCATAACCTATAAGCCATGTTTCTGATAAGCACCTTTCCTCTCCTCCTTCTTTTCCACCTGCTATTAGTCTGGTATTGCTAAAAGTCTTTCTCGATGTCCAACCTATTTGACATTTCTCTCCTCTTCCTCCTTCATAACCCCCAGGCCTATGTTAGGTGGACTGCCTGAGCCTAGTTGCCTAAGTCTACTGATCTTCCCTCCAGTTTTTCTAGTATGCTATCACTTGCTAGCTGTGTAACCTTGAGTGTGTTACATAGATGGTGCCTCACCTTTCTTGTATATAAGGAGGGCATTTACTCCTATGGGGAAGGGACTATGAAGATTAATGAGCTCATACTTATAAGATGCTTCCAACAGTGCCTGGTACACAGGAAGTGCTTAATAACCTTAACTGCTAGTAGTAGTAGTAGTGGTCGTAGTATTCATAGTAATATTATCATCTGATTGTACACCACTAAGTACTGGAGAATCAACCAACTAAAATGGGAAGTCTAGAGACAGCAAAGAGAAGGGATTAATCTGCTGCTGCACAGTGAAATGTCTCTTTTTTGTTGTGTATATGTATGGGAGAGTTGGGTAGAGGGAAAGGTGGAAGCCTCATTACAAAATCCTGCACACATAGACACCAGGTACTACAAGAATTTAGGTACTAGAAGATTTCTCTTCTCTCTGTACTGTAGCTCCTGGTATCTATTTTCAGTTTTGTCTATTCTTTCAAAAGAGGCTTTTTGGACCACTTATCTTCAAATATTTTAAATCTTCATTGAATTCTGTCCTGAGACTCTCTGCTTACATGCCCTGACCTTCTTTTTTGATTTTCTTCCTCTGTTTTTATAGCTTTTCTGCTGATCACAGGGTTAAGTCTGTTAGACATTCTGAAGGTCTCTTCTTGGCAATATTCTCTCCAGGTGACACCCAAAACATCATTGTAAGCTCTACATGGCATTGGGGAAAGGTAGGATGAGGCCTAATCCAGGCTGTTTAATTTTCACCCATGGCCCACATTCTACCAGTGACAGGGCACAGGGCAAACCTCATAGAAGTAATCACTGCAACAGGGGCAGCTGCCCATATCCACTGTCCTCCACCCACACTGGTGATGCCCACCAGAGACTGGTGTGAATTCTGCGTGCATAGGGAGACAGGACCAAGAGAGCCAGTTTCATTTGAACCCAGGGTGGAGACCAGGTGAATCTCAATTTTGAAAGGACTTTAAGGCAGTTTTTCTGGGCTCTGATTCTAATTTGCTAATTGGAAGCAATTCAGTAGGATGTAGCATTTCTGGTTTAAAAGATATACTCAGAAGAGGGGCTAGGATGTTTGTGTTTTGCGCCTTGAATATCTGTTTTCTCTGTTTATAGGATTTCTTTTTCCAGTCATATTTTTCTCATAACACAAATGCAGTCTGATTTAGAAAGGAGGGGTCCTTATTTAAAAAACCCAAGCTCACAAATAAGATAAAATTGTGAAGTTTTGATTTGCTTCTATATTTTATTCTAAATTTTAAAAAGGAACTTTTAAGGTTGCAAATTCTCTTTCTGGGCACCTTACTCCTTGTTGAAGTCTTATAGGAGTTAGGGTTGTGTGGAGGAAAGAGGGAGAGAGAAACTGAAATCTAAGGCTGTGGGTTGGAACCACAGCCAGCAGAAGCTCAAAATGAAGTTAAGGTGGAAGTGTGTCTGAATTTTAACTTAATGCAAAGGGAAAACACAGTGGATTCACAGGGAGAATTTAATACACATTCTTGTTAATCTTTCAAAGAGAGGCTGAAATTCATTCACTGATTCAAAAATAGGTATTGAATGTCAGCTATCTGTAATGTCCCCTTGAAGGTGTTAATGACCTGGCAATACATAAAACAGGCAAAACTCTACCCCCATCAAGTTTACATTCTAGGGTATATAGAGACACACACATATGAAAGGATCTACAAAAAACATCTATACACTTCAAAGAAGCAGCACAAGAAAGACTACCTGGTTCCCACTTTCCAAATGAGGACACAGAACGTTTACCTGAAAAGAACCTTCTGGTCCCTTCTCAGTCAAACCCTTCTGTACGTCCCCAGGCCCAAAGGTCATCCTGATGAGTGGAGGAATCATGCCCTTGCTCACCTTATAGTGTCACAACCTATACACTCAACATATGATGTTATTTCATTTAGTTTTTCATTTTTCAGTATCACATAAATGGACAGATGACTTGCATTCTCTTGTGACTTCTGTGGCTCTATATTATGTTTTGGGGTTGATCTTCAGAGATGCCTGCATTTGGAGTTCACACATTGTCCCTACTGGGTAGGATTACATGTATGACTATACCACACTTTATGTGTCCATTCTATTTTTGATATATTTGGGTTGTTCCATGTAAAAAATATATCATGATCAAGCTTTGTTGATCATTCTTAAAACTGTCTCTCTCCAGGTTCTCATATGCAAGAGTTCCTGCAGGAATAGAATTTCTGGGTCTTTTTCCATCTACTTTCTAACTTTCTAGAGGACAGAACCTCTTCTCTCAGATGCCTTTTGTTGCCTTTTACAGAGTGGATGGTCAAAGTTGGTTTAAGGGACAAACTAAAAGGAACCTGGTTAATGGTGAATTTCATGAGTTTCTGATTCAATTTTGCTTTGGCAAGAAGAAATAAAATGCAAGTTTAGTCATCCATGGATTTCAATTTCTAAATAAGAGGAAAGCTTTCAGAAGAAGAGAATATGAAAGGAACAGTTCTTCAAAATGGGTAGAATATGGGTAGAATAAACCTAAGTCACTGTGGTATCACGAAAGAACATGAGGCTGCAAACTCCATGAAGGCTGGGACTAGGTGTTCTCACAGGTGGCAGCAATAATGAGAACAACGTCCATATCCAGTATGGGTTAGCAATTAAGGGGATGTGTAAGAGGCCTGCTGCCATGCCCACCGTGCAGTAAGAGATGTGTCCAGTCTTATTTCCTCCCCTGCATTTCAGCTCTTCCACTGACAAGCTCTGTTACCTTTAATGGCTTGCTTGGTCTCCCTGTAACTCAGTTTCTTCATCTGTGAAATCCCATTCATGAAAGCAATCCAAAGAGCCAGGTGTCACAGTTTAAAGAGGAAATGAAGTTCCAGCTATTTCAGAGTGATTGTCAGTGATGGGAAGCTGGGAGAATCAGCAAACCAGCAGAAGGAAAATGTATCTCTTGCTGACATGTCAGCACAGGCTGTGAGGACAGACAACGGGCAGATCAACATACAGCATCAACCATCTTATCACTTATAGGCTACTTTAAAAAGATCTTCACATTTCTTTGAGTCAAGAACAGCCAGACCAAGTGGTTGTTTCCATCCTGGTGCCTGGATGGAGGGCCCCAGAGTCCCTTAGGCCTTGGTTACTGGGCTGAGATTTCTGGCAACAGCAGTGGTAACAGACTGCAGGTTTCAGGCAGCTCAGAGGCAACCTACGCTAAAACCATCAGTGTAGCCAGATAATAAGGAAGGGATTACATGGATTGATGAGGCCAAGGGAAGGATTCTGGCAGAACAAAGTGGGATCTACAGGCCTTGCTAGGCCATGCAGAGAATTTCAAATTCATGATCCAGGTCAAATGGGGCTGCCAAGGTTTTCTGTTGGTATGGCTCCTGCCAGTAAAGAGGAATAACCCTGGCTTACTTGCTGCCTATGCCCAGTAGAGTAATCCATTCTGAGATGCAGCATTGATGAACTCCAAAGCCCCCATTGCCCTTGCAGAGAGAGGCCAGCAAATCCTTTCTTTTTCCAGGGGAATTGTGTCCCTGGCATCTCATGGTAGGTGCCATTCACTGACCAGGCTATCACGAGGGCTGTGTGTTGGCTCAGAGGATTCTTGCCCACTGGAAGCTCGGAGGATGGGTCAGAAAAGCACTCTTAGCCTCAGAATATCTTGGGAGCTTCACAGATGGGGCATCTTGGCCTTACAGTTGCTCTTTAGACATTGGCTTCCTTTGGAATAAGCAACAGAAAAGCTTGGCTTTCAAAGGGCAGCCAAGACATGGCAGAGAGGCTCTCCAGATGGTGGCCGAACAATCAGCAGCAATCCCAGCTTGGGCTCTGGTGGCTCAATTTGCTTAGATATACCAGATCACAAGGAACTAAGAACCCCAATCTTCTGTTGCCTGAGATCTCTGGAAAGTTTGGTAGGATAGAGAAGCTGCTTCTTCAGAGCTTTTTGAGGCTGCTATGGAGAGAATGGGTCAATGCTTCTTCAGATTGTTCAATGAAGTTTACATGCTATTTACAGGAAAAAAACATCTAAAAAGGTGAGAGGAAGCACTCTTGCTCTGCATCAAAGTCTCCTTGACCTTCAGGCCTGCTATGGTATTTAGCTCTCTCACCCCCAGGCCTCCACAGGACTTGATGGTCCCAGTCTGGAATTGTTTTTCCCTAACCTCTCCTCAGCTGTGTGTCATTCTTGTGGACCTCAATACCCAAACTCCCAAACTTTTTTCCTCTGGGAAATGGTCCTCCAGCATTGCCCTGAGGCCTCTCCTATAGGAGTAGGTAATATACACTTGGGATCTTTAGCTATATGTGCCTGACCTAGGGAAGTGAGACAACAGCAGGGAGAAAGTGGGCCGTGATCCTGAGGATTAGAGAGTGGTGAGAATTCTCATTCTGCCACTTACTAACCATGCATTTTGGGCAAGTCACTGAACGATAAACAAGAAAAAGACTCAAGTGCTTCATTGATTATTGTGAGGATTTAAATATATTTTTTTGGGAGAAAATGGAAGGGAAGAGATGGGGAGAGAGAACAAGCTAAGCACAGTGCCTAAATGCCTACTGAGTAGTAAGTGCTTGATAAGAAGGAGCTGTTATTATTATGATAGGAAAATGCTCATGTGCACAAACACTTTTTTGTTGTTGTTACAAAATTTTAAATGATTTCAATAGAATGCTAGGTTAAAAGATCTGATCACAGATCATCAGATCCAGTCACGTTATGTTTTAAATTAGGAAAGTGAAACTAAGCCCCAGGAGAAGTGACCTCCCTGTGGTCACCTAGTCACCTAGGGGCAGAGCCACTGCTGAGAACTACAGCTCCTGACCCCAACGCCCTGTCTCCCTGGCTGTTTGCCTCAGAAGGAGTCAAACAGACCTCACGGTATCACCTACCGTCTGGTAAATGAGAGTGGCTGGCAAGAGATCTCCTTATATTGAAGGGAACAGAAAATTGCTCAATTCATTTCCTTGTAGACAGTGGTGAAAATCTCATTCAGGAGAAAAATGGGAGTGTGTGGATGATCAATCGATGTCATCCCAATGTACCTAACAACCCTCAACAGACAGCCTTGGGGTAATGAGCTATCAGCTCTGTTGAGCTCTGGTTGTGCTGGACATCTTCTGTTTGTTGCTCCAGAACTGCTCTCAACCTTCTCCACCCTGCTCCCTGTCCTTGGAGGCTGACCAATGTGGACCATGCCAACAGGCTTCCTGGCCCCTGGGATCTGGTTTGGTTCAATCAAACAGGAGCCCTGGCAGGACATCAAAGAGAGGAAGGGAAATGAGAATGGAGAATTACATTCCTTTTCCCTCCCTGCGAGGTTACCTGTGGCTGGCCATGTCCCTCAACACAAGGTCATTGCCCCTCACATGAGAATCTGGGTGTTCTTGATGACTCTCTTCTTCAGGATTCCCACAACTCTTCCTCCCCTTGTCCTTTGGGCTTAGGGGTGATGATGTCTCTGCTCTTATTAACCCTGGGATATTATCATCCCTTGTGGCTTCCCTATATGCTATCCACACCTTGTAAATAAACTATCCATGAATTATCCTGAGTATACTATCTGCTTACTTTTGGAATTCTGATTTATATACCAGTCATCAACTTATCTTAAACCAAGATCCAGCTATAGGCCCCCAGGAGATGACCTGTGTTGGCTAGGGAAAGAATTCCATATCAAATAATCCTGTCTTTCTGAATATGCCCGCTTTCTTGCTGTATCTCCCTTATTTAGCCCTTCTTAAGGACTTTGCTGATGGTGGCAATGGAGTCTGACTCTTCCATGTTGTGAGAGAAATTCATGTGTTATAAATGGCAGGTAAAGGTGAAAAGAGAGGGGCCTACCTCAGTCTCTATTTATCTCGTGACCTTTATGGGGCCTCTTTTGGTTTTCTGACCTAAGCTGAGCTTCAGAAAAGCAACCTGAAAAGCCATTGATTGTAGTAGTTTTATAACTAATTCTAACCCTAAATCCATTTTCAATAGTTACAAAAACTGACTTCTTGAGATATGGAGATAGGATTAGTTGAAATATAAACCCTTATTAGAGTTTATGGTAAGTCTAGGAGCCAATCTCATGTTTACAATCCTTGAAATTTTCTTACTCTACATTTTCCTGTTTTGTCTTACAATAAAAATTAGATAGTAAGCTCTCTGGGGACAGAAAATATATTTTTGTAAAATTAATTTTTTTAAATTTACAGTCACTAAAGTCAGGCACTAAACTGGACATGGAAGATGCAATGGTTACTAAGAAAGATGTGATCACTGTAATCAAAGAACATATGGTGTAGCCCTGGGTAAATTATGGCTGCAAGCCAACTGCCTGTTTTGTCAATAAAGTTTAATTGGAACACAGACATGACCATTTGTTTATATAATTTGCTTTCTGGCTACAAGGCCAAGTTGAGTAGTTGCAACAGAGTTACTATCTGTAATATTTACTACCTAACCCTTCACAGCAAGTTTGCTGACTCCTGGTCTAGGCATATGCCTTCCCATTACCTGGCACAGCACTAGGGATAATTTTTTTTTTTCTACAAACGGATTATATTTTCTACAGTTTTACAGTTAGATCAACAGATTATTTGCAGCTGAAAAGTATCATCACTTTCCTGTTAGTAGGAGATAATCCTTAGTGGATTATTTTTAATCTTTACATCTTAAATAATTTGCTGAAATTTCTGGATGCTGTTGACATAAAAACAATTTTTTTCTTGTTTTTTTGGTGGATCAGTGTGAATTCAATACACCTGTGCAACTGTGCAGAAGTTTCAAAGGGGGAAATATTCTGATGCAGAGGGTAGAAGGAAAGGATTGAATAGAACCTTGATTGCTCCCATTCCAGGATGTGTCATCTGGTTTTCTGCTGCTCTTAGCCTTCTCTAAATGCACTTCTGCTGTGAATTTCTTTCTAACTTTTTGCTCATAAATGTGTGAAGAAAATCAATAGGCTCAGAAATCTGTTTTAACCATTTCCCTCTTGGTATTTAACAGCAAGTGGGTAGGGCAACATTGTAAATATTCTAGGGAAGAGAAAAAAGTTGACAATTGCTACTTTGGTTTACTCAGTGTCTAAAGCTGGCTTATATGTACTCTTTTGGGCCACAAATGCAAAATATTGTGAATAGAAATCACTCCAATCAAGGGTAGCCTTATAATCTTTGGTTATCTCAGTTTATTTGCGTGATCCATTCAATGTGGAAGAAATTCACAAAGGCCCTATGTTCTAGGCACTGTGATCATCCTAAGAAAATATAGCAATGATGTAGCCCACAATACCTTATTCAGAGGATTTACAATCTATCTAGTAGAGAAGGGTAAAAAAAGGGCTACATATATATAAAACAGCAGTGTGATTTAATTGCCACACATAGTTTAAGAGGACTGAAAAGTCCAGAGGAAGACAGAATTAATGAGAGATGGAAATAATGCAGGAAATGTTTTGGTATTGGACATTGGACTAAGGCCTTGGAATAAGAAGAGAGGAGGATATTCCAGGAGATGTTAACAGTATAAGCAAAGGTAAGGACTTAGGTTGTGCAATTACATGTGGTTGGATTATGGAAAACCCACTGCTTGGTAAAGAGGTAGGAAAAGTCATCCAGGATCTTAAACATTCGTATAAAAAGTCTGGACTTAAGTTTGTAGGCAATAGGGAATCATTACATTTCTGAGGATAGGATTGGCATGCTTGAAGCTTCTCTGTAAGACTGTGATGGTAGCTATCACAATGATATAATTGATTGGGGGATGAGAAATTGGAGGTGTGGAGGCCACTTAGATGGGGATACTCCAGGTGAGGCTAAATACTTACAGTACTCCAGGTGGAGGTAAATGTGGTTATAGGCATGGACTTCCTATGGAGATACATGAGGCAGGCTTGGCACTTGTCAGAATATGAGTGAAAAGGAGATGATGGAGATGATGGTGACTTAGTGTCTAATTATGAAGCAAGGGCTTCAATATAGAGAGAAATGCAATAGTATGTATCCCAATTCTGAATGCAGCCAAGATGGACCTACTAATCATGTTGCATCAGTCCAAAACAAAACATATTTCTAGACCTTCTATACTGATCTATGTCTGTTAGGCCCCAATTTAAGAATGCCCCTCCTCCAAGAATAATTTTTCAGACATGGAAACAGGTCTTGTTTATATTTGTGAATCAGTTACAATGTGAGAAATTGTAGAAAAATTGTAGGAAAAAGCCAGTATCTTTTATGCTTTTGTTATTCACTAAATATTCTAGTACAGTACTAGGCATACAGTAAGTGATGATACTATATGAGTGCAGAATAATTTATCCTGATAGACAACCTCTGAAACATTAGGTCATGCACACATCAAAGCTAACTGCCTGGAATGATGAGCTCTGGACAGAAGAGGTCCTAACCAGATATCCATTAGGTCCATCCAGATGTATGTCAGGAGAGTTATTTTAAAAGGCCCCAAATTAAGAGTCATTACAATAGTAAAGAGTGATTTTCAGGGGACTAGGAATGGTGCTGCCTAGATGGGCTGTTGCAATGATGACTTTCAGGCACTTTGGGCAGGAGTGAATATGTTGGGCAGAGTTGCATGGTGACAGAATTGAGACAGAATTGACACATATAAGACCAATAAGACCAATTCTGGTTGATTTTAATCTAAGGGGAGGAATTTTTATGTCCTTGGGTTAATGGGAGAACAATGAGGAATATTAAAGAGTGATAGAAAATGTTAACTAGGGCTCTTTTCTCAAGATGCTCTTGGGGGCTCCTTAAAAGATTGTGACTGAAGATGAGGAAACCTTCCACAATTAAGTCTTTTCCAACACTGTCTGTGAGATTGAAGCTGCTTCACACACATACAAAAGTTTGCTTTCACTTGTGGGATACAAACTATATAAACACTTACGTCCCTTCAGCACACATATCACTTAATGTTAAAATATTAGAAGCATTCCTATTAAAATCCAGAGCAAGAGAATTATGGCTGTTATGATCGCTACTATTCAACATAATAATGGAGGTCCTAGATAATGCAATAAGATATGGAAAATAAGTAATGGCCACTAACAAGAAAGAGATACTGTCAATATCATTTGGAGTTATATAAAAATCTAAGTAGTTTATCAGGCAGTCTTCCTTGAATTTTCTATTTGAACTCTTAAGAAAATTCAGCAACATGGCAGATTCTATCTTCCTATCATCTATCTATCTATACAACAGTGATAGTTATAAAATTTTCTGATATGAATATGAAGAAAACCACAACATTTACTGAGGGGTGTAAAATAAGTATGGTACATTTATGGTTGAGAAGACTCAATAAATCCTTCATAAATCTAAGTTCAGTGCAATCCTAATCAAATTTCTATGGAACCTATCAAATCGATTCTCAAATTATTACAGAATAGAAAATATATAAGAATAAATCAATTTTTAGAAAAAATGATGGGGACATGTCTTATTAGACAACAAAATATACTAGAAAGCTATAGTGATGAATAGGACATGAATAGGAAATAAAATAGTTAAAAAAATCAGTAGAAGTCAAAAGAATCTGAAGATAAACCAGATATAAATGCACATGAGAAATAACATTTTCTGTAATTGAAGAAAGAGCTGGAGGCAACTGGGTAGCCATCTGAGAAAAAAAATTAAGTTAGATCCATATTTAAAACAGTCTACAAAATAAATTCCAGATAAAGTAAAGATAAAAACATTTATTTTTTAAAGGTGAAAAGCATTATTATAAAATAAGAAAATATAGAAAAAAATTAGAAATAAATATTGGAGCAGGAAGATTTTAAGTTAGACAAAGAAGTTGATTAATTTGACTCTATATAAATTATCTGACAAAAGATATCAAGTTTAAAGGCAATAACATATGTTGCAACTATTTTCTTTCACTCTAGTAGATTGAAATATTTAGTTTCCATTATCAATAAGGAAAAAGATAGAGAAAGGAATATGAGCAGGCTATTTACAGAATAAGAAATGCAAATGGCCAATAACACATAAAAAGATGCAAAACTTCATTAATAATCAGAGAAATATAAAATAAACAGTGAAAAATCAGTTTTTCCCCCATAAATATGGAAGATGGGGAAGAAGAAGAAGGAAAATGAAAGATGATGATGATGAAAGGTTCTAGTTACTGTTGGTGCTGATATTGATACAGGCTTTTCTGGCAAAAAATTTCAATGTTTATCAAAATGTGGTATGCATAGCCTCTTACTTAGCAATTCTTAATATAAGCATTTTTCCTAAAAAGTATTTCCATGTGTACAGAAAGAATAATCATTGCAATGTTGCATGTTATAGTGACAAATTGAACACAACAAAATGTCTGTTAGTAAGGTACAGTTAAATGAAATATACCACATCTATACTATGAAATATTATGCAACAATGAAAAAGAATGAGATAATCTGTATTCATTAAAATAGAAAGATCTCTAAGATATATTTCATTTGTAAAAAAAAAGCGATTTGCAAAACAATATTTGATATAATCCCACTTGTGTAAAACAAGCAAACAAAAATATATAATTCTAAATTTAAACACATATATGTAAATATATAGAACAAAATCCAGACATATGTATAGCAAACTGCATAGAGTTAGTTGTTATATCTAGAGAGCACTGTGAAATTTGTGTGGCAAAAGGGATCTTTCTTGTAGGATGATTTGTTTGAATGTGTATAAGAATGTACAAAGTAATTATATCCTTAAAAATAATAAATATAACTAAAAAATGAAAACAAACCAAAATTCAAGCACATAGGATTATGGCTCATGCTTAAAGGAGTTTGATCTAAGTATTTTTTTTTACATTATGTAATTGCACATTCCTCCTTCCCAATGGACTTCTTATTTCCCTTTTAGGATTTATCCTTGGAAATGTCAATGCCAGAGACCCATCCGTTAGCTAATTAGGCACATTTCTGAGTATACAATTACTTTTAGGCATAGCAGATGTTGCATCTCATGTCCAAACCTTGGCTAATGTGTAGATCATTAACTCAGGTCTGACTCACATTAAATTTTGTGAAGATATGAGGGCCCTTCTTTTATTTGTTTAATAAAGAGCTAAAAATTTCAGCTTCTTAGTGATGTAAATTTATTAGCTTGCATTAGCTTTTCTCTAGATTTTTACATTATCCTGAGTTCTCTATATAATATTGATCATATCACTGACTAGAATCCAGGCTTTAGCCATAAACAGATAAGAATTGGACTTTCAATCATATAATCAAACAAAGCTAGAATGGATATACAAATAAAACTATTTTTGCTTAGCATTCCATTTTTCTCTGCAAAACAGGAAAGTTGTGAAAAATCAATCACGGCACAGTTTTGCTGAAGGGAATGCTATTTTTATAATGATGTCTAGTTTCAAACATCTTGTTGGGTCACCTTCTAATTTCCATTTCTATGGACTTCATCAGAACTAGTAAACAGGGCACCAACTATGTTGAGGCCTTTGCTTTAGACAAATCTGGATTTTGAATTTTAAAACAAAGGAAAAGGAGGTCAAGCCAACTGCTTGAATGTGCCACTTTCCTGTGCCTGGCACTGGCTTCCACCAGTTGTCTTGCTCAACAAATACCAGTGAGTACCTACTAGGTCCCAGGCAGAATACTAGGACCTGGGATATGGAAATAGGTCCAACAAAATCTTCCCCTTGTGCTGCTCACAGCCTTGTCATCACAAAGATCCATTAGAGAGAGGATGACTGAGCTGCATCCTCACTCTCAACCCTTATGTGTTTTAAGGCCTTTGGTGTGGGGCACTGTGCTCACCCTGGGGACACAGCAGCATCCTACAAGACTCTCTTGCCCCTCTTGGACTTACAGTCTGCAGGGGATAAAAGACAAAATGTGAAACATGCTGTGATGGCAATAGAAATATGGCAACCTAGGAGGGACCTACTAGGCTTAGCAAATCTGTCCCTGAGGGGATCAGAAAAGGCTTCTTTGAGAACAGGGTTTTAAGTCATGTGATGCTTGCAGGCTGAGTAAAAGTTTGTAACTAAGGGATGAGGGGTAGAAGAATTATAAATGGGATAAGCCTATGCCAGATATGGTGATGGGTACCTGGGGTCCCAGCCTATAAAGGGCTTACTTTCCTGTCTCCGTCTCTTCCTCATCCTGCTTAGAATCCTACAGGATCTCCTCTCCCTTCACCTCAAGCCATGACCCCTGACTCTTAAACCCAATCCACACAGGCCCCCTCAACCCCTAGTGCAGCAGCAGCCCCTGGATGCTCTTCTTGGTCTCCCCATTTCTACTCTGAGTGACTCCATCCTTCTCCCTCACCCTATCACCATCCAAATGATAGCAAAGTAATTGACATCACTGCATTTGGGCAGTTCCTCTTTTTCAGCTGTCCTTTTACGTGCAAAACCATGGCCTTGTAAAAAAGTACAGGGTACTGATCTTCTTGAGGTTGCCCTGGGATTCTAGATCATCCTAATATCCCCACTTGCTGTCCTTGCTTTCAGTAATAACGAGTCAGGAAAACACACCCTCAGTGTACTTTTTTCTCCTGTGGTCTAATAGACACTTTCCAATTTGCCATTGAATTTGGTATAATCTGCACTTCTTAAGGGCTTCACATCACTGGGGAAAGCTTCTGCGTTTATTGTAATAAACTGTCATAGTGAATAGCATTTATTATTAGTTTCCCAGAATCTCTAAATGATGAGCAGACCTCCCAGCTACCTCTGCCACCCTCACTCCCTCCCCTAATTAAAAGCATATAGATGTGTGTATAGATGCTAGGATTTGGTACCTGCTTTATAATTATCCAGGAACATGACTCAGCTATTTTGGAATCCCACGGGGGAGGGATTGGAGAGTAGAAAATTTGCCCTTGTCAGAGAAAGAGAGGAGAGAGAAGAGGGGATAGGAATCTCTGATCTCTCCTTCCTCTGAATACTAGGAACTCACTGGGCAATTGTTTTGTTAGTTTTTTTTTTTTTTTTCTTTTGTGTCTAGTAAACATTAAGCTCTTACAGGTTGGTGGTAGTACTGTATACCCCCAAGTTGTGCCCAAATCATATCAAGCATAAAGCCTTGCAAATAGTGTACTGGTGAACAATTGTTGTCCATGATGTTAGGAAAAGTAAAGAGAAAATTCTTAAGTAAAAGAGGCAGAAGTATATGTGGAAGGGAAAGTCAAGGACTGGCACTGACAACTTATATCTTCCAAAATGTGTCAGAATATTTCTGTTTAAAATAAATAGTTAGGCTGGGTACAGTGGCTCATGCCTGTAATCCCAGCACTTTGGGAGGCCGAGGCAGGCAGATCACAAGGTCAATAGATTGAGACCATCCTGGCCAACATGGAGAAACCCCATCTCTACTAAAAATGCAAAAATTAGCTGGGCATGGTGGTGTGTGCCTGTAGTCCCAGCTACTCAGGAGGCTGAGGCAGGAGAATCCTTGAACCTGGGAGGTGAAGGTTGCAGTGAGCCAAGATCGCACCACACTGTACTCCAGCCTGGCAACAGAGTGAGACTCCGTCTCAAAAAATAAATAAATAAATAAATAAATAAATAAATAAATAAAAAATAAATAGTTAATATTTTTCACCTGTAATTTAACAAAGGGAAAAGATAGGGAGATATTAACCTAAATGTTGATGTGGACAGAAGCACTATGGGATAGGCACTCTGACTCCCAACTGTGAGCACAAATGGATATTATTTAACTTTATTTTAGGTTTGGAGGGTACATATGCATGTTTGTTACATGGGTAAATTGTGTGTCCCTGAGGTTTGGTGTATAAATGATCCTGTCACCCAGGTAGTGAGCATAATACCCAATAGGTAGATTTTCAACCCTCGCCTCCCTCTAGAAGTCCCCAGTACCTATTGTTCCTATCTTTATGACTGTGTGTAGTCAATGTTTAGCTCTCACTTATAAGTGAGAATATGCAGTGTTTGCTGTTCTGTTCCTGTGTTAGTTTTCTTAGAATAATGGCCTCTAGGTGCATCCATGTGGCTGCAAAGGAAATAATTTTGTTCTTTTTTATGGCTGCATAGTATTCCATACTGTATATGTACCACGTTTTCTTTATCCAGTCCACTGGTGATGGGCACCTACCTAGGTTGATTCCATGTCTTGCTGTTGTAACACTGCTTTAGGGGAGGGGGAGGTAGAGAATGGCAATTAAATCATATTAAATTGTTCATGTTCTTTGACCTAGGAATTCCATTTCTAAGATTTATGCTAAGGAAATATTTATTTAATATTAGTAGTGAGAAAGTATGAGCAGTCATAAGTATTTTTTCTCAACATTATTTGTAACAGACAAAATTAGAAACAACCTAAATGTCCAACTGTGTGGGAATAAACCAGGGAATATCCACTTGATTATAAATTGTGTAGCAGAGAGGGATTAATAGCCCCCACGGAGGAGGGATTCCACAACCACCCATTCTAGATTACATGGCCTGAGCAGAGTTGCTTTCCTGCTTATGTTTATCTGTAAAACGGATATAAAAACTGTTGCCTCATAAGGTCATCATGGTATCTACTGAAGGCTAGCACTGTGGCTGAAATATGGTGGACATTTAATAAATGAGAGCTACTACTATAGAGCTACTAAATATTCATGAAATCTGTGTGAAAACAAGGAGAAAGGCTTATGCTATCTTAAAGGTAAAACAACATAGCATTTCACATTAAAAAAACAATTTTAAGTAGAAAAAAGACTTAAGAATATACGAGAAAATTGTCAAGTGAAAACATATTAGAGTAATTTGAATTTGTGTTCTGCATTTTTTCTGGCATTTTTTTCATAAGTATACATAATTTTTAAAATATGGAAAAACTTCTTAACTTATGGATAATAATCCCTTTCTACATTTTCTTACCCTTATAACCAGTGATATTTCTAGGTATCTATTAAATTAGCACTACTAGTAGAAAGAAAACACATACAGTGAGGATCTAATATGGGTGGTGGGCATGAATATAAAGGAGGACGCTGAGGCAAAATTACTATAGAGAGTTTGTTTGGGTCAAGTTTGAGGATAGCTGTTTAGGACACACAAGTTGCCAAAGGAGAGGCTCAAGTTTTTAAAGAAGTGACAAATCAGGAAAGGGTTAATTACAAAATCCATAAAAGTTGTCCACAAGGTTTTAGCATTGGTTTACAGAAATAACATTGATTAGCAATGAACTATACATTGTTGAACTATAGGGTAAGAGTTATGGGGTCCAGTGTATGGCATTTTATGGCTATTTGGCATCAGTTAGTCTAGACCCCACATAGCAAGTGGCTTCAAGAGGTAATGGTTTTTCACAAGCCAGGAGTGATGTGACTGTTATTTTTCATTCCAATGCCTCTCTGGGCCTGGTAATTTAAAGAGGCTTGTGTTCCTTATATAAAAAGTGTTTTTTCTTTCTCATAGACAAGCACAGAACTGAGAGTTGAGAGACTTGGGTCTTTTCCTGCTTTATGACCTTGGGAAAGTGACCTTGTGAAGGTTACTGGCTTTCTCTGACCTCTGTTTCTGGAAATGAGAATAACAATACTTGAGTGATTGTCTCACAACTATGAGAATATTATGTAAGACTGAAAAAAGACTTTAAAAAATGGGAAATGAATTACAAATGTTCATTACCTTTCTATTATAGGCTTTATCTCTTCAAAGATTGAATCCTGCCCCTTTTATCACTTGTTCTGTGAAAAAGCCAACTGGGTTGGAAACCAAGATTCATCATGAGCCACATCCACTTTTATCCTTATTTCATTTCTTGTCTCTATGCCTTATAAAGAAAATCAATACATGGATCTTACATAGCATTTGTTTTCTTTTTTTCTTCTTTCTCAATGAATTTCAACCAGAAACATCTGCTGTCAGATTAGGAGTGACTAAATTTGATGTGACTTTCTCAGTTTAGGATCATCAGCTCTTGCTTTTACCCATTTGCTGCCAGTTGGTCTTACAAGCCAAAATAAAGGGGCAGAAAGAGGGAAGAATGTCAAATACCCCAACAGCCAAAGGAAGACAGTACTCATGAGCTCAGACCTGCTCAGTCAAGAAATTGCATTTACGATGTGGGTAAAGTAGTAAATAGCACATTCCATGATGTTATGGTCATTTTCAGATGTTAGCCTATCCTTCCATGCTGAAACCTAGCAAATAAGAAGTCTTGAAGTGTTGGTCATCTCTAGTAGCCAGAAATATAGATCTTTACCCATAAGAAAACATTTATTTTTCTTTTTTAAAAGACTTCTTGGCCGGACGCAGTGGCTCATGCCTGTAATCCCAGCACTTTGGGAGGCCGAGGCAGGCGGATCATGAGGTCAGGAGATTGAGACCATCCTGGGTAACACGGTGAAACCCCGTCTCTACTAAAAATACAAAAAATTAGCCGGGCGTGGTGGCGGGCGCCTGTAGTCCCAGGTACTCGGGAGGCTAAGGCAGGAGAATGGCGTGAACCCCGGAAGCAGAGCTTGCAGTGAACAGAGATCGCACCACTGCACTCCAGCCTGGGCGACAGAGCAAGACTCCGTCTCAAAAAAAAAAAAAAAAAAAAAAAAAAAAAAGACTTCTTACTGCCACCTCAATATACCACACTTTTGAAGACCCTGAGTATTACATTTCTATTTTCTTTGCTTGGCACACCTTTCCCCCTTCCTACATCTGCTTACATAAATTCCCACTCTTTATCCAGGTGAATCCATTGGTGTTGGTTTCTCCTGAAGTCATATCTGAGTTCTTTATGTCTTTGACTCCTCAAACGATACACAAAGTCTAATCTTTTCTAACTTGTATGCAGTAAGCAAGTCTAACTTTTAAAAAACAGAAAAATTCATTATATTAAAAAGTAATTGCATATACATACATAAATTTAATACTTATATATGAATTATCCCTATGTACTTTTGTATATGACATTTAAATTTCTCTAAATTATTACTTAGAAAAGAGGCAGTTATTTCATATTTGAGTCCTTATGAAGGTCTCTCATGTTAAGAGACCTGTCCTTCTCCCAGGCATTTTATTTTGAATAATAAAGGATTGTTTAGGGGAAGATAGTGGCTCTCGACCTTGGTTGCACAATGGGATCACCTAGAGAACTTAAAAATCTTCCAATGCCTGGACTGTATCCCAGATCATTAAATCAGAATCTCTGGGAGTGTATCCAGGCATCAATGTGTTTTAAATACACTCTAGGTGATTCCAATGTACACCTAGAACTGAGAATCACTGTGTTAACCTGAAACAACCTTAATCAAAGCTAGATAATTTCATCTGACAGAAGCAGGAATTAAGCACAGCTTTAGTGAGTATTTCTGGGTGCAAAGACTTCACCATTGCAAATGATAAATATCATTATTTGAAAAAATTAAAAGTCATTTTTAAAAAGATAAATAGTCACTATAAGCTGCAAGAGTCTCAAATATGTATCTACAGGATAAATGAGAAACATATTCTTATATTATGCTAGTGAGTTCTAGTGGCATGGGATAAAATTTCCAGTGACAGAACTGTGCCCGAAATAAAAAAGTGTTATAGTTGAAACAACTTAGCCGTGAATATGGTGTGTAAGAAAACTTTGTCAGATGATTCAAGAAGGGAGCCTAGTGATGATTAAGACACTGACGTCAAAGTCCCATATGAAAAGTTTGAATAAAATTGTTCTGTAAAATGAGTGTAGAAAAAGTAATATTTCCAAATCAATATATTAGAGAATACTTAATTCAAATATATGTTATAGTTAAATTAAGAAATAAGATATTGATCATTTAAACCACATCTCTAAGCATTTATAGATCAAAATTGAACACAAACATTAAAGTCAGTGGGAAAATACCTTGTATTTGGGGGACCCTTTATTTGGTTGCATTTATGTTATTTTTCTGCTTTCACTTGCTAAAATTAAGCTCTTTAAGGACAGAGGCTATCTCTTATTGACTTGTTTTTAAAACATACTCAAATGTAGATTCAGGTTTTGTGGGATCAGAAGCATGTACAATTTGGGGAGCCCATTTTATACAGAAGAATACAGAATGAGCATAGGACATTATTAGGGCCCCTCCCAATGCCATGAAGTGCAGGGCTCTGAGGCTTAAGCCTCGTGAGGTTCATGGGAAATTCACTTCCACACACACTGTAGTGCCTAGCACCAGTGGCTGGATAAGACGCTGATATATCTTAAGTTGCATTGCTTTCCTTAAATGAATAGCCTGAACAATCCTAAAATGATTTGGAGCATCCTTGATTGATCTCCATTTTCTAAGAAAGCAGGGACAATTTCCTGTTTTGGAGTAGAGCAGAAGAAGGCAAAGATGCATTCAGTGTAGTTAACGAAAATTGAGCTAGGGCAAATGAAAACCCCACATCTGAGGGACAGACGTGGCAAAGCACGTTTGGGCCATGGAGCTCCTGAAGTGGAGGTGGGGAGGTATGAAGCATCTGGTGGTACACAAATAGTGTGGTCTAGCAGAGATTTTTCCTGTCCAGAGATTCCTATTTCCTGTAGAGTGAAAAGGACCTATTTAAAAACAGTTTCAGACTCTTACTGTTTGGACCACTGACTTCCACGTGGGCTCTTTGCAGGCAGGGGCATCTGCTCATTCAGCTTGGTATCCCCAGTACATGTCTCTCACTGCCTAGCTGGCATCAAAATGCTTACTGAATTTGTACAGAAACTTTAATGTAGTCAGTGACAATGGCATCAGTATGGACAATCAGCTTCCGCATTTCAACAGGGCACATGAAATTAATAGTTTGGTATTAATTTCCTTATTCTCTCTTCAACCCAGAATTCTACTGAGGAAGCTGTTGTGGCAGGGAGATAGCCTGCAACTGAGGTGCCCAGGTAAGATTCTAGCCAGATTCCAAACTCAGAAATATTCAGTCCTCCTACATTCTGGGGGAAGAATTGGCTGAAACTTCAAGAAAATTCTTTCATTTGACGATTTGACACTTGGAGTCTCTTGGTTTTGGGCAGAGCTTGAAATCTCTGACTCAATAAACTGGAAGCCTGAAAAGAGGAAAACGTACCATTCTTCTATACTTATTAGAAGTTGACCCAAAGTTAGTACCTGAAGCCACTTAAAGGTGACTAAGGATTCACTCTGAAGATGCAAGCGACTGAAATGATGAGCTGGTACAGACCCACACAGTCCTGGAAAAAGGAAATGGGGCAGCTGAGAAGCAGCAGCCCTGGAAGAAAGAAAGATCAAAACACACTTCATGGAGAGCAGCAGGAAACACTGATGACATCAGATCCTAGGAGCCCTCTCGACATTTCCCAGCGGTCCTGAAGCCAATACATAGCATCCTCTTGGAAGCGAATCTTTTGAGAACATCAGAATGAAAAGAACACAAGAACACGAGTGTTCTCTATGCTGAGGACACAGAAAGGCTTTAGGGAGAGCCAGGATACAGCACTTAAACCAAGATGGCCATTCTGGTGCATGCACAGAGAGCAATGGCAGCTTAGGTTGGGGGTAGCGGGTGGGGCATGGGATGAGATTTGGGTTCTACTTCAGTTCTAGGTGCTATGAAGTCTTAGAATGATTTCTTTTTAAATAACTGTCTAGCAAGGACTGGTTTGGGGGGAACTCCCATGGTCTCCTCCTTGGAGGTGAAGTAAAAAAAGAAAAAGTCAAGCCCTAGAGAATTCACATATATTTAACTCTGGGAAACCCTTGATCAATTCTGTAATCTTGCTACCATAGAACTTCAATGACAGTGTCAGCTGCTTCAAAACCCTTAGTGACATTTCCTGGAAACAGACTTCATTCTGTGTTCAGCTTTCACTTGACACATTTCAGGCCTGATGATTTTAAATGAGGGAGAAAAAAAAAACGTTGTTAAATATTACTGCAAAATTTTACTTTGCTTAATGGCCAATAAAATAACACAGTGTGTTCAGGTGGCTCAGCCTTCCGGTTTGACCATCTGGCCTGATGAATATGCCCAATTTCTCTTATCTTTTGCTGGCTTTCCCTCCATTGCCTATTTGAGTTCTTGGTCCTCAGCATAATTGGCTCCTGAGACCTTCTTAAAGGGCATGTCCTGACACAGATCTAACAATACTTTAATAAGATTTAAAAAGAGTTTAATAGAGTTTAATAAAGAAAACCCACGATAGAAGAAACTCCAGTCAGTCAAGAGTGCCAGCCTTCTTCGCGTGGCTTAAAAATACACCTTAAGAACATTGGTATTTCTTATTCAAACAAAATGCTCAAAGGGAATAGCCACTCATTCCTTCTCCTACAACATTCTGGATTTAGCATTTAGGAAGGAGCATGGACCTTTCAAGAAAGAGAGGCCTGAACCATTTAAAAATCGAGAAAAAGTTGCAGAAATGGTAAGTCTGGCCTGCTTAGACTGATGGAATCTTAGAATTTCCACAGAAGACTGACAACTGAAAAGACAATGAGTCACACTATCTAGAACATTTCTAGACCATCTTGCCCCACAGGACGAAGCAAACAAATATAGAAACACGGTCACCTTGTGAGTTCAAGCCAAAAATACTTCCCAATTTTCCCATGATAAAAACACTTTCCCATTTAATTTTATGACATTTTAGAGTTTATGTAAAAACAGTCTGAAGAAGTAGATTTAGCATACGCATAACAATTTTTAATCTTCACTTGGCTATGGTAAAGTAATTGTTAAGAGTAATTGTTACAAAACCGTTTTCAGGCATTGAATAACAGGCAGGGAAGACCACAATAGCTAAGATCAAGGAAACTCACAAGCAGAGCCCCAAGATCACCCAGCTTTCTTCCTGGGTACAATTTTTTTGACGTCAACCTAGTGAGCTGGAGTCCAGGCAGAGGGCAGGTGTCCCACCAAGCAAAAGAGGCAGAGGTCAGAATTCAGGGCAGCTAAAAGAGCCGGATTCTATATGGTAAGGCATCAGAGGCAGAAAGCCAAACATGGGGTGTATGAGAGTTCCTTGATATTACTAGTTGAGGATTAGGCTTTGCAGATTACATGGAAAAGCTTAGGAGAAAGTGGCTGTTAATAGTATTGAGAATGCAAAAGAGTTTATAGACACAAATCAGTGCTGAGGGGCATTGGTGGTCCAGTCCAGTTAAAGTGGAAAGAGCTCATTAACACTCCAGCATCTAGTTAAGACATCAGACAGTACTTACTTTAAAAGAAAGCGCCACACTTTTAGAGAACGACCTATTCTAGACCCACCCAACAGAGTCTAAAATAAAATAAAAAGACTGAAGCAAAATTAACAGAGCATCAGGAACTTCTGGGAGAATACTGGGAACCCTATTAAACATGTAATTAGAGGCTCAGAAGGAGAAAAGAGCAAGAAAGCAGCAGAAAAAGTATTTAGAAATTAATGGCCAAATATTTCCTATATTTGATAATAAACACTGACTTATAGATGCAAGTGCTCTGTGAATCCACAACAGGATAAATACAAAGAAAACCACACCCAGGCAAATCAGACTCAAACAGCTAAAATTCAAAATTAAACAAAATATCTTGAAAGTGGATAAAGCACAGTACATACAGGGAAACTAAAGATGATAGCTTCTATTGAAACTAAGGAGAAATATGAGAAAGTATCCTTTATAAACATAAAAATGAAAGCTGAAAAATGCATTACCATAAGACCTGAATTATAACAAAGGCTAAATGTTACTTTTCAGGCTGAAAGGATCTAATACCAGATGGAAACTTGGCTATGTGGGAAGGAAAAAAGACCACTGGAAGTAGTAAATAATTAGATAAATATATGACAGTTTTTTCCTCATATTCTGAAAAGACATCTGACTTTGTTAAGGAAAAATTATAACACTAATTTGATGCTCACAATATATTTATAAATAAAGTCTATAACAAAAATAGTACAAATGATGTGGGGTTGGGTAAATATAATTACATTATTTTGCAGTGTGAAATGGGAATTGAGAAGAAGAAAATGAAAACTATCAGGTTCAAAGTCTGAAGAGGTACAATATCAATTTCAAAATAAGCATTGGTGTATCAAGCTTGTATATTTTTAACCCAAAAGTATTCAATAAAGATAATAATATCATAACTAAAAATAGGGGCTATTAAATGGTTCGTTAAATTAAAAAGGCAGAAAAGAGCTAAAACAAAAACAAAAACACTGGACAATTACAAAATAAATAGCAAAGTAGTAAACTTCAATAGAACCACATCAATGTAATGTTAATGTACTAACTAAAGATTCGAATTAAAATGCAGAGATTGGTAGGCTAAGTTGAAAAGGAGGTTTCAACTATATGCTATATATTAGAAACATATTTTCAATATAAATTAAAAAAATGTTGAAATATGAAGAACCAAAAAAGCCATACCTGGCCAAAAGCAAACATAAGGAAGCAAGTATGGCTATATTACAATCTAAATATGTAACCAGAAAGAGACTAAATATTGCAAGAAAATGGATAAAGATGGACATTTCATAACAATAAAAGGTACAATTCATGAGGAAGACATAATTTTATTTATTTCTATTTATTTATTTTTTGAGACGGAGTCTCGCTCTGTCACCCAGGCTGGAGTGCAGTGGCGCAATATTGGCTCACTGCAAGCTCTGCCTCCCAGGTTCTGGCCATTCTCCTGCCTCAGCCTCCCAGGTAGCTGGGACCACAGGCACCCGCCACCCGCCACCCGCCACTGCGCTCGGCTAATTTTTTTTCTTTTTTTTTTTTTTGTATATTTAGTAGAGACGGGGTTTCACTGTGTTAGCCAGGATGGTCTCGAACTCCTGACCTCGTGATCCGCCTCGGCCTCCCAAAGTGCTGGGATTACAGGTGTGAACCACCATGCTCAGCCTGACATAATTTTAAAATATATATACAATTAATAACAAAGCAGCAAAATTCACAAAGCTGGAAATCAATAGAAACATAAACCAATGCATCATTATAGTTGGAGATTTTAACATTACTTCTCTTAGGAGTGTTGCCATACTTGATATAACTAGTAGGGTAAAAAAAATGTTGATAAAGGTATAAAAATAAATTTGAATAATACTATAAACCAGCTTGACCCACCTGAGAGATTTACAGAACACTATACTCAACAACTGTAGAAAATACATTATTTACAAATGCACATGAAATGTTCACAATTTCATTTGACAAAGCAATAAGCCTCAGTGATTTTTAAAAGATAGATAGAAATCTTTTATGTTCTCTAATCACACAAGAATTAGTAATTTATAACAATACAATATCTAGAAAAATCTGTAAATATCTGTAAATTAAACAACCCACTTCAAAATGACCCTGGTGAAGAAGTGCCAAGAGAAAGCAGAAAATAACTATAGTCAGCTGGGCGCAGTGGCTCACGCCTGTAATCCCAGTACTTTGCGAGGCCGAGGTGGGCAGATCATTTGAGGTCAGGAATTCAAGACCAGCCTGGCCAACATGGTTAAACTCTGTCTCTACTAAAAATACAAAAATTAGCCGGGCGTGGTGGTTGGTGGTAGGCGCCTATAACCCCAGCTACTCAGGAGGCTGAGGCAGGAGAATTGCTTGAACCCGAGAGGTGGAGCCTGCAATGAGCCAAGATCGCACCACTGCACTCCAGTCTGGGCAACACAGCAAGACTCTGTCTCAAACAAACAAACAAACAAAAAACAACTATAGTCAGTAATAACTTCATTGTACATTTTAAAATAACTTAGAGTGTAATTGGATTATTTGTAACTCAAATGATAAGTGCTTCAGGGGATGGATTTAAAAAATGAAAGAAAACATTTTAAATTGAATAGTAATGAAAATATATCAAAAGGTCAAAATCTACTTGATTTAGGTCATCTGTGAAAAATTTACAGCTAACATCTACAAAAATGGTAAAATATTGAATGTCTTCTCTTTAAGCTTAGAAATAAGGCAAGGATGTTCACTTCTATTCAACATTGTACTAGAGATCCTAGCCAGTTGAATAGTCAAGGAAAAAATGCAAAAGAGTAGAAAGAAAGAAAATTGCCTTTTTGGCATACAATATAAATGTCTATTTAGAAAATCCGAAAGAATCTTATAAAATGGTATGTGAATGAATGAGTGAATGTAGTAAAGTCACAGGATTCAAGGTCAAAATATAAAAATCAACGTCATTTCTACATATATTGACAATAAATACTTAGAAAATAAAATTTAAAAATTAATGATACCATAAAACCCAATTATGTACAAAAACTCCACATTCAAAAACTGCAAAACATTGCTGAGAGAAATTAAAGAAGATTTAAATAATGAAGAATTATATCATATTCATGCATTGGATGATACAATACTGTTAAGTGTCAGTTCTTCACAAATTAATGTATAGATTCAACAAAATCACATTCATAATTCTATCAGTCTCTTTAAAAAAAATCGACAAGCTGATTCTAAAAATTATTTGACAACATAAAACAGATCTAGAGTAGAGTAGCCAAAATGATTTTGAGAAAAAAAAGAGTTGGAGTTCCTACATTTCCTGATTTCAAGACTGTGTACTGTAGATACACATCTACAGAAATCAAGGCAGTGTGATTCTGGTAAATATACACATTTAGATAAGTGGAACATAACGGAGATTCCAGAAATATACCACATATGGTCCATTGATTTTCAACAAAGGCACTAACATAATTCTATATAGAAATAAAAACGTTATCCTCCTATCAGGGGAAAAATAAATTTTAACCACTTCCTCACACTTTATAAAGAGATAATTCAAAATAGAACATGAATGCAAATATAAAAAACTAAACAACAAAATAGATGAAGTTCAAAAAACGATGCATCAAGAAAGATACAGGAGAGTGCATATATTACTTTATATAAAGTGAATAAAAGGCAAAATAACAGGCAAAACAGTGGTGATGTAACTCAGAACAGGAGCTTCCTGTGGGAGTGGACATGACTGGAGAGGAACCCCAAATAACTTTCTGAAGTAATGGTAATGTTTTATATCCTAATTGTGGTGGTGGTTACATAGATTTACATAATTGTCAAAGCTGATTGAATTGCATATTTCAAATGTGGGCTTTTTAGTGCCTGTAAATTATACCTCAATAAAGTTGATTTTTAAAAAGCTGATTTAGAAAGTTCCCTGTTAGGCTGGGTGCAGTGGCTCACGCTTGTGATCCCAGCAGTTTGGGAGGCCAAGGCGTGTGGATCATCTGAGGTCAGGAGTTCGAGACCAGCCTGGCCAACACGGAGAACCCTGTCTCTACTAAAAATACAAAAGTACTGGGCATGGTGGCGCATGCCTGTAATTCCAGCTACTTTGGAGTCTGAGGCAGGAGAATCGCTTGAACCTGGGAGGCAGAGGTTGCAGTGAGCCAAGATCACACCATTGCACTCCAAGAGCGAAACTCTGACTCAAAAAAAGAAAAGAAAAGAAAGTTCCCTATTGAAGAGAGTATATCTTCCTTCCACATTTTTTTGAGGCTTCTAAGTCCGTCCTGCATTGACACCAGAATTTATAAGAGCAATGAGCTTAATTCTGTGTTTGGTAGTTTCCTGACACACTGTCAATGACTATTTAATAAGACAGCTAGAGAGAGAGACAGATTTCCTTTTATAATGGCTTCTTTTAGTATTATTTTCTTTTATAACGTTAGAAAAACAGAACATGATAAAGAAACCAGTGGCATTGGGTTTATTTGCTATAAATTATTGATAAGCATTTACATTGTTAAGCTGTGAAATGGAGTTCAATATTTATTATTAGATGTTTTCCATAGCTCCTTTTTGGTGGAAGGATAAAGGAGAGAGAATTATGGTTTAGAAAGCCCAATAAAAATGTAATCACAGTGTATAGTTGCCCCATGGTAATAATATGTCCACAACAATATAACAGCTGGCCATTCTAAGCTGAGTTGAGATCCCGAGAAGCTGTGGAAGCAAAATGCATTCCAATTGGTGAAGTGATGTGTGACAGTGAGAAGGCAGGTTGGGGGCTGCTTGAGGGAATTATTGATTCCTGATAATACCAATATCACCCCCTTTCTTCACTGACTTTAACTTTACCACTTACATATTGTTTACACATGATTAAAATTAGGCTGGATATGGGATCATGGTGGCTGGAATTGTACTGTGTTCAGTGGCTGGCTGTTTGCACCTGAATGTCAATTCAATTCCCACTGAGGCTTAGGGAGAAGTGGATTTAGTCACATCTAAATGCACTCATCATCTTGGGTGCAGACAATGGCAAATGACAGTAACAAATAACCAATAAAAATTCAGTTCAAAAGGTTTCTATTAGCAGAAGAATTGGGAGGAAAAGCATGGGTTGCTTTTTGTTTATTTGAACTGTGCCCAGGTCTCTTAAGTACAAGGTAACACAGAGTTCCATAATTGTAAATGACTGATGGTGGCTGAATCTTCAAAAACCGCATATTCAGGTTGGCTTCGGTAAGGGGGAAGGTCAAGTGATTATCTTGGAAATTATTTGGCTCATCTCAAACTCTGAAGCCTGAAAAGCAGGCCTGGATTGCTTTAGGAGAGTAGCTTGCAGCTGAGATTTTTCTGGCAAGCAGAAATGTAGTTTTGACTAAACTGTTCAGATGAAGGAAGATGGAAGCTTTCAGAGTTTGTAATGAATAATTCTTCAAAGGCACATGCTTGCCCCTCAGTGAGGCATAAACAGTTTCATAACTTGTTTCTTGGTTAATTTTGAGTGGGATCAGGGTTGGATATATGGGCATGGGAAATGGGGTGGGAATGTGACCTGGGCTTTGTCTTGGAGCTCATTTCTCTGCAGTAATGTTTTTTGGATTAGATTCCTAGGAATATATTATGATTCTCAGAATACATGTGTTCTGAAAGAAAGGATATCATGGTGAATAAATATGAGAAATGCAACATATGCTTCTCCCTTTTGGCATCTCATAAAATAAATTGGCACCACAACACTCTTTCAGAAATCCTGCTGTAAAGAAATCTGTTCCCTTACCTCTTGCCACTACCCTTGAAGGCCTTGATATCTGCGATGATCTTTCATTTAACTCCCGGACTTCTTATTTACTTGACCTCCTCATAACCAGTGATATTTTCTCTACCCCACCTCCTTTTCCCATGTTCAAACTTTTGAACTCTTGATGTCAAGCATGTCACTATCTGACCACCACCTGTGACTTTTCCAGCTCACCTACTTCATAATATGTGCTCCAAAAATTATAAATGAGGCTGTGTCATGAGGGGGTAAATGCAGGCTTCGGCCCTGGACTACCACGCTTCAAATCCCAGCATTAAACAGCTATGGGACTGTGCACAAGCTCCTTAACTTCTGTGCCTTCAGTTCATTTCCCTTTAAGAGGCAAATAATAGCAATAATAAGAACTATCTCTCAGGGTTGCTATAACAATTTGATAAGTTAATGCATATAAAATGTTCCAAACAGTGCCAAGCACATGGCATTTGCTCAGTGAATGTGGAGGCCTCATCGAGCTCTCCAACCCCTTGAGTTAACTTCTCATTCTCCATTACCTCCCTCCTTCATGTCCTTACTTTCTTCCATGGCTGGCGTAAATTTCATCATATGTTCCTTCCAAGCATCATAGCTCCCACATTCTATTATTCCATATATATATATACACACACACACACACACACACACACACACATATGTATAGCAAAGCTCCAACTAATTAAAGACAATTACTGATTTCTTTATGCCTTCACCTGAGCAAATGGATGCTGCTGGGGAGAACCACCAAGAGTCCTGTCTTCTCAATTGCAATTCCTCAGCCAGCATCACTAATGGAGCCTTAATATCACCTGGAAATCCAATGACACGTTCCCACTTTTCAACTAATGGTCTATTTCACACATCATTCTTCCTCTTCCCATTTTCCATGCCCCTGTGGACTATTCTTCAGCTGATGATCTTTCCTCGTGGGTCATTGAGAAAGCATAATTGACCTGGAGGAACTGCATGATTTTATCCACTACCAAATCCACCTGTGTGGGTTCGGATTGCCTGCCTCTGTGCTCATCTCTCTTTACTGTTCCCAAAGATCAGAGGCCAGCATGTGCACTTGGGCTTCATCAGGTCCCCTCTGGGTCCCCTAGGAACCTGGAGACATACCTGTTTTCCCTCTTTCCTGTATGATCAATTTCTCCCTCTCTCAGATCATCGTCATCATGGAAATGATCGTGTGTTTCTTCTTTAACAACAATTTAAAAGCTTTTTTTGACTTACATTCCCCTCTAGCTGCTGTCCTATTTCTCTGCTCCCCTTCACTGTACACCTGTTTTGTAACTTTCATAATGAAAAAATTTCAAACACACACAAAAATAACATTGTACAATGATCCCCCATATACTCATCATAGAGACCATGTTAACTTTAGGTTGTATTTTCTTCATTACTTTTTCAGTTTTTGCTGTAGCATTTTAAACCAAATATCAGATGTAATGACATTTTACTTCTATTTCAGTTTCTTTCTTAAAAATAAGTGCATTTCTTGCATAATCATAACATCACATCTAATACAATTAATAAAAATTTCTTAATATCTTCTAATATCCAGCTTAGCTTCACATTTCCTCAATTATCCTCAAAATGTCTTCTTATTTTGGTAGTTGAACAACAAGCCAAATAAGGTTCATACATTGCATTTCATCGCATCTCTTAAACCTCTTTTAACCTAGAACATACTTTGTTTCTATGCCATGGACTTGTTAAAGATATACTTTAGTTGTTTGCTTGTAAAATGCCCCACACAGTGTAATTCCTAGCAGAGCTCCACTCCCTCATCTGCTCTTCTCCCTTGGCTGAGTTTCCTGCTCCCACACCCCATAAGGAAAACTCTGCCATTTCTGCATTAACACAGCCAATGGGCATGTCTATTTTCTTGCTTTACTTCATCTCTCAGCCATCATTTGACAAGTCATGATGCTGCTTCTTGAAACCCTCTCTTCTCTTGATTTCTGAGATCCATTCTCTCCTATATTTCCTCCCACCTCAAAGGTAGCTCCCTTTGTAGTCCTTTTCTGCCCTTTCTTACCATGACTCACCCTTACATAGTGGCCTGCCTGAGGGCTTCATCCTAGGCCTTCCCTTTTCTCTCTGGTCTCTCTGCTGAGCTCATCTCATCCAGGCCCATGACTTTAAATACCACCTATCCATAGTTAACTCACAAATGTAGGTCTCTAGCCCAGATTTCTTCCAAAATTCACAAGTAAAATTTCCAATCTCTTACCTGAATTTCTGTTTAAATATAGAATGGGTGGCCATGCCTGTAATCCCAACACTTTGGGAGGCCGAGGTGGGCAGATCACTTGAGCTCACAAGTTGGAGACCAGCCTGGACAACATGGCGAAAACCCATCTCTACAAAAATATAATAATTAGCTGGGTGTGATGGTGCAAGCCTGTAGTTCCAGCTACTTGGGAGGCTGAGGTGGGAGAATTGCTTGAACCCAGGGGGGCAGAGGTTGCAGTGAGCCAAGATCATGCCACTGCACTCTGGCATGGGCAACAGAGCAAGTCTCTGTCTCAAAAAAAAAAAAAAAAAAAAAAAAGCAAACACAACACATTACGATGTCCTCTCATAACATTCTCCTTTTACCCAAATATTTTAAATTTTATAAATGGTACCACAAAACACCTAGTTTCTTAAGCCAAAAAATGTATAAATTATTTTTGTTTCCTCTTTTCTCCCCCAACTTTCACTTTCAATTTTTTAGCAAAATTTATTGACTCTATCTCCAAGACATACCCGAACCCTATACCCTATCTTTCACATCTCCACAGACACCACCCCAGCCCAAGGCACCATCATCCATCTCTAGGCTTCTGTACCCCCAACTGGTCTTCCTGGTTCTACATTCTCCCCTGCTCACTTCATTTTCCCCACAGCAGCCAGGGTGATCATTTTGAGAATGTAAATGAGAACATGTTACTTCCCTGCTTAAAACACCCTATGACTCCTCCACCAAGCCCGTCATAAATCCATATTTCTTCCTCTGACCACCTCTGTGTCCTGGTGTCCTATCCTTCTCCTTGCATTTCTCCCTAGTCACAGTGAGCAGGAACCAGAATGTTACAGATGAAGAACATTAGCCTCGCTGGCAAGGCTGATGAGAACCTTATAAGCCCATCACAACACCTCAGACAAGCCATTTCTGACATACACTCCTTAAACCGACAGACATGCCCATCCAGGCAGAGGCGCAGATGGTGACCTTCAGGCCTTCCCAGCAGCATCAGTTTGTTTCTGCATTGCTATCCTCTCTTAAAAATGTTACCTTGGCCGGGCGAAGAGCTCAAGCCTGTAATCCCAGCCTTTTGGGAGGCTGAGGTGGGCGGATCACGAGGTCAGGAGATCAAGAGATCAAGACCATCCTGGCTAACGTGGTGAAACCCCAGCTCTACTAAAAATACAAAAAAATTAGCTGGGCGTGGTGGCGGGCTCCTGTAGTCCCAGCTACTTGGGAGGCTGAGGCAGGAGAATGGCGAGAACCCAGGAGGCGGAGCTTGCAGTGAGCTGAGATCGCGCCACAGCACTCCAGCCTGGGCGACAGAGCGAGACTCCTTCTCAAAAAAAAAAAAAAAAAAGTTACCTTAAACATTAACAAAAAACAATGTTCTCCTTGTTTTCTCGGCACCCAGTTCTGTTCTTCTTTACTAAGCTTTCCGCAGTTTATAATTACGTAGTCAATGCATGTGTTTCTGTGTGCATATGTGCATTGCCTGCCTTTTCTATTAGTCTGTAAGCTCTAGGAGGAAAGGCTTCACATTACTTTTGAAGGCCTCTCTATATGCAGTATGTAGCACGGTACCTGATAAATATTTGCTGAATGAATAAATGCATAAATGTAGTCCTGGGTGACACAATTAGTATCTTTGCTCTGATTGGGAATCTTGCTTGCACTTGTGCATTCAGTAGAAGGAGATAAAGAAGACAAAGGGATGCTATGTGTGCATGACATAGGAGGGTCAGTGAAGATAACTTTGGCGGAAAATTTGAGAAAAACAACCCCTGCTCCTCTGCTTTCCCTAAGAACAAAATAAGGTGTTCCACAAGTGACTGGGATGATCTCTAATTCCTAATGGTCATAAATGGCTAAATGCCAAGGGTTTGTTTTTTCTTTTGTTGTTGTTTAAATAGAACTCAGGTGCACACAATAAGATTAATTAGAATCTGTGACCCACGACACACTTTCATCATTGGCTAATGTCTGGCCTACTTTTTTATTATTTAGTTGATTTAAAAAATTTTAACGAACATGCACGAGTCTACCACCAAACATAAAAGCGAGGATCTTTCAATAACCTACATCTAACCATATGGTATTTCCCAGCAGCACATCTGCTTCCTTCAATCCAAATTTTGTACACATCATTCTTTTCCCTTCCTTTTTATATTGTTCTATTAAATATTTATGTATGCCTAAACACATATCTTTTATTTAGAATGTTTTTAAGTTTAAAGAATGTCATGCTGTACATAATCTTTTGAGAGTTATTTTTTGTTGATATATTCCTATGATTCATTCAGACCGCTGCATGCTGTAACTCAATTATTTTCACTTCTGTATAATATATTTCATTGTGTGACTATAGGCCATTTATTCAGGCACTCTCCCATGGATGAGCATTTGGGCCAATAATATTACCCTCACACAGCTACAATTTTGAGGTTGTCATTGACCTCTGGAATTCGGCTAAGCCAATGTCTTTTGTGTGTTTATGTAGTGAGAAATGTACTAGGAATATGGGAGATGTCAAGATGAATCAGATATGTGTCTGTCCTTGGCAGTTTCGCTGTTTAGAGACAGTGACACAGATACAACCATAATCACAGAGGGCAGAATTTGCTAAATGCTGCAAATGTGCTACGCAGTGGGGTAGAACAGGGGAGGATAGGAGAGATTCCACCTAAATTTCTAAGGGGTGTGAATGCTGGATTATAATGTAGGCATGTTACTTTGATAGCCTTTGAGTATTCAAAAATTGGAGGAGCGTTGAAGACAGAAAATATTTCGAGTGGGGAGAATATGAGAAGTTCAAAGGTAGGAGAAGATACAGAGAATTTGGAAGATAGCGATGTCTGGAAGTGGATGAAGCCTGAGTTACCTGACAGAGAAGAGGCTCATTTTTTGAAAAGTTCGAAAAGGAGGAAGGGAGGCAGAATCCTGGCCCTAGAAGCTTTGTAGGCTGGGAGGAGAGATTAAGCATTTATTCCATCTGCACTCAAAAGTCACTGGAGATGACAGTGTCAACAATTTTGGTGGCTCTGAGGGTGAGTGGGTGGGTTTCGATGGTCTTGGGTCTTCTTTCGGATAATTTGCAGGCACACTGAGAAGGGTGTATCTACTACTCTGGGAGATCCTACAGACACCCTTTTGCTCTCAGTTTCTTCACCCAACATCTTCCTTGATATTCTTTACAGAATTTGCGGGCCTGTCTCTTGCAGTTAAGAGGTCGGAGACACCGTCTCTGAAGACAATCTTTGAAGATGGAGACACCGATTTTTGAATGTTCTATGTTGGGTCTAACACAAGGTTTTTGCTCTAAAAATATTGCCTGTCTTAGCACTTTTCTTATGACTTTTTTTCTTTCTAAAAAGAAGTGCTAAGGCGGAAGGAGAATTTTCTTTTTTATTTATTTTAAAGATTTCTCTTCAGGAAGATGACTTCAACATGCATGCCACATTCTGATGAACAAGGAAAAATAATGAGTATGAGGACAATAATAAGTAATAATAAATAATAAAAATAATAACAGGTTTAACCTCTTATTGCTCGCTTGACAAACAAATACATGCACACTTACATTGGACTACCCATTGGGGTCAGAACAGGAGATGCTGCCAAATTGTTTTATTTCAGAGACATTCGTTTATCATGAGAGAAGAAAGATGTAATCCCTTTTCTCTAAGTGACTCTTTACACAAATCATTTGGAATCATTTTGAAACAAACTATATCCCATTTGTTCTATTATGGGGTTCTATTATGCTCTCCACTTTCAGAAGAAATCCCTTCTTGGTTTTTAACTGCAAAAGTCCTCAGATTAAACCTCTATTAACAACTGGGAAGCCAACTCCCATGACTAAGCCTGCATAGTGGAAACTCTTTGCCCTAATTATGTAGATTTGAACTCTCGTGTTTGCTTCTGCTTTGGGATATGAGCATGTGTCTTTCCGAAGAAGCAGAATAGGAGGAGAAGAAATACTCAAAGGCTCAAATAAGTGACTGAACCAGGAACACTGTACGGAAATTAGGTCATTAAGTCACAGTGACACCACAGTGGCCCAGAAGCAGCAATTTGTAAATTAATACTTAGAGCTGAGCTGAGCTGGGCTAAAAGCTATGGTGTGAGTTGATCTGAAGAAGAGAAATCAAGCAGTGTTCAGGGCTCCAGAAAGAGGAAGACTCCACAGAGCTCCAAACCCTCCTGTGGGCAGGCACAGGGCCTGCCACATTTCTCCAAGGCCTTTGCTCAATATCGGCTGGTTCCTTTGGCTTAAATCATGGGAGCATTTCACGGTAAAAGGCTATGCAATGTCCAAAAGAATGAGAAGAGCGGAAGGACCTACCAGTTAAAAGCACAGGATTCAAAGACACCTATGTCTGAGTTTGCTGTTGACTGTGAATGACCCTGGGCATTTTGTATAAGCTCTCCATACCCCAGTCTCTTCTTTTCCAAGAGAGGGATAAACAGTCTATCTCATATTTCTTAATGCTTATCAAGTGACAATTTATTTATTATTATTCTCTCCCCTGTAAATATAAGTTCCACAAAGATGGGGACCTGGGGGTATTTTATGCACTGCTTCATTGTCAGAGCCCAGGACAACTGAATGCTGAATATAGTTATTTTGAATGAATAACTGAATGTATCGATAGATTTGCTCTATGAATTCAATGAGCCCACTTTTGATACAGTGTCTAGTAAATTGTCTGGCACATCCTAATTTGATTAAGTGATGGCCTAACCTTTTCCCTCTACTTATCTCTCTCCATTTCTAGAAAGGGGCACAGATCCCTGGTTAAATACTAGAGGAGAAGATCTCTGTTTGCACTGTTTAATGATGACTGTGATTTCTCTGATGCAAAGTAAGGGCAGGGACCCAGCATTTTCTGACACCATCCAGGAAGATGTATTATCCCATTTCTCTTGAATCTCATTCACTCCCAGCCTGGAAATCTTTTTCTTAGCCACACACCCTGCTCAATCCTGCCTCTCACTTTTCTTACTCTGGGCTCTGCCAACAGTGGCTTGTCTTCTCTCTCCACTTCTGAGTCCTAACCTTTGGCAGGGTCCATCTCAAGCGCCTGCTCCTCTGTGGGTTCCTCCCTTCCCCCTCCTCCCTCAGTCAGCTTCTCCTGATTATTAGTTCTTTTGGACACAAGTTCACATAGAATATGCACTGTATGGGCCTTTCAGAGCAGAATGACACAGGCCATGAGTACAGAGGCTTGATCTACTTCAAATAGAGACTCCTCCATTGGCCAACACTTGTTGAATTCCTATCTAACACTCAGCTCAGTGCGAGGTGCTGGAATGGAGATTAACAAGGTGTTAGGGACAACTTTAAGAAGACCAAGATCAGGTGGAGATCTGCTGCTCTGGGATTTGGCCTAAAAGAAGAGAGGAACTCCAAATACTAGAGGCTTACCCCTGAATTACCTGAATCTGTGTGCATCTTTCTTTCTCTGTAGTGACAGTTTGAGTGATGCACTAGTTCAGATAGGTTGTCAAATTTATTCCTATACATGCCAAGGAGCTTCTGCCACTTGGTGTGCTGAGAGGGCTTTGCAGGATGACAGGAAATCAGAGTTCTTATTTACCTTGAGGACTCCATGGATTTTCTAATGCAGTCGTAAGAGTCCACTTTTCTTTTCAAAGCAGTATATTTTTTAATTGGAAAGATTACATAAAACCCCAATATATAGACAAAAACATGAGCTGTTCTAGATAGTGTATACTGCAGGAGAGGCCAGAGAGGCCAGAGGTCTCAGACTCCTACCTTTTGGCCTGCCTTTTTACTATAGAATTTTGCCTTTTCATGGAATTCAGAGGTCATAATTTATAGTGTAGAATCCAAAGCAAAGAAAAACAAAACAAAAGGCTGCAAGAGCCAGGTGAGATGGTTACTAAGTGACCTCAGGTTGGCCGAACTCTTTTATGCCCAGCCCTGTATACATCTTATTTTATCCAGTCTTCCCACTCACCCTTTGAGGTAGGCTATGACAGCCCCATTTCACAGATAAAGGAACTGAACAAAAGGGAGACTCAGGATTTTATTCATTACTACCCTGCCTTTAATGCCAAGATTCAAACCCAGATCTTTCTGAGTTCAAAGCTAGAGTTTGGATCCCCATCTTATTTCCAACTCCCAAACTCTATTCCTCCTGGAATGGGCAGTGGTAAAACTACTCTCAAGAGCATAGAGGCATAGGATGTTTTTAAGATCAAAATTTTTCCTCTTGGTCGTTTTTGTCCCCAAGTAGGCCTTATCCGCACCAACTCTGAAGGCCAATGTCTTTGGTAAAGAGCAAGTCTGAGCCACACATACAGGGTATAAGTAAGACATGGGAGAAAAAAATAGAGTAAGACAAAGGCTCTAGGACTTGCCCAAGTTTACCAAATCAGCACTAAAAAAGACATTAGACTTCCAACCCCAAAACTTTATTCCTAAGTCCTATGTCCCCAGAACAAAAGCAAATATTTTGCCCAAACCAGAGCCTGGTGGCTTATACATGCCCCAGAGATGGAGCCCTTGAGAAGCCCTGGAAAACAGCCTCCCATTAGAGATGGTCGTCTGCAGACAATGCAGGAGGGGACTCAGAGCCCAACTCTGTACTGTTTCTTCTCTCCAGACGCCCAGGTCTGCCAAGTGTGGAAGCTGCTCTCTAATGGGAGCCCTCAGAAATGGTACAAATTGAGGCCTCTAGTAATGCAATCACTTCTAATCAGTGTTTAATGAGGATACAAGCAGCCTCAGCTTACCCCTGTTTCAAAGAGGCAACTACACATAAACCTCAATTACTCAGACATTTAAAAATCAATTTCAAATAAAATGTCCAGGTGATGGAACTAAAGGGATTAGAAGGATCTGGATGTGTGCACAGGCTTGGCATGCCTTGTCAATGCAATTGAGGTAGGCAGCTCCTGTAATGTAATAAAGCTGGCCGGCTTTGTGCCCCCAGGGGTAGAAGGGGAACAGGTCTAATTTTCCATTTCCCCACAGAAACAGAGGAAGATTCCAATGACAGAAGGAAGAGGACATCTCTATACTTCTGCCCATTCAAGCTGTGTTCGGAATGTTGTCTTCATCTCATTTTATAGTTGTAAAGAGGAAAAGTAGCCTCAGGCTATACAACTCAAGGTCTCTGCCCCAACCTGGCCTCCACCTGTACCACCAAATCAGACACCTTTTTTATAGGTGATCATGATTTTTTTTTGCCAGTATATCTACTTATCATTCCCGTCAACATGCTGGTAATTTAGGTCAATAAACTTTTATTGACTATGTACCATGTGTCAGGTGCTTTTCTGGGCAAGCAGGGGCACAAAGGTGAGGAAGTTATAGTCTCTACCTCAATTTACACAGTAGAGGAAGGATGAGGCCAACTCTCCACCTGATCTGGAAGTATGGTCCTGCAAAACCAAGTCACTTGTCTCTTTAGTCAAGTGCAATGTGCAACCAGAGAAACACTAATACGTAGGATAGTAGCGTCAGTAATAATCATCATAGCTAGCATTTAATGGACAAGTATTAAGTGCTAAGTATGGGCTAAATACTTCAATGGCATTTTTTTTTTTTTTTTACCACCAAAACCACCCTATGAGTTGGGTATTGCTATTATCTCCATTTCCCCACGTTGTAGGTTAACGAAACTTATAGGGTTGTCATGTTAATTAAGGAGGTGCATACTGTAGTGGGCACCAATGGGGTTGGCTACCAGTGCCACTCGCCCTAAACCGAGAGTTGTCGCCCTCTCCATTCATGTTGCATTCAGTGGTATTCCCTGGAGTTGTGAAGGCACAGCTTTCAAAAATTTAAAACCATGACTCATACAAAATAGAATGAATACAAATAAAAATATTCAACTATTAATTAATGAAGGAAGCAGAAGGGTGGTAAAGCTGCTTCCAGGAAAAATTAGAGGAAGAAAATGTATATAGTTGGTCAAAGGGATATTAAAATAAATTTGCTAATTTAAAAAAAAAAGGGTTAATGTCTTACAGGGCAGTCAAGCTGTAGCTTTCTGGTTATCTTTTATCCCTTATAGAAACTGACCAGAAGATCTATAACTTCAGAACAGATGGGGTTTAATCAGATAGGAAATAGCCAATTCAAACACAAGCACATTCTCCTAGGTCAGGGGTCAGCAAACTCTTTATAGAGCCAGGTAGGAATACTTTCGGTTTTGCAGGTCACAGGATCTCTGCTGAAACTACTCAATTCTAACATTGTAACATGAAAATAACCTTAGATAATACATAAACAAATGGATATGGCTGTGTTCAAATAAAACTTTACTTACAAAACATATGGCTGCCAGTCATAGTTTGTCGACTCCTGTCCTAGATAATTAAATATGAATTTGGGCGAGCCAGTTAATGCCCAAGGGAGATATTGAAGGGACATGCAGTTATCCTCTTGCTTTATCTCTAATTTTTTATTTATCTTTCTTAAGAGCACTAAAACGGGAATGGAGCCTCCTGGATTTGCCGATACAGTGTCTTGCCCACCTCTCATCTACACAGATACAGTGGAGCCTTCATGTTTATTCAGATGGACCACTTCCTCTCTCTGCCTAATCTTATTAGAATTGATGGGAACACCGCTGGCACCTGACCCAGTCTCCAAATTTACAATGGTGCTGATTCCTGCCTCAAGCCGGTTGCTGTCTTGAGTGGAAGAGGTATAACCTCTAGAGCTGAGTTTCTTCTGCCTCACTTGGAAGCGAGGCCTTTGAGGTCAGAAGGAACTCTAGTTCACCACTCACTGTGTCTCTGCACCTCTATTTCATTATCTATACTGTGAAGATAATAATGTACCTACTTCATGGGGCTGTTACATAGTTTAAATGTAGTACTGCACTGTGTGTAAAGCACCTGGCTTGGAGCAAAGTACGTGCACTGTAAATATTACTTCTCTTGTCTTTAGGATTCCTCCCTGGTTCTCATCTCTGGTGACTTCAATGCTAAGTGGCTTTAGCATTGACACAGGAATTATGCTGATAGCACAGCTCTGCCTTCCCTTTGCTTGGGTTCAATGCCCTTTCTCCTCCATGCTGCTGTTTTATTTCATTGTTGATGTCTAACCTTTGACTGTCATTCACATTACCTCTAATAACTTTGTGCTTTATGGGGGAGTAAATGTGCTATCTGCTCTATTTGCTTTTGTGAGCGAGAAAGAGTAGGTGAGTTTTAAGGACAAACACTGATTGAGCAGTCTTGTGGCTAGGGGCTTTACATAGGCCGTCTTTAATCCGAACAACCATCCATTTTTAGGGACACCATTATCCCTGTTTTATAGACGAGGAAACTGAGGCTCAGGGAGGCTTTAGTCGCTGGCCAAAGATTGTCCTGTTATGAGGGCTGGGATTCCAACCCAGGCCTGACCAACTCTAAAGATAATGAATGATTCCATCCATTATGGAGGAACAATTTAAAGTGCTCTTCATTTGGCTGAAATTTTGCCTCTTAGTTGCTTTTCTTTTTTTGGCAAAACTGATCCTCTGTGGCCCAAATGAGGAAAAAAACAACCATTTTCCAGTGCCTAAAATTAAACAAGAAGCTTTTAGGATGATGCGCTCAAACACTTCAGCAGCTTATATCCCATTTTGCATTCTTGAGCAAGTCAGTAGGCAATGTCTCCACTGTGGATTTCTCACTTCTCTGGAAGTGATTTTCTGTATTCTCACCAGGCTCCGCTCTGATCATGACAAGAATTCAGAAGCCAGAGTCACATAAAAGCAAGATGCATAACCAGATCATTCCAGAAGGTTTATGTCCATGTCCATCAAAATGTGGCTTTACTCCTTGAACAGAATATGTCTGCATGTCTGCTCACAAGAAAAGCATATCCTATGACAGCTGGGACCAGCCACTGCCGTAACTTGAAGAAACAACAGGATAGGGAAAAGATGAGATGAACTTTCTGTAGATACTTATTTTTAGCTGCTGGGCATCATAATAGCCTACCTATTTTTAAGAAATATGGTAGGTTGAAGTCACTGCTTCTCTTCCCCCTATCCCTATTACAGATCTTGCTCCACATCCCAGTTCCATGGCAGGTATGTCATGTGACATACACATACACATGTAGCATAAACTGGCCAATCAGATTCTCCCACCAAGGATTTTGAATTTCAAGAATGTGATACATCTGTACAGCAGCAGTTAGCGATTAATCCTGATAGCTTTGCTGGAGTTTAAAGTCTATCAGCAGAGGGGCAAATATCCAGGAGTATCAAGGCTGGTGGCAGCAGTTCAAAAAGACTATTCCTGTCAAAGGATCTTGATGGTGCCCAACCTCCTTTGGTTTCTGCCCATTTTCTGAGCTTGGTTCTCCAGGATCTTATCACTATTCTGAGTTTTCCAATAGTTTTATAGGAAATTCTTGTTGCACTTAAGCTAGCCTGATTTGGTTCCCACAGTTGGCAACTGAGTACCCTGAATGATGTACTTCTCAATGTCCACCTGCAAGACCTGGGCCCCTGGGTGTATTACCATTCTCATTCAAAGGAGATTCCTTCAAAAGAGGCTGTCAGCATTTCCATTAAGTTGGAAGAAAAAGACAAAAAGCCTCAGAACTTTATATATATTTAGAACCTTGGCACCAAGCAGTTATTTTGGTCATCACTTTAATTTTGCTAATCTACTAATCCAAGGGAGGTGTGCATACAGGAGTCCAGACAAGGACTTTTCCTCCTGCCTGTCATCAATAATCTTGTATCAATGCCTAGCTTATTTCTTTCATAGGAATAGAAGATTTGAGAAACACATTGGGTCACAGTTCTGCTGCTATATTCATTAAATAAATAAGCTGAAACCCAGGTTCTTAGTGCTTGCTTTTGTTCCAGCCTGTCCTAGATGTCTTAGTTTCATCCTAGTCACAAAGTGATAAAGGAAACTGACATTTATTGGACATCTGCACCACTGAATTCATTCCTTAAATCTGCAATGGTGAGGTAGGTGTACCCTTTTCTTAGTGGAGGAAAGAGGCTAATACAGATGAAAGAACTTGCTCAACCACGGTGCTGATAACTGTGCAGCCAGGATTAAAAGTAACTCCAAAATCCATGCAGTGTCCACTCTCCCAGTTTTGGGAAAACTGAGGCCTCTGTTGCTGATAAATTCAACTACAGATGAGACTATCCTGGCCAAAAGAAAGAATCTACTTTCGCCAAATAATGCATGGAATTATTTTAATTAAACTACATTTCATTTTAAAAGAATTATTTTAATGGTTATACAGAATGCCTAACACATAGTAGGTAGTAAAAAAATATTGAATTAGATTAAATGATTTCTGACTTGTTAAGAGGGAAAATAATAATAATAGATGTAGAAATAAATAATCCAGACTTGTGTGTGGTATTTTCCACATTTTTCAGTCTGTTTTGTTGCTTGGCAAAAATAAAAGTCCAAATTCTTTCTGGGATGTTTCATAAGTGATAGATGAACTTGGCCTAATTGTTGATCCATAGAGAGCGATTCGAAATACCAATAGCCTCAGGGTTAAATTTCCCAACTTTTGTTGTGGAAATATTTAGTCAGCTAATAATCTCTCTCCTGCTGATGACTTTGGCAGGAACTGCACCCCTTGTTTTAAAGAAACACAAAAACAATCCTCAAGAAGGATTCATACCTGCCTGAAGCTCTGGAAGAGCTAGAATGACGATGATGTGGAATAACATGCAGGAGGGAACTTAAATTCCTTGCTAAATATAATTAAAGCAAAAAAAAAAATTATAAAAAAGAACCCGTAAACACAAGAATGTGCATCCATGATATGAATAAATTAAGCAGAAAGAAAATTCATGTACAGAGACCCAAAGGACTGGTTAAAACATTTTATTAAACTTATTCTTTTTTGGAGTCTTGCTATGTTGCCCAAGCTGGCTTCAAATTCCCAGGTTCAAGCATTCCTTCCACCTCAATCTCCCATCTAGCTGGGATTATAGGTATGCAATGCCATAGCCAGCCTGGAAATTTTGAAAACGTGATCTCTGCCAGGTAGTGTCAAAATGGCCTAAAGAAACTTCTATTTGAGGTCAGCCCCATTTATCCATTCATCCATCCATCCATCCATCCTGAATACATACTGAACTTCCATTGAGGAGAACAGGAAGAGGTGAAGACCGGCTGTTCCCCTTGCGGAGCTCGATGGAAGTAACACAATTTATTCTTTGTATTTCTTTAGCTAATGTTTATTTAGTATTTACTATGCAACATGCACTATGCTTAAACAGCAGGAAAAAATCCCATTCAACTTTCACAACTACTCCATGAAAACACTGTTATCCCCATTTTCCTTCCAAGAAGCTAAGGTACAGAAAAGTTACATAATGTATACATATACAATGAGCTAATGAGTCCAAGTCCATCTGATTCCAAAATCAAGGGCACACTTTTAAGAACTTTGCTATAATGTCAGTTTATAGAGGCACAAAATCAGAACATGAACTAGGTTCTATATCTGGCAAATAGTGATAGTTATATTTTTAGAATGTGAAAATTACAATCCTTATAAGATGTATGTGTGTGTGTGTGTGTGTGTGTGTGTGTACTTCCTGAAGGATTAGTATAAACTCTTGGAGAGAGGATTAAGGAGGAAAAAAATATGGATCAAGAAATGCTTTATGAATTCTTGGCAGTAAATTTGATCCTTAAAAAAACGGATACAAGGAGAGTATCTGGTAAAAGAGAACAGTATAAGCAAAAGTGTGGAGAGAAAAATGTGTTCTAAGAGCTTATGAAGAAGAGGGCCATCCAGACAGTATTATTGAAGAACCTGTCTTGCACCCAGATAGATCTTCTTTGGTTGCTAAAAGTCTAAACTTCCACCATTTGAGAAATATTCCTTTTTGACATTAGAGTTTTCAGTTTTTATTCTGTCAACATGAGTGTCCTATTAAACACCAGAACTCCTGGGAGGGGTAATTAACTAAGCAATTTGTTCTCAACTATGAAATTAGAATCCTGGCAGGAAAAAGATAGCATGTTGACGTTCTTATTCAGGGACTATCTCAAAGATATGGACAACATTAAAGGGGACCAACAAGGGCTGGTTAAGAATCGCAGGGAATAGCAACAGGAAGGCTTCCATCCCACCTTCCTCCTCTGGTGGGGCGGGAACCATTCCTGGATCCCCAAGAGAGCTGTAGATGCAACTCAGGTTGCAGATATGGAAACAGGATGCCCATCAGGAGTTGAGTGGACTTTGAAAGGGGAAGCCAGGCCAGCAGAGAAAGAGATGAAAACAAATACATTAACCTCTCTTTCCCCCTCTGCCTTCCCATATGCTGATGGTGTCTCCCACTGGTCAGACCCAACAGGAAGCCAGAGGGCAAAGGCATGCAGCTGAAGCAGTGACAAAAGGGGGCTCTCCCAGGGCAAAAGCAGGCTGGGGAAGGGTGGGGAGAAGATCTGGAAAGGCAAATGGAGAATGGCCCGCCCAAGGACTTACAGTGGTCAGGTGGGACATAGGTCATCCGTCACTAATTGCATTTAAAGTAATGACCTTGCAAATTAATTTATTTTAGTTTTGTAAATGAAGGCAGTATTCAACATCATCCCTTGCAATAGCTTTCTCTAACTCATCTAAATTTAGATTGTCTTTTAAGTTTGTGAGAGAAAAGGGCAGTGGTATACCCGGTGGGCTGGGGATTATCCATGACCCTTCATGCACTCAGCAGTGTGTCTGACATGAGTGGCATCCATCATGTGTGTTGTGTGGAGAGAAGTGGAGGATCATTGCTTTGAGTCAACCAGCCAGCCTACGGTAGGAATTGATAGTTGATCAGACCTCTTTCCCACTAGTGATGGAGGAAGGAAGGGAGAGTGATGTAGCAGGAAGAAGTGTGTGTGATCAGAACATTGGGAAAGGGAGTAGGGGCAGAAAGAAGGGGCAAAATTAAAAACACGACAGTGATAAGATTTTGCCTAGAGTTGGCCCTGTTAGGGTAAGAAGCCTCATTCCTCTATGACCAAAGCACATGAAGCCAGTTGTAAACAGATGTGAAGAGTAGCATCTAGCATCATGTCTTCTCTGTTTGGGGACAGGGGGTGATTATACACACACACACACACACACACACACACACACCCCTCAGAGTCAATTTTTAAAGCAGTACAGTAATCAATCCAAACTGGTGTTGTAAATGGAAGGCGGAGAGAGGGTTGTTTGGGAAACACTTATCTCCCTTATCTCAGAGCGACACAGAGAATGTGCAGGAGTGGTGTGTGTGTGTGTGTGTGTGTGTGTGTGTGTGTGTGTGTGTATCTGTGTGCTTGAGAATTTGGGAGATGGAAGCTCAAAAGTGCTGTTTTTATGCTTATAATTATCTATTTCCCCATTAAAAAATTGGCTCTTATATGTCATTACTGGCTGGATATTAAGTGTCTTCTTGAGGCGATTTTGAGACTTTCTTTTTCTGCATGCTCATGCACGCATACAAACATGCATGCACAAACACACAGTTAGATGCATGGTTGCATGCATAATAAAACTTGAAAACTTAACTGCAGCACACTGCATAAATTAAAGAAGGCAAACATATCCTTGGCAAGACTTGAAGTAAATGCTAGAGTTTTCCCAGAAATAAGTAGTTCCATAATAACAGAAGTGAAAAGAAAATAAACTAAAACTTCTAAGTCCATCTTAGTTACATGGAAAGTCCACTAAAGTTTTCTTAAGAAGCTGATACCAAACTCCTAAAAATCCACTCTGGATTCCAAAGGTCGACTTTCCATCCCAAGTCATTACTTACTGGTGCAGGATTTCTATTATCCATGTTGAGCCATGGCTTATAGATAAATAAGGAATTTAGAATACAGCATTTGAATTCATTAAGCTGCTTCCAGTAAGTAATTTGAAACTCTGAGAAATGCTAAAAACATAATTACTAATCCAAATAGCCCTTTTTATCTGAATAAGTAAAAATGGAGATCAATATCTGGTTAATGGAGGTCATTTCCTATTATATTTTTAATGTTGTGATATGGACTGTAATGGTTGCTTTATATCGTTACATTGTCACTGTCATTGGAAACATCCTGTAAAGAAGGGCAGATGATTTACTTGAAATGTACTAGCAAGAGAGATGTCATCTTCTTCTGCAAATACTGGGCTTAAAACTTGGGTAACTCACTGGAGACTGTTGAGTCTCTCCCTGGATTTTCCTGAGGTTTTCATCCAAATGCAAATGATTCCAGGAGGCTCTCTCCATAGGAAAGAGGCCTAGAGAATTCCTCAGGACTTCAGGATAAAACAACAAATTAATAAACATTCTTACTATATCTCTTGCTTAAACTTATACTGTGATCACAACCAATTTTGATTCACACATTCCCCAATTTCTTCAGAATAGGAATAATTTTGTCCCCTCCAGACAACTTGTGGAGTTCTTACAAGACCCAGAAAAACCCGAAGTGCACTTCAAAATCTCAGGAACCACTGGAAGGGCAGTGGGTCAAAGGAGTCAGGGTCTGCAAACACTGTGTGAATCAAACCTGGCTCCACACCTTCCCCATCAAGGTCACCTGTCCCCAGTAACCCAAGCTCAAAACTTGAGGCTGCCTTGATTTCTGCTCATCCTCCTTCAAAGGAACTTAGTTCTCAAGTCCTTATCACTGCATGCCACAGCTTGCAGTTGATCTCAACAGGTGAGCCATGACATGCCAGGGAAGCGCTGGTTGAGTGTCCAGCACTGGTTGGTTGTCCAATTAACTCTTATTCCATTTCCCTTCTCTGCTAGCAGAAGCCATCTCCCGCTCTAGAGGCTGAACATGCCAGGCCTGGCTTTCTCAGTTTCCCTTGCAGCTAAGGCATGGCAATGAGACCCAGCCCTAGCCAATGGACCAAGTCTCTTAGGAGAACTCTGGTAAAGGTTTTCTCCTCCCAATATGAAGAGATGCACTATGCATACTTAAGAATGGTTAAAATTAAAAGGACTGACAATACTAAACATTGGAGAGGATGGGGAGCAACGAGACGTTTTCCACATTGCTGATCACAGTGTAAAAAGATCCAAACACTTTGGAAAACAGTTTGCTAGTTTTATACAAAGTTGAGTACATACTATTTGATCCAGCAACTTCACTCCTAGGTATTTAGTCAAGAGAAATTAAAACACATGACTATGAAATATTGCACATGAATACTCAAAGCAGAGCATATTCATAATAGCCCCAAACTGGAAACCCAAATGCACACCAACAGTGAATGGATAAACAAATTGCAGTTTTCTCATAAAAGAGAATACTAAGAATGAATAAAGAAGAATGAAAGACTGATACATGCAATACCATGGATGAATCTCATAAACTTGCTGAATGAAAGAAGGTAGACACAAAAGAATAGTAAATGTCACATTTCCATAAAATTATAAAAAAGGCAAATCTACAGTGACAGAAAGTCAATCACTGGTTGCCTAATAGCTGGAGGTAGGAGGGAGTATTGGCAGTAAGAGTGGGCACAGGGAACTTTTGGGGTTGATAGCAATGTTTTATATCTTGATTATCTTATTACATGGATGTACACATTATTGAACTATACACTTATTATAGGTACATTTATTGTCTATAAATTTTATCTTAATAACATTGATTTTTTAAAAAAGAGAGACAAATAAACAAATAAGACCACCAAAGCCTCAGAACTGTGAAACTGGGTTTCAGAGGTGGTTTGAAATATTGTTGAATTTTGCATTGAAGTATATTTAATGGTTCAATTTCAGAATAACATATTATCAATAAGACCCATTATTTCTGAGATTTCTTTTAATTTTTTTTTATGCTTGAGCTCTTATTATATGCTGAACTCTCTCTCTCTCCTTTAATCCTTACTGTCTGAGGTAAGGATTACTTCAATGATGATTATATCAGCTAAAAAACAGGAATTGCTTTAGAACTTTTGAGCATGAAGAATTTGATTCCGGAAATTGGTTATAGCTCAGTGAGGGAGCTGAGAAGGCAAAAAGGGTCAGTGAGACAACCCAGAGATTGGCAGTAGCAGGAAGCTGCTACTCCCTCTGGGGCTGGAGGCAGAATTCAGAAGCAAGACACGCTGAGAGAGGGGCCACCCTGCATAAGTTGGAACTCTGGAAGAGATACTGCTATTGTCAGAGGCACAGCAGGAAGTGGAGAGAGTGGGAGAAAAACCTTGACATGTCTCTGACTCCCACCCTTCTGCCTTTCGCCAGTGTGTCCCATGGGTTAGACCAGCCCAGGAGCCAGAAAGCAAGGGAGCCTGGAAAATGTGGTTCTCTTCAACACAGAGCAAAGCAGAAGGACGGAGAATGAATCCATTGAGGGCAAATAGATATTGACCAACACAAGTGTCTTTGTTTTATCAACTTCCTTGACTTCCTCTGTGACTGCCACCTCAACAGTTCCCTCCAAAATAGAGGCAAACTGGCAAATAGACCCTGTAAGAGGAGCAATAGCTCAAGTTGCTGTTTTTAGCTTCCCTTCCTTTAATCCTAAAGAAGAGAAGAGATTCGAACTAAGGCAATACAAGCAGGCTGACACTTATCTCTCAGTGGCTTTGCTGCGGTGGAATATACCAGCCAATTCACCCAGGAATCCACCAGATGACACATTACAAAGTAAGACATGTATTAGGCATCAGGTTTAGGTATTTTCCCAAAGGCAATGTTCAGGCATTATGAGAGTGATGAGGGCACAAATAGAGGCATGTTACAGACTGAGTTGTGTCCTCCCTCAAATTCATATGTTAAAGTCAAGAGAGGCACTTTAAGGAGATAATTAAGGTTAAATGAGGACAAGGGTGGGGCCTTAATGCAATAGGGCAGATGAAGAGGAAGGCACATGACATTAAGGACACACGTGCACAGAGAAAAGGCCGTGTAAGAACACAGGGAGAAGGAGGTCATCTTCGAGCCAAGGAGAGAGGCCTCAAGAGAAACCAAACCTGCCAACACCTTGGGCTTGCACTAAAGTCCCCAGACTTTAAATTTCTTCTGTTTAAGCCACCTGATATGTGGCATGTTGTTATGGCAGACCTAGCAAATTAATACAAGGTACTGAGCACAATACATCTAACAAGAGTCAATGCTTATTGCTGTTTTCAAAGACAATTCTAGGAGGTCACGCGTAGTCAACTACCTATGCCCTAAAATTATTTACCAGGCAACCAGTTTGTTTCCATAGTCAGGGATGAGGCTTAAATACATACCCATGGGAGAAAATCATAGCAATGATCCAAATTTGTACATAGATATAAATGATCTTCTTGAGAGTGACTTGTAAGCAGTGGGGAAAAGAAAGAATGAAGCAACTGGGTATTCAAAACAGAAGCGGTTTCAAAGAGGTGTGTGGGGTGGTGGGGGAGGGAATTGAGGACACTGAAAATAAAATTTTCCAAGTTTACAAATTTACCATGTTGGCCTGGCTGAAGTCATGGTTAAGAATTTTTTTTCCTCTTTATAGCTGTGATTTTTCTTCAATACCATATATGGCAGCAGATCAGCAAGCTATTTTTTGACATGTTTCTTTCTCCAGACCATTTTACATAGAAAGTTACTAAAATAGTCCAATTTGGATGTCTTTTTCTTAATCTTACAATTCTTGATCAAACAGGACACAATAGTTCTGTGTCAATATAATTATGAGAATATTATTTTAATGAAGAAGCTTAAAATGATGTCCAAATAGACAAACAATGCTCAGATAGGCTATGACGGTTTGGGGATTTTAAGAGCTTCTGTGTGATTGCTTTTGAGGAAAGCAGTTTTAAGAAGCAAATTAATATTCTGCAATCAGCATTGCTCTCAGGTCCTCCCAAGGTCTGAGCAGCAATTCAGGATCTGCTTCGGATGAACAGTTTCACATTTTTCCCTGGAGACCAACCCAAGTCCTGTAAGTCACAGGTGAACTCCATAAACACACTTTTCCCTGTAGAATCAGAGAGGGAGTGTGTTGGGATCTGGAAGAGAAGCAGGTTTTCTGGGGAAGGTTATCTTAGGAGGAAGCAAAGGACAAAACTGTAGCAAGGCTTGAAGCCCTATTGAAGAGAAATCTATGTGCAAAAGCACTAGGTTACTTCCACCTCCAGAAACCAAACTCAGGAGAGTTTCTGATGCAATTCGTCAGTAGCTTTTGGAGCCTTGCTACTCAACGTATAGTTCCAGATCAGCAGTATCAGCAAACCTGGGAGCTCATTAGAAATACAGACCCCCAGACCTATCAAATCAGAATCTGCATTTCAACAAGATCCTCAGATGACTTCTATGCCCATGGAATTTTGAGATGCAATTCTCTAAAGTATTGTTCAGCCAGATGGATGTGAAAGGCATTGAATCATTCTGCCAGGGCTTGATTGTACATGCAAGGCTTTCATTCCCATCATGAAGAATAAAGCTGAGGGGAAAAGACACAGAGAACAGAAACAGGATTGAGGTTGTCTCACACCCAACAACTCTCACCCTCCACCTGTGCCAGGCCATCTTTCAGAAGCAGCAGTGAACAGAACCTACTGAAGTTGCAGTGGCATGCCTAGACTATGGGGCAAGGGCTCCCTCGCTGCCACTGAAGCTGTTGTCAGAAAATGCACCACTCTCGGAAACTGGTGCAGGGTTCACAGAGTTCTTTCTTCTCCCTTTCCAATCCTGTTTCTCTGGTCTCCCCTGTGCCTGCAAGAGGTGAGTACCAATTAGTTGCTGTTGCCACCCCATATTTAAAACCCAACACCAAACAGGTTGCCACTGCTGTTGGCGAGGTCACTCTCAGTGCTAGGAAACTTGAAGTAATGAGCTAAAACTGTCAAGTAAATTAATAGATTCCAGACTTGATGTGATCACCACTTGGAAATCTAGTAGCATTTTGCTATAGTTTAAATGAGTATTCCCAAAATTCATATGTTGAAGCCTCAATGTGATTGTATTTAGAGATAGGGCATTTAAGAGGTAAAGACAAGTAAGACAATAAGGGTTGAGTAATGATCTTATAGGATTGGTGACCTCATAAGAAGAGGAATAGACAGAAATCTCTATCTCCATGTGCACTTTCTGAGGAAAGACCATACGAACACACAGTGAGAAGAAGGCTGTCTGCAAGCCAGGAAGAGAGTCCTCACCAGAAACTCATTGTGTGGCACCCTAGTCTCACACTTCCAGCCCCCAGAATTGTGAAACAATAAATTGTTGTCATTTAAGTAGCCTGAGAAAACAAAGACATATTTCCCCAAGAAAAAGGACTGTTGGAGCCTAGATTACTGATGAGAAAAGAAATGGTTCTGAATTTAAAGCTTATCTGCTGACCTTGGGAGGGTTAACTTTTTGCTAATGACCTGTTGCTATGTATAACTTCTGAAGAAATGTCTATTATGTTCAATAGGAGTATATACTACTCATCCTTTTTATTACTTGCCGAAACTCACACACTAGGGGGAGGAAGGACGTATTGACACTTGCATTGCAGATGAAGTAACAACACACACACTAGTCCATTTAGGGTCTAAAGTCTGATTTGTCCAGGACTGAGAGGCTTTCTGGGACACGGAACTTTCAATGCTAAAACCAGAAAAGTCCTGGGCAAACCAGGACAAGTTGATTATCCTAAATGGGCTAAGTTTCACCTGTTGGAAGACCAATGGTGACATGTAGTGAGAAAATGGAGCATTTGTTAAAAGGGAATAAGAACCCTGGACTAGAGCCCTGGTTAATTTTAAGATTGTGTAGCCTTGGGTAAGTTACTTTACCTCTCTAGATCTAATTCTCCTCCCTCAGAGATGAGAGACTAGATTATTCCTAAGGGATGTTCCAGTTTCAATATGCTACAGTGTTTGAGTTCTGGGTTATTCTGTCAATTGACAGTTGGGGAGATCCAATTGTATTAATCCACAAAATAATCTAAGAAGAAGAAGTTTCTGAGCTAGGTGCAAGGATATAACTGTGCCTAAGTTACTGCCTTTATGGAACTTGCTGTTTACTGAGAGCAAGAGATGATAAACAAGAATTGATGTGACAAGCGCTGAGAAAGAAATAAGAAAGTGTTGTGATAGACAGTGATTGGACATCTTGTTTTAGCTGACATTGACAAAACTGGGAGCCCAATAGAAATACAGACCCTCAGACCTATCAACTCAGAATCTGCATTTCAACAAGATCCTCAGATGACTTCTATGTCCATGAAATTTTGAGATGGAATCCTCTAAAGAGCCAAACATGAAAAACTGGGAAAGGATAGTGTATTAGTCTGTTCTCACACTGCTATAAAGACATATCTGAGACTGGGTAATTTATAAAGGAAAGAAGTTTAATTGACTCACAGTTCTGCATGGCTGGGGAGGCCTCAGGAAACTTACAATCATGGCATAAGGCAAGAGAGAAGCAAAGACATGTCATGCATGGTGGCAAGCAAGAGTGAACAAATGAGCGAAGCGGGACAAGCCCCTTATAAAACCATTGGATCTCATTAGAACTCACTCACTATCACAACAGCAAGGGGGTAACTGTCCCCATGACCCAATCACCTCCCACCAGGTCCCACCCTTGACACACGGGGATTATGGGAATTACAATTTGAGATGGTATTTTGGTGGGAACACAGAGCCAAACCACATCAGATAGGGAAGAGCAAGCACATAAGAGGCTGCAATGGGAGAGATTATAAAATTAAAGAAACAGAAAGGGCTACAGATGAGTGGAGCAGAATGAGGCAGAAGACAGTGGAAAGAAATGAAGCTTTAGAACTAGGCAGGAGCTAGATCACATTAGGCTTATAGGTCACAGTAGGAAGTTCAGGTTTTATCCTATGTGCCAAGAGAGGATATTAAAGGGTCTGAAATCATATCAGAGTTATAAAAAACTGGTTAACCTCACTCACTAAATTACTAGTGTGTAATTGTGGATTACACAAATAATTACAGGTATAATAATGTAATATGACAGTCATGACAAGAATGCTCCTGTTCCATAAGTTTGGTTTTAATTAACCAAGAAGAGCCGTCAAAGGTTTGATGCAAGTTCAGGATAACTTGCATCAGTAATTTTACTTCATCACTTTAAAGTTTAGCATCCACTTCAGCTTGACTTTCAGGGTAAATGACAAAATAAATCTGTGGCTCAAATTACCCCAACCTACCCCTTTGGGAGCAGAATGTTACTTGGAACACATTCTTATAATTAAGATCTAATTGTTATTGATGTTCAGACAAATGTTCTTGCTGGCTTCATCTCTAAGAAACTAAAAAAACAGATTTTTCCCCTTTGCTTACTGATAAATAGCACTTAAATAAGTGCTCAAGGAGATATTACCCCTGATTTTAGATCTTGACAGGAGTTTAAATTAAAGCAGAAAGGACCACAAATTCGATCTGTGTGAGTTGATGGTTTATCCCCCACCCATTACAAGAAAATTTGAGATAGTTTCAAAAATTAAACACTGCAAAAAGCAATGCAATAAAGAGAATAAAAAAGAGTACGTATCTCTTCCTCATTCAAAAGGGAATGACTTTACAATAGATGAACTTAGTAACTGAATTTTGCCATGAATTTTCTGGAAACCGTGGCAAGAGAGTGGTGGTTTGCATAATGTTTATTATCTGATTTAAAAAAACCCATCAGAATCACTCTGCAGAAAAAAATGTTTTCTTTGAACTCCAGAGAAAGAGGAATTTATCCTGTACATGTTTATAAAAAGGACATTGAGTATCTAGTGGACAATACCTTCAAGTAAAATTTTGCAAGAAAGAAGATACAAATGCAGTTAAAATTAAATGTTTCTTGGGCCAGTGTCTGTAAAAGTTAACATGGTATAAATCCACAAAGGAATTTTTGTAGGAAGCCAAGGTATTATGGTCTAGATACTTTGACAGGGACTGTGTTTAGAGAACCTGGAAGAAAGAAGACATTTCCTAACATGTCCATTAGACACTTTCTCCCAAATTACAGCTGTTTTAAGCAAGTTTTTGATCAGTATTGAGTTGCAGTCAATTTGGAAAAGTACAAACCTCAGGGAAGGCAGACATTCAGAACTATCAGTCAAAGTGTGCTCTAAATGGCCAGTGATGAGGGAGGCTGAGCTGTCCTGCTGGGCTGTGAGGTTAAGATGTAGATTTGTCTAGAGCATGTACCACTTCATCACAAGTTTGCTGGAGAAAGATGCCTTTTTCCATGGAAAAGAGCTTTGAATATTCTTGAGAACTCATACAAGTCCTTTGTTGTAAACCCAGATTTCCATCTCTGAAGTCATGAAGAAAGGAAGAATGTGGGCAGGTGTAAAAGGGAGCATCTGATTGGGGAATATCATTTCGTAGCGATGTTTGTTTGCTGATTTTAGGGATTCTCCCACAGTTATTTAAGTCAAGCCTATATAATACATCAATAGTTTTGCATTTTTATACTTTCTTATTCATTATGTTCTAATTTGGCTTTGTGTCTTTGCTAAATTAAAAGGCCAGGTTATATCTATTTATTCTTTTCATTAAAATTATTATTATTATTTTTTTGAGATAGAATCTCACTCTGTCACCCAGGCTGGCGTGCAATGGCACAATCTCCCCTCACTGCAACCTCTGTCTCCTGAGTTCAAGCGATTCTCCTGCCTCAGCCTCCTGAGTAGCTGGGATTACAGGCATGCCCCCACCACACCTGGCTCATTTTTGTACTTTTAGTAGAGATGGGGTTTCACCGTGTTGGCCAGGCTGATCTCGAGCTCCTGACCTCAAATGATCCATCTGCCTTGGCCTCCTAAAGTGCTGGGATTATGGGTGTGAGGCACCATGCCTGGCCAGAATTATTTACTATTAAAAATTAAGACTAAATATTAATCTATCCAGTTTACAACTTGATTGTGTGCGTGTGTAAAGTTTTATTTGGCTATGTAACGTATACATCTAGTCCTTCTAGCTGGATCATTCTTAAGGTAAATAAACATAACAACAATGCACTTACACAGGGCATTTATTATGTTGACTAGGGAGTCAGCTACGCCAAGCCACATGGCTCTCACAAGAGGACTTATTCCTGGATAAACTCAATCTGCTTGGGCGTAGGCATTTTCTGTGTGGAGTCCACTGGGCCCATTATTGGTCCCTACAAGTTCTTGAAGGCCATAGTCCTTGAAGACTCTGGGAACCCAGAGAAGAACAGGCTTAGCACCATTCCTGTACAAAGTAGGTAATGGATGCATGTTTCCTGAATAAATAAGCAAACAAGTGATGAGAAAACTTCGCATATAGCTGTAACATAGGGCTGAACATGAAAGCCAGAAGATAAATATCAAGAGCTACTGGGTTTAAGGGGGGAAAAAGGAAAACTACATCCAGCTGGGTAAATCAGCAAAGGCCCTAGAGAAAGGGTGATATTTAGATGAGAACTGAAGAAGGAAAAGAATTTTAGACTATGAAGATGGAAAAGGAAAACAAATGTAGGGATCATTGTTTTTATCTGGGCAGCACCAATCCCAGGGCAACATTACTAACAGACTCTGCCATACTAGCCAATGTGTGGCAGATGAGCCAGTTAGGCCAATCATCATCCCACTTTAATTTAATTTGATTTATTTTATTGTATTTTTTTTGAGACAGGGTCTCTCTCTCTTGCCCAGGCTGGACTGCAGTGATGCAGTAATGGTTCACTGCAGCCTAGACCTCCTGGGCTCAATCAATCCTCCCACCTCAGCCTCCCAAGTAGCTGGGACTACAGGTGCGTGCCATCATGCCTGGCTAATTTTTTTTTTTTTTTTTTGGTAGAGTTGGGGTTTCGCCATGTTGCTTAGGCTGGTCTTAAACTTTGGGGATTAAGCAATCTTCCCGCCCCAGCCTCCCAAGTGCTGGGATTAGAAAAGTGAGCCACTACGCCAGCCCTCTTTACTTTAGTCTCTGCAATAGAACACCTTGAGGTTAAGAGATGCTTTGTTCAAGCCAGGCCAGTCACATGGTCTCTCCTAAGGATCTGGAACTTGAACACACAAGATGGAGAAGCTAAGAGGGGGTTGACTGGGACAAAGCCACCTTGAAGACAGCCTTTGGAAGAAGGTTCCCAGGCTCCTTTTGCTTAGATCTCTGAACTGCCTTGGGATGTAGAATTCAGGACAATTAATTGTCCTGCTCTCCCTTTGAGTCTGTGAGCCATCCTTCCAGTTAATGCCCTCCAACTCCTTTATTTTTCTTAAGTCAGTCCAAGGCAGTTTATTGCCCACAAAGAATTCTTAACTCTGCAACTAACAGGGAGAGGCATGGAAGCAAGAAAATAGGAATTCAGAAAGACTGAGTATTTTAGCAGGAGTAAAATATAGGAAAATAATGGATTGTAATGCTGGAGAAAGAGAAAATGACCTTACTGTTGCGGGATTTAAAATCTAGGATGAGGTTCAGTTGACCTCATTATTCACAGATCCTGCATTCCCAAATGTATGTACTTACTAAAAGTTATTTCTCATCCCCAAATCATTATTCATGGTGCTTTCATGGTCATTCTCAGACACACATAGAATGGCAAAAAATCTGATGCACACATTCCCACCTGAGGTCGAAGGTCAAACAAGTTGAGGCTTTGTCTTTTTGAAAAAAATTAATTTTTTTTTTTTTTTTTTGAGATGGAGTCTCGCTCTGTCGCCCAGGCTGGAGTGCAATGGCGCGATCTTGGCTCACTGCAAGTTCCGCCTCCCGGGTTCATGTCATTCTCCTGCCTCAGCCTCCCAAGTAGCTGGGACTACAGACGCCTGCCACCACGCCTGGCTAATTTTTTGTATTTTTAGTAGACATGGGGTTTCACTGTGTTAGCCAGGATGGTCTCGATCTCCTGACCTCGTGATCCGTCCACCTCGGCCTCCCAAAGTGCTGGGATTACAGGCGTGAGCCACCGTGCCTGGCCCAAAAATTAACTTTTAAATATTATAATATTTAAATGACAGAGGTTGTATATATTCAAGGTGTACAAAGTGATGATTTGTGTAATGATTATCATAATCAGATTAACAGGTCTTGTTTTAGCTCTCATAACTATAAACAAGTGTCCTTTTTGTGGTATATTTAGTGACATGTATTTCACCTTTTTGTGCTTTTTGTTGATGATTTCACTGTTTAAAATGCCCCCAAAGTATAGTGCTAAAGTGCTGTCTAGAGTTCCTAAGTGCAAGCAAGCTGTGATGTGCCTTAAAGGCAAAATACATGTTTTAGATCAGCTTCAAAAGGCAGGAGTTATATGTTGCTGGCCATGTGTTCAATGTTAATCAATAACATGTATTAAATAAAGTGTGTTTAGGCATAGACACATACAACAGGTTATATATTGATTGGTTGACAAAAATTTTATGAGCAGGGGCTTTCTGGAACCTAACCCTATTGTCCCTAGAAGCAATCGTTCAGTATTCACTAATTCAGTATTTACAGTGACATTATAGAACATAACTACTGTAACTAATGAAAATCAACTATACTTAGATTTAACTTTATAATCAAAGGGGAGTTACACAGAACTTATGTGTTCAAAACTGCAATGGGAGAATTATTTGTGTGGCAAATGTGCAGAGTCTACTTAAGCTGGGGGAGGCTAGAATCAAGGAGACCAATGGAGGCTGTCTGGGAAGTTTCTGTCAAGCAGGAAGGAAGGTAAGAACTTTCTTGAGAACTGTGGTACCAGAAAAGAAGACATGCAGGTGAGATATTGTGAAGATAGAAAATATAGGAAGTTTGTGGCTGTGGGATCAAGTTGAGGAACAAATCGAAAGGAACACTACAATTATGAGTCTGGGTGAGTGGGAGAAAGACTGACAAGGCAAAAAGGTATGTCAGGCAAGAAGTTGGTCACGGGAGGAAGATGATGGATTCAGTCTTAGATGTGTTGAGTTGGGAGGCCTGTTGGTATGTCAATGAATAGTGAATACTCAACAAGCAATAGTTGTATTGTTGATAATAATTGTGAGGAGAAGGAAAGTGGTGGCAGAGGAAGAAGAGAGGGAGGAAAAGAATATTGCGAACACTTACCAGGAAAACTGGTGCTCAGCTGCCCCTTTCAAGGCCAATATCCAAAATGGCTGAGCTCTGGATAGCCCCAAAATGCCAGTCACTGCATCCCTTAGTGTGCAAATTGAAGGTGTGACACAGTAAAACTGCTGGAGTTTTTAGCTCTCAGCAATCAACTTGCAATGAAAGCACAATATGGAGTCATGTTTCTTGAGCCCACCCATCAATGTTGGTGCTGACCCAGGAGAGATTCCAGCATCAGCAACAGGCTGTGTCTAGAAGCAGCTCTTGTCAGGAGCCCCCAGAAAGAAATTCTCTCTCCATCCAGAGGCTCAGACCTTGTTTTGGGGGCCTGAAGCTTATGTGCAAAGCTGAACCCGGAGACCAGAGGGCCTGCTGCTACACTGTTGCTCCCTTAGAAAGGAGCTTGGATGGTGCCTTCTGCTCTGAGGCTGTGTCTTTGTGGCCCAGCTTTCTTCTATCTCAGAAGCCTGGTGTGAGCAAGAAGAAAGTCCCTCCTCCTTCTCGTCCCATGGATTGCCTAACTCCCTGGCCCCAAATTTCTATCTTCCCAGTAAAATTGATCCCTGTTTCCTTCAAGGGAAAATTCTATCCCCACCTATTTGGATAGTTTTACCTCATGGACCCCTCAATTGGACAATCACAGAACAGCCTAGGATTTCTGAAGGTTGAGATAATTTGGTATAATTCAGTCACCTGATTAAAGTTCTACAGCTCTCTGCTGTCTGCTGTATGCCAATGGTCTGTAGGTTGGTTTGGATGCTGTGGTTAGTATATACTGCATACTTTCATTCCCTGAAAACCCTGGAGAGCAAGATACCACCTTCATTCTTTCCAACTTCACCAGTGGCCATTGATCCTGCAGCTCTGTCCTGTGGCCCTAGAGGTGAGCTTGTGCAAGGAAAAATGCCATCATCAGTTGGCAGGATGGAGAATCAGTGTCAATGTCTCTGACGTATCTCCTCACTCACCTGGCCGAGGTGATAGGGGCGCACCTCAGAGGGGTAAGTAGTGGATGAAGAACCCAAGCTGGGTGTATTAGTCCATTATCATGCTGCTATGAAGAAAGACCCACGACTGGCTAATTTATAAAGGAGAGAGGTTTAATTGACTCACAGTTTTGCCTTGGTGGGGAGGCCTAAGGAAACTTACAATCATGGCAGAAGGCAAAGAAGAAGCAGGCACCTTCACAGGGCATCAGGACAGAGTAAGCGCAAACAGGGGAAATGCCAGATGCTTATAAAACCATCAGATCCTGTAAGCATTCACTACCATGAGAACAGCATGTGGGAGGAAACCACCCTCATGATCCAATTACCTCCACCTGGTTCCGCCCTTGACATGTGGGGATTATGGGAATTACAATTTGAGGTGAGATTTGGGTGGGGACACAGAGCCAAACCGTATCTCTAAGTCCCCAAGGTCACATTTAAACTTCTTCGCATCACAGTATTGAAAAAAAGAAAAAAGGCAGTTGCAGAAGAGTCTCTCAAAAGGAACATTTTCCTTTCATTATTTGCTTTCTTTCTTCTGAAATGCCCTCTCTGACTTTCCAAAATAAAATAAAGTTAGGAGAGAAAAAACATCATTCCCTCTCCACTTCTGATACATTGCAGCTGATGTTAGGGTTCTCCTAAGATTCACTGAGGTGAATTTCACTAGGTAGCATAAAAAGAGCTTTTCAGAAAAGGCACTAACAGATGTTACAATGAAAGCAGACACCTTTGCAGCTGATTTACCAAAACCCTTGGAGAACCATTTCAAGGCAGATAGCAAAGGCAATAATGTTGAACAAAGGGAGTACATCCAGAGGCAGAACTGTATTGCATGTTCTAAAAAGAGAAAGAGAAATAGGAAGTCCATAGGAACCATTTTCCCCATTTTGTGCATGTCTCTTTACCAGTTTCTGAGCATGAACCAATATAATTTTTCCAGAGCCCATTCAAAGCCAGAGGGGGATAAATAAAGGCACTTCTTTTCTCAGCTTCTCATTAAGATATGGTAGAATTCTCTTCTGAATTTGAAGGTAATTACTGAAAGTTGCTTTTCTGTTCCTTTAAGGAGGAGCAGTCGAAAATAACCTCCTGTAAAGTCATGGTCTTTGACGGTTAACCAAAGGGAGCATCATCTTTGAATAAATGCATGCATCAATGGAGGCACAAACCACATGCATTATGCTTTATATTAAAACCTCTGCTGGATAAAAAGAAAGGGGGACTTGCAGCCCAGGAGAACAAAGGTGCCTGGACGGCTTCCAGTAAGACATCCCGTCCTAGGGAAGGACTGGGCTGCAGCAGCCTATTCAATCAATGCAGTGAGTCAGCACTGTGGAAAGAGAATCAAGTGAGAGCAGTGAGCCTTGAAAGGCAGCCTGCCTTGGAGCTGGAGAGGTTCCTGGAGGGGTGGGGCCACGTGATACCTGAAGCTCATACTCCTTCCTCCCACTGTCCATCCCCATGGGAGAGATCTCAAGGGAAACATGAAGTCTTTGAATGCTAGAACATTCCAGCTGGGTGGGACACCCAGGGCTCATCTAGTCCAACCCACCAGTTACATGGTCCAGAAATGGAGGCTCTGAGACAGCAATAATAAAAGCTAACATGATGAGCTTTTTATATTCCAGATACTGTTCTCACCACTCTATCTATAATAATGTGTAATTTAATAAAACAACAACTCTTATCTTTGCATCATACCTGACAGTTGGTGCTGTAATCTTATGGTCCTCATTTTACAGATGAGAAATTTGAGACCAAAGGAAGTTAAGTAACTGAACTAAGGACCTATAAGCAGAAAAGTGACCTTAGTGATGACCTTGAGGATCCTCACCTCAGTCCTCTGAGCTTTTGTCTTTTTATCTTCCAATGTCTTCCTTATTGGGTAGTTGTAAAATTTCAAATGCGCCTCTAGTAGCTCTGGGTACATGTTAGACACATAGTTGTTAAGTGGAGTTGAAGATGTTCATGAAGCAGGGAAGGGAAGGAGGACCATGCTCGATGCTGTACTTCTCTAGCTAGTTAGGTTTGCTTTAACCCTGAAAGGCTCTTTTTATGCTACCTTTGCTTAACGTTGGCCAAAAATTGACAGGGGCAGCATGGGGGAGTGAGAGAAGAGCAGAGAAGTTGAAGAAGGCCAAATCTACAGAAAAGTGAAAGACAGACTGTATTTGACAGAATTTTCTAGAGAAACAGAACCAATAGGATGTATGTATCCATCTCTATCTGTATCATCTATCTATCTATCTGTCTGTGTGCCTGTCTGTCTACCTACCTATCTCTACACCTGTATTATATCTAACAATATCTCGATCTATTAATATATATCAAATAAAAAATTGGCTCATGCAATTATGAAGGATGGCAGATTCTAAAAGCAAGCTGGAGACCCAGGAAAGAAGATGGTATTGTTCTAAGTCCATGATTAGCAGCCTTGAGACCAGGAAGAGCTGATGATTCAGTTTGAGTCTGAAGGCTGGAACAAACCAATATGCCAGCTTGAAGACAGGCAGATAGGAGGAATTATCTCTTATTCCAGGGAGGGTCAGCATTTTTTGCCTATTTTCAGATCTTCAGCCTGGATGGGGCCCACACACATTAGGGAGAGTAACTGTTCTCTCAGTCCATTGATTGAAATGTTAATCTCATCCAGAAATATTCTCACAGGCACACCGAGAATAATAACCAAATAACTGGATGATTCATGTCCCAGTAAAGTTGACACATACAATTAGCCATCACTAGTTCATCCCTTGTCAACTTGGCACCCATATGCATCTGCTTACTTAATCTTAGGTACTTAATCTCCAAATAAAGATAATAACAAGGTTATAATTCTGCCTAACATGATGCAACTATTCTGCTCACAACTAAAATCAATTTAACTTCTTTCCCAGGAGAGAAAGTAAAGTCCTTGAATGATGTTTACTTTTCTCCTTTATATTCTGTAACTTCAATACTATGGTATAAAATTAACAATGATTAAATGCTGTAAAATAAAGTTAATCAATAAAGTCATGTACATCTCATGTTACATGATAAGGGGATGAGAGGAAAGAAAACAAAGATGTTTGCTTAATACATACACATATTCATAACAAAATAAGGAGCAAATACTCATGACAATTATAGTCCTTGTTTCTGTAACCGGTCATGTGGTCATAGCTGGTACTTATAAACTACCTTCTTCCACTACCCATTCCGTATTCCCTTTGCCTTAGGCAAACATCTCAGCTGGTCATTGTTTTTTACCTGGTAGGCTGACCCAAACCTTTGTTCCTGAAGGGTCTGAGCTATTAGTAGTCCTGTCTCAGTTAGGTTGTTGTAGTTTTCCATTGTTCTTAATTACAATGAAATGGTAATATTAAGAGATGCCCCAAGAGATCTCCTGTATTCTAGATTTACTCTTCCCTACCTCCATTATGAACTAGTAATCCAATTTCCCCTTGTTTTTCAGGATCAATCATCTCAGCCAACACAGTAACTCATTTCTTTGCCTGCTGATTCAAAGGCATGATGAGGAACCCAAAGTGGCCAGGCGGCAGTTTGAATATCCAGTTCAATAGAATTATGGTTGTGTCTCCTGGGGGAAGCATTTCTCCCTTTAGAACTAAGATCTCTTTGCCAGAAGAATATAAGGATGCAGGAACAGGGAGCAAGTATCTGCTAGTGTGGGTCACCAGGAGTCATAGTGAATGGTACCACTCTCATTTCTACCCCTTGACTACTGGACCCACAATTCCTGGCTATGGGAAAAATAGCAACATACATTGGAGGCTTATATAGAGCATATACAGTGTTCTGGAGAACCTTGCCCCAGACCTGCAAGGAATTGCCACTAGCCGGTGCTATAATTGAATCATCAAAAGGCCATGCCACTGTTCTACCAAACAGCTGCTTCACGATGGTGGGGAACACAGTTAGACCAATGAAATCTGTGAGCCTGGGCCCATTACTGTATTTCATTTGCTGTGGAGCAAGTTCCTTGTTCAGAAGCAGTACTGTGTAGAATACCATGGTAGTACATAAGGCATTCTGTAAGTCCTCAGATAATAGTTTTGGCAGAAGTATTGCATGCCAAGAAAGCAAATCTATTAAATATCCAGAATCCATGTCTATTTGAGTAAGAACAAAATGCTGCCCCTTCTGTAATTGAAGAAGTCCAATATAATAGACTTGACACCAGATAGCTAGCTGAGGACCCTAAGGAATAGTGCTAGATCAGTAACTTGGCGTGTGGCTCTGCCGCTGGACGACTCAGCATTGGCTTCAGTCAGGTTGACTCTGAAGAGTTGAAGTCATCAAGGGTTAAACCCATGTATAACCTCCATCTATGCTACCATGCCAACTTTATCCATGAACCCATTAGGCGATGGCAGGGGTGGCTGGGAAAGAGGCTGACTGGTATCCAAAGAATGGGTCATTCTATCCAATTGATTATTGAAATCTTCCTCAGCTGAGGTCATTCTTTGGTTAGCATACCCATGAAACAGAAATATCTTCACGTTATTTTCCCATTCATAGAAGTCTATCCACATACCTCTTCCCCAAATTGCCTTGTCACCAACTTTTCAATCACGTTCCTTTCATGTCCCTGACCATCCAGGCAAATCATTGGCCACAGCAATGAATCAGTACATAATCACACATCTGGTCCCTTTTCCTTCCAAGCAAAGTAAACAACTGGGTACATTGCTCAAAGGTGTGCCCAGCGGAAGAATTTCCCTTCACCACTATCCTCAGGGATGTCCCAGGAGAGGGGCTGTGGTGCTATAGTGTTCACTTTTGGATGGTATCTGCATATTGAGCAGAGCCATCTGTAAACCAGTCCTGAGTCTTCTCTTCCTCCACCAAGTGATCCTAGGAAACTCCCCACGAGGACAGAGGTGCAGGCTCAGAAATAGAAGGCAGTGTAGCAGAAGTGGGGAATCACATGCATTTGGGCCACTTCATTTAATTTATTTGTGCCTTCAGGGCTTGCTCAAGCCCAGTCATGTATATACCATTTCCATCTGATAATGGAGTGCTGCTATGCACACCAAACTTTATAACTTGGTGGGTCAGATATCTTCCAGTTCATGATGGGCAGTTCAGGTTGTATAGTAACTTACTGGTCTATGGCTCAGTGTTTAGTCTCTGATAAGGCTCAGGAGCAGGCCAAGAGCCATTTCTCAAAAGAAAAGGAGTTATCTATAGAGAATAGCAGGGCTTTGCTCCAAAATCCTAGGGGCCTATGCTGCAGTTTCCCTATTGGGGCCTGCCAAGATCTCCGAGCCACATCACTGTCTGCCATGGACATTTTACAAACACCATTGGATCTGATGGGTCATATGGCCATGTGGCAGAGCAGCCTGCATGGTGGGCTGGACCCATTGCAGAGCCTTCTCTTGTTCTGGCACTCCCTCTTCACTGCCCCCAACCCCTGCTGCAAAAGCAATAGCTTTTCAGATCATTTAGTAAATAGACTGGAATAGCATATCCAAATGAGGATTGTGTTGTTTCAAAATTCAGAGGACCACTAGGTATTGTGCCTCTTTCTTGGTTGTAGGAGGGGCCGGATGGAACAACTTAGGTTTCACTTTAGAAGGAATATCTCTACATGCTCCACCTCACTGGACTGCTAGAAGTTTCACTGAGGTAGAAGCCCCAAATTTTTGTCCGAATTATGTTCTAACCTCTGGTGTGCAAATGTCTTACCAATAAGTCCAGAGTGGTTGCTATGTTTTACTTATTAGGTCCAGTCAGCATAATGTCATCAATGTAATGGACCTGTGTGATAGCCTGTGGAAGGAAAAGGTGATCAAGATTCCTGTGAACTAAATTATAACATAGAGCTGGAGACTTGATATATGCCTTAGGTAGGACAGTGTATTAGTTCATTCTCACACTGCTATGAAGAAATATTCATGACTGGGTATTATAAAGGAAAGAGGTTTAACCGACTCATAGTTCCACATGGCTGGGGAGGCCTTAGGAAACCTAAGGCCTCAAATCTGGCATCCCCAAATCTGGCATTTGCCAGATCAATAGCTGCATACTGGGTATCAGAAAACATGTTAATTTGTTCAAGCAATGAAATGACATCTGGCACAACAGCTGCAATAGGAGTTACCACCTGGTTAAGCTTGTGATAATTCACTGTCATTTTCCAAGATCCATCTATCTTCTGTACAGGCCAAATAGGGAACTAAATGGGGATGTGGTGGGAATTGCTACCCTTGGATCCTTCAAGTTCTTGATGGTGGCATAATGTATGCAATCCCTCCAGGAATGCAGTATTGCTTTTGGTTTACTATTTTCCTAGGTAGAGGCAATTCTAATAGCTTACACTTGGCCTTTCTCATCATAATGGCCTTCATTTCACAAGTCAAGGAACAAATGTGGGGGTGCTATTATCTGGTTCTGCCAGGTCTATTACAATTATGCATCTAGAACCAGGAAAATAATCACAGGATGTATTTGGGGGCTCACTGGGTCCACTGTGAGACTGATCACCTGATATCATAAACCCCTACTCTGACTGGTGGACTACAGTGACATTTTGGGCCTCTGGGAATTATATGAGTTCCAAGCCAGTGTCCATTAGTATCTTATGAATAATTAGTCTGATGATTTCCTTTTCCCAGTGCTCACCATGATAAAAAGCCATAGGTCCCTTTAGAGAAGGCTGGAAGAAAGATTAACCATAAATTTTTGGCAGTAACCTGCGGTCCTTCTGCAAGGGGTTCTGAGTCTGCAAACTCATTGAAATCTAAGAATTCACTGAGGGGCTGAACTCTCTGTTTTTATTATTCAGGTTAAACTTTTGTTTACTTCATCTAGAAAAATGTCTGCTTATACAAATCAAATGAGAATTGAGTAGGTTTCCTATCTGTTTTACTTCTGGGAACACCATGACCAACTAGATAACACCCTAGGTCTGTGCAAGTCAAATTATGTTGATTTGTTCTTTTGACTCTGCAGTCTGGCAACTTTATCCACCTTGTCTTTGGTGGTTGAGTGGTGCCACTTGGCCTCTAATACTCTGGGATCCAGTTACTTCCACTGCAGTTAGACTCCCAATTCAGTGACTGCTATAGGTTTGACTTGTAGAGAAGAGCAATTACAGAGCAGGACTCCCTTCACAAATACATTTCTCACAGCATTTGTGAAATATATGTTTTCTGGGCCCTTCCAGGGTGGGCAATTAGGTCTTAAATGAGAAATCTATGCTAACATTCCAATCTCTCTAAGCCTTTGAATCTCTTCCTCTACATTAAACCAAGGCAGGTTGATCATTTCTAACTCACTAACTGTATACCACCTATTGGTCTATATTTCAGCCAACCAATCAAACAAACTCTTAACAATCTCCCTTTCTAACTCCCTGAGCTGCAACATTAAGCGTTAGAATCTCTGCTTAGTAAGTCCATATAAATAAATTTGGCCTGGTCTAACTTTATGTTCCTTCCATCACTATCCAACACCCTTAATGTCCATTTTCACACAAGTCCCCTGGATTTCTGCCTGTATAAATTAGAAAACTCAGCTATTTTGAAGTATAGAATACTTCTTCCTGGTTCACACCTTGTACCTCACCTTTAGGGACCTGCTGTGACTTGAGTCAGTCATAGATCTAGAGTAAAGATAAGTGGTGGAGTGTGTTCCAAGGAGACTCAACATTGTCTTGTGTGGCAGCTGCCTGAGCAGGGCCATTACAGTAATGCATTACATTACTGCATTCCTCAGACAATGCATTATTCTGCTCAAACAGGAGTGGGGAGGCTACTTCCAATGGAGGTAGGGAAGCTGCTTTCACTGTAAGTGGAGAGACCTCTTCCACTGACAAAAATATTCATCAGAATTTAGGGGCTCAATGTCACCAGCTTTAGCAGGGGATTCACACATATCCCTATTCCAACTTTCAGAATCCATTTCTTCCCAATCAATGCCCTAATTTCAAAAGCAGACACCCTGTGAGGCTGGGACTTAACTTGCATTGTCATTCAGCCAGTTGCAGGATGAGATTCTGGGTCTGATTTTCAGTGGCCAACCCTGTGGCTGAGGCAGACAAGTTTCTTTCAGGGTACACATAGGAGATTTCAGGTAATTTATGTAATGCTTAAGCTGGGAATTGAAATCCCTGAGCTTATCGTTCTTTTTTTTGAGACGGAGTTTCGCTCTGTTGCCCAGGCTGCAGGGCAGTGGCATGATCTCGGCTCACTGCAAACTCTGCCTGCCAGGTTCAAGTGATTCTCCTGCCTCAACCTCCTGAGTATCTGAGACTATAGGTATGTGCTATCACATCTGGCTAATTTTTGTAGTTTTATTTCAGATGGAGTTTTACCATGTTAACCAGGCTGGTCTCAAACTCCTGACTTCAAGTAATCTGCCCACCATGACATCCCAAAGTGCTAGGAATACAGGCATGTGCCAACACGGCTGGCTAATTTTTGTATTTTTAGTAGAGATGGGGTTTTGCCATGTTAGCCAGACTGGTCTTAAACTCTTGATCTCAAGTGATCTGTCCACCATGACCTCCCAAACTGCTGGGATTACAGGCATGAGCCACTGCGCCTGGCTGAGCTTATCATTTTCTTTCTCCACTTAATGCTCCACATTAGGAGCAACCACCCAATCTCATTATATTCATTAGTTTGAGAAATATGTTTGAAAGTATCACATGCAGTGTCACCCAGATCCCTGTGTCATCTAAGTGGTTGATTAGTACTATCAAATGGTGATATTTTGCATATCTTCATTGTTAGATCACATCATTAGCTATCAGTCCTCTCTCTACTACTAAAAATAGAATTGTTAGCATCTTTAATCCTGTTAGAGAATCAATTTTAGAAACCTTAGAACCAATTCAAAAAACTCATTCTTAAAATCCAGTTCCTCAAAAACCACTCTTACTAACAAAATCTGTGGTAGTCAGGGTTCTGCAGAGAAACAGATACAATAGGGTGTGTGTGTGTGTGTGTGTGTGTGTGTGTGTGTGTGTGTGTATGCATGTAGGAAGAGAGACAGGCAGAGATTTATTATAAATATTTGGCTCATGTCATTATGAAGGCTGGGAAGCCCCAAGATCTGGCATCATCACACAGGGGAACCAGGAAAGTTGATGGTGTAGTTCCTTTCCACAGCTGGTAGGCTTGAGATCCAGGAAAAGCTCATGTTCCTGTTGGAATCCAAAGGCAGGAAAAAACTGATGGCCCAGCTTGAAGGCAGTCAGGCAGGAGGAATTTTCTCTTATTCCAGGGAGGGTCAGCCTTTTCTTCTATTTAGGCTTTCAATTGATTGGGTCAGGCCCACCAATTAGGGAAGGTAGTCTGCTTTACTCAGTCTACAAATTTGAATGTTAATCTCAATCAGAAACATCCTCACAGGTATACTCAGAATAAAGTTTGGTCAAATGTCTAGGCACCCTATGACCCAGTCAAATTGACACATAAAATTAAACATCACTGAGCCCTCATTCAAATATTTCTTCATTTTAAAAAAGTTTTCTAAAGACCTATTATGTTCCAGGCACTGGTTTAATCATGGGAGATATGTCAGTGAACAAGAGAGTTAAAAATGCTTGCACTGTTGAGTCGTTAATACATTCTAGGAGGAAAGAAAGAAAACAAATATATCAAATACACAAATTATATAATATGTTAGAGGACTGTAGGTACAATAGTAAAAAAAAAGATCAGGATAAGGGGACTGGAAATGCTGGTGAGGGCAGCAAAATGTTTGTCATTTTAAATAGGCTCCAGTCTGATGCCACAGTTGGTGCCCCTAATCACTGAGCTCAACTGGTGCTCTGGTAGAACAACATTTCTGTAAATTCCAAAATGTGTCAGATCTCTCTGAGCCCTGGTAAAACACAAATAAAAGAGTTTTTGAAAAATTAAACTCATTAGAAATTTCCTGTCTTGAGCTTTTTGCTTTCAGACCAATTATAATAAAGCATGGGGATTTTTGTGTCTTAAGCCTTGGCTCAAATATGACACAAGAAACTAGAACGAGGGGTGATATAGGTAGTATAAATAATGAGGCTATGCTATGAACCTAATTGTGTTTCCCCAAAATGTATATATTGAAGCCTAACTCCCAAGGTGACTCTAGAGATCGGGCCATTAGCAGGTGACTAAAATTCAATGAGGTTATAAGGATGAGGCCCCAATCCAATAGGGCTGTTGCTCTTATAAGAAAAGGATGAGGCACCAGAGCTCTCTCTCTTTCTCTCTCTACCATGTGAAGACACAGTGAGAAGGTGGCCGCCTCTAAGCCAGGAAGAGAGTCCATGCCAGAACCTAACCATGCTGGCATCTGATCTCAGACTTCCAGCCTTCAGAACTGTGAGAAATAACTTTCTGTTGTTTAAGTTACACAGTCTATGGTGTTTTTCTTTATGGCAGCCTGAGCTGACTAATACAGGAGATAAGCATGGGAAATGAGGAGTCTATGGCAGTCAGATCCTCCTTACAGGCACATACGCTTTCATATCGTTGGAATGAGCATAGAATTATTCAGTGAAGAACTTGAGTTGTCAAGAGTGTATATATAATTTGTGTACAACTGTGATTCATCATAAGTGGAGTTTCTGGCTAAACAGAATTCCTAAGCATTTGGGAGAATGAAGAAACTGAGTGCAGCTGCCTCATTCCTTCTGCCTGGGTTTGCTGACTGTTCAAGGCCTGCCGGGACTGGGGCTAAGGACTAAGCCCCACTCTGGCTACAAAGACTCCTGTTAGGGTTGGCTGGGAAGACTGATTGGTTTGGGAGACAGGATTCCAATGACAGAGCCTGCCAGGCTGGGCATTTCTGAGTAATCTGTAGACAATAGGAAGTTTGAGGAAATTTGGACTGGATAGAAAATGATTAAATATATGCTGAATAGTCTAGTACATTCTGGAAACATAGAGGTCTGAGGTGGAAGACAAGATTGGAGGAAATCTCAAAAGCTGGGCTTAGTAGGTGAGTTCTACATTAAGACAAGCATGATTTTGAGAAGGGTGAACCTGCATCACTAATTGCATTCAGAGGGTGAATAAGACCAGTAATTCACAGATGTGTAGCTACAATTGCCAAGATTTGAGAAAGACCAATGCATTTATAACATATACAAGAATCTGTGTATTTCTGTGATTTATAATTTGCAACCAACAGAATTCCACCTCACAGCTTGCTTGACTGTGGTCAACTTGGCATGGAATAAGCAAATGTTTGGGATACACTTTAAGGATAGCAAATTCATTTTGACTCATTCATTCATTCAAAACAAATCAATAATTGTTGAGTATCTACTCTGGGCTAGGAACTGTGTTAGTTGCTACAGATACAATGATATGCATGATAGACATGACTCCTGCTGGAACTTACGGTATAGGGATCATGTTTTAACATTTTCAGCTAACTCATTCTGCAATTTTCTTCATGGCCACAGCCCAACAAATGTCCTCACGAGCTAGACATAGACACTTTTATAACCAAAGAACACAGAAATTTATTCTTTTTATCCACCCTATAAAGTGCAAACTCTATGGGCACCAGCCTAGCAATTTCACCTATGGTTACAGAATCCTAATGACTTAGTGTCTCTGCAATCATTCTCCCTGGGTTTCCGGAGAAGGGAAAGTAAATGGTAGACTTTCAATCTTGTTTTAGGCCTCGAGTTTTCCAAAATCTGTTCTCCAGACTGTTTTGTTTTTAATTAAAATTTACATAGAATTGAATGAGTTAACTTTTGGAAATCCACTAACAGAGTGCCAGCCATGCAGTAGGTAGTAATGTCAGTTAGCGTCATTTTACCGAAAATAAAGCTAGTTATGTTTCATTTGTGTTAGCACTCCCACCTCTTTGCTGATCCAAATAAAACCTCTCAGAGGTACACAGCAAAAGAGAATTATAGACACTATCTAAATGTGAACTTTTGCCCACGGTTTTGCTTGGAAGTGAGCAGGTCGATTTCTTATACCCTCATTAAGGCATTTCATATTCTCATATTTGAGGAATGATAACCTGCTGCAAAGAGAAAAGATGAGAACAGGTAGAAACATGCTTGCAGATGATCAATGTGCCTGGGATTTGCCTGGCTTAGGAAAGGCCAGAAGCCAGGGCTTGGTCTAACTTTTAGCCAGTGAACACACCTTTTACTAGTGCCTGGTCATTCGTCGACTCAGCAATTGGAAACCACCTCCCTCCAGGAGCCTATTGACAAACCACAGCCCTCTTTTCCAGTTCTAGGGAAATGGGCAAAATGTAAGGAACAAAATGCTGTCTGCTTTCTTCTAATGCTAGAGCCATCTCGTGAGCCAAAGAGCCAAAGGGGGTGACTTGTGAATGCACTCTAGAAAAGCAAAGTGAGAGCTGTTATGGAAAGAGTGCTAGACTTGGAATTAGAGTTCCAGTCATAGTCCTGTTGCTTATTAGCTACATGACCTCACACCAATACACGTGCTTCAGATGTAAGACTTCTAATCATGGGTGTTTGGAGCATACTCTGCCTTACCTACCTCACAATGCCACAGTCATGGTTTTTTATGAATAATTTCAAACATGTATAGTACAGAGAACACCTATATACTACACCCAGATTCAACAGTTTCCTAGATTTTGCCACACCAGTATCAGACATTATGCCTTCCTTTCTTGGCTAAGTGTTTTTAAGCAAATCTCAGAACTCATGTCATTTAACCACTCTATACTTCAGTATGCATTTCTATAAAATACAGACATTTTCATATATAACCACAATGCCATCATCAACTCTAGTCAAATTAACAATAATTCTGTGATTTGTCTAATTATCCATTATATTCACATTTCCTGATTGTAACAAAAATTTCATTTTATAGGAAGCTTGTTCAAAACAGTATCCAAATAGGATTACACATTGCATTTGGTTATGTCTCCTAGAATCTTTTCATATAGAGCAGTGCCTTCCTCATCATTTCACTTTTTCATTCTACTGTCTTTTAATTTGTTTCTGTAAACTTCATGTTTCTTAATAACAACACTTTTGCTCTGAGGGTTCCATTATAGTCATGTTTGACCTTTCTTCCCAAAATTACATCATACGGGATGCCATGTATTTTATCTTCCTTCAAGTGGTAAATATTTCTGGTTTATTCACTAGAATAAGTATTACTTAAATTAATCAGTGGGTTCAAATGGTAAAAGCCTGACCTTTCATGGAAAAATTCTCCATTCATTTTTAAAAATGTCTTCATTCATTGAAAATCTTTGCCTAAATTATTGATTCTTATTATAAGTTGCAAAATGATAATGTTCTAATTCTGTCACTTCTTCAACCCTTTACATTTATTAGGTGGAATTCCTCTATAAAGAAGTAGTTTTCTTCGTCAACTAGGGCTACTTGGTCATATTGAAATACTGCTTATCCAAGAAAGAAAAAATAAATGTTTAATTATTTCCCTTTAATTTTCAGAGTGAGGTTACTTCCAATGTGACCAATGAGTCTTTTTTAATTTGGGGGGTTAAGGGCTATCTTTTTTAAAAAAACTATTATTATAAACATGTATATTTTTGTAAATTCACAGAGGTGTTCCTCAGTTAATTTGTTCTGATGTTCAAATTGTCCCATCTTTGGTCAATGAGTGACCCTTCAAACTGGTTTCGATGTCCTTTTGACGTAATTCCATTCATCTTTGACTACATCTTTGCTATCTGCATAAAAAGATGGCCAAGGCTCATCTTATGCATTTCCTGTCTCAGATCTGGAATTAGTCATTCTTCCATGGATTCCTAGTTCCTTTTAGTGGGACACAGTCAGTTTTTGAAAACTGGGATCATGAACATGAAAGTGTAAACACTAATGTGCTGGATCCTGGTTACTATTAGCTTCCACCATGCCACACTCTCAGTGTCTGCCAGAGCAGATCTTTCAGTTGACTGATTTTTCCCTTTCATCTCCTACATGCTATACCTCCTGCCATGAATTTCAATGCACACAATAAATATTCCTTGTGATGAGGACTGGGTATAATTCACCATTGAATCTCCAGGGCCTAGAACAGATCCTGAGATATGCCAGGGTGCCCAAAACTTTTTGTTGCATGAATACATTTTTCATTCTAAGAAAACTTTCCTGCCTCCCATCTTTCTGAATCAATTACTTTTTAAATTTTTAAATTATAATTTACATCTCTATTAAAGTTTCTAGCACCTGATACACTGGCACAGAGTAGGCATGCAATAAATATTATTAGATAAATAAATGAACATATGATGTCATAACACCAATCTTTTTCAAATCTATCAGGGCTTCCTCATTGCTCTTGCATACATTTTAAATTCCTCAACATGGTATACAAGGCTCTGCATCATCTGGTCCTGACTATCAATCCTTTTAGCCCCATCTTCTACAACTTTTCTTATTGCTCACTCAGCTCTAGCCTCACAGACTTTTTTTTAGTTCTTTAAAAGTACCTCATTCCACCCTGCCTCTGGGTTATCACATGCTCTTCCCTCTACCTGACATGATTCTCATTCTTCTACTCTCCCTTCTCCATTCTGCCCACTTAATTCCAGCTCCTCTTTGGATATCCCCTTATAATCATCTCTTCTAGAAGGCCTGGTATGACTCACATACCTCCAGACCTCCTTGCTATATGTCCTCATAGCAAGGAGCTCTTGTTACTTTATTACTATGGTATTTATTATACTAGTAATGTGTTATTACTTGCTTAATGTCTATATTCTCCACTAGGCTGTAAGCTCTATCCAGGCAGTGTGATCTAACACTCTATTCCCCATTTCTCAATAGGTGCCCAATCAGTACTGGCTGAATCAATGGATATTAGACCATTATTAGTAGATGGTAAGCTCCTGGAATACAGGAACTATGCTTTTTCCATCTTCATATCCTTTTGAGCTTCCAGAATGATTTGGATTACTAGAAGAGATTTAGGAAATGTTGATTGAGTGGCTAGACATTGTCCCTAATCAAGGCATTTAGTTGCCCTAACTGTGCAGAGAAAAGCATTTCCTGGCACAGCCTACCACTCCAGTCCAGATTCTGAGTATGAAGTACTTTTCCTCCTAATGCTTTGCAATGTACCTGTATGTTCACCTCCCCCACCATCAGCTTTAGACAAATCACAGTGCCAAAGAGCCAGCAGCTGGAAGGGTGGCCTAAGGAGATTGCCACGCTTGGACTGGTTGCATTTTTCTTTGTGCACCTAAGAACTGGTATTTAATCCATATGACCCTGCTCTATGCCTAGGACAAGGCTGAGTGCAAGCTGGGGGAAGAACCCTACTCTATCCAGAATGATTTCACTGATAGGAAGCCATGCAACTGCATTCCATGAGTCCCTTTCAGCCGCTGCTTAATAACAGAACAACTCCATAACCAGTTACAGCCATAGCCAGGAGGGGAAAGTCTAGTGCCACCTACTGGTTACAAGTCAGACTGCCTTGCTTACATAACAAATATAGCCTCTATGAAGGGCAGGCATTTTGAATATCTTGTCAACTTTAGTGTGAACTTTTATTATAGAAAGAACTATTCCATTTCATTTGGGACAGGGTGCTCCTTAGTGGATCAGCATACTTGGAATCAGTCAATTGCAAAGTCAGGAATAAAGGTTCTTAAAAAACTGGCACAGTAGATTTAAGCTAATGGTCTAGAAAATTTCGTATTGAGAATGCAGAATTTATTTCTGGTGGGGATAGGATAGGGTGGGGAAGAGTAGAGAAGTGGCATTTCTTCAGTGCATCCATTGGTATCTGAATAACTGCCCATTTGCTAACACAGTTACTGGCTAAGAGATGGTTTGCACAATGGCTAATACCTCAGACTTTAGAATCAAGCAAATCTGGATTCAGATTTCAGCTTGGGCACTTATTAGCTGCGTAACCATAGGCAAGTTGCATAACTTCTTTGAGCCTCGGTTTTTCTCATCTGTAGAACAGAAGAATAGTACATAGTACCTACCTTATAGGATTTTTGTAAGACATAAGCGAAGCTATATATGTATATATAAAGCACTTAGCCCACTTACTCCAGTAGTGCTTATTAAGGTAATTAAAAAAATTGTTACTTCTATAAGAAAACCTCTTAGAGCATTATTTTGGTATGACTTTTCCAATCATTTACATAAAGACACAAAAGACACAGCTCAGACTCTCAAAGAGCTTGCAGACTAGCTGGGAAAACTAATACATAAACACCTAACTGGAGCACAACTGGACAGCTATTCTAGTTGAGCTATGGGAAACAGAGGAGGGAGCAACAAAGTCTGTTTAGGTTGGGAGAAGAGACACAATAACTGAGTGGGTTCTTGAAAGATGGAGAGAACCACACCTAAGATGGACAAGTGAAGGGAAGAGCAAGAGTAAGAGCTTAGAGGCATGAAAGTGAAGGGCATGTTAGGAAATACAGAGTTGCCTGATGCAACGAAAGAGAACTTTAGGTGGGATGAAGCTCAGTGTATTCAAGTCCCCAGAAGAAGGCATAGTGGATCGAGACGAGTTGGCAAGAGTAAGAATGGGGACAGATGCTCTGCAAGGGTCCTTGGATGTTCTGTGATATTAGTAATGGACATTGACTATTTTTGTCCAATGCCCATTTTTCTATCTGGCAACCTGGTTTTCCTTTGGGGAATAATCCATTCTGAATTTTCTGTCCATGTGGTTTGGGTTGTGCTGATCAGTTAACCTCATGCCCATTTCATTTTAAAGGGTAGTCATATGATCCATGCTTGGAGAATGAGTATATTCCATCTGCTTGATCACAGTGGCTGCTTCAAAGATTGATGATGTTACCTAGGTTAATCGAATCACAGTGAACTCTAGGGCAACTGAGAAAGCTTACAGCATTTGATTACTGTAGGGTTAGTGTAATGAACCCAACTGTAATGAACCCTAAGGCGACTCAGGGCGATTTATAGCATTTGATTACCATAAGGATGTACAAGCCTGGGCTGCTGGGGGGTCATCACATGTCCACCAATGAGACAACAGAAAACAAAGAAAAAGTGAAGATAGAGAGGAGATGGACTAACCCCTGACTATGTAATCTGGACTCCTGGATCCAGCATTCCTGATGAACTTTACAATTCCTGAACTTTTCAATAAATGTATCTTTTGCTTTAGGCCACATTAAATGGATTGCTATCACTTTCAACCAAGAGATTCCAAACCAATAAAATATCACTGGCTTCATATTTTTAAAACTTTTTGCATTTTATATCTCATGGGACTACCTCATTGTTATAACTCATACATAACTAGTAGAAATTATTAATACATTTCTCAGCAAAATCAGGGATTCCTCTAATTCCCCAAACCAAGTCTTTCAGATATAAACTCTTTAAATTCCTGATGAGCGAGGAAACAATAGATTCAGCAGATAGGTAAGAAAGTTATTACAACTAGTTTGCAGCCCAAGCTAGTATTTCAGTCAATAATGCATGCCATTTTTAGACAATTAAGGTTTGAAAACCATCTGCATGAGTTTTAAAGACTGTTACAGGCCCTCTGCCTATTGTTGGTCATGTTTTCACTGCTGAATTCCCGCTGAATATATAAGAAGACTAAAAAGAAAGCTCTTTACTATTGACAGCTTTGATTCCAGCCCCAGCAAAGCATTATACTTGGAAATCAGCATGCTCTCTTATTGCGCCTGGAAGCCAGCCAGCTGACAAGAAAGAGCCACTGCTCTGGGACAAGGCCACAAACACAGGTGCCGGCATGCCCTCTCTCAGCTGCCCCTGCTGGAACTGCAGTGCTCAGCAAGGGACATATCTGTATGGGATACACAGAGGCTTCAGCAGAGTAAAAATGTTCATAAAAGGAAGTACTTGGCATGATAGATTACATTTTTCCTATCTTTATATAATTTCAAAGGTTCAAACAGTACTAAGTTAGCCCACCCAAACAAAAATCCTTCCCCCTACACCCGGGAAAGAGAGGTCAGTTTCAGGAGATGCCATCATGAATCATGAAAGCCTAAAAATTGTGCCAACCAGAAAGAATAAAAGCAACACACCCATCCATAGTGCCCCCTGAATGTATAATATAATACACAATACACACATTCAGTCTGCCTTTCTGAATCATTATTCTGACAATACAGTGTAAAGAGGTTGATTCCACAGCAGATGACAAATGCCCTCTTCTAGGCTGAGGAAACAGCATATATGCTGCTAGTATAGGTATAAACTTTCCTCAAAGATATTTTCTTTGTCTTACAGTATCTTATTAAAACCAAAAAGTGGTATTATCGGCTACTATTTCTTTTCTTTTTTTTTTTTCCAAGACTGAGTCTTGTTCTGTCACCCAGGCTAGAATGCAGTGGCGTGATCTTGGCTCACTGCAACTTCCAGCTCCCTGGTTCAAGCAATTCTCCTGCCTCAGCCTCCCAAGTAGTTGGGATTACAGGTATGCGCCACCACACCTGGCTAATTTTTGTATTTTTAATAGAGATAGGGGTTCACCATGTTAGCCAGGCTGGTCTTGAACTCCTGACCTCATGATCGGCCCGTCTCAGCCTCCCAAAGTGCTGGGATTACAGGCATAAGCCACCACACTTGGCCTACTATTTGTTTTAAATCAAATGCGGGGAAAAAAATCACCATTTAAAATTACTCCGTAAACATCAAAGGATATTTCAGTACTCAGGACAACCCCATGCAGTCAACGATATTCTTGATCAACTGCCAAATCTAACATTGTCCAGTGTCTAGGTTAAAGAGATTCCCTTTTCCCTAAAAGACCTGCAGACACTGAGTAATAAGGAAAACCTAAGTGTGTGGGTGTGTTTGTATGTGCATAACCCCCATGATATTTGCTGTTATTGCCCACTACTTTTTTTCCTAGCACTTCCACAACTGTAATTAAAGAATGTGTTGTGCAATGCCCTTATTTCCTCGTTGCTTGTCAGTGGACTGAAAACTCTGTGGGAACTGGGACTAATTGTGACTTATTATTAAATCTACCTGAGCCCATCACAGAGCTGAGAGAATAGAAAGCATTTGTTAACAATTTGTTAAATGAGTGGAGTGACAGTAAAAAAGAGGGGAAGTCCACCTCAAACGATGTTGAGCATATGACTAAAAAATAAAATACATTACACTATATATGTATATTTGCATATATATACATATACATATATACATACACATATATATAATATTAATATATATCTGTATATCTCATACATTGATATGGTTTGGCTGTGTCCCCACCCAAATGTCATCTTGAATTCCCACATGTTGTGGGAGGCACCCAGTGGGAGGTAACTGAATCTTGGGGGCAGGTCTTTCCCTTGCTCTTCTCATGACAGTGAATAAGTCTCATGAGATCTAATGGTTCTATAAGAAAGTTTCCCTGAACAAGCTTTTTTTTTTTTCCTACTGCCATCCATGTAAGATGTGACTTGCTCTCCTTTGCCTTCCATCATGATTGTGAGGCCTCCCCAGTCACATGAAACTGTAAGTTCATTAAACCCTTTTTCCTGTACAAATTACCCAGCCTCGGGTATGTTTTCATCAGCAGTTTTCTTTATCAGTGAAAACGGACTAATACAGTACATTAGTACTAGTAGAGTTGGGGCACTGCTGAAAAGACACCTGAAAATGTGGAAGCAACTTTGGAATTGAGTAACAGGCAGAGATTGGGACAGTTTGGAGGGCTCAGAGGAAGATAGAAAAATGTGGGGCAGTTTGGAACTCTCTAGAAACTTGTTGAATGGCTTTGACCAAAATGCTGATAATGACATGGACAATGAAATCCAGGCTGAGATAGTCTCAGATGGAGATGAGGATGGAGCAAAGGCGACTCTTGTTATGTTTTAGCAAAGAGACTGGATGCATTTTTCCCCTGCCCTAGAGATTTGTGGAACTTTGAACTTGAGAGATATGATTTAGGGTAGCTGGCAGAAGAAATTTCTAAGCAGCAAAGCATTCAGGATGTCACTTTGGTGCTGTTAAAGGGATTCAGTTTTACAAAGGAAGCAGAACATAAAGGTTCAGAAAATTTGCAGCCTGACAATGCAATAGAAAAGAAAATCCCATTTTCTGACAAGAAATTCAAGCCAGCTGCAGAAATTTGCATAAATAACAAGGAGCCAAATGTTCATCCCCAAGACTCTGGGGGACTGTCAGAAAGGCATGATTGGTTTTGAAATGTGAGGACATGAGATTTTGGAGGGGCCAGGGGCAGAATGATATGGTTTGGCTGTGTGCCCACAAATTCTCACCTTGAATTCTCACATGTTGAGGGAGTAACCTGGTAGGAAGTAATTGAATCACAGGGCAGGTCTTCCCATGCTGTTCTCATGATAGTGAATAAGTCTCATAAGATCTCATGGTTATATAAGGGGAGTTTCCCTGCAGAAGCTTTTTTTTTTTTTTTTTTTTTTTTTGCCTGCTGCCATCCACATAAGATATAACTTGCTCTTTCTTGCCTTCTGCCATGATTGTAAGACCTCCCCAGCCATGTGGAACTGTAAGTCCATTAAACCCTTTTTCCTGTATACATTACCCAGTCTTGGGTATGTCTTCATCAGCAGTGTGAAAACAGACTAATACCTACCTATTTCATAAATCACCTTCATTCTGGGGAAAGATATTAATAGCAAATGAAGACTGATCCCAAAGCAAAGAAGTCATGCTTACAGATGCAGCAAACATTGACTAAACACAATGCTGTGACAAGAATAGAGCTGGGCTTGTAAGGAATTCAGTCCTTATCCAGGAAAAGTAGTTAATACACACATGAAAGATCAATGGGTTGGATAAAAAGAATCTTAAGGCATGTATTCTTTTCAGTGACCCCCCCTGCCTGCCCCCAGCTTTCAGGAGAGTGCACCCACCTGGATACAGCCAAATAATACCGGTCCTCTTGAAACTGTCTCAAACTATGACCTTGGGACCTTTTGCATTAGAGTCACATTGGGAACTTATTAGAATGCAGAACACTGGGTCTCACCTAAAATCTGTTGAATAAGCATCTCTAGGGCTGGATACTGAAAGGTTTTTTTTTTTTTTTGGGACTTCATGGTTGATTTTTTTTTTTTTTTGGAACTTCCTGGTTTATTTTTTTCACATCCTAAATTTTGAAAATCATTGCCAAATCAAGAATAAGTTGCCATAATTTTATGACCTGAGGAAAATAGCCCTGAAAATGCTGTATTTTAATAAAATTTGATTAAAATGTGATTTTAAAATGTGACATGAGCTTTGATCAAAAATGCAAAATATTTTGTCAACTCCTTTGATGTGTTTAAATTAGGCACTGGCTTCTTTGGACACTTTTTTTTATGAAATGGTTTGCATAACTGGGATGGCTGGAGCTTGGAGTGAAAGAAGGAAAGAGTTGTGAGAGACACAAGAGAGTAGATGAGAATGAGCCAGGAAGGACTATTTTGAAAATATTGTTTTGTATACTAATAACAACGGACACTCACTGACAAATAGTGAGTGTTTAAGCAGGGGCAAAAAGTGTTCACTTGGCTTCCAGCATATCTGAAAGCACTTTCTGGGAGCAGGAAAATAGTTGAGAAAACAGGGGGTGGGGAAGTGTGATAACAAGGAGACCAGTTGGTTCCTGCAGAGCTACAGATGAGAGGAGATGGTGGCTTTGGAGTAGTATATTGGTAGTCAGAAGGTAGACCTGCATGACTTTAAGAGATACATAAGAGGCAGAATTCATGAAACTTGGTTATTGATGGGATGTAGTAGAGGGAGAAGCAATAAGAATAATTCCAGGTTTTTGGGCAATTGGAAGGTGGTGACATTGGCTTAGATAGAAAAGCCTGAATGAAGACAACCAGGTTGGTGTGGTTAAAACAAGATGGGGATAATTCATCAATTTAATTTTGGATATCTGGAGTTCAATAAAGTGGTGACATCAAAGTAGAAAAATCTAGTAAATAAATACATCTAGAATTCAGGAAAGAGATTTGACCAGGATCACAAACATAGCTGTAGGAGTCCCCAGAAAAAGAAGAAGAATTCAAAGCATAGGAGTAGGTTTAATTATATAAAGACAGTATGAAATTGGGATGAGAAGTGGGTCTAGGCTAGCACATTTAAAGAATAAGCAAGCAAAGAGGAGTGTATAAAAGTGATGGAAGAAAACATCTAAAGAGGTAAAGAACAAGAAAGAGTAGGCAGTTAAGGGAAGATAATATTTCTAAAAGGAAGGAATAATCTACAGTGGTGTTGATGCTGTGAGTTCAAGTCAAAGATGGCCATACATATATGTATACAAAACATATCTAAGCAAAGGAGAAAAGAGAAAGACTTCATGTTGGAAAGGACTAAATGACATAGTAGGGCCAGTGCTAATAGTGACCAAATGCAAAATGCAATGCAGTTAAAAGTTGCAAAGTATATTATTTTCCAGAAGGAATGGGGTCTCAGTTAATTCTTGATGAATGATGGATGTCCAGATAACTGAAGGAAGTTTTATGGGGAATACTAAGTCTCATTATTTTGGATACCCAATTCCTGTATGACAATGATACAGTTCAATATAGTATCAATTTTAATCATAGTCACTAGTGCGCATTGGCTTCCAAATTTTTTTTAGTGATTTTAAAAAAATTTTAGGCTGACCAGGATTCATTCATCAGACTTTGTTTTAACAGCCTCTAATTTCACTTGGCCAGATAGCTCTCCCTAATTTTAATTCCATCTGGGTATGATCAATCTGTCCCCTTCCCTTTTATTCCTCCTTTGAGTTTCATGGTTCCATGCATGAAACATGAAACTTCTATTCAAAACTATTCTTAGATGATTTTGTGGATGATACAATTGGAGCCTCTCAACTCTGAAATTTTGGAACATTCCGCAAACAAAAAGCTACCACCCTGGAACTGTAAGATCCCTTAGATGTAATCTAGTCTCCCATTTCACAGGGAGCAACATGTGAACCTAAGAGCTAAATTAAGTTACCCAAGGCCATACAATGGTAAAACTACATCAGGTAACTCCAGTCATGGGTTCTAACTGCCTTTCAACAAGCACTCTATTTCCTCACTCCATGTTGCCTTTGATCTTCCAGAAGATGAAATTTGGTCATAGCCATTGGTTCAGATTACGGTCACATGGAACAATTAGACTCAATTCCAGGAGTTTTTCTTTTTTTTTGAGCTATTAGGGAAGCACACGCTTTTTCCCTTGTTTTTGAACTTGAACAGCTACCACAATTTTACCCTTAGAAGGGAAGAATCTTTCTGAGAATGGAGCTAAGACAGCAGAAGGCAGAAAGAAATCAGATCTCAGTGCCATGGTATCAGCCACTTGTCAAGCCATGCCTCATGAGCCCTACCCATGGAGGTGCTACCTAAATGAGCCCTCATCTTTTCCTTTTTGCATAAACCAGCTTAGATTGTGTTTTCCGTCACTTACAATTAAGAGAGTCCTGATTAATACATCGTTAATTCTTCCACTGTCCCTTAACTGAAAGCAAGGTGTTCCTAATGAAGGTGAAATGCACTGGTGGTAAGAAATCTGAAGATTGTAGAAGAATCCCAAACAGTCATTTATTTTAAAACATGTGCCTCATGCTCCCATCACTCCGTGAGAAATTTCTGGCTTGAATAACCTTACTCAGCCTTGGCTCTTGTTGGTTCATTATGAAATCTAGGTGAAGAGGCTGCAGTCATTCTGATTACTGAAGAAAGTAATCACATCAGAACCTTGGGCCCCATGCTGGGCGTCAGCTGGCTCAACTTTCCCTAGGACAATACCAAGGAGCCCTCAAAAGCAATTTTCCGTGTTCCCATTGATTAAATCCAAAAAAACTTTTTTAGAAATAAGAGTTGATTGTTCAACAAGAAAAAGCTTGCAAAGTTTCAGCATAGTTTTCTCCATACTAATTGTAGGTTTAAAATGAGAGACGCCACATTAAGTATTTCCATGTAAAAAATAAAGATAAATAAGTATTTTGAGGACTGGAAGGGCACAGGTCTTAAGGGTCAAAAACCTGGCTCCAGTCTGAATTTTGCCACTCACAGCTGTGTATCCTTGCCATCTCTGGGCTACAGTTTTTATTTATTTATTTATTTGTATTTTAATTTTTTTCAGACAGAGTCTCACTCTGTAGCCTAGGCTGGAGTGCAGTGGCATGATCTCGGCTCACTGCAACCTCTGCCTCATGGGCTCAAGCAATTCTCCTACCTCAGCCTCCCTAGTAGCTGGGATTACAGGCACCCCCCACCATGCCCAGCTAATTTTTGTATTTTGGGTAGAGACGGTTTCACCATGTTGGCCGGGCTGGTCTCAAACTCCTGACCTCAGGTGATTTGCCTGCCTCGGCCTCCTAAAGTGTTGGGATTACAGGCATGAGCCACCACTTCTGGCCAGGACTATAGTTTTTGATAAAGTAGAGGAGCTGGATTGTTTGTTTCTTTAGTGGCTACTTGTTTACTAATAGTATGTCAGAATCATTGAGAAAATGCATTTTGGGGTTCAGGATTCTCACAATGTAAATTCAATGGCTGCATTACCTCCTGCAAGAACCTTGACCTCTCTGAGCATGTTTCATGATCTGGAAATTGTGGTAAATAAATGTATTTACATTTTAGGGATTTTTAAGGAATAGATAAGATTATACACATAGAATTTAGCTTACATGAGTTAAATAAATTGCAATAATAATTATTAGCAACTTAAAATTTTATAACAGTTTTCAGAGATGTAATGAAATATAAACTGTTTTAAGACTAGGAGCCCTGTTGTTTGATATGCTTCAGGGATTGCTTAGAAGTACAGAGCCTAAGATGAGTGTACACAGGACATGGGGGGAGGGGATGGTCATCTTCATAGTCTTTTCTTTTACCTGCTTAAACAACTTATTTTGTACAGAGATGTGTATGTATATATATTTATATATATGTAAACATAGATATATGTATATATACACCCATACATATGTATACATACACAAAAATGCATGTATATAGCTGGACTCTGAACGATGAGAAGGTTAGGTGTGCTAACTCCCCTCAAAATCAACTACTAATAGTCTACTGTTGACATAAATAGTTGATTACATAAACAGTGGATTAACATATTATTTTGTATGTCATATGTATTATATACTGTATGCTTATAATAAGCTAGAGGGAAAAATGTTATTAAGATGTTCATAAGGCCTGGGATGCAAGGCTGGTTCAACATATGCAAATCAGTAAATGTAATCCAGCATATAAACAGAACAAAAGACAAAAACCACATGATTATCTCAATAGATGCAGAAAAGGCCTTTGACAAAATTCAACAGCCCTTCATGCTAAAATCTCTCAATAAATTAGGTATTGATGGGATGCATCTCAAAATAATAAGAGCTATTTATGACAAGCCCACAGCCAATATCATACTGAATGGTCAAAAACTGGAAGGATTCCCTTTGAAAACTGGCACAAGACAGGGATGCCCTCTCTCACCACTCCTATTCAACACAGTGTTGGAAGTTCTGGCCAGGGCAATCAGGCAGGAGAAGGAAATAAAGGGTATTCAATTAGGAAAAGAGGAAGTCAAATTGTCCCTGTTTGCAGATGACATGATTGTATATTCAGAAAACCCCATCGTCTCAGCCCAAAATCTCCTTAAGCTGATAAGCAACTTTAGCAAAGTCTCAGGACAAAAAATCAATGTGCAAAAATCACAAGCATTCTTATACACCAATAAGAGACAAACAGAGAGCCAAATCATGAGTGAACTCCCATTCACAATTGCTTCAAAGAGAATAAAATATCTAGGAATCCAACTTACAAGGGATGTGAAGGACCTCTTCAAGGAGAACTACAAACCACTGCTCAAGGAAATAAAAGAGGACACAAACAAATGGAAGAACAGTCCATGCTCATGGATAAGAAGAATCAATATCGTGAAAATGGCCATCCTGCCCAAGGTAATTTATAGGTTCAATGCCATCCCCATCAAGCTACCAATGACTTTCTTCACAGAATTGGAAAAAACTACTTTAAAGTTCATATGGAATCAAAAAAGAGCCCACATTGCCAAGACAATCCTAAGCCAAAAGAACAAAGCTGGAGGCATCATGCTACCTGACTTCAAACTATACTACAAGGCTACAGTAACCAAAACAGCATGGTACTGGTACCAAAACAGAGATATAGACCAATGGAACAGAACAGAACCCTCAGAAATAATACCACACATCTACAACCATGTGATCATTGACAAACCTGAGAAAAACAAGCAATGGGGAAAGAATTCCCTATTTAATAAATGGTGCTGGGAAAGCTGGCTAGCCATATGTAGAAAGCTGAAACTGGATCCCTTCCTTACACATTATACAAAAATTAATTCAAGATGGATTAAAGGCTTAAATGTTAGGCCTAAAACCATAAAAACCCTAGAAGAAAACCTAGACAATACCATTCAGGACATAGGCATGGGCAAGGACTTCATGTCTAAAACACCAAAAGCAATGGCAATAAAAGCCAAAATTGACAAATGGGATCTAATTAAACTGAAGAGCTTCTGCACAGCAAAAGAAACTACCATCAGAGTGAACAGGCAACCTACAGAATGGGAGAAAATTTTTGCAATCTACTCATCTAACAAATGGCTAACATCCAGAATCTACAAAGAACTCAAAGAAATTTACAAGAAAAAAACAAACAGCCCCATCAAAAAGTGGGAGAAGGATATGAACAGACAATTCTCAAAAGAAGACATTTATGCAGCCAACAGACACATGAAAAAATGCTCATCATCACTGGCCATCAGAGAAATGCAAATCAAAACCACAATGAGATACCATCTCACACCAGTTAGAATGGTGATCATTAAAAAGTCAGGAAACAATAGGTGCTGGAGAGGATGTGGAGAAATAGGAACACTTTTACACTGTTGGTGGGACTGCAAACTAGTTCAACCATTGTGGAAGACAGTGAGGCGATTCCTCAAGGATCTAGAACTAGAAATACCACTTGACCCAGCCATCCCATTATTATATCATGCTGCTATAAAGACACATGCACATGTATGTTCATTGCAGCACTATTCACAATAGCAAAGACTTGGAACCAACCCAAATGTCCAACAATGATAGACTGGATTACGAAAATGTGGCACATATACACCATGGAATACTATGCAGCCATAAAAAGGGATGAGTTCATGTCCTTTGTAAGGACATGGATGAAGCTGGAAACCATCATTCTCAGCAAACTATCGCAGTGACAAAAAACCAAACACCGCATGTCCTCACTCATAGGTGGGAACTGAACAATGAGAACACTTGGACACAGGAAGGGGAACATCACACACTGGGGCCTGTTGTGGGGTGGGGGGGAGTGGGGAGGGATAGCATTAGGAGATATACCTAATGTAAATGATGAGTTAATGGGTGCAGCACACCAATATGGCACATGTATACATATGTAACAAACCTGCACGTTGTGCACATGTACCCTAGAACTTGAAGTATAATTAAAAAAATTAAAAAACAGATGATCATAAGGAAGGGAAAACATATTTACTATTCATTAAATGGAAGTGGATCATCATAAAGGCCAGAGTAGGATGAGGAGGAGGAGGAAGAGGAGGAGGCTGGTCTTGTTGTTTCAGATGTGTTAGAAGTAGAAGAAAATTTATGCATAAGTAAACCCACACAGTAGAAACCTATGTTGTTCAAGGGTCAACTGTGTGTGTGTGTGTGTGTGTGTGTGTGTGTGTGTGTGTAAAATCACATGGGAATAAAAGAGCTTTTTCCTGAGTAGGCCCTTTCCACAAGGGACATGTTAGTAGAAAAAGGGTGAATGTGTTCTGGTTTCCTCTACACCACCTAGAATCTGACCCTATGTCCCATGAGCTTGGCCCTGCATGGACCCCCTTAAATAGCCTAGTGAAAAGCCCATGGGGAGATGGGGAGGCCAGCTTGTTTTCATATGCTAGGCTTCAAAATCTCCCTGCTGACTTGGCAGCATGAGAACAATAAGTATAAATTCCTTTTACCCTTGTAGGACCTTGGTCATAGCATCACAGAATTTAAACATCTAAGATTTTTTTAAAAGTTTAGTTTTGGCAAAATATTGTCTGAAAATGCAGAGATTTCTGCCTGTGTTAGATGACTTAATAGTTTGGGATGGCAATAAAATATTTCCTTTAAAAATGTTTCCTTTAAAATGTATTTCTTAGAAGACGGATACAAGAGAGTCAAACTGAAATGTCTGAAAAGGTTCTATCTTTTTTATAACATCACTTTTCAACATGTTCCTTGAAGAACTATGACAGAAACAATTGCTTTAGAGAATAGTGAAATTATACTTAATATGGCAAAGAGAGTAAATCTCTCCTCTGCAGCATTTCACTTCTAATCAGTCTTAAGTAATAGTGAAGAGATGTTCATTGGGAGCGTAATTTACTCTTTATACAAAAGAAAAAAATTCTAGAATAATTTACTACATTTACATCTCCAACCCAAACATAAAACAGGAGGGAAACCAATTTTCTTATCCCATGACATGATGATTTACAGGAGAAAAGAGAATTAATTTATCTTCTTGTAGGACATGAAAATATCCAAGAACAAACCATTGTGATTTTTTTTAAGCACAGAAAGAGAAAAAAGTACAATGCAAATACCTTTGATCTCAAAACCTTCCCCCTTTTTGTGTCTTAAAAAAAGACTTGTGTCTTGTCTCCCAGTCAAGCATAATAAGCATAGATTCTTGAAATGGTTGTAGCCTCAATTTGATCTATCATGTTCCCTCCTCCTGTAAATGTTCTGTATCAGACACTCTTTCCAATGCACACTTTTAAAATTTAATTAGTTCCCTTGCACAGAGAAATAATGTTTCCAAAGGATAGTTCCAAAAATGTTAAACTTACATGAAATCTTAGCATGGGGCAAACATTTTGCCCAAAGTTTCCCTGGTTCATCTTTACAGTTTATTTCTCTGAAAAGATGTCAGCTTTTTCTCTCCAAGGCCTATATGAAATGAATAATTCATGTCCTAAAATTCATTAGTTCTAGAATATTCTAATTTAATTTAAGCCATGAGTGGTTTCCTCAGATGCTTTTTTGAGATAAGTGCATCACTCTCACCCATACCCAGGGAGTCTCCAGTTAGACGATTATATTCTAGAAGTCCATGTATCAACTTTTTGGCTTTCAGTTTATCTTTCCCTATAGGCACTGTGATGGTTAATGTTGAGTGTCAACTTGATTGCACAATATTTTAGTACTGATTGACTGTCTCTAATGTTTAGAGTATATTTCAGCTACAGGATAGTTTATATGTTTTGGTAGGTCTTAGGGGAAAAAAAAAACTTTCTGAGTTCTTTTTAAGAGTAAATCTCCTGGGAATGTAAAATATTGCAGCTGCTTTGGAAAATGGTCTGATAATTTCTCAAATAATTAAACATGGAGTTACCATGTGACCCAGAAATTCTACTCTAGATACATAGGAGAAATAAAAATACATGTCCACAGAAAAACTTGTATACAGACATTCATAGCAGCATTATTTATGATAACCCAAAGTGGAACTAACCCAAATGTCTATCCAAGGACAAATGGATAAACAAAATGTGGTGTATTCATACAATGGAATATTATTTGACAATAAAACGGAAGAACTGATATACACTATAACTTGGATGAACCTTGAAAACATTATCCTAAGTGAATGAAGCCAGTCACAAAAGTCCACATATAAGATTCCATTTATATGAAAGTCCAGAATAGAGAAATCTATAGGGACAGGAAGATCTGTGGTCATTTGGAGCTGGGGAGAGAGTTGGGAGTGGCGAGCAATAGCTAAAGTTTACAGGCTGTAAGATGTAAGATGATGAAAATGTTCTAAACTCGATTGTGGTAATAGTTGCACGTATCTGTGAATATATACTAAACAAATTTATTTGTACATTTTAAACAGGTGAATTGTATGATATGTGAATTGTATCTCAATAAAGCTTTTTAAAGAGTATATCTACTTATTATCTCAACCTCAGCATAAGCTGGTTATTAGCAACTTATAATCTCTTAACTTGCCTAGGTTTCTAAAACAAAATCATACTTATTCTGCATTAATTTTGTATTGTAATCTAAAGCTCTTGATAGTTGGTCAAGTTCATTTACACTCAGACAAAAATGAGTTAAGGTTGTCATAGGCCTTGTGTTTACTGTACACAAAGGAAGTATTCTACAGGAAATTTAGCATGGGTATCACTTTTCACTACAGGCACTTTATATATAGTCTATAAAATTCCTTCTTACATTCTTACAGAATACAAAGCATCAATATTGGGTGAAATCTATGAAACTTAAAAAACTGGCAAGGAGTAATGGTGGTGGAGATTTGTTTATTTTTTCTATGTCTTCACACATCCAACAAATTCTCAGAAAATACCAGGTAACCGGATCCCTTCTGAGTGTAGTAGAACAGAAAGAGAGTGATTACAAGACAATATTACAGTTCATTTTCAAATTAATAGAGGTCAATGTATCAGTAAGGATATATACACACATACACATGCATGCCTACTATACACGTAGCACTCCCTACCTCACACCCATTTTAGGTCTGAACTTCACTTGGAATTGGTAACAGTTATAAACAATTTAACTCTGATGTGCTAAACTTTGATCTACTTTATCCATTAATCTTATGTGTTTATACTGTCCAGTGGAGTAAGACTGAAGGATTAAGGCTCTTGATGCTAAGAATAGTTAGATAGCTACAGAGGTGAGCCCTAGGGAACCCTCAGTCTCCTCTCTTGATGGGAATTATTAAATCATAAAAAGCCAAGATGTCTTAGTCCCATACTTAAGGAAACAGGGCAAAAGTGAGTCAAGGACACATTGATCCCTAAGAAGGTAGGAGAGGTCAAATTAAAAACATCTTGTTTTCTCCTCCACTGATTCAAAGGGCAAGAAGCAAAGGGAAGATGGTTAAAGGGCTAGTAGTAGTCTTTTTACCCCATACACAACTAATCTCATCATAGAATGGGTGTGTGCAAAATTTTCATGACCTTAGAGCATTTTATTTCTTGACTGATTCTACAACATCAGAAAAGTTTTAGGAAAAGCTATATGGCTAACAGGAGGAAAAATTGTTAGATGTCAAATGATATTTAATGCTTATATCTAACAGCTTACATCAATTGAGGCAAAAGTCCAACCTGCCAGGTCCTGTGCTGAACACTTAACATCAATTATTTTACTATATGCCAGTAGCAACTTATGAGTAGAAACCATTGTTATCTCTGTGTTATACATAAGAAAATTAACTGACTTGTCCAGTTCATACATGGCAGTAGCCAGAACATAAACCCAGCTCTGTCTGCCTTTGAAGGACATGCTCTTAAAATATCACCACTTTATACTGCTTCTTTAAAATCCCTGAGTAACATTAATTGCCCCTGTTTGTCAATTTAACTTACATTAAATGTTAGAATTAATAAGTAAATTTAGCAAAATCCTGGGTACAAAATAATTTTAATTTCTAAATTCTAGCAACAAACAATAAAATAAAATATTATTTATATATAGTACCAGCAAAATAAATAGGAATATATTTAATGAAATATGTAAAAGTTTCCTATATTGAAACCTTTTTAAAAATACTGAGTTACAGAAGACCTAACTAAATGGAAAGACTACACCATGTTCATGGATTAGATCTACCATTTAAATGTTTCCCTCAAACTTATTTATATATTCAATACAATCCAAACCAAACACCAGATTGTTGTTATAGTTTATTGACATAAAAACTGACAAATTGATTCTAGAATTTGTGGAGAGATGATAGGGTCAAGCAAATCACAAAGAACAATAAAGTTGGCTGGGCATAGTAGCTCATGCCTGTAATCTCAGTACTTTGGGAGGCTGAGGTGCGAGGATCACTGGAGCCTGGGAGTTTGAGACCAGCCTGGCCAACATAGACAGACTCTGTCTATATTTAAAATAAACACTTTTTAAAAAGAACAATATGACTATAAGGCTTATGTTACCAGAAATCAAGTTAATTATAGTTACAGTAATTAGTACAATTTAGTGTTTCACAGAAAGACAAATAGACCAATAGACCAGGAGAAGAATCTAGGAACAGACCTATACATATGCGATCACTCAATTTGAGACAGAAGTGAAACTTTAAGGTAGGGGGATAAGAATAGTCTTCAATTAATGGATCAATATGATATATATTCAGAAAAAATAAATCTTATCCTTATCATACATTATACACAAAAATTAACCCCAGATAGATTGAAAATCTAAACAAGAATGGCTTAAAATACCATGAAAGAATATCATCATAATTTTGGGCTAGGCAAATAAGTTTTAAACTGGATATAAACAGCACTAACGATAAAGAAAAAATAATAATTAGATTACATTAAAATTAAGAATTTCTGTTCATTAAAAGGAACCATTAAAAGTGTAAAAAGATAAGTGCCAGAATAAGGGAATGTATTTGCAATACATTTTTTTCAACAACACAGAGTACATGAAGAATCCTCACAAATCAATAAAGAAAATATAACTGACACAATGGGGTTAGATGGGAAAAAGATACATATAGACAATTCAGAAAAGAAGATGTTAAAAAAACAATAAAAATATGAAACAGTGCTCAACTTCTTTTGTGGTCAAAGAAATGAAAATCAACATCACAATGCAATACTACTACACACCTACTTGAATGGATAAAATGAAAAAGACAAGCGTTGGTACATATATGGAGCAACTAGCTGACTTTCCATCAGCAGTGTGTGAAATTTCTAAATCACCCATATAAGTGCTAATACTTGTCTTTGGAAAACTGGTTGGTGGACAGTAGCTACTAATGCTGAACCACTTCAAGGTAGATACCTAAAAAAACATGTAAATACGTCCACAGAAAATTATTGGTATGTGGAACAACATGAATTTCACAAACATAATGACAGACAGATGTCAGATACAGAGAGGAACTACTATATGATTCTGTTTACATAAACTTTCCAAACACAAAACTAATCTCTGATGTTAGAAGTCAGTATCGTTGGTGGAGGCTAGTACTGGCTGGGGCCTAAGAGGAATTTTCGGGTGCTAGTGATGTTCCATTTTTTATCTAGGTGCTAGTTGCATGGATGTGCTCACTTTATGAAAATTCAGTAAAGTATATACTCTTATGACTTGTGTCCTTTTCAGTATGCTTGTTATACTTCAGTAAAAAATTAATTTAAAAAGTAACATATGATCTTTATGGATACATCCCTGTTTGCTTCAGAAAGATTAAGATTCTTGAGGAACAGATTCTTCAGACAACATTGCATCTCCATCTAGGGTCTTGCATCCCACTAAGCACATAGATTAGCAAGTGAATTCATTGAGGTCATTAGTTAATTGGAATGAAATAAAATGTAGTGTGTTCTGTTCCTTTTAGTGGAGTATAACTTCATTAGTTTCAGCTTATTTGTACCACATCTATGAGGGCACCATTGCCTGCTATGACTAGGATCAAAGTCAACAAGTTGAGAAGATTTGTTCTCTATTTTAGCAACACACACCTGCACAGTTTGCTCTTCCTACCAGCCTCTCCTGTGAAGAGTCTTAATCCCACCTTCACTGGCTCTCCAAGGCTATTACAGAATTTTTTTCATCAAGAAAGTATATATATAGGTGATACATAAAGAGATAGAAAGCACTTAGAAAGATCTTAGAGATTCCTAGTCTTTCTTTCCTCTGGCCATTCATTTTCAAGAGGGTGTGACTGAGGAGCAAAAATAAAGATAATTCACTCAAATAAATAGAGCTAATTAATGGCAGAACTCAGATTAAAATCTAATTCTTATGATTGCTAGTCTACATTCTCCCCACTGTACTGAGCTTCTCCATGATCTTGTAACAGTCATTATTTAACTTCTGTGGTTTGCTGTGCACTTGTTATTAAAATGTTGCTCCTTACCCTGCAACACCTCAATTATCTTCAGGATGGAGACCACACTTGACCTGACCCAGGGCCTGGCACAAACAAGGCTTTCCCAGGGTCACCTGCTAGCTAATTCAATCAGCCACATGAATTACTCCACATATCTTTTTAGAATTACATTTCTCAGACCATCTAAGGAATAAATAATAGCCAGAACAAATAAAATAGATGGTCCTAGGGAGGAGAGCCTATGCCAGCACAGACAGTCATAGCCAGGCCACCAGACCTTAAATGCCCTAAGTCTCCCTTAATCCCTGAACAATATAATCTACCCGCCATCGATGAAAAACTCAAAGCCAAAGAATTCAACCAAAGGCACTTCTTCTGGCTGCCACTTCAGTGGCTCATTTACTTAGAGCTCAAAAATCAAAGGAGACAAAGGATGTATCTGTTTTATTCAAACTCACATTCATTTTCCATCAAATTTCCATTTTTCCCCTTAAATGGGTGCATTTTAATTTTGGGCTCATTATTTATTATCATTTCATTTATTTAGAAATGGAAAGTTCAAACAGTTTAAGAGATTAAATAACTGGACTTTCTAAAGCTAAAAATAAATCAGCAAATCTAGGTACGTGTTGGATTAAGTTTCAAAATATTTGTGGTTTTTGATCCAATATCAAAATACATTATTGCCAAATATTCTTTCTTTCTTTTCAAATCTTAAACACATGTATATTTTAGGGGAAATTCAATACAAAGTTTTCAGAGTCATTGCTAAAGATATGTGAGCTTTATAAAGAGCTTCTCTTTTAAAAGTTAAACAAATTCTTTCTAACATAAAATCAGATGGTGAAGAAATTCTGACCTTTAAAAATGCAATTATTTAATCTTCATGTTCTAACTAACTCTTCAAAAGCTACAGATATCAATTTAATCAAATGCCTTCAATTTTTCCCAAGAAAAGTTTCTCAAGAAACTAACGCGAGTTGATCACTTATAAGATGTTGTGCATTTTTAGGTCTAGTGCCTTATTTACTTTTGAGAACAGCTCTTAGAAGGAGGAATTATTATTTCCTAAAGAGTTGAGTCACTTACTCCACATTTCAAAGGAAGAAAATGGCAGAACTGAGATTTCCCACCAGGTCTGCTTGATTCTAAGGGCTGAGCTTTTAAAATAATTGTCATTGTGTCTCTGAGCTGGCTAAAGGAAAAAGACACAAAATAAATGGCATGAAAACATAAACTTTCATTACTTTATCTTAGATGAGGGGAAAAAAGAGAGAGAGAGAGAGAAAAGAAAAATAAATAAAGCACCATTAAATAAAGCTCCCAAAGACATTTTTATGTCATAAAATTTCTTAGCCTTCTATAAACCCAGCTTGGACCACCTGATTATGTTTATAAAATACTCTCTGGGAGCTAACAATTAATTGGGAAAGTTAAATAAATGAACATAAATTACCACCACAATGAGCACTATCTTTTATTGTGGCACAAAAAGCATCTCTTTCAGTACTTAATGGAGAAAAACTCCAAGAAGGAGAGTGAAATGCTCTTGGGTTAAAAATGACTTTCAATAAATGATTGAAGTAGATCAAAGACAATGCATTAGAGAAAGCTGGGTCCTGATGAGTCATATAATTTCATTTCAACTCCATTCAACATGCATTTATTGACGATCATAGAGACATGAAAACCCATCCAAAAATTGTCATGGTCATTTCATTTCAATTTGAAAAACTACCAAGAAAAACACCTACAGCTAGAATCATACAAATTCCTTCTAAGACAATTAAAACATTCATAACTCTTTCAAGTGTCACATGACAGGACAGAGCCAGAAGTTATCATTATCACTTCTGCTTTTGAGATACAAAAACTGAATTTCCTTGAGAGCAAAGGTCTACCCAAGGTCATGTGACACATCAGAAAATGGTGCTACCCACTAGTCTCCTCCATTTTATTCCAAAACTTCTTCTCAGCTGGGCAGATTACACAAATGACACAAATGTAGTCAGACACACTCATATGACAGCTGGTTTACTGTGCTAGCCAATATGTATCATTCAATTTTGGAAATATGGATACTCCTGAGTATTAAGGGAGCTGAAAATCAACCCATTGTCTCCAAGTTTTAAGAAAACCAATAGATGACAGCATTTCAACCCACCATTTCGCCCTAAGGGAGTCACCATAAGGAAAGAAAGTACTGCAATCCTGAGAAGTGTTGAATCTAATGATTAGAGAATTACAAAGAAATCGAATGACTAGTCAGGTTTTTCTGCATGCATGATTGGATGCCAAGTTTTTTAATTAGTCAAAAAATTTCCAGGGGGAAAGAAAGCAAGTACAGCTCCAGGCAATCCAGCAGAAAAGATTTCCATTCCTTTTCCTGCTGTTTGAGGGCACTGTAAAGCAAACAGTCAGTTCTAGGGATTCTGAATTCCACATATGGAAGGACTATGGGATAACCAGAGAAATTCTTTCTCATTAAAAGACTAGGTATTACCTAAGGCTACTTGGAATTTTTCACTGTATCTTCAGTCAGTCACACCTTATGAATAAAATAATAGTAGTTATAACAACTATCATTTATTGAGCAGCTATTATGTGCCAAGCGTTTTAACAAAAACAATGACAACAGTGAGGAGCATTTTTCAGATGGCTGTGAAAGTAACTTGTTCAATGTCAACACTTAAGTGTAGAATAGGGATTTCACCCAAGATCAATCTGGCCAAAACTTCCGTCAACTTAGAACCATACCATTCTATCTTCCACAAAATGCAGTCTGTCATTCTCCGATGTGTGTTTACAAGAAGAAATTCTTGATACTGTATATATGCTCACCTGTGACTCTGGGTAAAGATTAGTTTTAAAGGGTGAGGTTGTTTCCCTTCTGTATCTTGAACCAAAAATTCAACTGTCAAACTTAGAATATGTGAAAGACATGAGATAAATTTAGAAGTGGAGATCATTCGTTCATTAAAGCAGCTTACTAGGTGAGGACATAAAAGGAAAGAAACTGGGTATAAGCCTGTTACTTTTAAATGACTAACACATGGATTTGGCCACAAAGATACTCTTGGCTGGATTAATTAATTAAACTCCTTATTTTTTCATTTCAAATTTTGGGCAGTACTTACTTCAACTAAAGGAATTGCCTTGTGATACGGTTAGGCTTTGGGTCCCCACCCAAATCTCATCTTGAACTGTAATCTCCATAATCCCCACATGTCAAAGGAGAAACCAGGTGGAGGTAATTGAATCACAGGGACAGTTTCCCCCATAGTGTTCTCATGATAGTGAGTTGGTACTCATGATATCTGATGGTTTTATAAGGAGGTCTTCCCTGTTTGCTCAGTGCTTTTCCTTCCTGCTGCCTTGTAAAGAAGGTGCCTTTCTTCCCCTTCACCTTCTGCCATGATTGTAAGTTTCCGAGACCTCCACAGCCATGTTGAACTGTGAGTAAATTACACCTCTTTCCATTATAAATTACCCAATATCACGCAGTTCTTTATAGCAGCATGAAAATGGACTAATACAGTAAATTGGTACCAGGAGTGTGCTGCTGATATAAAGATATTTGAAAATAATCTGGAAGTGACTTTGGAGTTGGGTAACAGGCAGAGGTTTAAACAATTTGGAGTGCTCAGAAGAAGATAGAAAAATGTGGGAAAGTTTGGAACTTCCTGGAGACTTGTTGAATGGCTTTGGCCAAAATGCTGACGGTGATATAGACAATAAAGTCCAGGCTGAGGTGGTCTCAGATGGAGATGAAGAACTTATTGGTAACTAGAATAAAGGTGACTCTGGCTATGCTTTAGCAAAGAGACTGGTGGCATTTTGCCCCTACCCTAGAGATCTGTGGAACTTTGAACTTGAGAGAGATGAGTTAGGATATCTGGCGAGAAGAAATTTCTTAGCAGCAAAGCATTCAAGAGGTGACATGGGTGCTCTTAAAACCATTCAGTTTTATGCACTCACAAAGAGATGATCTGGAATTGGAACTTATGTTTAAAAGGAAAGCAGAGCATAAAAGTTGGGAAAATTTGCAACCTGATGATGTGATAGAAAAGAAAAACCCATTTTCTGGGGAGAAATTCAAGCTGGCTACAGAAATTTGCATATGTAATGAGGAGCTAAATGTTGGTGGCCAAGACAATAGGGAAAATGTCTCCAGAACATGCCAGAGGTCTTCATCGTAGCCCCTCTCATTACAGTCCCAGAGCCCTAGGAGGAAAAATCATGGGCCAGGCCCAGGACCTTGCTGTTTTGTGCAGACTCAGGACTTAGTGCCCTGTGTCTTAGCCATGGCTAAAAAGGGCCGATGTAGAGCTCAGGCTATTGCTTCAGATGGTGCAAGCCCCAAGCCTTGGTAGCTTACATGTGATGTTGGGCCTGTGGGTGCACAGAAGTCAGGAATTCAGGTTTGGAAACCTCTGCCTAGACTTCAGAGGATGTATGTAAACACTGGGTGTCCATACAGAAGTTTGCTGCAGGTGTAGAGCCCTCACGGAGAACCTCAGCTAGGGAAGTACAGAAGGAAAATGTGGGGTTGGAGTCCCCAAACAGAGTCCCCACACAGAATCCCCACTGGTGCACTGGCTAGTGGAGCTGTGAGAAGAGGACTGCTGTTTTCCAGATCCCAGAATGGTAGCTCCACTGACAGCTTGCACCATGCACCTGGAAAAGCCACACTCAATGCCAGCCCATGAAAGCAGCCAAGATGGGAACTGTACCCTGCAAAGCCACAGGGGCAGAGCTGCCTAGGCCATGGGAGCCCATCTCTTGCATCTGTATAACCTGGATGTGATACATGGAATGAAAGGTGATTATTTCAGAGCTTTAAGATTTTACTGCCCTGCTGGATTTTGAATGTTCATGGGGCCTGTAGCCCCTTCCTTTTGGCCAATTTGTCCCATTTGAAATGGGTGTATTTACCCAATGCCTGTACCTCCATTCTATCTTGCTTTTGATTTTACAGGCTCATGGGCAAAAGAGACTTGCCTTGCTTCATTTGAGACTTTGGATTTTTGGGTTAATGTTGGAATGAATTAAGACTTTGGGGGACTGTTGGGAAGGCATGATTAGGTTTGAAATGTGAAAGGGACATGAGATTTGGGAGAGGTCTGGGGCAGAATAATATGGTTAGGCTTTGTGTCCCCACCTAAATCTCATCTTGAATTGTAATCCCCATAATCCCCATGTGTCAAGCCAGAGACTAGATAGAGGTAATTAAATCATGGAGGCAGTTTTGCCTGTGGTGTTCCTATGATAGTGAGTTAGCTCTCATGAGATCTGATGGTTTTATAAGTAGCTATTCCCCCTTTGCTCAGCACTTTTCCTTTCTGCTGCCTTGTGAAGAAGGTCTTGCTTCCCCTCCGGCTTCCATCATGATTGTAAGTTTCCTTAGGTCTCCCCAGCCATGCTGAACTGTGAGTCAATTAAACCTCTTTACTTCATAAATTTTTCAGTCTGGGGCAGTTCTTTATAGCAGTATGAAAATGGACTACTACACCTTGCAAGGGTATAAAACATCAGGATGGCAAAATTCATCTTGACCAAAGCAAAGACTAGGGCTTTCTTTCAGAGGTTCATGAGAAGAAGCTGGGGCATAATTTTACTCTTGACCAACCAAGAAATTAGCAGCCAAATAAATTACCAAGAAAAGTCATACAAAAGCTGGAATGTCAAGGGCATGATTATTTCTCACCCATCCCATTACCTTTAGTTTGTTCTCTTGCTGGATAGCAGCAAACTTGCCAGGCTAAGAATGGTTTTAGCAGCAGGATTATACTGAGCCAAAATAACTGAGCTGGTTGCACGGGCATGCAAAAGGAGCAAAGAAGCAACATCATACCACAATGTAATGACCTTCTCACTTCACTGACATTTTCCTATCTCCTTCTGCTAGGCTATCTCTGATAGTTGTGAATACAGAAATGCTGTTTCAGCTAATGTGGTGGCTAGTGAAGTAATAAACTTCTTTTTTGGAAACTGGTTATTTTTTTCTTGAGAAGTAGCTTTAAAAATGAACAAACACCCCAGCCAAGGTTGCAGTCTCTAAACAAATACTTCACTTAGACCCTTGCCCCAATCAGAGGTCTTCATTCTTGGACTTGGGCCTAATTTTGGTTCATGTATTTATTTATTTATTTATTTAGTTAGTTAGTTAGATAGTTAGTTAGTTAGCTAGTGTTTTTGGAGACAGAGTCTTGCTCTGTCGCCCAGGCTGGAGTGCAACGGTGTGATCTCAGCTCACTGCAACATCTGCCTCCTGGGTTCAAGCAATTCTCATGCCTCAGCCTCCCAAGTAGCTGGGATTACAGGCATGCACCACCACACCCAGCTAATTTTTTTTTTTTTTTTTTGTACAGATGGGGTTTTGCTGTTTTGGCCACGCTGGTCTCAAACTCTGTCCTCAAGTGATCTGCCTGCCTTGGCATCACAAAATGCTGGGATTACAGACGTGAGTGACGATGCCCAGCTAATTCCGGTTCTTTAAAATGAGCAATGAAGCAGAATCACATATCTAAGAAGCTAAGAATGGTCAATGAATTACTCCACTGCCTCTTCTCTGTAATCTAAAATAGCATGCAATGGTTTTTGCTTTCTTCTTTTAAGATTATATTTTCTTTTATTTAAAGGCTCAGCAGATATAGACCTTTAACTTTTTCTGGAGTGAACAGAAAGGGCTTTGCCTTTCTTCAGTGACCACTCCTCAGAGAAGGTGTTTTGACTCCTTTTCATCATCACCCATGGGCAGAGATGGTTGGGAGTGCTGAGATCCAATTCTAACTCTCTTATCTGATCTGAAGTGGGCTTATTGGGTAGGCCTTCTTTGCTGTTTGGAAGCAATTTTCAAAAGCAAGTGGGCACAATTTTGAACAGAACTCTGTAAAGGAATACAATATTATTACATGTTCCATTTGTCACCATGTGTGAAATGCATTTTTCTAAGTAAGCAACATATATATTTCAATGCAACTTGCTTACTAGACCAGTTTAAAAAGATCATTATTGTGTAGTAAATGCTAGAATGCTCCTGGTTTATAAAAAGGAATTCAGACAGTGGCTGCTCTGAAATGCTGAATTCAAATCTCAGTTCAGTCTTCATGAATGGGACAGTTCTTGGGCTTTATTAATCCTCAACTTCCACAGTTGTGATATGAGAATATTGGACTGCAGCATTTTATGCTAGGAATGAGTTACTGAGGATTTCTCACAACTCACAATTTCCATAACTCACGACTAATTTTCCTATAGGGATGCATGTAACGTGGGATTCACGTTATTTCCAATTTTATGCATAAAGTAAGTCTTTATACTTTTCAATTTCCAATTTGCATAAAGTGAAATCTCATGGTAACGATAATAGTATTATGACCTTATGGCACCTTTCTGAGCAATCAGTGAGATAATTCTTACATGCAAACATTTAGCATCTGGCACAATGCACAATAAATGATTATCATGAGTATAAATATACTGTGATTATTACTAGCACCACTGCTATTATAACTATTATTACCAGCACCCTGAACCTTGCATACCCCAGCCTTTATCAACTAAAGAACAATTGCTGAATTCTTTACTCCAGCACAATCATTTTTTAAATCTAATCTTTTGAAAAATTGGTCCCTCCAGAATTGGTTTGACTGAATTATGCTTGAGAATGAGCATAATCATACAAAAAAGTTATTATGCAAAGGGGTCCTGTGAAATGTGTCACTGTTCCTTTTGCTGTTTGCTCTTGAGGAGATCGGCCATCACATCCCGCAAGAGAAATTCCTGGCTATTCTGGTTTCCAGAATGCTTTAGATCAAGGGAATCATTTTAAAATAATGATCCCTGTCAAGAGAGAAACTGATAAATCTTACCTCTTAGACCTCTGAAGAACCACAACTAAATTGGTAGCCTGACTAACACATTTAAGTGTCACTAGATTTCCTTTTACTCTCTTATCTTTCTTCTTTTGCCCCATCTTTAATTTATACCACTTTACATGTGGTACATGCCCTTATTAATTATTGCAGTATTTTATGGACAAAAAATAAGTATAAATCAATGAATGATTAATGAATTCCTTTAAAATGAGAGATGAAAAGAAACACATAGAAGAGCCTTCAAGCACATACTTGCTGATTATAAATATTAAGACTCTGAGAATCACTGAAGGGGATCTTCATCAACTCCTACAGTGGACATCTGTCCTTTTTGCAGGCCAAGCATTAATGAATTTTTTCTTTGGGGATCATGGCCTCTCAATCACAGACCTTGTGGTTTTGAGAAATTGGCACCATTCTTGGCTCCCGGGCATTTGACTCCTCTCTAGCCTCAATGATTGGTTCATGAATGGGTTTGTTGTCTCAACTAGCAGAGTAGAGGTCACTCCTGGGACTTCAGGTATGATTCATAAAAAGATGTGCTCTTTCTGGTGAGGCCGCTAAACTAGTATGACACAAGCTTGGGACATCGAGGGGACATCATGTGGCAAGAGCCACATGATGAGAGTTCTCTCAACCTGAGAACAGAGTTGAGAGAAGGGCTGAGTATGGGTAAAATTATTTGTGCTCCTGAGTGTACCTGAAAGTAAAGCTGGCTTGCTTCAAGACTTTCCTGTTGTGTAACAAAACAATTTATTTTCATTTAAGTCAATTTGAGTTATTTGCAACAGATGAAGTTCTGACTACTATCCTCAAGTACTAATATTTCAGCTGGTTTTTCTCTTGTTGAATGTCAAGTGAAATATTAAGTGATAAAATCTGAAAAGTCAAGGTTTTCAACCACATCTTTCAGTCTCCTTCAGAACACCCTCAACACTCCTCATCATTTCAGCCTGACTTTCCTTGTGACCAGCAAGTTACAATTGAGAAAGTTTAGATAAAATTTCTATTCTCAAATCTCTGGAACTTAAATAAGCCCTCACACCTATGAGCATCTGATCTTTGACAAAGCTGACAAAAACAGGCAATGGGGGAAAAGGCTCCCTATTTTCAATAAATGGTGCTGAGATAACTGGCTAGCCATATGCAGAAGGCTGAAGCTGGACCCTATCTTCACAATATCAAAAATCAAGTAAAGATGGATTAAATACTTAAATTTAAGACACAAAACTATAAACACCCTAGAAGACAATCTAGGCAATACCATCCTGAACATAGAAATGGGCAAAGATTTCATGAGACCCCAAAAGCAATTGCAACAAAAGCAGAAATTGACACGTGGGATGTAATTAAACTTAAGAGCTTCTGCACAGGAGAAGAAACTATCAACAGAGTTAACAGACAACCTATGGAATGAGAATATAATATTTACAAACTATTCATATGACAAAGGTCTGATATAGAACATCTATAAGTAACTTAGACAAAAATTATAAGAGAAAAACAAGTAACCCCATTAAAAAGTGGGCAAGGACATGCACAGACACTTTTCAAAAGAAAACATACATGCGGCCAAAAGCATGTGAAAAAAAAGCTCAATATCACTTATCATTAGAAAAATGCAAATCAAAACCACAATGAGATACCATCTCACGCCAGTCAAAATGGCTATAACGAAAAAGTCAAAAAATAACAGATGCTGGTAAGGTTGTAGAGAAAATGGAACACTTTTACACTGTTGTTGGGAGTGCAAATAGTTCAACCACTGTCAAAGCAGTATGGCGATTCCTTAGAGAGCTAAAAGCAGAACTACCATTCGACCCAGCCATCCCATTACTGAGTATATACCCAGAGAAATATAAATTTTTCTACCATAAAGACACACGCATGGGAATGTTCACTGCAGCACTATTCACAATAACAAAGACATGGAATCAACCTAAATACCCATCAATGACATATTGGATAAAGAAAATGTGGTACTTATATACCATAGAATACTAGGCAGCCATAAAGGAGAATGAGATCATGTCTTTTGTGGGAACATAGATGGAACTGGTGGTTATTATCCTTAGCAAACTAATGCAGGAACAGAAAACCAAATACTGCATGTTCTCACTTATAAGTGGGAGCAAAATGATGAGAACTCATAAAGAAAGGAATAATGGACACTGGGATCTACTTGAGGGTGGAGGGTGGGAGAAGGGAGAGGAGCAGAAAAGACAGCTATTGAGTACTGGGTTTAATACCTGGGTGATGAAATAATCTGTATAACAAACCCCCGCGACATGAGTTTGCCTACATAACAAACCTTAACATGTACCCCTGAACCCAAAATAAAATTTAAAAAAAAATAAATTTAAAAAAGAAACTCAATCATTAAAAAGTCAGGAAACAACAGGTGCTGGAGAGGATGTGGAGAAATAGGAACACTTTTACACTGTTGGTGGGACTGTAAACTAGTTCAACCATTGTGGAAGTCAGTGTGGCGATTCCTCAGGGATCTAGAACTAGAAATACCATTTGACCCAGCCATCCCATTACTGGGTATATACCCAAATGACTATAAATCATGCTGCTATAAAGACACATGCACACGTATGTTTATTGCGGCATTATTCACAATAGCAAAGACTTGGAACCAACCCAAATGTCCAACAATGATAGACTGGATTAAGAAAATGTGGCACATATACACCATGGAATACTATGCAGCCATAAAAAATGATGAGTTCATATCCTTTGTAGGGACATGGATGAAATTGGAAACCATCATTCTCAGTAAACTATCGCAAGAACAAAAAACCAAACACCGCATATTCTCACTCATAGGTGGGAATTGAACAATGAGATCACATGGACACAGGAAGGGGAATATCATACTCTGGGGACTGTGGTGGGGAGGGGGGAGGGGGGAGGGATAGCATTGGGAGATATACCTAATGCTAGATGACGATTTAGTGGGTGCAGCGCACCAGCATGGCACATGTATACATATGTAACTAACCTGCACAATGTGCACATGTACCCTAAAACTTAAAGTATAATAAAAAAAAAAAACTGGAAAAAAAAAAAAAAGAAACTCAAAGACAGAAAACATTCTGTCTTGAACTCTACATGCTACAAACTGCTGGTAAAGAGCTGTGATTGTTGCTTCAGAGTTTGAGATGAAACCAAGAATTTTTTGTGCATACGTGACACTTTCTCCATGAAAGAATCACTCTATATACAGTTCTCGCATGCTTTTCAGTAACATCAACTGCATGATCACTAGGGCATTATTTAAAAAAAAACAGTGGCCTCAGCAACTATAATTTAGTCTTTGTGAGAAAATATTTTGGAAGATGTTACAGCAATTTCCATCATCACCAATTTTACACCTCGTCTTCTATGATTGTTCATGAAAAACCACAGTGTCTCAAGCACACCTTCGATTCACCTTTCACATTTTGGCCAGAGTGAGCTTTTCAAAATACATGTCTGATGACATCTCTCCCTAATGTTGAACTCCTTAATATGGATTGTGAGGCTATGTGTGATCTGGGCCCCACCTACCACTCAGTCTCACCACTGTAGTTCTCCTCTCCCTGTCTAGGCTCCAGGCTCACTGATCTTCAGGTCTCCAGTATGTCAAACTGTCTCTTCCCACGGCCATTATATATGTTGTCTCATATGTCTACCATGTTGTTTGCATTCCAACTCTATGTCAGCTTCTTTTTTATTATACAGATGCCCCTTGACTTATGATTGGGTTAAATACATTGTAATTTGAAAATATCATGGTTAAATACACTGTAACTTGAAAATATCGTAGGTCAAAAATGCATTTAATACACCTAGCCTACTGAACATCATAGCCAAACCTACCTTAAACATGCTTAGAACACCTATGTTAGCCTGCAGTTTGGCAAAATCATCAAAGACAAAGACAATTTTTTTTTTTGAGACAGAGTCTTGCTCTGTTGCCCAGGCTGGAGTGCAGCGGCACAATCTCGGCTCACTGCAAACTCTGCCTCCTGGGTTCACGCCATTCTCCTGCCTCAGCCTCCCGAGTAGCTGGGACTACAGGTGCCCACCACTATATCCAGCTACTTTTTTTTTTTTTTTTGTATTTTTAGTAGAGACGGAGTTTCACCGTGTTAGCCAGGATGGTCTTGATCTCTTGACCTCGTGATCTGCCCACCTCGGCCTCCCAAAGTGCTTGGATTATGGGTGTGAGTGATAAAGCCAATTTGATAATAATCTGTTGAATATCTTTTGTAATTCATTGAAACTATACAAAATGGAAAACAGAATGTCTCACTGCCACTGCCCAGCATTGAGACTACCGTACTGCATACCGCCAGCTCAGGAAAAGATCAAAATTCTAAGTATAATTTCTATTGAATGGGTATACCTTTTGCACCACTGTAAAGTAAAAAACTGTAGGTCAACCATTTTAAGTCAGAAATAATCTGTATTCTGTATTCCTTTCCATCAGAGCAATTGTCTCCTATTGTAACTAAACACTAACCACGTGGTGGTAAGATCATGTTTCTCCCACTAGACATTTGGTTATAGGAAATTAGGACTTGTGGCTATCTGTGGTCATCTAGGTGCTTACCACAGTGCCTGGAATTCCCAATGATCAGTTTCTTGCCTTCACTTTATTCTCCTTTCAGCAGCATTTGACACAAACAACGAAGCACTCTTTGTAACATTCGTGACTCAACTTCAGGGGCTCCATACTCTCAGGCTGCCCTCCTCTCTTGTGGCTGCTGCTTCTCAGTTTCCTTCACTTACACACCTGCTCCATCTCCTACTGTATCCTCTAAACAGTCACACTGAAGCGGCTATGTTGTCTGGGGTATATATCCTGGGGTTCATTGTCATGCACCAGGAAAATTTAGGACACACACATGAGGAGTTTAGGAGCAGAGGTTTAATAGGCAAAGGAGAAGAGAAGGAGAAACAGCTTTCTCTGTAGAGAAAGGGGTCTCCAAGCAGATAGGACTGGCTGGTGGTGAATGTGCCGGATTTTATAGTCCAGTTTGAGGAGGCAGTGTCTAATTTACATAGGGCCAGAGATTGGTTTGATCAGGTATGACATTTACATAGTGCACAGGGAAGTCTGGCCGCCCCACTTTAATCTTATTATGCAATTGAGCTTTCCAGTTGATGAGCACCGTCTTGTCTGCTCCTTACAGTACATGTGGCTGTCAGAGAAGGGAAGATTGAACCACCATTTTGAACATATCTAGTCCTTAGTTCTTGCCGGCATTCCCCTGTGCGAGCTCCCAGCTTGCTTGTCTATATCTGCAGCTCAACTTTACAGGCCGCTCTTTGTGAGAAAATGATTTGGGGCTGCTTTTCATTAAAAAGAAAAGCCTTACTGAGGACTTCTGTACCCTGACTATCTGCCTACATGATTTCTTCTTAACTCCTATATCAATACATTCTACTGTTATAGTCCGACTGATGGGATCTTGCCCAAGAAAAGAGCTCAAGGCCTCAAAAAAGTCACATAGAAAAAAATGCCTATTGCTGTAATATTTACAATAATGAGCAAGTTGGAAGTAATTTGTTGGAAGCACCCAACACTAGTGGAATGGTGCAGAAAATTGTGGTGACATCACTTCATGGAATATTATCTGGCTAATGAAAGTAAGAACTACACTATCTGTCTAGGAACATGAAAAATTTTTATAAACAAGTCTTATGATAAAATGTTCAACAAAAAGGGTATAAAAATATGCTTCAATTATGACGACTTTGTAAACATGTATATAAATACATCTAGTGAACATGGAAAAATAAGTACTGTGCTTAATGGTGGGATTATGAGCATTTTTCTTCTTTTCCGAACATTTATATTTTATAATAAGGTTGTGTGTGTGTGTATGCATGTAGAGAGAGGGAAAATTATACTATAATTTTTAAAACACAAGAAAAATGAATATATTTCTGGAAATGTCATAAAACATAAAACCAATGAAGGCCATTGTACAATATTTCATGCAAGAAATTCCCCTAAATTGCAATACTTTGAGAGCTGTCACAGCTCCATGGTACAAACGCCAGGCTCTCCAGAGGCAGCTGACTCTACAGAGTGGAAGTTGGTCTTGCCACAAAGATTTCCCTTCATAATTTCAGGAGTTGAGCTGTCCTAATCCTGGAAAGCAGGGGACCACATTGGTCTTCACAGACCATCAGAAACTCCAGCCTCCCTTTCAGGTTCTTTCATCTTATTTTATTCAACAAAACCACTTTAAGCCAATGAGTTCCAGGAAACAACAGGACAAACATTAGCGTCTTTACCCAAAGCAGCCATTTTAACCACAGGCACTACTCAAATTCCACAGTGAAGACCAAATGTAATTGATTTCCAGTAGCTCGTGAGGATGAGTGTGCACTACCAACTTCCCGTAAAACAGAACTTCACATATTTCTTACCAAAATATGTTGTCTTTCAGCAGCAGCAAGAATTGAATAGACTTTTAGCAACAGTCCTTTTTTAGGGAAAACATAACTGGATTACTACATAGTAAATCCTGCATTACAATTAATAGAATTTAATTCACCTTTCAGCAATATTTGACACAAATGACCACTCCTTCCTTGAAACAGGTCCCAACTGTTGAACTCTGGCACCCTTGAACATAATGAAAAGACTACAGCGATCCATTTCAACCAACAAATGTAATTATGTAATAAACTACAGTATAATCTTATGGATGATATAAGGCTAATTTAGGTAGCTTAAGCCAAACAGTGATAATATTATTAATAACAATACAGCTTGCATTGAGTGAACATCACGTGTCTGGCACTGCATTGACATTTATTCTTGCCACAACCTTGGGAGTCCCATTATTATCTCTGTTTTATAGATGGACAAACTGAGGCCTAGTGAGCCTAAGTAACTAGATATCTCTCTCTCTCTCTCTCATTTCCAGAGCCCTTTCCATTCTCTGATACCTTTTTTGTGTGTTGCTTCTCTACCTGTCACTGGATTGAATCAGGAGACTTCAGCATTTTGCCAATAGTATGCTATCCACATCCTTCAGGTTTTGAAAAGTACTTTCATATTTAGAACGACTTGGGGCACATGTTATAATTTAATTATTTGTTCTATCCATCTCATGAGGGTAATAACCATTCCTGAAGGCCTGAAGAATGGGATCTGCCAGAATTGGCCCAGCCCTTCCTGAATCCTTGAGGAATTCAGGAAATGATTTTCTGTAGGCCAATCCTTGGACAGATGCATCAGTCTACTTTCTCAGCAACTTTACTTATCAACACAATCTGTTATTGTTGAAAGAAAACCACAAGCAAGAGAATCATGTAAATCTTTCCTAAAGCCTGTGAGGTAGCTCTTATTCCCTAATTTCACACATAACAACGTAATGTTCTATAGCTATGCACCTAAGTCTTATATACTTGCCACGTAATTCAAGGTTGCCAAATACCTGATAGGCAAATAGCCACTTCCCTGTTTTGTGCCTCTGTTAGGCATCATTAATCGTTCATGGCATTTGTCTTAGGTTAGGTGCCCCAGAAACAGACACTGAGATGAAGAATTGAGTTTAAGAAATGGATTTGACTTACCAGGAAGCTGTGGTAAGTGAATGGGGAAGCAAGACAAGGACCAGAAAGAAACCAGTGTCCGGCACATTAGTGAGCAGGTTAACTCCATAGGCAGGTGGGGCTCAGGCCTGCCGGGGACCTGTGCAGGGCACACAGAGCATGCCTCAGAGTTCCCCTCCACAAGGGCATGAGGTCTAGGATATTTTCCCACCAACTCCAACCAGTCTTTGACTGTTCCCAGGGTCATTAAGAGCCAGGCACTTTCTGCCTGCTCTATGCACACTAATGAAGAGAGTTCCAGAGGACACTGAAAGTCCCTAAGCAAGGTGTTTGCAGTTGGAAGTTCCAGAGTCAGCAAACGCTGAACCACTGGGTACTAAGGAGATGTGGACAGGGCTTTAAGAGGGTTGGCCACACTATTTCCTACTGCCTCCAAAAGTAGTTCTTCATACACCCTCCAAATGGCTACTTCCATTCAGCTGGAACTGGTAAGCAAACTGAAAGCTCCTGGCCATTTGGGTTCTGACTTTACTAATTTGTAAATGTAGATAATTTATCTTCTGACTAGATAATAGGTAGATTACAAATGTTGGCCATGTGTAATATAGCCTGTGATTTCTAACAGAAAAGGGACAGTTTAAACCCTTATAGTTTCTAACAGAGAAAGGGCAGTGTGGTGTAGCAGTTAAGGGCACAGACTGTGGCATCGGAACTTGGTGGTTCCCCTCCTAGCTGCTGGCTGTGCAAGACAATTGTCACATGACCTTGGGCAAATTACTTAACTACTTCATGCTTCAGTATTTTCAGCGGATAACTTAGGAACAAAACAGAATCCCATAGGTGTTTCTAAGAATTAAATGAGTATCTGCCTGCTTATCTATCTATCCATCTATCTATCTATCTATCTATCTATCTATCTATCTATCTATCTGGGAAATCTATCTAATCTATCTCTATCACCTTGTAAGCAATATATGTGTAACCTGTTATTTTCAATATACTACATATAACTTACAAAGATAAGTAGCAGATCAGATTTTAAAATGCTAGTAGAATGAGCCTTTAGTATTCACTTCCCATTCTAAATGGCAACTCTTAAGTCATTGGGTGATCCAGAGACTGGGCTCATTTCACTATACTTGATAATTCACGCAGGAAAAAAGACAGAGAAATAATATGTCCACTTTCTAGAGGAATGTAGACTCAGTTCCTAGAATCCAGGGGAGAAAAGTGTTCTGTTTTTCAATTTATATAAAAATAAAAATTTCCTGAAAGCAGAACTAGGGATCTTGTCCCCGGGTTTCTTTAAATATGAGAGCTGAAAGCACCTCCCTTTCTATTGCTTTCATCTAGTAAGTGGACCGTAGGCTTCTACAATGAGACAGACATGAACCTCAGGTCTTCAGAGCCTGCACTCTGTAGCCATTCTCTTAGAATCTGAAATCACTGATGATATAAGGGCAGATATATGACAAGCCACATTATTTAAATTACCTGTTTTCTCCTTTGGGAAATAAACCAAGCCAATGGGGCATCTGACTTTACAAAGAATATGTGTTTTCTTTAACCTACTGATTCAGCTCGATTTTAGGCTTGGGAAAGGGATCAGTTGTGCAGGACAAAACATAAATCCCCCTTCTTCTAGTCCCTTACAACTGTGCCTGATAGGTCACCAAGCCTCATTGGACATACAATTCTTTGTGTGACGAAATCCCCAGGAATCTATGCATATATTGGAAAAGAAATGTTCACATCCTGAGATTAAAATCACTGAGGATGTATTTTCCTCCTCACTTTCTCCCTTTCCCTTCCCCTGTGATCAGAGATACACTTTGAATGACTTATAGCTCAATGCCCAGAGCGAGGCAGACAGTAGCACTTGGAACCCACATGATACAGTCATTTTATAGCTGTTTCAAAAGTAAATTATGCTTCACTTGCATGTGTTTTAGAATTTAAATTAATTTCCCTTTGTAAGGGAGATGTCTGTGAAAAAGGACAACCTATAAAATTTTAGACTAGCTATATCTGCTAATAAAAAATAATTATGAATCTTTGATGCTTAATTCTAGAGTGCTGGTAAGAGAGGGAGGTGTTAAATGACTTGGAAGCTGACATAAGGAGAAATCCAATTGGAAAATGAAGCGTATTTTTAAAAGGCAAGCAATATGAAGTCACATCATACAGTTTTTTTTCTTTTTACAGGAAGATGCTCAGAAGTTAGCAGGGATTGTCAGGAAACTAAGGGGCAATGCCAAAAGCCAGTGAAATACTTGTTTGTCTACCCTAAATACCAACTGCAGCTTTGGTGGACGATTCCCACAAAGACTGATGGCTTCTGATCTCAAGGACAGGTGTCACTCTGCTTGAAGCCTTTTTCTGCCTATCAAAGGCTATAAACGAAGGGAGTTAAAGCTCTCAGGAGCCATTCACAGCCAACAAGAGACAGAATGTAGAGGATAATCTCTCAGGCTTCTTATCTGCGAGACAATCTGGCAACTGAAATGCCAGCTTGGAGGAAATATTCTGAAAGAATGGGATGCATCCTTCAGGAGGCAGTACATTCACAGAGACGTAAGGCACCAGTTCCAATAAGAAGTACACATGGGTGCAGGAACCAAGGGATGGAAACAGGAGTGTCTCCATGTATCACTCCCAATGTGTTTCCTGTCCTTGAAACCCTGGGCTCTGCAGGATTGCAGGTCTTGGTCCTGTAGGGGACACATTCTACAAAGGGGACACAGCAAAGTCACCATTGAAGTACAAGTTATGGCTGTCAGCAGGGCACTTTCCACCCTTTGCCGTGGGATTGCAGGTGAAAAGAATTACCATACTGATATGTAATTGTCCTCGACCAGCAGGAGGGTAGAGCTGCTTTTACACAATGGAGACAGGAAGGATACATGGAGAACCCAAGCGATCTATGGAACAACCTCCTGGCACTGCCTATTAACTGTGAACAGACAGGTGCAACATCCCTACACTGAGAAGGTATGAAAATCAACTTTTCATGTGGTTCAGATACAAAGATCTGGATCACACTACCAGATAGGCTACCATGACCCGTCAAGGTAACAACTCAGGATGAGAGGGATTTAGAATGGATAATGGATGAAGAAGAGGGTACTTACCAGTTGTGGCACCAAGGTCAACAGCAGCCAGGGCATCTGTAAATCATCCCACTAACCTCCTTCATCTCTTCCATCAGGAGGAAGAAAGCCCAGTGGAGGAGTTGCTCCCTGCACCTGCATGGACAAGTCCAAGGTGTGGATTGTGGAGGTCACGTAAATATGTCTCAAGGACCTCTTACTACAGAGAGTGCAATCACCAGACACCCCAGATTCTTCACTTTGAAATTATCATAGCATTTGTGCTGAGGCCATGCTAAACCCATGAGTAGGATGTGAAGGCAGACCCATTCCTGCAGCTAAGGATTTCTTTGTTGCCCAACATTGGCTGAATGACTCCCTACTGGCTTAGAATGCAGAGCAGTCTAAGACACTTCCATACAATTTTCTCTCCCCTCTCCCTCACTCTGGGTCTGATTTGCACAGCAGGTGGCTCTTCAACCTTCTCCAGTTCCCTACTGACCTCCTTTCACACAAATATTTCTCTTAATAAAATCCTCATGACTTTCATTTAGTCTTGGTGTCGGCTTTTCAGAGGACCTGGATTGACATAAGGACACTTAATTTTCAGTGGGAATACAAAGGACTTTCATCTCAGTAGACCACTGAGCTTACACAAGCTGTTCTTGACCACATTGAGGAGTTGGGGTTATCTTTGGGAAGAGGTGGCCAAGTATTTTACTTTGCTTTGGAAAGCTGCCCCACTGAGACAGAGAAGGCCTTCCCTGTTTTGGGCAGTGGAGGCAGACTAGAAAATGTGCCATTTCTCCAATGGACCAGAAACTCCTTCAGTCAGTGTTAGACATTTTTCTGTTAACACTTATCTGGCAGCAACTGACAATATTTCACTTTTTGGACAATTAAAAACCTACTAATGTAGTACCAGCACTTGCCCATCCTTCACACCTAATGGCATAGAACTTTATTAGATGGTGATTATCTAAAACCAAATCTGTCTCAGTCACATAAATGCACATAAGCTCAAAAAAAGAAAATGGACTCAGCATGCTCCAAAAAGAAAAAAAAACTCAACTGAAAAAGAGGTATTTATCTTTGCTATTCTAGAAGGTTTTTAGACTGAAGGTATAAAATATGTCATACAAATAAGGAAATAATGTGATTCTTAGGGCACCAAGTTAATCTGTCTTTTGAAATAGAGAGAATTTTCAGTTTGCTTGAGACATGAGACGAAAATAAAACAAGGCATAGAGGAAAGAAATGAACCCATCAGTAAATAAAGGAAGGGGGCTATTTGTGTGGATTACTTTATAAGTGAAGCAGAAAAGTGGGGTGAAGAATGCAGAAGAAAGTATATTAGTCGAGGGATACCCAATAGGCAAAGTAAACACTGGCTTAGTGCACTAGAAAAGCAGGAGTACCAAAAATAGAAAAAGTTAAGAAAGGCTAGAAAGATATTTTAATATTGGCTTACACTTATATTTTGTAAAATTTTGAAAATTTACATTTTATAACTTGTCACTTAGTGTTCATTCCTATAAGGCATGGCACGCACAACTGTCTTTGTAGTACTTAGAGTCTTTGAGAGATTTCATCTGGCCTGGGTTAGGGTGGTGTGTGTGTGTGTGTGTGTGTGTCTGAAGAGGGAGAAAGAGAATTTGGGGAGTAGGTGTACTTTATAGGATGAAAAAAGTAAACTTATGCTATCTAGTAAGTAACTCAGGATCTCTGAAATGTAGTCTTTCACAATCAGCCTTCCACCTAGCTTTGTTTTAAAAGAAGTGGACCTTTCCCTAAGAGATGGCTTCTAACTCTGTTTCTTCCAACTTCCATTCTTTCTTCCTATTTTATTTCTGCATCCCATTTTTATGCATGCATAGTCTCATGTGTAATACTGTCATCCTCTCTGAATAAAAAGAAAGGCATTTAAAGTGCTATGATTATTTTTCTAAGAATCTCAAAATATTTAACAGCTCATTATGCTCCATAGTGCCCTGGAGGGGAAAGAAAGACAATTAGACAGTAGAAGGGGAGAGAAAGGAGGAGGTTCCAAGATGGCTGAATAGGAACAGCTCCAGTCTACAGCTCCTAGTATGAGCAATGCAGAAGACGGGTGATTTCTGCATTTCCAACTGAGGTACTGGGTTCATCTCACTGGGGCTTGTCGGACAGTGGGTGCAGGACAGTGGGTGCAGGACAGTGGGTGCAGCCCACCGAGCATGAGCCGAAGCAGGGCGAGGCATCACCTCACCCAGGAAGCACAAGGGGTCAGGGAATTCCCTTTCCTAGCCAAGGGAAGTTGTGACAGACGGCACCTGGAAAATCGGGTCACTACCACCCTAATACTGTGCTTTTCCAATGGTCTTAGCAAACAGCACACCAGGAGATTATATCCCCCACATGGCTCAGAGGGTTCCACGCCCATGGAGCCTTGCTCATTGCTAGCACAGCAGTCTGAGATCAAACTGCAAGGCAGCAGCGAGGCTGGGGGAGGGGTGCCTGCCATTGCTGAGGCTTGAGTAGGTAAACAAAGAAGCCAGGAAGCTCGAACTGGGTGGAGCCCACCACATCTCAAGGAGGCCTGCCTGCCTCTGTAGACTCCACCTTTGGGGGCAGGGCATAGCGGAACAAAAGGCAGTAGAAACCTCTGCAGACTTAAATGTCCCTGTCTGACAATTTTGAAGAAAGTAGTGGTTCTCCCAGCACTGAGTTTGAGATCTGAAAATGGGCAGACTGTCTCCTCAAGTGGGTCCCTGACCCCCAAGTAGCCTAACTGGGAGGCACCCTTGAGTAGGGGCAGACTGACACCTCACATGGCCGGGCACCCCTCTGAGACGAAGCTTCCAGAGGAACGATCAGGCAGCAACATTTGTTGTTCAGCAATATTCGCTGTTCTGCAGCCTCCGCTGCTGATACCCCGGCAAACAGCGTCTGGAGTGGACCTCCAGCAAACTCCAACAGACTGGAAGCTGAGGGTCCTGACTGTTAGAAGGAAAACTAACATACAGAAAGGACATCCACACCAAAACCCCATCTGTACGTCACCATCATCAAAGAGCAAAGGTAGATAAAACCACAAAGATGGGGAAAAAACAGAGCAGAAAAACTGAAAATTCTAAAAATCAGAGTGCCTCTCCCCCTCCAAAGGAACACAGCTCCTCACCAGCAACAGAACAAAGCTGGACAGAGAATGATTTGATGAGCTGAGAGAAGAAGGCTTCACACGATCAAACTTCTCCAAGCTAAAGGAGGAAGTTTGAACCCATTGCAAAGAAGCTAAAAACCTTGAAAAAAGATTAGATGAATGGCTAACTAGAATAAACGTGCAGAGAAGTACTTAAATGACCTGACGGAGCCGAAAACCATGGCACGAGAACTACAAGACGAATGCACAAGCTTCAGTAGCCGATTCAATCAACTGGAAGAAAGGGTATCAGTGATTGAAGATCACACGAATGAAATGAAGTGAGAAGAGAAGTTTAGAGAAAAAAGAGTAAAAAGAAATGAACAAAGCCTCCAAGAAATATGGGACTATGTGAAAAGACCAAATATATGTCCAATTGGTGTACCTGAAAGTGACGGGGAGAATGGAACCAAGTTGGAAAACATTCTGCAGGATATTATCCAGGAGAACTTCCCCAGTCTAGCAAGGCAGGCTGACATTCAAATTCAGGAAATACAGAGAACACCACAAAGATACTCCTCGAGATGAGCAACTCCAAGACACATAATTGTCAGATTCACCAAAGTTGAAATGAAGGAAAAAATGTTAAGGGCAGCCAGAGAGAAAGGTCAGGTTACCCACAAAGGGAAGCCCATCAGACTAACAGCGGATCTCTCAGCAGAAACTCTACAAGCCAGAAGAGAGTGGGGGCCAATATTCAACATTCTTAAAGAAAAGAATTTTCAACCCAGAATTTCATATCCAGCCAAACTAAGCTTCATAAGTGAAGGAAAAGTAAAATCCTTTACAGACAAGCAAATGCTGAGAGAATCTGTCACCACCAGGCGTGCCCTACAAGAGCTCCTGAAAGAAGCACTAAACATGGAAAGGAACAACCGGTACCAGCCACTGCAAAAACATGCCAAATTGTAAAGACCATCAAGGCTAGGAAGAAACTGCATCAACTAACAAGCAAAATAACCAGCTAACATCATAATGACAGGATCAAATTAACATATAATAATATTAACCTTAAATGCAAATGGGCTAAATGCTCCAATTAAAAGACACAGACTGGCAAATTGGATAAAGAGTCAAGACCCATCAGTGTGCTGTATTCAGGAGACCCATCTCACGTGCAGAGACACACATAGGCTCAAAATAAAGGGATGGAGGAAGATCTACCAAGCAAATGGAAAACAAACAAACAAAAAAAGGAAGGCATTGCAATCCTAGTCTCTGATAAAAGAATTTAAACCAACAAAGATCAAAAGAGACAAAGAAGGCCATTACATAATGGTAAAGGGATCAATTCAACAAAAAGAGCTAACTATCCTAAATATATATGCACCCAATACAGGAGCACCCAGATTCATAAAGCAAGTCCTTAGAGACCTACAAAGAGACTTAGATTCCTACACAATAATAATGGGAGACTTTAACACCCCACTGTCAACATTAGACAGATCAACAAGACAGAAAATTAACAAGCATATCCAGGAATTGAACTCAGCTCTGCACCAAGTGGACCTAATAGACATCTACGGAACTTCTCCACCCCAAATCAACAGAATATACATTCTTCTCAGCACCACATCGCACTTATTCCAAAACTGACCACATAGTTGGAAGTAAAGAACTCCTCAGCAAATGTAAAAGAACAGAAATTATAACAAACTCTCTCTCAGACCACAGTGCAATCAAACTAGAACTCAGGAATAAGAAACTCACTGAAAACTGCTCAACTACATGGAAACTGAACAACCTGCTCCTGAATGACTACTGGGTACATAACGAAATGAAGGCAGAAATAAAGATGTTCTTGAAACTAATGAGAACAAAGACACAAAATACAAGAACCTCTGGGTCACATTTAAAGCAGTGTATAGAGGGAAATTTATAGCACTAAATGCCCACAAGAGAAAGCAAGAAAGATCCAAAATTGACACCCTAACATCACAATTAAAAGAACTAGAGAAGCAAGAGCAAACACATTCAAAAGTTAGCAGAAGGCAAGAAATAACTAAGATCAGAGCAGAACTGAAGGAGATAGAGACACAAAAAACCCTTCAAAAAATCAATGAATCCAGGAGCTGGTTTTTTGAAAAGATCAACAAAATTGATAGACTGCTAGCAAGACTAATAAAGAAGAAAAGAGAGAAGAATCAAATAGATGCAATAAAAAATGATAAAGGGGATATCACCACCGATCCCACAGGAATACAAACTACCATCAGAGAATACTATAAACACCTCTACGCAAATAAACTAGAAAATCTAGAAGAAATGGATAAATTCCTTGACACACATACCCTCCCAAGACTAAACCAGGAAGAAGTTGAATCTCTGCATAGACCAATAACAGGCTCTGAAATTGAGGCAATAATTAATAGCCTACCAACAAAAAAGAGTCCAGGATCACACGGATTCACAGCTGAATTCTACCAGAGGTACAAGGAGGAGCTGGTACCATTCCTTCTGAAACTATTCCAGTTAATAGAAAAAGAGGGAATCTTCCCTAACTCATTTTATGAGGCCAGCATCATCCTGATACCAAAGCCTGGCAGAGACACAACTAAAAAAGAGAATTCTAGACCAATATCCCTGATGAACATCGATGCAAAAATCCTCAACAAAATACTGGCAAACCGAATCCAGCAGCACATCAAAAAGCTTATCCACCATGATCAAGTGGGCTTCATCCCTGGGATGCAAGGCTGGTTAAACATATGCAAATCAATAAATGTAATCCAGCATATAACCAGAAGCAACGACAAAAACCACATGATTATCTCAATATATGCAGAAAAGGCCTTTGACAAAATTCAATAGCTCTTCATGATAAAACCCTCAGCCAATTTCATTTGGGTTTATGAGGGTTTATGACAAACCCTCAGCCAATATCATACTGAATGGGCAAAAACTGGAAGCATTCCCTTTGAAAACTGGCACAAGACAGGGATGCCCTCTCTCACCACTCCTATTCAACACAGTGTTGGAAGTTCTGGCCAGGGCAGTCAGGCAGGAGAAGGAAATAAAGGGTATTCAATTAGGAAAAGAAGAAGTCAAATTGTCCCTGCTTACAGATGACATGATTGTATATTTAGAAAACCTCATCATTGTCTCAGCCCAAAATCTCCTTAAGCTGATAAGCAACTTCAGCAAAGTTTCAGGATACAAAGTCAATGTGCAAAAATCACAAGCCTTCCTATACACTAATAACAGACAGAGAGCCAAATCATGAGTGAACTCCCATTCACAATTGCTTCAAAGAGAATAAAATACCTAGGAACCCAACTTACAAGGGATGTGAAGGACCTTTTCAAGGAGAACTACAAACCACTGCTCAAGGAAATAAAAGAGGATACAAACAAATGGAAGAACATTCCATGCTCAAGGATAGGAAGAATCAATATCATGAAAATGGCCATACTGCCCAAGGTAATTTATAGATTCAATGCCATCCCCATCAAGCTACCAATGACTTTCTTCACAGAATTGGAAAAAACTACTTTAAAGTTCATATGGAACCAAAAAAGAGCCCACATTGCCAAGACAATCCTAAGCCAAAAGAACAAAACTGGAGGCATCATGCTACCTGACTTCAAACTATACTACAAGGCTACAGTAACCAAAACAGCATGGTACTGGTACCAAAACAGAGATATAGACCAATGGAACAGAACAGAACCCTCAGAAATAATACCACACATCTACAACCATCTGATCTTTGACAAACCTGACAAAAACAAGAAATAGGGAAAAGATTTCCTACTTAATAAATGGTGCTGGGAAAACTGGCTAGCCATATGTAGAAACCTGAACTGGATCCCTTCCTTACACCTTATACAAAAATCAATTCAAGATGGATTAAAGACTTAAACGTTAGACCTAAAACCATAAAAACCCTAGAAGAAAACCTAGGCAATACCATTCAGGACATAGGCATGGGCAAGGACTTCATGTCTAAAACACCAAAAGCAATGGCAATAAAAGCCAAAATTGACAAATGGGATCTAATTAAACTGAAGAGCTTCTGCACAACAAAAGAAACTACCATCAGAGTGAACAGGCAACCTACAGAATGGGAGAAAATTTTTGCAATCTACTCATCTGACAAAGGGCTAATATCCAGAATCTACAAATAACTCAAACAAATTTACAAGAAAAAAACCAACAGCTCCATCAAAAAGTGGGCAAAGGATATGAACAGACAATTCTCAAAAGAAGACATTTATGCAGCCAACAGACACATGAAAAAATGCTCATCATCACTGGCCATCAGAGAAATGCAAATCAAAACCACAATGAGATACCATCTCACACCAGTTAGAATGGCAATCGTTAAAAAGTCAGGAAACAACAGGTGCTGGAGAGGATGTGGAGAAATAGGAACACTTTTACACTGTTGGTGGGACTGTAAACTAGTTCAACCATTGTAGAAGACAGTGTGGCGATTCCTCAAGGATCTAGAACTAGAAATACCATTTGACCCAGCCATCCCATTACTGGGTATATACCCAAAGGATTATAAATCATGCTGCTATAAAGATACATGCACACGTACGTTCATTGCGGCACTAATCACAATAGCAAAGACTTGGAACCAGCCCAAATGTCCATCGATGATAGACTGGATTAAGAAAATGTGGCACATATACACCATGGAATCCTATGCAGCCATAAAAAGGATAAGTTCATGTCCTTTGTAGGGACATTGATGAAGTTGGAAACCATCATTCTCAGCAAACTATCATAAGGACAAAAAACCAAACACTGCATGTTCTCACTCATAGGTGGGAATTGAACAATGAGAACACTTGGACACAGGAAGGGGAACATCACACACCGGGGCCTGTCGTGGGGTGGGGGGGAGGAGGGAGGGATAGCATTAGGAGATAAACCTAATGTAAATGACGAGTTAATGGGTGCAGCACACCAACATGGCACATGTATACATATGTAACAAACCTGCATGTTGTGCACATGTACCCTAGAACTTAAAGTATAACAATTTTTAAAAAATGGGAGAGAAACAGAAGACTAAATTGGGAGATTTCCATTCTAGAATTCAGGAGGCTTGGCAGCTTAGAGTTCTTGTTGGACGTATCTGCCCAAACTTCCCTACTATCTTTGGTTTATAAACCTTTTGTTCAAATCTTCCTTCTATCCAAAGTTTCTGCCTTTCAGCATTTGCAACCAATTGTCATACACATCAGCCAATTCGCTCCTTACTATCGACATCCACGATGACAGTGACCATGGAAGAGACCAGTTCAGCCCAAAATTAATCCAATGCTCCGAAAATACTGGGTCGATGTTCCATTTCATTTGGACAGACATTTACTCAGTGCATTCTTAAGACGAGGTGTTGCATTAGCTGCACAATCCCTATATTTAAGAAGTTTGCAATCTAGGGGTATGTGAAACCATTAAAAATGTTTTCTGGCCAGTGTGGTGGCTCATACCTGTAAACCCAGCACTTTGGGAGGCGTAGGCAGGTGGATCATGAGGTCAGGAGTTCAAGACCAGCCTGTCCAAGATAGTGAAACTCAGTCTCTACTAAAAATACAAAAATTAGCTGGGTGTGGTGGCAGGCACCTGCAATCCTAGCTACTCAGAAGGCTGAGGCAGGGTATTGCTTGAACCCGGGAGGCAGAGGTTGCAGTGAGCCAAGACTGTGCCACTGCACTCCACCCTGGGCAACAGAGCAAGACTCATTTCAAAACAAACAAAAAAAAGTTTTTTAAAATGCTGGAAGCAATCAACACTGTCTTCACTCTCTTTTGTCTTCATGGTGCAGGCAACATTGAACCTCATTTCCTATTTGAATTGCTCCCAGCCAATTCCCTAGGTCCCTCAATTACAGCATTGGGCTTGTATTCACTCTCTGTAGGTGGCTCTATCTTTGAAGCAAACAAACCAGGCAATGGGGCAGAGATGGGTGGATATCTCTCTTGGGGAAATAAATCATAAATCATGTTTTACTTCTATTTTGAACTTGGGTTTTTGTGTGTGTCAGGAGAAGACATGTCAACTGATATTTATGGAGCTCAGCACCATGCCGGGTATTTCAAGCTCTCAGTCCACATTTGCTGTGCACCTACTATGTTCCAGGCTCAGTGGCAGGCCCCGGGGAAGCAGTGATGGAGAGTTTACAGCCCCTCTATTTCTGCACACAATAATAATTAACTAACTAAGTATTATTCAGTCAGTTAAGTATTTTCAGTCGAGCGTTTAGGAATGTGTAATCCAAGTGAGGACTGTAAAAGCCTAGAGACAAAATCCTAGAGAAAAGCAATAAAGACTATATGAATTGCACACTATAAAGAAAGAAAGCATAATTTTACTCAATGTCCTCTGCGAAAGGTCATTGTTATCACATTTCAATGAAATTACATTCCAGGTATAGCAGCAATGTTATGTAACAATCCTCAGTTAAACTAATAGAAAAATTTCTCAGTTACAAAAATAGATTAAATGCATTTCCCTTCAGCTGCCCCAAATCATAGCTTGTATTTGTTGTATTCTGTTCTGCCTTCCTGCATCTTGAAGAGAAGTGCTCCTAAATCAGATCACTTAGCAAAAAATTCCAAGTTGGTTAAACCTGGGCCTAGATTTACCAATCATTAGCATGATGACCTGCAGCAAATCCTGTCATCTCTTTCAGTGTTAGGTCTCCATTTATAAAATCGGGATAATATTACCTATTTCACAGGCTTAATATATGTAATAAATGGAATGAGATAATGTATGTAAAGTGCCTGAATCATAGCAAGTGCTCAATAATTGATACTCATTATGGTCACAGTGGTCATTACTGCTATAATTATTATTGACGCTGAGACTCCCAGCTTGACACAGAGACTGTTTTACCTTTCACATTAGATATAAAACTAATGTTTTGCCTTTCATATCAGGACAGGCATACCATCCAGCTTGTCTCTGAGAATGTCAGTTCCTTGGGAAACAGGGCCCACCCACGCAGTCTAAGTTTTCTGGTACCCAAGCTCTTTGAATAATAGTACTGCATATATATGCTGAAGAGGAGCTCTGGAGTCTCCCTTCATACAAATGTTATTAATATTTATAGGTTGTCTAATATTTGTATTTTTTTCTTGATTTGGTAATTAATTTCATTTCAGAAATGGTTTACTTCATATTAATTTTCAAATTTATTGGCATCTTTTTTAATATTAGTATTCTAAAATTTCTCCTACATTAGAATTATACCTGCCTTTCCGTTGTACATTTTGCTTACTTGTCACATTTAGTTTTTCTTGATAAGCCAGGGAAGAGCCACACCACGACAGTCCATGTAGGGTGGGGGGACAGCAGGACTGGCACAAGGTGACAGTGGGTGGGGGGATGAATCCCATTCACTCCCAAGCAATAGGGTGTTCTCAAATATGCCACAGTTGATGCCTATCCTGAGTTCTCCAAGTATTTATCATCACCACTTATAAGTTTCAGGGGGCCACGGACAGCAGCGGACTCAGAAATCCAACAAGGAGTGTCTACGTGAAGCCATGTCAGTTCTTCTCCCTTAATACTACCCCCAGAATTACCACTTATTTCAAAAATTCAAAAGCTGGAAAGTTTAATGTGCAAATCGAAGGCCAAAGAAATACCCAGGGTTCTGCTTGGTGTCCTGATGAATGTGTTAAAAAGAAATGTGATTAGAGAGGTGATAGAGTTAAGGATGGAATTATGCAGCCTGCTCATGTTTTATGGATTCTGATGGAGTCAGTGGGGGGGGGGCAGTGACAGCGCTCTTTTGAATAGTAATAGTCTGAAAATTGTGAGTTGCTTGTGACAATTTTTTGGGGGGTGGTGAGACCTAAAGTGCCCTCACCCCTGATCTGGAAAATACTTTCAATGTATTGTACCTTTAAATACAAAAATGTTAAGGAGAACTTGATCCATTTGCACAAATGGAATGTTTTTAAAGTTTTGTTTATATATGTGGAAAGAGAGACCTGGAGAGAATGAGTCATAAAGTCACCAACACAATTGGCAACATTAACAATAATAATTTAATCTTCATGCTATGCATGAAATCACGGCAAGAAAAAAGTTTTATTTCAAGCCAGGATATAGGCAGGATTATATGTGGAGGGAGACATAGTCTTTAGTTTCCAGGCTATAGCTCCTTGTTGGTCTACCTGCTTTGGTAAGCCAGAAGGATTCCAGATTCTAGACTGTTTGGGTATTATATGTGCCTAATCTGCTTCATTACAGTAATGCCTCTCCTATTTGTAGCACTAGAAAGCTTACAAAGCATTTTCTTATGTATTATTTCAATTGCTTCTGTGTTGCCACAGGAAATTAAACAGCACAGGTATTATTTTCCCACTTGTACCTTTGAAAAAAAGTGAGGCTCAGTGGTTCAAAAGCCTTTGTAGGGTCTAACAGGTGACAATACTGGGCTGGGACTTGGAGGGTCACATTTGAGTTGGAATCCTAGCTCTGCCAGTTAGCTGGTGCATGACTTTGCTAAAGCAATTTATGAGACTAGCTGAGTCTCAGTTTCTTCCTCAATAAATTGTGGATGATTATGCACATCTGGCCTGCCTCTGATAGGAACAGCGGTAACATGCTTAAGGGCCTACCTCTGTGTCTCACAGTGTAGGGGGCTTAGTGAACAGTAGCTCGTCATTCAGCCAATTCCAACGTGGCCATCCAGCATGCCTTGAGTCTAACACTGACGTCGTTAACCAAGAGTTGCCTAGCAGAATAAATATCATGAGCACATTAAAAATGATGCCAGAAAGGCATGTAAATTAATTAAATATATACAACCATGAAATATTCAGAACAGCTAGATCTAAAAGGAATTTTCAAAGGAGCCAGGCTCACTGAAATCCAGAGAACATGTTCCCATTTGTTTTCCCTGAAATGTACTTGTGTTCTGAACATAAAGGTTTGGGTAATAGGAAACACCGCAGAGGTCATTTCTAGAGGATTTCCAATTTCCCTGTCGCTAATCACCATGGCACTGTGCAAGGAGGCCAAGGTAAAGGCAAAGCTACATTATCCCCAGTTTTGGGGAACTATAGCAGAGGTCATTTCTAGAGGATTTGCAATTTTTCTGTCTCTAATCACCATGACACTGTGCACGGAAGCCAAGGTAAAGGCAAAGCTACATTATTCCCAGTTTTGCAGCCATTTCTATGGATATATATTGCCCAGCTTCTTTCTTCTGCCTTGTGTGTATTCTAATTTCAGGCAGAAAGGGATGACAAGGAGTAGTTCATGAAAATAAATCTAATCTCCATGCCCTTGGCCAAAGAAAGGATCAGAAAAGATATAAAAGCCCATACACTGGCAGAACAGTTTCAAATCAGACTGTGATCCAGCATCTCCCTAACAATGTGAGCCAATCTATAAATAATAAGGAAATAAAAATCTGAATTGTTATTCATGTTCTCCCTGAGGATGTGTGTGTTGTATATGTTAGTGCACCTGTGTTCCAGGGAAGCACTTTACTTACAAATGAAGCGCTAATAAAATTCCACATACCTACAACTGGCCAAATCATAATAGAAGTCCTTATAATCAGCTGGGTAGAATGCAGCACTGTAAGCAAGAAAAAACTAGTACCCTAGTTAGAGCCATGGAAATATTTCTCCATGTACTTTGTCATTCTTTGGGGGAGTTTGTGCCCTTGAGTAGCACCTCATTAATTCAGATGTCACTAGTTGCAAAGATGCAGCAGTGAAGTTGTAGGAAGATGGGTACATACAACTTAGAAAGATGCCTGGTATTTTAATAAGTCATCAATAATTTTGGCTATCTTGAAAATCATCATTATTATCACTAGGAATCATAATATATAAGGTGTGTTGAGATATATCAAGCCCTGCATTTACCAACAGCTAAGCCATATGATCCAATCACTCGTAGAAGTTAACAAACTGGTGGCCATCAGTCATATAGCCCTGATCCACCTCTGGGAATGTAAGACCACGGAGCATTTTGATCAAAGCAAAAGCAGCCAGATGCTCCCTGCTGATTCATTACATGAACACTTGTCCAAGTGGGATGACTAAGGCAAAGGATCTGGAAATGGCTTAATTAGAAACAGACAAAGGGATTCTTGCTGATATTTTTGCCTGGACAACCAGAGTTTGTGTTTGGACCATTGCATTCAATAATTGAGGTTTAAAGCTTTCTATATGAAGCATTGATTTTACCTGCTGAACCAAGAAAGCTGGTTTTCATCTTGCAGATATGTGATGGGATTACAAACCATATCTTCTGTGCAACGAACACAGTGAAGGGAACTGCATTAACTGTCCTAATTTCACAAAGAATAAAAGTATCCAGAGAAGGCATGCAGTAAAGGATGAACACATGTTCTACTGTGTATGTGATTCCCCTCTCAGGACATGAGGGCAGTCCCAGTTAGTTTCTTTTGCTTGTTGTTTAGCGCTGTGTTCCAACACCACATCTGTCACAACCTGAGCGATCTTGGGCATATTCCACAGAAAGCCCCATTTTCACATTCTGTAATTACCTCTCAGGGTTGCGGTGAGGATTAAATAAAATAATGCATGCAAGACACTTACTTAGAAGGATGCCTGGTATTTTAATAGGTCATCAGTAATTTTGGCTAACTTGAAAATCATCATTATCATCACTAGGAATCATAAAAATGTGAAGAAAGAGAAATCTATAGTCTACGCTTGGGGCAAACTAATTGATATGGTTTGGCTGTATCCCTACTCAAATCTCATCTTGAATTCCCACGTGTTGTGGGAGGGACCTGGCGGGAAGTAATTGAATCACAGGGGCAGATCTTTCCTGTGCTATTCTCGTGGTAGTGAATAAATCTCATGAGATCTGATGGTTTCATAAGGCAAAGTTTCCCTGCATATGCCCTCTTCTCTGGTCTGCTGCCATGTGAGACATGCCTTTCACCTTCTGCCATGATTGTGAGGCCTCCCCAGCCATCTGGAACCATCAGTCCATTAAACCTCTTTCTTTTGTAAATTGCCCAGTCTTGGGTATGTCTTTATCAGCAGCATGAAAATGGACTAATACAGTAAATTGGTACCAGGAGTGGGGTGCTACTAAAAAGACACCTAAAAGTATGGAAGCGACTTTGAAACTGGGTAGCAGGCAGAGGCTGGAACAGTGTGGAGGGCTCAGAACAAGACGGGAAAATGTGGGAAAGTTTGGAACTCACTAGAGACCTGTTGAATGGCTTTGACCCAAATGCTGGTAATGATATGGACAATGAAATTCAGGCTGAGGTGGTCTCAGATGGAAATGAGTAACTTGTTGGGAACTGGAGCAAAGGTGACTCTTGTTGTGTTTTAGCAAAGAGACTGGTGGCATTTTGCCCCTGCCCTAGAGATTTGTGGAACTTTGAACTTGAGAGAGATGATTTGGGATATCTGGTGGAAGAAATTTCTAAGCAGCAAAGCATTCAAGAGGTGACTTGGGTGCTGTTAAAGGCATTCAGTTTTAAAAGGGAAACAGCATAAAGGTTTGGAAAATTTGCAGCCTAACAATGCAATAGAAAAGAAAATCTCATTTTCTGAGGAGAAATTCAAGCCAGTAGCAGAAATTTGCATAAGTAATGAGGAGCTGAATGTTAATCACCAAGATGATGGGGAAAATGTCTCCAGGGCATGTCAGAGACCTTTGCTGCAGCCCCTCCCATCACAGGCCTAGGAGATTTTGGAGAAAAAAACGGTTTCATGGGCTGGGCCCAGGGTCCCTCTGCTGTGTACAGTCTAGGGACTTGGTTCCCTGTGTCCCAGCCACTGCAGCTGTGACTGACAGGGGCCAAGGCACAGCTGAGGCTGTTTCTTCAAAGGGTGGAAGTCCCAAGCCTTAGGCAGCTTCCACATGGCAGTGAGCCTGCAGGTGCATAGAAATCAAGAATTGAGGTTTGGGAACCTCTGCCTAGATTTCAGGGGATGTATGGAAACACCTGGATGCCCAGGCAGGTTTACTGCAAGGGTGGGGCCCTCATGAAGAACCTCTGCTAAGGCAGGGCAGAAGGGAAATATGGGGTGGAAGCTCCCACACAGAGTCCCTACTGCGGTGCCACCTAGTGGAGCTGTGAGAAGAGGGCCACCATCCTACAGACCCCAGAATGGTAGATCTACCTACTGCTTGTACTGTGTGCCTGGAAAAGCCACGGACACTCAATGCCAGGCCCTGAAAGCAGCCAAGAGGGGGTCTATACTCTGCAAAGCCACAGGAGTGGAGCTGCCCAAGGTTGACAGAGCCCACTTCTGGTATCAGCGTGACCTGGATGTGAGACATTGATTCAAAGGAGATCATTTTGAAGCTTAAAGATTCGACTGCCCCACTGGATTATGGACTTGCATGGGGCCTGTAGCCCCTTTGTCTTGGCCAATTTCTCCCATTTGGAATGGCTGTATTTACCCAATGCCTGTACATCCATTGTAGCTAGGAGGTAACTTGCATTTGATTTTACAGGCTCATAGGCAGTAGGGACTTGCCTTGTCTTGGATGAGAGTTTGGACTGTGGACTTTTTAGTTAATGCTTTAATGAATTAAAACTTTGGGAGACTGTTAGGAATGCATGATTGGTTTTGAAATACGAGGATATGAGATTTGGGAGGGGCCAGGGCAGGATGATATGGCTTGGCTGTGTCCCCACTTAAATCTCATCTTGAATTCCCATGTGTTTGGGAGGCACCTGGGAGGAGGTAATTGAATCATGGAGGCAGGTCTTTCCTGTGCTGTTCTCATGATAGTGAATAAGTCTCATGAGATCTGATGGTTTTATAAGGCGGAGTTTCCCTGCAAAGGCTCTCTTCTCTTGTCTGCCACCATGTGAGACATGCCTTTCTCCCTTCCACCATGATTGTGAGGCCTCCCAGCCATGTGGAACTGTGATTCCATTAAACCTCTTTCTTTTGTAAATTGCCCAGTCTTGGGTATGTCTTTATCAGCAGTGTGAAACAGACTAATATATTCATGGAAATGTCAGAGAAATTTTCATGGAAGAGACAAGTAAATACAGAAATATGCAAACTAAGTAGGGAAATGTGGCAGAGACTGAAAGTCTGGTTGGGGATATTTCTGAAAGGCTGTAGATTCTAATGCTACCACCAACCACAGACATGTACTGAGTCTCTACCATGTGCCTAGCAGTGTTCTGGGCAATTTACACACTTTATCTCACTCACTTTACATGTACTCAGCTTATTGGAAGAGTCAATTCAATAGAGTGTAAACAGGAAAAAAAAAAGGTATTTTTTCCTCCTCATTATTACCCTTGAAACATTTTCTTTATGATAAGCCTCAATAAAATCTCAAGCAGAGTCCTCATATTGTCTTGTCACTTTCATATATAATGAGTCTTATTTGGTGGAGGCTTTTTGACAAATTCCATGTTTTCTAATATCTAACCTTTACTGTCTCAATGGAGTTAAAATTCCCTGACCTGGGCTTGGGTTGGAATGGGCTTGGAAACCTAGAGTGGGTAGGTGGTGGTAAGCTCAGTGTTCTCTGTGTTTCTTTGCTTTACTTTTCCATTTCTCATTTCTGGCTACTAATCTGGCTCCCTTTCCTCTAGGGTTACAGTAGAGCAGAGGAGATAAAGGGAAAGGAAAGGTTTCAAGATGTCCTGTGCTGGCTTAGAGAGTTCTCCTTGCTGGTGCTGGAACCACTTTGTGTTCTGTCTCTTGGTTCTGGGATGCCTCTACTCCTGGTCACTGGCCACTCTTTCTTGGGCCCTTCTTTGACTGCATACTCATCCCACAGGCTGTCCTTCTGGTGGGCCTCTTTATGTGATAACCAGAGCCATCTTCTGTACACACTTGGCCCACAATCTTTTCCTGATTATCTCCCTGCTGGCCACTCTACTCCCCCTGTCCTCCCAGCCTCTTCAGGCAGCTTGTCTCCTTCAGATAGTCAGGTACCCTACATCCCCCAAACTCCAAATAACACATGCAGGTGCTCACAATTTAATTCATTTCAAGAATGTATTGGACCACCACCACTTGCCAGATGCTGCTCAAGGTACTTGTATTACAGTGATGGACAAAATAAAGACTCCATCCTGCTGAAACATACATTATTCAGTAGAGAGATAATTAACTAACGAACTAATTATATAAATAAATTATATAATAAATTAGAAAGTGATAGCTACCGTATTAGTCCATTCTCACACTGCTATAAAGAACTACCCGAGACTGGGTGATTTATGAAGACAAGAGGTTTAATTGATTCATGGTTCTGCAGGCTTAACAGGAAGCATGACTGGAAGGCTTCAGGAAACTTACCATCATGGCAGAAGATGAGGGGGAACCAAGGCACATCTTTTTTTTTTTTTTTTTTTTTTTTTTGAGACGGAGTCTCGCTGTGTCTCCCAGGTTGGAGTGCAGTGGCGCGATCTCGGCTCACTGCAAGCTCCGCCTCCCAGGTTCATGCCATTCTCCTGCCTCAGCCTCCCAAGTAGCTGGGACTACAGGCGCCCGCCAACACGCCCGGCTAATTTTTTGTATTTTTAGTAGAAACGGGGTTTCACCGTGTTAGCCAAGATGGTCTCGATCTCCTGACCTCGTGATCCGCCCGTCTCGGCCTCCCAAAGTGCTAGGATTACAGGCGTGAGCCACCGCGCCCGGCCCCAAGGCACATCTTACATGACGGCAGGAGAGAGAGAGAGAGTGAAGGGGAAGTGCCACACGCTTTCAAACAAAGAGATCTCATGAGAACTCACTATCATGAGAACAGCAAGGGAGAAGTCCAGACCCATAATTCAGTCACCTTCCACCAGGCTCCTCCCCTGACACATGGAGATTAAAATTCGAGGTGGGATTTGGGTGGGGTCATAGAGCCAAACCATATCAGCTGCCATGGAGGAAAATGAATCAGGGGAGGGAGATGGCAATCACTGAAACAGAATTGCTGTTAAATGTTCAAGAAAGAACTCATGGAGAAGAAGACTTGAAGGCAATTGGCATTGGATGAAGATTCTCTACTCATATTCAACACTAGTTTCTTAGTGGCCTTGGGGCCCCAGCTCCTTAACTTCCAGATGGAGGAAGGGGTTAAACTTCCCTCTTGGAAACATATCCCCTTCTACGCGTGGTGGGCTTGAGGTAGAAGAAGGCATATGCTTTTCTCAAAGAAATTCTCTGTCTCCCTGTTATATCTTCATATAAACTTAAATTAACTGATGAACTATGACAATTTTAAATAATCCCTTAGAAAATTCTACATACAAGGTTTGGGCACCATTTTGAAACATGCATGAGCATTCCATATTTTTTTATTCTCTTAGCTTCTGGATCTCAGTCAAAATTCCAAGACAACACAAAAAGCCTTGCTGAACTTCTGACTAGGCACATTGAAGAGACTGAGGTTTAGTCACTTGATCAAGGTTCCATAGATAAGAGGCTAAACCAATTTTCACGTACACTTTCTTCTATGACATTGTTCATGAATCTTAAAAAGGTATGACTCCAGCAAACAAATAACCCAAACAAACCAAGACTATTTAGCAAGTCACATCTCAAATTGTGGCTTATTCCTGCATCAATTTTTACAAGAACCCTTAACATCCAGTCAGCTCTATGTGACACAGACTCTGCTCCCAATTTCTCTGCTATGATGAGATCATTAAAACACAAATTTTTGAAATGATCTTCTAAAGGATATGTTTCGGTCATGTCCCAAAATGAGCAGGTGGTCCAACCCCTGGAACCACTTCCTCGACAGAAAAATACCCACTGCCATCTGCTTGTTGGGAGTGATAGTGCTCATTCACAAAAGAAAGAGTATGTTATCCTCTTAACATCAGCTTCTCATTTTTTATTTGGTAAAGGCATATCCTTATCACTAAGATATAGTTTAGATATTTCTTCTTTTATCAGATTGCCCTAAATAATTTATAGGGTTTTTTCAAAGGATCATAATGCAATTAGTTCTAACTATGATTTGGGAAGTTAATTATCATTTTAATCACCTGTATTCAGAATTATCAAGAGAGCAGGTCTTGGGAGATATGGCTGGCAAATGATGGGAATAATTTTCTCTCTACATTATTCTTTGGACTTTTGTATATATTTTTCCTGTATACTTTACCTAGAGTGGTCTTGTAACTGGGCAACTTAACCTCAAAATGCATTTTAAACTTTTTTTTTAAAAAGTTTAAAATTTCTCTTGGGTTTTAAGATATAATCTTGAGGCAAACTGCAGAAACCTTTTTCCTTAGCCTTAAAATAGACTCCATGTCCCTCCCTTTCTCACTGTGTGTACACCCTTCAAATTTATCTAACTGTACACTAGTACATAATCATGTGTCTTCTTAGAAGTTCCAGGGGCTAATCTTGAGACAGAAGGACCAAGTCTGGAGACACTGCTACAAAGTTCCAGCCATTGTTGAGATGATGTCAGCCTGAGGTCCAGGTGGACTGGGACCCAAGATAGCCACCAGAACAAGACACATGGAGATTGTACTTAGCGCAATTCTTGCATACCTTCTTTATCAAGCTTTCCCTTTTCAACCCCTGCCTTCCCCCCTTCCAAATTGAAGCAGTTATTTTGGATGGGAATCTGGCTGCCTCTCCTTTACTCATTCTGGTTAATAAATTAACTGCTTCCCTTCCTTCCCTTCCTTCCCTTCCTGCCCTTCCCTTCCCTTCCTCCCCCTTCCCTTCCCTTCTTCCCTTCTCTCTCTTTCTTTCAACAGAGTCTCACCTCACTCTGTCACCCAGGCTGGAGTACAGTGGCATTATCTCAGCTCATTGCAGCCTCCACCTCCTGGGTTCAAGTAATTCTCCTGCCTCAGCCTCCCGAGTAGCTGGGATTACAGGCGTGCAACATCATGCTCAGCTAATTTTTGTACTTTTAGTAGAGATGGGGTCTCACCATGTTGGCCAGGCTGGTCTTGAACTCCTAGCTTCAAGCAATCCACCTGCCTCAGCCTCCCAAAGTGCTGGGATTACAAGTACGAGCCACCACTCTTATCCAAATTCTCTTTCTACCAGACCGTGCTCTTGTTACTTGGACTCTGCAGTTGGCAAGCATCTGGCCTGCTCTGTTCAGTTACAGTCTGATAGTGAGTAAAGAATCCACTAACCTCTATCAGACTTTCTCAGCTTACAAAAAAAATTTCAAAAAGTTTGAGGGCTAATCTGACCCTTATTAAAATTACATGGGGTTGACAAGGCAAAGTTTTCTCACATGTCTACAAAATTTACTAATAAGTTAACTTTTCCATAACTTATTTTCTCCAACCATTGAGGCACAAAAACTAGAATTGTACCATGTGACTCCATCCTGCCACCTATAGCTGCCTGGGTCAAGGATGGACAACTAACCTAGGTAACCTATTACAAGCCCCATAACAAAGCTTGGTATGAAGGACTCCATCCAAAAGGAGATGAGCTGAAGCTTACTCAGTTTCATTCTAGGGAAGTTGGAAGTGGGAAACCAAGGCACTAAGCCCTGAGTACCTAGACCTGGGGCTTGAGGCACCCACTATGAGATGGTCACGATATGCATAAATAGAGGAAGGCAGTTTCTAAAGCAAGAAGAGAAGCAAGAGAACAGAGAAAACATGACAGAAACAGCCTTAGTGGTAATGGCTCTCTACTTACTCCCCAGTTTCAGTTCCAGTAAGGCCTGGCTATTCTGTGCTTCCTCACTAGGTTTCCGTAAGACACCTCTTTTGTCGAATAGTAAGCCTTCTATACATGGGACAGTTTGTGTTACTTGCAACCATTAATGTCTGAGTTGAAACAATCTATTTGAGTTGAAACAATCCCTTACTGATAGCTTCTTCCTGACGGCACACAAAATAGAATCCAAAGTCTTTGCCATAGTCTGAAAGCATCTCCCGCCCTTACTCCAATATGACTGCATCTTGTGCCACTCCCCAACCTTTTCATGACACTCCAGCCCATTTGATTTGCTTTAGTTCCTCAAAAAATAAAGCTCTTTTCCACACCATGGGATGTAAGTTCCATCAAAGACTAGGGCCATGTTGTCTTGTACACTTTTGTGTTTGCCGAGCTTAGCACAGTGCCCAGTACTTAATACATGCTCAATAAATATTTGTTGGATCATTCATAGCTTGTAAGTGACAGTTAAGAGGTCAAATCCATATATTTTCATACTCTATTCATTATTTTATATTGTTTGGTCAACCAACAGCCAATCAATTTAAGTTTATAGTTTCTGAATTATAAAATCTACAGTTATCATGAACATCTATTAACCCACATGTATTTAGTGAGACCAAAGAAGAGACATAAGAACCATAGCTGATCTGCTGATACCACCAAAATATGCCACTAGGTTATGCTGAAAACATTTTGGAATCCAAAACAGAGAAAGATAATAGCACAAAATGTATTTAACAAAGAGTGAGTCATGTGTCCTCTCTCCTGGAGTCTTAGAAAATGTTAAACCACAAAATGAACAAATTAGCCAATTTTTAGATAGAAAATACTAAGTAGGTGAATAGAATAATTTTTCTTTGAATCAAAGGCCTGGGGGAACATTTTAGAAATGTTCTCCTGCATATTAATAATGGGCTAATAACTTACAATTACATTATATGCTTCCAAAGCTGGAGTCTATTTTCTTCCCTTTTAAGTACCAGTTGCATATCCGTTATCCAAAGTACTTGGGATCAGGAGCATTCTGAATTTTGGATTTTTCTGGATATGAAAAGATTTGCATATACATAATGAGGTATCTTGGGGATGGGGCCCAAGTATAAACACAAAATTCATTTATGTTTCATATACACCTTATACACACAGCCTAAAGGTGATTTTATACAATATTTTAAATGATTTTCTGCTTGAAACATAGTTTTGACTGTGTTCTGACTGCAACTGGTCACATGGTCAGGTGTGGCATTTTCCACTTGTGGCATCATGTCAGCATTCAAAAATATTAGAATTTTGGAGCACTTTGGATTTTAGATTTTTATATTAGGGGTGCTCGACCTGTACAAGAAACATTATTTGTCCAAGGAGAAGCTGACCATAAGCCAAGGAAAACAGATATCCATGGAGTCTGAGAATTAACTTTCCTCCTGGTGTTTCAGGAACATACCACAGAACCTGATTTACATGCATGTGGCAGTGCAGGTTCAACCTGGATTAAAGCGTCCACCAAGTGATTACTTGTTCCCCTCATGCAGCAGGATATGTACCCTCCTGATGGTTTGCCACACATCCAATCATGCAATTTATCCCACCAGTCTAGTCTTTAGCAGAGCACCTGTTAAGTTCATTGCCTAACTTCCTTCCCCACCCAACTGCAGGATCCCCAATACCAGGGTCTGATTTTGGCTGCTTTGGAATCCCCAGCATCTAGCCTCATGCTTGGCACATAGTTGTAAATACCAAGACCCATGAGATGCAAAAATCCATCTCGGTTAAGAGTTCAGGTCCAAATCCTGGCTTCATAACTATGCTACATATGTGACTTTGGCAAAGTTGCTTCACTGCATTGTGCCTTAGTTTTCTTATCTGTAGAAACGATTATTAATAGCACCTACTTCACAAGATTATGGTGAGAACTGAATGATATAATGTAAGATAAGCACTCAATAGGTTCCAGCTATTATTACTACTATTAAATTATCATCGAATGAAGGAATGAATGGATGTTCTCAGAGATTTCTCAAGTTCCTGGTTTCTTGCCTTGACCCCAGAGTCCTCCATAGCTGCTTTCCCACAAAGCTTCCAGTGCTGTTGGAACCCAAGGGAGGAGATCCTTAGTACATCAAGTGGAAAATCAGGAGGCCATTGAAAGACTTATGATAAGAGTAGCAGGGAAAAGCATAGGAATAATAAAAGAGAACATCTTGTCCATTATCTGCTGGATAGGCACTGTTCTTTTTCTCCACCCTGTTGGATACAAGCATTATTCTGAGCACTGTTGTCACCAAGTAAGGTGGGGACAGGTGAATGAGGAAGAACACAGAATCACTTTGAGTTTACCTTTCCTTACGAATGAGCCAACCTGCAGTTCTTCAGTACCTAAGTGCCAGGACCTCTGCCAGATAAAGGAGGCATCAGTTAGCCTTCATTCCTCATAATCTAGCAGAGAAGGCAAATAATGACCCAGTGGATATAACAACATGAGATGATAGATCAAGTGCCCAGTGTTGAGGCAGAATCTAGCAGTGACACATGGCCCAGTCCAAGGAATTCAGGAGGTTTCTGGAAGGAAGTGATGTTTTAATTGATACCTGAAGGAGAGAAGGATTTTTTTTTTTAAATGAAGAGGGGAGACGAGAATGTTCCAAGCAGAGAGAACAGCAAGTTCAAAGGCTCAAAGTGGGGAAAGATGATGTGTTAGAAGGACTGAAAGAAGACTAGCATGGCTGAAAGGCAGAGATGGGGAGGGTGGCAAGAGCTGAGGCTGTGGTGACGATTGTCCCATCTCTCCTGCTCCCACACTTCTCCCTCTTCTCACACTCTTGCCTGTACTAAGGGTCTGCCCTGGAAATACCCAGCCTTCTCACCACCAAACCCATTTAAAAAATTGCTTCTGTCCCTTTTGTTTTTGAGTATTTTGTTTTGACATATCTCATCAAACACACAGCATTTATTAAGACATGAATTAATTACCCCATGTTAATTAAAGTTGTATTTACTTGCTAGTCACAGCTTCCATTAGAATGAGATAGACAGTGTTATCACACAAAGCTGATGGAAGTTCAGTGCAAAGCATACAGATGTGACAGTCTATTTAATAATACTAGGCATTGCTAATGTTGGTTGAATTCTTGCTATATGCCAGGCACTATGGTAAACACTTTCTATGCATATCTCTTTTATTCAATCCTCTTGAAACCCTAGGAAGTATCCTATTTTCCAAAGGAGGCAACTGAGCTTTGGAGAGGTTATGTAATTTGCCTAAAATCTCACAGCTAACAAAGTGTGAACCTGAGATACACACCCATGAGGTGTGACCTTTAATTCTGTACTCCCTTAATGACTCAATTTGTAGTTTCTGGTCATGCAGATTTACTATAAGTTCATTTTAATTTTTAAAATTATTAAAAATAGCTCTAACATTGTTCCTCCTTCCTTCTCCCCAATTTGATGCCTTTAAGGGTGGACAAGGCTTTTATACCTTAAGCTGTTCTTTCTTTGCTTGCAATCCTGAGGTACTCAAGCTGATTACAAGATTCACAAAGTAGGGATCAGATTCTGAAACCCTCCTCTAGCCATGGGGCATGTGCAAGAGTACCTCATCAAGGCCTTTGGTGTGAATTTTAACTTAAACCTTAGAAAAGGAACTATTTGTGCTATTAAGTCAATTTGAAAAGATTTACTATATACCGGGGGTTCCCTGTGATTTTGTTGAAAAAATGTTGCCACCTTTTTTTGTACATAAAATACTTGAAAATGGACACCACAGAGTGTACCATGAAATTCAAGACAAAGAAAATAAAATGCAAATGTTCTCTGCAAAGGTCTAATATGATATTAATAAATCAAAGCTAAAATGTCCAAATATCCCTAAAAATAATTATAGATGGATTATGTGGTATCAAAATTATGATAAAGTTGGTGAGAGAATTGTTGCCCTTCAATCTGACATGTGTTCTATTCTAAAGTGGAAAACAATACATCAAAGAAATTATTTGTGCCATGCCCAGACAATTGCATTAATTTATTTATTTCCTATTCTGTTCCTATGGCAACAGAAGATGAAACAAGCTGAGTGTATGTTATGAAATAAACTTTCTGAAAGCAATTATTTTGAATTAAAACCAAATATTAGGTTTCTCCCCAAAACAATGGTGGATAATAACAGTGTGATGATGGCTTAAATAGTCTACAGAATTCTTCTATTTCCATAACTAGGAGGGATGTCACTATTTGGACTCAGGACTACGTCCATAACAGGATCTATTACTAGTTGTTGCCATCTAAGGTATTTTTCACCACACAAACACCAAACAACTACAGTCATGCATGGCACGATGATGTTTCAGTCAATGATAGACTGCATATAGGATGGTGGTCACATAAGATTTTAATGGAGCTAAAAGATTACCATCGCCTAGTGAGGTCATAGCTGTCCTAATGTTGTAGTGCAATGCACTGCTTACATGTTTGTGGTGATGCTGGTATAAAGAAACCTACCGTGATGCTAGTAATATAAAAGTGTAGCACATAAAATTACATAAATTATATTATCAAGTACATAATACTTGATATGATAATAAATGACTATGTTACTGATTTATGTATTTACTATAATTTTTATGGTTACTTTAGAGTATACTTTTATATCCTCCAGATGAAGGTACTATTATCATAGAAGATGACAGTTCCTGAAGACCTTCCAGTGGAACAAGATGTGGAGGTGGAAGACAGTGATATTGATGATCCTGTCCCTGGGGAGGCCTAAGCTGAAGTGTATGTTTGTGTCTTAGTTTTTAATAAAAAAGTTTATTAAGTAAAATAAATGATAATTTAAAAATAGTGAAAAAAGCTTATAGAATAAGAATATGAAGAAAGAAAACATTTTTGCACAGCTGTCCAATGTGTTTGTGTTTTAAGCTGTGTTATTACAAAGGAGCCAAAAAGTTTAAAAAATTAAAAAGTTTATAAAGTAAAAAAGTTACAGTAAGCTAAGACTAAAATTTATTATTAAAGAAACACTTTTAAAAATAAATATGGTGAGGCCTAAGTACATAGTGTTTTTAAAGTCTTCAGCAGAGTACAGTAATGTCACTCACCCACTGATTCACCCAGAGCAACTTCCAATCCTGCAAGCCTCATTCATGGTAGGTGCCCTACACAGATGTACCATTTTTATCTTTTATATATTTTTACTGTGCCTATGTTCGAACATGTTTAGATAAACAAATATGGACCATTGTGTTCCAACTGCCTACAGTAGTCAGTGCATTAACATGCTGCACAGGTTTGTAGCTTCAGAACAATAGGCTTTACCATATAGCCTAGGTGTGTAGTAGGCTATGCCATCTAAGTCTATGTAAGTACGCTCTAGGATGTTCCCACAATGATGAAATCACCTTCTCAGAACATATGCCCATTGTTCCGTGTCACATACTCCCATTGTTTAGTGATTCTAATATGATTGGGAGTTAAATAAACTGAGTCAATCAATGACTTCTTGGGATATGTAGAACCAGCAGGAGGTAAATTACCAGGAGGTAATTTAGTTCAAAAAAAAAACAAGACTTACCAGCAGTGAATATTGAACCAGGCAACTTATGTGGCAGTACTGCCTAAAAATTTTTTTAAAAAATATGCAAAGGAAATGAAAGAAATCCCATAGTCATACTTCAGCAAGCAATCACTAGTTACTGGCAGGTTGAAGGGTCAGGAAGATAAATTATGCTTGTCCCTGACTCCCAGGAGATTTAGGTATTTATAGGTTTCTATTTTTTTAAGGGCCTCCTTTTCTCCCTCAGATTTTTAAAACTATTATTCTTAATAGGTTTTATTTTTTAGGGCAGTTTTTAGGTTTGCAGCAAAATAAGCAGGAAGTACAGGGAGTGAATTCCCATATAACCCCTGTCCCTGCATCTGCACAGTTTCCCTCATTATCAACAGCCTCTGCCAGAGCAGTACATTTGTTAATTTACCAACCTACATTGACATATTGTTATCACCTGAAGTTTATAGTTCACTTTAGGGTTTGCTTTGGAAGACAGTTTTGCAGTTTCTTAAAAAGACATTCACACTATACAATCCCACAATCATGCACCTTGGTATTTATTCAAAGAAAGTAAAACTTGTGTCCATGCACTAACCTGAACATGGATATTTAATGCAGCCTTCTTTACACCTGCCAAAGCTTGAAAACAACCAAGATATGTCTCAGTAAGTGAATGGATAAACTGTTGTACATCCAAATGATGAAATATTATCTAGCACTAAGAAGAAATCAACTATCTAGCCATAAAAAGACACGGAGAAAACCCGAAAAGCATATTACTAAGTGAAAGAAGCCAATATGAAGAGGCTAAATACTGCATGATTCCAACATCCAATATGACTTTCCGGAAAAGGTAAACTAAGGTCACAGTGAAAAAAAACATCAATGGTTGATGGGCGGGAGGCAGAGGAAGGGACAGGCAGACCACAGATGATTATCAGGGCAGTGAAATTATTCTGAAGAACCTATAATGGTGGATATATGTCACTACACATTTGTCAAAACACATAAAGTGTATAACACCAGATGCAAACCCTAATATGTACACTATGTACATTCAGTGATAATGATCTGTCAATATAGGTAAGAAATGTACTACCCTGGTGCAGAATATTGGTAGTGTGGAAGGCAGGGAGTCAGTGTGGGGAGAGGGTATGTAGAAACTCTCCATACTTTCTGCCCAGTATTGCTGTTTAAAAATAAAGGATACAACGGGGCACGGTGGCTCACACCTGTAATCCCTGTACTTTGGGAGGCCGAGGCAGGCAGATCACAAGGTCAGGAGATCGAGACCATCCTGGCTAACACGGTGAAACCCCATCTATACTAAAAATACAAAAAATCAGCCGGGCGTGGTGGCGGCCGCCTGTAGTCCCAGCTACTTAGGAGGCTGAGGCAGGGAAATGGTGTGAACCCAGGAGGCAGAGCTTGCAGTGAGCTGAGATGATGCCACTGCACTCCAGCCTGGGTGACAGAGCGAGACTCCGTCTCAAAAAAAATAAAAAAAAATAAAAAAAAATAAGGAATACATGCATACATGTATAGAAAGTATGTATATAAATATGAAAAATAAAGCTATATATATGTATGGCTTTTGCTCAGAAACAACATTTTTGTAAATACATCACTAAAAGTCTAAGTAAAAATCCTACAATTTAAAATATATATACATATTTCAGGGCTGGGTTTTCAGAGCAAGCATTTGTCATAAAAAATGAGATAAAATGAAAATCATCATGGAAATGAGTCATAGAGAAGAAAGATAGGAACCCATTTTAGAATTGTAGAAGGGAAATTTAACTCAAAGTTCTAACAAAAGCAACTTTTAAGTAGGTTTGTCTCACTTCAAAGTACCTTTACACATTCAATGCAATGTAACTCCAGGAAAGGCTGGGCTCAAAGTAGCAGGAATTAGAATATTTGGAAAAAGAAAAAGGAGGAGGAAGAGAAGGTGAAGAATCATGATAATTCTATCCACGAACTGAGTAAATAACTTAGATTTTCCATTTTTCTTATACATCCATTCAATATGCTTTGAAGGCCAGATGCTGGGAATATAGAACAAGTCAATTCTTGTCCCAAGGGAACTCACATCCCCCTGATAAACATGAATATTATTTTCTTTTAGGATATCAGGATGTTTTCCAACCTCTTTGCCCTCATGACCCATCCTTACCTCTCCCTAAACCTCTACCCCTTTCCATAGTATGCTGCTGTGTTCCATTTAGAAAACATCAGCCAAATTCCTTCTCACCTCTGGGTCTGGTCTGTTATGTCTCTCTTGGGGTGTTCCTGTCTCTCTTACGCCATTTCAAAGCTTATCTTTTTTCAAATACCAGCTCTTAAAAGCCTTTCTTGACTACTCCAGTACACATTTACTTGATATCTCATTCCCTGGACTCATTACTTACTGATGGTCAGTGTTCCAGATTCTCAATTAATAATTTCAAATGTGCATCTATTATCTCCAAATCCAGGCCATGAGCAATAAAAAATACCCTGTCTTATGTACATTTCCCACAGACTGTCAGAATACAGGGCATATATGAGGGACTTAAATGTCTTTTAATTGATTTACATAAAACTTTATTCATGCTAATTAAAGTTTACTATTGGAAAGTGACATGCTGTTTTTCCAAATAAAGCCCATGTAACTATAAATCTCATGAACTCATAAGTGATTTTAGTAACAACCTTTGAAATTCCTTTCTCCCTTGAGAGACTCCAAATAGTAACAGATGAGGCAATCTCGTGATATAGAAATTTAAAATGAAAGCCATTTACATTGGTGGCTATTAGGAGAAATATTTTATACCTAATTAGTGCTGAAAGGTACTTTAAAAGTTTTTTCAAATTGATTATTGTGAACAGGAACTTGTTGATAATTCCATTTGGTTTAACAAAATTAAATATCTCTAAATTAATAAAAATAGCCTTACCACTAACACAGGCTAATCAAAATTTTTTTTTGATTTTAATAAAATGATTAATGTGTTTCATGCCTAGGTAAGAGAAAGACATAATAGCTTATACTCCTACAAGTGAAGCAGTAGATATATTTGACTGGAGCCATTAAAACATAGAGAAAATAGCCCCGTCCCCCAAGAAGATATCACGGCACCTTATTTAGTTTTGGGAAATCTTTACTTCTTTTGCTTTACAAACTTCATTCATTATCTATGTCTTTCCTCATTCAGCTTCCCAATAGTTCACAACTGTTTGCTCACAGAAGTCCCCCACCTTGTAATCTATGATAGCAATTAGTAATCATTAAAACCAAGCATAGATGCAAATATTTGTTCTCAAGCAACTCCACTGTGAAAAAAAATGCATTAGAAAAAATCTCAATCTTCAGCCTCCAAGTTAAAAAAGACCAAACCTATGTGCACATTTCGTCTTCCACTCGTGATCCATCTAAATAATACAAAATATATTTTTAGAAAAAATAAATACATAACTTCTGGTTTTGACAAAAGGGCATACACTTGACTCTCTATGCTCTTCCTCATTAATTACAGCTATAAACTCTGGAAATAATAAAACAGACAATCATAAGAAAATGATGGAAAGAGGTAATCAGACTGACTGGGGTGCAGAACTAAAGAAATAACACATTGTTCCAAGATATCACAAATACCCTTCCAGCAGCAGATGATCAGGGTCTGGAATCTAAACTACCAACCAAGCAGCACAAGATATTCCAGGTATACTCCGTCCTGTACCAAAGAGAGTCCTGCTGACAACAAACACCTAGGCTTTGAGAAATGCTTTTCATCTCTGAAAGCTGGAGACCACCTTCCCTCATCTAAAGTCACTGTGGACCTGGCCAGAGGAAGTGCTGTCCATCCTTACAGGGGGAACCATCAGGGATTAATAGAAGCTTTGGTTTAACAAGACAAAGTAAGCCAAAATAGCACTGCAAAACTTCTGAAAACTAAACTATCATTGGAATGACAGCCCACAAAAGTAGTCTGGGAGCTGCATGCCCAACCCAAACAAGATCACTGCCTGTATGAAGAAAATATTTGAATAGGAGCCAAAGTCTTTTAACACAATGTTCAGGATACAATAGAATATCACTTGTCATACCAACAACCAGAAAAATCACAACATGAATAATAAAAGATAAAAGATGCCACCATAAAAATAAATCAGATATTGGAATTATTTGACAAAGATTTTAAAGCAGTCAGCATAAATATGAATCAGCAAGCAAAAACAAATTCCTTTGAAATAAAAACATAGAAAAATCTTATAAAAAAAGAAAATTCTTATAAAAATGGAAATCATATAACTAAAAAATACAATAACCAAAACAAAACAAAAACCTCAGTAGACGGCTCAGTAGAATAAATATGACAAAGAAAAGAGCAAGTAAACTTGAAGGTAGATTTTTTTGTCGTTGTTAAATTGTATCCTTTCAACATTTTTATGTTGAAGTCCTAACCCTGAGTACTTAAGAATGTGATGTTATTTGAAATAGAGTATTTACATTTAAGCAAGTTAAAATAAGGTTATTAAGGTAGGTGGGCCCCAATCCATTATGATGTTGTCCTCATAAAAAGGTGAAATTTGGACACAGATACATTTGGTAGAATGCTCAACAGGTTCTTGCCTTAATGTTCAATAGGAATTAGCCCTGAAACAGTCTTTCTTTTTGAGATGGAGTCTCACTCTATTGCCCAGGCTGAAGTGCAGTGGCACGATCTCAGCTCACTGCAACCTCTGCCTCCCAGATTCAAGTGATCATCCCACCTCAGTCTCCCAAGTAGCTGGGATTATAAGCACCCACCACCTCGTCCAGCTAATTTTGGTGGTTCCTAATAAATCTTATGACCCTACAGATTAAATCCTTCTATCACTTAAGTGTGATGAATCCCAGAACAAAGTAAAATAATATTTATAGGAATACAAAAGTATTCAACATCTAATAACATAAAATTTACACTAATATAAAATGCACGCAAGGAAGCATGAAAGTATGATCCATAATAAAAATTAAAATAAATTAATTACAAAGAAACTCAGGACTGACACAGTTGTAAAAATCATCAGATGAAATTATTATAGTTATTATAAAGGAATTCCACATGTTTAAAAACTAGGGAAAAATTTAATATGCTAACTGGAAATGTTGAAGATATAATACAGACCTAAAGTGAACTTCTAACAGTGAAAACTACAATGTCTGAGATGAAAAATGCACTCAATTAAATTAATGGCAGACTAAACATTGGAAAAATAAAAATAGTATATTTAAATGTATAGCAATATAAATTATCTAAAATGAAACACACAGAGAGAAAAAGAGATTGAAAAAAACAAATAAATACAATAATCAGTGAGCAGTGGGAAAATCCCAAGCCCCCTAATATTCATGCAACTGGAAGCCCCAACGGTAAGGGAAGGAAGTAAAATATTTAAATAAATATTTGCTGAAAACTTTCTAATTGTGATGAAAAGTGTAACTGGTAACAGGGTAGAAAACCTGAACTGCAACTGATAAATTACTGGAGTCTCAGTGTGGGCAAGTCTGAGTTAAAAACTCCAGGGGACCTCCTCATAGGGGCCCTAAAACTTCTGTGAGTTTTACCTCCAGAAGCTCAACCAAGTTTTCACAGTAAATATACCCTGTAAAATTTCCTTCAAAAGTCAAGGAGAAATAAAGACTTTCTCAGACTTTCTTGAATCTACGCAACTATAAGCCTGCAGATTCAAGAGATGCAACACACTCTAAGATTAGAAATATTTTAAAAAGAAAACTATACCAAGGCGTGTGATAATTAAATTGTTCAATACCAGTAATAAGTAGAAATCTTAGAAGCTAAAGAAAAAAAAATACAGAGTAACTAAAAAAAATGATGTCAGCAGATTTCTAATCAGAGATAATGCAAGTGAGAAAACAGTGGAATACCATTGTGGGGAAACAACTGTCAACTCAGAATTCTATATCAAGCAAATTCTTTCAAAAACAAAAGCAACTTTTGGTTTTTGGTTCTGCATGTAAGGAGCTTGAAAGTTACACTTTATTCTAACAAGTTAAAAGCTAAAATGTCTGAGAGATTGGTCAGGTGAGGTGGCTCATTCCTGTAATCCCAGCACTTTGGGAGGCTGAGGTGGGTGGATCATCTGACGTCTGGAGTTCAAGACCAGCCTGGCCAACATGGTGAAACCCTGCCTCTACTAAAAATACAAAAAATTAGCTGGATGTGGTGGCACGCACCTGTAGTCCCAGCTACTCGAGAGGCTGAGGCAGGAGAATCACTTGAACCCAGGAGGCAGAGGTTGTAGTGAGCCAAGATTATTCCATTGCACTCCAGCCTGGGCAACAAGAGCAAAACTCCATCTCAAAAACAAAATAAAACAAAACAAACAAACAAACAAAAACTGAGAGATCACAACTCTTATTTGATCTGTAAAAGAAGTGAGGATTCAAGGCAGTTTTCTCCAAGATTGCAGGAACAGACAACGAATAAAGAGAATCATAGTTCACCAGATTAAAGGCTCATAAACAGAAATTGCCATGGTAACTAGTAACAGGGTAGAACACCTGAACTGTAATTGATAAACTGTTGAAGTCTCAGTTTGGACAAGTCTGAGAGTTAAAAACTTGAAGGAACCCAGTCATAGGGGCCCTCCTGCTTCTTTGAGTTTTACCTCCTGGCGCTCAACCAGGTTTTCACAGTAAATATTAGAGAAAACTCTCTTATGTTTCCAGCAGTGGGAGGAGAAAAGAGCCATTTTTTAATATATGCCAGAACATTATTTTCTTAACAAGATCTGTACTTGGGAGAAATTATTTAATAAGAACTTAACCCTGCTGGTTTTATCAGAGTCTAACTGACCTAGAGTAAGTGTATTAGTGAGGATTCTCTAGGGGAACAGAACTAATGGACTATATATATATAGTTTATTACATAGTGAGTTTATTAAGTATTAACTCACACGATCACAAGGTCCTACAATAGGCCGTCTGCAGGCTGAGGAGCAAGGAGAGCCAGTCTGAGGTTCTAAAACTGAAGAATTTGGAGTCTGATGTTTGAGGACAGAAAGCATCCAGCACAGGAGAATGATGTAGGCTGGAAAGCTAGGCCAGTCTCTCTTTTAATATTTTTCTGTCTGCTTTATATTCTAGCCATGCTGGCAGCTGATTAAATAGTGCCCGCCCAGATTAAGGATGGGTCTACCTTTCCCAGCCCACTGATTCAAATGTTAATCTCCTTTGGCAACACCCTCATAGACACACCCAGGATCAATACTTTGTATCCTTCAATCCAATCAAGTTGACATTCAGTAATAACCATCACAGGTCTACCCGTTGTCAACTTGAACCCATACACATCTCCTGAGAGTACACATAATCTTCAAATAAAGACAATAATAAGGTCATAATTATGCCTAACATAATACAACAATCCTTCATACAAGGGGAAATGCACCAATCCCTAACTCAAATACTATTACATAAAGCTAACAATACTTAAATGCTGACGTGAAGTCAATAAATCTTATGTCACATGATAAAGGAGAAAGGAAATAAAATGAAGATATTTTCTTAGTACAAGTGTATACATGCACAAACATGATTTTAACAAAAGAAGTAGGAAATACTCATGACAATTACAGTCCTTGTTTCTTCAGCTGGTCACGTGGTAATAGCTGGTATTGATGACTACCTTCTTCTACTAACCATTCTGTATTCCCTTTGCTTTCAGGAAGTACCTCGGCAGGCTGTATTTTTTTTCCTAGTGGAGTGACCCAAATCTTCATTCTTGAGGGGTCTGGGCCATTTGTAGTGCTGTCTGGATTGGGCTGTTGTAGTTTCCTATTGACCTTAATCACAGCATGGTAATCACTAGCATGGTAATACTAAGACATGCCCTAATGGATCTCCTGTCTTCCATGCATACTCTTCCTTATCTCTATTGTGGAGTGGAATTGTAGACTGATTTCATCTTGATATTCTGGGTCAATCACCCCAGCCAACACTGTAACTCCCTTCTTAGCCTGTTGACTTAAAAGTAGGAGGATCCTGAAGTGTCCAGGTGGCAATCTTAACTTCCAGTTTAATGGAATCATTGTTGTGTGTCCTGGTGACAGCCTTCCTCCCTCTGGAACTAAAACCTCTAGGCCAGCAGAACATAATGTTGTGGGAACAGGGAGCAAAAATTTTGCTAGTGGATCACTAGGGGTGATGGTGAGTGGTGCCACTTCCACTTCCACCCCTTGCTTCCTGGACCTGTGAATGCTGGCTACAGGAGAAACAGTACCATATACTGGATGCTGATTCAGAGCATACCTGGCCTTCTGGAGACCTTTGTTCCAGCCCTCCAAAGTATTGTCACCTACTTGGCATGGTAATTGTGACTTCAAAAGGCCATCCCATTCTATCAGTCCAGCTGCTTCAGGGTGATGGGGAACACAGTAAGAGCAGTGAATTCCATGACCATGAGCCTACTGCCGCACTTCTTTAGCCCTAAAGTGAGTGCCTTGATCAAAGGCAATGCTGTGTGGAATACTATGATGGTGGATAAGGCATTCCATGAGTCCACGGATGGTAGTCTTGGCAGAAACATTGTGTGCAAGATAGGAAAACCCATAACCGGACTAAGTGTCTATTCCAGCAAGGAAAAACCTTTTCTCTTTCCATGATTCACCTATTGGGGTCTGCCAAAATCTCCAAACAGCATCCCTATCTGCCACTGACCCCTCAAGCACCATTGGATCTGCTGGGTCATATGGCCCAGGTGGCAGAGCAGCTTGCACAGCAGCCTGGACTTGTTGCAGAGCCTTCTCCTGTTCTGGACCCCACTCAAAACTGGCAGACTTTTGGGTCACTTGATAAAAGAGCCAGAGTAACAAACCCAGATGAGGAATGTGTTGCCTCCAAAATCCAAATAGCCCCACTAGGTGTTGTGCCTCTTTCTTGGTTGTAGGAGAGGCCAATGCAGCAAATTAGCCTTCAACTTAGAAGGAATATATCAACAAGCCCCGTACCACTGGACCCCTAGAAATTTTACTGAGGTAGCAGGTTCCTGAATTTTAGATTTATTTCCCATCCTCTGGCATGCAAATGTCTCACCAATAAGTCCAGTGTGTTTGCTACTTCTCGCTTACTGGATCCAATCAGCATAATGTCATCAATGTAATAGAACAGTGTGATATCTTGAGGAAGTAAAAAGTGATCAAGCTCTATCCAAATAAGATTATGACACAAAGCTGGACAGTTGATATACCCCTGAGGTAGAACAGTAAAGGTATATTTCTGGCCTTGCCAGCTGAAGGCAAATTGCTTCTGGTGGGCCTTATGGACAGCAATGGAGAAAAAGCTATTTGCCAAGTCAATGGCTGCATACCAGCTACCAGATGTGTTAATTTGCTCAAGCAATGAAACCACATCTGGTACAGCAGCTGCAATTGGAGTCATCACTTGGTTAAGCTTACAATAATCCGCTGTCTTTCTCCAAGATCCACCTGTCTTCTGCGCAGGCCAAATTAAAGAGTTGAATGGGGATGTGGTGGGAATCACCACCCCTGAGTCTTTCAAGTCCTTGATGGTGGTGCTAATCTCTGCAATCCCTCCAAGGATTTAATATTGTTTTTGATTTACTATTTTTCTAGGTAGAGCCAGATCTAATGGTTTCCATTTGGCCTTTTCCACCATAATAGCCCTCACCCAAGGAGAATAACCAACTCCAGTCAGCTCTAGGCTTCCACATCAAAGAAGGAAAATACTCACCTTCAGCCCACTTTAGCTCTTCACGTGAAAGAAGGGAAATACTCAACTCTGGCTCACTCTAGCCATTCTCTCCCACCTAACCAGGTATGGTGTGAACTGAAAATCAATTTTAAAGTTCATAGTCCAGAAGCATCTCTTTAAAAAAAACCAAAGCTAAACAAACAAAGCAAAGCAAAACAAAACAAAAACAAAAACAAACCAAGACCTAATTACAGGACTAAAGAATTCTTCTCCTCCCTCCCCACATTTTACCACCACATTAATAAAGGCCTATTTATAGCAGTTTCTTTAATGTGATCCATTACATCTGGCTATCAAGAAAAAAAAAAGCCAAATAACAATTTTAAGTGAAAGGGTAAACATCAGAATCAGAAATGACGGGATGTTGGAATAGTCAGACTAGGAATTTAAAACAACAATGATAATACGCTAAGTGGTCTAATGGATAAAATAGCATGCAGGAACAGATGAACAATATAAGCAAACAGATAGGAATTCGAAGAAAGAGCCAAAATTAAATGATAGAGATAAAAATCAATGTAACAGAAATGAAGAATATTTTTGAAGGGCTTATTAGTATACTGTGCATGGTCGAGAAATTAATCTCTGAGCTCGAAGGTATCTCAATAGAAACCTTCAAAACTGGAAAGCAAAGAGAACAAAGACAAAAACAAAAAGGCAACAAACCCAGAATACCAAAGGACTGACACACGATTACACGAAGTGAAGTAAATACATAATAAAAATGCCAGAAGAGAGAAAGGAACAACAACGACAAAACAATTGAAACAATAATGTCTGAGAATTTTTCCAAATTAATGTCATACACTAAACCTCAGAACCAGAAAGCTCAGAGAACATTAAACAGGATAAATGCCAAAAAACAAATAAACAAAAAACAACACCTAGGCACATTATTTTTAAACTACTAAAAATCAAAGATAAAAAAATTCCAAAATGACGCCAGAGAAAAAAACCATCTATAGAGGAACAAAGATAAGAATTACATCTAACTTCTCAGAGCTCATGCAAGTAAAAAAAGAATTGAATAAAATATTTGAAGTGTTGGAGAAAAAACTCAGCAACATCGAATTCTATACCCTGTGACATTTACTTCAAAAGTCAAGGAGAAATAAAGACTTCCTTAGATAAGCAAAACTTGAGAAAATTTCTTACCAACAGACCTGCATTGTAAAAAATGTTCAAAGAAGTCCTTTGGAAAGAAGGACAATAAAGAAACTTGGATCCTCATAGAGAAAGGAGGATACACATTAACCCATAATGAATACACATGAATCCATGTGTATGATCCTAACGAAATGTCAAACTATGTGATGCAAAAATTGATAGAACTGCAAGAAGAAATAAATGAATCCAGTATTACAGTAGAAGACTTCAATACTCCTCTATTAGAAATGAACAGATCCAGCAGGCAAAAAATCAGTAAAGCCATAGTTGAACTAAACAACACTATCAATCAACTGTATATAATTAATACCTACAGACTACTCCACCCAACGACAGCAGAATATACATTCTTCTCAAACTCACATGGAACAATCACCAAAATAGACCACATTTCAGGTCATGCAACACACCTTGACTATTTAAAAGAATAGAAATCATAAAATATTTGCTTTGAGACCACAATTGAATTAAACTAGAAATCAGTAACAGAAAGACAACTGAAAAATTATAAAATACATGAAGATTTAAAAATACTCTTCTGAATGACACATGAGTGAATGGACAAATCTCAATAGAAATTTTAAAATATTTTGGACTAAATAAAAATAAAAACACAACAACAAAATTTGTGGGATGCAATGAAAATAGTGCTTAGAGGGAAATGTACAGCATTCAATGCATATATTAAAAATGAAGAAATATCTAAAATTAATAATCTGTTTCCATTTTAGGAAACTAGGAAAAGAAGAGCAGATTAAATCCAAAGTAAGCAGAAAAAAATAATAACATTAAGAACAAAAAATAATAAAAGAGAAAACATGAAATTAATAGAGAAAAATCAACCAAACCCAAAACTGATTATTTGGAAAGATCAATACAAGCAATAAGCCTCTAGATAGGTTAACTAAGAGAAAAAAGAACGAGGACACAAATTAATAATATCAGAAATGAAAGAGGGATATCACTATAATATAAGAATATTTTTAAAAAGGAATACTATGAACAACTCTAAGCTGACAAATTTGATAACCTAAATGGAATAGACCAATTCCTTGAAAGACATAATCTTCCGAAACTCACACAAGAAGAAATAATTTGAAAACATACATGTTTTTAAAACATATTCAATTATTAAGACCCTTCTAAAACAGAAGGAATCAGACTTAGATAGTTTCACTGGGGTAGTATTCTACCCAACCCTTAGGGAAGAAATTATACCAATTTTCTATAATCTTTTTCAGAAAATAGAAAAGAGAGGGAATATTTCTTAATTCATTCTCATCATCAGCATTACCCTAATACTGAAATCATACAAAGATTTTAAAAGAAAACTACAGACCAATATCACTCATAGAGATGTAAAAATCAATAAAATATTAGCAAATTCAGTCCAACAGTGTACAAAAAATTATATAGCATGTACCTGTAGAATTCATCACAGCTATGCAAAGCTTATTGAACTTTTAACAATCAATTAATGTAAACCATCACATCAACAGGCTAAAGAATAAAACTCACATGATCTTATCAAGAGATACAGATAAAGTATTTGAGAAAATTTAACACCTATTCAGGATAAAAACACACAGTAAACTTTAGGAATAGAGGAAAACTTTCTCAACTTGATGCATGTCTACAAAAATGTATAGTTAATATCACACTTAGTGGTGAGAAATTAGAAGCTTACCCACTAAGATCAGGAACAAAGAAAGAATGTCCCCTCTCACCACTCCTTTTCACCATTATATGGAAAGTCTTAGCTAATGCAATAAGAAAAGGAAAAGTATATTGATTGTAAAGGAAGAAATAGAGCTGTCTTTTTTGTTGATGGCATGATTGTCTCTTTTAAAAATATGAAAGAATTAACCAAAAAAGTCCTGGAACTAATATCTCATCACAGCAAGGTTGCATGGTACAAGGTTAATATACAAAAATCAACTGCTTTCTTATATATCAACAATGAACAAGTGGAACTTGAAATTAAAAACATAATATCCTTTACATTAGTATCCCACAAATTTAAATACTTAAGTATAAATCTAATAAAATATGTATAAGATCTATGAGGAAAACTGCAAAACTCTGATCAAAGAAATTAAAGAATAACTAAATAAATAAAGAGATATACCATTTCCATTGCTATGAAGGCTCAATACTGTGAAGATGTCAGTTCTTCCCAAATTGGCCTATGAAATCAATTGCAATCCAAATCAAAATCCCAGCAAGTTATTTTGCGGATATTGAAAAACTGATTGTAACATTTATACTAAGAAGGAAAACACTTAGAATAGCCAATATAATATTGAAGGGAAAGAACAACATTTGAGGACTAAGACTACACAAGTTCAAATCTGACTATAGATTTTTTCCAAGATGTCAGAGTAGAGGCTTTTAGCATGCCTCAGCTATGTGGAAATAGCAGGATAGTGCATAAAGATAAACTCTGTGAGCTTCAATTCAAGAAAAAAAAAGGAATCACTAGAATTGTGAAGGACACCGGTGATGGTTAATGTTGAGTGTCAATTTGCTTGCATTGAAGGATACAAAGTATTGTTCCTGGCTGTGTCTGTGAGGGTGTTGCCAAAGAAGATTAACATTTGAGTCAGCAGACTGGGAGAGGCAGACCCATCCTCAATCTGGGTGGGTACCATGTAATCAGCTGCCAGTATGGCTAGAATAAAGCAGGAGAAAATGGAAGAGCAGACTTGCTGAGTCTTCTGGCCTTCATCTTTCTCCTATGCTGCCCTTGAACATCAGACTCCAAGTTCTTCAGCTTTTGGACTCTTGGACTTACACGAGTGGTTTTCCAGGGGCTCTCGAGCCTTTGGCCACAGACTGAAGGATGCACTGTTGGCTTCCCTACTTTTGAGGTTTTGAACTCTGATCCACCACTGGCTTCCTTGCTCCTCAACTTGCAGATGGCCTATTGTGGGACTTTACATTGTGATTGTGTGAGTCAATTCTCCTTAATAAACTCCCCCTCATATATTCATATATCCTGTTAGTTCTGTCCCTCTAGAGAACCTGGACTAATACAGATTTTGGCACCAGGCATGGTTCTAGAGGAAGAGAATTTTAAGGATGGATGTCTTTAGTTGGTTTTGGAGTTTCTGGAGTTGGCTGCTTAATCTGATTGGACCCAAAAATGCTAAGGACTCTACTTCTAATAGTATGGAAAACACTGATAGTCCTTGGTGTGAACTGTTTAGACAGTTATATAAAATAAATGCATTTGATACACCTAATTTACTGATTGTGAGAGTCAAGGAATTTAGTGACTTTATACATAATACCTTTGACTATGTGTGGGGAACCAAAAAATATTATAAAGTTGGTTGGTTGCTCCCAAGTTCACTGGACAAAGTGACGAAAGAAAAGGATGAGCTCAGGGATTCTAACTCCTAGCTCCAGAAGCACATACTGAGCCTCAAGTCTTCTAAGATTCCCCTGAGTGAGAGTTGTACCTCCTGTAGACAAAGGGTTGAAATTGCAGAAAATCAGGCACAAGCTCTTATCATGCGAGTGGCTGACCTGCAATGAAAGGTACATGCTCAGTCTCGCCAGATGTCTACTACTAAAGTGAGGGCATTGATTGGAAAAGAATGAGACCCTGCAACTTGGAATGGAGATGTGTGGGAGGACCCTGATGAAGCTGGGGACACTGAGCTTGTAAACTCTGAGGAGGCTTTTTTTACCCGAGAAAACAGCTTCCTCATCCCCAGTGATGGCAACATCCCCTCCCCGACCTGCTGCCATCAGCCTTACCACCTTTGTCTGAGGAGATTAACCATGCGCTGCCTGAGGCAACAGTGATGGCCTCCCCTGAAGCAGCTGCCAGGCAAGACAATGCTGATTCTCCTTAGGACCCACCCCCAACACCCCTGTTTGCTTCTAGACCTATAACGAGACTAAAGTCCCGGCATGCCCCTAGAGGTGAGGTTCAGAGTGTGACCCACGACGAGGTGTGCTACAACTCGAAAGAACTGTTTGAGTTTTCTAATTTATATGGACAGAAACCTGGAGAACAGGCATGGGAATGATATTAAGGATGTAGGATAATGGTGGAAGGAACACAGAGTTGGATCAGGCTGATTTTATTTATTTGGGCCCACTAAGGAGGGATTTTGCATTTAATGTTGCAGCTCAGGGAGTTAAAGACAGTTCTTATAGTTTATTTGCTTGGTTAGCTGAAATATGGATCAAAAGATAGACCACTGTGAGCGAGCTGGAAAGGCCTGATCTCCCTTGGTTTAATGTAGAGGAAGGGATCCAAAGACTTAAGGAGATTGGGATGCTAGAGTGGATTAGTCACGTTAGACCTACTCATCCCAGCTGGAAGGGTCCAGAAGAAATAGCCTTCAGCAATATTTTGTGAGATAGATTTGTGAGGGCAGCACCTGAATCCTTGAAGAGATCTGTGATTGCTCTTCTCTGTATGCCAGATCTTATAGTAGGAATCATGGTCATTCAATTACAAAATTTAAAAGCAATGGGAATAATTGGATCCCGAGGTGGTGGGGGCCAAGTGACAGCACCCAACTGTCACAGGCAAGATAGGCATAGTTACGGTAATGGACAGCAGAGGCAAAGCAGCAATCAGAATAGTCTGACACGTGTAGAGCTCTGGCATTGGCTGATTTTGTGTAGTAAGCAAAGTAGACTGCGGAGTGGCAGTGAAAAACAAGAGAAAAAAAAAACCCAACAAGTAAAAATGATGTCCTGAAACCTGGAAAAGAACATTTTTTCAAGAAGGTGGGAGGGTTCAGCCACGTGAAATGCTGCCGAGAGGTCAAGGAGGATGAGGGAGGTCAGAGACTTTACTGATTTTGTCAATACGTAGAAAGTGGCTGAACTTGATGTTGATATATTTAAGTAGAGTGATGGGAATAAATAGCATTTGGTGTGGGTAAGAAGATGAAAGAATTAATAGTTCATTTTCTTCAAATTTCAGATTTAACATGACTTATTTGAAAGTATCCAGTTAACTCATTTACAGATGAAAATGTGGGTGATGATAAAGAAACCACTCAATTCAAAGAGAAAGTTTTCAAGTACCCAGTTCACTTTGTTCCTGAATATATTAAAGGTTAACAAGACAGCAGTTAGCTTAATAAATAAAGAATCATTGCTTTTTTATCTGGGACACTTTTCTGAGTCATGGGTACAAAGCCACATAAACGTAGATAATAACAGAAATAGTCTATTTTCTTTCATGTTAAAATCACTAGTCTCTCCACACAATGTACCTATAATTAATTGTTATTATTAATATACTTCACCAACATTATCTGTTTAGAAAATCATTCATTGTGACTCTGTAAAATAAAGTATGTCATTGTCCAAAACATGGCAATAAGCCTAAAATGCTAAAGAAGGCTCTAATTCAATTTTGCTTTTATGACTCATCTCTAGTTCACAGTCACAGAATGACATAACACTTCAAATGGTCTGGAAGGCATACACAAGGAGTAATGAAATCTTCTTGGGATCTAAAATGAAGAGCTAAAACAATGGTCAGGACCAGAGCAACACACACCAATAGCATAAAAGCTGCAGCTCCCCTTGGAGAGATACTTTGCTAATAAATTAGAGTACTACTAGTGCCAAAGGAAGACAAGCATTAGGGATGCAAAATGTACAAGCTATAGATAGAGAAACTATAACTGCAAACATCTCCAAGGTATATTCTGGGTCCTACAGTTGTCTTGAAGAAAGGGATAAATGCGGGTTATTCAGGTTAAGTTCCTCGCCAACTTCAAAGAATCTGGACCTTAGGTATTTTGCTAATATTTGCTAAATGTTGGTATGTGCAGGCACTGTATAAATCCTTTATATGTATCATTTCATTTACTGTTCACAACCACCTTACAAAGTAATTAGTATTATCACTCCTATTTTCTAGTTCAAGAAATAGAAGATCAGATTGCTTGTGAGACTTGATCAAATTCATACAGCTAGAGATTAGTAAAGCTGTATTTGATCCCAGGCAGTCAATACCTCCTTTCTCAATTCCAAAGTCTGTACTGATAGAAATACATAATGATTGGAATTTCTACCTATGGCTACCCTGGCATTGTGATCTAGAAATTAAGAGACAAATTTTATCTGAGGCTTGCCATTAACTCTCTAGGGGACTTTGGAACAGTCATTTAATCTCAGCCAATCTCAGTTCAGACCATATTTTATGGCAATTAATGAGATAACAATATGAAGATTTATTAACTGCTATTATTGTGTCCATCTTCACACATCCCTAAAAAAGTTTTACTAGATTCTATATATAAAATATAGAGCTCAAAATAATGAGAATGACAGTTTCATCCCAGACTCCTGACTGACTGAGTGAACCCATTTCATTCTAGCTGGATGCACAAGAAATCAATTTTTTACATTATTCTCTTTGCAGGGGAATCCAAATTACAACATTTCTAATCTTTAACCCGGAATGTCCTTTCTTTCCTAAAAATTTCTTCAAGAATCATTCTAAGGAGAAAAAAGCAATATATGCAGTAAGGGTTTTTTTGTTTGTTTGTTTTTGTTTGTTTTTTTAAAAAGAAAGAAAAAGAAAGAAAGAGAAAGAAAGAAAGAAAGAAAGAAAGAAAGAAAGAAAGAAAGAAAAGAAATCAAAACAACAAAAACTTCCATGCACTTTGAGCAAAGGGCTGAGAGTTAAGTAAATTATAGGGTACCAATATGATGAAATACAATGCAATTTATTAAATGAAGAATTAGATTTTAAAATATTTAAGGAATATAAAAGTGAGAAATGTAGAATAGAAGGAAATATATACACAATGATTATGACTGTATGTGTGAAAATAATTGGAAAAAAAGCTCTTAAGAAATGAAATTCAGCATAGTTTGGGGGATTTTCCCCATCATTCGAACATATTTTCTTAAAAATATTTTATATTTATTTAAGAATATTCTAATTTTTTAAAAACATTAACAACTAAAACAACACTCCTTTCACACTTCCCACGCCCCCCCCCCAAAAAAGCACCCTCCCAACTCTTCCTTTATTTCTAGCCTCTATTTAGGCAAAGTGTTGACTTCTCTTCCTAGTAGATCTGCCTTGAGTATAAGAAGTCAAATAGCTCAGTCAGTTCTGAAAATGCTCAGTAAAGGACTCTCCAGCAAGTTCAATCAGCTTGCAATTCCTGTCTCTAATTTGGTACTGCGGCCTGATTCTGACCCACCTGACACTCGGTTGCTGCTGTTAGGATACTACCAGTAATTCTTCCAAATCACCTCAGAACCATCCTTGATGCATTTAATCCATTCACACATGCATGCAGTCTACTTTGTGCTAAGCACTGGACATTCAATAATGAGCAAAAACTCATTCCCTGAGCTCACTGAAGTTACTAATATTGACCTCCTGTGTTTAATTTTTTAATTTTTAAATGAGGATATATTTAACAACATTTTTGAAAAAGAGATAAAACTCAACCATATTCCACCATCCTAACACAATGTTCTTTTTGGTATATTGCCCTCCTGTCTTTGTCTTGATGCATACATATTTTATACTCTTATAATTACAGCATAAGAGGTAAATTATAATACTGGATTCAGAACTTTTCACCGGGATCATAAAGAGTTTTCTAGTTTTTCAGTTTCAACAATGATCTTTTTTTGTACTTTTCTATGTTCAACCATATATCCATTCTTTATTTGTCCTTTTCCAATTTCTGAGTATTTAGATTATTTTCAGATTTTATTTTCTGTTTACCCTATAATATCGATAATACAAAAAAGAAAACAAAAACAACAAAAGAATGATTCTGACTCAGTACAACCTGGCCTTTACTTCTCTCTCTAGCTTCTTCTCTTCTCTCTCCTGACCTCCAATTCCATGCTCAGGTCATGGTAATACCTGGAGGATCCGAAAGCCCCGTATGTTGTTCAGTCTCTATCCCTTCGCAGACGCTCTTACCCCTGCCAATGAGCACTTTTCCCCAAAATTGATTCCTAATTCTCCCATTTTCTTTGCCTAGAGAACTCTTCCTCATCTGGTATGGTCTGAATATTTGTGCCCCCTTCAAAATTCATGTTGAAACTTAATCCTCAATGCAACAGGATTATGAGGTGGAGCATTTAGGAGGTGATGAGGCCTTGAGGGATCTGCCCTCATGAATGAGATTAGCACCTTACAGAAAAGCTGGAGGAAAATAGCTGGGCCCTTTTTCCCCTCTGTCCCTTCCGCCATGTGAGGACACTGTTCATCCCTTTTTGCCCTTTTGCCCTTCTGCCTTCTGCCATATGAGGATGCAGTGACAAAGGTGCATTGATGAGGCAGCATCCTGGAAGCAGAAAGGGAGCCTTTCCCACACGCTGAATATGGGATCCTGGATCTTGGACCCCCAGCCTCCAGAACTGTGAGAAAATAAAGTTCTCTTGTCTTTAAATTACCCAGTCTCTGGTACTTGATTATAGCAGCACAAACAGACTAAGACATCATTTTCTAAGTCTCAACTTAGATACTACTTTTTACATGAAACTATTTGGGAACTTTGTTGTTGTTGTTGTTGTTGTTGCTGTTGTTGTTGTTGTTGTTGTTTTGAGACAGAGTCTCACTCTGTCACCCAGGCTGGAGTGCAATGGTGCGATCTCGGCTCGCAACCTCCGCCTCCTGGGTTCAAGCGATTCTCCTGCCTCAGCCTCCCGAGTAGCTGGGATTATAGGCGCGGGCCACCGCACCCGGCTAATTTTTGTATTTTTAGTAGAGACGGGGTTTCACCATGTTGGTCAAGCTGGTCTCGAACTCCTGACCTCGTGATCCACTTGCCTCGGCCTCCCAAAGTGCTGGGAATACAGGGGTGAGCCATTGCACCTGGCCCTGGACCTCTTAGACTGGAAGTTCGCACAACAGGACTGTTGTGCTGTTATCCACTCACCAACCCAGCAATCATGGCACTTGGTATTTAATACTCCAAGTCCCTAAATGACTCACCTATATCTACTGCTAGACTATAAGTTCTGCAAGTGACATATCTTCTTTTTTTCCCATTCACTTTTCCTTCCTTTATGCTTTCTCATTTCTTTATAAGACCTCACATTATTTTGTATTATTAAGTATGCTATAAATTTCAAATAGTATATGCAACATAAATATAAATGATAAGGCATAATAATAAAATGAGACCCACGTGTCCACTACCTAGTACAATGTTGTCTTTTCGCACTGATTAGAATCTATAACAATATTTTGAATAAAACTAGTGAAATCGAGTATCCTTTTCTTTTCCTAAGTTTTCAAGGGAATGCTTGTAAAGCTTTACCATTAAATGTGATGTTTGTAGTAGGTTTTTGGCGGACAACATTTATTAGGTTAAGCAATTTACCTTTTAACCTTAGTTTTCCTTAAGAATTTTTTTATAATGAGTAGATATTGAATTTATCAAATGTTTTTGCTACACATACTCAAATGGGTATATGGTTTTCTCCTTTGATCTGCTGATCTGGTGATTTACATTTTAATAGATGTTCTAATGTTAAAATAACCTTGCATTTTAGGATTTAACAGCTATTATATTTTTAACACATTGCTGAATTGAGGATGTTGATATTTTGTTTTGAATACTTCACGCATGTTCATGAGCGAAATGAACTTCTAATATTCCTTTCTTATACTATCCTTGCCTGGTTTTAGTATCAAGGTTATATTAACCTCACAGGAAAACAATAAACCCTCTGTAACTAAGTCTATTCTTTGAAAAAAATCTAAGATATTATCTATCTTTCAAGTGTTTTATAGAATTAATATACAAAACCATTTGGGCCTAATATTTTCTTTGAGCAAAGATTATCATTACTAATTCACTAATAAGATACTTTTCTAGGTATTTTGTTCATTACATTTCTTTTCAAATTTATCAGCATACAATTCTTCCCAGTACTTACATTGTCTTTTTTTTGTTTGTTTTTTTCTGAGACAGAGTCTTGCTTTGTTGCCCAGGCTGGAGTGCAATGGCATGATCTCGGCTCACTGCAACTTCCCTGACCCAGGTTCAAGCAATTCTCCTGCCTCAGCCTCCTGAGTAGCTGGGATTACAGGCAGCTGCCACAACACCTGGCTAATTTTTGTGTTTTTAGTAGAGATGGGGTTTCACCATGTTGGCCAGCCTGGTCTTGAACTCTTTACCTCAGGTGATCCACCCGCCTCGGCCTCCCAATGTGCTGGAATTACAGGTGTGAGCCACCGCGCCTGGCCACGTCATCTCTTTTAATCATTGCTTTATGTATAGTTATGCTTTCTTTTTCATTCCTAATGTCTATGTCTCTTTTCTTTAAATTTTGGTCGGTCTTATTAGACATGCATTGATTTTGGTAGTCTTTAAAAATGACTGTCAGTTTTATTAATTCTATTTGTTTTCTATTTTATAAATGTGTCCTTTCTTATTCTTTTTTACTTTTGTGTGTTTATTTTGTTGTTCTTCTAATTTCTTAAACTAGATGCTTCTCACATTCTTTAGCCTTTTCCTTTTCTAATGTAAGTACTTCCTCCAGGGAGTCTTCCTATAACCGACAAATTGGGTTTTATATTATTGTTTCTATTTCCATAAAGATTGATGCCTTCACCTATAGCTCTTCTAACAGCTTTTTAAAAATAAATATTCAAGTGTATGTTGCTTTTTGCTTCTTGGCGGTGTTGTTAATTTATAAATGAATTTTATTATATTCACAATACAAGGTCTGTATGAGATCCAATTTCTGGAATTTGTTGTCAATTTTTACAAATCTTTCCTGCATGCTTAAAACAGCATTTTATTCTCTGGTTCTTGGGATATATTTCCTGTGCCCATTAGATCAAGCTTATTAAGTGCATAGTTCAAATTCTCCCCATCCTTTCTAATTTTTGTCTGTTTGATATATCAATTACTAAGAGACAAGAGAGAGAATAAAAATCCCTTACTTCTCTTTGGAGTTCTGGCAATTTTTGATTCATATATTTTAAACCTATGTTATTAGCTAGCATTACCTCCTGGAAAATTATCTTTTTTCTTATTATATAGTTACTGTCTTTGTCTGTAGTAATGCTTTTTGCTTTGAAGTCTATTTTGTCTATTCGTAACAGACACCAGGAACATTTAATAGTATTTGCCTGTTATCTATCTTTGCATTCTCTGCCTTTCAACTGTCCTCTGTTCTTATGTTTGATGTGTGTTCCTTGTAAAAAATCATGAAATTGACTTCCATATTTTTTGGACTTGGTCATTTTTGATAATCCCTGTGATCTCACTTATAATTAGTCTTATATTTTTATTTTTTTCTATCTTTTTTTGGTGTTATTTGTCTTGCTTTTATGCAGTTTTTTCTTCTCTTGCTTTCTTTTGCTGTGCTTATCGATTTGTTTGTTTTTCCTTTGAGGAGTTTTATTTTTTGTCTTATAAACTTTTAAAAGGTTAAAGTTATTATGTTGACATTATTGCTGAATAATAAAAGTATCTTAGAAGATCTTCATTCTAATCATCTGTCACAAAAACTCCATTATCATGTTAATTTCGTTCGCAATAGAAAATATATCCTGCTTTACTTAACTCTCAATATTTCACATTAACATTATTGAATTTAATCATTATATTTCATTTATCCAAATTTTTACTCTCTACTTCAGTCAACATACCTTAAATCTTAGACCTTCCTTCTGGGATCATTTGCTTCTTTCTGAAGTACACGTATTAAAAGTTCCTTGTGGCAAAGTTATGTTGCTAGCAAACACTGTTTCAGTTTCTTCTAAAAATGTCTTGCTTTTCTTCTTGTTTTTGAAAGTATAGAATTATACATGGTTCCTCAGTTTTTTCTCAGTGCTTTGAGGCCAGTTGTCCAGAAGCCATTTCTTTAATATTTCTTTTTCTCTTGCTATTTTTATGTTGCTTTCTAAATAATGAAATTGCAAAAACCTCAAGGGCGAGATGCTTACAACTAGACTTGTTTTTAATTATTTTGCTTTGGAATCACTGGACTTCCTAAATGTGAAGATTTATGTCTTTAAGTGATTCTGGAAAACTCTTGCCCATTGTATTTTCAAATATTGCCTTTTCATTGTCTCTATAATCTTTACCCAGAAGTCTTAGTGAGTATGTGTTGAACCTATTCCCTCTGAAGTCCTTATCTCTTAATCTGTTTTTCTTGGGTTATGTCCCTTTTTCTCTTTCTGTTCTACTCCATGTAACTTTTTGCATATCTTTGAAGTTGATTAATTTTCTTTTCAGCTTTGTATATTCTGATGTTTAACCATTCCATTTTAGTTGTATATTTAATCTAGAAGCTTTATTTAGTTCTTTTTTTTTTAACCAGTCTTTCTGGTTATCCTAAAATAATTTCTAGTTCCCAATTATGGTATTTTATTTGTCCTTTAAAAATATATACATTTAACACACTTATTTTGCGTTCTGTTTTAGATCATTAAATTTGTATGGGTCTGGTTCTGTTTTTTGTCTTTTATTTTCTTTTCCTTCTTAGTTGCCTTACATTCATGGTATCCTGTTTCCTTTTGTGTAGGATTTCTCATTATTATTATCGTAATTATGAACTCATATTTGGAACTCTGCTTACAGGAATCCTGTAGGAATTTCATGGCTTCTAAGTTCCTCTGAGAACATTTGCATTTATTTCTTTTTTCTGTGTGTTTTTTTTTTTTTTTTTTTTTTTTTGAGACAGAGTCTTGCTCTGTCGCCCAGGCTGGAGAGCAGTGGCGCGATCTCGGCGCAATCTTGGCTCAAGCTCCGCCTCCCAGGTTCACGCCATTCTCCTTCCTCAGCCTCCCGAGTAGCTGGGACTACAGGCGCCCGCCACCACGCCTGGCTAATTTTTTTTGTATTTTTAGTAGAGACGGGGTTTCACCGTGTTAGCCAGGATGGTCTCAATTTCCTGACCTCGTGATCCGCCCGTCTCGGCCTCCCAAAGTGCTGGGATTACAGGCGTGAGCCACCGCGCCCGGCCAAATATTTGCATTTATTTCTACCCAATACCTAGAAACAGTACTACCTTTGTCCATTTTAAAGTAAAAGTCTCAGTTATGGCTTTTCAGTTCCCAAATGTGTGAATTCAGTCCCCAGTCCCTCATGGGGGCTGATCGATGCTATAGATTTTCAAAGGAAGCTTTTCCTCCACCTTCAATTAAAGCCAGTGCTGAAACCAACAAGTATCTCTCTTTATGCCTCTGGGGAGCGTAATCTGAAAACCAGAATTTCCACGCATCCTCTGTGGTTTTATGCTTTATCCATCGAGGAGGGTGGGCTGACTCGATGCCTTTCACTCTACTCATTCTTTGTCACTTGTCCTGCTGATAAGGCTGTTAAACCCAAACTATAAACCAATTACTTGGGTTAGCACACACTCCCGAACAGCCCAAAGCTTCACTGTGTTGCTCACCTCCATTGAGTTATGGTCCTATTCTTTCCCTGACCTTTCTGCCAAGCTCACACATTTATTTAAATTGTCCTTTTAAAATTTCATATTATATTGCATTTTTAGTTGCTTTGTAAGAGGAGAGTTTCTGGCTCTCTGTAACTGTCATATTTCCAGAATGGAAGCCATGAACATTGACTTTCTTGTTCACCACTGAATCCTAGTACCTAGTGTAGTACCTGACATTAAGCAGACATTGTATGTAAATTTATAGAATAAATGAATTAATTAAAATATTTGATATTGTGTGCATACCTTTTTGATTCTGAATCGTTTCTTCAGGATAAATTCTGACAACCTAAATTACTGGGTTCAAGGTATGGACAATATCTTACTATATACACTCTTATATTACTTTCCAAAAAAGATGCAAATACACATAGTAGGTTACTAGGTTAGTATTCATGTTAGGTGTGCTTTAAATTTTTACCAAATGGTTAATAATTTGTTTCCTTTCATCTCCGAGAAAACTACACATCATCACTCGTCTTTGTAGATGTCATGTGTGCTCCCTAATGACGTCTAAAGCACTGAAGAGAATGCTCTGCAGGCCAAAGAGTTTGCTTTGTTGCCAATCTTGAATATTATGGGACACAAAACAATTATTTGGCCCTACTTTGTGATGCAAGAATTTCAAAGGCAGGTTAATTAGTATGAAGAAAGCATATTTTTTTTCCCTCATGAGACATGACTTCATTGCCTAGCTAAGGCTGTGTCCTATTCTCAATTTTTCTCCTACCCAAACTACACTTATGGAATTTAGATAGAGAAAAACATAATCCTCCTAATGCTTCTGACAACAATTTTGACCATGAAAGGTTAAGTACCTCCATGGGCAACTTGAACTTATATGACTAGAATTTACACACACAATAGACCAAGATCACTATTCTTAACCACACTAATAGGCTGATATTTTCCTAAAGAAAAAAAAAAGGCTCTTCTGTGTATTAATTAGTTTTGGTACTCGCTGATACAGACAAGAATGTCTCCAGGGCCTGGTGTATCCTTTATTATACAACTCGAGTGTAGAAAATCAATTTCAGGGTAACTCTATGCTGGGAAAATCTTCCCTGGGGTTTCAGAAAAATTTAACTGGGGCTCTGAGAGAGAACGTGATTCTGGCATGTTTGTGTGTGTGTGTGTGTGCACGTGCACAGGGAGCATAATATGGAAGAGGTGTTGAGCGCGACTTTGCTGAATGGAATGAAAATAATACGTAGACAAAGGGTTTTTTTTCTGCTTGGCATAGAGGGGTGTGATGGTTTAGAGATGATGTCATCTCACTCAAAATTCCAGGGTTCTTGGAAGATAGAGCTACTACAGCAAAGATCACTCTCCTTCCCTCACTGCTATGATGATCCACCAGATCAGACAGCTTAGAGTGCCCTCTTGTTCTTAGCATGGCCTCATGTCCAGTTCTCATCCAAAAGTCTGGACTCAAGCCCAGTATTCACTCTAATGTGTCTTGGATAACTAATCATGGACAGAGCTTGAATCTGAATCCTGTTAAGTAGTTGTTGATAAATTGTTTGTCAAAAGTTACTCTGTTAGGACAGTTATCATAACCAGCTGCTGAAACAACTTCAAAATCTCAGTGGCTTGGTTTTCCATTCCTGAGTTACTCCACTTAGAATAATAGTCTCTAATCTCATCCAGGTCAATGAAAATGCTGTTGATTCATTCCTTTTTATGGCTGAGTAGTATTCCATCACACACACATATATATATGTGTGTGTGTGTGTGTGTATATAATTTTTTGATTCTGAATCATTTCTTCAGGATAAATTCTGTGTACACACACACACACACACACACATATACACACTAGAGTTTCTTTATCCACTCATTGGTTGATGGCCATTTGGGTTGGTTCCACAATTTTTCTATTGTAAATTGTGCTGCTATAAACATGCGTGTGCAAGTAACTTTTTCAAATAATGACTTCTTTTCCTCCGGGTATGCAAAGGCATAAGAATGATACAATGGACTTTGGAGACTTGGGAGGAAGAGTGGGAGTGGGGTGAGGGATAAAAGACAACAAATATGGTGCAGTGTATACTGCTCGGGTGATAGGTTTTTTTTTTTTTTTTTTTTTTTTTTTTTTTTTTTTTTTTTTTTTTTTTTGAGACGGAGCCTCGCTCTGTCTCCCAGGCTGGAGTGCAGTGGCGCGATCTCCGCTCACTGCAAGCTCTGCCTCCCAGGTTCACGCCATTCTCCTGCCTCAGCCTCCCGAGTAGCTGGGACTACAGGCACCCGCCACCATGCCCGGCTAATTTTTTCTATTTTTTGGTAGAGACGGGGTTTCACCGTGTTAGCCAGGATGGTCTCGATGCCCTGACTTCGTAATCTGCCTGCCTGGGCCTCCCAAAGTGCTGGGATTACAGGCATGAGCCACCGCGCCTGGCCGCACCAGGTTCTTACAAATCTCCACTAGAAGAACTTACTCATGTAACCAGATATGATCTGTACCCCAATAACTTATGGAAAAATAAAAATAAAATAAAAATCTCAGTGGCTAAACAAAGGAAAATTATCATAATCCCACACAGGTCATGTAACTTTCCTTGCTGGTTCTATTCCAAAAAATAAATAAAAAACCAAGTTCCTACCCTCTTATGGCTCTCCCATCCTCTTAGACTTCCTCAAAGTCCTTGGTTGGATTTTTTGTATTTACCCAGAAAGTTTAAAAAAAAAAAAAAAAAAAAAAAGGAGGGTGAGAAGGACCTTGCAAGTTGTTTTATAGCCAGGTCCGAAAATGACCTACTTGGATTATATCTGCTCACATTATATTGGCCATAATGAATAACATAGCCTCAACCAAACTGAATGATATGCTGAGATACGTGCGCAGGAGGAGGAAATACTAGTGCACATCTAGTTCCTCTCGGCCATAGCTGATTTGTGTGTCAAGTATACTTATCAAAATAAACATGAGCCTAATATGGAAAACCCAATATCCTAAAAAAATAAGAGAGCTGTTAGTTACCTAAATTATTATAATTTGACAGAATACAGTATATTTTAATATTCAAAACAATGAAATTAACTAAAATTCATTATAGTAGGATCAACTAAATTCCATAACATTTGATGGAAGAAAAGGCACCATTTAAAATTTAAGGTTACTAGGAGTAAATCTAACAACAAGTTAGAAACTTTATGGAGAAACTTATTAAACTTTATTGAAGTTGAATAAATTTGAATAAAGTAGGAGTCACATTTTGTTACTTAAGGTAAAGACTTAATATGTTCTTTAACTCCTAATCTTTGAAGTCAGGGCAATACAAAATATGACAGGCATATTCGGAATTTCATATGAATAGAGGAATAATCAGCTACAAGAGTTTTGTTAAAGAATAACCGGAAGGACTTTTCCCTACCAGATACTAAGACTTGCTGTAATGCTATAGTAATTAAAAGTGTGTGAAGCTGGTACGAAAATAAACAGATGAACAGAACAGAGAACTCAGAAACAAACTTATACATACATCATAAATAGCATATAATAGAAGTGCTATCACAAATCAATGGGGGAAAATGCGGAATAAATAGACTGCTCAATGACTTTCTAGTACAAAAAAGGTCCTATATAAGAAAATGCAAAAAGAATTTACATATACACTTTAAAAATAACATTAAAATAATTATTTAAACTTACAGTGGACAATATAGGCTACGTATAGAATTTCTGGCAGTTATAAATTTTTAAAAATGCACTAAGCATTTACCATAAAAGAATAAAGTGACTACATCAAAATTAAAACTCTCATCATGAAAAATTACACCTCTAAGCTGGCTAAGTGCCAAGCAACAGAGCAGCAGAAAATGTTTCAATGTAAGAATAGAAATATATCCAGAATAGCTAAGGAAATCTTAGAAATTAATAAGAATAAAGCCAAATAACTCAAAATAAATGTGGACAAGAAATACGAACGAGCAATTCAAAGAAATAGAAATATGAGTAGCCAATAAGCACATAAAAAGGTGTTCAGCTTTACTAATGACCAAGGAAATGCAAATTAAAACAATAATGATGTATTATTTTTCACTCAGAATGTCAATATCTAAGTCTGATAATGGTGATGGTTGATGAGGGTTTAAGTAATGGTTTTCTGCTAATAGAAAGTCGACTCAACAGAGTTACATTGGAGATCAACTTGGCAATATCTACGAAATTTAAAATTTCACACTCTGTGGCCTGATACTTACTTCCAGATATATATCCTAAAATAATTTAGTATGAATATAGGAAACTTATCAGTTGACATTCATTTCAATGTTGTTTGTAATTACAAACAAATTGAAACACCTTAAATGTACACAAATAATGGAAAGATTGAAAATAAAAATGTTTTATACTATACAGTTGTCAAGATGATCTAGATCTGCATACATATCAATGGGTAGTTGTTAAAAACTTAATGACAGTGAATAAATAAAAAAATAGCATGAGACGTACATTGGATACAATTTGAGTAAACTTTTAAAGTACTAAAAAGTTTACCATATACAAAGGGACTTCAAACAGTTCATGGAAAAATTGAATTAAAATACAAAAATAAAAAATATAAACTTTATTTCTCAACATAAACTCCGTCAAGTTCAAGATATTTTTTTAAGTGTCTTGATGCCATTTAGTCCATCTCTAAAGAACCGAGATCCTGGGAATTTAACTATGTCAATATAGATTTTTGACACTATTAACTGACCAAAAAAAATGGATGCCCTTTACAGATTTTTTAAGATTAAGAGACAAAAAGCAGTCAGAAGGAGCCAAATCAGGACTGTAAGGTGGATGCCTAATAATTTCCCATTGAAACTCTTGCAAAATTTCTCTTGTTAGATCAAAGTAATGAGCAGGAGCATTGTCATGGTGGAGAAGGACTCTGGTGAAGCTTCCCTGGATATTTTTCTGCTAAAGCTTTCACTAACTTTCTCAAAACACTCTTATGATAAGCAGGCGTTACTGTTCTTTAGCCCTCCAGAAAGTTAAGCAAAATACCTTGAGCATCCCCCAAAATTGTTGCTATGACCTTTGCGTCTGACCAGTCAGCTCTTGCTTTGACTGAATCACTTTCACCCCTTGGTAGCCATTGGTTTGCTTGTGCTTTGTCTTCAGGATTGTAATGATAAAGCTATGTTTTATCTCCTGCTACAATTCTTTGGAGAAATGCTTCAGAATCTTGATCCCACTTGCTTAAAATTTCAGTTGAAAGCTCCGCTCTGCAGAGCTGCTCTGGGTACAGTGGTTTTGGTACCCCTTGAGTGGAAAATTTGCTCAACTTTAATTGTCCAGTCAGAATTGTGTAAGCTGAACCAATACAGATGTCAATGTTTTGGCTATTGTTTGTGCTGTTAATCATTCATCTGTGTCTCCTCTTCAATCAAGATACAGACAAGATTAATTTTTTCCTCATAAATTGATGTGGATAGTCTGCCACTGCAGGCTTTATCTTCAGTATTGTTTTGTCCCTTCTTAAAATGAGTTATCCATTTGTAAATAAATAACTGCTGATTTCTTTGGGCACTGTCCCCATAAACTTTTTGTAAAGCATCAATGATATCACCATTCTTTCATCTAAGCTTCACAATAAATTTGATATTTGCTCTTGCTTAAATTTTAGCAGAATTCATGTTGCTCTGATAGGGGCTTTTTTCAAACTAGTGTCTTATATTTCTTAGTGCCTCAAACTAGATCCTGTTCAGACATGTTATAAAAAGTTAGCATGAGTTTATTTTGGTGCAAAAAAATTTGACATCCATGTATAGTTTTTTCATAATATTCATTTTCCATGATTTTTTGAAGACCCCTCATTTAGTTTGTGGCTTTATATACTGTATGCTAAGTTATTTTTAAATGTAATAAATGAAAATTTGTTAAACTCACAATAGTAATTTTCCCTGGAATCGACAGCAGGGGAATAGAATTGAAGATGGTAACTCAAATTGCCTTAAATTATTTTAATTTAAATTTTAAATTTTTAATAAAGTTATTATAATATATATTTTCAATAAAATACCTATTGAGTAAAGAATAAATATGTGCATATATACATAATATGTTATATAAATTCAAATTAGACAGAATGCCAAGTTCTCCTTTAAAAAGGAAAAAGAAAAGAAGAAAGTCAAGCCCCAGCAGATGTTAAAAAGTATTTGAAACTTATAACAATTAAAACATGTTATACTGGCACAAAAAAAAATACTGATGAAAATCAATGGGACAAAATAGATAAGCCTGCAAAAAGTTTTAGAGTATATAAGAATTTAATAAATTGTGAAGGCAGTATCAGAAGTCAATGAAGAAAAAAATATTATTCAATAAATAGGGTAGGGAAATAAGTGTATAATTTTTTTCAAAATTAGATCTTTATACCAAACAAGATGTTGTCTATATAGATCAGTAAAAGCATTACAGACTTAAGAAAATATAGAAAAATTAAACCTGATTTTGAGACATAGATTTTCCAAGCATAAAATAAGCAAAATAAAAATCACAAAGAGAAATAGATTAAATTGCTTAATGAGTACAACTTCCTATGCCTTAAAAACTGCCAGAGAAATACTTAAAAAGAAATATTTGCTTTGTGTATGATAAATGATTAAAAGTTTTAATAAGAAAAAGTACTTATAAGTTAAAAAGAAAAATGGAAATGCCTAAATATAAAAAAGGACAAAAGATGTGGATAATTTATAAAAGTATTAAAGGCCAATACACATATAAAATATAGTTAAACTCACTAGTCATTGAAAATGCTAATTTAACTACTTAAACATTTTTAGCTCTCTAGACTGCCAAATTTTTAAATTAAAATAATCACTACTGGTAGGAGTACAAATAAATGTGTACACATGTACTCTGAATAGGAATAGGTAGTAACTTTCTGGATGACTGTTGGTCAGGAAGGAAACTACACTTTTACCCAATAATTCTGATTGTGGAATTTTACCCTAAAAAAATTATAAATATGCACAAAATGTCTTTTTAAACTATCAAGAGGATGAGTAGAAGAAAGGAAAGAAAAAAGACTAAGAGGAGAGAAAGAAGGAAGAGGAGAGAAAGAAGGAAGAGGAGAGGAAGAGGCCATGTAAATGATAACAAAAAGGAAGTGGTTAAATAAGTTGCAATAAACTCTTGAATATTTTAATTAATATTTATTGACATGAAAAAGTACTCATGACAATTTTCCTAAGCTGATTTAGAAAGGACTTTCCTTCTGTCTGCTTCCAGCTATGACAGAGTCACAGACATCCCAAAACACTGCAGAATACACATTCTTTTTAAATCCACTCGAAACTTTCACCATAACAATACCATGTGCTGGGAAATACTACCTTCAGTAAATTTCAAAACATTGAAATCTTAAATAGTGGAGGGGCCAAAGGAAGTATTTCCCCATCACCCTTTGCGAGTTCACTGAAAAATCAACTCACAAAATGCCAATTAGTAAGAAAAAAGGCATACAAATTTATTAATATGTACACAGGGGAGAAAGACAGAATGATTACTCAGTATCTCCATAGGGCCCCAATACTTATATATTCTTATTTCATGGGGGAGAGGGAAAATAGGTAATTCTGTCAAGGGGCAGTAAATGATTGCTAGGGAGAATGAATAGATGTAGATGAGAGATTAATTTGTAAATGGTTCTCTCTGGAAATTGAATGAGCCTGAGACATGGACGGTATTTTGACTGTGTCTATTCTGGTGTGGTTACATTCTCAATCTTCTTTTCTGCAATATATAATGAGATAGCAGGGAGGGAAAGAAAAATGATTGTTCTTCTTGGTGGGTCCATTTGGTCTTTACGTAGATAGGGGAAAAGTCTTTTCTAGCATCTGTTGATACCTTAGGGCCTTTAATTCAAAATATTCATTATACCAGAGAGCCATATTTTGTGGTGAAGTTCCCTGCATTCCTTCAAGGTATATTCTCTGACCAAAAGAGAATCAAATAAAAAATCAATAACAATAAGTTATCTAGAAAATTCTAATATGATTAGAAATTAAATAATATAACTTCTAAGTAGCACACAGAGACACAAGAAATAAGAGGAATTGGCCAGGCATGGTGGCTCACACCAGTAATCCCAGCACTTTGGGAGGCTGAGGTAGGCGGATCACCTGAGGTCAGGAGTTCGAGACCAGCCTGGCCAACATGGTGAAATCATGTCTCTACTAAAATACAAAATTAGCCCAGTGTGGTGGCACACACCTGCAATCCCAGCTGCTAGTGAGGCTGAGGCAGTAGAGAATTACTTGAACCCAGGAGGCAGAGGTTGCAGTGAGCTGAGATTGGGCCACTGCACTCCAGCCTGGGTGACAAGGGTGAAACTCTGTCTCAAAAAACAAACAAATAAAAGAAAGAAAGAAAGAAAGAAAGAAAGAAAGAAAGAAAGAAAGAAAGAAAGAAAGAAAGAAAGAAAGAAAGAAGAGAAATTATAAAATATACCAAACTGAATGATAATGAAATATCATGAGATGCACAATGTTGTACAATGCATAGAGAGAAATTTACAGCTTTAAATGCCTGTAATGGAAAGAGAAGAAGGGCTTAAAATCAATTATCTAAGTTTCTACTTTAAGAAGCCAAAAAAGTAGAGCAAACCAAAAATAAGTAGAATGAAAGAAATATAAAGAGCAGAAGTTCAAAAAAGAAAATAGACAGCAGAGCAAATTTTAAAAGTCAAACTTTCATTCTTGAAATTATTGTACTTTAATAATTGAGCTCCCCTAGCAAGAATAGTTTTTTTTAAAAAAATTACAATATCAGAAATGAAAATGGGGATATCACTACGAGCCCTAGAGATATTAAAAGATAGTAATGGGAAATTATGAACAAATATATGCCAATAAATTCAACAACTTAAATTAAATGGAAAAATTCCTTGAAAAGCACAACTGACAAAACTGACTCAAGAATAAAAGTAAAAAAAATCCAAATGACCCTGTAGCTATTAAAGATATTGAATTTGTAATAAAAAAACTTTTCATAATAAAAGAGTTTGCTAACACTTGGAAGTCCTGCATTCAACCAGACAAAATAATGGTTGGATATGTGGCCAAGGTGGAAATAAATGAAGAGATTCTTTGGGTGCCCAAAATAAAGAGGAAATTCAGAGTATCAAGAGGCAGAAAGCCATGAGTTACGGGAGTCAGATCCAGGTCTTAACACTATGGATGTGGTACTAACTTGGATTGGAAAGAGGGTATGAGAAACAGGCTTCACATTCTCAGGAGGTGAGGAATGACCCCCTTGCCCAAGGCCTGTAGCCATAAAGGGTTATTCCTTTTCTTGAAAGAATAATTAGAAATAGCTAACCCACTGGGCCAGGAGGGAATAGGCAACTTGCAGAAAACCCGATACCTCAATTCCTAATATTTTTCTCAGGTCTTTCCTACCCTTAACCTTTCCCTGGCTATTTACTTATTGCTATTTTAAACAAAGATAGACAAGTATTAAAAGGAAACACTCAAAATTCCTGTCACTTGCCCCCACGAAAAAGAAAACCTACTAAAAATGTTTCAGAGATTTGGAGGAAGCTACTGTGAATTCACCAAGAAACAATTACAACCTTTTTTGATTTCACATCACAATGTTTATCCCAGTCATGAGAAATAAGAATTATATTTCTAAAAGCACTGATCAGTCCATCCTATCCATCAAAACCTAAAACCCTAAAACTAACTGACTTTTTCTCTCTCTCTCCTCTCTTTCTCATCTGGAGAAGCATACAAGTATTGCCTTCAGAAGACAAGAAAGAGAGGCCAAGACGGGAATGACAGTTTGGAGTGGTTCTGAGAAGGGCAGAGACCCATGGCCAACCAGCAGTTTCCCAGATGGGGAACAAATGTGGGATGCCTTTGGATGATGGATTTTAAATGTCAAGTCTTAAAAGCAATAGCAAGGACAGATTCTCTGTAGTGAGGATCTCATAATAGGCATATGGTCATAATAGGGTTACCTGGCTGAATTACACTGATGACCAAGTAAACTAAGGTCCATGACTCTACCCCTTTTCTGTCTACCATGTAAGTTCTTCAGAATTGCCACTGCCCCAATGAATTGAGAACAAACTTCCTAAAACACAACAGAGACAGCAACTTTTGAAAGCTTTAGTGAATGGGAGCTCATAACTAGGTTCTATTTTATTAAGAAAAATAAAGTAATGATCCTTAAATTCAAGTGTTTTGGGGGGATCGTACTAATTACATAGACAAATGACTCATGTAATCCATAAAGAAGGCAGATGTCACTGCTATCTTCCCCTCTTTCTGTTATTCTCTCCTAAAACAAACCTAGAAACATTGGAAAGAACAATGTTGAACATCTAAGTCCCTATGGAGTGTCATCTTTTGAGGGAACAGTATTCAGCTTATCAAGACAATTTCCCTGACTGATTCAGTGGGTTCCTGCTAACTTTTGCTTCCTATCTACCAAGGGAAATCATTCCAAAACTTCCTCAAAGGAGATGAAAAAAGACAGAAGGAGCTGAGTCTCAATCTAGACAGAGCTCCAGTTTGAAGTTCCTCTCTTGAGATTAAAGTCTAGACTGGGAAACAAAGAGAGAAAAATGGGTCTAGCTTGGGAAAGGAGCTCCTAACACAACCAGGGAAGGGGGTTTCTTCCTGTCCCTTAAGTATCTTGACACATGAGGGCTATGAGTACAGAAATCAGAAAAGGTGGGAAAAAAAGGCAATTATCTAAATGACTCAAGCAAACAACCCCAAATCAAATCAAATTAAGGAATGAAAGCCGTACCCACCATTTTTCATTGACAATCAGGATTTGTCAAGTGAATGTGAGCCTTCTAGTCAAGATTTTTAAATAATTGCCCTAATTCTTTACTCTGTGTGCATATGTATAATCCGAGAATCCTCAGCTATACAACATCTTCCTACAAATGAGTTCCCTAAAGATGGTGAAATAATTTATGTTGCCTGCTTCCTCCTCACCAGACATTCAGAAAGTACAGGAAATTGAGACTTTATTCCCCCTAACAGCAGTGTTTGAATAATGTGGGTGTAAGCAGGTTGATCTTCTATAAGTACAATTTGATCTCCTCATCCCTTAACTCAGAAACCTTTCACCTTTCCATTATCTAATAAATCAAATCCTGTCTCTACTCCTCCATCAGTCATTCAAGTCCCACCTTTTGTACAGTTTTCTAACCTCTGTCCAAAATGTTCTCCAGACTTCAACCAAGCCAATCCACTTTCAACTGACCACACTTTGCCTGTGCTATTCTAGCTTCTTTATTTATTTATTTTTTTGAGATGGAGTCTCACTCTGTTGCCCAGGCTGGAGTGCAGTGGCACAATCTCAACTGTGCAACCTCCACCTCCCTGGTTCAAGCAATTCCCCTGCCTCAGCCTCCCAAGTAGCTAGGATTACAGGTGCACACCACCATGCCCAGCTAAATTTTTTGTAATTTTGGTAGAGACAGGGTTTCACCATGTTGGCCAGACTGGTCTCGAACTCCTGACCTCAGGTACTCTGCCCACCTCAGGCTCCCAAAGTGCTGGGATTACAGGCATGAGCCACCACGCCCAGCCTATTCTAGCTTCTAAAGTCCCCTTCTCCCACCCTAGTTGTACACTGCTTATGCAAGTCAAAAATAACTTTTTCTTTTTTTGATTCCCAAAAACATTTTCTTTTATGTTCTTGATATTTGTCGGTTTTCCTTTGTATTAGTGAATAATAACTACTTGAGCTGTGTTTTATCCTCTCTACTCGTGTCGAGATCCATTTTGTGCTGCTATAACAGAATAGGTGAGACTGAGTAACTTGTAACAGAAATTTATTGGCTCATGGTTCTCAAGGCTGGAAAGCCCAAGATCAATGTACTGGCACCTGATAAGGGCCTTTGTGCTGTGGTATCTCATGGTGAAGGAACAAAGAAAGGGTGAAAGAGAGTGAGAAGGGGGCCACACTCATCATTTTATAAGGAATTCACCCCATTCATGAGGGCAGACCCCTCCTGGCCCAATCACCCCTCTTTGAGCTTTACCTCCTGACATTGTTGGATTAGGGATTAAGTGTCCAATACACGCTTTTTGAAGGACACATTCCAATCCTAGCAACTAGCTTTTGAGCCCCTTTGAGGCTCTCCTCATAATCCTGAAATTACCTAAAATGTCGAACATGCTGCCTTTTTGTGGGTATATGCTCTCAGGAGAGCTGCCATTTTTTTTTTTTAAATTATAGACTGTATCACTATGTGAAACTCCTGGGAATTCATGAGATCCATAAGTATTTGGTGTTAACCTTGAGTAACATTGAGTGGTAGAGACAAAGAGAAGTTCTATTTGGATCCTGCAAGTGAATTGCCATATCCCATGTGGCCTAAAGAATGCAAGATTTCCACTTTGGGTCAAAAATCTTACATGTCTTCTATTGTATTTATTAGGCTTGGAATTTGTGGGCTATCTTGTCTTTTCAGAAGGAGGTTTGATACAATCTCAAATCAAATAGAATCCACATGAGTTGAAATTCACCTCCTTTGCCGCCTTACTCCCAAAATTTATTTTTCCTATTCTGTTTCTTTCTCTCTCTTCAGTCCAGTCCTCCAGGTATCACTCTTAAGGAGTCATGATAACATTCAAGTGTCTCCTAATTCTCTTTTTAGATTCAAAAGCTGCACAGCTTTCCCGGGAACCACAGTTCTCACAGTTGATTTTTCCCTCCCCTTCTCCCCTGCAGTGGTCTCCATCTCCTCATGTGACACAGAACTGAGGCTGAATCACTTTGCTGGTTTCCATTTGGCATATCATCCTACATTTCCCCAATGGTTTATTAAGCACTTCTATGGCCTCGAGGAACTCTCCATATTCATTTGCAATAAGTCCATTACTGAAAGATACTGAAGACATAGAATAATTTATAGATACTACCAATCAGAATAACGTCTACTTTATGAATTATGAGTTCTATCACTTAATGCCTTTGGCTTGATCTGGCTAATTCTGCTTATGAACTTAACTTGCCCCTGACCCAGCATAAGGAGCTAGATAGCAATATGAAGACAGCTTTTGGAAAATTCCACCCTGAGAAAATGAACTTCCGATTTGAAATCAACAAATATTTTCCCTTACCAATCTACCAGAGATGGAGCTGGTAGATTGGTGAGGGAAAACAAGAAGCCAATCATTGCCCTTTCAGCTGTGTAATAAAAACAGAAAGGCAAACATCTGCATTTAACTTCTCCAAGCTTGTTGCTAATGATCTGTTTCTCAAGATTTCTTTTTCTAGGACTCTGTTCTCAAATTTTAAAACTCTAGTGTATACCACTATATTTATCTAGATACTTCTTTAGAGAAGCTGCTTCCTTTGATCTGGCTAATCTTACAAAACTAAGCATTTTCATACACGCTAATGGGTTTGTAAGTTAATATAATTAGGAAAACAATTTGGCTAACCTTTTTAAATTGCTCCCTTACTTTTCTACAAAGTAGAAAAAGAAAATAGCCGGGTATGGTGGCACACGCCTGCAGTCCAAGTTATCAGGTGGCTGAGGTGGGAGGATCACTTGAGCCCAGGAGGTCAAAGCTGCAGTGAGCCGTGTTCATGCCACTGCACTCCAGCCTGGGCAACAGAGGGAGACCCTGTCTTGAGAAAAAAAAAAAAAGGTTTTCATCCCCTTTTGCCCCTTGACCCAAAGCCTGAAACTCTAGGCGTATATTAAAAATGAAAGTATACAGGTAAAGATTTATTTTCAAAGTTATTCATAAGTAGCTTTTACTACTTATAATAGTGAAAAAAAGAAATGCCCCAAAATGGGAGACTGATTAAGAAAGCATATGATCCCTAAATGGAATAATCTGCATTCATTAAGTCAAAGATTGTCAAGGAATTTTTAATGGGATAGGGAAATGCTTACGGTAGGATGCTAAAAAAAATAAAGGTTTGAAGCTAAAATATTTTCAATCACCTACATGAAAAAAGGCATAAAATATTTTAAAATGTTAAACTATATTAAATAAAATGTATAGGAGACCACTGATTTGAATTGAGCTTCTGCACTAGACCTCAACAGACCAAACCAAAATGGAGTCACTCATGCTAAAGTCTCATATAACAAAACCAAAAGTAAAGTGTGTATCTGATATTCCAAGAAATCAGGAAAGAAAGATACTAGCCAAATCTCTAAATAGGCCAGTGTTAGCCAGAATGATAAGGAAGTCCCTACTACTTTAACACAAGGAAAGTAACCTGAAGCAGCCTCACATTAATCATGTTAATCCACTTTTTCTATTATGCCAATGTTTCTTTGTTCCTATTCAAGCTACCTTATAAAAAAGTGACTGTTCTGTCATGCCCACTATAAGACCCCTCTATTTTTAGATGAGATGCTACCCAAATTATGAACTAGAAATAAAAGCTAATTAGATCATTTAACTAAATGTGTTGAAATTTTATCTCTTGACAATTACAACCACTGTTGCTACTAGGCTGTGAGATTACAGATAATTTTTTTCTGCTTCTTTACTCATTTCAGTGTTTTCGATAATTTTGAAAATGAGTGTATATAATTATGTCAATTCAGTTTTAAAAAATAAATCACTAAGAGGAGAAGGAATTTACAAAGACACAGACCAAAGTTATGTCTCTTCAGAGCTCACAGCAAAGACCTGAATTGCAAAGAAAATTTCCTTAAGGGAACAGCAGGATGGGGTGTGACCCCATGAGAGATGGACAAGGAAGAGAGGACAAAGAGAAATAAGGGCAAAACCTTTCACTGAACTTGCCTCAGGGTAAGGCACCAATCCAGTTATTTATGCATCCTCTGTAACTGCTGTCTAAACCACTTGTCTTCACCTAGAAAATACATATTTTTCCTTACAGTGTGGTGTCACTAAGGGCATAACTTGAATTTTAGGAGGAAACTATTTTAAATATTTCGTAGAAAGTTTCCTCCTAAAAAAGTCACCCATCAGCCTCCAGGGGTATGATCAATAAACTGCATTTATTTAAAATGATGCTAAGAGGATAGCAATGACATAAAGGCAAAGCTTAGATTAACAGTATTTTGCTAAGATCAGTATTGATTCATTTTAGGATGGTGATGCCAGAGTAACATTAGAGATGATCTAATCCAACTTTCTCATTTTATAGATACGAAACTGAAAACCAGAGATATAAGAAAACTTTGCATTTGACTTGGCAATTGAAACTCTAGTCTTTGTCTAAGAGCTCAAAATCTCTTTCCATAATGTTATGCCAACCCTACCATTCTAGAGGAATGATTCATTAATCACACAGAAAGGTTCAGCTCAGCTATCACTTTATACAGTGAAATACTCAATTCCTTCTCTCATCACTTCCCACGTACATCACCTAAATCACATTGTTGCTGATATAGCCAAACTCTTGAGGCTCTGCTTTACTAATCCATATTCCGTTCCTTATTTAGAAAACGAATCTATTATTAGAAAGTAAGTTTATTGTTTGCCAAGCAGAATTAAATATCCATCACAGTTATGTTAAAAAAGAGCTTTTATCTATACATTCAAATCATTTTGATTATTTGAACAGAACATGTTTTTACATTTATCATATTCTTTTTTTTTTTTTTGAGACGGAGTCTCGCTCTGTTGCCCAGGCTGGAGAGCAGTGGTGCTATCTCGGCTCACTGCAAGCTCCGCTTCCCGGGTTCATGCCATTCTGCCTCAGCCTCCAGAGTAGCTGGGACTACAGGCGCCCGCCATCGCACCCGGCTAATTTTTTTGTATTTTTAGTAGAGACGGGGTTTCACCGTGTTAGCCAGGATGGTCTCTATCTTCTGATCTCGTGATCCGCCCACCTCGGCCTCCCAAAGTGCTGGGATTACGGGCGTGAGCCACCGCGTCCGGCCCCATTTATCATATTCTGATGGCCACTGGTAATGGCAATAACTAACACACAGTGGAGAAAACTAAACCTTGCTGACTCCATTCTGAATGCTTTATATGGATTATCTCATTTAGTTATGCCAATAGCATATTAGACAGATTCTATCGTAGGAAAAATATGGAAAGTGAATGAATTCATAGAAAACACCCAGGTAGACCTGGGATCCTAATTCAGGTATGTTGTGGGTGGCTGGCCCATGTATTATAGAATGTTGGGCACCATTCCTGGCCTTTACACACAAGATGTGAGGTAGCGCCCCCACACCAATTATGACATAGAAAATCATCTCCAGCATTGCCAGATGTACCCTAGGGTTTAAAATTATCCAGGTTGAGAACTACTGCAGTAGGCGGGTAGCCTAGTCTGACTTTTTTTTTTCTCTGCAGAATCAAGACAAAGATTTGCTTCCGTATGTAATAAAGGGAAACAACAATGTCCCCAGAAAGCAAAATTTTACAGGGAGACAATGCCACATGATGGAAATGGCATTGGAGTTGCCACTAAAATGTCTGTTCTTAAGGCCTAGTTCTATTACCTAATGACTATGTGGCCTTGAATAAATCACTTCTCTGAGCTTCAGTTTTCATCTTCCAAACAGGTGTTTCTTAACCAGAAAGAACTTTTGCAATTCAAATGGTGGAGGTTTTATGAGCATGAGCTTTGAAGAGCTAGATTTGAATCTTTCATCAGGTTCTTTCTGTCCCATGACTTCAGACAAAATTCTTTACATCTCCTTACCTCCTTATTCTCATCTGTGTGCCGGAGAGAATGACACCTCTTCTATGGGCTCTCTCTATCTTCATTCTCCAACTGCCCACTCAATATCTCTACCTCAGGTCCTGAGCTTCAAACTCACTTCTGGTTACATAAAGATCCTTCACTCATCCAGATACTTTTTTAAGTAGTCCTTAACCCAGCTCACTCTTCCTTAGCTCCTAATTCCAATTAATTGCAATGTTTTGTCTACTCTACTCTCAATTAGTTCTCTATGCTGTAGTCCTATGACCATGGAAACTTTGGCTCCCCATTGTTATTGGGATGAAAACCAAACTCCTTATCATGACCTATAAAATGTACACATTATATACATGTAAAATGCATACACTACACATTTATTAATACAAAAATCCAGCCTCAAACTTGTTTTCCAGCTTCATGTACCATGGTGCCCTTCCCCTCTCCCTCTCAATTTTTACTCAGCCACACTGAATTTCTCTCTGCTCTCAGACCTCATTAAGCTTTTCATACTTCTTCAGCTTTTAGCAATCTATTTCCTGCCTGAAATGCTACCCTCTTCACCTTACTACCTCCCACCCACCTTTTAAGGTTCAGTTTATACATTACTCCTCCAAGAATGTAACCTTAAACCATCCCAGTCAGATTTCTTCATTCTTCCACATTGTTTGTGCATTTTCCCATAGTATTTTGGGGTATCTTTAGAATGGCTTTTATCACAATATTTTGCCCCTCCTTAATTCCACTTTAATCTCCCCTACTTCATCTTTCCATGATATATATAAAGATTATTACAATGTAAAGTTCCAGTGGCTTTCCTAGAATCCATTTCCCCATTTTGAAAAGCACCATGATTTTCTTTCAGATATCCACCTCTCCTGCACACAGCTTCAGGGAAAGCTAACTCCAGCTGCATTTCTGCTGGCAGTACAAAACGTGTAAAGGTAATCAAATTCTTCATGACATGGATTCGTTGGGTAATCTAGGCCTAAGCTGACTAGAACAGGACACTCTCTGGTTATAGCCACAAGGGGAAGGATGTTTGCTGGGAAAGGTGTTTCCTCACCCTTGAGAGAAATTCCGGAAGAAATATGCTCACTCTTCCTCTGGACATTGCCATGTATGCACATATGGCCTTGCATGGTCCTCTTCCTCTTCCTGCCACCTTTATGTATGAACTGTGGTATGGAGGAGGGCAGAGTTGAGAACATTGTAGAGAAATGGATCTTGATCCCTGGTTAAACAATTCCTGACCTCCAGCCTGCCTCGGGACTTTTTAGTTACATAGCAAATAAATCCTCTGTAATGTTTCAGCCTGTGTGGGTTAAGTTTGCTGTAACTCCAGGCCAAGTGCGTCCTACAATTCTAACATATCTCAACTGCAGCACTAGGTTTCACATCTGTCCCATTGCTAGTGCCAAAAAAATGCTCCAATAAATGGCTAAATCAGGAGTTACTATTCCACGATTTAAGTCATTTAAATCTCAAACTGGATCTTATGGTTTTTTATTGCAATATTAGTTTACTGTTATTGTTATAACAAATTACTATAAACTTATTGGCTTAAAAATACACATTCATTTTCTTACCATTCTAGAGAACGGAAGCCTGAAATCAGTTTAACAGGGCTAAAGTCAAGTTGTCAACAGGACTGATCCCTACTGGAGATTTCAGAGAAGAATTGGTTTCCTTGCTTTTTCCAGCTTCTGGGGGCTGCCTCCATTCCTTGGCTAATAACTCCTCTATCGAATCACTTTAACCTCTTGTTTCTGTTGTCACATCTCCTACTTCCCTTTCTGTAGTCAAATCACCCTCTGACTCGTGTATAAAGACACTTAATGATTACATTTAGAACCTGCCCAGATAATCAGGATAATCATCCCTTCTCAAAATCCTTAACTCAGTCACATCTGCAAAGTCACCTTTGCCATGTAAGTCATGGTTCACAGGTTCCCAAGACTAGGGCCTAGATTTCATTAGAGGTCACTATTTAGCCTGCCACTATTGCCTAACTTAAATCATAAAATTAATGAAAATCAGGCATCTTAAGAGCTTAAAAATATCTGATAGATAACTTCTAATATCTTTATTTTAAAGATGTAGAGGCCAAGACCCAATGAGGTGACTTATTCAAAGTCACATAAAGGTAACTAGAAATAAGACCTTCTGGATCTAAGATATGTACCCTTGCAAGTCTGCCATGTTCCTATTGCAATTTAATGTGTAATCTGTAATACATGTTATCATAAAAAATTTATTGTTTAAACATAAGAAGGTTACAGAAACTTGCCAAAATAAGCCAAAAAAAAAAAAATCTCAAATCTCAAAATAGTTTAAATCATTCCTAACCTCCCCAGAAGTCTGACTCAGACTAGCTTCTGGGTTGCTTTGTATTTTTATACTGATAATCTCTCCAGTAATGTTGCATACATTTTCTAGTTTTCACCAACTCAGTCAGTAACAGCCTGAGAATCCCATTACACAACACACTGAATAGGGCCAGAGTAATTTCATCATCCTATATTCTTCCTGTTTTGTTTATTTCCGCTTGAATGTCCATGGGGCATAATGATGTTCCCCACTGCAGTAAATCTGTTTTCAATGGACTGAGCCACTCTAGATCCTTTAGCTGCTTCAAAGTACACCATCTTTTCAAACATACTGATCTACCACCATCGCACGTCTTTTGAAAAATTTTGTTGAGAATGCCTGGTAAACAGGGCTGTGATTTTCTCCATAATTACACCATTAGACTTCATTTTCTACAAATATATAGTCTTGTAGCAAATCATTTGTGCCATATTTAAGCTTGAGTCAGCATCAAGGTATGTGATGGGTGATGTTTTTCATCTCAAAAATGAATAAGCTGTTTTCCTCAATTATGTTCTGAGCTTGTTATATGCTGTTTTAAACTAGTATCATCAGAGAGTCTCTCTTAGTAGTTACTGGCTAGTCAAAATGCATAGTTCATCAAATTATTTGAAAATAAATCAATATGAGCTAGGCAGATGTTATTATTCTGACAAGTCAGTTTTTCCTTATATTAACTTCCAAAAGTATTCTATGACAAGAAAAACTTTTCTCATCTTGATTAACCATCCCTGATGGATCTATAAAACAATTTGCATGGAAAATGTTCAGCAAAATTTTCATGATAGAAGCCAAATTCACTGTTTTTTCTTCCTACAGATATGGAGGCAGCAAAAATGGTAATAAAAACAGATAATTTCTTAAAAGCCTAGTGCCTACTGTGACCACTGTAGGGGCAATCAAACTCATCATTATATTTAACCCTCACAATATTCCTGTCATTATTTCCATCTGATGGAAGAGACAACTCAGGCTTCTTAGACTTCTGGAACTAGCCCATGGTCATAGTACCAGTTACCTATTTATATGTAATCAGTAATCTCTAAACCTAGTGGGTTAAAACAATCGTTTTTCACTTTTCACAGTTCTGTGGGTTGGCTGGCTGGTTTTTCTGCTGTTTCTCCAGGTACCCTAACATGGCTAAATGCTGCTGGAGGATTGGCTGAGAGCAAGGCTCAGCTGGGACAGCTGAGTTGGCTGGATATCGCTCTCTTTAGGGTCTTTCAATCTCAAAGAAGCAAGCTGAGGCTGCACTTCCTCACAGGGTGAAGGCAGGACAAGCCCCAATACACATGCACTCATCAATCTCTGTTTGAGTCACATTTTGCCAATGTCTCATTGACCTAAGCAAAATTCAGTGCACAGAAGAAGTTCCACCAGTGTGAGGATCCTAGGAGCTGTGATTCACCAGGTGCATTTGCTGAACAAGGACCCACAAGTGCAAGCTAGTAACAGAAAGAACTAACATTCTGGAGCCCTTTCCAGAAGTATGTGAATATAAAAGTGATTTATTAAATGATAATTTCAGGGATGGGCGCGGTGGCTCCCGCCTGTAATCCCAGCACTTTGGGAGGCCGAGGCGGGTGGATCATGAGGTCAGGAGATCGAGACCCTCCTGGCTAACATGGTGAAACCCCGTCTCTACTAAAAATACAAAAAAAAATTAGCCGGGCGTGGTGGCCAGCGCCTGTAGTTCCAGCTACTCGGGAGGCTGAGGCAGGAGAATGGTGTCAACCCGGGAGATGGAGCTTGCAGTGAGTCAAGATCTGGCCACTGCACTCCAGCCTGGGAGACAGAGTGAGACTCCATCTCAAAAGAAAAAAAAAAAAAGACAATTTCAGAATATGCTGATGGTGTTACAATGAACAATATTAGGCTCTCTTCAAATAGAATGAAGCTTTCTCTTTGTTGATTTTCAGAGCACAGGCAAATATAAGGGAAGTTTGAATTTATAATTTTACTGCTCCTTGGTTTCAGCAGAACATTTTTTTTCTATTAGGCACACTTCCCAGCAAACATGATGAAGTTCTGAGAAACTTGGGCTTGCCTTTCTTTCATAGGGGAGCTTTGAGTCTGTGTCTCCAACTGGCCAGCCACATTCATATGTTCTGAATAGCTCAGCGACTAAGCTAGAGCTGTTCTGTATTAAATTATCCTCTCAGATACTCCTTGCCAGGCCTCAGTCTCTTCTGAAACTCATAAAACCATAATACATCATCTGCCTTCAAGTCCCATTAGATACTGACTTGGGAGAGGTAAACAACATTTTGTTCGATCTTGCCTTTCCCTGCAGGAACTACTTGAGTATGCCAAACCCTACTTACTCTTGCCTGCTGCAAAGTCAAGTCAAGGAGAAGCCACGTGCTCTACATTTGGGCCTACCAGTTTCAGGAGAAATGACAGCATTCACATGGGAAAGCAGGACACTTCAGTGAGCCCTTCAATGGGGAGGAGAGAAGGGAAAAGCATGGAGAAGACCCCTGGAATGACACACTTTATTATGGAGTTCTGCAGCTAGAAGAAACCTAGGAGATCATCTAGTCTAAATATGCTAAATAAATTTAATCTCAAGTACCAATTTCTTTTTGCTCTAAAACTGTGTTGAGAAGATTTGAAGAAGTAGGTATCCAGGATCAATTTTCAATATATAGACATGAAACTGGAGATTCATGTCTATGTGCTAAGCATTCACCATCTCTAATTAATCTAATTCTCTAATCTTATAGAGAAGAAAATGTATTAAAAAGAGAAGTGGCTGGTTCAAGTAAGTACTCAAAGTCAGTAAGTGACAGAGATTGAAAAAATGGTAGATAACTCACTTGGTTTCCCGATTTGCAACCCTTTCTGTACCACAGCTATATTACCTACCAGCAATGAGGGTTTTGGCTTCCTCTCTCCTGGCCAGTATTCTCCAAAATGTCTCTGTATGAGATTGTTGGGGTTTTTCACCATCTTGCTTTCCCTTTCTCAAGTCAATTTTAAAATTACTCAGCCCTTCCATTTTCCCTCTTTTTTTTATTTGTTAGCAATTTATTTGTAATTTTTTTACTATACTTTAAGTTTTAGGGTACATGTGCACAATGTGCAGGTTTGTTACATATGTATACATGTGCCATGCTGGTGTGCTGCACCCATTAACTCGTCATTTACATTAGGTATATCTCCTAATGCTATCCCTCCCCCCTCCCCCCACCCCACGACAGGTGTGTGATGTTCCCCACCCTGTGTCCAAGTGTTCTCATTGTTCAATTCCCACCTATGAGTGAGAACATGTGGTGTTTGGTTTTTTGTCCTTGCGATAGTTTGCTGAGAATGATGGTTTCCAGCTTCATCCATGTCCCTACAAAGGACATGAACTCATCATTTTTTATGGCTGCATAGTATTCCATGGTGTATATGTGCCACATTTTCTTAATCCAGTCTATCATTGTTGGACATTTGGGTTGGTTCCAAGTCTTTGCTATTGTGAATAGTGCTGCAGAGGATGTGGAGAAATAGGAACACTTTTATACTGTTGGTGGGACTGTAAACTAGTTCAATCATTGTGGAAGTCAGTGTGGTGATTCCTCAGGGATCTAGAACTAGAAATACCATTTGACCCAGCCATCCCATTACTGGGTATATACCCAAAGGATTATAAATCATGCTGCCATAAAGACACATGCACATGTATGTGACCCAGGCCACCATCAGCAGAAAGTGGTAAAAGGTCAGAGTGGAAGATTTGGGTTCTACTCCTGGCTTCACCCTTACGTACCTGTGAGGCTCTGCTTCTACCTCAGCTTCCTTGGCTATAAAATGAAGAAGTTAGACTGGATGACTACAGAAAAGAAGAAACACTATAGAAGTTTGTTCACTTATAAATGTTTAGTTTATAAACTCTGAACAAATCTACGTTCCAGAGAAAAGAACACAGTCCTGTTCACCAATAGCTGATGGGAACAATCAAGATCATCTTGGCCACCACAGTGATCTTTTGTTAAGGCACATTTGCCGTGATTATCTTAAGCTTTGGAGTCTTTTATGAATATTCTTTATTTCCTTATATCTCAGTTGAAAGTGCTTATAAGGTATATACTAGAATCATGGCAGCAAATACTTCTGGAGGGGGGTTTGGAAGGGAAGGAGGAATAAGTGGTGGAAACATAAAGCTGATGTGTAATAATTCCTTTCCCTCTCTCCCTTACCCCCAACGTTTTAACCTGTATTCAATATACAAGCTTTGTTAGAGTTAGTCATCATTTTTCTCTACTGTTCTATTTGAAATGGTTCATATGAAAGGTAAAATAATGCTTAAAGGAAATGTTTAGATGATATTAAAAACAATGCTGACAAAGGTGACAATGATCAAAACTATGACATATTGAGAAGGGTGTGAGCATGGTGATGCATCAGTAGGGAGGAGACATGATTTTCAAAGTGAAGAGAAATCCATGCAGTATGATCTGTCCTTGACTTGCTCACACACAGTCCCATCTCCTACCCTTCCCTCTCCTTGTTCACTCCACTCCAGACACACCAGCCTCTGTACCATTCCTGCAGCAAGTGAAGACCATTTCTACAAAATACTGCTCCTTATGTCTGGGAATTTTTCCCCAGACAGCAGCATGACTCACTCCCTCCCCTCCTTCAGTTCTCAGTTCAAATATTACTTCAACACTGAGGACTTCTCCAATCCCTCTCTGTACACAAGAATACTCCCTACCCTCCCTGTCCCCGAACAACCAGCAGTCTCCACTCTGCAGCATCTTCACTTCGTTTAATCTTTTCTTCTTCTTAAAACTTACCACTGTTTACTTATTGAGACAAGGTCCCATTTTGTTGCCCAGGCTGAAGTGCAGTGGTGTGATCATGGCTCACTGCAGCCTCAACCTCCTGGGTTCAAGCTATCCTCCCACCTCAGCTGCCCGAGTAGCTGGGACCACAGATGCACACCACTATGCCCAGCTAATCTTTCAATATCTTGTAGAGATGGGCTCTCACTCTGTTGCCCAGGCTTTTATCACCATTTAATATATTACATATCTACTTGCTTATTTTTATAGATAATCTGTTTCCTGCTACTAAATAGCAAGCTCCAAGGGAGGTAGAGATCTTTGTCTTTTGTGTTCATTGCTGTATCCCCAGTGGCACATAGGAAAAATTTAATGAGAAGACCAAGAAATGTGGTGGGGAAGAAATAGGTTTGAATGTGTAAGAGCATTATCAATATCTAAGGTCTGATGTCAGTTTAAGAGAGAGCTAGGAGTTTGTGTGATAATTTAAAGTCAAAGCCCAGGGAAAGGGCTCTGGATGAAACTTGTTCCAAGTTATAGGTGATTCCCCAAGCTCACGGGCTTTTTGAAACTGCACGACATCAAGAAGCAGGGATGGTGACAAGTACACACATCACTGCTGCTAAGGAGTCACACTTCCCACTTCCGAAGGGCATCAGGTTACAGGAGAGAGACCCCCATCAATGTACATGGATTCTTCTATTTTGCAAAAAGAATGCCTATCATAATATCTATCAGCAGGAAAGAGAAAATAATTTCTACTTTTCAAGTTCCAGAGGGCTGATTCAGACTCATATTTGGAGGTGATGCCTCTGGAGATTGCAAAGTCAGACTCCTCTTAATCACTTTGAACATACAAGAAAGTTAATATGAATGAAACTTTTAGAAATAAAAAAAAAATTGAAGAGCTTCTATAGTTTAAAAGACTATTAGATATGAAAGGAAGCATTTGAGATCAGAGAAGTATAGAATATAGAGTTGAAGAAACAAAAATAATCAGTAATAACCAATATTTATCAAATACTGTGTGCAAGGCCCTAGCAAATATTAATTTAATTTTCACAACAATTAGTATATTGAGTATACTGGAGAGTATAATTCTGCTCCCATTTTATGAATAAGGACATGGATTCACTGTGACTAAGAAAATAAGCCCAGTCACAACAGCTGGTAAAGGGCAGTAACAGAGTATTAACCTGGAAGTCTGCTTCCAAACAATTGTCTAGTACTAAGCTCCACAGAGAGAAGCTGTGCTTTCCCCAAGAGGCTCTTCATTTATTCTTTGACACATTAATTGATACATCCATTGATGCATTCATTCATTCAAGAAGCATTTACTCATCATCCCCTACGTGCCAAGTTTCATGCTGGGAGAATAACAACAGAGGGATGGTCCTTACCCTCATGGAGGTTCTATTCAAAAGGGAAAAGACAGAAAGCCAAAACACTAAGAAAAACAAGGTACAACTTCAGATGATAAAAAGTGCTAAGAAGAAAAGTGTGTTACATAGTTCAGTTTTTTTCTCCACTTTACAATATTTTTTTCTATTTCCTGGGAAAATAACCCATAAGTAGGCCCAGAAAAAATGCCTATAGCCCCTGGCATTGGATTTTCAGTGCTTTCCACCCCCACTTCCCTGCATTCTGCCCCTGAGCCAACCACTGGCATATCACAGCTGCAAAAGCTTACAATGACTGCAGGAGGCCACAGAGAAAGCCAAGTGGGAGACTGAACAAATCACCCAGATAATTTGGACAGAAATATGTCCTGCTGGAGCCTGAATATTTGGCTAAAGTACTTATTTTGACAAATGATTTTGGTAATTATTCAAGCCTTGGTTTCGTTTTGGAAATTTTCTGTTCTTGAGATAAGGAAAGGACATGCACATCAGTTTCTCTTATGAATGGGGCCATGGTATACATACAAGAAATGGATTTGTCAGTGAGCCTCTAGACTTCGCATGCCCAGGATTAGTTATAATTAAGATAATGTATTCATTCATCCAACCAATATTTATCTAGTATCTACTACATGGAAGACACTATGTTATGTACCAGATAAAAACAGGAATTAAAAAGACTAATTTGCAGGACAAATACAAATACAGAAGGAATGATGAAGGAGGGAGTGAGAGAGGAAGAAGAGAGAGAAAGGAGAAGAGAGAGAGGGAATGATTCAAACTTCAGGACAGACAGTACATACACAAAGAAAGAGAGGCAAGGTGAGGGAGGAATGGTATATCAGGTAAGAATTAAGTTCACTGCTTGAAAAGTGATACGCTTTAAACAAAATAAAGGTTTAAATTTTTCTCATTAAATGAGAACCCCAGAAGAACAAAGCCTAGGGCTATGGTAATCCATAGAGTTATCAGGGTCCCAGACAGAGTCCTGACTTTCTGTTCTGCCATCATTGAAACATGTCCCTCTTCCTCATGCTAGCAAGATGGCTGCTAGAAATTGGGAGTTCATTGCGCTATCCTCTCTCCTTTCATATGTAGAGAAAGGTGTGTGTGTGTAAAATATGTATTTAAAAAGTAAATAAAGGAAAAAAAATCCAGTTTCAGCTTCAACATATAAACACTTGGCAGTCATCATTCCCACCCTTACAATCAGAAATAGATAAATAAAGTGAAAATTAACTATTTTTCTTTGACATATTAGAGCACTGGATTCACAGAGCAAATTGCCACCCTGAAATCTGGTGAATTCAGAAAGTCTTAGCTCAGATCTATTTACCCATAATGGAGGGAGGAAGGCAGGGTCATTAAATGGTAAAAACATTTGAATGCTAATGCTATGGGATCCTTGGGGTTGTTGCTTTTCTGGTCAGAAACCTCTGTTACCAGTGGTACCTTTGCCTGAGTTTTGTTTGGGCCCACTGGACCCACTCGGCCTGGCAGGCTGTGCTTAGCTCACACTACCAGTGGATTCCCACACCTCCGAAGAGACTAGAGTGGATCGGTGAGGTGTATGTGAGTGAGTGAGTGTGGGGTCCAGCCACTGTGCACAGTCAGGCACACCAGCTGCTGGCAGCAGGGCAGGCAGCTCCAGGCACTGGCTCTCTGTGAGGCTGCAGCTGGACAGGGTGCACTGCACGTAGCTTCCATGGCTGGCATTGGGTAGCACAGTGGTGCCTGGAAGCTTGGAGACTCCAGGAACTGCAGGGCTCCAAAGGGGTAGTCACAGCCCTGGATCAAGGAGCTCCAAGGTCTGGGCTCCTCAAAGTGCCACAGCTCTTTCCTCCTTCTCTTCTTCTCTCTTCTCTCCTCCTTGTCACCCACAACCTGGCAAGCAAGGGGTGTATGTTTCATCCCTGTTTGTATTACAGCTTTTTTAGCCCTACCATTCAGTGGGTCCTGGGTTATTGTCCTGTGTCCAGGAACAATGAGGTACACAAACAAGCGGAGGGTGACCCAGACCAAGCGGAATTTTATTGAGCAATAGAACAGCTCAGGGGAGACCCATAGTGGGCAGCTCCTCTCCGCAACCATGGTGTTCTGATGAGTGTTCAGCTCTCAGCAGATAAGGTAGCTCCTCTCTGGAGCTAGTCATCCTGTCATCTCTTCAGCTCTTGGCAGAGAGGGTAGCTCTTCTCTGCTAGGCAGCTCATCCCAATGAGTGTACAGCTCTCAGCAAAGAGGGTAGTTCCTCTCTGCAGCTGGTCATTCCATCATCTCCCCATCCTCTCTCAATCCTCTGCTCAAGTTTGTCTGAGTCTGGGGTTTTTATGAGCCTCAGACGGGAGGATGTGTGTGCCTATAGGCCCATGAGTGGCCATGGGCAGGCTGAGGGAAAAGCACCACAAGTTCCCCCTCTGGTCTGTGGAACTGGCAGCCTGGCTGCCAGGCTTCAGACCCTCCCAGCTTGAAGGTGGGGTGTCACTGGGAACCAACACCCTTCTACCCAGGAGCCTGTCTGCTTTCTGCCACTGTTCATGGTGCCCAGGCTGTTTGTGCCAAGGAGCACCCACAGGCCAGCACCGGGCTGTCCTCAGCAACCCCTCAGCTTCCCTCCCATGCTCCTTGGTGCCCAAAGTCTGGAGGGGGCCAAAACGGCAGGGGCCTGGTATGTCAGCATTTCCTGGAGCGTGTGCACACCTGGCCAGGCTGCAACAGTGCCTGGCTTGCCCCATTCTTGCTCCAAGATTGGAGTGGGCTGCAGGAGCAGAAAAAGGCCAGGCAGTGGGAATAAATACCTCTGAGCCTGTGGGGGCAACAGGGGCCTTCCCAAGCCCCCAAGAGTGCAGAGATGACTGGGTCCACATTTGCAGCTGCACCCAGGAGGGCAGGGCTCCTGCCTGCTCCTGACTCCCAAGAGCACAGGGAGGCCCAGGTCCACAGCAGTGACTTGGGCAGCTGCAGTCTTGCCCAAGAGGGTGGGGCTGCTGCTTGCTACTGGCTTTCACCTGTTCCATGGAGCACAGCACCACTCCAGGCCCAGCTCCACCTTGGGGCCCCTCTCTGATCTCTCCTTCATGCCTGATTGCACAGCTCCCCTGCTGGCAGGTTACTCAGCCCAGACCCATCACAGTGGCCCCGAGGGCAGAGGGGTCTGGGGACTGTCCACTTCTTCCCCATGCCCTCCCTACAGCTGCAGCAGGTGAGAGCTGCAGTGTGGGGCCGGGGTCTGGAGCAGCAGAGGCTCAGGCCTGGGAACAGATCCTGCCCAGCCACTCAAGGGTAGGGGGCAGCACAGTTTGCTGCCTCAGGGACACAGGGTACAGGGGACATGGGGCACAGGGGTCTCACTGCTGCCACTGCAACTCCCGTGGCTACTCCTGCTGCCACTCCTGCCCCCAGCCCCTGCTGCGACAGGCACAAAGGCAGCGGCCACTCTGGACGGCCCACAGCTGCCATCAGTAACTTTGACAAATGGCTGGAGACTGTGTGACGACTACCTTGAAAATGAGAAACTCTGGGTGTTGCAGTCTTAGGGAGAGGGACGCATTTTTGTGTGTTTTACCTCCAGGAGCCCCACCAGGTTCAAATGGTGAAGAGCCAAAAAGACTCCCTCATGGCTCTGGCAGTGGGGAGGGCAAGAATAATTATTGTGAGAAAAACCCACAGTATGCTCCATAGTGAAGTCTTCTCTACAAGTGAAAAGACTTTACCACATGGGAGAAGGGCATTTCTCAGACTCCAGCCCCCTCTAATCTTCCTGACTCACTTAAGGACAGGGAGAAACTAAGAATTACATTAGATAACAGAATTTTCCCCACCCCACACTTTACCACCATATCGACACTCCATTATTGTAACAGCATATTTTAGCTGAAAGAGGTCAAGGCCCAGAGCCTAAGGAGGAGTTCTTAAGGAGACCTGGAGACAACAGAGGATAGAAAAACTATAGAAACAAGAATCATCTGGCACTTACGGCTACAGCAAGCATTAAACACAGTCCAACTATGAGCCAGGTTAACATAAATCCTTACACGAAATGCCTATTTACCTCAGTTCCTATTATTTGATACATAATTATCACCTTTCAACAAAAAGTTATAAGGCATGCTAAAACACAAGAAAACACAGTCTGAAGATACAAAACAGACATCAGAACCAAACTCAGACAAAATAGATTTGGAATGCTCGGACAGAAAATTTAAAATAACCATGACTCACAGGTACATTAAAATCTCAGACTTCACCACTATACAATTCATCCATGTAACCAAAAACCACTTGTACCCTTAAAGCTGTTGAAATTAAAAAAAAAAGATTTAATGAGATAAAATAATCATAACTAATAAACTAAGGGCTCTAGTGAAAAAAGTATACAACACACAAGGACACATGGGTCATGTAAGTAGATAGATAGAAACTTTAAGAAAGAATCAAAGGAAATACTAACAACTGAAAACACTCAATAGAAATAAAGTGACTTTAATGGGCTAATTAATTAACTGGACATGGCTGAGGAAAGAATCAATGAGCATGAAGATATGTCACTGGAAATTTTCCACACTGGAATGCAAAGAGAAAAAATAATAGGAAAAATAGCATACTCTACAAAAACTGTGGAACAATTTCAAAAGCTGCAGTACAGGCATACTTGTAATACCAGAAACAGGAGAAAGAGCGAAAAGAAGAAATATTTAATAATTGAAGTAATCTTAGCTGAAAAATTTCCAAAATTATTAACAGACATCAAATCACAGATCCAGGGACCTCAGATAACACCAAGCAGGATAGATGCAAAAAAAAAAAAAAATCTACATATAGGCAAATCATATTTGAAGCAGAAAACCAAAGACAAAGAGAAAATTGTGAAAGAGAATAAAAACATTTCACCTATAGAGGAATAAAGACAAGAATGACAGCAGACTTCTCATCATAAATTATGCCAGAAGAATTAAAGTGGAAAAATAAATATTTAAAGAATTTAAAAGAAAAAAAGTTTCATCAAATTATCTTTTGAAAGTGAAGAAGAAAACAAGAACTTGAATTGAAGAAATTCATCACCAGCAGTCTTACCCTAAAAGACAGGTTTTAAAAGGTTCTTTAGGGAGAAAAATATAGTAAATCAGAAACAAATCTACATTAAAAATGAGGCACAATGGAGAAAGAATAAATGTGGGTAAAATAGATTTGTTTTACTTTTTATTATTAGTCAATCTGAAACATGACTAACAATATATTAGGTGACTATATCTACTATATAGATAAGAGAAATGAATGATGGAAATGTCATAAGGGATGGGGGAAGGAAGAAATTTAGAATATTTTGTAACATATTACCTGCACTACAAGTGAAGTGGCATAGTGTTATTTAAAGGTAGACTTACCTTAAACATATATATTGCAAATACTAGGAAAACCAATAAAAAAAAACTTGTCACAGAAAATAACAGTTATACTAAGTCAGGAGGTAAAATGAAATTATTTGGCATTCTCAATAAAACCATAAAATTCCGAAAAAGATGATATAAATGAAATAAATAAATACAATAAATAGAAAACAGTTGCAAATACGATAGATAGTAATTCAATTATCAATAATTACTTTAACTATGAATGGTATAAAGATAGCAATAAAAGGCAATAAATATTTAAAATGGATTTTAAAAAAAGAAAATTACACTGATCATCTCAGATGCATAAAAGGCTTTTGGTAAAATTCAACATCTCTGCATGTTAAAAACCCTCAACAAACTAGGCATTGAAGGAATATACTTCAAAATAATACGAGCTGTCTATAAAAAATCTACAGCCAACATCACATTGAATGGCCAAAAGCTGGAAGCATTTTCCTTGAAGACTTGAACAAGTCAAGGATGCCCTCTCTTAGCACTTCTATTCAACATATTACTGGAAGTCCTAGCCAGAGCAATCAAGCAATAGTAAAAAATAAGAGGCATCCAAATAGGAAGAGAGGAAGTCAAACTATCCCTGTTTGTAGATGATATGACTCTATACCTAGAAAACCCCATAGTCTCTGCCCAAAAAGCTCCTAGATCTCATAAATAACTTCAGCAAAATTTCAGGATACACAAAATCAATGTACAAAAATTAGTAGCATTCCTCGAAGCCAACAACACAGAGAGCCAAATCATGAATACAGTCCTATTCACAACAGCCACAAAAAGAATAAAATAAATAGGAAAACATCTCATCAGGAATGTGAAAGATCTCTACAACAAGAATTACAAAACACTCCTCAAAGATATCACAGATGACACAAACAAATGTAAAAACATTCCATGCTCATGTATAGGAGTAATCAATACTGTTAAAATGGCCATACTGCCAAAAGCCATTTAGAGATTCAATGCTATTCCTATAAATCTACCAATGATAGGCCGGGTGCAGTGGCTCACACCTGTAATCCCAGCACTTTGGGAGGCCTAGGTGGGCATATCACGAGGTCAGGAGTTTGAGACCAGCCTGACCAACACGGTGAAACACTGTCTCTACTAAAAATACAAAAGTTAGCCAGGCATGGTGGCACACACCTGTAATCCCAGCTACTCAGGAGGCTGAGGCAGAAGAATTGCTTGAACCCAGAAGGTAGAGGTTGCACTGAGCTGAAATCGCACCACTGTACTCCAGCCTGGGCAACAGAATGAGACTCCACCCCCTAAAAAATAAATAAAATTAAAACTACCAATTATATTCTTCACAGAATTAGAAAAAAAAGTGTTAAAATTCATATGAAACCAAAATAGAGCCAAAATGGCAAAGGAAATCCTAAGCATAAAGAAAAATGCTGGAGGAATCAAGCTATCTGACTTCAAACTATACTACAAGGTTACAGTAACCCAAACAGCATGGTACCGGTATAAAAACAGACACATAGACCATTGGAACAGAATAGAGAAACCAGAAATAATGCTGCACACCTACAACCATCTGATCTTCGACAAAAACAAGCAATATGGAAAGGATTTCATATTCAATAAAAGCTTCTGGGATAACTGGCTAGCCATATGTTGAAGATTGAAACTGGACCTTCTCTTTACACCATATACAAAAATCAACTCAAGATGGATTAAAGACTTAAATGTAAAACCTAAAACTGAAAAACCCTGGAGGATAACCTAGGAAATGCCATTCTGGACATAGGACTCAGCAAAGATTTCATGACAAAGATGCCAAAAGCAATGACAACAAAAACGAAAATTGACAAATGAGACGTAATTAAACTAAAGAGCTGCACAGCAAAATGCACTCAACAGAGTGAACAGACAACCTACAGAATGGGAGACAATATTGCAAACTATGCATCTGACAAAAGTCTAATATCCAGAATCTATAAGAAACTTAAACAAATTTACAAGCAAAAACAAACAACCCCATTAAAAAGTAGGCAAAGGAAACAGACACTTTTCAAAAAGAAGACATACACACAGCCAACAAGCATACAAAAAAATACTCAATATTATTAATTATTGGAGAAATGCAAATCAAAACCACAATCTCACACCAGTCAGAATGTCAAAATGGCTATTATTAAAAAGTCACAAAATAGCAGATGCTGGCAAGGTTGTAGAGAAAAGGAAATGCTTATACACTGCTGATAGGAATAAAATGGTTCAGCCAATTTGGCGATTTCTCAAAGAACTCAAAACAGAATTACCATTCAACCCAGGAATTTCATTACTGGGGTATATATCCAAAGGAATATAAATCATTCTACCATAAATGTAGGTTAATCACAGCACTATTCACAATAGCAAAGACATGGAATCAACCTAAATGCCCATCAATAGTAGACTGGATAAAGAAAATGTGGTACTTATACACCATGCAGTCCTGCAAATCCATTAAAAAGAATGAGATCTTGTCCTTTTCAGCAATATGGATGGAGCTGGAGGCCATTATCCTAAGTGAACAGGAACAGAAAACCAAATACCACATGTTCTCACTTATAAGTGGGAGCAAAGCATTGACTATATATGAAAACATAGAAGGAAACAACACATACCAGGGCCTATTTGAGAGTGATGGGTGGGAGGAAGGTGAGGATTGAAAAAATACCTATTGGGTATTATGCTTATTACCTGGGTGATGAAATAATCTGTACACAAACCCCTGTGACACACAATTTACCTACATAACTAATCTGCACCTGTACCCCGAACCTAAAATAAAAGCTTATAAAACAAAATGTGAACAAAATAGATAAAACCCTGGCAAGACTAATCAACTAAAACATATAAGACAAAAAATAATATTATTAAAAAGAGTGGACACAAAATATGGATAAAGAAATTTTTTAAATAATAGTAAAATAGTCAAGGTGTGGTAGCTCATACCTGTAATCCCAGCACATTGGGAGGCCAAGGCAGGTGAATCACTTGAGGTCAGGAGTTCGAGACCAGTCTCAACAATATGGTGAAACTCCATCTCTATTAAGAATACAAAAATAAGCCAGGTGTGGTGGTGCTCACTTGTAGTCTCAATTACTTGAGAGGCTGAGGCAAAAGAATTGCTTGAACCTGGGAGGTGGAGTTTGCAGTGAGCCAAGATTGCACCACTGCACCGTAGCCTGGGCAGCAGGGCAAGACTCCATCTCAAAAAAAAAAAAAGGAAAATAAAATTATTTTAATTAAATATAAAAAATAAGACAACTATATGATAGCTTCAAGAAAGACACTTTAAATAAAATGTAGGTTGAAGGTAAAAGGATGAAGAAAAACTATGCTGACATCAATCAAAAGAAAACTGGAATAGGTAATTAATTTTATACGAAGCAGAACAAGAAAGAGTATTAGGGATTAAAAGAGGTAATACATCATGATAGGATCAATTCTTCAAGAAGACATAATAAATTAAGCAAAAATTGATAGAACTGAAAGAAGAAAAGACAAATCCACTAGAATAGGGGGAGACAGCAATACTCCTTTTTCAGTATTTGATAGTTCAAGCAGGAAGAAAATCACTGAGGATATAGTTGTCCTGAAAAATACTATCATTAATTTAATTGATATTTATGTAACAATCTATCCCACAACAGAATACACATTCTCCTCAAATTCACATCGAACATTTACCAAGACAAACACATTCTGGGCCATAAAGTATACCTTTACAATTTTACAGGAATGGAAATCATACAAAGTATGTTCTCAACACAATGGAACTAAACCATAAATCAATTACAGAAAATACCCAAGTATTTGGATATTAAGCTACATAATTTCTACACAACATATAAAGAAGAAGTCTTGAGAAAATTTAAGAAATAGTTTGAACTAAATGATAATGAAAATATATAAATTTGTAAATTTGTAAAATGCAGTGAAAGCAGTATTTAAAGAGACATTTTATATCATTAAATACATATATTACAAAAGAAGAAAGATCCAGAATCAATAATCTAAGCTTCCACTTTAGGAAACCAAAAAAAATAAAAAGAAGAACTTAAACATAAGGCAAGCAAATAAAGAAAAGGAAAGAAATAATAAAAGAGCAGAAATCAATGAAATTGAAAACAGGAAATCAATATAGAAAAATCAATGAAGCAAAAGCTGGCTCTGTGAAGAGATCAATAAAAATGGTAGCACTTTAGTGAAGTGAACTAAGAAAATAAAAGAGAAAACACAAATTACCAATAGCAGAAATACTAATACCATAGATATTAAAATGATAATAAAGAAATGCTATGAACAACTATCCACAAATTAGATAACTTAGATGAAATGAATCAATTCTTTGAAAGACATAAACTGCCAAAACTCACACAAGGAGATATAATCTTATATCTATATCTCATAAGCATATATGACAGGCTTGTATCTGCTAATTAAATTGAATCAGCAATTAATAATCCTCCTAAAGGAAACACCAGGCCCAGATAGTTTCAATGGGGAATTTTACCAAGTATTTAAGGAAGAAATTAAACAATCTCTTCCAGAAAATACAAGCAGAGGAAACACTTCCTAACTCACTGTATAAAACCAACATTTCTCTGATACCAAAACCAGATAAAGACATTACAAGAAAGAAATCCTACAGATCAATACCTCTGATGAATATACATTCAAAAATCCTCAACAAAATATTAGCAAATCAAATGCAATAATGTACAGAAAGAATTATACATCATTACCAAGTGGGATGTATTCTAGGTATGCAAGGCTGATTCAACATTCAAAATCAATCAAATTAATCCACCATATCAACAAGTTTAAGAAGAAAAATTATATGAACTTATCATTTGATACAGAAAAGGCATTTAACAAAATCCAACATCAATTCACAATAAAAATTTTCAGCAAAGTAGGAACAGAGAAGAACTTCCTCAACTTGACAAAGAACATCTACAAAAACTGTACAAATAACATCATACTTGGTGGTGAGAAAATAGATGTTTTTCTTTTAAGATCAGAAATAAGATTCCATTGGAAGAGTCAATATTGCTAACATGTCATTCTTCCCGGCTTGATCTATAGATTTAACACAGTTACACAAAGCAAATTCAGCCCTCATTCTTTGAATCACTAACATTCATTTAAGTGTCTAACAGACTTGATTCAAAGTTCAGGTAGAATGGAGTGAGGTTATGTCACTACAATGTGAATACTTTATGATTTAATATTATACATCATATTCCTAAAAGTTCTTTACTCATTCCACAACCAGACATATTCATAATCCTCTCTTTTTCCACAGAGAGCAACCACATTTCCTTTCTTTTCTGAACTCCTCTTATTAGTTTATCTACGACCTTCTAAAATCCTCTTAATTTCTTAATAAAGCAATTTATCAATGTTTTTGTTTTGTTGCCTCCATTTGGACCATGTTTTCTAAGCCTTACCCTTTCTAATCAAATAAACTTCTCAGTCTAGTGTCACCTATTTAAAAAAAAAAATTGCCAAGGAATAAAACATTTAAGTGTCTCAAAGAGAAATTAAAGGGTTTACTCAGCTGACTTGGGTCAGGGAGTACCTGAATACCAGGTAACTCTTTTAATCAAAGCCCACATGGAATTTTATGGGATGAGAAGAAAAGAGGAAGGGTGGCTTTGTGGTCTGACTTAGGTTGCAGTTTTCTTTATCTCCAACTGCTACAAAACTTGTGATTAGATTGGTTGGAGATTTCCCTAGTTTTGGGGCCTTTTGACTGGATTGTTGGCCCAATCTTACCTGGCAACTGTGAAAAAATTTTTTTGAGAATTGCCTTGCTGTTTGTCAAGGTTCAGCGTTGGGGGTAATAAAGATGGGGGAAAGGAAGAGTAGGAAAAAAGTGGGAAAACGAAGTGGTTGAAGCAGAAAAAACTGGAGACTCTGTTTTGTCTATTTTAATCAATTTCTAGCTTCGTCCTTTTAAATTGACAGTGTAAATAACTTGATTTCCAGAACACTCTAATTTCACATCTCAGTAATTCTATAACTTTCCTTTCTTTTTGTCTTTTTCTGAGCTGTAAGAACCTCTTTGTAACTCAACTCTCTAGATTGGAAAATGTGAATGTAATTCCTACCTCACAAAATTATGAGGAGGATTTACAAGATGACATGTGACATTATTTCAATAAATATGGCAAGGAAAATGTATCCTTCTCTGGACCCTCTCCCATTTATTGTCATGGACCCTTGAAGTGCCTGCTTAATGTAGAAGACAAAAGAAGCATTTAAATCATAAGTTCTTAGGATAGATAGCCTATAAAGTCTTTAGCACATCACTGAAGAGTTCAGTGGGAATCCCAAACTCATTACAAAAACTTCTATGTTGCTTTCATATCCAGCCCTACTCACCTTTCCATTACCATAACAACCCACAACCCATAAAGCCTGGCACAATGAGACACAGATTAAAGTTTCTGGTATTTTTCTTGTTCAGACTTATCCCCCTCACTTATTTCCCCACATCTTCCAATAATATCCTAGAGCTCATACCCATCATTCTACCCAGTCTCCTTGATGCCTGTAATAGTTTATAATCTTATGTGTTCCCTTAATGCCTGCCTCCACGCATCCTAAGTCTCAACTTGCATATATTTTATATATTACAATGGATGGAATCACTGCCCCCATCAAGAGTGTCATGAGAAAAGGAAAATGATAATCTAAGGCATTCTAAGGCAATCATTTGGAACCACAAAGGAACAAAAGAAAAGCTATTATGTAAATACAAATGCATTTAAGTTTGAAAAAAAGGTATTAGATATATAATTCAGACATTAAAAGAAGGAGAGGAAAAAATGAACTGTTTTCTGCCCATTCAGGTAGTTTCTCAGTCCTCCACAGGGCTAGGGCTTTGTGGAATTGATAATTTTCCTCACACTCGTCTTCACACCAGACAGATAGAGATCAATATATCAGTTTTATTTTATTATGGATAAACCTGATTGGAGGATGTGGCTTAGATGTGTGAACACAATCAGGCTTCCTAATATTTGTCTCTCAAATCAAGACTTCAGAAAAGTCTCATGTGAGAGTGTGAATAGGAAAGGAGACACATTCCCATACTAGGCTTCTCACTTCCACAGTGGAGAAGGAAAGACTGACATACAAAAGACAATAGCCAGGTCATACTTCAAAGCAGAGCTCTGACTCAACCTGCAGCAACCAGCCCAGGAAAAGGATCCACTATCTATAGGAACCAGCTTAGGAAGCCAGCCTGCTATGTATAAGACTTGTAGGAAACCAAACTGCTGTCTCTAGTAACCAGTCTAGGAAGCTAAACCATTCCTGTAACAATCAGGCCAAAATGGCCAGTGCTTGATTAGTATCAGACAGCTTCCCTAATTTTTGTCCCCACTTCCAACTTAGGACCAAACAAAGAAAGCCAAATACACACCCCTAAGCAATCACATAAATGCCCCACTTCTAGTTGTCTCCAGCTTCCCCATGCCAACAGATCTTCAATCAAAGTGTATCTGAAGCTTCCTTTTTTTTTCAGCTGTAAAGCTTTCCTCCTCCCCTGCCTGCCTTTGCATTTCTGCCAAAATGCAAGTGATGGTGTCTGCCTCCCTTGCACAGCAAGCGCTGAATAAATAACCTTTGTTCTCATTAGGTTGACCTTCATTTATTTCCACAGGAAAGAGTAAAAAGAGACCAAGAATCTGTTTCTCAAGCCTGGGGTAGGCCATGACTTAGCCTTGGTGGATAGAGAAGATAAGAGGAAAGTTGGATGCAAAGGCCCTTCAACAGGCTGCTTTGAAAGAAGAGTTTATGCTGAAATGTTTAATCCCTGCTTCCCAGTTTTACTAATTGGATAAATCCTGTCCCATAACCTGAAAAGGAGTGACGGAACTGGGGGTTGAGAAGGAGAAGTGAAAGGGAAATTCCTGCCCCTTTAGAAAATGTGGAAAGTGGGAAGTAGATTCACCTAAAGTATAGTATTTGGTCTCTGTAAACTTAATTCTTTAATACATCTCAACATGATGTATGGTGGTATCATCATCATCATCGTCACCATCATCAAAGGGAAAATACTGAACTCACACACACACACACAAAAACAAACCTGAGAAACTACTGGGCTTCCTGCCAGGCTATTCTTTTTTAATTCCTGAATTATTCTGCCGAGGACCTTGCTTAAAATCTATATAATCAGGAAATGATTATAAAATTCAACATGTCCTCAAACCCCTTAACAGTCAGCTACTAGGGTCTATACATAGGGGTCCTTTCTCTTGATGCCTCCTGATTTGGGGAAAGAGAAAAAAGCACAGCAAGTACTCACTCCCCTAAAGATTAAATTATTGGGATTCACAGTGGAGGATTTGAAGTGGGGGTTGGGAAAATATATCCCTATCTTTCTATCTCCTTTGAGATGGAAAAGGTGGGAAAAAGAAGAGTCATTACATAAGAACAGTGCTGCCTGCCAACAGTGGCCCCTGTGTGAGAATGTAGGTACAGCTGTGTGCTCACTTCTCCATATGGGGTGAGCTCAAAATACAAGCAAAGGATTCATATACAGTCCTGGCTGTCAAAACTGGGAACCCTTTCAAAGGCTCAAGAAAGCCATTCTGAGCCTAAAAAAGACTCATTTTGTTATTCTTAATTCAGAATTTAAAGCAGATTTATACTTGCAATAATGTCCGAATTGGATAAATAATAGCATCTCCTAGTTGTCAAAATTATTTGCATTAATACTTAGTTTGGACAATGCAATAAAGCACACTTCTTAGCACATTGTGGCCCGGTTGTGATGAACGGTGTGATTAAACCCTATCTCCCCCCTAACATGATTAAGAAGAATTGGTTATTAGATAAAGGTACAAAACAAAGACAAATGCACCTCTAGCAGAAGCTGCAAGTCACTGCCCAAACAGGTCCACCGAGGACATGGGCACAAATGGCACCACAGCACGTTCCTGGAGTGGCCACAGAGCATGAAGTACAGTTTGGGTCTTTATATAAACAATGGAAGTGCGCTGGTCTGTGAGGAAGTAAATGAGTAAGGAAATGTTAAGATAAACTCATAAAATAAGAGGCTGTTATCACGGAGAATTAACTCCAAAATGCAACATATTTTTACATGTGATCCAAGAGCTTTTTATCTCTAGTCATCTCCTAGTATGTGGTCTTATTTACTATGGGGTTAGTTCAGGGAAATTAAAGGTTCCCTGAGAAATTTTGATGAATAAACCAAAAACATTTATTTAATACCCATTAACAATAAAGGCTTGTGAGAGGTGTACTGAGCAATATGTGTCTCAGTCTTTGCCTTCAAAAGGCTTATACTTTAGTTGGGACAATAATCCTCACAATTATCTCTCTACTGAGATGGCTAGCCTTACAAGGGAGTATCATGGGGGAATTATCTTGAAGACAGTAAGCAATCCCATTGGCAACTCAGCATTCAGATTAAAAATGAAGAGTTCAGAATCAGACAGATCTGGGTTCAGTTTCACCTCCTTCACTGACTACCTGTGTGATCTTGAGTAATTTACTCAACTTCTTTAGCCCACCATTTCCAAACCTACAAAATAGGATGAATAAAGATATCTGTACATGAGGCTTTAGAACAGAACCTGGCCAATAGTACGTGTGTAACAGATGACAGCCATTACTTTTTCTAACTTCAATCAGCACTAGAAAAATAAGCCGGGTGTTTTTGTTTTTAAAATAATTTTGGCTACTGTTTTGTCATTGGGTTTGGGTTTTCTCCCCTCATCATGAATCTGATGGTATGTTCACAGAGAGGATGTGTCTGTTCTCCTAGTTGAATTCATGAGCAGTGTGGCTGAGAAGGAAGTTCATATTTATGAGGATTTGGATGGGCCACGGAGCAAGACAGATGGAAAGTGTGGAGACCTGGATTCATATCCAGTTTACTAGTCATTGTAAAAGCTCTATTAGCTCAGTTCCTTCTTCACTCTGAGCCTCAGCTTTTCCATTTATCTGATGGAAAAGGTGAAAAGAAACTTCCTCTTACTGATTGTCAAGTATCCTGATAAGCAATCCTGCATATATCGTCTCATTTAATCCTTACTCAAATCCTTCAAATAACCCAGCGTTGTCTCCATTTTACATATGAGAAAACAGAGGAGGATGAAATCTGGTACTCACAGTCCCATAGCAAGGCAGAGCCACTCTGTGATAAAATTATAGGCTTGGACTCAGGTGGAACTCAGCTCAAATGTGTTCTGGACAGTGTCACCTTGAATAAGCTACTCATCACCTCTTGATCTCAATCCCCTCATCTATAAAATGAGAATAACAATACACTTTGAGGGGCTTTTTAGTATTAAAATAGAATAATTACTTAGTGTTAAGTGTCCAGATCAGTTCCTGACACATAGTTAATGTTCATTACCTGTGAGGATAAAAGCAATGATCTGATATCAAAATAGGATAAATGGCAAGTGTGCATTTTGAATGCCCTGACATTATCTCCTGTGCCCCTGCCTTTAAGTCCTCAAAGCTGGTAAGTTCCATGGCAGTTCCTGGTACACAGAAGCATGGTTGTTCATGACAGAAGCAGAGAGAGCCTTGATCCCAGTCCTTTTGGCTTTCTCTGTTGACTAGCTGGTGTCGACATCCAACTCACAGTTGTTCTCATGGTTGTAATGCAAGAAAACAGCCAAAAGACAAGGCTTCCAAGTTTGCAGCAGGGTCATGAGATTCACTGGAAAACATATTTAATGAACATCTACAATGTGCCAGGCCCTCTTCTAGATGTGGGGTTGCATCAGTAAACATGAGAAAGATCCCTACATTCATAATGCTTCAAATCCAGCAGAGCAAGAGACAATACGTAGAATAAGTAAATTACACAGCATCTAAGAAAATGATGAAAAAGCTATAAAAAAAAAGAGAACAAGATAAGGGATTGGGAGCATGAGGGATGGGGTAAATTGTGACAGCTTTTACACTGGTGTTCAGAGAGTTTTACTCAACTGGCATTATTAATATCACCTCAGAGATAATAGCTCTGAGCTGAATCTGCAAATGTCTAAAGCCACTTTGTGTGAAAAGAAATTGAAATGGTAATTTAGGAATAATTATTTTAATTGACGTTTGGGTATCAGAGAAGCAATGAGCTCACTGGTGAGATGGGAAGGCGTGTTTCTGATCTGGGATGTTCAGTTTCATTTATTTCAACAGATTTTTCATTCAAGTCTCTTTTACGGATGGGAGATAACCTTCTCAGGTAATCATGAGAAGTTCTCTTTACCTAGAAATCCCTCTCATTTGATCTCTCCTGGTGAGCAGAGAGAGATGAAAGCAGTTGAGAGAAATCTCAAAATTATCAGCCAAAGAATAAAGAAGAGAGCTCAAGCAGGTGGCTAGAAAGAGTGCCACTGTGCCTGTTCTGGCCTGTCCACATGCACAGGCAAAGCTCATGGGAAATTTTCACCACTCAGTAGTTAATAGAGACACTTCTCTTTCTAATGAAATGAATGGCACTATGTATACACCTGGCAATTAATTCATGCCCTAATGATGCCAAACAACCATTAAAATGATGTTGCAGGATATTTGATTACCTGGAAAGATGATCAGAATATATTGTAAGATGGGAAAATTGTATATGTTGTATGATGTTATTTTTGATACTATTGCTTATGTATAAATGAAAAGAGACTAACATATTAACAGAGTTTATCTCTGGGTAGTGGATTTATGGGTGATTGTTCTTTTTATACAATTAGCATGTCATTTTGCCACAAGGAGAAATAAATAATAAAAGTGATTTTAAAACATAACAAACCCAATCACTCATAAATATATCAGCCTTGTTCTCACCAAGACTTGAAATCCCTTTGACAGAATGGGCTGCACGCCCAATTGCATTCTGCATGTGTGTGGTTTTAGAAGGAGGTCACACCAACAGTGTGCTAATACATATTTAATAATTGGCTCTTCAGCCCCCCTCCCTCCCATACACGGACACATTAAAAATCCTTGATTTTTAGTGTATGCCAATTTCTATGGTGTAAATATTCTCTCCATGGCTGATTTCCAACCATCAATGTCATCACTGAACGTGGTATCTCATGTATTTAAAACTCCAGAATTGAGAATATCCATAATATTACATGAAAAAAGAAACCTTGTAAGAAAAGTCACTTATGAAACAGGACAGTAAATGTCCTTCTATCAAAAGAACCTATATTATGTCACTGTATAAGGATTTGGAAAGATACATTCTCATGAGCTCGTATGTGCTTCCCCAGCACACCCTGGGGTCATGCTTGCATCTTCCTGAACACAGAGCACGGAGTTAGGCATGTAAAAAAATTGGCCTTAGACACTGTTTGCTCACTGATGCCCCCTTTTTTCCTCTGGGGAAGGAAGAGGTAGATACAAATACTTCTTGTCTTCGACTATGTTAAGATCTCTAGAGTGTCATAGGGTCTTTAGTTAGCAGAAAATTTGGTGCTCTATTTCTTGAATTCTTGACTTACTCTTCTTATAAGATTTTATTTTTTCATTTAATAGTACGGAGATTTCAGATTCTAAATTTTTCAATATATAAGGTCCTGTATCCAGTGTTTCAGGAACCTTTCAGAGGTACTGTGGGAAGGAGGGAGATAGTCTATAACACAGCCTCTTGCTGTATCTGGGTGGGGCTGAAGCTTTAACATATAAGAAAGGTAATAAATAAATAAGCATTTTGAAGTTATATTATTACATAAAAATCAGGGCAATGATCTTTGCACTGAGAAACCATTTGATAAAGATGGAAGTCGGTCATGGTAAAAATCTGCACTGTGAAATAATGACTCCCGTTTATTGACAAGCCCTACATGGCAGGAATAATCTCAGCTAAATCTCTGCAAAAAGCCCTATGAACTACATATTGTCACTAATCCCACTTTATAGTAAAGGAAAGTGCCTGGATTTACAAAGACAGTAAGGGTTAGAACTCTGATTCAAACCTAAATCAGCCTTATTGGATTCTACCCAAGTGCATTCTCAAAAGCAAGACATTGCATTGCCTCCCCAGGACATAGGTCAGACCCTAGTAGCCCGTGTGAGAACAGAGCTACTGTGTCAGAGACACTGCTTTGTGTTTGCAAAACTCATTTTATTTCCTCCTGGTTACAAAGCTAAACTTTAATTTCCAGGCTTCGTGAGATATGTTGGAGCCATATGACAGTCTAGGTCAATGGAATGAGGTCAGAAGTAATGTGAGCCACTTCTAGGCCTAGCCCATGAAAACCTCCATGCCCAATCTTCTATTCACTTTTCTCTTTTCACGGTGACTTTGGAAAACATACTTCAAATGTTGAGGTACCATAAAATCAAAGGAATCTGGGTTTCTAAATGATTGTGGTTAAGCCACAGAAACATGGGTTTATTGTTACTGCAGCTCGGCAGGGTCTACCCTAGCTTACTCTCTCTGAGTAGTTCTCCAGGCATTCATAGCACAGTCCACGTACCTTACTGTATTTATTGCAATCTATACTTCATATGATTTTCTACATGCTCCTCAGAGGCAGGGCTGGACTCTAGAGTTAGTTCAGGCTGACCCTTGGTTGGCATACTTATTGGACCCCACAGGTTGAGCTGTAAATGTCTGAAATGAAAGACTTTCAAGAACCAGTACAGAATTTTGAAATTGTTGCAATGTTTCTTTGGAATTGTATTTTTTGCACTCTTTCCTCTAACATTGCAACTTATGTGGCCCCTTTGCCACCGATCCCAGAAAGGAAACTCCATCAATTGAGATTATAAAACCGTACCTCACCTCTCCTAGAAAAACTGCATTGTAAAGCTGTCTGAGGACGGAGATACTTCTACCCTACAAAGGACATCCAGGTAGTAGGAGTTGGGCAAAAATCTTAGGGTAAGGAAAGGAGGTGCAAGACCACGTTCCCCACACCTACAAGCCCGTCCCTTGGCCAGCCAGAAGCCATTTGTGATTGTATGTTTTGGTCACACTATAAAACCAGTGTCCAGCAAGGACCTATTGTTATGTTGTGGGTGCTAAATGTGCAACACTGCCCAAGTGCCCAGACTCCAGGCTGCAGACTCAGAAATGTGCTATTGAAGAGTGAGGAGGACTGAACTAACCCAAGTGCAGCACTCTGCCAGATACTCCACAGGCCTTCTCATTTAAAACTTACAGCTATGCTGTGAAGTACTTGGTGTCACCCTAATTTTACAGAGGAGAGAACAGTTCAGTACTAGTAAGTGTTGAATCTGGGATTTGGCCAGGGTCTGACAGATATTAGGGCTTCTGCCCATCCCATCAAACTCCTCTCTTTCAACCACGCAATTCTCTCTTCTTAACCTTCCCCTCCCAGTCTCAGCCTGTCACTCAGGGTCAGAATAGAGTCAGGGGTGAGAAGGTCAGGATGAAGCCCTATTTGAGATGCTGGGCCACAAGGCTGAGGGAGGCCCCTGGTCCTCACTTTAGACTCCCTAGATAGCTCTTTACCCAATGCTGGGAAGCCTTACACATTCTCACCAGCAGCTTTTCAGCTCTGGTTGCTTAAAGCAGGCAAAGCGAAAAGCAGGGGAGTGAAAAGCAAAGTAAGTGCACAAAAATTCTTTTGAGTCTATCGAGAAAATGGCACACTGTGAGACCAATGAGAAATTAAAAACATCATAAAGCTTTTCAAAGAAAGAATCATTCCACTTTTATCTATCACCACTCTCTTTTCAGACAATCCTCTCTCCAATACTGTCTTTTTTTCTCTATCACCATATATATCTTGCATACCTTACTGGTCTTTTGCCATATGTGTTATGAGACAGCGATCCTACTAATCCATTTCCACTAATTGGACCAAGATTTTTGGACACAGGGTGCTCCTAGAGACCACTGAGTCCTGTTAGAAAGCAGAGACTAGTGTAACCAAGCACACGGCTTCCCCTCCCTGCTCTGCTAACAGCCACCTTACAAAATCAGGAGTATCTCGTTTCTCAGCTGGGCTGAGTAAGACCAATCCCTTGAGTGTATAGAGAATCATCATTAGGCTGATCTGCTTTTTGTCTCTTAGCCTGGCTATTAGAATACAAAATGAATATTCTAAAAATCTCCACTGTATTCAAAATATATAATTGTAGATCCAGAATATAGTCAAAAAAGAAGCTTGGAGTTGTGTAAATAAAGAGCTGTTTGATACACCCCTGTTCTCATTATATTAGACCTAGAAACAAGGGAATCATGCCCACTGTGAAGTCCAATTTTCCATTTGAAAATGTTTAATGCCGCCACCCTTACTGATCAGGTCTGGTTTCCAAGGGACATTGGGAAAGTGACATTTTATATGCTGTGTTCCCTTTGCTCTGATTTTTTTGGGTTTCAGGGTTTCCTTAAGCTTCTAAATTAAAAGAAATAATAAGTGTATAATTAAGGATCTGCCAGCAATCCCAAGCTTACCTTACAATAAGATAGAGTCCCATATCATCCAGAAGAAACAAAAGAAAAACTCTGAGTTAATAAAATACAAATGCCACAAACTCACTCACATTCTCTCAGGGGATTCTGAAAAACAACCTTGGCTCTCTTCCCAGCTCATTTAAAAGTGAGAAGTCAATGGAATGAAGCTGTTTGTGCCAAGCAATAATAGTGATAAATAATGCATGGGCATTTATTATTTCCACAGTCCCTCCCCTCCCACTTGATCAAGGCCCTGAGCAAACTTTCTCTTCCTCCTGCTCATTCTTTACCAGCTGAAGGACCCAGTAAGAAATGACGGCTGCTTCATGCCCAACCTCATGTTGGAGTCATGTGTGCTCTGCAGACCATGTAGAAGGATAATGCACCCTACCAGGATCTGCCCTAAATCTCCACTTGACCAAGGAAGCTCTTCCTAATAGCATCTTGCAGCAGGCCTGTGCTTCAGGGATTTGGCCTAAGAGCAGGATGGATTGAATTTTCTCAGAATGGCTGGCCATGGCCATCAGGAAAAAAAGAGAAAGTAATGCTTTATGCTTGCATAGAGAAAAGGGCAGCCCCCCTGAATTGTCACTCAGTTGCAGACCACAGTTCTACTCTGGTTGAACCTTTTAGAAGAGCAAAGTCTGGGTTCTTTGCTGGAAGCCCTGGAAGAACTTGTTGAGTTGGATAATCTGGCCTAGGTTTCTCAGCTCGAGATCCAAAGAACTCGATGCTAGAGGGAAAGACCATATTCTATGAGTAAATATGTTTAAGAAATAATTGAGTCTTATTAGCACAGACTTTTTAAGAGCAAGAAATACACAAATATAAATTATGAATCTCCAAAAGTGGGGGAGACAACACAGAAAATGGTGGTTCCCAAGCATAATTGACCATAGAATTCCTTTTTCTGCATAACTCCTATGCATATCTAAATTATATCTAAATTTCTTCTAAAGTAGTAGTCCCTGGGATACACTTTAGGATCTATTTTTCAGGACAAATAAATGATTCAATTAATTTTTAAAAATATTATTTAGGGCTGGGTATGGTAGCCCCACACCTGTAATCCCAACACGTTGGGAGGCTGAGGCAGGAGGATCACTTGAGCTCAGGAGTTTGAGTCTAGCCTGGGCAGCATGGTGAAATCCCGTCTCTACAAACATACAAAAAAATTAGCCAGGTGTGTTGGCACACACCTGTAGTCCCAGCTTCTCTGGAAGCTGAGGTGAGAGGATGGCTGGCTTGAGCCCAGGAGGTGGAGATTTCCGTGAGCCAAGATTGCACTATTGCACTCCAGCCTGGGCAACAAAGCAAGAGTCTCTCTCTCTCTCTCTCCCTCTCTCTCTCTCTCTCTCTCTCTCTCTCTCTCTATATATATATATATATACACACACACACACACACAACTTAGATCAGAGGTTTGAATTGTCCTGCTAAGTCTTTTATAAGAGTCATTTACTAGCTATGTGACCTTCGGTAAGTTACTTAACTATATTCTTCAGTTTTGAAGTGGGAAAATTAAAATGATTAAATGAGTTAATATGTGTAAATGACTAAAAACAATGCCTGGCCCATAGCAAGCTCTACATAAATGATCATTAGCATTTTTTAAAATTTTTGTTGCAGAATCCAGGATTGCCATACATTAAAAGTTGAGTTTAGGACATTAGTCTTAGAGATTATATTTTAAGCATAGTAGAAAGAACATGAACATTGAAATTAAACTGCTATGGTTTCAGATACCAGCTGTCATTTTCTGCCTTTGTGCCCTTGAGCAAGTTAATTCACTTCTGTGCCTCAATTTCTTCTCTGTAAAATAGGAATATTTTCATATGTTGTAGGAGTATTTTGACAATTGAATGAGATGGGTTATATAGTAAAGTTCTTAGCACCAACTCTGGATGAGAACACTTACACTCTAGCGGAACTCCTTCACCCTTCTTTTCTCTGCCACGCCATGCTTGGGGTATACATATTCATACGGTGTATCACAATACAAAGGGTGGCTGAATCCTTGAGTCACCAAGTGGTGGAAAACCCACACCAGCCTTTGTTGTGTTAAGCCACTAGGATTTTGTAGTTTGTTGTAGTATCTAGCAAGGATTATCACAATATACCATACTCTTCTCATTAATGCTTAAGATACTCTCCCTGTTCATAAAGGACTTACCAAATAGTATGGGACATAAGACATGGACAAATAAAAATACATACTTAATACCTAGAAATGTCAGGAACTGTATCCCTCAAGATCCAATCGGGTAAACAGAAATAACTCTAGGTACATTAAACAGAAGATATTTAAACAAGAATTGATGACAAGGGTATTGCAAGGGCTGGAGAATTAGAAGAGGAGAAAGTAAAGTTACTCGTGGTATTTGCAGGAAATGAGTAGTGTTTCTGGGTGCTCAGAGCAAAAATCTGTCTATTGGCCAGTGTGCTGTGTGGCTAGTTCTCCTGCAGTTGGAACCCAGCTGCCTGACCAGGAATCGGAAGCTTGGACTCCAAGACCACTGCTGCTTCTGCTACAACTACCAGTGGTGAAACATGTTACTGCCACTATCACTGCCACCAACACAGTTCCTGCAACCAACATAGTTTGTGATATTGCTGCCAGAGACATTGCCAAAAGCCACCTTTCAATCTCCCATTTGTGTCCCCTAGTCACAAGGGAGTCAGGGCTATATTTTTTACTGTTCATAAAATGGCAAATAACTGTTATGAGCCAAAATAAAGCAGTAAGGAAAACTCTTGCCATGGGAGCTTAGAGAAACAATTAGGAAAGATTCTACAGTCAAAGATAGATGTATGATTTTCCTATTGCTGCTGCAATAAATTACCATCAGTGACCCGAAACAATACAGATTTATTCTTTTACAGTTCCAAGTTCCAAAAGCAGAAGTATAACATGAGTGAGCAGGGCCATGCTTCTTCTGGAGGTTCTGGGAGATAATCTGTTTTCTTGTCTTTTTTAGGTTTTTAGAGGCAATTTGTATTCCTTGGCTTGTGGCTTTGCATCACTTTGATTTTGGCTTTCATCATCACATCTCCTTCTTCCGACTCTGACCCTCCTGCCTCTATCTTATAAGGATTAGTGTGATTACATTGGGCTTATCCAAATAACCCAAGATAATCTCCCATCTCAAGATTCTTAATCTTAATCACATCTGCAAAGTCCCTTTGCCATGTAAGGTAACATAGTCACAAGAATTAGGATGTGAACATACATAGGGGGCTATTATTCTACTTACCACAAGAGATTTGAGCCAGAGTCTCAAAGGCTGCACAGGTTTCAGGTGAGCAGAGAGGGCATGGAGATGAGAGAGCTCCAGGTAGGGGAAGTGGCAAGTGGAATTTGCAAGTGGAAGTGGCAGAGGAAGTGGCTGAGAAATCTGCAGTCTGGTGGAGGACAGTGTGTAAACAGGCATGACTAGGAAGAGGGCTCATGTAAAGCCATCGTGAAACATAAATCTAGGAAGGACATTGTGGGCCAGGTGCTGAAAAGCATTGATTTTATAGCTTAGAAAGTAGTTAATGGGAAAACATGAAGTTGTTGAGTAAGGGAATGGCATAACAAAAGCTTCTATCTGATCATGTAAATAATGACAATAACTAAGATTTATTGAAACTTTCAACTGCCAGGCACGAGGTTAAGTATTTCACATTCAATATCTCACAGGATTGTCATGTGGATGACAATCCCATGAAAACGATTAAGATCTCCATTTTACAGATAAGGAAATTGAAGCCAGGAGAGGATCAGAAATTTGCTCAAGGCCACATATTTGGTAAGGGTGGGGGAGACTGCAATGGAAACTAACCAATCTGACTCTAAAGCGTGAGTTCTCAACCCCTGCCTTAATCTTCTTGGGCTGCCATAACAGAATACCATAAACTGGATGGCTTAAACAACAGAAATTTATTTTGTCATGGTACTGGGGGCTGGCAAGTCCAAGATCAAGATTCTGACTGACTTGGTTTCTGGGTTGAGTTCTCTTCCTGGCTTACAGACAGTTGCTTTCCCTCTGTATCCTTATATAATAAAGAAAGAATGAGAACGAAGTCATTGGAGTCTCTTGTTATAAAGGCACTAATCCTGTCATGAGAGCTCCATTTTCATGGCCTTATCTAAACCTAACTATCTTCCAGAGGCCTCATCTCCAAGTACCATCACACTGGGAGTTAGGGCTTCAACATGTGAATTTGAGGGGGACACAATTCAGTAGATAGAAACTCCTAAGTGGGCACATAACGCAGAATTAGACTGGCAACAGACTAGAGGCAGGGAAGCCAGTCAAACAGCTTCTACAGTGCTTCAGGCAGTAGATGATAAGGATGAACTCCTGGCTATGGTTTGGAGAAGGGAAAAGTGATTCCGAACCTTCAGTCAGCTGTGAGCTAGGCCTTTTCCAGGCTCTACTTTTCCCAGACATTACTGGATCCATAGACAACCTAGACTAGGCAAGAATTGGATTTCTTAAGTGCTTTCATTGTCTGGAATTCCCATAGACAAACTTTAAAGAAGTTAATTTTGAATTTTTGTGAATAGAAAACAGAGGAACATTAAAGCAACAATGAAGTGTCCTTTTATGCCCATCACATCAATAAGCATTTGAAACTATAACAGGCCAGCGCGGTGGCCATGCCTGTAATCCCAGCACTTTGGGAGGCCAAGGCGGCTGGATCACCTGAGGTCAGGAGTTTGAGACCAGCCTGGCCAACATGGTGAAACCCCATCTCTACTAAAAATACAAAAATCAGCTGGGTGTGGTGGCATGTGTCTGTAATCCCAGCTACTTGGGAGGCTGAGACAGGAGAATCGCTTGAACCCAGGAGGCAGAGGTTGCAGTGAGCTGAGAGTGTGCCACTGCACTCCAGCCTGGGCAACAGAGCAAGACTCCATCTCAAAAAAATAAAATAAAATAAAACTGTGATAACACCACGTATGGGCACACATGTGGCACAAGGGAGGTCAGACCCTGGTGAAAGGGAAGTGATTGTTACATTCTGGAGAACAAATTAGCAAAACCTTGTAAAGGTGAAGATATTCATACCCTATAAGCTAGAAGTTCCAGCCCCTCGTATCTTAATAGTGGAACTAAGTCACAATGACATAGGGTGACACTTATATGTTTATCATAGCACTGTGTGAAACAACAAAACAGTGAAAACAAGCCACCTATTAATTAGTAGGGAGATAGATAAGTAATCAACGGTTTATTTTAATGTTAGAATAGTACATAGCAGGTAAAATGAATAAACCTGAGGTCATCTATCAAAAGGGATAACTCTCAAAAACATAATATTGAAAGAAAACTGTTAAGGCATACAGTAGCAACTAAAATGCATGCACATTTTAAAAACAGAAGTATTCGATATGTATTTTTTGTGGATGTATATACACGTAGTAAAATTGCAAAAACTTCCATAGGAGGAAAGCTTATGAAGTGCAGGAACATGAAGAAGGAGGGGAGAGATGAGAGTAGCACTTTAGCTACATCTGTAACATTTCATTTTTGGGGGTGGGGGGAAGGAAACATCTGAAGAGTATTTTGTTAAGTGTTAAAATCTGATAGGTGCTTATGTTGTATTATTTCCTGGACAAGTGTGTTTTTATGCTACAAAATATTCAAATTATTTCATAATTTAAGATAATTGGTAAAGAAATTAAAGGGGACCTAATAATACTACTACTCAATTCCCTGGGTTGAAGATTAAATGAGATATACTATCTAAACCATTTTGCACTGTGTCTGGCTCTAGGGTCTGGGAGCTCAGAGAAGACAGGTTTTCTTCCTCACAGATTTTCTGTCTCACCTTGACATTTATGTAGTGATTTATGATTCACAAAAGACTTTTATATGCATGATTACATTTTATTATTGTAACAAGCCAGTGAATGCAGGAGATATCCTTACTCCCATTTTAAGACTCTAGGGTCCAACAAATGAATGTAGATGAATCAAGGCAGGCTGAGGCAGGAACTAGTTCTCCTGACATCCTGCCCTTGGCTTTTCCCACTCTCTCTCCAACATAGAGCAGCAGTGGCTTATTAAGGGCCAGAGAAAGCTCTTTTTACTGCAGTGTGGTTCTGATGAGCTTAATTAGCAGGCTATAGGAGAGAGAGAGGGAGATGGATTGAAAGAAACAGGGCTCCCTGAGCAATTCCTCCACTGGTGGCCAGCAAATTCCCTAAGCCTTCTGCCCAAATGTTCCTGTTCATAAAATGGAGATAAAATACCAGTTCCTCCATATCATACAGGCTTGTTCCCTGTAAATGTTTTAGAAATCTATGTAAATCAAATGAAATCATCTGTATAGTCATGCTTTGGAAATAATGTTGTTATAATAAATGTAAAATACTGTTATTGCATAAATAAGCCATTGAACTAAATGTTTTGGTATTTCAGCATCTCCACATGGTTCAGATCCTTCCTAAAGTTCTAAGAACAACAGGAAAGAGGGAAAGCTGGAATTCTTTGAGACAGCGATCTACTAAAAAGACCAAGGGAGGATTTCTAATAGCGGGGAACCAGTTCAACTGAGTCTAGAAAACACAGAGCTATGTTTAAGTGTGTGTGACATGTGGTTACCACAATGTCTTTTTCAACAAGCAGCTTCAATTTATTCACATTGTCTTCCATGCTGTAGAAGTAATTTCTAATTTACAATATCTGATATGATTCATTAATCTAGAAAATTAGATTTCTGGGGTAACACGGTCTGTGTTTCCAAAACTTAAAATCCAATTCTCTGTGTTCTTTTGTTTTCCTTCAAAGAAACTTTTAGGTTTGCAAATGCAGAACAAATTAATTTAGCAAAACGATTGCTTCCATATTTATAAAGTTGCACATTTGACTTAGTTGTCATGGAGCTCTATAGAAAGTGCAGGACAGGAGGGCAAGGGTTGGAGAGCTGATGAAAATGGAAGTGTTAATTCCAGCTCCACACTGGAGTGGCACTCTAGGCATGGGGAAAAATCTACTCTCTGCTCAGCTACTTGAAAGCTGACACCTGGGATGGGTAACTCCTAATAATACTACAGAGCTTGTCACTTTGATTTTCAAAGCAATGCTTTCTTTAGTGGAGAGTCAAAGTGAACTAGCAGGGAGTTTTCCAGCCAGGTGGTTTGCTGAGGCAGCTGGCTGTATTTGGAACCGCTAACACCTACGAGATAAGGGCCTGGGTGCTGACCAATTTGCTGATCTAAACTTTCTCATCTGTACAAAGGAAATAATACTCTCTGAGGACAGTAGTAATGTTTCAGTGATGGCATATTGTAAGTGTTTTAAAAAGCCTAATGTATATAAATGTACAGTGGTATTTTCCCTAAGAAATATTCTGGGGACAAAAGTATCCCCACATCCACATCCGCAACAGATTGGACACTATACTTTCAATGAAAGTTCTTATCTTACTGAGTCTGCCCAAAGCACTTAATGAAAGCTTTTTGAAGTGATCCTTTGGGAACAAGACAAGGGGTTGGGCAGAGAAGTAAATTACTTCTCATTGATGACAGTAACAGAAAACAAAACTCAGGAGAAATTCATAATTATAATTTATGCTTTACTGGGCAATGGATTTCATTTGGATTGATCCACGCTGACCATAATTCACTCCCCAGCTCCTCACTGCAAGTCTTATATCTAAAACAATTCTTCCCAAGCTATACATCATAAGCACTACTTCAAACTAATTAAATACTGCTTGGATTTTTTACAAAAATGATTTAGTTCTCTGAGTCTCGTGTTTTTATATCTAGTGTACCACGTGTTTTTAGAATGACTTTAATATAAAATTTGGAAAACTAGATATGCTTATAACCAAACTCCATTATTTATACAATCTAAGCATCCACACTTTTTAATGCTGTTATGTTACATTTCAGTTTGTTTTCTTTTAAGGGTTGAGTCAACTTGATTAGGTGTTCTTATTGTTCAGTGTAAGCCTTTGCCTTTCTTTTCATTTCTCTTCCTGGTATACCCTATCTCCATTCATACACATTTCTAAGAATTTACACTTCGTTGTATTCAAGTAAGTCTCCCACTTCAAAACATGGATACTCAAAAGTTTCTAAAGTTTTATGGCATTTTTGTCTCCTGGCCTTTTGGCAGTATGGTAGATGGGTAACAAACCCTAAAATAAATACCCATTTATTAGCTCAAGATTTCATGGGTTGAAAATTTGGACTGGGCCAACCTGGGCAGTTATGATATCAGCTAAGCTCACTCAGGCATCTTCCATCAGCTGGTGGTTGATGGCCTTATTCATGTGTTTGACAGTTAATTGGCTGACTGTTAGGATGACGGTGCCAAATGTCCTCATCATCTAGTAGGCTAAACCAAGCCTGTTCATGTTATGATAGTCTCCAGGTCCTAAGGACAGCAAGAGAAAGCAAGCCAAAATAGATGAGCACTTTTCAAGTCTCTCCTTTCTTGACCAAAGCAAGCCACATGACCAAGCCCGGAGTCAGTGTGGTAGAGGACTGCTGATATGGTTTGGCTGTGTCCCCACCCAAATCTCATCTTGAATTCCCACATGTTGTGGGAGGGACTGGGTAGGAGGTAATTGAATCACAGGAGCAGTTCTTTTCCATGCTGTTCTTGTGATTACAAATAAGTCTCATGAGATTTGATGGTTTTAAAAAAGGAGAGCTTCCCTGCACACGCTTTTTTTTTTTTGCCTGCTGCTTTCCATGTAAGATGTAACTTGCTCCTCCTTGCCTTCTGCCATGATTGCCAGGCCTCCCCAGCCATGAGGAACTGTAAGACCATGTAACCTTTTTTTCTTCCTAGTCTTGGGTATGTCTTTATCAGCAGTGTGAAAACTGACCAATACAACTGCCTAAAGAATGTGAGAATAAATTGGGAGCCATTACTGCGACAACCTAACACAAGCAGCAAGGTCTATAATATTCTAACAGTCCTACATTGTTCTATCTTCCTGAATGGACCCCTTTTCCTCACCTTTCTTGGGAGATTTCAGAGGAAGTCCTTACATATACCCTTCCATTCTGCTCCAAACTTAGATCACTGTCTAGCTTCATCTCAGCCTGAACCTAGAAGTCTAGACACCTTAAAACTGAACCAAATATTACAGTTTTTCCTAAATTAGGTTTCACTGAGCACTAATCACTGAGCCACAGAGACACAGGAGCTTGGATATGTCAAACTCAAGCCAGGGATAGCACTGATGAGTCACAGATCACCCTCACTGAGGAAAGGTAAGCCATCACATAAATAAATGGATCACTTTTATTCTTCAAAAATATTATAAATCGCAAGTCCACTTTGCTTTTATGATGGATTGAACCCCTTACGTCATAAGACATGATTTGTTTATTTCTATGGGATTGCTGGGTCAAATGGTATGTGTAATTTTAAACATATGCTGCTAGATTGCTTTCCCTAAAAGATGTAACAATTAATATGTGTACCAGCAATGTGTGCATGCACACTTAAATTCTCCATCAGGAACAGGTAATAGAGGTCTTTACAATTCTTGTCAGTTTGATAGGCATGTGATATTTTATTGTCACGTCAACTTATATTTTCCTGACCAATACTAGTTTGAGAAGTTTAAAATATGTATGCTAGTCCATTTTTAATTATTTTTCCTTGAAGTGTGTATTCATATTTTTGTCCTTTTTTTTTTACTGTCCAATTGTTTTTCTTGTCATTCACTCACAAGATTTTTTATGTAATTAAAGCTGTTAAGATTTTGTTGGCTACAGTGCTATTTATTCCCAATATATGGTTTATTGATTCATATTTTTTTGCTATGCAGGAAGCGTTTTAAAAATTATTTCTACATAAGCAATTATGTTTATTTGTTTGTAAATGGTTTCTGGTCTTCCTGTCTGGGTTAACAAAGTTTCCCCCAGCTTTAGATTGTATGTAATCTTCTTGGTTTTCACTAAGATTTTTACATTTTTGTTATTTACATTTAAGTATTTTATCCATCTGGAATTTATTTTTGTAGGTGATATAAAGGCCCCGTGTTATTTTCTTTACCATGAATAACCATGGATAACTATCTATCACATTTGTTTAATAATTCATCCTTTCCCGACTGAATTGAAATAGCATCTTTAACATCTATTAAATTTTAATATATGCTGGGATTTCTTTCTGGATTATCTATTTTATCTATTTCTCTGACATTTCCATTTTGATTTGATTATAGTACGCTCTAATATCTGATAGGACAGACCCCACTGTTGTGTTTTTGCAGACTAATATTGAACAATTTTTATTTCATATAAATTTCTAATTAGAAAAATAAACTCTCTTCAGTTAGTAATTATGGCAGAATCAATATTTTATGCTATTATGTCTTATCCAAGAATACACAATGCTTTTTCATATGTTCCTGTTTTATAATGTCCTTCAATGGCATTTTATAGTTTCTTTCACATAGAACTGTGTCTTTCTTGTTAAATCGATGCCTACTACCTTCGTAGTTTCCTTTAATAATTAAGATTATTGTGTGTGTCTCCATTTCTTGGTGCTTATTTCTAAAATAGACAAAAGCTATATGATATAGTCCAGTGGTAGTATAGCCTAATGGTTAAGACCACGGATTCTGGAGTAAGACTGGCTGGGCTTAAATCCCAGCTCTATTTCTCCCTCATGCATGCCTTTGGTCATGCCATTTAACCTTTTCATGCCTCAGTTTCTCACCTGCAAAGTAGCAATAACAATTGCTACTTATAGATAACTAGCCCCCCACCACAATGTCACACTCCCTCTCCATAATGAAGAGTTATTCCTGAGAAGTGGCTGTCTAGTACCCTAAGGACTATACTTTCCAGATTCACTTGCATCTATGTGGTTCCAAGTAACTGAGTTTATGCCAACAGAATGTGGCATAAACTTTATTCACTAGGTATAGGCCTAACTCAAAAATATCTGAGGCTTTCTCACTGTCTCTATTCACTAATTATTAATAGATGTTAATTCCTAGAACAAACTAAAATAAAGATGGCAGAACCTCTATCCACCTGAGTTTCTTGGATGACCTTGTAGAATGAACTTCCTTTCTTCCATCCCCATCACTGCCTATTATACTTTTTGCTGTTGTTGTTTTTGAGATGGAGTCTTGCTCTGTTGCCCAGGCTGGAGTGCAGTGGTGTGATCTCAGCTCACTGCAATCTCTGCCTCCAGGGTTCAAGCGATTCTCCTGCCTCAGCCTCCTGAATAGCTGGGATTACAGGCACGCACCACCACCCCTGGCTAATTTTTGTATTTTTAGACAGACAGGGTTTCACCATGTTGGTCAGGCTGGTCTTGAATTCCTGACCTCGTGATCCGCCCACCTCGGCCTCCCAAAGTGCTGGGATTACAGGCGTGAGCCACCGCACCAGGCCTATTATACTTTTTACGAGGGCGACATTGACTTCAACTATGGTAAGCTACTTAGTTTCCAATGTTTGTTAGCTCAGCTAGTGCTGCTCTGTAAAATAGTTCATGGGTGTTGAGACGATACACATGTATATTGATATGTGTCTTTGTGAGTGTGTGTGTATAGTACTATGCAAACAAATAAACGCATATATGTGTGTTATTATAATTATTTTGTATCCAAGAAACTACCAAATGCTCTTATTAATTGTAGCTATTTTTTTCCTTGATTCTCTGGAGTTTTCTGAGTGTACAATTATATTATCAGCAAAAAAATAGATAGCTGCATTTTGTCAATTTTTATGCCAATAATCTTATTTTCTTATCTTACTGTATTTGCCTAAAGTTCCAAGACAATGTTGATTTATAATCTTGATAGAAAGCATTCTGTTTATTTCCTGTCATTATAATAAATGGTCTGTTGTTTTACTCTTTAGACTATTGTATGCTTTTGATTTTTGGTAAACAATATATTTAGGTAATTTTATTAAGTAGTTTCTATTTTACTTGGTAATTTTCAGAAATTACTGGATATTTTATCAAATGTCTGCATTTCATATTGATGTTAATAAAGTATTTTCTTTTTTATTCGTTGATATACTAGATTAGAGAGACTTTTCTGATTTGAACTACTCATTTTCTGAATAAACCTTTTTAGTCATATTATTTTGATATATTGCTGGATTCCATGCGCTAGTAGATAATTTGTCATTGTTACATGTTAATTCCTGATTAAGATTTGCCTGTAGCTTTCTGTACTATATCTATCAGATTGGGTATATCTATGATGTTAGCTTCATAAAATAAAATGGGAATTTTTTCACTTTTTAAATTAAAAAAATAGTTCAAATAACTTTAGATTTATCTCTTTCAAGTTAGAGAGCATTCACTTTAGAACACATCTGGTCTCAGTGCTTTTTCAAATAGTAGATTTTGCATATCTTACCAATCTCTGTGGCAATTGATATATGCAAGATTTCTACTTTGATTATTTTTGGTAATTCAGTTAATCTCCTGAAAGTTTTAGCTTAGAAGTCATGAATTTATTATGTTTTTCTGTGCTGTACCTGAAGATCCTTAAATACTTTTATTTTGTTTTTGCTATTGTTGTCATCCAGTAGCTCTGTGTTGCTAGCCTTCGTTCTGTTTGATCTTCCTCTCTCTGTTCCTGAGTACCCATAGATTAGTTATTATTTTTATTATTAGTTGAATATGTTGCAAGTTGTGATAGCAGTCTGGCAAGGATGGAACGTAAAATATTTTGTTCCCTGTGGGCTGTTGTGTTCTCCATCTCCTTGAATTCTTTCAGCCTCAGGAGTAGAGACACCTCATTCAGTGGCTCAGTTTTTCTTTAGCTTTTAGAGGACTAAAGACACCATACTCATACATTACCTCTAGGCTTATGATTCTGGGGCCAAGGTTTTCTCAGAATCCCTAACATTTCAATTCCTGGGGACCTCTGAACCTTCTGTGCAGGCTCTCACCTGGATTCACCTTGCTAAGACAGCCCCCACAGCCCAGAACTTCACAACCGTGTAGATGAGAAGAGATACATGGATTACAGTTGAGAATGGAAGGAAGGTTAGGTACATTTCTATTCTTTCCACGATAATGAATGAATACATGAGATGAAATGAAGGTAATCTCTTTTTAATTCTTAGTTTTAATGAATATGTAATAGTTGTACATATTTATGAAGTACAATCAAAATTTTGATATAAGCATAGCTTATGTAATGATCAAATCAGAGTAAATGGGATAGCTATGACTTCAAGCATTTATCACCTCTTTGTGTTAGGAACATCCAATGCCACTCCTCTAATTATTTTGAAATGCACAATAGATTATTGTTAACTACAGATGTTCGTTAATTAAAATCTACAGAGACAATGGGCAGTTCTCATTTTATGTTACTTTTGATTTAGTAACTGTTCTTGTTTGACATTTCCTATTGTAAGTATGGTGGGAAAAGCATCCACTGAATAGCAACCTCTCTAGTTGCATTACATACAGTCTACATATCGCATTCTAGTAACAATTTTTCAAGGTAGGCACTGACATGACTATTTTATTGAAAATAAGTTTCACTGAGGTTTAGTAGTTGCCTAAAGCCATACATCTCAAGTGATAAATCTGTAGGCAATACTTAGATCTGTAGAACTGTGAGGTCTATGCCTTTTAAACTTTTACTACTTCCTTCTTTACACTTGAACTTTGTATTATTTCTATTTATTTCCAAGTAGAGCTAGGCACAGTCAAGATTCTTAAACAATATTGATTGTCTTTAAGATGTAACGCATAAGAATACATGACATCTTAAAACAAGGCCACAGCTAAGCAAAATGGCAATTTATCAGGTTGAAATGAAGTGTTTATCTTCAATAAAAGCAGGCTGTAAAGGTCTGTCCAATGTTACATGTGCTTTTACAAAGGTTTATTTTCACTCCATGTGGAACAATTTCTTCCCAGGTTGGCTCCTTTGTCTCACCACCTTAATAGCTCATGTCTTGTGACAAGCAGCTGAGATTTGTCAGTAATAGCAATCTGAGTTCTCTCATTGCCCCATGTAAGAACGTCCAGCAAATCTTACATGGAGGACCCATGTTTGTCTGTTTCATATACTGAGATTTTAAGCATGATAGTATTTTCATAAGGTGCTCCATAAAATTTAAAAAGAGGTTTACAAACCATTATCTGAATTAATATGTAGGACTTATGTAATTTTTGCATCTGTCTGATTTCTTAATATGGACGAGGTCCAGATGATTACTTGATACCAAGATTGAACTAGCACCAAGGCATACCATTTTTGCTGGTCTCTGGAAATCTCCTTAGACTGTTTAAAGGCATATGGCCCATAACATAAAAACTAGAGATTCAAGAAAAAGGTCAAGGCAAAAGGCCTGAGCCTATTCTATAGATTTTTTTAAATGGGAACAGAAATAATAGAAGGGGAAGACTTATTAGTTCAAATCCATTTTGTTTCAGATTATTGTACTTAAACCAAGCTCTTCCATGGAGTTAGCCTGATTTCTGACTGAGCTTCCCTCTTTACCTTGGGTATCTGTTGTACTTAAGACATGTGCTTGGCCTTGTACGGCAGGCACATAAAATCATTCAGTCTCATCTTTGCCTTTAAGAAGCCAGAAGATATGGAATTAAAGCCGGGGATGAGTTATGAGAATGCAGAGGGGAAAGATGAATCCCAGGAGTGTTTCATGGGTAGTAAAGACCTTCCCAAAGAGGAAACATAACAGAAATATGGGTAAGTATATATAGGTCAGTATGGCTTGTCTGTACAAGGTGCTTAGATGGTGAGCATGAAGGAATCAGTAACAAGACAGGAAAGGTAGGTTAGGATCAGATTGTAAAGGCCCTGAATACTATGGAAAGTTTGGCCCAATATGAAGATGAGAAGATAATGTCAAGAGGTCTTCCCCAAATTGGCCAAGCCCATTTACCATCTTCTGATATAAAAATATCCTGATCGTCCCTTTGGTCCCTAGGAGATGCCTCATTGCCTCTGGGGGCACCCTTCCAACATGACTCCATCTCCCAATAAAGGTGATTTTGATAAGGAAGGCTACAATATTCAGGGCTGCAATCATTAGACCCTCCTTGTTTATGTCAAAACTGTAGCACCTCTAAACTAGAGCTTAACCCTTGATCCTACCTTTCATTACTATCTCACTCCCAATCTGGCCTGGGGATGCATATTCAGTGTGTCCTGCTATCTCTGAAACCCCTCTGACTCTGCACATTGAGGGTGAGTTACAGTAAAGCCTTCAGTCCCCTACTCTGCCATGGATCTCAAAATTCCACTGCAGAAACTGAACCTAGCAAATTGCCTGGAAGGGGAGGCCTTACACAATGCTCAGAAAGTACACCAGACTTTTTTAATTCCATTTTTTTTTCTGGCCACAGTGTATTACAAAGAAGTAAAATGTTTAAATTTTTTAAAAGACAGGAAAACAAATTATATTTTCTGTATGTCACAAGGGGGAAAGGAAGAACAGAATGCAGAGACAAATGGGAAGATTCCTTTACTGTGTTTGTCTTGTTTTTTGGTTATATCCCTCTTTACAGCTGAGCTTTTATCTGTTCTGTACATCCCTGTGGGCAATGGGTCTGCAGAAACATCCAGGATTGGTCCCCATAGAGTTGGAAAGTATTCCTTTTAAAGAGTGACATCTGGACATACTAAAGTTACATTTTCATTTTCTAGCATGATGACTAATTTTGAAAGATTGGGAACCTGTGCTTTGAAAACACATTTTTCTCTCAACAGAAAAGATAGTGTGAGTAATAACACCCCACAAAAATTGATTATTTCAGCTATAAAATATGAGTTCCACAGGGAGGGATGATTTTGAGAATGAGATGAAGTTTTCAAAGATAAAAAGTATTTTCAGTCCAACTTTTTTCACTCTGCAACAAAGACACCATTATCTCAATCATGTTTTCAGCAACTTACTTTTCCTTGTTGCAGACGTGACACACTTCATGTTGAATGAATGTTCAAAAATTGTATTAAATCAACAAAGACTACTACCAGCTTGAATGGCAACTACTCGCCTTAATTCTCAGTAATCAACTAATTAAATTTATTTATTTATTTAACTAATTAAATTTATTTATTCATTGGCTACCTAAACAATTTTATGCAATGGAAAATGTAAAATAAATGATATGTAATTTCTATTTCTAGAAGCTTATAGACATATGTATTGTCTGTAATTAGAGACAATACACAGACATGTATCTCTTTAATTACAGACAATACATATCTCTACAAGCTTCTAGAAATAGAAATTACAGAGACATGTATTGTCTCTAATTACAGACAATACATGAAGACAAATAACGATGACACAAACAGTATAGGACAGGGCATTGAGTGATTTAATTAATTAAATGCTGTGCTATAGATCAGGGTTTATACCACAAATGGCTAGAGGATCTGAAGGAAATGAAGGGTAGATAAAGCTGGCCTGTGAAAGAATCTATAGAGATTGGTGGGGATCGTGGCAAACTCCAGAGTATTTATACTACCTAAAAAGGGTAAGTTCTATTCACTTGAGCAAGAATATGGGCCATCTCTTGCCAGTCTTCCTATTTTTCAGAAGAACCCAAAGACCTGGACTTTTGTATGTAAAATAGCTTTAAAAATTACCCTACATGAGTCTATAATGCACAAACTGAATGAGATACATACTACAGACTACCACTTTTCGAATTCTTTTTAGAGCCATTTAGAGAAGGAAGTAATTATGTTGTAAAAGATGAAAGTATGGGTTTTAAAATCAGGCAGCAATGACCTAAAGCAAGCTACTTAACTTATAAAACCATCCCTAAAATAACAGGTAATTCATAGGATAGCTGTGAAGATTAAATGATAGAACACATAAAAATTATTAATTAGGATTACTTAAAATTAAAAATTCAATAATAGTTTCTCTCTCGCCAGTGCTCTCTCTCTCACACACACACACACACTTAAAATGGAAACAATGTTGTAAAAATCTTGAAAGCAGGAAGACCTATGGCTTCTGTATCTATCTTCCGATTGTATGATAATAACAAATTCAGAGTAGATGTTGAATTAAACTGACCACTAAACTCAAACCCTCTATTATAGGTCTCACTTCCTATTTGTGGGAGGGGGCAGGAGAGGAAATAACTAAGATTTATTCAAATGCTAGTTTTACACTTTTATACTTATATACCTTTTGTACACTAAACAATTATTATCTTATAGAAGTTATATTTTCACCTTTCATTAAAAATAACTGAGCAATTTTTTTTACCGAAGTCTAGTATGATAATTTTTTCTCTTTTATTCTTTTTTATAACTTTGTTTTCTAATTGACATATATTAATTGCATATATATGAGGCACAATGTAATGTTTTTATATATGTTTACATTGTGGAATGGCTAAATCAAGCTAAGTAACACATCCATCACCTCATATACTTATTTTTTCATGTGGTGGGTGGGAACATTTAAAATGTACTCTTACAGCAATTGTGAAATCTAAGAAGTTGAATTCATCGAAGTGGAAAGTAGAAAGAGTAGAATGATGATTACCAATGGCTGGGGTAGGGAGATGAGGAATGGGGAGCTGTTGTCCAAGGGTAGAAAGTTTTCTTCTACCCTTGTTTTCCTGGCATCTACTTCTAGTTAGTTTCATTATCTGTAAAAATATTATTCTTTTTCTAATAACTTTGTTTTTAAATGTTTTACAGCTTTATTGAGCTATAAATGACATAAAATAAATTGTTTATATTTACAGCTTTATTGAGCTATAAATGACATTCTTCTACAAGAAGAATGACTTTTAGAGATCTATGCACAGCACCATGACTACAGTTAATAATAACATATTCAAAATTGCTAACTTCCTAGAGCTTAGGTCAGATTCAGGTTTGATTTTGTTATTTGTGTAGTTGTAAGACTATTTTTAGATGAACTTCCATCTGGAAATGCATAATGTATAGTTATTTATCTTTTTGTGATGGTAGCAGCCACTGATGATCAATGCCTGGAACCATTAATTCATTAGGGATTGCAGAATAGTCATATGATAATTGTATCATTCCTTCTTCATCTGTTAGCTGAAATTCTTCAAAGAAGAAATTTTCTCATGAACTCTTTTGTCACCCTGATCTATAAATCTTACCAGAAAGACAAGATAAAGCTTGATGGTTTTCTTTAATTACCAGTTTTTAAAATGATGAATGGTTCCCTACCATCTTGAAAAGGTCAAAAACTAGTTTATTGATTTTATCATTGTTGCCATGATTAATATTATCATTATGAACTGCTGGATTCAAACATGTTTAATGTCTTGCAGTCCACTGCAGTTATCCTTACTGATGGACAAGGTTCCCCCTGTTTGGTCAGTAGAATCTAATTCAGATTGGCTGCTAAATCCTTTTGCCATCACCCTAGTTGACTTTGGTATCTTTTCTGCTTTCTGTATCATAAAATACTCCAGGATCACCTTGTATACTTTCTGCTGCGACCTCCAGAATCAGCTACTTTTACCTTTACTTCTGGTTCCTTTTAATGGAAAATGACATCGAGAAACCACAATTTGTGTATTTGAGATACTCATTCCTACTAAGTTGATTCTCTTCTTCCTTTTCCTCCTCTTACTCCTCTTTCTCCTTCTACTTCCTATTTTTGGAATAAATCTCAATGTTTTCTGTTATAAAGTAATTTTTCGCAAGGACAAACCACACTCTTTCAATATGTAGGTTCAAAACATAATTTTTTTAATTCCAAGAAGTTTTCCTGACTTATGGTGATTAGAATTTGTTCTCTTCCATTCCTTTGAATTTATCCTTTAGTGACTCAAAACATATGTATAATTTTTCTTCTTTACCTATATTCTTTTCCTGTCACTTTCACACAAATCCTTTTGGTCTGTTTTTCTATTTTTCAAAATTCTTCTTTTTCATCTTCTAAGGAATTATCTTTGGATCTATTTACTCATATATTTTTTCTAGTTTAGTTTTTATTTCTGATTTTTTTATTTTGTATTATTTTCTGAGTTCCACAAACTCTTGATCTAATCTTCCTTTCCTCTGATCACCTCATTTCTGAATTTTGATAATTCTGATATATGCTTTTTTTCATAGCTTCTGTAACTTCTTAAATTTCTTCTTGTTCAGTTTTGAATATTAGGTAGGATTTCCATTTGTTTTCCTGGCATCTACTTCTAGTTAGTTTCATTATCTGTAAGAATATTATTCTTTTTCTAATAACTTTGTTTTTAATTGTTTTACAGCTTTAAAAGAGCTATAAATGACATAAAATAGTGTATAGTATAAATGTAAAATTTGATAAGTTTTGACATATAAGCATGAAACATTGACCATAATTAAGGTGATAAATATTATCTATCACCCATAAATGATTTTTCATATGCTTTTGTAATCTGTCTTTCTACTCCCACCCTGCTAAAGGTAACCACTAATCTGCTGTCATATTAGTTTGGATTTATATGAATAGATCATACTCCTCTTAATTCTTACACTCAGGATGATTATTTTAATATTGATCTACATTGTTACATTTATGAATAGTTCTTTTTCTTTTATAGTTGAGTAGAATCTCATTGTATGCATATGCCAGAATTTGTTTATACCTATTTGCCTATTGATGGACACTTCAGATCTCATTTTTGGCTATTATAATTAAAGGTGCTATAGACATTCATGTACAAGTATTTATGTAGATACATGCTCTGATTTCTCTTTGGTACTTACTAGTTGTGGAAGAGCTGGGTCTTATGCTAGGCATATGTTTAATGTTTAAAAAAAACTACCAAATGTCTTCCAGAGCTTTTGTGTTCTTTTACATTCCTATCAGTTCCAATTTCTCCACATCTCTGCCAACATGTATTATGATCAATCTGCTTAATTTTAGCCATTCTAGTAAGTGTGTAGTGGTATCTCATTGTGGTTTTAACTTGTATTTCCCTAATGACTAATATTGAACATCTTTTCTTGTGCCAACTTTCCTTCGATATATTTCTTTTGGTAAAGGGTTTTTACAACTCTTTTGTTCATTTTTTAACTGATTCTTTTGTCTTATTACTGAGTTTCAAGTGCTTTTTATATACATTCTAGAGACAAGCTCTGTATGATGTATGTGATTTTTTTAATCTTTTATTTCAATCTGTGATTTGTCTTTTTATTTTCACAATAGTATCTTTCAAAAACTGGAAGTTTAACTTTGATGAACTCAAGTTGTTATTTTTTAATTGTAGAATTTGTGCTTTTTGTGCCTCATTTTAAGAACCTTTGCCAAACCAAAGGTAACTAATAGTTTTTCCTAATTTTATTTCTAGAAGTTTTGTGATTTTAGCAAACATATTTGGGTCTATGACTCATTTCAGTGTAATTTTTATGTAGTATGAGCTAACAGTTAACATTCATGTTTTTGCTTATTGGATATTAAGTTTTTCCCAGAGCCACTTGTATAAAAGATTATCCTATTCCCATTAGATAACCTTGGCTCCTTTGTGGAAAACCAATTAACCATATGTATGTACACCTATTTCTAGACACTCTATGGTGTTGTATCTGTATTTCTAATTTTATACCAATACCACACTGTTTTGATAACTGTAGCTTTATGATATGCATTGTAATCAGATTGTGTAAGATCTCTAATTTTGTTCACGTTCAAATTGCCTAGGTTATAACAGGCCTTTTCCATTTTGCTATAAGTGTTTAATAAGTTTATTGATTTCTATAAAAATTATCCTGAAAGAACCTATAGATCAATTTGGGGAAAATTAACATCTTAACAAAATGTAATATTTTTGACCCATGAACATGGTATATATCCACAATTTAGGTCTTCTTTAATTCCTCTCAGTAATATTTTGAAATTTTTGCCTAACAGGTCCTGCATATATGTGGTTGAATTTATACTTAAATAGTTCATGATTTGCTTGTTTGTTGTTTTGTGTGTGTGTATGTGTGTGCTATTGTACATAGTGCTGCTTTCTAAATTTTAACTTGAAAATTTTTATTGCTACAGACAATTGACTTTGTATTCTGCAACTGTGCTGAACTCATTCATCAATTCTTGTAGCCTTTTGTAGATCTCTTGGAATCTTATACACAGATAATAATGTCACCTATGACAAGAAACAGATTTATTATTTCATACTCTCCCTCTCTTTTTTTTCTATCTGCATATTTTAAATTGTATTTTTCTTGCCTGACTGCTCTGTCTAAAACTAGTATCATGTTACAAAGGAGTGGTGAAGGTAGACATCTTTAATTTGTGTATATCTTAGGAAAAAAGTATTCAATCTTTTATCATTACACAATAGGTTTTAAAAGATATCCTTTATCATCTTAAGGAATTTCTTTTCTAGTCTTATGTTACTGAGAGTTTTTATCATTACTGAGGTTTGATTTTTTTTCAAATGATTTTTCTTTATCTATTAAGATAATCATATGGTTTTCCCTTTTAAGTTTGTTATGGTGATTTATATTAATTTGTTTTTGAATGTTGAAATAACATTGCATTCCTCAGGTAAGCCATACTTAACCACGATATATTATTCTTTTACATATTGTTATACTTGACTTGGCACTATTTTTCTGAGTGTTTTAGCACTAATATTTATGAAGGATATTGTGCTGCAGGTTTATTTTCTTATAATTTCTTGGTCTGCTTTTGGTATGAGGTTAATTGTGATCTCCTAAAGTGAATTTAGTTTCGATAGTAGATTTGAAATTTTTTTTAAAAAATTGGAAATTGTCAGGATTTTAGAAGAATAAAAAGAAAAGTAGCAGGCATTCTGAGTTGTAGTAGATAACAGCAAAAATGTAGCTACGGGAATGCTGAGGCCAATTCAGGGGACAAGGAGAAAGCAAGTCTGGTCTAAGAGGAAGTATGGGAGAGGGTTGGAAGAGAAAATTGGGCTGGTACTATTTGAACTTTGGGTTCCAGCTTGATTACTAACTGCATGACCTTAAATAAGTGACAACCTCCTTAAGCCTCATATTTGTCACCTCTAATGTAAGGATAACAATATCCCTTCTTCATAGGATAAAATGAGATAAAGAACCAAGCCTAGCATTGGGCACATGTTAAATGTTCAGCACATGTTTATGATGATGATGGTAGAGATAATAATGATAATGGGATTAATACTGTGTCATCAATGCCCAGCTATAAACCAAGGTGTTAGAATTCTGTTCCATAGATGATAGAGAACTACTAAAGGGGAGAGTGTTAATGATCAAATTGACTCTTTATGAAGATGAATTTGACTATGTCTTCAAAATGGGCTAGGAGATGTAGATCAGAGGGGCAGGAAATAAAGCCAAAATTTTCTGTCTAATAAAAGTTCCGACATGGAAAAAAAAAAGCATGGAGAAAAAACAATAATGTACATTTTTCTCTCCAACGAGAACACTGTTTTTCTACCTGAGGTTTTGTCCTGGTTGAGCATATATACATTTGGATATTTTCCTACCAACTCAGAATCAATATCAAATTATCTTTTTCTCTAAGATTTGGAATTCTTATCCTGTGATGTAGTCAACTATAGACAGTATAATTGGAATCAAATAAATAGAGATTTGAGACTGATTATCAGGTACTTAATGTTCTTGTTCAAACCAAGACAAGGACTGAAGAGAGGAGTATAGGACAGGGTATACTTTGCCTAAACAAAAAATTTTCTAATCACTTCCTAGAGCACTGTTTGCTTATGAAGTATAACCTTGTTTAGCCACACTGAGAAGGAGCTCACCAGTCTGATGGGACCAATTAATGAGGCCAAACTGGCAGACTTAAGACAGCCACTTTCTATAGCTGACTAGGAGGAAATAAACATACTCAGTTTAGGAACAGTAGTTCAACTTTCTTTTTGCCAGATAGTCGTTAATGCACAAGATAGCCATTTAATTCATCAAGATGGCTGCTTTGATATTTTCTCCATTAGTAGGTATGAGTTTTTACTGAATTGCCTACAAATCTCTTGGATCACCTTTCCACCAAAAGTATATGTTTCTGAACTGGAAAACTGAAAAAAGCAATAACAGTCTGTGTATAGTCAGTAGAGCTGGTCTGTGTCTAAGAAACCAAGTGGACGATAAATGGCTTGCATCACTACCCTACTGTGACATTGTCTTCGAAAGTGAAATTTGATCTGGCTTCCTTGGGACTTGGACTGTATCTCTGCGAGATCCTTTTAAACCTTATCACCTAGTGCCAAAACATACCACCACCCTTTCCCCAAACCACTGGCAAAGTCAAAAATTACAAAAGATACCTTTTCATCCTCGATCTGAGCCAGCTATTATTCTACCCACTATTCTAGTCCCAAACTAATCTTTGTTCATTTAATCTACAAACATTTATAGAAGATTACATCTGTGCCAGGGATCTTGTTTGACCCAAGAGATAGATCCCAACTTTCCAAGGACTGGTGTGTAGCTCAGTTTCATACATTTGTTCCAGCCCATATGTTCTTCATTCATGTTTCCAGTCTTCAAGCCGGCAATTCCACATCTTTATCCTCCATGATAGTAAGAGCTTGCCTTATTTCCCTAATCATTTTGTACCTAGTTCCTAAGAGAAACCACGATTGTTGCTCTGAATTTCCCTTTCCTAATTAACACGGTGATAAAAGTCCAAATACTCTCATAGCTCAGCAAAATGTGGGTCTGTAAGGACATCTTATTTACTTAGAAACAAATGGCATTTTAATCCGTAGAACGTTTGTTAGAATGGTTATCCTTTTAGTTATTGTTTCTACTGTCAGAAAAAATATATATTCTAGAAACACTAGTTATTACTGCTCAGTAAAAAAAGGGTTTGAGGTACTTCTGAATCATCAGTTATAACAAACTATTCCCTGAGTTCATGCTATTGTATTGTGTTTAAAACGATAATCTTTTCAAAAATTAGCGTTATTGTTAATATGTGGAATCATAATAAAATCTGGTGCATAATTCTAAATAGGCAGGCAAAAGAACAGCCCACTCCAGGAAGGAGACTGGCCTCGCCCCTGTGTCTGAAAGCCAGCAGCTGTGGAGCTGGGGGAGCAGTAAATAAGAAAGAGTCTATGGAGAGGACAGAGACAGCATTCAACTCAGCAGAGCCCAGCCTTGCTGTGACATGATATGATCTGGAAGAAATGTGACCTGTATTTCACATTGACCACCCTTGCTCCTCCCCATCCTGTAGAAGAAGACCTGCATCTTGGGTAAATTCTGTTAGAAGAGTGAAGCCAGGGATGCAGCAAGCCGGCACAGCTGGGCAGAAACACAGTGAACTGAGTCTCATCCCACAAGAGGGAGCTCTCTGTTCCGCACAGCTTTAAGTGACTGCACCTGATGCAACTACCCAAGCAAATCCTTCACGTGGATTTCTGCTGCCATACTTTCGTTACCGAAATACCATTTTATCATACTTCGTAAAATCAGGAAAGATCTGTGTCTCCTCTCCCTTCTTTGCAGTTTGTCTCTACAGTATAAGAAGCTGGAAGGTCCTTATAATTTCTCTGGGTAAGATTTGGTTTGAATTAAAGCTAAGAGGAGGACAGGGACATAATAGATGTTCGTGTGAAGAAGGCAAAGGGACTTGTTTGTGTTTCTGCCGGAAGACAGGGAGCCTATTGTTCTTTGGGTCAAGGAGAGCAACCATGATGACTCACAGTAAACATTTCCAATGACAGAGCCCCAGGTTCTGGAATCCAGATCCTCTTCTCAAGTTTCCCCTCACCATATCCTTGTCAAATAAAAATAAGTAAAATCTTCCATGTCATAATCCTTTAGGGGAAGAACACTTCCCTTTGCGACTAGAGGCCATGTATGCAGGATGCTAGACACCACTCAAAGCTATCACCTCCCATTCAATCCATCAGTGAAGCTTGCCAGTTCTAGTTTTGAAGTATATCTGGAATATGACCACTTTTCACCCTTACCCCCTCCTCTGCCAGCACCTGGACTGAGTCACCATCTCTTACTCGAATTATTGCTTTTGCCTCCTTTCTGAGTGCTCAGTTTTCAAACTTGCCCCTATAGTTTATTGTCTATTTTAAAACCAGAATGATCCCATCACAGTGTAAATCCAATTTTGTGATTCCTTTGCCCAGCATGTTCCAATGATCCCCTCTTTCTCAGAATAAAATCCAAAGTCCTTGCCTTGGCTTCGGATGTCCTACGTGATCTGGCCTTCTCATCACTCTGATCTTGCTTCCTACCAGTTTCTAACTTGGCGAATTTACCCTGGCCTGGAACATTCTAACACCCTCCTGCCTGAGAACGTAGATACTCACTGTTCTCCCTGTCTAGAAGTTTCTTCTCCCAGATAGCTAATAGAGAACTGCCTGATTAGGCCGAGGGAACAGTGATTCCTCTCTCCCTTGGTCACTTTTTTGCTCCAGCCACTCCTTACTGGAGGCACTGCCCCTGCTGATCCTCAAATGTGTGGAGCCTCGTGCCTCAGGGCCTTTGCCTTTGCTGTCCATTCTCCTTGGAACATGCTTCTCCCAGATATTTGGCCAGGTTACTGCCTTGCACTTGCACTGCACTGCCTTGGTCTCTGCCCAAATGTTACAGTCTGAGAAAAGCTCACCTGACCCTGATTTCCAAAAAGGACCACCTTGTTTCTCATCTTTTCTTTTTTACTTTGTTTTGCTTTGCTTCTTAGCACTTATTACCATCTGATATACTATTCTATGTTTACCTGCTTTATGGCCCTCCTCCCTGCAATAGAATCTAAACTCCCACAAGTACTGGAACTATATCTTTTTTGTGTGGTCATCATGTCATTTATGAAATGAGTGATTAATAAGTATTTGCTAAATAAATGGGTTGATAGATGAATAAGTAGCCCTATGAAACAGGAATAAATATCCACATCTTACAGATGAGAAATGAACAGACTGCCAACCCAACACAGCCAGCAACCAGTACAGATGAGATTCAAATCCAAGTCCATGCTCTTAACCACAGACTAAACTCTGATTGATAGTATAGTCCCTTCCTGATGTCCCCTGGAGTTGCAGTACCATGTAGTAATAGACAAGAGAGAATGAGGCGGGTGCTAACTCCTCTTTCCTCTCCAGACAGGGACACTAGTGAAACTCTCTCCTCTTTCTGAAGAGGGATTAAGAACACTTTCTAATTGTGCAGATCTTAGAAGGAAAGACAAAATTAAGTAGATGCCAGATCTTGGTGGTTTCAATTTAGTTACAGGAGAAGTAGGTTAGTGACTTTTGTAGGTTCGAGAACAATTTCTGACTATCATAGGGTTATTTAATACATTTTTCTTTACTCCCACATAAAGCCTGGTCTTTTAGAAATATACAGCAAATGCACTCACATAGGAGAAACCTGGAGGGCAGCATAATCTAGCAAACTCCATGAGCAAAGGGAAGTCTTCCTGTACTGATGGGTTTTCTTCTTTGCGGTGACAGCCTGCCATTTTGGAGACATGAGTATGTCAGAAAACATTCTTTCTTTGTGTCTATTTTCAACACAAATACATAAATGAATGACAATATCTCAAACATATTATTACTAGGTGTGTGATGCAGAATTATGTCTCTGAGAAAACAGTTACCTTCACTATCCACAATCCTGCTTGTAATTCTTATTAAACTATTGTAGCTATTCAAACTTGTGTGTGATGTTTGTGCACATATGCTTGCATAAGAATGAAAAAGGTGTCTGCCCATACAAAGGAAGTCCTGATGAAAGACAACTTCATTTCTTTGTCATATAAAATAGACATGACCTCAGAAAAGTGGCTAAAACTTTCCACAAACACTATGTTTTGCACCTGACTTCACTATATTCTCAGAATTCTTTCATTTTCTATTTAGATTCTGTCCTATAAATCTGACCCTTTTAGCACACCTTTCAAGTCATCTCCCATCCTTCATACCCAAGATGCACATTACTTTAGCTAAATCCTCTGTCATCTCTCACCTGGAGGATTGCCATGGTCTGTTAACTAGCTTCCATTCTCAGTCCAACTAACCTATCATCCACCCCAATGAATAGTCTTTCTAATCATTTCTCTTCCCTGCACAAAACCCTCCACTGGCTCCACATTATAAAACAGTAGATACCAAGCTTGGCATACTGGTCATCTGGGATGCTTGTAAAAATCTGTAGGATGAGACCCCACCTCTGGGAATTCTGATTCAGTTGGGTGTTTCTAATGTGGAAATCCCGAGGTCTACACTTTGAGAAAACTATTCTAGAGACTAAATTGCAAATTCCTTACCACAGATAACTATGATCTGCCTCCTCCTTATCTCTTAGGGATAATTTCTTACTCTGTTCTCCTTCCCCACCTATCATCCTGCCTTCCAGCTATGCTGACCTACCTTCAGTTCCCCGAACCTGTCTTGTTATTTTAGAATTTATGTCTTTGCTCCATCAGGTTAGAATAATATCTTTCTTCTAACTTATCTGCTTGGTGAACACCTATACATCTTTCTTTATGTGAAACTATTTATGACACCACCATGTTCCCCAGGTAGGATTACTCTCTCCTTTCTATTTCCATTTTATCCATGTGGACCTCTTTCATAGCTCCTCTAGCACCTAATTGTACATACTTGTTTTCTTAAGAGATTAGAAGTTCCTTGAATTCTTAAGAGATTAGAAGTTCCTTGAATTCATGAATAAGAATTCAGGTTTCATACCTCTTTGTAGCCAGGCATCTGGCGTTGTTCCTGGCACACAGAAAGTGCTCAATAAATGTATGTGTTATAGAATAAATGCAAAAGTAATACAATTTATGAAATTTATACACTATTTCAAATCATATTAAAGCTGGGAGTCAATGTCCTCCAGCCAATGAATAATGAAGAAAAACAAATCCATAGTTTTACACCACCAAAGCTCATAGACGCTCAGTCCTCAGTAGCTTGGGGTACCTCAGTCACTGCCAAACTTTACTTTTGGAGAGTTTGTAAAATTCAGATTCTTGAGCCAGTCCTTCAGAGAATCCAATTCTGAGTTTCTGCAGCGCGGACCCACAAAGCTGCGTTAAGCAAGGGCTTCAAGTGGTTCACATGCAGGTGATACCAACAGCACAAGAGGGTGACTGCCCTAAGGGTTGTTTCTCCGCTGAAAGACAGCAGGCAAAGCTTGATGCACAACTCAAATCCTGCAACCCAACACGCTGACACCTGCCAGTATTAATATAATATAAAGAAGCTTAGCCGTGACAAACAAATTTTCCCCCTTACGACCCACTGGCGATTGTACACACAATTCAGAGCTGTCAAGTCATGGTCGGTAGAAGACCATAATTATTAAGATGCTAATTGTTGACCATAGCAGTGGAAGTTGTAAAGCTTTTGGGGAGTTAATTGCCTGATTTAGTGGTCCATTCCAATGAGCCATGTAGTATGTACACTCTTGGGGGTGCAGAGTCTATGAGTTTCACTCTGTCCTCCAGGAAGCTTGGGGTCAGGCCTGAGAGGCTATGATTTATTCAAAAGTTAAAGCTTTACCAGAATCTCTTCCCCACTCTACAACCTTCCTTGCTGACATTTAAAAGTGAGAAATTTTAGCAGAACAAAACTGCTGGGGAGATTTCTCCACACCATTACTAGTCATAATAGGAAACCAGTATAAAGGGCCAGTCTCTCCTGACATCGCCCCAGCCCTTCCGCTTCCAGGTTTAGCATAAAAACTAATCTTATCAAAACAAGCAGAATCCAAAAGAAACAGGTATTCTGGACAGACATTCTGGGAGGCGTGCCCTACAGAAAAGAAAGTGAAGTGAGGTGAGTGAGTCTTCAGTGGCTTAATACCTCCTGCTCCTTCACAGTCCCTGCTGGGATCTGATCCCTATTTGCGGGTAGCAAAGACAAAGGCAGGTAAATCCATTCTCTTTGATCTAAGTTCTGAAGCCTTCTTGATTTTCCCAGGGGTAAGGAGAAAAAAAAATTACCCCTGTGTGCATTTGTTTTATTCTGCAACTTTGAAAACAGTACCCCAGACATAAGGAAATTGTGGTTATAATTATGGGTTTGGGGAGTTTGGTAAGAAGCCATTTTTCTTAGGAGAAACTCTAAGAAGAAAATAGGCAAGAGGCTTTGTGACTTGGTTAAACGTGTTGAAGTAGGTATCCTGTGTGGGTAATGCCACCTTCTTAGTCAGATTATATTCATGTGAAAGGTGGCCTGAGGAGGGACCAGGAAATGGCACACAACCCCTGCAATTAGGACTTGCTGCTGGGCCACCATTTTAAGACAGGAAATGCATTAAGCAAAGAAAGGCACGTTAATCATACTACCTTGTGGAGAATGCCACCCACCATATCTTCCCACCAGAACAGGTACAGAGAGAGTTGTTAAGAACACTGAAAATAGTCTCCCTTTCTTTTATTTTTTATTCATTTTTAATTGATAAATAATAATTGTACAGATGTATGGAGTACAATGTAATGTTTGATCTATGTATGTGCTACAGAAAGACTCAATCAAGCTAATTACCATATCCATCACTTTGCGAATCTATTATTTTTTGTGTGGTGAGAATGTTAACAATCTATTTTAGCAATTTTTAAATGTTCAGTACCCTTATTGAGCAAATACAATATCTTCCCCATTTAGAAATCATTTAATATAATTTTTCTATTTATATAATTCACATTTCACACTTATTAAACTTTTTTTTATGTACCTGACTAGGTGCTAAGGATTCAAGGACAGATTTACATATGGAAAAACTAAATGTGGTCGTTTGTTTGCTGATACTATTAGAGGAGTGGGCTTGGCTTCTTATTTAATGATTCTGTACCTTACTTTCTCATTTATAGAATATAGGCAATAATGACACTTACTTCATAGGGTTGTTATGAGAATTAAATGAGATAACCCATATAAATCAATGAACCTGGTGGCTGGCAGAGAGTAAGCATTCCGTAAACGCTACCTGCTAGTCTCAGTTACTGCAAGATGCTGGGGTACAGTGATACAATACTGGCATGCCTGCTGCCCTCTAGGGGCTTAAAGTCTGTCATACGTATTAATGTTCCAAAGAGGCTGTAGAAGATCTGTGACAGAGTATAGTCATCACCCAAGGGAACGGTGGTCAATTTGAGCTGGGAGAACCTGCAAAGCCTCTATCAAATTGGCATACTGGGACAGAGGCCAAGGGGTACTGGAAAGAGTATTTCAGACAGGCCAATCAGTATGCAAAAAGCTGGTGCAGAAAGCCAGGACTGCTCAGGACATGTAGAGAGTTCCTCTGAGCTAGAACACTGAACTGTGGGCACGCAAAGACTGAAGAGGAAGCTAGAGGCTACATCATGGAGGATTTACGTGCCATTTGGTCCTTGCTATGGGTTGAATGTATGTGTTCCTTCAAAATTCATATGTGGAAACCTGACCACCAAGATGATTGTATTAGCAGGTGAGGGTTTGGGGGGTGGTTAGGTCATGAGGGCTCCACCCTCTTGAATGAGATTAGTGTCCTCATAAAAGGGCTGGAGGGAGCTAGCTAGGTCCTCTGCCTTTCTGTCTTCTGTCATGTGAGGACACAGCAATAAAGCACCATCTTGGAAGCCAAGAGCAGCCTTCACCAGACACTGAATCTGCTGGCACTTTGACCTTCGACTTCTCTGCCTCCAGAACTGTGAGAAATACATTTTTATTATCTATAAATTGCCGAGTCTGTGGCATTTTGTTAGAGCAGCAGGGATAGACTAAGGTAGTCCTTCAATAAATATTTTTAATTGCCTACCACATGCCAGGCATCATGTAAAGTGCTATAAGAGAAAAATAGAAGAAAAAGCTTTGCTTCAAAAGCTATTTACAAATAACCCTTGCTCAGGGCAGAGTAGATCATAAGTACCATGACACAGAAACCAACAAGGCTGAGGTTCTGTTCCTGCCCCAGACGGTGACTGAGCAAGTTAATTTACCTTTTTTTGGTTCACATCCGTGGACTGATAATAATAATTCTCCCATGCCTGCTTCACCTGAGAACAAGGAGGAGAGCTCAGAATACCTGAGTGGACAATGATGGGAAGGCACCATGAGAACTGTAAAGCACCATTGATGCAGGAGAGGTTATGATGAAAGGATGATGATATTGGTATTGATAATGGTGAAGATGATGATTATGATGGTAAAGGGGTTGGAGAAGATACGGTAATTACGGTGAATAAGATGAAAACAATAAGGATTATAGCAATAATTCATCATCATGATTCATTCAACAAATTTGCACTGAGGGCCAACTATACGTTAGACGCCATGGATACAGTAATAAATGAAAGAATGTACTTGTCTTATTTTTCACTGGGAGGAAAATCAATAAGTGAGTGATAGTCACATAATTACTAGAGTTTTAGACTGCCAAAAAAAAAAAAAAGGCAGAGAGAAGGGATAGAAAATGGTGGGAAGTGGCAATGCTAACAGAGATGGTGATTCTGGTTACAGCTGGAATCCCTCGGCAAAATTAAAAACTTATATGAGAGTCAAGTCCAAGAGGCAGTTTCTAGTGGGCTCCAGTCTTTGTCACTGCAGGCGGTGCTTGGTGGCAGACATGTGTTGTTATGGGATTTGTGTGGGCCTGAGTCGGGTACATGGAGTCCAAGATGTAGAAGAAAAGATCTTATAGATAAGATTTCACTAGGTACATTCTGAGCCCAAGTGACCAAACAGTCCGGGAAAACAAAGACCCTGGTTGTTTCTTTCATATGAAACATGTTTCTGAAGCTTGTCTTCCTTGTCTCCAAGAAGAATTTCTGTGTAAGTTTCAGGAGTCTGGCACACATTATAGGTCAGTAACATCAATTTTCCCCACAAGAAATAATAACATTGTCATAATTGACTTTGGCTTTAAACTTGTGTTATTGTCCTGAGGAAAGTGAAGTTAGGGTGGGTGGAGAAAGGCTATTAAAACCCCAGGTCTTTCTGCATTTACAAAGAGCATACAATGATGTTACACAGCCCAGTTTTGGCAGCCAGCATCGGAATCAGCTTGGGCAAACCCCGAGGTAAACACCTGAACATCTGGAAACAGAGAACAGAGAAGTCGAGGGACTGCAGGGAAGCCCAGATACAATTAGTACGTTCTATAATATTTTTAAATTTGCTGCATGTGAAAGAAAAGGCTTGGTTGGACTCTGGAACTTAACCAAAAGCAGTGGCCATGTTTTATTCACATTTATGTTCCTCATCTTTTAGTACTGTATCTGGCCAATAAATCAGCAAACACTTAGTTGTTTGAATGAGTGACAGAATAAAAGAGAAAATAAGTGAGTGGAAGAATTAATTAACAGAGACTGGTGTGGAGCAGAAGTGAAAGCAATGAACAGTTGTGGGATCCCATCCAGGCTTCGTCTCCACCAGCTGACAACCTGAGCATAGTCTTGATCCGTGTGCCTCATGAAATGAGGATAATCATCACATCTGAGCTAGCTATTATGAGAATTATAAAGTAACATGTGACATGCTCAACAAAGAGTCAGTATTAATAATCATGTTAATCATCGTGCTTGTGATCATTGTAGGAAAGAAAAGCATGGCCCTAATATGATCTATTTCAGAACCAGAAAAGGAATACATAATATAGATATATTTTAACAAAATGAATAATCACATCATCACTTAGCAAAGGCTTTGATCCATATGTCTGATGCATCAGTCTTACCATCCTTGAAATATAAAGGAATACACATGTATTTATTGATTACTTAATATGTTTAAGGTGTTAAATGCTACGGGGAAAGCAAAGAATTATAAAACGAAGTCACTATTCTTAAGTTGCTTTTACTACTTAGAGAAATAGACAGACACACACGCATGCGCACCCACTCACACAGTCACACACTCACACCCCCCCACCCCCCACATACATATACATCTATGGCATCAAGAAATCCAGACTAAGTATGAGGGGAGGTCAAGGAGAGCAAAAACTATTCAAAGGCAAGATAATTGGAGATACTAGAGTAAGTACAGCTCAGTTCCACTTTCCTAAGAAGCAGATGTGCTTAAATTGAATGATGAGTAAACAAAGCAATGAAAATGGGCGTTTAATAATAAACATTTCAATTTAAAGACTTTTGAAATTCTAAAACATCATTCTAAATAAACTTTGGATCACAGAGGAAATAAACACTGCAATTATAGACTTTTAGAGAGTAGCTACTATAAAAATTCTGCATATCAAATTTATGAGGTGGTCAAAGCTGTACTCAAAGAAAATTACATTGTCATAAATGCTTTCATTTTTAAAGATCGATACACAAATATAAAGGAAACAATCATTACATTAAAAACATTAGGAAATTAACAAAATATAATTAAGTAGGAGAAAAAGAGTGAATAAATAAAATATGAAAGCAGAAATGAGTGAATCAGAAACCCAAGAAACAACAATTATTAACAGGCAGGGCACAGTAGCTCATGCCAGTAATCCCAGCACTTTCAGAAGCCGAGGTGGGAGGATCACTTGAGCCCAGGTGTTCGAGACCAGCCTGGGAAACATGGTGAATGCTGTCTCTACAAAAAATACAAAAATTAGCTGGCATGGTGGTGTGTGCCTGTAGTCCCAGCTACTCAGGAGGTGAGAGGATGGCTTGAGCTTAGAAGTTTGAGGTTACAGTGAGCTATGATTACACCACTGCACTCCAGCCTGGGTAACAGAATGAGACCCTGTCTCGGAAAAAAAAAAAAAAAAAAAAAAGAATTATTAACAAACAGAAGAGGCGGTTATAGAATATAATCATATACCTAGGGAAAATTTATACATCTTGGGGAGAAAAGAAAGGGAGAGAATTAGGGATTGTGGTGTTAGAGGGACAAAGTTTCTTCCATTAGAAATGAAAAAGAATTTATAACAGGTAAAAGGGGAAAGGAAAGGGGAAAGGAAAGGAAACATGAAAGTCTTATGTTTGTACTGCTCACCATAGCAGCAGCTAAAAGCAGAGGTAAACTAAGAGGTGAACTTGGGGTCCAGAGGTGTCTGCCACAGTCAACTGTATGATGGTGTTGCATTGAAAAGGTCTTAAATCTTAGATGAGTTAAAAGATGGCCTTTATTCTGTGGCAAAGCAGACTTACAGAACTCTTCAAGGACTGCAAATTCAAAGGAAAAATAAACTCACACTAGTACCATTTAGAAATCCACAAAGAGAGAAAAGCCAAAGTAAATGGGAGCAGCAATGCTTCCTTTCACAGCTAAGTGGCTAAGAGATCACATGATCCAACGTAGGCCAATAAAACAATGCAAAATGAAAAGACTCTTTCCTCTCAAAGAGAGAAGATGTTTGTGACTTTCCTAAGCCAATTACCAGAACCTAACCTAAAGGATTTCTTGGTGTCAGATACTACAGTAGACATTTGATTTGTAACTTTTTTGAATTGGTTTCCTGTCTACATGACGTAATGAAAGCCAACACACATACACCTTTGTCCTGAAAAACTCACTGGAAACTATTTTCTGTAACATAAAGAAATCTCTTGAAAACATCCTAGCCTTGAACTCATGCATTATCATCAACCTTTCTATTTGTGTATTAAACATCAAGACAAACTTTGGGGATTTCAGCATGACAGTACAACAGTACACGGACATCAGTGATCTATTAAATATTACAGCCTCTCACTTTACCAGGTAAAAAAAAGTCTACCCCAATTTGTAAGCAGTAGCATCAGCCACAAAGTTACCTGAGGCCTCTGGTGACTTAGGATCTCCACTTAGCCTCATGACCATTCATGCTGTTCTGGCCTTACTCTTGTCTGAAAACACCCAGAACTTTTCTGCTTCTGGAATGACTGCTTACAAAATTCTTCTCTCACCCATACATATTTCTATCTATCATTGTAATACTCTAAACCCCAACAGCCACCTACCACTCCCAAAAAAGAGAGAACCTTGTGACTGTCATGCTCTTACTCAGGAGTTTTTTTGCCTTGTCCTGACCTCCTTGAAACCCATTTAGAAAACCAAAATTTAGAACTATTTGTAAAGAATGCTATTTAAGAACTCAAGAAGGAGGCTACAAAGCCCGACATGCAACCACAACTCATTCTGCCATGCTCAAATTCAATCCTTTCTGTACAGAAGCTGATGCTATACAAGTTGATGAAATTGTAGCACTTACTAGGGCCTGCCAGTTAACTAAAGACAAAAGATACCTGTCTTTATAGATAGTGAATATGCTTGGAGAGTGATAAATGATTAGTGATATGATTTAGAAACAACATGGCTTTTTAATGTCCCTGATATATGATTATAAATATGTTCTTGCTAATTTCTCTCTGTTTCCTGGTTTGCCAAGAGCCACTCATTGCTATAAAGCAGCCACTCTGGCAGCAGCAAAGACACTTGTGTTTGTTTTTCATTTAGTGGATACCCACATATTTATTTTGTGATAGGAGTACCCATTTCACTGGAGCAGTAATTTAAAAATTTGCAAGGCTCTTCCTGTCTCACAAAAGTTTCAATGTCCCTAATTCCCAGTGAAAATAGAAAGACTGAATGGTAAATTTAATTTGCAAAACTATCACAGACACTTAAGTTGCCATTGTTAAAGAACTTGCTCTTTAATGGGTGTGAGGTCCACATCAAACAGAAACTCATAGACTATTCCCATATGAGATGGTCATTGGATGCTATATGTGTCTCAACATCTCACCTCCTATCATTTTGCATTGAGTTATCTTGACACCTTTATCCAAAATCAATTGATCATAAATATATGAATTTATTTCTGGCTTCACAATTGTATTTTATCGATATACATATCCATCCATAAGCCAGTATTGAACTATCTTAATGACTCTGTAGTAAGTTTTGAAATTGGGAAGGGTGAGCCCTCCAACTTTGTTCTTTTTCAAAACTGTTGTGGCCATCCTGAGTGCCTTGCATTTTCATTTGAATTTTAAGTTCACCTTGTCCATTTCTGCCAGAAATGGCAGCATGGATTTTGATAGAGATTGTGTTGAATCTGCAGATTAATTTGTGGAGCACTGGCATCTTAAAGACCTAACAATATTAATACTTTCCATGAACATGGGATGTCTTTCCACTTATCTAGATATTTTTCAATTTAATAATTATTTAGACTTTTCAGTGTACAATTTTTACATTTCTTTTGTTAAAATTTTCCAAAGTATTTTATTCTTTTTTATTCTATTGCAAATAGAATTATTTTCTTAATGTCACTTTTTGGATTGTTCATTGCTAATGCATAGAAATGTAACTGATTTCTTTACATTTGTCTTGCATAACACAAACTTGCCTAATTAGTTTGTTAGTGGTTATGGTTTTTTTAGGGGATTCCTTAGAATTTCTTATGTAGATTATGTCATCTACAAATAGAAATAGCTCTACTTCTTCCTTCCCAATATGTATGACTTTTATTTATTTTTCTTGCCTAATTCCCCTAACTAGAACCTCTAGCACAATGTTGAATAGAGGCAACTACACTGAACATCAGCATCTTATTCCTGATTTTAAGAAAAAAGCATTTGGTTTTCATCATCAAGCATGATGTTATCTGTTGATTTTTCATAGATGTTCTATGCATACCATATGGGATATTGCACTTCTAATCCTTCCCTCCTAGGTCTAGTGACACATCCTTTCTCTACATCTTTGCCTACTCTGCCCTAGGGAAAGAAGAGTCATTTCACTGACAGGTGAGTTCCAGAAGAGGAACTGGGCATGAGGTATCCAGCCTTCTCCTCTTCCCTCTATCTTGGGAGCTGGGTACCACATGAAGCACATTTTCTGTTATGCTTCTTCAGGCCTTAAATTTTTAATGGAAATCCTTGACATGAGGAGGTCTGCAGTTGTTCAGAGCTACCTGTGATTAAGTGACCAATTGTAGGGTTTTGGTATAATAAAATCTATCTATGGTATGTTCTTTAGTATCAACTTTATCATCTTTACCTAGCTGATGCTCTCTATCCTAATTGAATCCTAAGCTGAATATGGAAAAGGGATGCTATGTGTACCCCTATGAATCCCAAATAAGGACTGAAGGAATACTTTCAGTTCTAGTAAAATGCTATATGAAGACGACTGAAGATATCCCTGTGTTTAGCTAGGGGAAATAAAGTAATCAGAAAAATCAATCCTTGATACAAGCTTTAGTGTGCTCTCCAACTATACACTTTGAAAGACAGAAAAGCTTCTTTATTATCTTAAGCATGGAAAATATATTTGGCTAAACAAGTATAACATTCTTGGGTAAGATGAAGAGTTGAAGTTGGGTGTGAAAAGAAATGGAGGACTTGAAGGGAAATAAATGTTTTATCTTAGATGATGAATTCAAATGCTCTAATGGCAAGGGTAAGATAGTACCTCTATAAATAATATCAGAGAGGTTTCCTTAGACAGCCAAGGATTTTTGTAGCTTATGGACCTCAGTGTAAATCAGTGGCTGCATTCACTCTCTTTACTTGCTTTATATACAGACAGGTAAAGAGAGGGGGCTGCAGTTATGATTAAAACCTCCCAATAATTGAAGGTTGTCCTATGAAACAGGAATTAGATTTATTCTAAAGCTTTTATAAGGCAAATCAGAAATAGCTAATGACATTAAGATGGAATGGATTTGGTCAATGTAAAGAAAAAGCAAATAATTAACTCTGCTTTAAAAAATAGAATTGGACACTGTAATGGCAAGAGCTACAGTTTCTGGGAACATTTCAGCAGAAACCAGATGCTCACCTGTAGAAAATGTTGTGGAGGGAGATTCCCAAACGTGATAGGGATTGAACCAAATGTTCCACGTGGTTCCTTCCAGCTCTGAGATTGTTGAATTCAAGAAAGAACTAGCCTGAGGATGAACCACAACTCTGTAGGCAGAAGACCTGGATTCTAGGCTCAATTTTTCTGCTAAGTAGCTATATTACTTTGTGCAAATTTCTTATTCTTTATAGACTGCAGTTCCCTTCCCTGTAAAATGCACATTCAGGAGTTGGAGGAGATAATTGTTATTTAAGCTCTCTTTTGGCTAAAAAATACTAGGACTGCAGGTAGTGTAATGCCTCCAGCAGCACTGGAAAGTTTTGCTATGCACAATAGCAAAAACTTGGAACCCACCCAAATGTCCATCAGTGATAGACTGGATTAAGAAGATGTGGCACACATACACCATGGAATACTATGCAGCCATAAAAAAGGATGAGTTTGTGTCCTTTGTAGGGACATGGATGAAGCTGGAAACCATCATTCTCAGCAGACTATCGCAAGGACAGAAAACCAAACACCACATGTTCTCACTCACAGTGGGGGATTGAACAATGAGAACACTTGACACGGGGTGGGGAACATCACACAATGGGGCCTGTAGTGGGGTAGGGGGATGGGGAGGGATAGCATTAGGAGAAATACCTAATGTAAATGACGAGTTAATGGGTGCAGCACACCAACATGGCACATGTATACATATGTAACAAACCTGCACGTTGTGCACATGTACCCTAGAACTTAAAGTATAAAAATAAAAAAATACTAGGACTGAAACAGAGACATAGAGTGTTCTAAGCACTAAGCAGTAGTATGCAGATTGGCACAGATTGGAAGATGAAGCCTTCCTAAGGTGCATGGCACAGTGATGTTTGAGAACCAGCCTGTACTATCTCAGGAGAGCCCACTGAGCACCATTCTCCAATTCTGAGGTTCAGTGATATGAGGCTGGTATCATGAGAATATTTACAACATTGACTTGGCAAAAGCTACAAATCTGAGCTTTTTGTTTCGGTTTATCAGCACAACTTTGGTTACCAAGCAGTTTTATCGGATTCAATCTTCAGATTGAAGATTTTCTGATAAAGTAGCTGAGATGGTGGTTCAATTTGCTTTCCCCCTACTTTACAGAGGAAAAGCACATCACACACTATTCCTAATTTTCACTAAGAAGCATTACCCCAGGTTGTAGAAACCTTGAGGGCACTAAACAAAGACACATTTTGAAGTACTGTTATTGATGTCCAGAAAGTGTATGACTAATGACTTGGAAATCAATCCTTTTGCCCAAAAGGTAGTTTTTGGTTTGTTTTTAATAAAATTGAATGGTAACTCAATTTGAGCTGTCAATAAATAGATCACTAGCAATCATTTTTATGATGAGTAACTATAATCTTGTGCATAAAACTCAGAAGCAGTCTGAAAAACTGAATGGCATTGTTATATTAAATCTTGAATATGGTTTGTGATTGTTTACATTTTAAAGACAAAACGAGAAAGGGAGAGAAATAGAATTGATGTTGAATTCTATCTCATTCTAATAGTAAGTGATATTTATTTGAAAATACATAATCTAATAGAAACCAAAGCCTACTCATCTCATTAACAAATACATTTACAACAACATTTTATTTGAAAAGTAATAATTATAATTTTTGGAATTTACAACTTGTTTGTTGTTTCAGTTGATATACAAGGTAATAATTTTAATAACTCGCAGAACGAAATTAATGCTTAGAGTTTTATGCTCATGGGCAATAAAAAGTTACATATAAATTTTCATATAATATTTTATAATTTCCATATATTTTTCTAAATAGAAAAGCATAATCGAGTTTTGTATTAAATAGTTTCAAGTATAAACTACATTACATTAGAATAAAATTCTGTTTGGGAAGTAGAATGGAAATTTGAGTTCAAGGAGAAAAAGAACTGATATAAAAGTTTCACTTGTGTGTGTGTGTGTGTATTTAAACTAAAGATAGTGAGTATCAAATTGCTCAAGTATTCTGAATCTTTTAGACACATTTAAAATGATAGTTTTATTTGAAAATGTTAATATTTATCGTGTGTTGAAAATTCTATCCTTGACAGTTTAGTGAGTAAAATGGTTGGGGGCAATTATCTCCATTATCCTTACAGACTGCTAGCCAACCTCCAGCTGCATGCCTACCCCCTTCCCATAATAAATCACACAGCATCAAGGACCATTGGTGCCAGCCATCTCCACCAACTGAGTGACATTACTGTGTGCTGCTATACCTCTTGGTAGACAGGGGCCTCTTAATACATCCTGGATTGATTGATCAGTCTAGTGAAGGACTTCACAGAGATGAAGTCCTTAATTCAATGAACAACTGAAATTCTCAGTGGCTGCAGGCAAAAATGATGCCTTAGTCTGCTAAGGAGTTCTTGCTTTCACTCACTATAGCAACCTGGCAAAAGGAAGACTCAAGCAACATCTAAAGCATCAGGTGATGCAATGCAAGAAAGCCTCAAACTTTTTCTGAATTTAAACCTAGGACAATTACATTTGGCCCAACTACAGGTATGTTTGGTGTATTTATAAATACTCAAGTGGCACAGGAACATTTATTTTGGGGAGGCAGGAATTAAAAACTTTGATCTTTCAAAGCAAACTTTAGAAAATAAGTGGTGAATTCAAGGTATCAGGACAAAGGAAGCTCCCTGGCTTCTTTCTCTGAATGTTTCACCTCTGCCTTCACTCCTTTCTCTAAAGGGAGAAGTGATTATTTGCAGAGAAGCAGCAGGAGATTCTTGATGTACCTTCTTTCTCTTGGAACCCCAAATTCTGGCCTGCTCCTCCCTGTCTGTAATGTTTGGGATAGATCCTCATAAGAAGAGGACAGTGGTTGGTCAGTGTAGACTGTGATTAGGTTGGGAGTCTAATTCTTGGGTCCCAGTATCAGGAAGCCTGTGTTGCTCCATGTCTAAGCCATATCCTGCAACACAGCTTCATTGGCAATAAAGGGTGATAGTTTGTTCTCCACTCTCTGCCTTTGTTGTCTCTCAAACTGCCAGGAAAAGAAGGTTTCTAAAATCTCCAAATTTAAGTGTTCATCTGTAGAAATAAATTAAGAGGTAAATGTGGCTGGTACAAAGATCATTTTTGTCAGAATTTGGAGAAGATATAGGTATCATTGTGGTGTCAATACAAAAGAGGTGAATAGGAAGACAGGGGGAGAGACTTTTGAAATGCCAAGTAGTGAAAGAGTTTGACCCCACCCTTGTCTCTTTGCTTATCTAAATGTTCCCCATCTTTGCAGGGTGACAATGTGGTAATTTTTAAAAACCTGACCAGACCCATCACTAGTCTTCAACCTGCAAAAAGAAGACTGACAGCATAGGATTGCTGTAACGTAGTAGTGATTCCTCTCATTTGAGTCTTTACCTTTATACTGTATGTATACAAACAGATGGTTTTAAGTACACAAACACAAATTATGGCTGACTACAAAAATCTGACCCATCAGTAATTGACTTTTTAAATTCACTGTCATTTCTTTTCCAGATTGGCATGTTTGTGCCTCTGACAATGTGGTCTTTGACATACATGTCTAGCTTTTTTATTGAAGTGTATCTACCATTGCATATTCCTGGAGCTCTCACAAGCACACACCTCAGAGGATAAAGACAGTTATTATTAACTTCTGGTAGACCTTTAGGCTGCTTTAGAATATGAACCCTTTAAGTCCAGAAACCATGACCTGATAAACATGATACTTAGTATCAGAAACTAGAACTGATGTGAGGGAACTGAGATTCTATCTGGTCAACTTGGGTAGTTCATTATTCATTCATTCAACAAATATTAATTGCCTGTCCTGCAATAGGTCTAGGTGCTTGTCATAAATTAAAAAAAAGAGTTATAAACTCTTCCCATCTCTGTGTCCACTTCCCATCCTGCAGTTCCTCTGTAATGTGACTTTGAAGCTTCTCCTATCAAGAGAAACAGTGTATTTTTCTAACTCTTTAATCTTGGTTTAATGCTGTGACCTGACTTAGCCAATGAGGACATTAGCAAATGTGATGCAAACAGGGACTTGCAAAGTGCTTGATCTTTGGGGTTTGCCATCTCTTGACAGTTAATGCATGAACATGCAATTATCTCTATTATCCTTACAGACTGCCAGTCAACCTCCAGACATGTGACTGGGCCATCATCCTTCAGCTGACTGCAAATACATGCATCAACTCAGTGATGCCACACTGAGCAGAGATAACTAGCTCAGCAAAGCCTCTCCCAAATTGCTACCCACAGAACCATGAGCAAATAAGTAAGTGGTTTGTTGTTTTTAGGCTACTAAGTTTCAGAGATTGCTTGTTACACAGCAAGAGCTAACTGACCCCAGTGCTGGAGATTCAACTGCAAATAAAGCAGAAAATGTCCCTGCTCTCATGGAATTGTCATTCTTTTGGGGAAGAACAAAATAAACAAAAAAGTAAATAAGAAAATATAAGATATGGTAAGACAGAAAATTAAAATGGGGTAATATGATAGCAAGTGCCTGGAGAACTTCTTAGGATTGGGAGGTCAAGGCAGGATGCTTAGGACATCCGAATGGCACAAAGGAGCCAGCCAATACCATTTAGATAAGATTTTTCCAGGCTGAATTCTTTCAGCAAGTATGTTAGAAAGGGAGCAGATTTCTGGCACCAATAGGGATGGCTTCTAGGTGAGTGCAAAGCAATGGCTTTCAGGACAATTTTCTGCCAAATGTCAACATTTTTAAATCTGTAAATACAGGGTGCTCTTAATCGACTAGGACAAAAGGGTGGGAGAAGAAAAGAGAGAAAAAATTATCACGAATCACAAAGAACACTTTGCAAGAGGAGTCCCAAAGACCTTTGTTCAAGGTTTTGCGTTTTTTGCTGGGACCTGGCGAATTTTCCACTTGATAAGTTTGTCCTAGCTATAGAATAAACTCGAAATATGTGTACAATGGTGGCCAAAAACATGCCCTGAAGAAAAGGAAAACAGCAAGATGGATGATGTGGAGGCTGTTCAAGGCTTTACTGGTCAGCATATGTTTTATCAGGACACGAGATGGACAAAACAGTTTATTTCTCACGCTACAACATGAAGGATTTCGATCAACTGCCCATTCATTCTCTGTCACTTCATTTACAGTGGCCCAGGCTGTCAAGATGATACTCAGCCTGTGTCCATAGACCAAAGGGAGAAGAATAATACGGAGGAAAAACATGCAAGAAAAATAAGAGATGGAGTAGAAGGAGCATAGGGCAGCCTATCATATATCTCCCTACCAAAAAAGCAGATCAGGAAGCTTGTTTTGAAGAACAAGAATAATATTTATCAAAAGGAATTATGTCAACCTCAGGATAGAATCCCAAATTGTAGCTTGCTTAGTATATAAAAACTTTTACGTGCACTGATAAAAGGATAGAATCGTGGAATAGTGGTAGAAAAGACTGGAAAAGCAACATCAAATACACGTATACATGCACACATACACACACAATGAACAGTTTTAGCAGAATTCCTCATCAATGTTTTAAGACATATGCTGTAGCACAGGACTAAATTAGAGTAGAATTTGTGATAAGGAAGGAAGGGAGAAAAGGAGGAAGGGAGAGGTAGAGGAAGGGAGGGAGCGGATAAGAGTAGGGAAGGAGAAAGAAACGTGAGAGATAGAAGCTGCCAAATTAAGGTTAAGAGATTAAGTATGTGTTAAAGTTACACTGAAAAATCAAACAAAAGCAACCTGCAGGCAATCCACAGAGTTCTACTGGCGATAGACTACAGCGCCATCTCCTGACTGGAAGACTTTTTAGATGTTCACATGCAAAGGCTTTAGAAGCAAGCCATTGTTTCTCCAGCAAGAGAAAGATGGGCTGGTGGGCTGTTTGCTTTTCCATACTGATATCTTCTTTAACTGATTGTGTTTCCTACAAATATATAAATGCCCAGAAAACTAGGCCTTACTACCTTACCCCCATCATTTTTTAGGTTATTTTCACCTAAATTTAAGTTAAATTTGCACTAATTTTAAAGGCTAATATTGCATTTGGCACTAATGTGAACTTTAACATTCTTAGTCATTTGCTGGAAAGCCTTGCCAAAGTCGTACGTTTTTCTCAAAGCAAGTGTGTTAATATAATAATAGAGACATATGCTAGGCATATATTCTAATCGTACTGAGAAAGCTTTAAAACTGCTATAGGGTTTTAGCTGAAATGTACTGGCAGAGGGAATTTGTACAATTGAAAACATGGGAAAGGATAGAAGAAAATTTCTTCCTGCAGCTGAATCTGAAAGATCTCAGAAAGAACTCAGGGTCCTGCCTCGAGGGTGAGCTCTTTCCAGTAAGCCTCCACTGCACCATGAAGAGGCAAGCTCTCTCTATCCAGGGCCTCAGGAAGAAAAACCTGGCATGAGAATATCTAAGGAAAAATAGATTTTTCCAAGGCTGATGGTTGCCTGGGGTCATGACAGTGCTTTTCCAGGTCCACATTATGCCACATAATAAAACAGTCCCTTGTTTTCTTACCATTTGAAAGTCATGCTTGCTTGGGACTGAGTTTTTAATGACCACATTTGCTATTAGCCTTACAACCATGATCATCAGGCTCATTCTGCCCACGGATTGGAGGCTATAGCCCAGCTGGGTGCCCTGAGTGAGCTCCAAGGACTCCAGGCCCACAAGGCAATGTGGGGGCCGTCCCCATGCAGAATGTATCAGCATGTGTTAATGATCCTTCTCTGATACACAGCCCTGCCACATCCTCCCCACTTTGCTATGCAGGAGTCCAGCAGACATGCAAACAAAGGCATGGGCTACACTGACATGGAGTGAAATTAGCCAAAGGGACTCAACTTCCCTGAAAAGACAACACCTTTACCAAGCAGTTCGCAGTTGTAAATCATGACAGTTTCAAAAGGTGCTAAGTTCCCTTTCCCCCAAATGACACACGGTCTTGCACAGGGTAGGTACTCAGTCATTACCTGCTGAGTGAAGAGATACAGGAAGTGGCTGGCCTGGGAGGAGTAAAGGTTTAGAAACTAGATAACCTCTCAGAGAATGTGGGAAGGGGTGGTACAGTGGATTCTGCAGGCAGGTAGGAGGACCAGCCCCCCTACACACAGATGGGAGCTTATATCCAGACAAATGTACCAGGCATTTACCTCAACAAAAGTAATTTGCTCAGCTGCAAAATTAGAATACTAATAATTATGTTACATGGGATTTGGGGAGAGGTAAGGATTTAGTACGATAATGAATATAAAAATGTCTTACGTATCTTCAACAATTGGTGGATATTATTTCTAATTCACCAATGGCAAACTGAGACTCAGAAAGGTGAACGGAGTTTCCCAGGGTCACACAGTTAGCTAGTGGTAATGCCCAACTGGAATCCAGCTCTTCTGATCCTGAGCCCATGGCCCTTTCCACTAAACCTTGTTCCCTCTATCTAACTGAAATCAGGAAAAGTCAGAAATCTCATGGGTGCTTGTTTTCTTTTGTGACAGGGCACAGGAATGTAGCCATCTTAAGGTCACCAGTCCTTAGAGAGATGATCCACCGCAATGCTCTCACGTGAGAGGAAGTGAGAGGTGGTAGAGTGGTGTGGGGATGAGTACAAGCTGTAGGGTTGAATCGAATGGTCTTCAGCTCCACCACTTAGCTCTCTATGATCTTCACCAATTTGCTTAATATCTCTGTCTCATTGTCCTTGAAGCTTTTTAATGCAAAATGGGGATAACAATAATGCTATTGAATACTATTGTTATCATCATCCCCATTTTACATAAAAAGGCATAAAGTGTAAAAGATGTGATCTATGCAAAACATTGATGCTTTCTGCCGTTACCATCAAAACTGTGATTTCCAGCATATTTTAGTTGTGCAATGTGGCTGATGGTAGGTCTCAATGGATTAGAAAAAGACCAAGGGTTTAGGTTTGGGATCAACCAAACTCCATGGCTCCAATCCCTCTATTCAATGCATACACACAATTACATATTTTTGTTTTAATTAACCCCACATATTCAATTCCAGGACAGATATTCCTCACTTTTGTTCTTTAAGAATGTTAGGCTAAGGTCAACCCTATTGTCTGGGTAGGACTGGCAGGGGTTCCAGCAATGAGGCCAGTGAGAGAGGGGACATGAGCAAGGGACTGTGATAGGTAGTCACCTGGAACTGTGCCCAGAAACATGGAGAGCCAGAGAAGGGATGAAAATCATCATTGTCCACACACACACACACACACACACACACACACACACACCCCTGATATCTGGGCTGAAGAAGCTAAGGGACTGTCCAGACCCAGAGGTGAGCATGAGAGATAAAGCCAAGGCTAGAAATCTAGATATGGTCTCCACATGTTCTTCTAGCTATCACCCTGCTGCCATTTGTCCTCCAAACTTCTCAAAAATGTGGTTTACAGTTGCTGGCTTTATTTCCTCATCTCTCAGCACTCCTCAATCCACCCACATCTGGTGTGTATCTCCATTACTCCACAAAACAGCTCCTGATAGCATTATCAATGAAGTTGCTAAATTCAATGAATATTTTTTTCAATACCCATTTTATTTGACCACTCAACAGTATTCTTAACAGGACTTCTTCCTTCTTAAAGGATTCTCACCTTCTGTTTTCCATAACACCCTGGACTCCTGAGTTTCCTCTGACTTTCTAACTACTTGTTTTTAGTCTCCTCTTCAAATCTTTCCATCTTTATGGCAAGTAAATATGTGAGTTCTTTAAGGCTCAATTCTAGACTATCTTCCTTCATTTTACAGTCTCTCCCCAGGTAATCTCCTTGTTTATGATTTTAATGATCTAATCTATGCCAATAGTTCTCAAATTTCTAATTCTGATTCAGACTTATCTTCCAAACCAGAGACCCATATATCTGACTGCCTACTCAGCACCTTCATTTCAAACTCAAACGTGCTTCAAATTCAAAAATGGTCTGAAACTAATATGTTTTTGTCCCCAAACCTGGTCTTCTTCTGGCACTCCCTATCCCACTGAATGGCCTGCAATTCATCCAGTTATGCAAACCAGAAATTACAAGCCATTCTTTACACCATACTAGTTCGTCATCAATTCCTTTTGAATTTATTTTCCAATAGCTGTCTAACCTATCCATTTATCTCCATTTCTACTACCATCCATATTCTAGTCTAAATTATTTTGCCCAAACATCTTTAATAACCTCTTAATTAATTTCCCTACTCTCCCTTGTCTTCCTTCCTAATTAATTTCTCCACACATTCAGGCCAGAGTAATCTTCAGACCATAACTGATTACATCAGATCCCAACCCCCTCCCTCATTAAACACTTCAATGGATTCCCATGCTCTTAGGATAAAATCATGCATATGTGCTAGAAAATTCCGCATGATCTTGCTCAACTCCGCAGACTCACATTAAGCCTCCTTTTTTCTTGGTGGTCTCTATGTTCTGGCCTCAATCGTATTCTATGCGAATCCCTTTGTCTGGAATGCTCCTTCCTCCTCTACCTTCACCCAACTCACATCTGTTCATTCCTTAGATTTCATAGAAGTCTTTTCTTACTCTCTCAGGCAAGGTCAGGTGCACTTGCTCAATGCTATCATAGTATGATGACGTATCTTCTCCAGAGCACTTATCCAGTTTAAGTTTGCATATATTTGGGTTATTTACTCTAGCTCTCATTCCCCCAGATGTTGACAGCACACTTGTTCTGCTCACTGTTTTATCTCCAGTCTCTATCCCAGGGTTTGGCACATAGTAGAGGTTTACTAAATACTGTCGAATGGAGGAAAAACAAGGATAGGATGACAAGAAGCTCCCTGACACCTACAGGACCAGAGCTGAGACAACCAAAGCTCCCTTTTTTTGACATGCTGATAGTATTGTGCCAGGCATCCCCAGGTTCAGGGGTACAGGGCTGAAGAAGACTACAGTCATCTCTAGGAAGACCTGGATCAATGTAATAGCACTATCCTTGTTCCCAAAAGCCAGAGTACCCTTAGATGACACAAGCCAGGATAAATGACTGAGTATCCTAAGAGATGAAAGGAAGTATAACTAGAAGGGAATGCAGGCAGATGGATGATGTATGAGGCAAGTGTAAAGAAACAGTGGAGCACAGCTTCTGGGAATCTCACCCCAGAAGCCTTTTCCACAATGATTGAGTCTTGTCCCTGCAGGTGATTAATGTAACACTCCCTGAGCTTCTGTCTGACCTCATCTCTACTGGTTTGAGTATCTCCAGGGTTGGTTCCCTGCAGTATCTGAGTCACTGCATTTTTGTTTTTGTTTGATTTAGGGTTTTTTTAATACATATATACAAATGTACTCTTTCTTCTTAAAAAGACAGCAGATATCTGAGAATGCCCAAGGACCTCTTTTATTCTCTCCCTGGCTGAAGAGACTGAGAAAAAACAACATACTGTTTCATGGTGCACAAGCCATGAGATTTGCTTCTAGCACAACAACTTTTGGGAGACAGGCATACCAACTGAAGCAGCAAATATTTTCCAAGAACTGAAGGAAAGTCATGGAGAGGAGCCAGAAAGCAGGACGTCCTGAGTTACGCTGTCTAAGTCTCATCCCAACCCCCAACCTCCAACCTGACCTCCTTAGTTGCTGAATGACCCTCGACAGGTGACATAACTCCTTTATAGTTCAATTTCATCATTTGAAAGTGGAGTTGATAATACTGTTCTTACCATATTGGGTTGAGGATAAAGTGAGATTGTGCATAAAACACTCAGTAAATGTTAGGTCTTGATATTTCAAGATATCACATACAAAGTGCATATTGGGGAAGGTGTTCATTCTCAAAAGAACAGAAAATAATTTAACACATTTGAGAGAGTTTCCATGTCAACAGATATTGGATATAACCTTCAGTGACTTCATGGTTTCCAGGGATGGAATGAGAAGATCAACATCCTTCCCCACCTGGTGTTTAAAGCCATGCTTTTAAGTCAGGAATATTTATTACAATGCCAGGAGGATATGTGGCAGTATCTCTGGGACAGATGGTGTCACAGGATAAACATGGCAGATCTTTCTGCAGTAACAATTATAGTTAATGGTATAAACATGTTTGGGGGGTAAAAACATGCACAAGTTGGAGAATAGAATGTGAAATTATCATTTTTAGGACAATGACTTCAAAGAAATTTCAAGGTAACTGGGGGATCTAGAGTTGTGTTCATAGATCTCTAGAGAGATAATCTTACTCTCCTTCACTATTAAAAGATTTGGTGGTACAATTTAGTAGCATTGATTTAAAGAACAGGAAAAGGATCATTAGGGATGAGAAATTAAACATCCAAGAAAGGAATGCAATTTGTTTAATCCTTTCAAAAATTGCCTTTTCCTTGGTGTTTCTTCCAAAGCAATTTAGAAAGAGTAAAAGAAAAAATATATACAGAAAAAAAGTCACTTGCTTTAAATGATCCAAAAACTAGGGTTCAATGTTCCTGGGCAACTTCACAGCAAATATTAAAAATGGGTTCCTGGCCCCAGGAACAACTTAAATGAGTCCAGCAAATGAAAATTAAGAGTATAGGATCTTTTCTCCTGCTCTGTGGTGCTGAGATTTAGGAAATATGAAGCTAGTCTAGATGAGAAGCACTCAAGACAGCAGGTTCATATCTAGGTAAGACACTCCTAAGATAGACAGTACAAAGGAAGAACCCAGACTAGGGACAGAAGACCCAGTTTACATCCGAGCTCTGAGGCCAACAGGATGTGGGCGATTGTTTAACTTCTCTGGGTTGCCTCAGCTGAAAACTGGGGAGCTGGACTCAATGTCTATAAAACTCAGGGTTAAAAAGGACCTCAGGAACCACTTAACCCAATACGTTCTTGAAGCAACAGTTCAAGTCTTTTGCTGGCACATTTCCAGAGATAGGAAGACATTTGTTATTTCTGAATGTCATCATTGGGTGAATGATGACATTCATTCCCAGTACAGAGCTGGGGGTCAGGAGACTTAATTCCAGGCTCTGTAAGCAATTTACATATATCTGTAGATAGAATCCTTTACCGTATTGAGTTTCAGGCTCCTCTTCCATAAAGCAAGGAGGAAGGGATTAAATAACTCTTAATAAGTTGTTTGTGAATCTCCAGGGATATCAAATCCCTAATATTCAAAGTACATTCATTTCCTTTTTCCACCTCCATCCTCTTTGCCCAGGACTACATGAGAGAATATAACCACTATGCCACTTGGCCAATCTGGCTTAAATGGGGGAAATAGCCAAGAGGTGTTTTTCTAGGAATAAAGAGATAAAGGCATGAAAGAAAGAAGTAAAACAGGGGGACTGAAGAAGGTGAACAAATATAGAATAGGCTCTATACTTTCAGGAAGGAGAGTAGCGGGTAGGGATGAGAGGACAAAGCTAAGTCAATGTCTAACATGGGAAAGGGGACACATGAAGGGCCTTAGAGAGCGGTACCAACAAGGAGTGTGTCCAAGATGAAGGCACCTGTATGAGCAGGGGAGGAAGAGTGAGATTAAAGTCAGAATATAAAATCAATTGTCTTCCTTCATTTCATGGATCCAGCTGCTTTGCCTCAGCTATGCTTCCATATATCATTCAGGTGAAGATGAAAGCAGTAAACTTTAAGAGCCTGAAATTCATAACTGAAATTTCCTGACTATATTATGGTGATACCAGGCATGGAGATCACTGCGCTTGGGGCTCTGATCTCTCAGGTCACTCCCTTCTCTGGGAATCTGCACTTTAAATACACAGCAGTCTCCCAAGAACTTACAAGGCAGTCTTGTCCCTATTCTCCCATCTGCAGTTACAGTTCCCTTTCTCCCCTGGACTTCTATGCACATTCATCTTCTCCCTCAAACACACAGGGAGCAGAAACTGAAGTTGCATGGTAAGAGTGGGCTCTTGCTTTGGACTCTGACTATACAGTGGCTGCTCCAGTAGTCAGAGGCTACTGTTAGGATGGGAAGTCAATTCAAATCAGATTAGGAGAAGGGAGTGGGCAGAAACTAGGGCTCCCTTGGAAGTCCCAGTTTCTCCATGTTCAGTGCAGTGGAGACCGGATTGCCCACAGGTGCAATTTGTCTGAATGTCATCAATATCCAAAAGCTGGCAAAGATTTGATGGTATCATCACTGATGATGCTGGATTTTCCCAGGATGTTGTAGAATGACTGAATTAATGGCCCCAATTAATAGCCTCCCTGATTCACACCTTCGGGAATGCCCTGCCACTCTGACTCTCAGTTTGGTTATGTGATGTGCTTTGAACAATGAGACAATAGCCAAACCTAATGCAAGCAGAAATTTGTGGAGATGCTTGCACATTATTTTTTTCTTTCACCCTTGCTTGCCTATAATTGCTAGGAAAACATGCCTGAGCCAGCCTGCTGGAGAGAAAGAGTGAGAATCACATGGAGAGAGGCCCCAGCCATCCTCGCCAACCTTGCTGAGGTAATTCTAGATCAGCCACCACAGCCAATCAAGCCCAGCAGTGAGGGAGCCTCCATGGACCCTAAGACACACCCAGCCAACCACAGCCAAAATAGCTGTCCTATGTCTTTCGTCCTTTGTCTTCCCATATTGGATTTTCACACTCACAATCTATAGATTATTGTTTTAAGCCACTGAGTCTTGGTGTGGTTCATTTAAGAACACTATTATATTATAGCACTAGATTGTCAATACAGAGATATTTAATTTCTTTCATTTGATATGTGGGAAATGAAGCATATTCTTTAATTAGGCAAAGTCTGCAATAAGATGCTCTTGCACACAGCTTTCAAAATGCTGTTCTCTGTCCCCCTCCCTCATACCTTTTTGGAGTCAGACTCTCTGAATCCCTTCTGTATTTGTTCTGTCCTTTCACAAAACTAAAAGAAAAAGCCACACTTGTAAGCAGTCATTGAGAAGGGGACTGTGCCCCTTGCTTTCCTGTTGTTTTGCCTCAATGTCCTCAGGTGGCCACTTCTAAGTTGAGATTGTCAGTTGAATTATGCCAACCTCTGGAGCCAGCCAAAGTGAGCCAGTTAGCTCTCAACATTAAACAAATAATAATAATGATAACCTCCCCAAACAGATGGCCTTTCCTGTCAGCATGAAGACTTCCAGCCTCAGCTGGAAACAAGGAGTATCCAAAAAAAAAAGAAAAAAAAAACCTAACCCCAAAACATTTCTACAGAAAGGTTAAGATACATTCATATGCCCCAAGTCTGATTTTAGACTCTTTTATTGGTCTATTTATCAAGCCTTTTTACATGGTAAGTCACTGGCATCTCATAAGCCCAGCCTCATCTCATAAATCACTATTCCCTAAAGTAGAGAGGTTGGCTACAGTGGACTACCTGGCTCTCTGGAAAATGACAACCTCTGGGTCCTATGTCCTTCAAAAGAGACTTCAAAGATGTATTAAGATGTATTTCCCCTAGGTATTTGCTGAACATACTCTGGGTTTCCTGGGCTTGGAGAACCAAGGACATTTGGCATTAAAATCTGTCTTCTGACTCTCTGCATGAGACTTCCTGGCCGCTCAGCTACTTGTACCACTCAGCTCCATCCACCTCAGCCATCTGTCTTTCAAGCTGTGGGTAGATTTGAGCAAGTAGACAGGCCTGCCCTATTCTTTAGCCATAAATTCCCTATCGAGGGAAATCCTGAGTGAGACAAAGACCTGAGTCAGTAGAGAGTGGTTGTCTGAACACTTTACAAAGATAAATACAGCTATCTCATTGTTCTTCATCCTTCAGTCAGGGACTCGGTCACCATAAAACTCATTAAAGCTGGACACAAGGTCAGGATGGGCTGGCAGCCAGGCAGGTAGGTGCTGAGCGGCTGAGTGCCTCCCAAATATCCCTCATCAAGAACAGAACTGATCCCAAGTTAGTGAGAAGGCCCGATTTGCAGGGAAGAGAAATCAGAAACAGGAAAGCAGGGAGGCAAAGGCGGTCATTACACAGAAAAAAATTCAAAGGAGTGTGTTGGTCAAAAGTACCAAATGATGTAGAAATGGAGGAAGATTACCAGGTGAGCAAAGGAGGCTCTCCACAAGGGGACGGCTTCTGGGGTTTGGTTCATTCTTCTGGCATTGGCCTCTGAAGTTTGGGATGCATCCAACTTCAACAGAAGTTAGGGAGGTTCCACATCACTGTTTTGGCTGAGCTGTCATTGGTAATTTCCCAGATAATGGAACGCATGTTAATTGCTTAAGTGGAATGACAAAGCATTCAAGTTTGCTCTCTCCCAAGGAGCCCTTGCTTTTTAACAGGACCTTTGTGGAGACCATGACCCTAACCCTAAAGAACTCATGTAAAGGATGAGTCACATGCCTTAGAAGGCTGGCATATGGATTCATGCTTTGCCCCCACTTACATTAATTGTGTGACCCTAGGAAAGGCAGAATTCTTCTCTTGGGCCAACTTTCTTCATGGGCAACTTGGTTCTTATCCTTTCCTAATTCAAATCTAATTATTGTTGTATAGGGGATTTTGCAAAAACCAGATGAATGCTAGTTTCTCTCCATCAGACAGAGTTCCCTCTGGACTCCAAGCAATCCTACAAAGTCTTCTTGCTCCTGAGTTTAAAGGGCTCTGACTTCAGAGTGGCTCCAGCACCAGCAACCAGAAAAGAGGACTGGAGCCGGAGGAGCATACATAATAAATAAACTCAGCTGCCCGCCAAGCAAATAAAGAGATTGTATTTTCTTTTATTTGGCAAGCATCAATAACACAAAATGCTAAGTGGGGGCTCCAAGTGAAATCTGCCTCTTTCATTTATGTGAATTATAACTGTCTATATCAGCAAAAACAATTTTACTGAATAAAACTATTTATCTGCTAACTTGTTAATGACATGATACACACGGGCCTTTAACCATTTACCCTTAAAGGCAAGCTTAGTCAAAAAGCAGCTATCTATCCAGGAGAAACATTGGCAATGATTCTTACTATGGTGATTTGGTGTGATAAAACTCTATTGTCTGGGGGCAGCTAGCAGGCAAGAAGCCATTCTGTAAAGCTACAAAACTAATCTTTACTAGATTTGTCACAAACAAAGGATGGAACATTTATGCAAAGAGTCAAGATCCATCCTGGGCTATATGCCACTGTTCCCCCTCCCAACCTGCTGAGGAAATTCAATACAATCAAACTAGTCAGCAAACAGACCAGAGACTGAAATTGATTACATCTAAGGTGTGTTTATTATGCTTCTTGTGACTTAGCAGCCAGGGCCCCCTAGGGAAAGGGAAGGGGGGAAAAATGCTAAACAAAAACAAAACTATTTGGTATTCCAAGTGGATATGCTGATTTCTGCTTCTTGGCTTCTGTGGAATGCAACAAATTATGATGGACCAACTATTTTATACCCAGGGTCTGGACTGAGCAGTAAAGGAGGTTGTGGGCTCTCTCTAGACTCAGAGATAAACCCAAATAGACATGCCTGAGACTTGGCTGGGTATGAAGGATTTCTGAGTCCTACAACTTAAGGTGAAGCTGACAAATTGTAAACTCTTTTTATTTCTCTAATTAAGACCCAAGCAACAGATCTGTATCTCTGTTGATGGGTTCAGCCATAGAAAATACACATGTACAAGCACACACTCTCACACACACACACACATACACACGCAGATACATAGACACACTCACTTGGAAATTTTCCATTGAACTTAACTAGTGGTTTCAATAAGTACACTTTAAAAATTGATTAGGAAGTCCAATACAAAAAATGTTCAACTAGTTGTTGAGTAGACATGAACTATCGTTGCGAAGGTATTTGTCTGCACTGGGCCTAGGAAACCTCCCCAAAGAGAAAAGCTCTCTCTCTCTCTCTACAAGCTGGTGATTCTTGGGTACCAACCGTATTTGCTGTCTGGATTTGCCCACCTTTATTCATTTCCAGTACCTTCTCACCTTCTCATGTTGCCTTGTTTCTACATACACACACACACACACACACACACCTCATCCTCTCAACTTTTTTAATTTTTAATTTTTGTGGGTACATAGTAGGTATATATATAAGTATATATATATGTGTATATAAATGTGTATATATATGTGTGTATATAAATGTGTATATATATGTGTGTGTATATATATGTGTGTGTATATGTGTGTGTGTGTATATATATATATATGGGGTATATGAGATGATTTGATACAGGCATGCAAGGTGAAATAAGCACACCATAGAGAATGAGGTATCCATCCATCCCCTCAGGCATTTATTCTTTGAGTTACAAACAGTCCAATTTTACTCTTTAAGTTATTTTAAAATGTACAATTAAGTTATCATTGACTATAGTCACTCTGCTGTGCTACCAAATAGTTTCTCCTCTTTTCTGAACATGTGGTTTACTTGCTGCTTCCTAACTGGAGAAAATCTTAATAGTAGTTCTTGCCCATTCTTACCGCATTTCAAAACCCTCACATCCCATAACCCAACCACATCTAGTCTAAGATGACTTTTTAAATGTTCATGAAAACATTGAAAATACTTTTCTCTAAGTGGTGCAATCTTAGGTGATTATTTTTACTTTTTTCTTTGTACTTTATTACATAGTGTACTCTTTAACATTACAGTAGCATGCAACATTTTTACAATAAGAATGAATTTTCATTTTAAAAGAGAAAAAACAAAGGCAGTATGCACACAATAGTGTATAATGATTGTAATTTTTGTTAAAAAAAAGCTATCTGTTCAACAATAAAAGTCTGGAGGAGGAATACACTTGAAAAAAATCTGTGTTCACTGGGGCTCTATGTTTGTTGTTCCTTTCCGATTATAAAGTAACTAGTCAATAGAAAATAAGACCTTCAAAAAATGTTTTTAGAATCTGACTGAGCCTGGGAGCCTCAAGCAAGAATTGAGAGAAAGGGTCCTGTCCACTATGGGCATGGACTCAGCATCGCCAATGCAGAGGAAACGCACTTTCCTCTTTTCTGGAGCATTGCTACCAAAGTCTTCTATGAGCATGGAACACAATTCATGTCAAGATAATGGCAATGGCTATTAAATTGAGTAAACAGACTTTCTGTACTTCCATAAATGCGAACACGATGTTGCTCTGCCCAGTCTTCAGGGCATCATTCAAGCCTGGATTATCTTTCATCTTTGGCATCCTACAAATTGATGTTAATCCTCAATTTGGGATAAAGATGCCCTAGATAGAATCTGCATTGAAGACTTCAGAAGTGCCAAGCTTTTGAAAAGCAGTCTTTCTTGGACCCTATTTTTCTAATTTTTCTCTAAAGCACCAAAAAGCAAGCACATACCCAAGGATTAGCTGTACCTAAATCTCCATCATAGTGAGAAGAGGAATCTTGAAATGGCCAGCTGTTAAAAAGATATTAAAAATTGCATCTCAAAAATGCTTTTATTCAGGGTAGCATTCCTTTTTAACACATCCAAAAGGGAAGGAGAGACAAAGAGTGAAAGAAAAGGAAAGCAAGAAAGAGAAAGCGAAGGAAAGGAAGGGTTTAGAAAGAAAATGTACTCAGGATTCTGTTAAATTACAACTGTCACTCCTTCATTGAGTTTGCTAAAGCTACCTCATCATTTACAGACCCTCCCTTTTTCGTAAATAGTTGCAATGTATAAATTAATGCAAGAGAGAGACATAAAATTAAATATGTAATCTAGGGTGAGAATTGGGTACTGGGATTCTGTTATTAGTTATAAAAGAGATCCCTAAATATAATGGAAGACACTAGAAGACTGAATGAGGGCAGCAGAGAACAAACCTAATCCCCATGCACCATTTGCTCAGAACAAGAACACCTGCATGCTCACACTTGTAGCCTCAATATGCTGAACATAATATCGAGGAACAAAAATGGTACAAGTATGTTATAGATTGAGGAAGGAATGTTAAATATTGGCACATTGGGGGTGCTACTGTAATTGCATGATTCTGCACCTTACAGGAGACTACGTTTCAGATTAAAATTGGGAAGTTACTCTTTCAGGACAAAGATGTTGGAATTCTGGATGCATTTATTCCAACTCTGCAGCAAGCACTGAAGACGGTCGCCTCTTCTCAAAGCACTCGTGTGCTCACCAGCAGAGCAGAGAGGCAGTTCCCAGTTCCTGTAAACAGAGCAAGAAAGGCCATTCCCGGGGTGACAAGTGGACCGTTTTTACCAAACATACTATAGGGAACAAAAACCTCTTTAGCAATAGTACTAAAAAATGTCATATTCAAACTTTGGGCATATGTATAAGTTAATGGCAAAGAACAATAATAACAACAGTTTCCTTCCCCCAAATTGAGTGCTCTGATTCCTGTATCACTAAGGTTGATGAATGACACCATAATCCAGTAGACTGGGAATAATCTTGATACTCATTACAATCAGAACACAAAACAGTTCCATCACGTCAACAAAACACATTCTTGTCATCCCTTTGTAGCCGCACCCTGCCTACCAACCCCACTCCTGGTATTTAGCCTAGAGATATGAATAGTTATGTGCACAAAAAAACCTACCCACAAATATTCTATAATAGCCAAAACCTAGAAACAATCTAGATGACTTTCAGTAGGTAAATAGGTAAACATTTTGTGTACAACATACAAGGAATTACCACTCAGCAGTAAAATGGATGCAACAACTTGAATGAATCTCAAAGTCATTACAGTGAATGAAAGAAGCCAGTGTCAATGATTACATGTTCAATAATTCCATTTATACAGTATTCTCCAAAAGAGAAAATTATAGGAATGGAGAACCCATCAACTGCCTATGTCTACAGGAAATCCTACTGATATTTTTATATGGCGAGTCTTCTGATCCATGAACACAACAGCTCTCCATGTATTTAAGCCTTGTGTATTTTCTTTATCAGCATTTTGTAATTTTCAAGTTACAAATTTAATATATGTTTTTCTGAAGCTATTGTAAATATTTTTTATTTGGTTTCCAATGATTCATTGTCAGTATATAGAAATATGATTGACTTTTGTATATTGACACTGTATCCTGTGACATTGTTAAACTCACATCTTAGTTCCAGGAGGTTTTCTTGTTTGGTTTTGAGGAGGTTTTTTTACATTGACAATCTTGTCATCTACCAATAGTAAAAATTTTATTTCTTCCTGTCCAATCTGTATGACTTTTATTTCTTCTTATTATCACATTGGCTAGTACTTCTAGTGTGCTGCCAGAGGAATGATGAGAATGGACATGCTTGCCTTCTTTCTGAATTTAGAGGGAAACTATTTGCTTTTTTTGCCATTAAGTATGATGTTAGCTGTAGGTTTTGTAGCTACTCTTCATCAGATTGAGGAAGTTCCCTTTTATTCCTAGAGTGCTGGCAGGTTTTGTTTTTAATCATGAATGAGTATTGAAATTTGTCAAATTCTTTTCTACATTAGTTGATAGGATCATACGGCTCATTGGCTGTTCTTGTTCGGTCTGTTGATATAATGAATTACATCAATTTATCTTCAAATACTGAACCAGGTTTATTTTCCCATGGTGATGATACTGTTTTTATATATCACAGGATTCAGATTGCTAAAAGTTGTCAAGGATTTTTGCATTTATGTTTATGAGGGATGTTAGAATACACTTTTCTTTTCTCATTCTGTTTTTGTCTTAGTATCAGGGTGATAGTGGCTTCATGAAATAAGTTGATAAATGTTTTCTCTTCATTTTCTGGAAAAGACTGTATAATTTATATCATTTTATCTTTACATATTGAGTAGAATTTACAAGTAAAACCCCATGAACCTAGGTATTTCTTTTTTGGGAAGTTTTAAGCTTTTAATTCACATTTATTAATACTTATAGGACTATGCAGGCTTTATAGCTTATCTTAAGTTTTTGTAGCTTCTGGTTTTCAAGAAATCAGCCCACTTGATTTAACTTGTCGAATGTGTGTGTGTAGAGTTATTTGTGGTGCTCCCTTATTATCCTTTCAATGTCTACAAGATCTCTAATGATCCCTCCTTTTCAATTCCCAATATTGGCCATTTGTGTCTTCTTTAAGTCTTGCAACAGGCTTGTCAATTTTATTAATCTTTCAAAGATAGAGGTTTTAGTTGCAGTGGTTTTTCCTATTGTTTTTCTGTTTTCAGCTGCATTGATTTCTGCTCTGTATTAGTTCCTTTTTTCTCTTGCTTGCTTTGGGTTTGTTTTGCTGTATTTATTTATCTTATTTTATTTTATTTTGTTTTTTTGAGAAAAGATCTCACTCTGTCACCCAGGCTATAGAGCAGTGGCGCAATCTCAGCTCACTGCAGCCTCTGCCTCCTTGGTTCAAGTGATTCTCCTGCCTCATCCTCCTGAGTAGCTGGGATTACAGGCGCCTACCACCATGCCTGATAATTTTTTTTTTTTTCAGTAGATGTGGGATTTTACCATGTTGGCCAGGCTGGTCTTGAATTCCTGGCCTCAAGTGATCCACCTGCCTTGGTCTCCCAAAGTGCTGGGATTACAGGCATGAGCCACTGCACCCAGCCTCTTGTTTCTTAAAATGCAACTTTACAGTATTTCTTGGATATCTTTTTTCTTTTATAATATACGGATTTTCATGCTATAAGTTTCCCTCTAGGTACGGTTCTAGCTGCATCCTGTAGCTTTTCATATGTTGTGCTGCCATTTTGGTACTGTATCTTGGACATTTTTAATATTATCTTATGAGTGACTGGATCTTTTCAAAATTCTATCGAGAATGCTGATGTTTTTGTTTTAACTAGGCAATTCACCCAGTTAGGTTCAAGCTGCAAGTTATAATTAGCCTCCTATGAATTCTGCTTTCAATGTAGTCTTTTCAGTGCTATTAACATCTGTTCCACATGTATACCATTGAGCAGACAGTCCAGGACGTAGGTGGTAGCCTATCCATTAAAACGTCTATGATATGCTGTTTAAGATCAGATCCATCCACTTTGGGTGAGTTCATAACTTCCATAAACAACTTTTATTGCATTTTCCAAGTTTCTCCCTCCCAGAAATCTCCTGGTACTTTTTAGTTCCCTGGCACTCTCTTTTTCAGTTCTCTAGCCAGAATTACGGGGCTTTATTTACCCCAATCTGCTATGTACTTTCTGAGATTGCAACACCAAGTGGCAAAATATACGAAGAGAAAAAAGAGTGTTTTAAAGGTGGTTTGCTCCACCTTTTTTAGACAATAGCTCCTCTGATTAGAATCCAGCAGCACATCAAAAAGCTTATCCACCATGATCAAGTGGGCTTCATCCCTGGGATGCAAGGCTGGTTCAATATACGCAAACCAATAAATGTAATCCAGCATATAAACAGAACCAAAGACAAAAACCACATGATTATCTCAATAGAGACAGAAAAGGCCTTTGACAAAATTCAACAACCCCTCATGCTAAAAACTCTCAATAAATTAGGTATTGATGGGACGTATTTCAAAATAATAAGAGCTATCTATGACAAACCCACAGCCAATATCATACTGAATGGGCAAAAACTGGAAGCATTCCCTTTGAAAACTGGCACAAGACAGGGATGCCCTCTCTCACCACTCCTATTCAACATAGTGTTGGAAGTTCTGGCCAGGGCAATTAGGCAGGAGAAGGAAATAAAGGGTATTCAATTAGGAAAAGAGGAAGTCAAATTGTCCCTGCTTGCAGACGACATGATTGTATATCTAGAAAACCCCATTGTCTCAGCCCAAAATCTCCTTAAGCTGATAAGCAACTTCAGCAATGTCTCAGGATACAAAATCAATGTACAAAAATCACAAGCATTCTTATGTAACAATAACAGACAAACAGAGAGCCAAATCATGAGTGAACTCCCATTCACAATTGCTTCAAAGAGAATAAAATACTTAGGAATCCAACTTACAAGGGATGTGAAGGACCTCTTCAAGGAGAACTACAAACCACTGCTCAAGGAAATAAAAGAGGATACAAACAAATGGAAGAACATTCCATGCTCATGGGTAGAAAGAATCAATATCGTGAAAATGGCCACACTGCCTAAGGTAATTTATAGATTCAATGCCATCCCCATCAAGCTACCAATGACTTTCTTCACAGAATTGGAAAAAACTACTTTAAAGTTCATATGGAACCAAAAAAGAGCCCGCATTGCCAAGTCACTCCTAAGCCAAAAGAACAAAGCCGGAGGCATCACGCTACCTGACTTCAAACTATACTACAAGGCTACAGTAACCAAAACAGCATGGTACTGGTACCAAAACAGAGATATAGATCAATGGAACAGAACAGAGCCCTCAGAAATACCACCACATATCTACAACTATCTGATCTTTGACAAACCTGAGAAAAACAAGCAATGGGGAAAGGATTCCCTATTTAATAAATGGTGCTGGGAAAACTGGCTAGCCATATGTGGAAAGCTGAAACTGGATCCCTTCCTTACATCTTATACAAAAATTAATTCAAGATGGATTAAAGACTTAAACATTAGACCTAAAACCATAAAAACCCTAGAAGAAAACCTAGGCATTACCATTCAGGACATAGGCATGAGCAAGGACTTCATGTCTAAAACACCAAAAGCAATGGCAACAAAAGCCAAAATTGACAAATGGGATCTAATTAAACTAAAGAGCTTCTGCACAGCAAAAGAAACTACCATCAGAGTGAACACACAACCTACACAATGGGAGAAAATTTTCGCAACCTACTCATCTGACAAAGGGCTAATATCCAGAACCTACAATGAACTCAAACAAATTTACAAGAAAAAAACAAACAACCCCATCAAAAAGTGGGCAAAGGATATGAACAGACCCTTCTCAAAAGAAGACATTTATGCAGCCAAAAGACACATGAAAAAATGCTCATCATCACTGGCCATCAGAGAAATGCAAATCAAAACCACAATGAGATACCATCTCACACCAGTTAGAATGGCAATCATTAACAAGTCAGGAAACAACAGGTGCTGGAGAGGATGTGGAGAAATAGGAACACTTTTACACTGTTGGTGGGACTATAAACCAGTTCAACCATTGTGGAAGTCAGTGTGGCGATTCCTCAGGGATTTAGAACTAGAAATACCATTTGACCCAGCCATCCCATTCCTGGGTATATACCCAAAGGACTATAAATCATGCTGCTATAAAGACACATGCACATGTATGTCTATTGCGGCACTATTCACAATAGCAAAGACTTGGAACCAACCCAAATGTCCAACAATGATAGACTGGATTAAGAAAATGTGGCACATATACACCATGGAATACTATGCAGCCATAAAAAATGATGGGTTCATGTCCTTTGTAGGGACATGGATGAAATTGGAAATCATCATTCTCAGTAAACTATCGCAAGGACAAAAAACCAAACACCGCATGTTCTCACTCATAGATGGGAATTGAACAATGAGAACACATGGACACAGGAAGGGGAACATCACACTCTGGGGATGGTTGTGGGGTGGGGGGTGGGGGGAGGGATAGCATTGGGAGATATACATAATGCTAAATGACGAGTTAATGGGTGCAGCTTACCAGCATGGCACATGTATACATATGTAACTAACCGGCTCATTGTGCACATGTACCCTAAAACTTAAAGTATAATAAAAAAATTTTAAAAAAAAGAAAGGAAGGTTCCTCTCCTTAAGGGTTTTATACATTTGTGGGACTCTGCTGACAACACTGTTGTTCCTTCACTGTGACTGTATTGTCTGTAGGTTCGAGAATAAGAGAATAGAGAGGAAAAAAAACGGTGGGGGGGAAATGAGGCATTTTCCCCACTTCCGAGTGTTGACACACCCCGTTCTTCTTCCTCCAGCTAGAGATAGAGAACTCTTTCTGTTTTACCATGTCCACTTCCCAGTCTCAGGGTAGCTTGTGTACAGGCTGAGATTACTGGAGGGAAAATAAATGATACACTCATTGCCAGCTCAGTGATACCTCAAATTCTTGTCTTCTTTCCCAACTGACCTATCACTGTTAATTTTTCAGGAATCCCCAAATAGCTCTTCCATGAATTTAGTCTAGCTTTTATAGTTGTATTCAACAGTAGTGAAAAGGAGGAGGGTATTTCACCTTACCTGGAACTGTAACCTGATTTTGATCTTTTAAAAACTTATGTCAGAATCTCAAAGTGCTATGGATATAGAATAGAGGTCTGTGATACAAGCTATTCTGTATCTTGTTCGCCTCTTTATTCAGAGTTTCTAGTACATGTCTGACATACAGTAGTCACTCAGTACAAGTTTGATAAATAAAATGAATAGATGAATGAAATAACGAGTGGATCAATATCATATTATAACCTAGATGAGATTAATAAGTACTGTGGTTCATACGGAGAGGGACTCCTGAATGCAGATAATGAACCATTACTGATATGCCAAAAAGCAATGCCTGTTCTATTTTCTAAAACCACAAACTGAAAAGAAACTAAAATTTTTATCAAAACTCTTTTTCATGATAGTTTTAGTTGCTGCATCTGTAATTCTTGAAAATCGAATGAAAATAATAGTTACAAATATCTGACTTCTTTACCATTCAGTTATGTGAACTCCCAGACCCCATGAAAGTCCTTCCAATTACTCCTGGGTATTTCCACAGTGGTGAATTGCTGCCTTGTAATGTCTACTATTTTCTCTTCTCTCCTAAGGTCATGTCTTCTGTTTCTTCCAATATCCTGATGCTAACATATGAGCACAAGTTGGACCAGCTTACTCTTTAATGACATTGTCCATTCCTCACTTTTACGTGCCCGGAAGTCCTCTACCGGTGTGAGTTTCCAAAGGAAAATAAGTAGTTGGTGCATTTTTTGAGCTATACAGGAGATCCATTTACCAACACCTCTATTTGCCTCAGAGGAAATAGCACTTGTGACTAAGGAGGCTCCAGCAAACTCCTGGAAATTTCTTTTATTGCAGTCAATTGTGTTGGCTTCCTTGTCATTCTTTGACAGAAAAATAATTAGAAATGGTGTTATCCCCAAAGGACTTGCTCAAATATTTCCAGCTAATTAGGTAATACATTCTCTGCACCATGATTTAAAGACAAAGGGAAGGAAGTTGCTTTCAGGAAGAAGTAAAGGGAAATGGTGAAGACATGACTACATCCTGAAATGGCATAAGCTAAACGCAAGTGCTAAAGGACATTATAGAATTGATGAAAACGAAAAGCATCTGAAATTACTGCACTCCTTTGATTGTACTTCTACAAACCATTTGTGAGAGAATGACCTGCATCTAACTGAAAAAGTATGCATTGTCATGCTTTTTGTGTATTTTTATTTACGCTTTCAGTATTATACAACTGAATTGCCCAGAATTCTGCATTACTTTCTGGGATGTGGTTTTGATGGCTGTGGGCTAGCGGTCTTTTTTTTTTTTTTTTTTTTTTTTTTTTTTTTTTTTTTTTTTTTTAGGTAATTTTATACTTTATTTTATTTTTAAAAATTTTTTTATTTTTTTTATTATTATACTTTGGTTTTAGGGTACTTGTGCACATTGTGCAGGTTAGTTACATATGTATACATGTGCCATGCTGGTGCGCTGCACCCACTAACTCGTCATCTAGCATTAGGTATATCTCCCAATGCTATCCCTCCGCCCTCCCCCCACCCCACAACAGTCCCCAGAGTGTGATGTTCCCCTTCCTGTGTCCATGTGTTCTCATTGTTCAATTCCCACCTATGAGTGAGAATATGCGGTGTTTGGTTTTTTGTCCTTGCGATAGTTTACTGAGAATGATGATTTCCAATTTCATCCATGTCCCTACAAAGGACATGAACTCATCATTTTTTATGACTGCATAGTATTCCATGGTGTATATGTGCCACATTTTCTTAATCCAGTCTATCATTGTTGGACATTTGGATTGGTTCCAAGTCTTTGCTACTGTGAATAATGCCGCAATAAACATACGTGTGCATGTGTCTTTATAGCAGCATGATTTATAGTCCTTTGGGTATATACCCAGTAATGGGAAGGCTGGGTCAAATGGTATTTCCAGTTCTAGATCCCTGAGGAATCGCCACACTGACTTCCACAATGGTTGAACTAGTTTACAGTCCCACCAACAGTGTAAAAGTGTTCCTATTTCTCCACATCCTCTCCAGCACCTGTTGTTTCCTGACTTTTTAATGATTGCCATTCTAACTGGTGTGAGACGGTATCTCATTGTGGTTTTGATTTGCATTTCTCTGATGGCCAGTGATGATGAGCTACTTTAAAGTTCATATGGAACCAAAAAAGAGCCCGCATCACCAAGTCAATCCTAAGCCAAGAGAACAAAGCTGGAGGCATCACACTACCTGACTTCAAACTATACTACAAGGCTACATAACCAAAACAGCATGGTACTGGTACCAAAACAGAGATATAGATCAATGGAACAGAACAGAGCCCTCAGAAATAACGCCGCATATCTACAACTATCTGATCTTTGACAAACCTGAGAAAAACAAGCAATGGAGAAAGGATTCCCTATTTAATAAATGGTGCTGGGAAAACTGGCTAGCCATATGTAGAAAGCTGAAACTGGATCCCTTCCTTATACCTTATACAAAAATCAATTCAAGATGGATTAAAGACTTAAACATTAGACCTAAAACCATAAAAACCCTAGAAGAAAACCTAGGCATTACCATTCAGGACATAGGCATGGGCAAGGACTTCATGTCTAAAACACCAAAAGCAATGGCAACAAAAGCCAAAATTGACAAATGGGATCTCATTCAACCAAAGAGCTTCTGCACAGCAAAAGAAACTACTGTCAGAGTGAACAGGCAACCTACACAATGGGAGAAAATTTTCGCAACCTACTCATCTGACAAAGGGCTAATATCCAGAATCTACAATGAACTCAAACAAATTTACAAGAAAAAAACAAACAACCCCATCAAAAAGTGGGCAAAGGACATGAACAGACACTTCTCAAAAGAAGACATTTATGCAGCCAAAAAACACATGAAAAAAGGGGCTAGCGGTCTTAAGAAGAAAAAGTTTTAAACCTGAGCTGGGATACACAGTAAACAAGTATGCAGGGGTCTGACGGGCTCATAACAACCTCTCCTTTTCTGAAAACTGCTTCAATATACAGGGAGAAACCCAATGGCCATGTCAGCATTGGGGTGGCCCCCTGATTAACATAGTGATTAAAAGCATAAGGTCTGTAATCAGACTTTGAGTTCAAAAGCTGGCTCTTCCCCATATTGGCCATGACTTTGGCCAGTGGCTTACCTGCTTTATGTCTCACTATTTACCATGTAAAATGGGGATTATAATACTACCTACTCTGGAGTTACTCTTGGGATCAAACGAGATACATACAAAGCACTCTAAGCAGTCCCTTGCCCATGGTGGACATTCCCTATAGGTGTTTATACATCCTGCCATGGGAGACTGATCCAAGGGAAGATATCTCACCAAAAGCAGCCCACTCAAAGTCTTTCTACTCAAAATTGTAACCAGAAACAGAGACCAGTGTCTTGGAGCTATATCACTTTCATGGAAACTTGAGAGATAAGGTCCCTGAACTTCTGCTCCTGAGGGACTGTAGTTCCTATTCTTCCCAGCCTCACCTCTTCACTCCTTCTGAGAAATGACTCAGTCTGCATCCAATAAAAATATGAGTAGCTGAAAACATGTATGATGTCTCGAAAATGGTAGTCACTGCTGTCCTAGCTGGTAACCTGAGAAAAGATGATAGAACAGGGGCAGAAAGTAAGATGAACTCAGAGACAAAAAGACTGGAAAACCTTTCGGAGACTTCTAGTACTGTGTATCATGGTATCTTTCTGCCATGCCTCAAGGCTTTTGCATATGTTCTTTGTTCTGCTCACCTAACTGCCTCACGCCTACACATCCTTCACATCGGCCTGGGTATTATTTCCCAGAAGAAGCCTTCTCTATACCACTGTGCTATATCAGTTCCTTTCCCTCAACCACCATGCTAAGTCAGCTGGACTCTCCTTCCATGCACTTATCACAGCTTATAATTATATATTTGCAAGATACTTAATATGTATCTGTTCCACTAGCCCGCCCTTGAGAACAGAAACCATCTGACTTGTTCATTGCTGTATTCCCAGCACCGAGTAAAGTGCCTGATATAGTTTGGCTGTGTCCCCACCCAAATCTCATCTTGAATTCCCCTGTGTTGTGGGAGAGACCCAGTGGGAGGTAACTGAATCATGAGGGCAAGTCTTTCCCATGCTGTTCTCATGATAATGAATAAGTCTCATGAGATCTGATGGTTTTAAAGAGAGGAGTTCCCCGACACAAGTTCTCTCTCTTTGCCTGCTGCCATCCAGGTAAGATGTGACTTGCTTCTCCTTGCCTTCCACCATGATTGTGAGGCCTCCCAAGCCACATGCTACTGTGAGTTCTCCATTTAACCTCTTTTTCTGTATAAATTACCCAGTCTCAGGTATGTCTTTATCAGCAGCATGAAAACAGACTAATACAGTGCCTGAAACAAACTGAGGCTCAAAAGAGATTTGTTGAATAAATGAGTGAACAAATAATGTCTAGCACAAAATCTTCCCACAACTATTCTGGTTCCCCAGAAGAATGTGCTGTTCCCTCATCCACCTTCCAAGTGCGCTTGGCGGATACACTGATTGTTTTCACCAGATTGTCCCCTAGTTCAGAGCTTCCAAACTGGACTGTGAGCCCCTCTCATGGCAGAGTTTATAAACGAACATTTCATTTTACCTCTACTGCCACTATGCCTGGCACCTGGCAGTTACCTGATTCAGATTTATTAAAATGAAAGAAATTGAATTAACTGCCCCCTCAAGGCTAGAATAATCACTGGGGTCAATCTATGATGTGTTCCATAGAAAAAATAAACAAGTTGGTTATTTTTCTGATTTGTCTATTCAATTTAGTCAATGTGATCCATTTGCTGTGCTCTTATAGTGGACTTACATCAGTTTTGGGACACTTCAAAGAACCTTCAAGTCTACCAGTTCCTTCAGTACCAACCAAAGCCCTGTGAGATGGTCGGCAGGTATGTGTCTATTCCACACAGGAGAACAGAGGATCAAGGAGTTAAATTTGCCTGAAATTAACACATAGGAAAGAGTGAACTACGGAGTCTTCCAGATCTCCAGACACCTTCTGAGTTGGAGGCTCTTACTCCAAAGTCAGGGATCTCCAGTACCCTGCTTGTTGATTTTTGTTAGGAAGGAGTATGTCCTAATTTTTTTGAAGATTCAAGATTACTGAGTGTGTGTAAGGGGTACAGGAAAAGATGACAGAGATATTCCTCAAAGGAGGCAAAAGAGTGAGCGGAGTTCAGAATGAGGAATTTAAAGAGGCGGCCTCTGAGGATGGGGTATGTGCAACTGAGAAGAGCAGAAAAGGGGGTATCTCCATTCCTCGATACAAATCCTGCCAGCCTCAGGAAGGGGAACCTGGAGGCCCAGGATAGGGGTGAAGAACTTTGGCCACAGCCTGTGACCCAAAGATCATCTACATAGTTAAAACATTGAGATTGCACTCAATCAGCATTTTTCCAATCTATTTCACCACGGACATGTTTTATATTATACTGCATTGTTGATGGGATACCAATGAGCCTCATGAGATATAATGCATGCTTAGATTAAAGTAGACATCTAAAAATGATCTTGCAAATGAATCGCTGCAAGGAATTATGGAAACTACCTTTGATTTATGTACAAATTTAAAATTGTATGATTAAACAAAAAATGACAAATTGGAGAAATCAACTGCTTTATATTTTATTAAAGACACAAAGAACAGCATCTCACAAATACATGCTAAAATTATAAATCATATAAATGAAATAATATACAAGTATAAACACATAAAAATTCACATAAATATATATGAATACATATAAATATATAAGCATACATAAATGCTTGTTGAAATTATAAATGAAGACATGACAAAGACCACTGATCACCAAATAGATGACACATATCACCTCAGTGGTTCTTGAATTTGGCCTAAGCATCATGAGCTGATGGAACCACGGCCTCTCCTGTTTCAAGGGATCACACTCAACTTCCTTGCTTTGCTTTACCATTTCTTCATAGCAGACATGGGACTTTATCATAGGAGAAGGGTAACAGGTTTATACTTTTTTAAAATAATCTTTTTCTTAGAAATTCACTTTAAAACTTTTTATAAGGGGTGACCTTTCAAAATATAATTAAAATGCATATTATATATGTGTATATATGTATGCATACATACATGTGTATACATTATGTATGTATGTACACACACACACATAAATAGCTCTTATGTTTCTGGAACCCATTCTGGAATGCAGCCTAGATTAGACCCTCTGCAGATCATTGCCACCTACAACATATTCTAATTCCCATCTTTGCAGTGGCTACTGATGCACTTGGTGACTGACTGCTCAACTCACTCACTTGACCTGTCATCATGGAGAATGGGCACAGCATGAAGCTCCAAGCTGGGGGTGTCCTGAAGTACAAGGGCCCGATAAAGAACTACACAGGGGTAGCCCTTATATCAGACAAGAAGCAGATGGCCTATGCCAAAGGGTTCTGTTGAACTGAATTTTATGAAGGGAGTATTTCCTGAGGTAAGAGCAGGGTTAGGAGAACAAGCAAGAGAAGCTGAGGCTCTCAGAGACTAAGAACCATAGGATCTTTGAAGGGGAGGGAACCGAGCTTCCGGAGCCCTGTAAAAGTTAGAGCCATGGGAGGGAGGCCTACTAAGAGCTGTTGTCAAAGGAACAGTGATTATCTAAACCCCAAACCACAGCAAGGTGCAGCAGAAATAGGAATAAATACCGCAGCCTTTCTAGGATTGCTAGAAAAATACAAAACACACAGTTAAATTTAAATTTTAGATAAACGACAAATAATTCTGTAGTATAAGTATGTCCCAAATACTTCATGGGATATACTTACATTATAAAATGTTTCATGGTTCTTCTAAAATTTAAATTTTCCTGGAATCCTGTATTTTTATTTGCTAAGTCTGGCAGCCCTAAACCTCTGTCCTCTCACCCTCCAATCTCTGCCAGTGCCTTCCATTGTCCAAACCCAGCTGGAAGCCAGAAGTAAGGCAATCTGTGTGGTGCAGGCACTGGAGGTCAGCCTTGCCTGGGGCACAAGGCAAGGCAGAGAATTCTGGAAGATAAGATGTGGGGGTGGGGGTAGTCAACAGAGAATAGCCAAAATAATCAATGTCTAGCCTCTGCCATTTTAACCTCAGTCTTTGTGGTAGAGTGGTATTTTCTCTGGACAGAACAAGCAACGTTTTGTCCTGGCTTTGTGCACTTGTGGGCTATTCTTTAGTCTAGATCAGTGGTTTTCAATCTCCTATTCCAAACAAAATATTCCATAGAATCCCCACACACAAAGCAGGTAAAAAGGTAGCTGCTGCAGTAGAAGAGGTGCTAGACCTGAAGCCCTATCTGGCTCCCCTCCTATCCACCCTACCTGCCCACATACAAACACAGTTGCAGTGGGGCCTGCAGAGCCCTGGGGAGCCTTGGGCCTGACCAAAGCTGATCTGAGAGCCCCCACTGTAAGCTGCACTAAGTATACAATATACAGTGTGCTATCTTTTGTGAAGAAAAGAAATAAGAAAAACATGTCTCATGTTTGCAAAAGGAACTATATAAAAAATATATCAGAAACTATTAAAAGCTGTTATCTCTAGCATAGAAGTGGGAATGGATTGGGGAAGATGGAAACAGGAGCAGGAATTCTCCAAGCAGAACTTCCTTGCTTTTGCTTTTGAAACAAGTGAGATAAAAAGTGATGGGGAAAAAAAGCAAACTCTGAAATTGAAGACAAACAGAAAAAAATGAAACTGTATTAAATCAATGGCATAAGCACACAAAAAGTTAATTCAAGTAACTTCTGGACACAATTGTCTGATTATAGTTAGAGGGAGAAATTCTAAGACAAAAAGTATGGCAAAGGTGGGAGCCTTTGGTGATGGAATACTTTTTAGAATCTTGATTGTGGTGTTAGTTATAGAAATCTAACCTGTGATAAAATTACATAAAACTTCTCACATCCACATCCCACCCCCCCCCCACACACACACACATATCCATACATCCCCCCATCCCACATGAGTGTAGGTAAAACTAGGAAAATCTGAATAAATTCCATGGATTATATGAATGTTAATTTTCTGGTCTTGATACTGTAGTGTAAGTTAAGCAAGATATAATCAGTGGGATAAATACGGTGAAGGGTACACAGGATCTCTTGGTATATTTCTTCAACTTCCTGTGAATCTATAATTATTTTAAAATAAAACCTTATTTAAAAAACTGCAGGCCGGGTACAATGGCTCACACCTGTAATCCCAGCACTTTGGGAGCCCGAAGCTGGCAGATCACGAGGTCAAGAGATCAAGACCATCATGGCCAACATGGTGAAACCCCGTCTCCACTAAATATACAAAAATTAGCTGGGCGTGGTGGCACATGCCTGTAATCCCAGCTACTTGGGAGGCTGAGGCAGGAGAATCGCTTGAACCAGGGAACAGAAAAATCATTACTTTTCAACCCCGATTATAATAGTTGGCCCAGGTAAGGATTATCAGTATCTGTTAAATTCCTGGGTAAAATATCGGTGGGGATGAGTACATTCACCCAGTTACAAAGTGCTACCCCATAGATTTCTTACTAATTACAAAGGGGAAATGAACAGCAGTAAGATCTGGCAGCCAACATCTTAATTAAAGGATCAAACTGAGCATCACCAGTAGAAAGGGGCTTGGCTGAGGGCAGTAGTGTGCTACGATTAAAGTCTGAACATGTTAGTGCCTCAAAGGAACGAGAAGTTAAGTTCATCAAGAGTGAGGACAGGAAAGGCTTTTTGGGGGAGCTGTGTTTGAAATGTTGATCGGAAAGGAGTCTGATGGCTGGGGGAGGTGGTTCAAGCAAAGAGCACAGCAGAAGCAAAGGCCCAGTGGCTTGAAACAGCCTTCTGGACTGAGAGACCCTTAATCAGTTGAGAATGGCTGGGACAAACAGTATAGAGAGAGGGTTAATTAAAGGTGAACCTGGAGAGTTCGGCAAGGCCCAATCATTACAAGTTTCCATTACCAGATTAAACAGCTTAGACCATATCAGGTGACGGAGACACCCTGAAGGGTCTCTAAGGTGGGTGGCCATAATTATATAGGAAGAAAGTGACAAACAAGAGAGCTGTAGAGGAGGTAGAATCTACCAGATGCATAACCAATCAGAGATATGGATAATGAAAGAAGCTAATAGGATGAATCCGAGAATATTTTCACATTCTCTGCAGGAGGGCTAGTCCTGCAGATGGGCAGGGTTCAGCTAGAGAGCTGGATGAAAAGCACCTAAGGTCATGGTGCAAGCAGCAGGACATGGTGTATAAATGATTAGTGATGCCTGCTTTGGTTTAGACCAGGGAGAAGAAAAGAGTATCAGGGTGGATGGTGGTTCTGATAACTGAGATTAAAAGCACAAGAACAAGTATTGGGTAGGAAGGACAAGTGTGTTATTTCAACTATGCTAAATTAGAAAGATTGCCATTTATTTCAGAATTCCTAGTATCTCGTGTGGATTCAGTACACGTTGTGGATGAGTCTTTTGGAGTTCTAATGATAACTTAAGGGCTACTTAATATATAGATTATTTACTCAGTAGACTTCAGGGGCTTCTTCAACACATGCACTAAGGAGCATCTCCTGGATTTAGAGCATGGAGCTTTAATCAGAGCAATCTCATTAGGTTTAACAGGATTTATTTAAACCTGGGAATCCTGGGGATGCTGGAATGAAGAAAACTCTCAGCCTGATTTTGTACTTAATAATAATTAATAATGAGCATGCTCTTCCCCATGGTAGCTGAACATAGGCACAAATGTCTGCTGCAAAGTCAAATTTCTTGCCTTGGATCTCAGTCCCATGCCAAGGACGGCACCCCAATTCATCAGTGCCTGAGAGGCTGTTTAGCTTAAGAACCACACTAGGTGACTTATAATTAAAACAATTGCAATTCTTTTTTAAAATTTAATTCCAGATCTAATTTCTCATTTGCCTCACGAGGGTACAGTATGCACAGCAGCCTATCTGTGGGGAAATTAAGGAAAAGCAGGAGGACATGCACCACACAGTGCTTATATTAAAGTAATCATTCATATTTTTCTGACAACACTCTTTAATAAGTGTCAAATCTTTATTACTTTCTTTGGCATTTGCATCCACATTAATCACGTTGAATTCAGAAGGTATTTATTTCTGGAGGTTGTAAAAATCAACCCAGAGGCTTCCCCAAGCTAATCAATTAGTCCAAATCCACTCCTAGGGTTCTGATTTGTGGAAGCTTTGCTGGTTCAGAAAGTGACAAGAAAGAAAACTCTTAACAATGTGATGGCCACAGGGGACAAGAAAGGAGATACAGTTCCATCCTGAGACACACATTACAGAGTTCTCCCACTGTCTTGGCCACTGGAATCAGAATCCTCCAGGGGCAAACTTTCTGAGACAAGAAACTCACACACCACCACTTCTCCATGGCCACAGAATGGCACTAGATAGGTGGGCTAGTAGCTCTCTGAGCCTTTTTATTACAGAGTAGGGGAAGTCTAATAACGAGAGCTTGCTGGTTCTTCCAGGGTGGACTTTATAAATTATGGAAAGAATACATCTAGTAAAGCGAAAAACTGGAAGCACAAAAACTGCCTGGAGCGACACATAGCATAGGCCTGGGAATGAGGAAACATGAGTTCTAGTCTCAGCTCTTTCAGAAATGACTGTGAAATTTCAGTCTCTTGGCCTCAGTTTCCAGACCTTTAAGATGGGCTTGCCTAGATGGTGTTTCAGGCTTTGCCAATTCTCGAGCTGATGAGTGACATCTTCAAATATCTTCAACCCTAGCATGAGACTCATAGCAGGGAATTTGGAGGACATGGTGGCCTTGATGTTAAGCTTGACCCAAAGAGGAAGTGACACTTGGGCTGAACTTCATCAATGTCATCCCCATCTTTAGCACTGAACCTGCAATTCTGACACTGCGGAAGCAGCAGGGGCTGAGACATCTGTGATTTCTTTGAGGTTTCACTTATTAAGGAAGAAAGACAAACAGCAGGGAAACTAAGTATGGCAGGGCTGGGTCACTCTGCATCTTAACTCACCAATCTGGAACATCCAGGATCTGGTGTAGAAATGTTACTTACTCCTAGTGCAAAAGATAGAGACCAAATTAACTGGTATATTCCTATTGTACCTACATTTATCTTCAAAATCTCAGAGCAGAAAGAACTTGATAGATCTGATCTTTGCAAAACAGTCAGGTTGGCAGATTTTGTCTTTCCTTCCTCTGGCTTCCCTTTTCCACATCATCTTCTCCATGGGAGTTCCCCCAGGTCTCTCTCCCAGGTGCCTCAGTGTTCTCTCCTTCTTGTTCTCCTGCATCCTCTGTCCATAGGCCATCCTCTCAAGCAACATCCCTTGCCAGTCATTTTTATCTTAGCGTGAATTTGCACAACCACTTCCTTCCTTGAATAGGGACAAGAGACAATCTAGGCTTTGGGGAAACAAGTTCGTAGGTAGAGACTTCTAGTTGTCACCCCAAATTCATTATTTACTAAGAAATAATGAACCCATATCAATAGAACCCCAATTATCAGCTGAGGACATAGCTGCCCAGAATTCAGATTCTGCTGAAATCTGAATATCAAACTGATTATCATAGGTAGTTTGGAGTTATAAGATTAAGACTGATCTTTTTTCTTTTTGCTTACAAAGAACATATATAAACTGTGTGAGACACAAAAAGGAAATATTTATATTTAACATATATTTTATATTTTTCTATAAAAGGACATGTAATTTCTTAAAATGTCCCGCATAATTATAATTGCTAGCATCTAATCCATCCACTTGATAATTTTTTGAGCCTGGGTAATACTATGGGTATTTGGGGGATATGGCTGGGGATAAAAGTGTGTCTGTAGTTAAGTTTTCACTAGAAAAATCCACTAGTGGACTGGTTTTAATTTGGCCTTTGTTTGTAACTCGTCTCTTCAGGGGATTATCCCCAATTTTCCTCTGAGTCCCCTTGCCTTAATACTTTCAGTGACTGTGTTTTGGGTGGAACTGACTCTACTTCTAGCTCTAGAGATAAGATGTGTGTTTTTGTTTTGTTTTGTTTTTCGAGACAGGGTTTTGCTCTGTTGCCCATGCTGGGATACAGCAGAACTGTCTCAACTTACTACAGCTTTGATCTCCTGGGCTCAAGCCATCCTCCCACCTCAGTCTCCTGAGTAGCTGGACCTACAGGTTTGTGCCACTACACCCAGCTAATTTTTTTGTTTTGTTTTGTTTTTTGTTTTTCTGTGCATGGTTTTTTGTTTTTATTGGTTTGTTTGTTTTTTGTTTGTTTTTGTTTTTGTTTTCGTAGAGACAGGGTCTCACTGTGTTGCCCAGGCTGATCTCAAACTCTTGGACTCAAGCGATCCTCCACCTCAGCCTACCAAACTACTGGGATTATAGGCATGAGCCACTGCCAGGCCAGAAAATAAGCCATAAAAATCAGACAATGTTTTCCCTGGCCAAATGATTGATTTAAGAAATGGTGTGAGGCCAGGCGCCGTGGCTCACCCATGTAATCCCAGCACTTTGAGAGGCTAAGAAGGGTGGATCACTTGATGTCAGGAGTTCGAGACTGGCCTGACCAATATGGTGAAACCCCGTCTCTACTAAAAATACAAAACTTAGCTGGGTGTGGTGGGGTGCGCCTGTAATCTTAGCTACTCAGAAGGCTGAGGCAGGAGAATCCCTTGAACCCAGGAGGTAGAGGTTGGAGTGAGTCGAAATCATGCCACTGCACTCCAGCCTGGGCAGAAGAGTGAGACTCTGCCTAAAAAAAAAAGAAAAGAAAAAAAGAAATGGCATGTAACCCAATATAGCTGATGAGATTCAAACCACTTTGCTGGGGGTGCATGGAAGGATTCTAGCTACTTTCTGCTGGGCTTAAGCCTAAAGAGATAGGAGGCTGGAGCTGCTGCCTCTATCTTTGGCACCATGAGGAGAAAATCTGTCTGGGAATATATTTAATGAGAAGAAGTAAGGCCAAGAGTTGTAGAAAGATATCAGCTCCTGGAGATGCAGTGTGAACCCTTGCATTGCGTGCCTGAAGCTCCCATCTAAGATCTACAAGATCCAATAAGATCCTTCTTTATTTTTTTCATTTAAGCCAGTTTTGGTTCAATTTTCTCTCACTTAGAAAATCTTAACTAAGAAAATAACTAATTTATCTTGTTAAGTTTTCCTTCTTTTTTAAAACAATTTTAACTAGGGATAATTACAAATAATAAGCTGCACATACGTAAAGTATAAAATTTGATAAGGTCTAACATATATATACATCTAGGAATCCATCCCCACAATTAATATAATGAACATATCCATCACCATCAAAAGTTTACTCCCACCTATTCATAATCCTTTCCTTCCTTCCCTTCACACCTACCACATCCCCTGGCACCACTGCTGATCTGCTTTCTGTCACAGTTTGCTTTTTCTGGAATTTTCTATGAATGTAATCATACAGTATAAACTCCTTTTTGTCTGGCTTATCTTACTTAGCACAATAATTTTGAGCTCCATTCATATAGTTTAATGTACCAATAGTTAATTCATTTTTATTTCTGAGTAGTATTACACTGTGTGTATATAACACAGTATTTTATCTGTTCACCTGTTGGTGGACATTTTGACTGTTTCTAATTTGGTCTATTACAAATAAAGATGCTATGAACATTCTGGTACAAGTCTTCATATGGACATATATTATTATTACTCTTGAAAAAATACCTAGAAGCAGAATGGCCCAATTCTATGGTGCAAGATTAATCTTTTTAAAAAATTGCTAAAGTATTTGCCAAAATAGTTGTACCATCTTAATTCCCATCAGCTGTCTATGAGAGTTTCAGTTGCTCCACATACAAACACTTGAGATGGTCAATCTTTTTGATTTTGGACAATCTAATACATATGTAGCCATATCACAATATAGTTTTAGTTTGCATTTTTCTTAATGACTAACTTTATTTTCTTTTTATATGCCTATTTTCCATCTTTTCCATCTCCTAAGGTAAAGTGTCTACTCAAATCTTTTGCCTTTTTTAAAAAAAAAATTGTTTTCTTCTTATTAAGATTTAAGAATTCTTTATACATTCTGGATATAAGTTCTTTATAAATTTGGAATTTATAAATATCTTCTCTATGTCAACAATAACTTTCAAAGAACATAATTTCCTAATTTTGATACAGTCCAAATTATGTTTTTCTTTTAACAATCACTCTTTTGGTGGTTTATCTAGGACACCTTTGTCTAACTCGAGATCACCAAAAATTCCTCCTGTATTTTCTTGTAGAAGGGTTACAGTTTACTTTAGATCTTACATTAAGATCTGTGATCAATTTTGAGTTTACTATTAAAGGCTCTTACACTTTGTCCTGGGAAGCAGTTAACGTTTCTTGGAAGCAGTTTAATCTCTTGAGTACTGGCTTTAAGCTTTGTTAGTTGGAATCAGAGCAACATGTAATCTAATTTTGCCCACTACTGAGGCAAAACCTTTCTGAATACTCTTCCAGGACTTCGTAAGTTCCAAGGTTTCCTCTCTGGGTGATGACGGGAATAGAAACTATTTCTGGCTCTGTATGAGCTCTGAGCCTTGTTTTTTCCCGCTAATGTCTTTAAATCATTCCTTTCCTGACCTCAAGTAGTTTCCTCACAATCATACATTGATCAATAATCAGCTGAAGACTCAAGGTGACTCTTTGCAAATTCTCTAGAGTTCTCTACGTAGGGCTCTCTTCTCTCCTTGACTCTGCCCTAAAAACTCTGTCTTCTTTGGCCTCCCCGGGTTCCCAGTTCTGTTTCCTCACCTCATAGAGACAGCTGGACTCCGCCTGGATCCCCACCTTGTGCTGTGGCGTAGAAACTCTCCAGTCAATTAGGTGGGCAGTCACAGAACCCACTTTGTTTCTTTCTATGTTTCTGAGATGGGTGGCTCATTACCTGGCATCCAGAATCTTCAAAACCAGTGTTTCGTGTATTTCATTTGTGTGTGTGTGTGTGTGTGTGTGTGTGTGTGTGTGTGTGTGTGTGTTTAGCTGTTTTTTAAAGGAAGTTAAATGCAGCCTCTGCTATTACACATTAGTTGGAAGTAGAAGTCTCCCACAGTATAATGTGGGAGACATATTCTAAAAGACAGCAGCATTTCCTATTTTAAGTAGGTCAACCATTTGAAAATCTACCCTATGTATGGGCAATAACTTTCGAAAATAATTTATTTACATTTCTATTTTCTTCATAGAAGTTGATCTCTAGAAATCATTGCTGTAATCACAGGATGGATAATACAATCAACCATAGGGTTTTGTTCATAGATTCATTTACCAAATATTTGTTAAACAGCTACAGGTATTGGGGGAAATTACTACTCCAGGTATTGAAGGCAAGGGGTCAGTGGAATATATTAGTAAACAAAGAGACAAGATTCTTGACCTTAGAAAAGTACCTTTTACACATAACTGCTAAAGATAAGTGTTTTACATATATTAACTCTAATCCTCATAACAACCCCGCTGCATAAGCAGTAACAATTAGCAAACTCCATTTAAAGATGAGATAACTAAGGTAAAGAGAGTTTGAGTAACTTACCCAGGGTAGTACAAGTAATAAGAGTCAGGGATGGGATTCAGTCTAGGCAGTTTAGCTCCGGGATCTCTTCCCTGGGCCATTATGTGACATTTTATTTACACGTGTCAACAAAACAACACATTGTAACATGGCAGGGATTCAACTGCTTTACAAGGGCAGATAAAGCAGAGTAAGGAGACAGTGATAGAATGTGCTGCCTTACAGAGTGACCCATGCAAAGCATTTCCTAAGAGGTGGTGTTTGAGGCAGAGAGCTGAATAAAGCAAGAGAGAGAGATGTGCAGCCACCTGGGGAAGAGCATTTCAGGCAGAGGGCACAGCAAGTGCAAAGGTCCTGAGACAGAAATGCTGGATGTGCTCAAGGAGCAGCAAGAAGCCAGTGTGGCTAGAGCACCAAGAGAAGGAAAAAGTGGGTGGCTGAGAGAAGAAATTAATATGATTTATATAAAATGCCTCCCACAATGCCTGGCACTTAGTGGATGGAAGCTAGATAAAGGGTGGACATTATTAGTAACATCATTGCAATTAGCACGAGTGCTCTGAGAGAAAAATGACTGGAGAGAAAGGAGGCACCCTCCATGACTTGGGTTAATCAGAGAAGACTTCTTGGAATGGGGACTTAGGCTGAGCTTCCAAAAATAAGACCTATCCCCTATTTCCAAGTAACACCATGAAGCCTCTTTCCCCACATTCCTGGGAATGAGGATGGGTGAGTCTTCTGACTTGAAGAGATGACCCAAAGCTGTATACTAAGAGGTCAGTAGATTCACAAAAGAGAAATTAAAAATCATTTATTTTTCCTTCTGAGTTTTCTTTGGCTTCTTGTCTGAGCCTCTCCCTGCTGGCCCTTTGATCTCAGAATCCCTTCATTCCCTGGTCCATTTTTTAAAGATTTTGAAAGGAAGTCTCCAATGAAGATTGTTATTAGGGCTTTAAGCCAGATGGAATGAATTAAATGAGAGTCAAAGAAAACCTGAGTGGCCTTTTCCACTGATAAGTTTCTATTTGCACTATTTTATCATAGTAGGAATGGCTCTTCTGAATGTCCAAATGGCACTGAATAAGCAGAGAAGGAGAGAAGTAACTCTGATGAAGAACTGTTCCTTGCCCTTAAATGTCAGAGACTTCAATTGCTCACCACACGGAGACCAGGGGGTCATCAGGCTGAAAGAACAGGATGGAGACCATAAGCAGAATTTTTTTAAAATGCCACATGGGTTTCTAGAAAAAAATGCCTAGTCAGCTTTCTCAGGTAACACTAACTCATAATTACCTTGCCGCCTCTTGTTTGTGATATGAGATGGCTGATTCTCCTGGGCTTACCTTTAGCTCCAAGCTGTTAAAAGAAAGGAAGGGAAGGAAGAGAGCTCTGAGCAAGTAGCCCAGAGCCACAGTCAGAGTGTGGGCTCTGGTGGCAGCCTGCGCCTGTATCAAAATCTCCTTGGGGGTTTGAAAAAACGTAAACCCTGCCTCCCTCCCAAGCCTCCTTAGATATTCTGAGGGTAGCACCTCAAGGTCAAATTCACCAGGTGATTCTTAAACAAGGCAGTTGCGGATGAGCCCTCTGAGGATATGCCTGTGCCAGGATCCTTTCTTGAGGCAGCTTCTGGAAAGGTCATCAGGGTGGTGGTGAACTAGGGGTTCTCTACCCTCTCTTGGCACAGAATCACCTGAGAGCTTAAAAGATACAGCTGCCTGGGCTTTTAGGCCTGAGATTCTGCAGCAATCTTCTGTGGTAAGTCCAGCCTTGACTTGTCTTTTTTTTTTTTTTCTTAAGGTTCCAAAGGTAAATCCAATATGCAGGCAAGGTTGAGAACTAGCAGGTCACAGAGCAGGGGCAACAATGCCAGAGGCCATAGGGCTAGGCAGCCAATGGGAATGCGTGAAACAGGCTGTCTGGGACAGGTGAAATAGAAACCCCAGTTCCATTCCAAGACGGTGGCCACTACTCAGCTAGCCAACCCCTGGTTATGTGGAAACAAAACCCATTTTTGCGAACCCTTCTGATTTTTCAAGAAAAGTCGGAAATCAAAATTTTAATATGAAACCTGATTTTGGAAAGCCTATAAATGGCCGGGCACCGTGGCTCACGTCTGTAATCCCAGCACTTTGGGAGGCTGGGGCGGGCAGATCACTTGAGGTCAGGAGTTCGAGACCAGCCTGGCCAACATGGTGAAACCTTGTCTCTACTAAAAACACAAAAATTAGCTGGATGTGGTCGTGCAGGCCTGTAATCCCAGCTACTCTGGGGGCTGAAGCGGGAGAACTGCTTGAACCTAGGAGGCAGAGGTTGCAGTGAGCTGAGATCATGCCACTGCACTCTAACCTAGGTGACAGCGCAAGACTTCGTCTCAACAACAACAAGAAAAAGTCTATAAATCACACAAAATATACACATTACTGTGTGCACAGAACAGAACACACCCGTGGGTGGCTGTGGCTCAGAGAATGCCCAACTGTGACTTTTGCTTGTGAAGTTTCTCAGCCTGTGGACACACTAGGAGGCCCCTCCGTGGTGACCTCTCCTTGGGGGCCAGTTCTATAAGTGCTTTTGGTTTGTGTGTAGTCCCATCCGCCTCCCTAGAATTTCTCTTCTTTGATGTGGTTTGCCAGATTTCCTGACTTGTTTGAAGCCAAAGAAGTCGTCTCATAATTAATATTTAAGAAGGAGTATTTCGTATTTTTACTTTCTGTAGAATCCTTTTATCTTAGACAAGAGATATGTGTAAGAATATGATTTTCATAAATGACATCTGAGTGTGTTTTTTGTTCTATCAAACTCTATGAGCACTCAAGCTTAGAGTGCTCATACAGTTTGTTATCAAAACCAGAAGACTCTAGAAAATGAATGCAACTCAGAGTTAATGGGTGTAAACTGGTTTGTATAGTCAGCTCACTCCGGCTTCACCTGTACAAATTTGGTTCTGGTTCTTATTTTTTTTTTTAATTTTTTTATTTCCACAGGTTTGTGGGGAACAGGTGGCATTTAGTTACATGAGTAAGTTCGTTCTTTAGTTGTGATTTGTGGAATTTTGGTGCACCTATATTCTGAGCAGTATACACTGAACCCAATTTGTTGTTTTCTATCTCTCACCCACCCCTCCACTCACCTTTTCCCCCAAGTCCCCAAAGCCCCTTGTGCCTTCGCATCCTCATAGCTTAGCTCCCACTTATGACTGAGAACATACAATGTTTGGTTTTCCATTCCTGAGGTACTTCACTTAGAATAATAGTCTCCAATTCAATCCGGTTGCTAGGAATGCTATTGATTCATTCCTTTTTATGGCTGAGTAGTATTCCAACATATATGTGTGTGTGTAGGAGGGAGGAGCAAAGATGGCCGAATAGGAACAGCTCTGGTCTACAGCTCCCAGCGTGAGCGACACAGAAGACGGTGATTTCTGCATTTCCATCTGAGGTACCGGGTTCATCTCACTAGGGAGTGCCAGACAGTGGGCGCAGGTCAGTGGGTGCACACACTGTGTGCGAGCCGAAGCAGGGCGAGGCATTGCCTCACTTGGGAAGCGCAAGGGGTCAGGGAGTTCCCTTTCCAAGTCAAAGAAAGGGGTGATGGGCGCACCTGGAAAATCGGGTCACTCCCACCCGAATACTGCGCTTTTCCGACGGGCTTAAAAAACGGCGCACCACGAGATTATATCCCGCATCTGGCTCGGAGGGTCCTATGCCCACAGAGTCTCGCTGATTGCTAGCACAGCAGTCTGAGATCAAACTGCAAGGCGGCAGCGAGGCTGGGGAAGGGGCGCCCGCCATTGCCGAGGCTTGATTTGGTAAACAAAGCAGCCCGGAAGCTCGAACAGGGTGGAGCCCACCACAGCTCAAGGAGGCCTGCCTGCCTCTGTAGGCTCCACTTCTGGGGGCAGGGCACAGACAAACAAAAAGACAGCAGTAACCTCTGCAGACTTAAATGTCCCTGTCTGACAGCATTGAAGAGAGCAGTGGTTCTCCCAGCACGCAGCTGGAGATCTGAGAACGGGCAGACTGCCTCCTCAAGTGGGTCCCTGACCCCTGACCCCTGAGCAGCCTAACTGGGAGGCACCCCCCAGCAGGGGCACACTAACACCTCACATGGCAGGGTATTCCAACAGACCTGCAGCTGAGGGTCCTGTCTGGTAGAAGGAAAACTAACAAACAGAAAGGACATCCACACCAAAAACCCATCTGTACATCACCATGATCAAAGACCAAAAGTAGATAAAACCACAAAGATGGGGAAAAAACAGAACAGAAAAACTGGAAACTCTAAAAAGCAGAGCACCTCTCCTCCTCCAAAGGAACGCAGTTCCTCACCAGCAATGGAACAAAGCTGGACGGAGAATGACTTTGACGAGCTGAGAGAAGAAGGCTTCAGACGATCAAATTACTCTGAGCTACGGGAGGACATTCAAACCAAAGGCAAATAAGTTGAAAACTTGGAAAAAAATTTAGAAGAATGTATAACTAGAATAACCAATACAGAGAAGTGCTTAAAGGAGCTGATGGAGCTGAAAACCAACGCTCGAGAACTACGTGAAGAATGCAGAAGCCTCAGGAGCCGATGCAATCAACTGGAAGAAAGGGTATCAGTGATGGAAGATGAAATGAATGAAATGAAGCAAGAAGGGAAGTTTAGAGAAAAAAGAATAAAAAGAAACGAACAAAGCCTCCAAGAAATATGGGACTATGTGAAAAGACCAAATCTACGTCTGATTGGTGTACCTGAAAGTGATGGGGAGAATGGAACCAAGTTGGAAAACATTCTGCAGGATATTATCCAGGAGAACTTCCCCAATCTAGCAAGGCAGGCCAATGTTCAGATTCAGGAAATACAGAGAACGCCACAAAGATACTCCTCGAGAAGAGCAACTCCAAGACACATAATTGTCAGATTCACCAAAGTTGAAATGAAGGAAAAAATGTTAAGGGCAGCCAGAGAGAAAGGTCAGGTTACCCTCAAAGGGAAGCCCATCAGACTAACAGCAGATCTCTCGGCAGAAACCCTACAAGCCAGAAGAGAGTGGGGGCCAATATTCAACATTTTAAAGAAAAGAATTTTCAACCCAGAATTTCATATCCAGCCAAACTAAACTTCATAAGTGAAGGAGAAATAAAATACTTTACAGACAAGCAAATGCTGAGAGATTTTGTCACCACTAGGCCTGCCCTAAAAGAGCTCTTGAAGGAAGCGCTAAACATGGAAAGGAAGAACCAGTACCAGCTGCTGCAAAATCATGCCAAAATGTAAAGACCATCGAGATTAGGAAGTAACTGCATCAACTAACGAGCAAAATAACCAGCTAACATCATAATGACAGGATCAAATTCACACATAACAATATTAACTTTAAATGTAAATGGACTAAATGCTCCAATTAAAAGACACAGACTGGCAAATTGGATAAAGAGTCAAGACCCATCAGTGTGCTGTATTCAGGAAACCCATCTCACGCGCAGAGACACACTTAGGCTCAAAATAAAAGGATGGAGGAAGATCTACCAAGCAAATGGAAAACAAAAAAAGGAGGGGTTGCAATCCTCATCTCTGATAAAACAGACTTTAAACCAACAAAGATCAAAAGAGACAAAGAAGGCCATTACATAATGGTAAAGGGATCAATTCAACAAGAAGAGCTAACTATCCTAAATATATATGCACCCAATACAGGAGCACCAAGATTCATAAAGCAAGTCCTGAGTGACCTACAAAGAAACTTAGACTCCCACACATTAATAATGGGAGACTTTAACACCCCACTGTCAACATTAGACAGATCAACGAGACAGAAAGTCAACAAGGATACCCAGGAATTGAACTCAGCTCTGCACCAAGTGGACCTAATAGACATCTACAGAACTCTCCACCCCAAATCAACAGAATATACATTTTTTTCAGCACCACACCACACCTATTCCAAAATTGACCACATAGTTGGAAGTAAAGCTCTCCTCAACAAATGTAAAAGAACAGAAATTATAACAAACTATCTCTCAGACCACAGTGCAATCAAACTAGAACTCAGGATTAAGAATCTCACTCAAAACCGCTCAACTACATGGAAACTGAACAACCTGCTCCTGAATGACTACTGGGTACATAACGAAATGAAGGCACAAATAAAGATGTTCTTTGAAACCAATGAGAACAAAGATACAACATACCAGAATCTCTGGGACACACTGAAAGCAGTGTGTAGAGGGAAATTTATAGCACTAAATGCCCACAAGAGAAAGCAGGAAAGATCCAAAATTGACACCCTAACATCACAATTAAAAGAACTAGAAAAGCAAGAGCAAACACATTCAAAAGCTAGCAGAAGGCAAGAAATAACTAAAATCCGAGCAGAACTGAAGGAAATAGAGACACAAAAAACCCTTCAAAAAATTAATGAATCCAGGAGCTGGTTTTTTGAAAGGATCAACAAAATTGATAGACCACTAGCAAGACTAATAAAGAAAAAAAGAGAGAAAAATCAAATAGACGCAATACAAAATGATAAAGGGGATATCACCACCAATCCCACAGAAATACAAACTACCATCAGAGAATACTACAAACACCTCTATGCAAATAAACTAGAAAATCTAGAAGAAATGGATACATTCCTCGACACATACACTCTCCCAAGACTAAACCAGGAAGAAGTTGAATCTCTGAATAGACCAATAACAGGATCTGAAATTGTGGCAATAATCAATAGTTTACCAACCAAAAAGAGTCCAGGACCAGATGGATTCACAGCCGAATTCTATCAGAGGTACAAGGAAAAACTGGTACCATTCCTTCTGAAACTATTCCAATCAATAGAAAAAGAGGGAATCCTCCCTAACTCATTTTATGAGGCCAGCATCATTCTGATACCAAAGCCTGGCAGAGACACAACAAAAAAGAGAATTTTAGACCAATATCCTTGATGAACATTGATGCAAAAATCCTCAATAAAATACTGGCAAAACGAATCCAGCAGCACATCAAAAAGCTTATCCACCATGATCAAGTGGGCTTCATCCCTAGGATGCAAGGCTGGTTCAATATACACAAATCAATAAATGTAATCCAGCATATAAACAGAGCCAAAGACAAAAACCACATGATTATCTCAATAGATGCAGAAAAAGCCTTTGACAAAATTCAACAACGCTTCATGCTAAAAACTCTCAATAAATTAGGTATTGATGGGACGTGTCTCAAAATAATAAGAGCTATCTATGACAAACCCACAGCCAATATCATACTGAATGGGCAAAAACTGGAAGCATTCCCTGTGAAAACTGGCACAAGACAGGGATGCCCTCTCTCACCACTCCTATTCAACATAGTGTTGGAAGTTCTGGCCAGGGCAATTAGGCAGGAGAAGGAAATAAAAGGTATTCAATTAGGAAAAGAGGAAGTCAAATTGTCCCTGTTTGCAGACGACATCATTGTATATCTAGAAAACCCCATTGTCTCAGCCCAAAATCTCCTTAAGCTGATAAGCAACTTCAGCAAAGTCTCAGGATACAAAATCAATGTACAAAAATCACAAGCATTCTTATACACCAACAACAGACAAACAGAGAGCTCAATCATGAGTGAACTCCCATTCACAATTGCTTCGAAGAGAATAAAATACTTAGGAATCCAACTTACAAGGGATGTGAAGGACCTCTTCAAGGAGAACTACAAACCACTGCTCAAGGAAATAAAAGAGGATACAAACAAATGGAAGAACATTCCATGCTCATGGGTAGGAAGAATCAATATCGTGAAAATGGCCATACTGCCCAAGGTAATTTACAGATTCAATGCCATCCCCATCAAGCTACCAATGACTTTCTTCACAGAACTGGAAAAAACTACTTTAAAGTTCATATGGAACCAAAAAAGAGCCCACATTGCCAAGTCAATCCTAAGCCAAAAGAACAAAGCTGGAGGCATCACACTACCTGACTTCAAACTATACTACAAGGCTACAGTAACCAAAACAGCATGGTACTGGTACCAAAACAGAGATATAGATCAATGGAACAGAACAGAGCCCTCAGAAATAACGCCGCATATCTACAACTATCTGATCTTTGACAAACCTGAGAAAAACAAGCAATGGGGAAAGGATTCCCTATTTAATAAATGGTGCTGGGAAAACTGGCTAGCCATATGTAGAAAGCTGAAACTGGATCCCTTCCTTACACCTTATACAAAAATCAATTCAAGATGGATTAAAGACTTAAACATTACACCTAAAACCATAAAAACCCTAGAAGAAAACCTAGGCATTACCATTCAGGACATAGGCATGAGCAAGGACTTCATGTCTAAAACACCAAAAGCAATGGCAACAAAAGACAAAATTGACAAATGTGATCTCATTAAACTAAAGAGCTTCTGCACAGCAAAAGAAACTACCATCAGAGTGAACAGGCAACCTACAAAATGGGAGAAAATTTTCGCAACCTACTCATCTGACAAAGAGCTAATACCCAGAATCTACAATGAACTCAAACAAATTTACAAGAAAAAAACAAACAACCCCATCAAAAAGTGGGTGAAGGACATGAACAGACACTTCTCAAAAGAAGACATTTATGCAGCCAAAAGACACATGAAAAAATGCTCACCATCACTGGCCATCAGAGAAATGCAAATCAAAACCACAATGAGATACCATCTCACACCAGTTAGAATGGCAATCATTAAAAAGTCAGGAAACAACAGGTGCTGGAGAGGATGTGGAGAAATAGGAACACTTTTACACTGTTGGTGGGACTGTAAACTAGTTCAACCATTGTGGAAGTCAGTGTGGCGATTCCTCAGGGATCTAGAACTGGAAATACCGTTTGACCCAGCCATCCCATTAGTGGGTATATACCCAAAGGACTCTAAATCATGCTGCTATAAAGACACATGAACACGTATGTTTATTGCAGCATTATTCACAATAGCAAAGACTTGGAACCAACCCAAATGTCCAACAATGATAGACTGGATTAAGAAAATGTGGCACATATACACCATGGAATACTATGCAGCCATAAAAAATGATGAGTTCATGTCCTTTGTAGGGACATTGATGAAATTGGAAATCATCATTCTCAGTAAACTATCACAAGAACAAAAAACCAAACACCGCATATTCTCACTTATAGGTGGGAATTGAACAATGAGATCACATGGACACAGGAAGGGGAATATCACACTCTGGGGACTGTTGTGGGGTTGGGGGAGGTGGGAGGGATAGCATTGGGAGATATACCTAATGCTAGATGACGAGTTAGTGGGTGCAGCGCACCAGCATGGCACATGTATACATATGTAACTAACCTGCACAATGTGCACATGTACCCTAAAACTTAAAGTATAATAAAAAATAATAATAAAAATAAAATGAATATAATGATACTTATCTTGTATTAATGCTATAAAAATTAAATGTTAAAAGGACTAAACAAGAAAACATGTGAAAACACCTGAAATGACACTCCCTTCCTGTTTGGTCAAGTTAATTATTCTTTTTAACTCAAAGTTCTAGCCAGTTCAGAATAGTCTCCAAAACATTCTAAGTCATCTGACACTTATCCATAAATGCCTGCATCAGTTCACATGATTCTATGTATGTGTGTGTGCATATATATTTGTCTATACACATGCAATGCTTAAAACCAGGACTCTGGATGAAGACACACTTTAAAAAGAGAAATGCATAATTATTATAAAGGTGGTTCTTTAATTTTTCCATTGACAAAAACCATTTATTGAAACCATCCTGCTTTTTTTTCCACAGTGAGCATGTATTATTTACATAACCAGGAAAAACAATAAATATTGCTGATTTCATTGTGAAAAAGACATTTCTAAAATAAATAAATAAATAAATAAGAATTGTCTATTCATGTCCTTAGCGTACTTTTTGATGGGATTGTTTGGTTTTTTTCTTGTTAATTTGTTTAAAAGAACCCTTACTTTAAGAAAGCTCCCCAGATAAACTGGATGCAGGTGGTCTGTGGACTGCACTTTTAAACACTGACATTGTAGTAGAAAGGGAAGACAGTAGAAAAATGTCCATTTGGAAGATGGAAACACTGAGTCTAGAGAGAGGACTCACTGACACCCAGCTGTGTAATACTCGCTACATTATAAGATGAGCAGCCAGCCAGTGAGAAAAGACAAAGACAAATACTAATTGCTAACCTCACAGTTTCCTTTTTCCAGATTCCTCACAAAAGTACTTTGTAAGCTCTACTTGATTACATAGTACTTGACTGTCTTCAAGTAAATGCCTAAAGTCAACTGGTAATTAATGACATGCATATAAGCATTGTGATGAGCAATAAACATATGCTGAAAACATGCATTTTTGTGAGATATGCTAATGAATATTAGCACCCCAAACTACAAGCAAAACTCCAGAAGGGTTTTCTTTTTATTTATGTATTTTAACCAACGACCAATTGATAGGTAATGAGTTCACTCAGGGCTGGCTTCCCATGCTATGGGCACTGGGGGCGCTGATGGACCCATTTGAAATGCTTCAAAAACCCCTCTGTTGCCAGTGGCAAGGAATTGGCAAGGATAATCTACATTTTATTTCTGTCAGCCATAATCACATATCTGCACAACATAAATGCATCAAGAAATGGCTTTCTTGTTTTTTTGATTGGTGGACTCTCATCTAATGAGCTCGAGTCAAAGAATTTCATGGTGTTGAAGACCACTGGGACCACTGAGGGTAACAAGCATATTCCAATGCCTTTTCTGGAAAATGTAAAACAGAATTTAGTGTGTAGACATGGACTATGGAGTCTGCGCCCTGGGTTTGAATCCTGGCTCTGGCACTTTAGAGCTTAACTTCTCTGGGCCTCAGTTTCCCCATTTGTAAATGTGGATGATGACAGTACCTACTTCATAGGGTTTTTGATGACTGATAAATAAGCTAATGCTTGTGAAGCACTTAGAAGAGTGCCTGGCACAAGGCAAGATCTCTAAATATGGTATTGTGGCTTGAAGGACCTGGCTTCCCTTGCAGCAGAGCCCCCATGTAGGAAGTTGGGTTTAAGGGCCTGTTGGTTGACTTTGTCCTCTCAGTTCTCATATGGGAATCACTTCCCATGTCCCCACTGTGCCAAAAAAAAAAAAAAAAAGCATTTCAGTTTCTTCATTTCCTCAAAGTCTCCTTAGGACAATATTAACTTTTGGCACAAAGGCTCCCATGAAATTGTCTGTTGGTTGGTTTTAGACAGGAAACAAGACTCCTTGGCTCAAAAGAAAGATTTACCCAGGGAGTTTTGGAGTTCAGCTATGGAGTAGATCAGAAACTGGGGTCCTTCCTGTTCCTAAAAACACACGCTGTAGGCAGCTGAGTGTGTTGCCTACAACTGTGCCCTGGCCTTTCTGAGGTCTGTGAGCTGTCCTTCCTAGGGTGAAGTCTGACCTCTCTCCCTCTCCTGTACCAGATATGGACCACACACCACCCTCCCCATCTTCCACCCTCATCTTCAGGAGAGATTGAAACTGTGCAAGTTTCTTTTTCTCTCCTCTCCAGACATTCCATGTTTAGAATCATAGGCGCCTTTATTTTCAGCTTTCAGCAACTGTTCCAGGCAGAAAATGCCTGCCAAGTGTTCTGGGTTGCATTCAGGCCATTTGAGCTCATGCTTTGCTGAACAAAAGTCTGTGCTGACATTTCTAGAAAACAGTAACACTTTGGGGCTGCAGTGAGGCATCCCTCTTCTATGCAGAAAGGGTATTCCTGGGAGAGGTTTGAAACTCCAGAGAAATAATTACAGTGCTTTCTACTTGACAGAACTTTATAGTTTACCAAGTTCTTATGCATCTATGATTTCATTTGCATCTTGTAACAACTGTGAGAAGTAGTCATGACAAGGATTAGGACTGTTATTTTACAGATGACAGAGCTGCAGATAAGAGTGAGGTAAGCATTTGACATTCGTGCAAGAGCTTGGTCTCTTGACTTCCAAACCTATGAGCTTTCCACAAATATCAACGTGATGACATCCACACACTGCTTTGATATACAATTTACACTGCACTAACATGAGCACAGTATCATTTTTATCATCATGAACGTCCCATGAGTTACAAGGCGAAGTGTTTTAGTCAGCAAGAATACTCTATGCTGTAGTAACAAATAAGCCCTAATATCATAGAAACTTGCCCAAACAGAGATTGATTTCTTACTCATACCATACATAATCTGATGCAGACCTCTGTAGTGGGTTTTGTCCAAGTGGTAACTTGGATCCAGACTGCTTCATATTATTCTCCTGACATTTAAAAAATAATGGCCTTAATAGTCACTGGGAAATGAGAACAGAGTGTCATCCATTTTCTGGAAGGTTTTATGGCCAGAAGAACACATTATTTCCACTCACGTGTGATTGGCCTGAACTCAGTCATAACTTCAACCTAACCACAAAGGAAAGATAGTCTTGTTGTGTGCCCAGGAAGAATAAATGAAATGGGGTTTGGCGAATACAGAGCATTCTTTCTGCTACTTTGAATTATACCAGTACTTGTTCAGGCTGTCTGTAACGTGTTGAAAAATAAAACATCATGGTAAAAAACTCGTAATATTGTGCCAACTATATGGTAGCCACAAAATACCTGCAGGACAAATTGAACTATTTCCAACATGAAGCTTCCCACAAGCTAAAGAATGGTGCTGCATATCACAACAGGTTATCAGGCCAGAACAAAGGATGGCAGATAATTTTGCATATTACTGGAACTGAAATGGAAATATTGTTTTCACTTTTTTTTTGTATTCCTATCTGCATTTACAAATGATTTGAGTGGATTTCTAATCTTGAAGCATATCCAAAATAACAAAATCACACACACATAAAAGGAAGTTAAACAGAGCAGAGAACTAGCTATACCAAAAATTTGAAATTGATCAATCATTACAACTAAGCAATAGGTTTGGTTGCATGCTTACTGAAAGCTAAAGTAAAAAGGCGGTAAAGGTAATAACATTTTGAGCATCTCTGATGTCCCAATTACTACATGAAATGTTTTATATACATCAGCTTATTTGATCCACGTATCAGCTTGTAAGATAGCTAATGATAGTAGCCACCCCATATTGAATTCTTAGACTAGGCCAGGTCCAAGGCTAAACACTTTACATGTATAACTATTTAAACCTAACTAATGTACCATTTTATAATAAGAAAAGTAGAGGTTCAATGAAATGACATGAACTGTCCAAAGTATAATTAGTGGCCAAGGCTGGATCCACCTCAGCCCTATCTACTCCAAAATCTGTGCTCTTTCCATAAACTAATAGAATTATTCATCATGTAAAAGGAAACATATAATTAAGGAAACACAGGAAATACAGAAGATGCACATGCTCTCTATTAAAAAAAAAGTGGTATCTTAATGAGCTCCAAATCAAGTCTAAAACTTTTCTTATTATTTCAAACCCCTTGAAAGTCAAGAAAGAGTTCACTCTTGAGGATATTCAAGGGGACTGCAACATACCTGAGGCAGAGAGAGGGCTGAAAGCCAGAGGAGGAAACAGTGCAAGCAAACAGAGGTTGGAATTCTGTAGGAGGCCATCTAGCAATACAGCACCAGAGCTGCCAAGCCTTCTCCCAGCACTCCATTTATTAGACTGAATTACATCAGATCCTGAAGGCTGAAACACTAGAAATGAAGGAATTTTCATTTTTATGAAAGGACTAGAAATAAACGAGAGAGAGAAAAACATGCAGTCTATGTATTAGTTTACTTTACTGCCTTTGGCTGACACATGGGCCGTCACTGGCCTATGGTGGGGCTGCCTCTCACAGCATCGTGTTGCACATCACCTCCCTAATGAGCAGCTGCTTTCAGTCCATGCCTGCTGTAGACTCAAGGCTAAAGGTGCATTCTCTCCCAAAGCCAGGGACAGGCAAACATCCAGGGATGAGCCCTTGGTGAACCTCTGTGCTTTGCCTACTTCATAGCCAGCTGGAAGTGAGGGGCTGGCCTGGAGTATCTCCAAAGTCTAGAGCCGAGTGGATACGTCCTGAATTACAATGCGGGTAGCCTTCACTTTATACTATTCTGATACACACAAATTTCAGTTACCACTGTTTACTTCAAAAGCAACAGTCCTTCAACAACACAGCTCAATTTCAGTTACCACAGTATATTAACTGTCAGTATCTGAATAAAGTACAAACCTCACTGCCAGGTCTTCGGTCCCCAAATCACTATGTAAATAATAGATCCACCCCATGTTCTCAGACAGTCGAGTTATGTCTTTCAAAGCCTGTTGGGGATTGCTCACTGCCCATCTCTTATTTATTTCACATAAAGCCAGCAAAGCATGTAGTTGTGTTACCTTCTTGTCTCCTGGTGATAAAACCCATAGGACATTTTATAAAAATGAATAATCAAAAGAAGGAGTTGGCCAAAAAAAGGAGAGTGCCACAAAGAAGTGAAAAATGAAAATGCTGGAAGTGAAATTGAAATCCAATGCAAATGGAGCATTTTAGCTGATTGCGCTATTCAAGGGATTCTGGATACCCAGCCAGCGGAACTTAGTGAAGGTAAACTTTAGACGTCAATGAGGAAAGTGCTTGTGGCGAAAAGGAGAAAAAATTTTCCTAGAGAAATTAGCATCCTCAAAAAACTTCACATTAAAAGAACTCTTGGAGCTACTTTGTGACATTATAAGTATAAAGAATAAAATGCTGGAAGGTAATCCAAACTTAGCAAACAGTATGTTAATTTACCAGGGTACAGAAAATATGTTCACGTGTACTGTAACTTATACAATGACAAGAAGGCAAGAACTGTTCAAATTACTCTTCATCGCTTTTTTATAAGAAATAAACTTTTCACATTATCAATGTTTCTAATATTTTGAATAACACTGTAGAACTAAATATTAATGTCACTTTTTTTTTGCATTTCCCTATACATTTAAAAGTGACAGTAAGATAGTTTTTAATGTTTTGATGAAAATCTTTAAAGGTCACAGAACAATCATACATTTTCCTGTTGATTATTAAGATCATTTTTTGTGGTTTTGGCTTGCATGGTCATTTTTACTGCCACAAAATAACATGCAAAGCAAGAAATCGTGTATTTCCCAGCTCTTTCAGTGAGAAGTTCTGCTCACATATGGCATAACACAAAAATAATGACCTCTAAAAGATGCCCATGACAGGCACCAGAGAATGAGATTCATTGCTGTGATACTTATAATTCAGTTAACCTCTTGTGAGGGTTCCTGAAGTCTGGATACAGTCCTAGAAAGAAAGGAGGTTGATAAAAAAGGTATGTGATATTTTCCAGAAAAGAGCTTCCGGGATGTCTAAGTGCTATATAACTGGAGGAATATCATTCATCTAAAAGGAAGATCCATATATCTAAGTGGAATAGCCAAGCAACTAGATGGAGTGTCTTATTTGAATCTGTAAAGAAATCTGGTCTAAAGATAAATAATTGGGATTTGCTGCCCTACTAGTCATAGCAAAGGCCATCAGCCACAACTAGGAGTCTGCCTAAGAGACACTGAGGCAGACATTACCAGTCTATCCCCACTACCTTCTTTCAGTGATAGAACTTGGATTTTTGTTTATTTTTACACTCCACATGGTTAGGTATTCAGGGTGGGCCTTCTTTCCAGCCATAGGACGTAAGTTCTGTTAGTCTAAAGTTGTGAAGGTTATTCCATATCCCCTGCAAGGTTTAGGCATGGGCCTGGGATGTAACTCTGCCCATTGAGAAGTAAGGGGTAGGGACTTCTGGGACAGTGTCTCTCATGGTTGAAAAGAGGTGAGGGGCACAGCAGTGTCTGTCTCTGTTAGCCAGCTTGTATGATGTGATACCTGGTCGTGATATCTGGAACCCTAGTAGTTCATGATTCCAGGGACTCCATAATACCTGGAACTCCAGTAGTCCCAAGACACCTGGGACTTCCTGATGAAGCACGAAAACAGAAAAGCAAAATGAAAAGATGAAAGTTACTGATGAAAGCAATAAGAAGAGGCTAAGCATAAGAACCAAGCCAGGAGAGCAAGACAAGAAGTGAATCACCTGAGTTGCTGGATTAACTAGCTTGGAACTGACCCATGTGGGGACTTCTTGTCCCCAAGTCAGATTTGTGAGACAAATATCCTTACATTTTAATCTGTCTCTTACAGCTGGAACATCCCAATGGAACACAGAGCAATCTGAGAAGTGACAGAGACCAGTGGAGAGCCAGGGAAGAAGACTAGAAGAGGAGTCAGGGAGGAGAAAGGAGAATCAGAAAGGTCCAAAGAAGAGACATAGGACAGGGACTCCTGCCTCCCTTTGAAATCTCTGACCCAAAGTGTTTTAAGCAAACAATCTGCCTTCTATTCCAAGTATTAATCCATTTCCAAACCTAGATGCAAATCAGTGAGGATTTAAGATTCAAGTAAGCAGAGGGGGAAAAAAATCACTGTCACTGCCTTAACCAAAGGGAATTTGATATATGTTTTTTTCTTTAAAAATCTTGGTACATCTTTCAAGGCTCTCAAGCTGTTGACACATACAAAATGAAAATGAACATCGTGGCAGGTGGTAGGAAATGAACAAGCACAGGCAACTAGCAACTACAAAAATGAGATAACCTGGAGCTTCAGTAATGCTGAAATTATCCACAACCCAGGAGGAGATTATTCTTAACAAAAAGCTACCGATAAAGGGCCAAATGGAACTGCTGAAAACTAGCCCAATCTTGTGTCTGCCTTTCAAATTAAACAGGATACAGCATCTGTATTCATGCAAAAAATGTCTGTGGAAAGATTTTGTTGTATGTTATCGGACTGGGACATCAAGACAGCATCCTCTGCTCAACAGTCTTAAAAATTAAATAAGAGGTTCTTGTATAATGAATGCTTCATAATAAGATAGTGCCTAAAGGCCAGGGTGGTATGAATTACTGCTACGGAGCTGGAACTGGAGTTGGGTCAAGAAAGACACTTTTCTTGTCTCATCTCCCAACTATCAGAAATTGAATTACTTATGTAAAGGCAAGAGCTTGGGCTTTGGAGTCAGACTAACTTGGGTAGTAACAGCCCCATTAGTTATTGGAGGTGTGGTCTTCAGCAACTCACAAAGTCTCTGAGCTTCAGTTTCCTTATGTGAAAATAGAGGCCATTACAATATAAGGTTATAATAAATATTTAATGAGATTATACTGTAATAACCTAAGTCAAAATGACAGAAATAACTAATATTCATTAAACATGTATTATGTGGTGACGTTTTAAGAGAGATACCAGAGAGAGATGAGAGATGAATTCATCCACAGTGACAAGTTAGGGATGAGAAAATGCATGCTTCTGTTGAAAATGTGGGAAATATGGCTTTTCTTTTAGATTGAGGTGAGGTCGTAGTTTTAATAAGCAAGGCTCATCAATTTCTTAGACAAGGTGTTACCCATACTGAGTAATTTGAGTGACCTTAATAAGACCTGTCCCCCTGAACTTGCTCCCACATTTGTGTTTGAAGTTCCATTATTAGTCCTTCTGTTAAGCTTTGCCCTCTCCCAGCAATATTCTGAAATGCACATTTGTTCCATTAACAGGCCCAACACTTCTTCCCTCGTTCATATCTAACAGTCTCTTGTCTCCTTTGAGTTGCTGCACATTCCCAACTCCTAGTAGTTCCAGTGGGGCTTTAATCACAATTCCCCAATATCCTGGCTATAAGGGGAAGAGGGAAGATGGGTGAGAGTACATAATTCAATCCTGGTTGATCATTAAAAATCACTGCTACGATCTGAATGTTTGTGGCCTCTCAAAATTCATACCTTGAAACTCAATCCCCAATGTAATAGTATTAAGAGGTGAGCCTTTAGGAGGTGATTAGGTCATGAAGGCAGAGCCCTCATGAATGGAAATCGTGTCCCTATAAAAGAGGCTCAGGGGAGCGTATTTGCCCTTTCCATCACATGAGAATGCAGTGAGAAGGAGCCATCTATGAGGAATGGACCCTCACAGAACACCAAATCTGCTGGTGTCTTGATCTTGGACTTCCCAGCCTCCAAGACTATAAGCAATACATATCTATTATTTGTAAGTTACCCAGTCTAAGGTACTCTATTATAGCTGCCTGGATAGACTAAAACACTCGCCACCTGGATCCAGGATGGGCAGGTCACTCTGGGATTTTAAAACTGGATGCTCAGAGACAGAAGCTATCTGTCCTCTGGATTGCAGGCTACAAAGATGTGACCTCCAGGGCCGCTATATGTTTATTCCAGATAAACATGCATCTCACCTAGCTGCTGGAAGCTAGGTTACAACTACTAGAAGAAAATATATTTGCAGGAAGAGAAAATAAAATCAACAAGCAAAGAGAAGCATAAGGAAAAGCAAAGCTGAATGGTAGGAACCCCCGAAGGCATTGTTTGGGTCCTCACCTTCAGTCACACCTTAAGCTAGCATCTTCTACCATCCCTCCCAGCCGTGGCTACCAAATACATTATCTTTTTTGCTTAAACTACTTTGATTTAGGTTCTGTCACCTTGAATCAAGAGTCCCGAATATTATAGATTTAATCTAAAGCAAATGCAATATCATTTAACTCAAAGAAAAATACTAAAATTTTGTATTGGAAAAACATGATGGAAAGTTGCAGAATGAAAATGCTTAAAAATTACTGGTTTAGAACACAGTTCTACATCCGCATATCTTCCAAGTTCCTTCTGAGGTTTCATGGGGTCACTTTACCCTGTGTCTCTCTACCCCCAAGGACTTGTGACTGCCTAGAAAGAACTTTCTCCTTACTCCAGTTGGCCCTTAAAAAAATCATTTGCTGGAGTCATAGTGCCAAAAGCCCTCTTGGGTGTTCAGAGAAATTGTGGCTAAAGTAAAGAGTTCTTGCTGCCAGATTGTTAAAAATGACTCAAGAAAAAAGGTATAGGAGGTTTAGGAGGAGGGTACCTGAAGCCAGCTAAAGTTGGTGAATCCAGAAGAAACAATCACTCAAACTCAAGAAAGGCAGGCCAGAGCATAAAAATAGGAGAAATAAAGATACCAGAACAGTCTTGGGTCTGCCAGTGCCAGGAAAGCTAGTTCCAAGGTGAAATCTGCCTTCAGGCTCTCCAAATATTTATTGAGCACAGTGTTTGATGGCTTTGGAAATTTAAAAACAAATTATCTCTCATCCCAAAGAGTCAGAAACATGGCATAGGCATACATGTAGGATAAATTTCTTTCTCCTAGAGCACAATCAGCTTAATAAACTATGTGTCTATAAAACCTTTTGTTTCTTGAATGCATGTTGCTTTTGTAGGCATATTAACATCTTATGGATCTATTAGGATTATCTAGACTAATATTAGCTCTCCTTTATCACTTGCTATGTCCCTCACATCATACTAAGCACTTAGCATGCCGTATCTCATTCCTATTTTACAGGAGAGGAAACTAAGTCTCAGAACAATTAAGTGACTTGCCCTAGTTTAGTGCTACTCAAAGTGCTCTTCTGTGAACTCTGCTATCAGTCAGTCAGGGAATAAGAAATTTATATTAGAATGTAAATCAATATACTGTTTTCTGCATTGAGAAAGTCTTGTCGTGAAGGAAAAAAAAAAAACAAAAAACCATCAGCTGAACTAATAGGATGTTTGGTAATGTGGCTGGTTTACATTCTGATACAAGCTCCTTTTCTCCTCCTTGATTCCTTGATGGGTAACACATAGTTTGTGGACTAGCAGTGGTTTGTGAACCACACTTTGGGTTGCCCTGCCCCAGGTCACACAGCTGTGGGAAGAGAGGAGTTGGGATTCAAGTCCAAGCATATCTGGCTTCAAAGCCTCTTCTCTTAAGACCACTATGACCCACTGTTTCCTAGCATTCTGCCACCAACCATTTACTCAATTTCCAGACTATGCAAGGTGGATTTCTCAAGCCCCTGATTAAATGTACCCCAAAAAGATTTATATTCCCTTTCAGGGTGAACAAACACATTAGTCTTAGCAGAACCTGGAGAGTCTTTAAGACAAGTGCATTACGACGTGGCCACAGGCTGGGCAGCTGAGCTGGTGCATCCAAGGAGCAGGGAGCGTCTGAGCCCCATGCTGACTTAAGACTGATCAGGCAGTGGGAGGCCGTCCACAGAGTCCTTTTCTAGACTTGATTCACTGTAGCTTATAATTAGGCATTGTCGCTTTGATAACTGAATGAATTAGTGAGGATGACACGGGGCCGGGCAAAGACTGAAATGGGGAGGCTTTACACAAATAAACAGCCAGAAAAAATTGATCTGAAACAGAAAGTCAGGCTTCTGTGAAGCTGGAGCCAGGAATTATATAAGGCATACTGTGATAATTTAAACAACAAAGGGCTGGGGGTATCTGTTTTTCTCCTCATCTGGGAATCTTGTCTGTATTTATATTATCTATGAAACAGACATTTTCCCTTCTCTGACTCTTAAAGGGTAGTATCTAAGAGTGAAAGCATAGTTCATTTTAGTGCAGCTCATTCATTTATTACTTCCTTCAAACATTTATTGAGTTCCAGTGTGTGTCAGGCACTCTATTAAGCACCAGAAAACAAAAAATAAATAAAAATATGCTGAAGCATCGCAGAATTTGAGATAAAACGACTCTGCTCTCATAGATCTCAGCCAAGGAAACGGAAAAGTAAGGAAAGATCGGATGATTACACAAGCTTATTATACAGGCCTGTAGCTAGACTGAGGCAGGTTAGAACAAATCTTCAGGATAACGATAAGAGTAGCAGGTAATGTTTAAACCTGTACTGATGTACTAACTACTGTGTTAAGTACTTTGCATGTGTTATTGCATTTAATAGTCATAGCAACTCAAAGAGGTAGGTCTTATTATTCTCTTTTACAGATGAGAAAACTGAAGCACAGAGAGGTCAAGAAACTTGTCAAATGTTACACAATGAGTGTTATATCATGGCTGCAAACCAGTGCGGTCTGGCACCAGACCTTTTGTTTTTAGCTTTAAACCTCTTTGAAATGACTTGTTAAGCTCCCCTTCTACCAGCTGAAGCCTATTTTCTCTTTCAATTAATTAATCATGAACAAGCAGCTGCTGAATGCAAGCCACGTACCTTTCTGGGCTTGGGGAAGGGGAAAACAACAAGTCCTGAACTGCGATCAGCTCTCTTGGCACTTACATTCTGGCTGGGCTGGCAGGGCAGGACACATGTGCACAAAACCATTTACAAACAAGATGCTCTTTGATACCACAGCATCATCTGATGTTTCACTGCCAAACTTCATGGTTCACCACATATGCAGAGAGATTAGAAAGGGACTAGAGCAATAGTTCCCAAACTTGGCAGTACTTGGTTTTAAGAACATTGAGTGCACCCCAGATGTATTAGTCCATTCTTGCATTGCTATAAAGAACTACCTGAAACTGGGTATTAAAAAAAAAAAAAAAAGAGGTTTAATTGGCTCACAATTCCACAGGCTGTACAGGAAGCACAGCTGGGAGGCCTCAGGAAACAAAATCACAGCAGAAGGTGAAGGGGAGGCAGGAACATCTTACATGGCCAGAGAAGGAGGAAGAGGGTGAAGCAGGAGGTGCTCCACACTTTTAAACAACCAGATCTTGCAAGCACTCACTCACTATCATGAGAATAGCAAGCGGGATGTCCACCCCCATGATCCAATCACCTCCCATCATGCCCCTTCCCCAACATTGGGGATTACAATTCAACATGAGATTTGAGCGGGGACATAAATCCAAACCATATCACTGGAGATCTGGATTTAATTGTCCATTAGGGTCCAGCATGGACATCAGAGTCTTAACACCTACCCAGGGGATTTTAATGTGTAGCAAAGTGTGAGAATGACTGATTTATTGGATATTTTGTGGCAAGTTAGAGTAAAAAACTACAGAGATCACTGTAGGTTATTCATTTTATACACAGCTGCCATATTACTTCCAATTTTTACACAAATGTGCTTGTCTATAACTCATTAAACCCTCTGAGTCAATGGCTAGCTACTATTATGCCCATTTTACAGATGAGGGAATTGACGTGCAGAGAGAAAAACAATTGGCCTGGGATTTAAGTTGTAGAGCCAAGACTTCTACCCCAGACTAAGAAGGCTGTTCACTTAACTACTAGTCTATTATGCTTCCCACAGGAAGAAAGAACTCTAGGAAAAGCTAACTCTGAACTGAGTCCTACAAGACAGATGTAAGGCCCAGTAGAGAGGGAGGAGGACATATCAGGGTGGGAGGAGGGTGACAGGGAGTCATGAAACCTTAGAAGCCTCTCAGCATTCAGGACAGCAGACTGCAAGTGTGAACTGAGTGATATCTGGGCTTTTCTGCATCAAGACTACTGTAAAACAGTTGCTCTCAGACTTGAGTAGGCATTCAGGTCATCTGGAGAGCTTGCTAAAATACAGACAGCTAGGCCCTACATTCGGGGTCCCTGATTCAGTAAGCCTCACAATTGCTGAGTTTAAATGCTATAACAGTAATGGAGGCTTTTTTAGTAAACTTACTAAAAAGCAGGAAAAAAAAAAAAAAAAAGCTTTAGTCCATCCCATAAAGCCTAATTTTTGATGAATTTTCTGGATTAAAAAAATTTAAGGATTGAGCTAAAACTTAGTTCTGGATGAATTCATAATTAGAGTTGATAATATATACAGACAGAGGAAGAGAGAGAACACCTTAGGAATAGTTAATAAATATTTCTTATTTGAGGGGCTTGGCAAAAATAAAAATCTTATATACATACAAATATTAGGATAGCTTGAGGTGGGAGAATTGGGGATTGCAGAGCTAATTATACATAGTGAGAGGATTGTGAGGACGTGTCCACAAACATCTTGTTTTTATTATTTCCATGAAGTGAGGATTAATTAACCCCTTATAGTTTTGAGGTGGAAAAAGAACATTCAGGCTTAGCTGCTATTTACAGAGCCACAAGTCCCTGACAGCCATGTTGAATCACAGCATTCCCTCCAAATTAAAAAAAAAAAGGCAACAAATGCACGATACCACAGTTATGTGTGCTTATGGGCTGATTAGTCCTTATGACACTGAGATGTTTTATTTAAGGGGAACAAGTAGGTGACATTAAGTTTATGGCCCTGAAGTAAAAATCAGATGCCTGTTATAGTTTCCTGCCTGGAACCCCACTCCCCACACATGTTACAGACCCGGTTACGGTTTCCTGCCTGGAACCCCACTCCCCACACACGTTACAGACCCGGTTACGGTTTCCTGCCTGGAACCCCACTCCCCACACACGTTACAGACCCGGTTACGGTTTCCTGCCTGGAACCCCACTCCCCACACACGTTCTAGACCTGGTTACGGTTTCCTGCCTGGAACCCCACTCCCCACACACGTTACAGACCCGGTTACGGTTTCCTGCCTGGAACCCCACTCCCCACACACGTTAAAGACCCGGTTACGGTTTCCTGCCTGGAACCCCACTCCCCACACACATTACAGACCCGGAGCGAGAACGGCCACATGTCCTAAGAGGGTTTCTGATTTCTGGAAGCTTAATAGTAAATTCTATTAAAGGTGATGTGCATGTTGTTGAGACTTTACCTGAATGCACTTAGAATGACTGCTAAGTGTGCCTGAGAATTTTCTTTTCTAACAAATTCCCAAGTGCTACTGATGTTACTGGTCCAGAAAGCACACTTTAAGAACCACTGCTATAAAATGCCCCTAATAGGACAAACTTCTGTTTTACAGTCACCAGCAATTGCCTGTCTGTAACTGAAAATAGAGCCTGGATCTTAAAATTATTGAACCTGGAACAAATATTCTGGGTGTCACAAGCAGTTTCTGCACTTTTGGATGAAAGATGGAATTTGTTTCTTCTTGGGGCAGAACCTCTCCTCCGTCCTTCACAGACGAGCCAGTTTGGTGGTTTTATTTGTGTGTCCATCCATTCCCCCCGCCCCCCCAGGAAGTAATCCAAATGAGGATGCTTCAAAGATTTAAAGAATTTCAATCAACAGTATAACAGGCCATTTTTACTGTGGACAAAACACATCTCAGGTCTAACACGTTTTAGGAGTGATGAATTCCCAGTGGTGGCAGAGTGAGAACTAAGAGGAAAAAAGAAAAATAGGGACCCCAGGAGCGCTGGACTCCAGGAACGGCAACATTTCAAATCTGGTGATGAGTTTGCCTGGCTGTCACTCTAGGTGCCACTTTCATGGCACTTATATGTGTCAAGAAATTCTCTAACTTCTTTACAGCTACTGATTCATTTAAACCTCATAGCAGCTGTATAAAGCAAATTCTGTTTTTACCCCCATTTTATAGATGAGGTTCTGAGGTGAAAGGAGGTTAAGTATAATAACTTGCCCAAGATCACGGTTATTAAGTAGCAGAGCCAGGATTTGAGCGCAACAATCTGGCTCCGGAGTCTGTGCTCTTAACCAGCATATCTCAATAATGACAATAGCAACTCTTCCTATATACTTTCTCTGTGGTAGCCTGATATTTCACAGGCATTATCTCATGTACTCCCAGTAATTACTGTGTACGAGGCTCTATTGTCATCCCACTCATTCCACAGAAAAGGAAACGCTATGAAACACCTCAACCTGGCAGTACCTGTGCTTTGGGAGAATTAAGGCAGGGACTGAAAGGAGAGCACAGTGGACGCTGTCATTGTGATCCTTGCTGAGAAGCTTAATGCAGCACCTTGAACGAGAGGGGATGCAATTAGACTGGGTTTGTGGGAACCAGCAGCATTCACTGGAGACCCTTGGGAGGGCTTGAGGAGGGTACCACTCCTCGTAGTCATGATGAACTGGGACTAGACTGTGTTCATTGTATATTACATGTAGGTAATATATCCATCTGGTGTCTAGAGAACTTGGATTCATTCATGCAACACATTTTTAAAAATCTTTTCTATGGCCTAGGCACTGTTGTAGGAACTTGGGGTTTGTTGTGAACTAAAGAGACAAAGGGCATGCACCCTAGAGAACCACACGTGCTTTTACTGAACAGCTTTTACTGGCAGCAAAGCTCAGATGAAAGAACCCTACCACTAAGGATGCTGAATGAAAGGTCAAGAGGTCTTTCTAATGTTTCCTACATAGAAGATTTTATTATCCACACTCTTGGCCTCAGTTTTTCCTTCTATAAACTGGAGAGTATTCCTATTTTGCCTATGTAGTGGCGATAAGGAAGAAAACAAATAGACAATCAAAAGGAAGGCATACTATGCCCAAGAGCAGCAAGCTCTCCCTCTGCTTTAAACCTACTTTCCTGGAAACTTTTATGTAATTGCCAATAACGCGTTTCAGGAGAGCGGGTGAGGACACGCTGTCTGTTATTCTTCATTTGAGCTCCCGGACTCCTGCTCTCTGGAGGGGCTTGGCAGATGATTAACAAGTCATCTGATGAATATGCAACATGATTCAGGCTTAATAAGTCCCGCAGCTGTTGGGAACTTTACAAGAAAAACAAAGCCACAGAAATATGCGATGTTGGAATACTGCCTGCCAACCTCAGAGTCCCCCAAATAGGGTCTCCCAGCCACAAATGGGCCAGGGCTATTTCTGAGATGCAAAACATGCTGCTGATGGGACATACTGACCCAGTTGGGGGAGACCACTCTAGAAACATCCTCTTTCCCCTTTATAATTTGCCTTCTTATCCATCCACCTCCAATTATTTATTTATTTATTTTATTTTTTTTTTTTTTTGAGACATAGTCTCACTCTGTTACCCAGGCTGGAGTGCAGTGGTGTGATCTCAACTCAGTGCAAACTTTGCCTCCCGGGTTCAAGCAATTCTCCTGCCTTAGCCTCCCAAGTAGCTGGGACTACAGGCATGCACCCAATTTTTAACAGAGATATGCATACATACACATCCTGGTTTTTCTATCAACTCAGAAATAGGAAATGCTTCCTTAGGGACAGACAGAATGGAAAGAGCTGGGATCCTAAGATAGACCTGAATTAAAATCCTGGTTTCCTCTCTTGCTAGCTATGCAGTTTTGGCAATTCATTTACATTTCAACCATCCAGTTCACCATTAGCAAGATGGGCATAATCACCCCTAACTTATGGTGCTGTGACAAGGCGTGTTAGTAGAGCACTTGGAATACAGTTGGTGCGTAAGCAGTAATAATTATGTTGTTAATATCATCATCGTCATGTTACCATTTTACACAGGAAGAGATCAAAGCCTTCTTCCAAGTTTTTGTGGACATTTGATTTTCTTGTCCCAGTTGAATTTCCCTTTTCTGGTGGTAGCCCCCTAGTTATCCTCTTCCCCAAAATATAGTGTGGATGGAATAACTCTATTGCCAGCTCCAAGCATGGCTACAAAATCCATTTCTGAAGCTATTCAGGGTATTCCAAATGCCCGGATGCAACAATCAGTTCTTAGAAAGGCATGTCACCCAATCCAAGCCAAAAATATGCAATCCTCTGATGTTACTGGAAACTGTTAGAAAAAGGAGGTATGGTCTGGACTTAAACTCAAGAAAATATAAACACAGCATTGTGTGGGAGCACTAGAAACAGGATGGCTGAGACCAACAAAAAACACAGAGGTGAGAAACAGAAAGACATTACTCTGACAACAGTGCCTGAGCCCCTACATCCAGCTATCTCTAAAGCCCTAGAACTTTCAGGGTCACAAAGCAACACAATTTGGGTGCTTAAGCTACTTTGCCTTAAAGCTTTCGCAGGTTTGGTCACATGCAAACTAAACAGGCCTGACTTTGTGTATTTTATTGTATGTAAATTATAACAACGAAAAATATTTTTAAAGTCATTTTTTTTTCTGAGTTCCATATAGCTCAACATGTCTTCCCAGGAACAATTCTCATTGCCACTTCTACAAAGACATTTCCATGTAACTAATTTTTGGCACATAAATGTAGACCAAGTGCTAAAAGCAGCAGGTTCACACCACCTCCTACACAGTATCTGTGATTTGACACAGTCTTGCATATTCAATAGCAATGTTAATGGATGCATTTTGCTCTAACAAAGCTAGGTGGTTTTTAACGTTTAAAGATACGTACATTACAATTCATAGCACTTGTAGACACTGATGTTTAGTTTCTGTTTTTAAAAGATTGTTATTTTAAAATGTGGGGATCTTCCAGGAAACATTAAGGTCTTGTTTACACGCAAACTACAGTTTAATTCTGCAAATCAAAGAAGTTTTATGGGACTCTTTGAGGGGAATGTACATATTAACCACAGTCAGCCTCTTCCCTTTAAGCTTGCTGACATATGGTAAAATTTGCCTCCTTGTTTTCTTCAATAAAGTGCTATTTGTGCTTTGCATTTCTCATTAACGATTCGATTTATTTCAGCTCATTAAAGCCTGGATAAAACCAATGGAAAGGGCATATTGTCCATGTAGTTTCTTGTGCCTGGAAATGTTGCAGGCGAGTGTGGACAGAGAAGAATCAGAAAGATTGACAGAGTACACTGGGGCCTCTCCCATATCTATAGCCCAGCTTGGAGTGGGAGAAATTTCTGGGAGCACTGTGCTTTCTACCCTCCCACTTTTGGCTTCCTATGACTGAAACCATCCTTACAAGGTTAACAAGAATTACATGCAGGGCTCTGGGCAGAAATATAATTACAATTAAGTATTAATCAGGCTGCACTTTGGCTTACTTCCATGTAATCAAAATTTTGTCACTTAGCACTAGCCGCTGACCATTTGCATACCCATTGTTCCTACAGATAGGATCACTGACATTAGAATCCTAAGCCTTTTGCTTAAGAATTGCTTGGGATGTTCTTCAGATGTAAATTCCAGTGGAAAGAATGACACCAACCAGTTTGAAGACTCCCAAAGAGGAACCAAATCAGCATGTGAGAATGCAGGTTCTCCACATCCCCATCCCCTGACTTCATCCTGCACTCTTCACCCAACCAATGATCTCCACACCTTGGTGCAACCCAAAATTCTTAAAACTTCTAGCTCCAAAGTTTTCGGGGAGGTGGATTTGAGGTTTCCTTCCATCTCTTTGTTCAGAGGCTTTATTAATAAAACTCTCTGCTGCAACCTTCAGTGACTTGCTGCATCTCTGGCAACTAACATGTTACCATCACATGGCAGCCAAATTATTCTCAGCACATAGTGACTAATCTCCATTATAGCTACTTAAAGTCTTTATGTTCTATTCTATATTATAGCTACTTATGTTTTTATTTCTTCATAAGGAGAGAAGTGCGTTGCAGGTTGGATGTGCACATGCCTTTGAGTTGGACAGACCTCAACTCAAATCCTGGCTGTAGCCCCCCAGAACACAAGGTCATTCACCTGGCAACTAACAAATGACCTCCATGAGAATTCAGGTTTTGATCAATAGGAGTTTTATTTAGTTGGCACAAGTAAGGAAAACACTGGGAGTATTCTCTGAAGCAATGTCTCCCTGAGGGAAAGTGACAGAAGGGTTTTATGGGGTGATGGAGAGTGGGGAGGGTACATCATTGCATGTAGAGGAGGGGTCCCATTGCACAGATACACTGAGTCATTATGCCAGCACTTAGGTCACATATTATGGCAATAAAGTTATAGCTTCTCCCAGGGTGGAGAGCACGGTAATGAGGAAAGTTCACCTAGGTTCATCTGTAAGTTGCCAAGGCCTGTCAAAAGCTGGTCCCAACCAACATGGTGACCACATTCAACCTAGGGTTTGAGAAAAATAGGCTGCAGGGTAGGAAGCTGTAAAGCAGGCTGGTTGCTCAAGTTGATTGAATTCTTAGAGACCCTCCCTGTCTGCTTACATAACCTAAAATCTGAGCCTTGATTTTCTCATCTTTAAAATGGGGCCAATTATATCTATCTTCCGGGGCAGTTAAGATTCAATGGCCTAACACCTGTGAGGCCCCCGGTCCAGGTTCTGATCCATAGGAGATGCTCTACAGATGCTCATGTCCAGGCTCTTCTGCTCCTCAAATGCTCCTCAAGGGCAGAGCCCATGAGATTTTCCCGTTTGGGTGCCACCAGCTCTCAAGCAAAGAGTACGTCTTAAATGTTTTTGGAATGAATGTATGGATAACAATGAGTTTTCGCTCATTAGTGCAATTATTTGAATAATGTTTGTCTCTCTGCCACTAGACTGGACTATAACAAACTCTAGGAGTTGGGTGTGTATTTGCCTTTGCTTATTATTCTCTCATTTCCAGCAAAGTCCTGGCGTGTATAAGGTATTAAGTAGATCTTTGCTGAATAGATGAACACATCATTGAAAGCAACACTAAGAAATAAAGCTATCTGGGCATGAGGGGTGTAAGTGTGAGTGTGCCCATGTGTGTGTCCATTTACATTTCATAATCAGAAAAGACCATTGTATTATTACTCTAATACAATTCCATTCCATTCCAATGTATTAGTGTTCCATTGTATTAGGATTCTGAGGTAGAGAAAGAGGCAACACTGAATAAAGGTATATGGAGGTGGGATGAAAGTCTCTTTTGGAAAAGCTGGAGAAGGAATGAAAGAGGAGAATCAAAGTCTGGTTTAGAGTTTACTCCACAAAATCCATCTTAAGAGACAAAAACAATTTGGCCTCAGAACTCAAAATCTTAATGTTACTGACCACAGGTTCTTGGGCCCTCAATGCAATAGAAATTGACAAAAAGCCAAGAGTTTTTCCAGACGGGGCTTTCTTGGCGCTTATGCACAGGCATAAGGTAGGCAACCCAAGAGAGAGAATTCTCAGTCTGGCTCCCCAAAGAGAGTCAGGAGAGTAATTTTAAAGGGGCTAAAGCAGGAAGAGCATGAGGTTTAAGCATGCAGAGGTGGGGAGCTTCTGGCACCTGCACAGTTTGATAACATAATTCTTCGTGAGTCACATGTCTCAATAGCATATTAAATCTCCACCCTGGGCATGGTTTTTAGTATTATAATGAAGCTAAGGTGAAGGGTGAAGGATTGGTCATCCTTCTGGTCTTGTGTGCATGTAGGAGATGGGGCTAAATCCCTTGAGTAACATTTAAGATGGGAGCTGATTATTTCAGGCTCCTCAAGGTCCCACATTCAGTGGGCATGGCACCTTGAGCAAGATTTACGGTGCACAGTCTGGACAGTCTGATTGGAGCTCCTTCTGGCTACACCCCTGTCACCAGCTTGCAATAGAGGTCACTGGTGAGGCATGGGAGGGAGCCAAGTCCTATCCCTACTCTGCCTCATTTAACAAGCTAATAAAAGTAAATATCATTTTATAAACAACACTCAATACTATCTTCAGGTTGCAAGCTCCAGATTTATCATTTCTTTTATTGTGACCCTGTTTCCAGGATGTGATTTATTCATTGCCTTGCCAAGACCAAGGCATCTTGGCATGAACCAGTTTGGCCACTGTTTTGGTCCAGACTGCCTTGATTGCTGTCCTGCCATCCACTCAGGGATTCTACCACTTGTCAGACTCTGTGTGTTACCCTTGAAATTTACTGGCTTCTGGGTCCTGAGTCCTGGCTCCTGCTTCCCCCATGTGATTGTGGAAACCATATTTCTTTGTCTCCCTGCTCAGCCTACCCATATAATATAATCTAGAGTATGTTTCTTTTCTGGTTATAAAATGTAAAAATTTGGGGAAAAAAGCACAAATATAGATAAGAAAATTAAAATCACCTGTAAACTCAATACCCAGAAATAACAACTTTACAAGTATACACACACATACACCACATACACACACAACACACACCCTTTTTATCCCCCATAAAATTGAAATTTTACTCTTCATATGTTTGTAACATTTCTGATTTGGTTTTCTTTTTGCTAAGAGTACATTGGGAACATACTTACTCCAACATAAATATTCTTTAAGTTTTGGTTTTTAGAAACCATAAAATATTCACAATATACCATATATTTTAAAGAAATTTCATTTGTTGGTAACAGTGCAGTTTTCTATACTTTACAATTATAAATCAGAATGTCTTTATAAGAAATTCCTAGATCAAAGGCTACGTATATTTTAGGATTTTTAACATATATTGACAAGTTGTCTTGCAGAAACATGAGACCCATTTCCACTGTACACAGCCTCGACCCTGAGTACTATACATTTTTTCATGCTTTTTGTGATGTAAAAAAATCCAATACTATTTCCTAATAGGATTTGTCTTTTCTACTATATTTGAGTATGAGTTACTTACAAAGTAAACTTATTCTCTTTTGTTCATATAAAATATATGCAACTTTTTCCCTGTATTTTGTTTTCTTTTGATTATACATATGGAATTTATTGATACATAGAAGACATATGAACTTCAGTAACCATTTAAACATTTAACTAAACATTAAGTTAGTTTTTAACAAAAAATTTTAAAAGTAAAATATACATCAAAAATTTTAAAACAGAAAAAAGCATATAGAATAAAAATATAAAGAAAAAATATTTTTGCACAGCTGTACAATGTGTTTTAAGCTAAATGTTATTACAAAAGAGTCAAAAAGTTAATAATTAAAAAATATATAAAGTAAAAAGTTATAGTAAGCTGAGGTTAATTTATTATTGAAGAAAAAGAAGCTTTTAAATAAATGTAGTATAGCCTAAGTACACAGTGCTTATAAAGTTTATAGTAGTGTTTGGTACCATCCTAGGCCTTCAGATTCACTCACCAATGACTCACCCACTCACCCAGAGCAACTTCCAGTACTGTAAGATCCATTCATGGTAAGTGCCCTACACAGGTGTACCTTTAAACACTTTTAAACACAAGTCTGCTTTTGTGGTTATTATTTTTTTACATTTAACTTTTAAAACATTGTTTTCTCGGTGTATAAAACTGATAATTGATATACAGTGATCTGTCACTTAACATCAGGGATATGTTCTAAGAAATGTGTCTTTAGGTGGTTTCATCATTGTGTGAACATCATAGGGTGTCTGTCCTTGCACAAACCTGGATGGCATAGCATCATACACACCTAAGCAATATGATACAGTCCATTGCTCCTGGGCTATACACCTGTACAGCATATTACCCTACTTAATTCTGTAAGCAATTGGAACCCAGTGGTAAATATCTGTGTATCTAAACATCTCTAAACATAAAAAAGGTAAAGTATAGTATAAAAGGTACACCTGTATAGGGCACTTACCATGAATGGATCTTATAGGACTGGAAGTTGCTCTGGGTGAGTGGGTGAGTGGGTGAGTCATTGGTGAATGAATCTGAAGGCCTAGGATGGTACCAAACACTACTATAAACTTTATAAGCACTGTGTACTTAGGCTATACTACATTTATTTAAAAGCTTTTATTTCTTCAATAATAAATTAACCTCAGCTTACTATAACTTTTTACTTTATATATTTTTTAATTTTTAACTTTTTGACTCTTTTGTTAAACTAAACATTTAACTTATTTTTACACAAGTAGGAGTACAATCTAAACTAATAAAAAGTATAGTATAGCAAATACCTAAACCAGTAACATAAGTTATTACTGTTATCAAGTATTTTATACTGTACATAATTATATATACTCAACTTTTATGACTAGCAGCTCAGTAGTTTTGTATCCACGAGTATCACCACCAACATGGAGTAACGCCTTGCGCTACAACATTACAACCTCACTGAGCAATAGAATTTTCCAGTTTCATTATATTCTTATGAGATCACCATCCTACATGTGGTCTTTTATTGACCAAAACTGTTATATGAGGTACTGTGTGTATACACATATTATATAATATGTATATACGTGTTTATATATGTCTATATGTGTGTATATGTGTATATATATACATATATATGTATATTTGTGTGTATATACACACTTTTCCAAATGGTTAACCAGCTGTATGGACAACATTTAGTGAATAGTCCATTTTGACGATTTGCAATGCTACATATATCATGTACTAAATACCGTTTTTTCCTTGGGTCTGTTTCTAGAATTTCCATTCTATTTCATTACTTGCCCACTGCTATTCTCACTTCATGCTATTTTGTTCATTGTTACTTGAAAAACCTTATTTAATATCTTATAGAGCAAGGAATCTCCTGGCCTATCGCATTATCTTTTTTACAAAAATGTGCTTAGCTATACCCATCTTTTAATTTTTTTCCAGATGAATTTGATTATCCATTTTTCATTTTTAAAAGTGCCTCATTAGAATTTTGATATTAATTGAATTTAAAGTTGTGTAGAATAGTAATCTTCAAAATCTTGAAAGTTTTCATCCAGTAAATGATGCTTTGCTCACTTTTTTTGAAATAAGTTTACAGGTGTTTTAAAAGTTTTTAAGTATTTTTTATAGATTCTATATACAGAATCTATATATATGTCTTATGAGATTTGTAAATTTCTTTTATTTTTAGTAACCATTGTGCATGAAATCTTTAATTTGGCATTTTCTTTCTAGTTTTTACTAGTATAAAGTGACTTCTCTATATTTACTTTGTAACCAATCAATTTTCTGTACTCATATTAGTTTCACTTTTTTTTCTTTCAGTTTGGTTCTTTTGGGTTTTCTGGGAAGACCATCACTATTAAAAAAAAGGATAATTTTGAATCCCCTTTACAATACGTCAGCTTTTTAATTCTTTTAATCACATTAGTAAAATTTTAGGATCACTTTTGTTTTTGTTTTAAAATTAATAGACTTTATTTTTAGACCAGTTTTAGATTCATAAACTGAGTTGGGGGCCAGACGCGGTGGCTCACGCCTATAATCCCAGCACTTTGGGAGGCCGAGTCGGGCAGATCACCTGAGGTCGGGAGTTCAAGACCAGCCTGACCAACATGGAGAAACCCCATCTCTACTAAAAAAATATAAAATTAGCCGGGCATAGTGACGCATGCCTGTAATCCCAGCTACTCGGGAGGCCAAGGCTGGAGAATCGCTTGAACCCGGGAGGTGGAGGTTGCAGTGAGCCAAGATTGCACCACTGCACTCCAGCCTGGGCAACAAGAGCAAAACTCCATCTCAAAAACAAACAAACAAACAAACAAACAAAAAACTGAATTGAAAGTACAAAGAATTCCCACATATCTTCATCCCCACCCCGAGACACACAAATACTCCCCACTATCAACAGCCTGCATTAGTGGAGTACATTTGTTGTAATCAATGAACCAACATTGACATATCTATGTCATCCAAAGTCCATAGTTTACATTAAGGTTCACTGTGTTTAAACTCTATTGGTTTTGATAAATGTATTATGTCACATAACCACAATACAAATGTATGCATTATAGGCTCATACAAAATAGTTTTCCTGCAGTAAAATTCCCTGGTGCTTCACCTATGCATCCCTCCCTCCTTCCCCTGAATCTCTAGCCACCACTGATTCTTTTTACTGTCTCCACAGTTTTACCTTTTCCAGAATGTCATTTAGTTGGAATCATGCAGCATATAGCTTTTTCAGATTGACTTCATTTCCTTAGCAATATGCTTTTAAGTTTCTTCCATGTCTTTCTGTGGCTTGATAGCTCATTTCTTTTGAGTGCTAAATAATATTCCATGTTATGGATGTACCACAGTGTTTATTCATTCACCTATTAAAGGATACCTTGGTTGATTCCAAGTTTGGGTGATTATAAATAAAGGTGCTATTTGTACGCATGTCTGCATAGTAATAAGTTTTACAAGTCATTTTGATGAATACTCTTCATATTAGTTGCTGGGTCATATGTTAAGATTCTGTTTAGTTGTATAAGAAACTGCTGAATTGTCTTCCAAATTGGCGGTACCATCTTGAATTTTCATCAGCAATGAATGAGGGTTCCTGATGCTTCACATCACTGTTACTGTCAAGTGTTTTAGATTTGAGGCACTCTAACAGATATGTAGTTGTATCTCATTGTTGTATTAATTTGTACTTTCCTAATAATGTGTGATGGTAAGCATCGTTTCTTATGCTTATTTGCAATCTATTTATCATCTCTGGTGAGATGTCTATTCAGACGTGTTGCTCATTTTTAAACTGAGTCATTCATTTTCTTATTATTGAGTCCTTTATCAGGTATGTGTTTTCCAAATATTGTCTTCCTAGGTCACTTTTTAAATAGATGTGATAGCTGATATTCCTGACTTCAATGGAAATATCCCTGTCATTACAACATTAATATAATACGAGCTACGGGTTTCAAATGAATAGTTTTGCAATTGTAAAGACAATCTGAATTCAAATCCCTAAGTTAATAAACATATTTAACAGAGATGGATATGTAACTACCTGTTTTATTGAATTATTTTTCTCCTTTGATCTATTAATGTGTGTGTTAGTCCATTTTGCATTGCTGTAAAGGAATACCTGAGAATGGGTAATTTATTTTTTAAAAAGGTTATTTGGCTCACAGTTCTGCAGGCTGTGCAAGCATGGGACCAGCATCTGGCTCAGCTTCTTGTGAAGCCTCAGGACGCTTTTAGTCATGGCAGAAGGTAAAGGGAGGCAGTGTGTGACGTGGAGAGACAGGGAGTAGGAGAGAGGAGGAGGAGGTACCAGGCTTTTTTAAATAACCAGGTCTTTCATGAACTAACAGAATGAGAACTCACTCATTATCATGAGGACAGCACCAGGCCATTTATGAGACATCTGCCTCTATGACCCAAACACGTCCCACTAGGCCCACATCTAATATTGGAGGTCACATTTTAACATGAGATTTTGAAGGAACAAAACCTACAAACCATATAATGTGTGTAACAGTTAAGGTTTTCCAGTGAAAAAGATTAAAAGATAGATAGATAGATAGATAGATAGATAGATAGATAGATAGATAGACAAATAATTTATTATGGTAATTGGCTTCCATGATGATGGAAGCTGGGAAGTCCCATGATACACTGTCAGGAAATCCAGCGGTTTAATTCACTCTGAGTCTGAAGGCCTGAGAACTAGAGGAGCCAATGGTGTGACTCTCAGTCCAAAGGAATACAAACCTGAGATCTGTTACTGTAAGTCCCAGAGTCCAAAGGAGCCCTGATATCTGAGGGCAGGAGAATATGGGTGTCCCAGATCCGGAAGAGAGAGCAAATTCACCTTTCTCTACTTTTTCTTCTATTCAGACCCTCAACGGATTGGATAAAACCCTGTCACATTGGTGAGAGTGGGTCTTCTTTACTCAGTCTACTGATTCAAATGCTAATCTCTTCCAGAAACACCTTCGCAGACACTCCCCAAAATGATTGAACAGCTCACTGGTATCCCTTAATGCAGTCAAGTTGACACATTAACCATCATAATATCGTTTTTATTAATTGATTCTTACTACTAAACTATTTTTCCAAATCACAAATATACTGTTAAGATTGATATGCCCCACTCTCAGGTTTTAATTTCAGGTTTAAGCCCATAAAATAAACTGGGGAAATGTCTTTCTCTCTTTTCTGTAACAATTCATATAATATCAAACGTATCACTTACCTTGAAGTTTAAAAAAATCTTTCTTGTCAAAAAATTATTTTTGTTGGCTGGGCGTGGTGGCTCATGCCTGTAATCTCAGCACTTTGGGAGGCCAAGGCGGGCGGATCACGAGGTCAGGAGATCGAGACCATCCTGGCTAACATGGTGAAACCCCGTCTCTACTAAAAATACAAAAAATTAGCCGGGTGCCGTGGCATGCGCCTGTAGTCCCAGCTACTCAGGAGGCTGAGGCAGGAAAATGGTGTGAACCCGGGAGGCAGAGCTTGCAGTGAGCCGAGATAGCGCCACTGCAGTCCTGCCTGGATGAAAGAGCGAGACTCTGTCTCAAAAAAAAAAAAAAAAAAAAAAAAAATTATTTTTGTTCTATCTACATTAATTTCTACCTCCTGTTTCCTATTGTTTTTCTTATCTAATTATTTATACTATTTAGCTTATTTTTCTTTTTATAAGAATAAAAGCATTTAAGGATAATAATTTACTTCTGAGTTTAGCCTTAGCTATACATTTCCATGCTTGTCATTGTTAATTTCTAAATTCTATATTATTTGTTTTTGCCTTTATTTGTGACCAAGATTTATTTAGTGTATTTACATTTTCCAAATGATACGGTTTGGCTGTCTCCCTACCCAAATCTTATCTTGAATTGTAGTTCCCATAATCCCCACACATTATGAAAGGGACCCAGTGGGAGGGCAGTTACACCAATGCTGCTGTTCTCATGATAGTGAGTGAGTTCTCATGAGACCTAATGGTCTATAAGGGCCTTTTCCCTCTTTGCTCAGCACTTCTCCTTCCTGCCATCACGTGAAGAAGGACATGTTTGCTCCCTCTTCTGCCATGATTGTAAGTTTCCTGAGGCCTCCCCAGCCATGTGGTGCTGTAAGTCAATTAAACCACTTTCCTTTATAAATTACCCATTTATAGGCAGTCCTTTAAAGCAACATGAGAATGAACTAATACAGTAAATTGGTAGAGAGTGGGGTGCTGCTATAAAGAGACCCAAAAATGTGAAAGTGACTTTGGAACTCGGTAAAAGGCAGGGGTTGGAACAGTTTGGAGGGCTTAGAAAAAGATAGGAAAATGTGGGGAAGTTTGGAACTTCCTAGAGACTTAGAGGGCTCAGAAGACAGGAAGATGTGGAAACATTTGGAACTCCCTAGAGACTTGTTAAATGACTTTGACTAAAATGCTGATAGTGATAGCGATATGGACAGTGAAGTCAAGGCTGAGGTCTCAGATGGAGATGAGAAACTTGTTGAGAACTGGAATAAAGGTGACTCTTGTTATGTTTTAGCAAAGAGACTGGTGACATTTTTCCACTGCCCTAGAAATCTGTGGAACTTTGAACTTGAGAGCGATGATGTTAGGGTATCTGGTGGAAGAAATTTCTAAACAGCAAAGCATTCAAGAGGTGACTTGGGTGCTGTTAAAAGCATTAAGTTTTATGTATTCACAAAGATATGGTTTGGAATTGGAACTTATATTTAAAAGGGAAGCAGAGCAAAAAAGTTCAGAAATTTTGCAGCCTGACAATGTGATAGAAAAGAAAAACCCATTTTCTGAGAAATTCAAGCTAGCTGCAGAAATTTGCTTAAGTAATGAGGAGCCAAATGTTAATAACAAAGACGATGGGTGAAATGCCTCCAGGGCATGTCAGGGGTCTTCACAGCAGCCCCTCCAATCACAGGTCTGAAGGCCTCAAAGGAAAAAAATTATTTTGTGGGCTGGGTCCAGGGCCTTGCTGCTTTGTGCAGTCTCAGGACTTGGTGCTGTGTCCCAGCTATGGCTAAACTGGGCCAACAAACAGCTCAGGCTGTTGCTTCGGAGGTTGCAATCCCCAAGCCTTGGTAGCTTACATGTGGTGTTGGGCCTGAGGGTGCACAGGAGTCAAGAACCGAGGTTTGGGAACCTCTGCCTAGATTTCAGAGGATCTATGGAAATGCCTGGCTGTCCAGGCAGAAGTGTGCTGCAGGGGTGGATCCCTCATGGAGCACCTCTGCTAGGGCAGTGTAAAAGGGAAATGTGGGGTGGGAACCCCCAAACACAGTCCCCACTGGGGCACTACCTAGTGGAGCTGTGAGAAAAGGACCACAGTCCTCCAGACCTTAGAATGGTAGATCCTTCAGCAGCTTGCATTGTGCACCTGGAGAAGCTGCAGATGCTCAATGCCAACCCATGAGAGCAGCTGGGAGGGGGGCTATACCCTGCAAAGCCACAAGGGGAGAGCTGCTTAAGGCCACGGGAGCCCACATCAGCATGACCTGGACATAAGACATGGAGTCAAAGCAGGTCATTTTGGAACTTTAAGATTTGACTGCACCACTGGATTTTGGACTTGCATGGGGCCTATGGCCCCTTCATTTTAGCCAATTTCTCCCATTTGGAATGGGTGTAACTACCCAATGTCTGTACCCCCACTGTATCAAGGAAATAATTAACTTGCTTTTGATTTTATAGGCTCATAGGCAGAAGGGACTTGCCTTGTCTCAGATGAAACTTCGGACTTGGACTCTTGGGTTAATGCTGGAATGAGTTAAGACTTTGGGGGACTGATGGGAAGGCATCATTGTGTTTTGAAACGTGAGATTTGGGAGGGGCCAGAGGTGAAATGATATGGTTTGGCTGATCTGATTGTCTTATAAGGGGCTTCTCCCTCTTTGCTTGACACTTCTCCTTCTTGCTATCATGTTACTGCCTTTTGGGTAGAAAATTATTGCCTTAGAGAATATGATCTACTCAATTTGTGATTTTTTGAAATAATTTGGAACTTAACTTCTTAATGTGTATGCTATTTTTATATATGTTTTGTTTGAGCTAGAATAAGAAAGGTATATTCTTTATAGAGTATAAAATTTGGGATGTATTTATTAAACTAACCTTAAAATTTTATTTTTCAGAATCTCTAATTGCCTATTTAATCTCTTTGGTTTGTCAAATGCAAAGAAATGTGCAAGTTGCCAACTTTTTGTTTTTCTGTCATTTTCTCGTGGTTTTTTTTAGCCTTTGCTTTATGTATTTTGACATCATAATGTTTAATAATTGCATTCTTTTTCTTTTTTCTTGTGTTTAAAAAGACATTATTATCTATGCCAGAGAATTTCTTCTGTGGTAAATATTTGATTTTTCCCAGGTATCAAATCAGTCCTTTGGTATTTCTAATACTGATTAATATTCTTCCATTGCAATTATAGTTTCAGTTTTAATCTATGTAAATCCATTCAGTTTCCTTTTAAGTCTACCTACATCCTGCCTGAATGAGAAAATATATGTAAAATATTTTGAATGGTACCCAGCACATAGTGAGTGCTCAGTAAGTGTTAGCTATTTTCATGGCTAATGCCATTTAATTTTTATAGAGAACATCTTTTAAAGCTTATGAAACACCTTTGTGTCAAAAATTGATATACTTCCTGTGTCGTTCAAGACTGAACTCTTCCTAAGCTCCTCAAAAGCAATGCTCTTCTTTTGTCATTGGTTCTATGGAGCTCTGCAGCTTTCTGTTTTCACATCTTGAATTGCTTCTCCAAGCTTGGTATTTGTCCTGAAGCTAGTTGTGTTCCCCTTGGTCCTATTTACTGAATCACTATTTGCTTTGAGAATCCTCCACTGAAATCTTAACTTGGAGGGCTGGATGATATAAATTGCATTATCAGTTCAGCAATCCAGTAGCCTGGATGGGAAAGGATGGGAAGACACTGGAGCCCTAGATTGGCTACTGTTGGGAAAACACTAAGACATTTCTTCTTTATTGTTTAGTGAATCCTTTGTACATGGGGTCACTCTTCTCAGCCAGCTCACTCTTTAGCCTGGTCCTTTTGCCAGTGACAAGCTGCTGCTTCCCAGATTCCTACTCAGCTCTATTGCCTACTGCCATCTTTTCTTCTCATCTGATGCTATGGAAAATTTGCAATCTCCAGTGGTATGGACTTTAAAGGCTGCTGACCTACATGATCAAAAAGCAGATTAAGTCCCACATTTTATGCTACACAGCCTCCCTTTAAAATTAGGTGCTGCTTGCAGAAAGTTTTTTTGCTTTATTCTTACTAGGGGGCGGTATCAATGCATTCACTTGCATCCAACTCTATGCCATATGTCCTGGTTTGCCCAGGAGAGTCCCAGTTTATACCTGTTATGGATCAACTAATGCCTACTGATCATTTTACTATTCCCTTTCACTCTCAAAAAGTGTTCTGGCTTATGATATAAATTATATAATTTCCATATGAATAATCAGTTTACAGCTGCTTACGTAGCAGGTGGCTCTGTAAAGAAAGGGCTGATTGCCTCTAAAGGGGATATAGGTCTGAAACCATAAAGTATAAATCTTTCAATAGGGGGTGAGAGTCTGCATTAGCCATTCTTGCATTGCTGTAAAGGAATACCATCTAGGTATTACTCAGGTAAATTACCTGAGGCCGGGTAATTTAAAATAGGTTTAATAGGCTCAAGGTTCTACAGACTGTGCAAGCATGGTGCTGGCATCTGCTCAGCTTCTGAGGAGGCCTCAGGGAGATTTTACTCAAGTCAGAAGGTGAAGCAGGAGCAGGCACTTTACATGGTGGAAGAAGGAGCAAGAGAGAAAGTGGGGGGTAAGTGCCACATGCTTTTAAGCAACCAGATCTTGCAATAAGTCACTATCATAAGGATAGCACCAAGGAGATGGTGCCCAACCTTTCATGAGAAATCCGCCCCCCCCCACCCCACCCAGGATGCAAACACCTCCCACAAAGTCCCACCTCCAATACTGGGGATTTCAACATGAGATTTGATGGGGACACAGATCCAAATCATATCAGAGTCCAATGAGGTTGCATATGTGAGTGTATGGCAAGCACTGTATTTGTGTGAAATCATTCTCTTTGTTTCATTTCTATAGAACTCTTTTCTCAGAAGCAACCCACCTCCTTGGGATACCACATCACAGCTCACACTAGTAAACCAACATTTCTAACACATCCAGTTTCATAATCAGAGGTCATCTCTCTGCTCAGCCTCACTCATCTCTCACTTATTACTAATCGCTTTAGCTCTAGAAGGCCACAGCTGACACGTCTTTAGGTAACAGAAAAGGCGAACACATGCATAATAAGTTGTCAGCCAGTTCAATCCTGAGCAGTGGGAGGCAACAACAATAATTAGGTTTTGAATAAGTGTAGAAACGGAGGGTAATGAAGTCTTCCATGTTCCATTTGGTTACCAGGCAGTCAGGGCTACTGTAGCATCTCCCTGTGTGGCCCATTCTTAGTCAGGCTGACAAATCAGGTGTGGGAGTCATTTCGTTCACCAAATAATGATCAGGCATATTTGGCAATGGATTGGTTCTGTTACTCCCCTGATAGATTCCCCACTCTGATTGATCCCCAAAGCTCTAACAGAGGCAGGGCGGAGCCTTAAAGTAGACCCTGCCTAAACCCCAACATCTGGAGACCTCATTAGGCAGCCAAAGTTGAGGGGAGAAAGGAGGGTTAGGCTTTGTAGGATTCAAGTGCTGGTAGAGGGCTGGGGCCCAGGGCTCTCCTGCTCCACTGGCTCTCCCACCTTCAAATTTGTCAGTGAAGACAGTAGCTGTCATGCATTTTTTGCTTTCTGCCAGCAAAATGAGGAAAGAGTGAGTACTGACTCCAGCTTTACCCTTCCCCAGCAGATCTTGCCTTCTCTACTCCTTATATGAGCAGTGCTCAAGAACATGAGGTACGAATCTAGACAGATGTATGTTCAAATTCTTGCTCTGCCACTTACTAATTATATGACCGTAAAAAAGTGCTTGCTTCTTTCTCTGTGCCTCAGTTTTCTCATCTGTAAACTGAGGATAGTAATACTTTCTCATAGCGTTATCACGCGATGGCATTTACAAATTGCTCAGCTTGGGCTTGGCACATGATATTCACAGTGCCTAGGACAGCACCTGGCAATCCGGATGCTCAACACCTATTTAATAAACCAAACCAAGAGGCAAAACTGCTCCAACTGAGTGCCTGTTGGGAGGATGAACAAACAATGACCACACCAACTTCACATGTTCTCATTTTGAGGACTTTTCAGATGTGTTACTAAATGTTGAAGCAGCCCCATCCCTGGCTAATCATGGGAATCCTCCAGAGGTGATGATCAGATCCAGGTTTCATTCCGTATTTATTGAGGACCTACTACATGTCAGACACTTCGGCCTATGGAAAATCTATTCCTCAGACTTGACAGTCTCCTGAGGCAGTGGATGCTGGCTTCTATATTATGCATCCCAAATGCCAAATTTCCAGACGCAAGAGAGCAGGCTGCTTTATTTAGACAGCAAACAAAACTTTTGGTTAGAGGTTTTGAAAATAATGCCACTTATTTTTCCTTCCTCCTAGCTATTTTCCATTCTTATGTAATGTGTGTTCTACAAAGCTCTAGCCAAGCCAGGAAGCAGAAAGCAGCAGCCAACACACATCTAATGTACTTGGAACCAAGGGGCCAAGGCTCTATACCAGGTGGCTCTGGACTTGCTGGATGGCTTCGCTCAATCCATTTCCCGCAAAATAAAGAGTGCAGGTGAGTTCAAACCCACCAAATATAGTGATAAACAGTCTGAGTTTAGGTGGAGGCCTAAGTAAGGGACAGTGCCGATAATTTGGAAAATAGGCTTAATTGGCTGTTTCCTAGGAGAGGGGAAATTTGAGTCTAGGAGATCTGCTCTCAACTAAGAATCTTTCATTCTGGTCCATTTTCCTGGTTCTCTCCTTTGGCATGTTATTTTCTCTTTGGAGCAAGTGTCTGCAGGTGGCTTTCTAACCAACGGGATGATAGATCTCTTCTGGAAGAATAAATAGGATACTATTAGAAATCCAACAGGCTTCTTCCCTGACCAGAAGTGCTTCTACCTACTAGGGAAAGGGAAGGCAGAACAAGCTAGAATTTTTCCACCACTTTTCCTCTACTCCCTTACTCAAGTTCATATAACATTCAGCATGCCACAGCTGTCAGATTTAATGCATCCCTTCTAACTGGTAGTGCTTTTGCTTTTACTCTCAAGTTTTGCAGACACATATTGATTCTCATGTTTAATTGAATAATACATTTTAATAATTGTTCTTTTCTGAGCAGGAGCTGTGAAACACCTAATTCAATAGTTTTAAATTCAGTATAAAGTGTCTCTTGATACTTTTATGAATATTTCAATACAAATGAGAGGCTACAACTAGCATAAATGGCTGAAGAATACACAGTAAGCTTCATCTTTACATAGCACAAACTTGAAAATTAATCACTTCAGCTGAAGTGAGAAGGAATAAATGGCATTCTTTGATGCTGAGGTGCATTTTGAAACAGAATCACTTTTTTTTTCTTTGGTTTGTTTACAAATAATTAGAAAACCTGGCCTAAACTTGTCCTCTAAAAGTGGAGAAGTGAATATTCTCAGGTATGGGTCCTCTAGAAGCACTGGGACTTTCAGGGGTGCCTCCTGCAAACTGATGATAAAAGTAGAAGAGAAGTCCTAATGTCCACCTGTACAACAGGCATCAGGATAAGTAGTGAAAAGAGGAATGAGTAAAATGTTTGCTTAAGAAATAGTCAAACAAAGGCAGTACAAAGGCTAAATATTACTGTTCTATGCTGCCTCTCTCCCTTAGAGAAAGATGTCTTGGTACCCACTGGCCAACCATCTTTTGAACTACTTATTCCCTAAAGGGGTCTATCACATCTCTGGAGGCCCCAGTAGAAAATAAAACATTGTGAAATGGGCTGCAATACCCAACTGCAATTGTCAACCCCTCTTCTTTTATTTCTCGATTGCCAGTCAGTATCCAGGTAGCATCAGTATTTCTATTTAAGGCTTCTGCTGCCAGACATCTGAACACCCACTTCTCTATAAGCTCTCAGTATCCTCACATATCCCGCTGTAATACCTTGTCTTCCAGTCCTCCAGTCTCATGCCAATCACACATCATAGTCTAATTCACTACTTAGTACACAAGAGCTTGGCTAAACCAATGATAAGTCTGGGAATGAATTGGAAAGATCTAGATTGGAACCTGGAGGCCCTCCACTTTCCAGCTGTGTGAACTTAGACAAATTACCCCACTTCTTGGAACTCCTGTCTACTCACCTGCAACATTAGCATAATGATGAATAACTCCTTCTGGGTGGCTATGAGAATTAAACAGAATAACATATGTGAAACCCAGCTAAATACCTGAATGGCTAGCTGCTCATGCATGCCAATGTCATCCAGAAGAATGTCCAAAACAGTCTTTCACTTACAGTGTGAGTTTTATTTTTCAATCTTTGTGAAGTCTTAAAACTAAAAAGTAGGGCCTTGGGAGTAGTTGCTCCTCTTTATTCTACTCACCACTAGCTCCTTACCAGGCCTTGGACTTCAACTGAAGCTTTCATGGCCATTTTACATGGCTACTCCCTTACAGATGCTGAAGAGCAGTAACTCTCCTGGAACTTGCCTTAATTTCCTCCCTTCTCTCCAGGGCTCCTATGTCCCTTTAGTTTTTCTGCTACTCTCTCCTCCAATCCATAGCCCCTCACTTAAGTAGTTAGTGGCTGTGAGGGAAATATTGGGGGTTGGGGTGTCCCTTAAAATATAGAGGGAAAAACATCTCATGATATGCAGCCATTTTGCACAGTTGAGACAAGTCATCTCAGTACATTTCCTGTGTGTTATTAAGCTAAAGGTCTCTGTATTACAGCTCTGTAATTACAGGGCTGTAATAAATACACTGTAATAAATATATTGCTGTAATAAATCCACAGAGTGGTCCCCAAAAAACCACACATTTATGGTCATACAGTTCTGTTGATTAGAAGTCCTACATGGTTCTCACTGGACTAAAATTAAGGTATTGGCAGGGATGTATTCCCTTCTAGGGACTCTTAGGGAGACCCTGTTTCTCTTCTTCAGTTTTGCGAGTCTCCCCACATTCCATGATCCATGGCCCCTTTACTTTGTCTTCAAAGCCAGCATGTTGCCTCTCTCAGCCCATTCTTCCATAGTCACATCTGCATCTGACCCCTCTTCTGCTTCCCTCTTCCACTTTTCAGCAGCCTGTGACTTCATCAGGCCCATTTGGCCAACCTCCTTGCCTTAAAGTCAGCTAATTAGCAACCTTAATGTCATCTGTAACCTCAATCCCTCTTTGCCATGTAAACTGACATTATTTTGAGGTTTCATGGATTCGGACGTGGACATCTTTGTGAGGCCTTTATTGTGACCACCAAAGTCTCCATTTGTTCTTCTACCTTGGTTGGCATTACCAAATACCCTCTTTTTACATCTAATTTCAATAAATTCCGTACTCCATTAAAAGAGATTAATGTATGAGGCCTTAGGAAAAGGGGTAGGGCTTAAACATCTCTACATATACCTGAATAACTTACTAGAGTGCCTTATACAAAGAAGTTCAAGAAATGTTAGTCTCCTCCCTTCTCAGTAGAAAAGCAATATCCTATTTACTACCAGAAATGGGCTTACTTTCCTGGTCCAGCATTCACAGTACTCTACCGTCTGCTTCCATCTGCTTATACCCATCATGACTTCCTGGCCTACTCATAGTCCCCAAATGTCATTCAAGCCAATGAAATCCCTTCAGAATCCATTCTCTGTGTTCGGCGTGGTACTAAATGCAGATGAGGTATATTTAGCCTAGCCTTCTCAAAGGTCTTATATTTGAGTAGAGCAGTTTTTTTGAGCGGAGCCAGTTTGCCATGTTTTTCTACCCAGCACTCTGCAATTCCACTGTTGGCTCCCTGGCATCTTCTCAAGTTATTTCCTTCTCCTGGTGCATTGATCCATCTTAACTCTTTTGTGAAGCTTACCTGTCAAGAAGCCACCCCTTCCCAGGCTGAAGGGAACTCTCCCCTCTGATAATTCAGAACATACATTAAGCCACACTCATCACTGGATACAGTTTTTAAATAGCCTTGGGATGTCTCCTGAGTCACTGCATGATTATCTCATTTTTCCCAACCAAAGTGTAGATTCCCCAAGGGGAGCAACTGTGTCTTTAACCTTTTTGTATTTCTCACAATCAGAGAGTGGGTGTCAAATTGTGGAAGTGGGGTGATGAGTCTTTGTTTTCAACGAGAACTGCAGAATTGCACTGAAAAAGCAATAAGATCGTTTGCTGGTCACCAGTATGTCTGGTTCTCCTCCTTCTGGGAATATGAGGAATTGCATTTCCCAGGCCCCTGGAAATTAGGTGTAACCATGTCATTCATTTTCCAAATGAAATGTGAGCAGAAATGGCATAATCACTTTCCAGAAAGCTTTGTTAGTGAATAATATACCCTTTTTGTCCCCCTTCCATGGTGACTGCAGCTAGATGTCAAGGTTCCAGGAGCCAGTGTGCTGGAGTGAGGGAGCGGGAGTGAGCCTCAACTGAACTGGGATGTACACGGAGCAGAAGTGAAAAATTAAAACCACATTGCTGTATGACATTAAGATTCAAGTTTTCTTTTAATAGACTTTATTTTTAGAACAGATTTACAGAAAAATTGAGAAGATAGTACCGAGTTCCCATATACCACTCAGCACACAGTTTCCCCTATTATTAACATCTCACAATAGTGTGGTACATTTGTTGCAATTACTGAACAAATATTGATACATTATTAACTAAAGTTCATAATTTAGTTATATTTTCTTAGTTTTTACATAATATCCTTTTTCTGTTTCATAATCCCAACCAGGATACAATATATTTAGTTGTCATGTCTCCTTTAGGCTCCTCTTGGCTATAACTATTTCTCAGAGTTTCCTTATTTTTGATGACTTCAATAATTTTGAGTATTGGCCAGGTGTACTATTGGATGCCCCTGTATTGAAATTTGTCTGATGTTTTTCTTATGATTATGCTGGAGTTGTATATTTTAGGGAGGAAGAGAGAAAGTATTATTTTTATTATATCAAGGATATATGCAACCCACACGATGTCACTATTGATGCTGACCTTGACCACCAGACTGAAGTAGTATATTTCAGGTTTCTCCACTGTAACGTTACTCTTCACTAAGCCCCTTTTCCATATTGTACTCTTGGAAAGAAGTCACTGTGCATAGCCCACATTTACAGAGTGGGGACTTATGTTCCTTCTCCATAGGGTACACTATCTACATAAATTATTTGGAATTATTCTGCCATGAGCAATTTGTCTCTTCTCCTCCATTCGTGTTTTTTTTTTCTTCAACTTATTTTAACTTCTGGGGCACATGTGCAGGATGTGCAGGTTTATTACATAGGTAAACCCGTGCTGTGGTGGCTTGCTGCATAGATCAACCCATCACCTAGGTATTAAGCCCAGCATCCATTAGCTATTCTTCCTGATTCTTTCCCTCCCCCTGCCCCCAGAACAGGCCTCAGTGTGTGTTGTTCCCCCAACATGTGTCCATGTGTTCTCATTGTTCAGCTCTCACTTATATAAAGGAACATGTGGTATTTGGTTTTCCATTCCTGCATTAGTTTGCTGAGGATAACAGCTTCTAGCTCCAACCACGTCCCTGAAAAGGACATGATCTCATTCCCCTTTATGGCTGCATAGTATTCCATGGTGTATATGGAACTTTCTTTATCCAGTCTATCATTGGTGGGTATTTGGGTTGATTCTATATCTTTGCTATTGTGAATAGTGCTACAGTGAACATATGCACGTATGTATCTTTAAACAGAATGATTTATATTCCTTTTGGTATATACCTTGTAATTGGATTGCTGGGTCAAATGCTATTTCTGCCTCTAGGTCTTTAAGAAATCACCACACTGTCTTCCACAATGGCTGAACTAATTTACACTCCCCAAAACAGTGTAAAAACGTTCCTTTTTCTCCAACCTCACCAGCATCTGTTATTTCTTGACTTTTTAATAATTGCCATTCTGACTGGCATGAGATGGTATCTCACTGCGGTTTTGGTTTGCATTTCTCTAATGATCAGTGATGTTGAAATCTTTTTCATGTTTGTGGGCCACATGAATGTCTTTTTTTGAGTAGTGTCTGTTCATCCTCCATTTGTTAATTTAGTTAACTATGTCAGAATGGACTCATGAATATTTATTATATACTACAGGTTATAATCCAATATTATTTATTTTGTTGCTCAAATTTATTCTGCTTTGTGAATTGTATGCTCTTTCAGTTGGCTCTTGTGCTCCTTTGACAATTCCCTATTATTTTGTTTTTCTGAGCACTTTCTCACTTTCTGGAACTATAAGATATTCTAGGATTAGCTTGCATATTTCTTGCCCCAGTCCTAGAGTCATCTATTTCTCCAAAAAGCCCTAGTTCCTTTTATTGGAGATTGGTATTAGAAACCAAAATCTGGGTGCTAGTATGTTCTTTGCTATTGGGGTGTCATTGGTTTTAGGTTCTCCCATTGGACACAATCAAGAAATGTATGTGTATATACTAATCCATGTATATACATATATCTAAAAAATATTTCTCTGTTCAACTATCTGTATCCATATCAATCTAAACATGAGTTCTTACTAATATAACTGCAATCTATTACCACATGGATCATTCTAGTCTCTGCCCCTTGCTTATTTGTAAATTCCCACTCCAACAGTACAGAACCTGGCTCCCACCATCTGCCATTCATTTACTTAATTCTTCAAGTAAATATGTCAAGCAGTATCAGAATTAATAACCCATACTGCCATGGTAAATAACTATCAACTAGAGTACAGTGCTTATGTGCAATTCCTTTTGCCTTTAGTTTTATAGACGCCACTAATTTCCAGTTACTTGGTCAGCCAGCCACCCCTTTCACTGAAGTTGTTTCATATATTTGTAATACACTTAAATCTCTTGTCATAGTCTGCATTCCTTCCAGGCATCTTGGAGTTGCTTTTAACCATACTGATACAACATTCTAGTTCTCCTTTTTATTTGCCAGCTCATGACAGTGGTTATTGTATATATCCATTTTTTAAAAATAGACTTTAGACTTTGGTTAAAATGCATACTTTTCCTGCCTCACCTGTCACTCTTAGATCACAGGAAAATTCAAATTTACCCTAGGAATGTTCTCTGTGTTCAATATCAAATCTTATTCCTCAAAAACATAAAGAAAGATATGGACTTTGAGCATTAATATCCATCACATCTAGATCATATGGCCCTTTTAAGGCCTGGGAACAGATACAATCCTGCCCTGATTATTTTTCCTTTGTCCACAAACCATTTTCCAAGATCACAGAAGAATTGGGTCTTGACCATATCCCTGAGGTTTGGGGATTGGCAAATTTTAACTCGCTGGGGTAGTAAAGAGGTCAACAAGAGCCACTGACTGCCATGTTGCTAGTCCTCCACTGTGTCTGTATTCTAACCTAGGCTGTTCCTCAGCTGCCAAGCCCTACTTTATGACCATGCTCTTAGGAAGTACAACTGCATTTTGAATCTTATTTTTTCAGAAGAGAATCTTAATAGGATTCTGGCTGTGACCTTGGAAAATCCAAAATTTAAGGAGAGGGAGCTACAGAAAACTGGCTTCTCACATACTCAAGATAGATCTTAATTATATAAAAAATGAGTTTGAATGATCACCAAGCTGTAGAGGTCTAGGTTATGCTGACAAATTTCAGAAGCAAAACTTCAAGAACATGATGTTGTATCTTGGCCTCAGCTCCTCAGAGCTAAACTTGACTTTCATTGTATGTGGATGCTGCATTCAGATATGGTGGTCTTGCCTGCTAGAGCTAATTTGAATGGCACACACATAGGGAAACTTCTGGCCTGATTGTTAAATGGTGGTACAGAATTATGTTTCTAAGTAGCAGCAAATCCCTTGTCAAAAAATTGCTTTAAAACCCCAGGGAGTTGTTAGCACTGAGTAATTAATAATAAGAAAATGTTCACAGATTAACAGAAATACTAAGATTGCCTGACACAAAACAGGTAGAAGCACACACACACACAAAGGATTTGCACACTATAAAGAGGTAAGAACTCTTTCTCAAGGCACCTCTTCTTACTTAGAAGATACACATTTAGGAATATTTTTAAATTATTAGAAATTGTTTTATATTACACTCAGTGCTCATAAACACTCACATTTAGGAAGCTTCAGTAAATATAAGCTGGTACTAAAATGGCCTAATTGGATTTGCTACGGTTGTTTTTTTTTTTTTTTTTTTGCTTATTTTTCAAACTTTGATTACTAAAAAATCACCACATGCCTGCATCCTCCAGTTAAGGAAACTATTACCCAGATCTCCAACCTGTGAGAGAAGTGTGTGCTCCCAACAGCCACATATTGGGAGGCTTCTAGTCTTACAAGGAGAATACCAGTGTGCACATGTCAAAGCACTCAGCTACACTGCAAGCAGGAGACAATACATCAAATACAATTTCGAAAATGTAATGTGTCAATTTAAAAATGCTGTTCACAGAGTTTTAAAACTGAAAACCAGTTTTCAGAGGAGCGGGTCAGAAGTGGTAAACAAATTCCCACAGCTAAGAAGTTGCCGATGTAAATTGCCTGAAATGAAAGATTTTTATTCATGAGCACAGAGGGCTCAAAAAAATTAATTTAGGGAATTTTTTTCACCTTCCCTAGAGTGTGCAATTCTTAAATAAATGATCAATAGCTGACTTGAGCCAAACAGAAGGACTTGTCCAGGATCAGGCAGGTAATTACTTACAGTGATATGCTGAAGAAGTTAGGCAGCCAGGGACACAGTGGCATTAATCATGGCTTTAAACCATTTCTCCCTTTCTAGTTGCATCATTTGAAAAATCACTGAACAACTTCCTCTACTAGGAAATTCATGGATCAGGGTATATGTTTCAGGTGCCTCCATTTTCAGAACCACTCCCAGGGCAGGCAGAAAGAATGACTAATGGGAAGCAATACCATTTTATGCCTTTAAGAGACACTGGAGTTACTGGTTAGTTGGGAGAGCCTGGGTGAATGGGGGGTTGGGGGAGGTGAATGAGACATGAGCAATTTGGGCCTGAAAATATCTGTTTAGCTCCCTGGTGGGAACTGAGCATAGAACATTTGCTTCATTTAGTCCTCAGAACAAAATGCCCACAGCTGATGCTAAAACTTTCTGCCTCTACAAGCCTGGCCAAGATGAAAAGGCTAATGTGGAATAAGTCTGGGACTTCAGCCCTGGAAGTTCCTTTTCCCCAAGGGTGATTGACTTACAGGCCTATGGAAGAAAATGGCAGCATGGTACCACGAAGGAATGCTGACGTGCAGACATTGGCCCCACAAAATCCACTTTTAGAAATCTAGGAATCATTGCTCAAATATGTAAGCATAGCGATAGTTAAAACAGTAAGCAATCTTATGTCCATCACCAGGGAGACTGGCTAAATAAAAACCAAATATTTTACAGCCATGAAAAACAAAACCGTAGATCTATGTGTGTTGTATGGAATAATTTGCAAGATAAATTATTAAGTGAAAAAAAAAAGCTAGAAAACAGCACACGATGTGTAGTTTGTTTCCATTTGTGGGAAAGATTGTGTATTTATAAATATTTTAAATATTACAATTATATAGACATAATTTCTGAAAATCAACTATTCACTTGGAGAAGTGGGGATGGGAGTCATAAAAATGGGGAGAGAGATTTACATTTTCTTTGTGTTCAATTTTTCTTCTTACTGCAAGCATGTATTTGTTAAAAAATTAAAATTCAGTTAATAAAAGGCCCCCCTTTTATAAAAGGAGGGCTTTAAAACCTCAGTGAGTTGTTAGCACTGAGTAATTAATAATGGAAATGTAGCCCTTAGTTCTAATTCCTCCAACATTGATGACCAATGAGAAATTTCTAAAATGGTCTCAAGGGGTCAGATGTGGGCTTTACTATTTACTAGTCGTGTGGCCTTGGGGAAGCCCCTTCTGGACTTTTCTGTCAATGAAGAGGTTGGACCAGACTTGGGATATGCAAAGGAGATGTTGCATCTGCTGCCTTGGTTAAGGGTGTGGAAGAATAGTGAAGAAGCAGAGGAATTCAGATAGCTCTGCTTCAAGAGTGGATTCAGCCTTTCCTAGTCTACATATATGGAGCATCCATGTAAGTCACAGTCAATACAAGGGTCCTGAGGTTAAAATATACTGAAAAATTTAATATCCTGTGGATATCATGAATGCACATCTAACATTGGTTACCACTGAGTGCTTATGATGTGTCAAGCACTGAACCAGCAACTTTATATGCAGACTTTTATGAATTCTTAGAATAACTCCGTGAAGTAGGTACTATTATCATTCCCATTTTACAGTTAAGGAGACATTAACAGCCTTTCTTGCCCCGACCTATATCCCATGGCAGGAAAGTTTTAAGTGAAGATGGAGAACAAACTCAAGAGCTTCTGACACTCAAGTCTGTATACTTGATGACTATGAGACAACTGTCTGGCACTGAAGAACAGAAGGTATGTTCCCATCTACTCAGTCTTGTGTAACTCATTAGAAGGCTCACTGGCTGATAACCATGGAAAGGCAGATGCTTGACCAGTGCTACTTATAGAGTGGTCTGGGGATGAGCAGCATCACCTAGGAGCTTGGGAGAAATTCAAAGCCAGAGGCCCTACCCCAGATAAACTCAATCAGCGCCTCTCAGGGTGAGCTCAATTCTAGACCAGTGGTCCTCACCACTGCTGGAAAGTTCTTTAAAACTAGTGGTGCTCGGGGCCAGGCGCAGTGGCTCACGCCTGTAATCCCAGCACTTTGGGAGGCCGAGGCGGGCGGATCACAAGGTCTGGAGATGGAGACCATCCTGGCTAACACGGTAAAACCCCGTCTCTACTAAAAATACAAAAAATTAGCTGGGCGTGGTGGCAGGCGCCCGTAGTCCCAGCTACTCGGGAGGCTGAGGCAGGAGAATGGTGTGAACCCAGGAGGCGGAGCTTGCAGTGAGCCGAGATCGTGTCATTGCACTCAAGCCTGGGTGACAGAGAGAGACTCTGTCTCAAAAAAAACAAAAAAACTAATGGTGCTCAAGCTCCACCAAAGACCAGTTAACTTATAGGTGGAGCATGGGAGTGTATATTTGCAACAGCTGCCTAGATTATTCCAACGTGCAAAATTGATAACCATTTTCCTAGACTGAAAACTTCAAAAACCAGTGAATCTCAGCCTTTAGTTGGACATTTAAATCAGCTGGGGAGCATTAAAAAATACTGATGCATGGGCCCCCAGATATTTTGTTTTAATTGCTCTGGGGAGTGGCATGAACTCCAGGATTTTTTTTAACATTCCCAAGCAACTCGAACATACAACCAGTGAAGAACTACTGTAAGAGATATGGAAGGAAGGGCCCCACACATACCTGGTTTCTGATTCTACCTGGCCCATCCCCAGCTGGAAGCAGTAGATGCCTAAGGCTAATGGCAAAGTCATTCCAACGGATACCCTACCAGCACCTGGGCACCCTGAGAAAACTCGCTGGCCTTAGCACTCTAAGACACTTACTTATCAACATGTTTACCACAGTATAAACATTCTGCTGCAGCTTTGCTTCCTGTTGCCACCTTCAAACCCTCCAAATGGTAAAAATGAGTTACAGATACTGCAGTATAGGAGCTTGACACTTATTTAGCTGTAAGCTCAGAAATCTGAATAATCGTTCTCAGGGAACAGCTAAAATTGCAGCCTGTTGAGGAGAAGCTTAAAGGAAATAAACTCAGACCCCAAGTACTCCTGAGAAAATTACTCCTTTTGGGAGAAAAACAATGCATCATACCTTTTAATGAACAGGATATAGTCACTTGGGCCTCATGTTAATTTAGAGCTCATGCTAATCCGAGCTGAGAAGTCAAAATTTGCATTTATATAGAGGCTGAATACTCTTATCAAAAGGCATCTGTTCTAAAAATTTATTTTTCGATAGGAAATGTATTGAAGTGCGATGTTATCATTGGGCGAGGATGCCACACAAAGCATGTGCTTCTACATCAGACAGATTCAAGTTTAAGTCTAACCTCTACTTTTTACTAGTTGGGTAAATTATCCCATTTCTCTAAGGCACAACTTCCTCATAAAAGGGGATATTTTTTTCACAGGTTGATTGGTAATAATCAAATAATAACCATAAATCCCTTAACACAGTGATTCAAATGTTGTAGGCACCAAATTAATGTTTGCTTCCATCTCTTTCTCTACTTTGTCTTTTCAAACAGAGAATGAAATTGCTATATTACCATTTATTAAAATCCATTCTGGTACCAGAATGGGCAGCTATCGGATGTCACCTAGACCAACCAAAGCCAACATTCTATTCCTTGGGGACCTCGTAAATTCTCTAGGCTGTTTATTAAGCAGAGACTACCACGACTTACACTGGGGAGAATAAGCATCAGAAATTAAAAAGCAATGAGATATTGAAAGTCATCCAAGAAGAAAGAAAGAAGACTAAGGAATCAGAAGTAAAATATGAAATAGAATCATTTATCCATGAGCTTGACCAACCCAGGCATTCAGAAAAATATGCAGTTCAATGTTTCTTTCTCAGTCCCAGGTCCCCAGTCTTGGCCATGCACTCCAATCTTTCCTGCCACCACCTCCCTTCTTACATTCTACTTTGTCAGAATATTCTCTCCCGAAGAAACTTACTTTTAGAAGTAACTAAAACCTCATATATAGTATTAGACACATGTTTGCTAATACTACAGTACTTTCCCCTCCTTAGTTTCAATTGTGCCCCAAATGAACCCTGCCAACTTCTAGCTTTCTTCTGGATAAGATGCAAAAATGGCCATGGTTTCTGGGAAAACGGTTCAGGTAATTTAGTGACCATAACTTTTCAACCAAACCTTTCTCTTTGGATCAAAACCCTAAGTATGCGTTGAAAGCCTTTGCAAAGCAGAATAAAGGTGTTTGGCTACAAGCAGAGGAGGAGTGAGGTTGGGTCGATGAAGGGGGAAACAAAACCAGTCCCATCAAGAAGGTTTCTATTGATTCAGAGCCGTGAATTCACCACCACCACATCACTCAACCCTCTGCAGATCCTCACCTAACACCTTTGTCTACTCCCTTCTGCTCTAAAGGGATTCCTCCCTTGGCTGCTGTGATAGCACACATTCCTTGACCCCCTCCTGAACATCTGGCACCTCTTTCCCAGTCTTTATCTCATGTTCTTCTTCACCCTGGCCACCTCTTGTATGCTATCTTCTCTCAGAAAAAAGGAAGACAGCTAAAGGCATAAACTTAGACTCTCGTCCTCACCCATGATTTCAAGGACAGTATTTATAGGAGACTACTCTCAAAACCAGTCTCCATTCCATGATCCTCTCCCGAGCTCCACATCTCAATATCCAAAATGCCTGCCTGATAGAGATACCTTGATTTCCCACTGAAATCTGAATTCAACATGTCTAAAACTGAACCAGCATTTTCCCCAAAATTTGTTTTATCCTATAGTTTACATCTCAAGACACCTCCAGTAATACAGTCACATAAGTCAGAAAACATCTTTGACACTTTTTCCCATAGTAATGATCAATACGTCCTGATGACTTGATTTTTGTTTTCATTCATTCATTGGATAGCTCCAAAATCTGTCTGCTTCCTGTTGGGGAGGCCAGATATCTAATATGGAAAATTGCTATTAATAAAATGCAGTTTTAATTTATATGTTCAATAAATATTTGTTGAAGTTTTATTTATTGGTACATATTGCCCTAGGTTTTCCAATAGAGAAGAAAACTAAACAGAAACTCTGTCTTTGGGAAGCTCATAGACTAAAGAAGGAGAGAAGAAGAAATTCATATTCAATGACTAAACTTCAAAGTTGACTATGATAACTGTAATACTTGCTAAACTAAAGTCAACCTTAAACATTTTTAGGCCAGGCACAGTGGTTCATGCCTGTGACCCCAGCACTTTGGGAGGCCGAGGCGGGTGGATCACCTGAGGTCAGGAGTTTGAGACCAGCCTGACCAACATGGAGAAGCCCCATCTCTACTAAAAATACAAAATTAGCCTGGCGTGGTGGCACCTGCCTGTAGTCTCAGCTACTCGGGAGGCTGAGGCAGGAGAATCGCTTGAACCTGGGAGGCAGAGGTTGCAGTGAGCCAAGATTGTGTCACTGCACTCCAGCCTGGGCAGCAAGAGTGAAACTCAGTCTTTAAAAAAAAAAAAAAAAATTTAGAAGACCTTATGGGGACATGGAGTTTGAGTAGGAAATATAAGGATTAAAAAGTATATCAGGAAGACACTTCTTCCAACATTACTGTGATTACTGGATAATATTTATGATTAAATACCTTACCACGTACAAGGCTCTGTGTTGTGTTCCACAGACTAGACACATTGTCTCCTTCAATCCTCACAAATGCCCAGTATGACGGAAGCTTCAGTAAAAAGATTTCCATTTTGCAGATGAAGAGACTGAAGTTTATAGAGGTTGATTTGAGGCCACAGTTGCACAATTAGTAAATGGCAGGTGTTCAAACTCAGGTTCATTTTCTAATCACTATGCCACATGGAGAATGACATGTCTAGCAGAATATAAAATAAATTCCACAAGAACGCGCCAGAAGGCGGGGCTCGAGCTGCATTCTCCACTAAAAGTGTATGGCTTCTGAGCACTTTATGGCTACTCCAAACTGAGATGTGTGCCATAAATGTAAAATACAGTCCACATTTTTAAGACTTTGGATAAACAAAAGAATACAAAATATCTCAATAATTATTTTTATGTCAATTGTATATTGAAATAATATTTAACATATGTTGGGTTAATTAAAATTAGTGTTACCTGTTTCTTCTTACTTTTTTGTGTGACTGCTATAAAATGTTAAAATACATAGGTGGCACACAGTTGTGGCTTGTGTTATATTTTTATTAGACAGTGCTGGGTGAGAGGCATTTGAAGAGTGGTAAGATGACTATGAGTTGAACTATTTGGTAAAGTATCACAGAAAAATCATAACCTAAACTGAGTGTTCTGAAAGATGAGTAGGGGGGCAGTAGCAGATTTTTCAAGTGGAAGGAAGCTAAGGAGGAAACACAACCTGATTTCTGTTGGGAAATAGAGTAGAGGTCAGCAAAAGCTAAACCACAGAGTTTGTCCATGGTATCTGGACATAAATTAAAACTCTCATTTAGACTGATGTGTATAAACAGGAAATAGCTTTTATCGAATCTTCATTAGAGGCCTATTGTAATTCTACGGCAAAAGGAAGTGAACTGTCAGTTTAAATAACTGTGCCATTTGGAGAATTGTTATTCTGTGAAATTATTAAATAAGGCAGGTCATCAGAAATTTGAGATTTCAATTTGCTCGTTCTTGGAATTTTCAAGTTTATTATCTCTAACTTAAATGTAGCATGCTAACAAAGTAAAGATATTATATTTCAGATGAAAGACTGTAATTGTGACAATAGGTTCTAGACCTAAATAGTGGCCCTAAATTTGTGTTAAGCTTTCCCTATGTATAAAACATTCCTCTAAGTTTGTCTTCAGTAGAGATGTTATGTTTGTGTATAAATATGAAGTTGAGGTTGACACTCCATGGGAAAGTTTATGGGTTTTGGAGTCAAATACATCCAAGGTGCTATTCTGATTCTCCCACTTATTGGCTGGTTACTTAGGTGCTCGAAATTTGAATACCCTCATCTGTAAAATGGGGCCAAAAGTATCTATCTACTCACAGAGAAGATATAAGGATTAAGTTTTTTAGAAAGGTAGAGAATTTGTAACCATCCAATGGGTTCACCTTGCCTGCTGCCTAGACAGCCAATTTATCAAGACAGAGGAATTGCAATGGCAAAAGAGTAATTCACGCAGAGCCATCTGTGCGGGAGACTGACCAGAGTTTTATTATTACTCAAATCAGTCTCCCCAAGCATTCAGGGATGAGAGTTTTTATGGATAATTTGGCGGTTATGGACTCAGAAAGTGGGGAGTGCTGATTGGTCGGATTGAAGATGAAATCATAGGGAGTCAAATTAGTTCTTCTTGCTGACTTCTGTTATTGGGTGGGATCGCAGAACTGGTTGAGCTAGATTATCTGTCTGGGTGGTGTCATCTGCTGCATCAGGATGCAGGGTCTGCAAAATATCTCAATCACTGATTTTAGATTTTGCAAGAGTGATATTATTCCCAGGAGCAATTTGAGGAGATTCAGACTTTTGCAGCCAGAGGCTGCATGGCCCCTAAACCGTAATTTCTAATCTTATAGCTAATTTGTTAGTCCTACAAAGGCGGACTGGTCCCCAGGCAAGAAGGGGTTTTTTGGGAAAGGGCTATTATCAATTTTGTTTCAGAGTTTAAACTATAAACTAAATTCCTTCCCAAGGCTAGTTAGGCCTACACCCAGGAATGAACAAAGAGTTTAGAGGTTAGAAGGAAGTTGGGATCAGTTAGATCTGATCTCTTTTACTGCCATAGTTTCCTCAGCTATGATTTTTGCAAGGGTGCTGATATAGTGTGGCCGTGTCCTCATTTAAATCTCAACTTCAGTTGTAACTCCCAGAATTACCATGTTTTGTGGGAGGGACCCAGGGGGAGGTTATTGAATCATGGGGGTTGGTCTTTTCCATGCTCTTCTCATGAAACTGAATAAATCTCACAAGATCTGATGGGTTTATCAGGGGTTTCCACTTTTGCTTCTTCCTCATTCTCTCTTTGCCTGCTGCCATTCATGTAAGATGGGACTTGCTCCTTCTTGCCTTCCACCATGATTGTGAGGCTCTCCCAGCCACGTGAAACTGTCAGTCCAATTAAACCTCTTTTGTAAATTGCCCAGTCTCAGGTATGTCTTTATCAGCAGCATGAAAATGGACAAATACAGTAAACTGGTACCAGTCGAGTGAAGCGTTGCTGAAAAGATACATGAAAATGTAGAAGTGACTTTTGAACTTGGTAACAGGCAGGGGTTGGAACAGTTTGGAGGACTCAGAAGAAGACAGAAAAATGTGGGCAAGTGTGGAACTTCCTAGAGACTTGTTGAATGGCTTTGCCCAAAATGCTGATACCGATATGGATAATAAAGTCTAGGCTAAGGTGGTCTCAGATGCAGATGAGGAACTTATTGGGAACTGAAGCAAAGGTGACTCGTTATGTTTTAGCAAAGAGACTAGTGGCATTTTGCTCCTGCCCTAGAGATTTATGGAACTTTGAACTTGGGAAAGATGATTTTGGGTATCTGGAGGAAGAAATTTCTAAACAGCAAAGCATTCAAGAGGTGACTTGGGTACTGTTAAAGGCATTCAGTTTTATAAGGAAAGCAGAGCATAAAAGTTTGGAAAACTTGCAGCCTAAATATGCAATAGAAAAGAAAAACCCATTTTTTCCAGGGAGAAATTCAAGCTGGCTGCAGAAATTTGCATAAGTAGGAAGGAGCCTAATGTTAATACCCAAGACCATGGGGAAAATGTTTCCAGGCCATGTCAGAGACCTTCACGGCAGTCCCTCCCATCACAGGCCCAGAGGCCCAGGAGAAAAAAGTGGTTTCATATAAGATGGGACTTGCTCCTTCTTGCCTTCCACCATGATTGTGAGGCTCTCCCAGCCACGTGGAACTGTCAGTCCAATTAAACCTCCGCCCAGGGTTCCTATGCTGTGTGCAGCCCAGGGACTTGGTGCCCTGCATCCCAGCCACTCAAGCCATGGCTGAAAGCGACCAATGTAGAGCTCGGGCTATGGCTTCAGAGTGTGGAAGCCCCAAGCCTTGGCAGCTTCCACGTGGTGTTGAGCCTGGAGGTACACAGAAGTCAAGAATTGGGGTTTGGGAACCTCCACCTAGATTTCAAAAGATGTATGGAAATGCCTGGATGCCCAGGCAAAAGTTTGCTGCAGGGGCGGGGCCCTCATGGAGAACCTCTGCTAGGGCAGAGTGGATGGAAAATGTGGGGTCAGAGCCCCCACTCAGAGTCCCTACTGGGGCACTACCTAGTGGAGCTGTGAGAAGAGGGCTACCACCTTCTAGACTGCAGAATGGTAGATCCACTGACAACTTGCACTGTGCACCTGGAAAAGCTGCAGACACTCAACGCCAGCCCATGAAAGCATCTAGGAGGGAGGCTGTACCCTGCAAAGCTACAGGGGCAGAGCTGCCCAAGACCATGGGAACCCACCTCTTGCAACAGTGTAACCTGGATGTGAGACCTGGGGTCAAAGGAGATCAATTTGGAGCTTTAAAATTTGACTGTCCCACTGGATTTCAGACTTGCGTGGGCCCTGTAACTCCTTCGTTTTGGCCAATTTCTCCCATTTGGAATGGCTGTGATTATGCAATACCTGTACCCTCATTGTATCTAGGAAGTAACTAGCTTGCTTTTTACAGGCTCATAGGTGGAAGAGACTTGCCTTGTCTCAGATGAGACTTTGGACTGTGGACTTTTGGGTTAATGCTGAAATGAGTTAAGACTTTTGGGGGACTGTTGGGAAGGCATGATTGGTTTTGAAATGTGAGGACATGAGATTTGGAGGGGCCAGGAGTGGAATCATATGGTTTGGCTGTGTCCCCATTCAAATCTCAACTTCAATTGTATCTCCCAGAATTCCCACTGTTGTGGAAGGGACCCAGGGGGAGGTAACTGAATCACAGGGGCTTCATGCTAGTCTCATGATAGTGAATAAGTCTCACGAGATCTGATGGGCTTACCAGAGATTTCTGCTTTTGCTTCTTCCTCATTCTCTCTTTGCTGCCATCCATGTAAGACAGGACTTGCTCCTCCTTGCTTTCTGCCATGATTGTGAGGCTCTCCCAGCCACATGGAACTGTAAGTCCAATTAAACCTCTTTCTTTTGTAAATTGCCCAGTCTCAGGTATGTCTTTATGAGCAGCGTGAAAATGGACTAACACAGGTGGTTTCAAGTGCATCCAGCATAGTGCCTGGGATGTAGTGGAAGCCCAGTTAATGGCAGACATACCTATTCATACCCACCCCCAAAGGTACCTGGTATAAGAACTTCAGACCTGATTTTTAATATAGTGACTGTGAATGCTGAATCAGCATGGGAAAGCATATGCAAACCTGTCCAAGTGGCTGCCTAAATTACCACAGCAATGCCCAAGACCACTCTGCCCTTGCTGTCTTTAGCAGTCTTCGGAATGCTCTGTTAATGGCAAATAAACTGAAAATAAATCATTGTGTAATAAACAACAACTTCCCTTTTCAAACAACATCCTTTCCTATAGCAAGATGTCAAAACAGTCTTTCAGAGTAGAAAGTATATCGCAAGAGACTGGGCACATATTGATTTGGTCTCAAGCCTAACCTTACAAAGCAATTCAACACAGTCAGAAATTGGATCATTCTATCAACCATAATGATTTATTTGCTTTCAGCCCTTCGCACAAATGTAAATAATCAAGCCAATTCTGAATTAATAATGTAACCACTTCCGAAAGAGCAGACTACATGCTTTTATGGTACTGATTCCTAAGATACACAACAGGGTTTTGAACTGTGAACCTTGAGGGTAAGAATCATCTTATCCATACTTAAATTCCCCAGCAATGATTAGCTCTTGTGCCAACCAAGTATTTTGTTGAATAAATGAACCCATGAATTAATGATTTCATGAGAAAACTAACACGTTTTTACATGCTTTTATGGGGAATGAGTCCACCCTAGTAAAGAAGAGAACTGTCCAAGGAGAGAAGTGTCCATAGACCCCTGGAACAGTAATGTGTAAGCCTGGTTACAATTGGAAACCCAGAAGGAACATTTCAAATTTGCAGATATCCCCACCACTTGTTCTACCATTGTAAGATGGGGAGCAAACTATTTCTTCCAGACAGCTCAGATACTTAAACACACTTGGGACTCACTGTCTTAGGGAGAAGCGGTAGGGGAATAAAGACCTTAAGACCAGGTAAAACTCACTGAATCTCTAATCAGAATCCTGAAAATTGTTCATACTGAGAGTAGGATAGTTAATGGGCATGTCAGGAAAGCAGATTTCAAATATTTTGAAGCAGTGATAAATAACTAGTTCCAATCCCAAGAGAATGGGTATGAGTTTTTGGAATTCATTAGTCATCATAGACTTCTCAGGTGGATGTGTTTAAAGCAATAAGGCAATGATGAATGACGTCAGTCGAGTCATTAGTGGGGCAGGCTTTTCTCCGGTGGTTTCTGGTGCCAAGTTAATAAATGGAAAGTGAAACTCATTGAGGTAACTAGAAGCCAGACTGGCAACTGAGATGATTCTTTACTGAATTTGCTTAACCAGGAAGGAAGGAAAGGTACGAGTATGAAAGGATACTGAAGAAGTGAGGCACTGTAGCCATCATGTCTCTATTGAGTAGCAGAGTAGAAATGTGAAAGGCTGAGTGTACATGTGTGGATGTATTATTTCACAAATCAAGAGGAAGGTGGGCAGTGAGACTTCACATGAACATCTCAAGCTCAGAAGCTAGTGTGGGATAGATGCATGGTTGCACCCTCCTCATCTTAAGATCCTAGGTGAATTTCAGCAGCCTCTCCCAACCTCGGGGTGCCAGTGTTGTCATGCTTAGCAGAAGCCCAGCCAATTTGAAAGAACCCAGATATAGGAGGAAAGAGATTCAATCTCCACTAGAGAAGTACTTATGCAGCTGATGTGACTTGACTCAGGGCTATAGGTGGGTCAGGTAATCCCATTAGCTCTCATCTCTAAAGACCTGATAGAAAATGAAAATGACAGCTTAGAAATAGCCAGAAGAGTTATCTGGTTGTTAACAATGATGCCTGTGGGGATATACAATCCAAAAAGAAACAGAAAGCGGCAGGCAGGATAGACAGGGTGGCAAGGGTGCTCAATGGTAGTTGGCTGACATGGATTTAGTTGGACTTCATGGATTTTAATTCCTGTCCTGCCTTTTGCTGGCTGTATAATCTTGGAAAAGTTAACTTTTTGAGCCTGTCTTTCATCTGAAAAAGGGAACAAAGAATGTCTAACCCATAGGGCTGTCATGGAGGTTAAATGAAGTAATTATTGTAAATTTCATAGCTGAGTGACTCCCACCTCTTGGCTCAGATATATAATCACGGTCTGTTCAGCATCTGCTGGAGGCATACGTAAATGGCAAGATCTGTTTTGGATAGGTAAATAAACACACTTTGTCTAAAGGCTGAGTTACCACTTAAGACAGGGTGACAAAGAGTTTCATTCTCGCTCATTCTTTAAAGGCTGAAATGAAGAAGAACGCTGAAGAAGCTGACTTCATTGAGATCAGCTTTTTTGGCCTGAGTTTGGTCCCTCATGCTCCAGGATACATGCCATGTAGCCTTGAGAAGTCAGTCATCTGTGGCACCATAAATCCATATCTAATTTGCGTCAAATGTGTCAACGAGTTAACAAAAAGACAGCGAGGCTGGTACTGTTGGCACTCATATAGTCTCTCTGGCAGCTAATTTACAAGCTAAATTGAATCATCAGCACCCAATTAAATTTCTTCTGCATCATGGCACAAAATGCTCATTTTTATTTTCTTGATGAAGAAGGGGAAATGGGGAAGGTTGGGAGAGCCATCACATTCTCATCCATGTATTTCCTTGAATTAGAGTATGTTTCACTCTTGAATTAATCTAGTTTCCCCAAGTCTAGTGAAGGAAATGTTATATTTCCTGGTTGCCTACATATTTACCCCTTTTGCTATAATCTTGGTTACTCATTAAACTCCCACTGACTCTATCAAGGTTAAAAAATTTATCTGCACAGATCCCAATATCCGCTGCAGTCCCCAAGCACCCACGAGCCAGCAGATTTTGCACAGACTGTCATCCAGAGAAGGGGTTTATCATTTCTGGATGGGACCTGCCAATGAAATATTAAAGGAAGTCTCTGTAGTCTCAACAACCACCACCAGAAATCATCTGTTCTTTCTAGCTGGGACAAAACAGAAAATTATTCCTCCTGGAAAGAAGGTTTCCAAGTAAGAAGCAATCCCACCCAGCTGCAACTTCCAAAGTCCTACTGTTGGCACCACTGGTCGCCTGTCTCAAACCTGCTTTGCACTCTCATGCTCTTGCTAGGCAATAAAGACAAGTTGAAAGCACCCTTGCCAATACCAGATCCAATTTCATTTCTGTCTGGATTCTAATTTGTAACCACATTTCCTGTGTACAACCTCACTTTTGCCCTTTAGATTTGATGTTCAAGATGACAACATTCCAGACATAAGTCTTTCCCTCAAAAACCATGACTCAAGGTTTTGCCTCCAGCTTTTCCAGTTTGGTCTACCTTAGGGATGTTTTCAGTGTGGTTTCTTCCAAATCAGACTCCGAGTCATGAATCTGGGTACAAGATCATCTCAGAAAGCACTGTAAGTGGAGGAAGAAAATCCAATAAGAAAGCATATGTTAATAAATAAGTTAGCGTTGTCAGCAGCTTGTAGTCAGTCCCATAGGCATCATCCAAGAGATGCTGTGGAGGCAACTTAGCGTTGTTTCACGAATGAGTGAAAAATCCGGGGAGTTGACCTACAAGCCCCCATCTCTCCTCAGTAGTTGCTTCTGCAGCATGAACCCCCCTGGGACATCCAGTCTGACCTATAGGCAGGATATACACCACGACCAGAGAAAACCTTCAGGCAGGGGAGCTCAGGAGGCCAGAGGATATCTGTATCGACCTTCCAGTGTGCTGAAGGGATAGAGCTCGGCACCAACAGTCTTCAGTAAGGACATTATCATCCCAGCTCAAAATGAACACAATCTGATTGGTCACCAGTTAATGGAGTCAACCAATCAGAGCTGGTGTCATGGTGGTTGGCATCCCCTTCCAAGAACACCTCAGACAAGAGTAACAGATGAATGTACTGAACTAAATTAACAGGTCACAAAACCACAGCTGCAGGTTAGAGTTTGTCTATTGTGGGGATGGAAAGTAATGGTTAGGGAACGCCCATCAAATGCTAAGCAATGCACAGAACTTTCCATAGGTTATTGTGTTTAATTTTCACAATGACATTGTAAAGTAGATCTTTGCATTCTCATTTTACAGAGGAAACTGTCAAAGTTTGGACAAGCTAACTATTTTACCAAAAGTTATCAGTAAGTCATGAAACTGGGGCTGTGACAAACACCCACAAAGCCCTCCCCTATTTGCAAGGCCACAGCCTTCTTGCTCCCCCTAAAGCAGGATTGGCCTACTGGGGAGATGGAATCAATAGTCTGCACTGTCTGCAGGGATCTGGGGGACTTTGGGTAAAACACCCCCAGCCCCACCACTACCACCACACATGTGAAATATCTTCATTCCTGGACCATAACCGATGTCTGAAATTCCACAGTCATCAATTCATTCTTCTGGGGCAAGCATAAAAAGACCACATAACCCTCTTGGGAGGTACAGCAAATAAATCCATTAGACTCTGAGCTAATCTAGGGCAAGGACCTTATGATTCATCATTTTGTCTTCAGTACCTAGCACAGAGCTTGGTGCGTTAAAAGGTTCTTAGTATTTGCCTGTTGAATAAATGAATAAACCTTAGTGTAAATGAATTTAGGAAATATATAAAAGTAAAAAGTCTAAATATAAAGACAGAAAAGAATAAACGATGCAGGCAAAGAGAACCTGCAATTTTCCCTATTTCCCATTAATCCTATTAGTCTAGGAATCTGTATATAAACATTCTTTTTGTAATCAGCACAGCCAATATTTACAGGCTCCCTGCTACTTTCCCAAAGTCTTCCTGCATCTGTTTACCTGTTACGGCCTTAATAGGGTCCTAGATTCCCCTCTAAAGTCAATACTCAGAGGAAATCAACTTTATCTGCTTTCTATTCTACTGTATACTTATTTCCTGCTTAGCATTGGCCCTAACAGGATGAGATGAGCTATATGAGTGAGATTTTCAAAATTGAGTGGCTGATCTTCACATCTAAAGAAAGCTTGAGATGATCAGAAAATGTTCAGAATTGCGGTTTGCTAGAGAGGTCATAGGAATACACGACACTCAAGAAAGACAGACATTAAACCCTACCCTTTTCCACAAGATGAGTGTGTTCAAGAAAAAAAAGAAACCCTACCTTTTAACTCTACCTTGGAGGAAAAGGGTTTCTGTGGTCTCTCTTAAATCTGGGTCAAAATATCCTCCTTCATTATAAATTTGAAGGCTATATTGCTTTTCTCTCCATAGAATTTTGGGGGATTTTATAGGGATAACATGGGGACAATAAAACGTTCCAAGTTTCTACCTACCAGATGTATCTCTGTCTCTTTTAGATTACCCAAAAACATCAGCAGGCCACAACTGCTAGTGGGTAAATTCTAAACTATGACACAGGTATCAGGTTATTTTATTCTAGTCAGAACAGTTCTATGATTCCTTCTAATTCTCAGACGTAGTATTATTTTACCAGCAGTAAAATAATTTTACAAATTAAACTGAACCAGCAAATGACAAAGAAGGGACTTAAGCCTTGAATTGTGACTCTGAATTTAGTGCTTTTCTACTACATCAAACTGAGGGTTGTATGGCAATGGGAGTGTTAAATACAGCAAAATCATGACTCATGTACAAATATAAATGAACACATGCCAAAGATTTTATTTTTAGTCCAGTTAATAATGAGAGAAGCATTAAGATGTTATGCATAGTTCAAAAGAGAAGCCAAAGAACAGACATATATTACATATGTAGGCATTCAGAAACGTTAAATTTTCTAATACATGCAACACTGACCTCTCCACAAGAAGGAAATCAAATGCATCTTCACGGGACAAAACCATTTGCATTTCTATGATCAGGAATCATTTGCATCACTATCTGGTGTCCACAGGTTTACCTCTCTCTCTCTACAGAATTGCAAAACAGTGAAAGATAATAAAAGGCACAGGCCCCTGTATAATCAGATAACCCTGGAAGGATCCTCAAGACAACACACAGGTCCTATTAATATCAAAAGGACCCCAAGTAACATTTTGCCCATTTCAATGTCTTTAAGAAATTTTCCTGGTGGTATTATGACATGGAATGAGATACCTCTGAGGGCTTAGTTAAAAGGACTATCTAGCTAGAAGCCCTTTTAGTCTCTTTCCCAACCTGTGCTATTCCCTACCCGAAAATGTGAGTCTGGATCCCATCCCAGGGGGCCCAGTTTAGGGAACTATGTCTAAATGGGAGAGAAGAGATGCTGTGGAGGCCTCTAGTAACCAAAGAAACCTCAAGCTGCAGCAGTTCTTTACATAGAAAAAGCACAATGATGAGCTTCCCAACACTCAAAAAGCTACTGCCAAGGACTAATCATTCAGATAGAAAGGGAATAAACCACCTCACCAGGAAGCTAGGCCAGCTGATGACTCACTCACAGAAGCAGTACTCAAAGAATGAAAACTAATTTAGAGCAATTTTTCAATGTGAGCCCAGAACTCTGTGCTTTCTTCCTTCCCTGTACATTTGGATGTATATATACAAATTAAACATTTACTGAACACTCAAGGTATTCATCAGTAGAGCAGGCTCAGCAGAAGGTACGGAAGGAGGGGAAGGAATGTTTCAGATCTGGCTATATGTATAACACAGAGCAATATAACACATTGTTAATCTGAGGATGAGGTTGTATAAAGACATTTTAGGGGATGTTTAAAGGAGTGCAAGAAAAAGGAAACCTAAGATGGTATCAGGGAATACTGAAGGGTGGTAGGAATAGACACTACAGCTGGGTATTGAAGGACAGGTAAGAGTTAGCCAGGTCAAGGAGGCTGGGGAAACAGCATTCCCCTGCTAGAGAACTGCTATCATAGCTGCAAATAACTTTGAGTTAGAGCATAGCAAACTCCAATTAATCTCCTTTGGTCTTGCTGCTTTGGCTTAGAAAAACTAGCCTGATTTTCTTTTCTACTTAAGTCTTTATATAGACAATTACCTACATCTTGTCCAGTGTAGAAGTGGCAGCGATTAAATGTATCAAACTAGTTAGCATGAGGATTTATGCCACCAGCATGAATGCAGTTGCATGATGGACAGAAGAGGATACTGGAAAAGAATTCGTCCTAAATCTGAAAATCAGAGAGGTTTCCAGGTCAACATAGCAGAAGCAGAGAGTGAGACTATTATAGTGAATACTATAATAGACAAGACAATATGTAAAACCTTTGATCTAGGGTCTGGCACTTCCTAAGCTACAATAATTGCTAGCTATGAGGCGCTCTAACTTGCTGCCTCTCTGAGTGCTTAATTTAGTAGCAAGAAGAGAATCCTGGAAACTTATCTGATTTTATTCAGTACCTATTGGAGCAATCACATTTGATATCAATCATTTATGTGGTAGATCTTATCCACAATGTACAATCAAAAAAAGAAAAAGAAAAAGAAAAAATCATTAGTAAGACAAAGTCTTCCCTTCTTTTCATCCATCCAGAAGGTCACAAGTCAATGTTGTTCATTTCTATATTGTAAAACCATTGTAGATGCCTCCACTAATGAGATGCTTTTAAAAACAGCAGCTCTGTGAATCTCATGATGCTGCATAAAGGACTTTTATGAGGCTATTGGCTTTCTGCAAAAAATCACCTTAGTTGTATATCCTAAATGTAATTGTACACACTCAGTGAGGCTATTTAACCTTAATGACACTTGAGCAGGAGAAAACAGAAAGAATGATGACCTCCCTCAAGAAAAAGTGAAAGGTATGAAAATGGGAAAGGCTTTGTCTGCTAATTAAACAGAATGGATGTACTGGTCTACATGGAGGCAGAATCCTCTGATGGTTAAAAATACAGGTTTAGGGATCTATGCTAGCTCACTGACCTCAGATCATAGCCTTTTTTTCTTTTTTTTTTTTAGATCTAACTTCTTTAAGGCAACTTTTTTCTTCTCTATGGCATGAGGATCATGTTAAACAAAGTTCACGCTTAATTCACTTATATGAGTGCCTAAATGGAAAGTGTTTGGCACACAGGTGATTGATAAATTGTAACTATTGTCACCATGAACATCATATATGTACACTATGTGCCAGGATCAGAGACTCTTTGCCATGTCCCTTCACAGGCATTAAAAGTCACTGAGCTTCCTTCTGGAGAATTCCTGCAATCAGAAGGATCTCAGTGAAAGCTGAGATACTGTGGCAGATAATCCAGGCCCCTAAGTGTAAACTACAAAGGAAGATTTCCCTCCAGACTTGCATATAGTTACTTTGTTTTGGGTCTATACACAAAAGGATTTTATAAATAAGATCTGTGGCTGGAGGGCTCAAGCATGAATGAGGGAGCAGAGAGTTCCCTCCAAAAATGTCTTTTCCACACTTACTTTCAGTACTCTATCTGGACTGCAGTTTGGAAATTTCCATTATGCCACCTGGAATCTGTTTTGCCACAGGGATATTAAAAAAAAAAAACAAAAAGCAGTGTAGCTTATTTGAGATGATGGTTTACAATCTATTGTTTTTAATTAGACAGGCTGTAGAGGAGAGTACAACAACAAAAAAGCACTCATCAAAAACAAAGTTCAGACACCCTCTTCCAGGACATGTGTTGACTCATACAGACACACACACTCCCCTCACCCGCAGCCTGTGACATCAATGCTTGACATTACACCCAGGATGACAGTTGTGAAGTGTGTGTGTGTGTGTGTGTGTGTGTGTCTATGTATGTCTTTTTTTTTTTAACAATGATGCAGATAAGTTAGTGAAAGTTTGGGGAAAAAATAAAAATATGAGCTAATCCTTACTTCATCTATATTTCAAAGTAAATCCCCAAGCAAAATGGGTCAGTTCTTCAAAGATGTTTTCCATCAAAGGGCATTCTGAGATTCCAAGACAAGTATTACTGTGGAATCCCAAATAGATCAATTAACCACCTTACTAGAACTTTGTAGTCAGCTCTCCTCCAATAATTGGGGGTTTATGCCCCTGCTAATGAACTTGGAAAATCTGCTTTAGACTCCCAAGCATCCTCAAGCTGGCAATGCTCTTAGAATTTACCTGTCCAATTCCCTCATTTTACAGATGTGGGGCCAAACTCTCTTATATCAGTCAGGATGTTTGTGACAGAAACCCCCAGCTCAGACTGGCTTACAGCAGAAAGGACATCTTTATCAAGTAACTGAAAAGAACTGGGTAGTAGTTTTCAACATAGCTTGATCAAAGTAGTTAAACAGTATCATCTGAATAGTGCTTTCAACCCTTCATTCTATTTGTGTCTGTGTTGCCTTAGTTTTACAGATTCTCTCTCTGAAGAAACAAAAAGGGCTGGCACGACCTCCTGCTTATGTCCAGAAAGCCTTGAACTTCAAGAGAAAGAAGGCCCCAGAGTTCCAACAAATACCCTAGAGCTTACGTTCATTGGTTAACCTGGGTCATATATCCATGTGCTCATGAACATGGGATGGATGGAACATGCTGGTGGGCAGACCTCAGGCACACCCCAAAATCATGGGCCAGAGAGGAGGCAGCAGTCACAAAGGAAAACGAGGCCACTCTCACCATAGAAAAGGGATGAGTGGATATTGAGACAAAATCAATAGGTGTTTATTGCAGTCATTGAGAAGGGCTGTGGCTTACCCCAAAATCACACACAATTAATGGAACACAGATCTCTTGCACTATGCATATTGACTTTTGACCCACAAGAGTCAAACCATTATTCAGAGGAACCAGAAAATTGCTTCTTTTTAATTCAGCAGATTCATTCATATCAGGCTACCTCAATAGTATGTAGCTACATATTATCAATTGACAAAATATATAATGACAAATGCTAATATGAATTAAGCAATACCTTTCAAATAATTACAAGTGACAAAGGCATCTACACAAATTTGAAAAATTATCTTTCAAGTATGCGCCAGGACACCTACTTGCACAGTTTACGGACAATTCTTTGTGCCCACATGGATTTTTCAGCACCTCGCTGGGTTCACTGCTTAGAGAATCATTGTTTTAATCCAACTCCTAACCTTGCCAGAAAAGAAAGTAATGTCTTTGGTAAAACTCAAGCAACAATCATTCCGAGAGACCACTCTGTGGTGGAGATAGAATTTGAGATGAATGCTGTGGGAAGAGTACGATCACAACATTGACAAGGGGCAGGCTTCCTTCTATTTGGTGGAAATAACAGGAAACCAGCCTGGGTGGTATAGAGAAGTGGGCTGGGGACGGTAATAGGCTGGATTTTGGGGAGTCAGGAAATTGGCTTCTGACCTCTGTTTCCATATATCTACTGAGGTGTGTCTCTTATGCAGGATTCAATGTGAGGACAGTTAAGATCTTTAAATTGGCAGATAAAAGGATGAACATAGAGATAACCTATAAAGAAATAAAATCCTTGGCTCTCTTAGGAAACCAGATCCCCCCCTGAATCTCATGTTTGTAGAATTACAACAAATTCATTTCAGAGTATCAGTCTTTGAAGATTAGCCATTTCAGGCTCCACCGAATCTCCTTCAGGTGATGAGCAGAGCATCAACTTCCTTGTTACCATTGTACACAGAAAATAAAGTAGAGACTGAGTGGGAAATGCTGGCCAGGGCAGCAGAAGCTCATAGCCCTACTCTTGTTCTGATGAGGCAACTTTCTTGGTACTATATCATCAAGTCAACAAGAATTGATTACTTCATAAGGTTGCCAAATTGTCAAAATTATTCCAGTCCTCAAGGCCCCTACCAGATGTTGGTATCTCGACTGTCAGCCATATGACCAATATCAGCCCTGCTGCTCTTCTGCCTTCTACTCTTTGTATTGGCTATTTGAATGGTCCACCACTGGACCATGCACTCGACTGACAGAAAAGCCTATGCTCTTTATTATAGGGAAAGTTGGGGGAAAGAAAATGAAGTAAATTCAGAAGTGATGAAGCCAGAGACCACTTTAGATACATTCTCATTTGTTTTCTTAATTAACTATCCCAAATACACTGCATGATAGGTATAATTGCCTTCATCTGAAGAGTAAGGCTCAGAGAGACCAAGTGACCTACTTAAGAACACACAGGCCAGGTGCAGTGGCTAATGCCTATGATCCCAGCTCTTTGGGAGGTCAAGGTGGGAGGATCACTTGGGTCCAGGAGTTGAAGACCAGCCTGGCCAGCATGGTGAAACCCCATCTCTACTAAAAATACAAAAATTAGCCAAGTGTGGTGGGGCACACCTGTAATCCCAGCTACATGGGAGGCTGAAGCACAAGAGTCACTTGAACCCAGGAGCAGAGGTTGCAGTGAGCCAAGATTGCACCACTGCACTTCACCCTGAGCAACAGTGAGACTCTGTCTCAAAAAAAAAAAAGAACACACAGCTTGTAGTTGCGGAGTTGAGAGTCAAGATCCTATATCCAAAGTCCATGAACTTTCTAATATATTATACAGCTTTGACAAATCACGACATGGGGTAGCAGGGGTGGCAGAATGGCTTTTTCAGTTATTACTCCATGACTATTAAAGTGAGAAATACAGGGATTTTGAATAATTAGAGAGCCTTACTCTGCACACCTCTCACTCCTTAGACTTAGATCTAACTGTAGATGATCATTTTTCAACCCATATCCATCCAATTTAGTTTGAGCTCACCTATGGATCTCATATAATATGCTAGCCACTCAGGTACTTAATCTCATTTAATTCTCACAAAAACTAAATGAAGTAGGTACCAATTTTCCTTACTTAATATATGGAAAAAATCCAAGGAACAAATAAATGAAGTAACATCCCTAAGGTCACACAACAAGAAGAGTGACAAAGTGGGATTCCATTCCATGTCTGATTCTAGGCCCTAGCTCTCCCCTGAATGCCGGATGCCAAGCCATGCCTAGTATCTCACGGCACCACCAGCCATTTTGCTCCCAAACCTCCTGCCACAGAGTTTCATTAGGCTCTGGAGGGTCACTGCCAACCAAGCATTCAAAAGCCTCCTTCCTCAATTATCAATTTTCCCAAACAAATGGAAACTTCAGGAGGGTCCCTCTCTGTTCAAGGTACTTGCTGCCAACGAACAATTGGGTATTCCCTATAAAGCCAAATGGCACTGAAGTTGCCAGCTGTCACTAAACATCAAATTCCTTCTTGGGGTCCTAGCACCCTGACAAGCTAATTTGCAGGTGTTTAAATCAAGTGTCGAAAGATTTCATAATTAACCCCCCTCTGCCTTTAGCAGCATCATTTCTCTTCCTGCTGAAGCTGCCTCTGCTCCACTTCATCTGCTCAAAGTCTTCCCAAGCCCTAGGCCTTAAGTCCAGGGAACCCACATTCAATTAGCATGGCCAGTGTAAGCACGGTCAAGGAGATCAATCAGCTGCAACAGACATATGTGTTGTGCATTTCCAAGCCAAAAGTATGTTTGACTATAGACTGGTTTATTTGCCATGGAACTATGAACTTCTATTATTGTTTGTTTGTTGTTTTTTTTTTTTTTAAAGCAGAGAAGGTAAAATTAAGCCTTATAGTCCCAAATATCTCTGTTCCCTTTTTTAGGCTGAAAGAGTTAGAAATTATTTCTAACTTCTCCAATTAGTTTTGAAGGCTTATATTCCCAGCTAAGCTTATAACCTTAAAAACTGCATTTATGGAGTTCTCTAGGCTGTAAAGCAACCCTGTATGAAAGCTTAAGGTAAAACAACCAGTAATAATCAGGATGTAAAGCAGAAAAATGATTTTCTTTGCAGCTCATTTGGTACTCTTTCCTTTGGGTAACACTGCCCTTCGAGTATTCTCCAGAGAGTTTGGAAGTTCACCAACTGAAGCTCAGAAAGTTGGTGCTCAAGAACTGAAAAAACAAAATACACCTCCAAAGCAAATTCTGACCTCCTGAAAATCTAGTCCAACCTCCCTGGCCAATCTTACAATTTTAACAAACATTTACAGATTGTCTATCATGAGCTAGCACCAGATGCTATAAACACAGAGTTTAACAAAACAGTCTTTGGGGACTCACAAACCCAAATTGTTGAGGGCTCAACAATTATCTCTAGAAATCCTTGCTGTTAGAGAAGGCTGTACAATTCCTGTAGAAACTCAAGGGAGGAATAAGGGGGAAGAGAGGGAAGAATGGCACTCCAGATAAAGTATGTACAGAAAGTATATATATTGGGGGAACTATATGTGATAAAGTTGGAATGAAGAGTAATGATAAAAGGAAGCTAGAAATGTAAGCAGAGACAAGATCCTAAAGAATCTTGAACATAATATTTGAACATTATTCTGAAGGCATTGGAAACCAATTCCAACCACTGAAGAAATTTGAAATTATTTAAATTGTATTTTAGAAAAGTCCTTTTGATGGCAGTGGGAAAAACGGATTAGGCAAGAATACAGACGGGAAAACTATTTAGGAAGTTATTTAAACCATCCAGAGTTTTTAAAATGTGTTTTTAAAACTGTTATTCTAAAGTATTCAGAAGGGAAGATAGAAAGGCAAGAGTGAGTTGAGAGATGTTTGGGAGAATGAATGAAGAGGAGTTCATGATAGATTAAAAGTAGGGGTTGAAAAGACTAAAGGTCAATAAATGACTCCTGAGTTTCTGATTTTGGTGTTTGGAAAGTCATGCATTCTCTAGGGAAGATCAGACTGAAGAGGAAGGTGAAGAGTAGACTTTTAGAAATGTCAAGTCCATGAATCATCAGATGAAGATGTTTAAAAGATTTATGGATGTATATGTCTGGATTCCTAGAGGAGCTAAGGATTAGAAGATCCACAGGATGTGGTGAGTAGTTGAAGCCAAAGGCAAAGATGGCATTATCCACTGAACGAGTATAGAAATAAACAGATTAAACCCTAAGATACAGCAGTACCCAGGTCAAGCATATGTCCTGGAAATCAAGGACAGAGAAAGGTCAGAAAGTAGGAAAGGTCAATATTGAGCTATTTGATCATTTCATTTAGCATCAGAAAGTGACCATTAAACTTCAACCAGTTCCTATGAAACTGAGTCTAGTTAAATGTGGGAAGAAACAGTAGAAATGGCTTTTTTCCTTCTTGGAAGTAGATTATTTCTTTTTGTAAAGGCAAAGGGTTTCAATTGTTTATACACAAAAATATCTATCCATATTTCACTATGTAAGTCTTGGAGTCAGAGGTGGAGAACAAGGCTCTTTGTTCTAAAATCATCCTTTTGTTTCCACAAGCTTCAATTTTTTTTTCATAATTAACTCTCTCCTAGATGCTTGTATTAGTTTGTTTTGTGTTGCTATAACAGAACAACTAAGGCTGGGTAATTTCTTTATAGAAGAGAGGCTTATTTGGCTCATGATTCTGATGGCTGAAAGTTCAAGATTGGGCAGTTGCATTTGGTGATGGCCTCAGGATGCTTCAACTCATGGTGGAAAGTAAAAGGGGAGTGGAAAGTGAAACAGGAGTGGGAAGTTACAAAGAGAACACACAACAGAGGAAGCGAGGGACAGAGACCAAGGAAATCAGATTATTTCACAAACCATTCTCACAGGGCCTTAATCTCACAAGAGTGAGAACTCACTCACTCCGTTCTCAAGACTTGAGTGAGAATTCACCTATCCCTGGAGGAGGGTATTAATCTATTAATGACGGATCCACCTGCTCTTTCACAACACAAACACCTCCTACTAGGCCCCACTTCCAACACAGCCACTTTGGGGATCAAATTTCAACATGAGTTTTGGGAGGACAAACCACATCCAAACCATAGCCATGCCCAATTACGAATGCCACTTTAAAAAATAGTACCCAAATACAAATTGATGCTACATGTAGTCCTATCTAGAGAGACTGTTGTGTTCAAAGAAACACAGTCTAAGAATCATAAACATTTTAAAAGTAACAATTATTAAAGAACATGCAAAGGAATCGCGTTCATAATACTCCTCTTTAGTGCTTTTCCAACCCTCTTTCTTTCTTGCTCCACCAGCTGCTTCAGGGCCTCCCACTTTTAGCTCCACACTTTTTCCCTGTACCCGCAAAGCCCTAGAATCCCTGCTCTCCTCCTCCCTGACTCTTTGAGCTGGGAACTAGCTGCAGAGGCAGTGCCCCCATCGAGACAGAGAGAGAGAGACAGACAGACAGACAGAGAGACTAAACAAAGATTAGCCTCTCTCAAAGTCAGTAATGAGGAGTTCAGAAAAGACTGTGAAATGCAAGTTTTAATAAATTTTGTCCCAGCTACACATATAGGACTTTGAACTTTTTAAAACACACTTGTGTTGTATTCTCAGATGATCTTCAAACCACCACCTCTTTGAGATTGATGGAGCTGATATCAGTGTCTCCATTTCTAGACAAGAAATCTGGCATTGTAAGCGCCCTTCATGCATAAACAAGGGAACTTAAATCCATGGAATAAGAGTATGGGGAGAAATGAACTCCACATTCTTAAATTTTTATTACCGCTGTAGCCTAGGCATCTCCTGTAGATTCAGCCAGTGATCTTAAATATCATTTTTATGCTTTAATTTTTTATGCCTACAATTTTTGTTGAAATAACACCATTTTGTGCCTCTGCCTGACAGTTTGCCCCAACCCATCATCTGCCAGATGCACAAATTTAGAAAGAAATGCTAGAAAGCTAGCCCCCTTCTCTTCAAAGATAATTAAGTATGAATTATTCAGAAATCCTATATTACTGAGCAGTATTTGGGAGGCAATTTTGCTCAGCCCCTATTTTTCCTCATGGTACCAAACAAAACTCAATCTTCTACAGGATATGTTATTTCATCTGTTCTTAACTTTCAAACTGCCTTAATTGAAAGGCAAATCAAAATTGTTTTTTTATTTTCATGGAAGAAAATCATATATCTTCATCAGATACTAGTTTCTATGTTATTGTGCTTAGATGAGCAGAGGGAATAAACAACAGTTTTAGTAACAGCAGTTCTTCACATGGCATTTGGGCAGCAACCTGGATTCTTTTTCTGACAGTTAAGTCAGGGACCTGAGTTGGAAATAAGTGTTGAAACTTTATTTATTTTGCACATCTTGGGGGAATATCCCTGTAAAATTAAAAATACTATTGGCACCAGGTGCATGCTCAGAATGTAAGTGGTGCTGTTAATTTACTCTAATTAATTAATTACAGTAATGCCTCGGTCTACAGGGAATTTCCCTAGAAAGAGATATGGAATGGTAAAAATTCCTCCAAAGCTGCTTCATCACTCACACTGGAGGAAGTTCACCTTAGAATGGCTGTTCTAGGTAGTCTAGAGCAATGGGGGAAGGAGGAAATCACAAGAAACCCCCAGGAGGAGCTGGTATTCCAGCTGTTCTCAGAATCTGTCAGAACACCAGGAGGGTTTGTTAAAACCTACAGTGCCAGGCCCTGCCCCCAGAGCTTCTGGTTCCATTCTAATAGGTACCTAGGTGACACTACTACTGCTGGTCCAGGCACATTTTAAGAAGTGCGGTCCTAGACAATTAGCCCACAGAGTAGGAGGCAGAGGGGGACTCTGGAATCAGCCAGACCAGCTAAGTGTGAGACCCCGTGGAGGTACCTTAACCACTCAAGGAGACAGGCTGCTCATCTGCAAATGGGGATAAGAGCAAGTCTGTGGAGCTGAGAAGTGCTGCTGTGAAAAGGACTACAGAGTCTGACACAGTGTGTGATGTTTAGCAGGCTCCAGACAGATGTGACTGGCATCAGCAGCAGGCACAAAACTCCACCTTCTCTATGCACTCAGGCAAAGTCTTCATCCATGTAAAACAAGGAAAGGACACAAATGTGCACTGAGTGTTCTTTCTGTGCCTCTTTGGGTCCACTTTTCTTTCAAAAGCTCTGTTTAAAAGTAAAGACTGGCACCCTATGCAGGACAAAATACAACACAGAATAATAATGACAGTAACTGACAGCTAAGGAGCACTTCTGAGATGCCAGGTGTGTCATACCATGAGACTTACCAGGTTGACATTTAAACTTCATAACAACCATATAAGATAAAAAGCATCATCATTCCTAGAATAGGGTGACTGAGGGGAAACTGAGTCTCAAATAGGGTAACTTGCCCGGCATCAACCCAGCAGTGAGTGGCAGAACTGGGATTCAAACTGAGATTGGTGTAACTCCAGAAATCTGGTGCTAGCCATTCTGCTGTGGGCTTACTTAGGAGGTGACAAGGATGGTATTTTGCATTTGCTTAGTGCTTTCCAGCTTCCACAATACGCTCATCTCTATCATCATGACTGTGCTCTTACCACCCTAAAGAAGAGAAACTAGGTAAGCATTACTCTGTCCACTTTACAGACTCAGGGAGATAATAAGTAGCACAACTGGGACTCAGCTACAGATTCTGAGGCTCGCTGCACTATCTTTTCATTACCTCGAGACCAGCCTCGCTGGCATGATTAAATTTGAATCTGCCTTCTCAGGAAGGAGCAGCCAACTGGCCATGAGCATAGGCAGTAAAGCTGGTCCCTGTTTTCATGCAGTGAAAGACTGGAGATCCAGCATTAGCAGTGGAGTACATTGGAAATAACAGCCACTGGGTTTGATTTCTGACTTACACGACTTACTTGCTGCGTACCCGTGAACAAATCATTTAACATCTCTGAGTAACCTTATAAAAGCCTCAGCAGCTTTATGAGTATCTGTGGGAGTAACAAAAGATGGAAGAGGAAAATAAATGTCAGAAAAGAGAATGAGATTAAACCCCATTAACCCTCCACCCCACTCATACCAGTTCAAGGATTTACTCACACCTATTAGAACAGAGGGCGGTATTCTCTAATCCCACACACCAGAGGTAGATTAAAAAGTGACACAGCTTGGAAATAGGAATAGTTATTAAGAGAAAGGACAGAAATTTTATACTGGCACTCTGATATGGGGCTTTACATAAATTTGCGTATTTAATTTTATCCTTCTAATAGCACCTTAGGAGCAATAGGAATGTTTCTGTTTTACAGGTCAGCTTAGAGAAGTCCAGTTACCCAGCAGGACATATGCAGAGCTGTTCACTTCCTACAGCCTCTTTCCATGAGAAACCCCATTAAGGTTAGGACACAAATGAGCCTGGCACCCATTCCTACCAGTGATGTGTGTAGCAGGCTCCCTGCTCATTATCTACATCTCTTCCAAATTCCATGTTGCATAAGATCACCTTGAGAGCTTGAAACCATCCAAGTGAGAGTATTTACACTAGAGAAATCAGCAGATGCTACAAAGGAGGGCTTCCTCTCCCCTCTTCCCTTCCCCACCCTTAGCCAGTTTATCAACACACGACTGCTCCCATCCTCCCTCTTATATTTCTTTTCAGTTAAGGTTTGTCTCCTACCAGGCAATAGAGAGGTTGCAAGGGACTACAACACTTCCTAAAATTTCTGGGAAGAAAACTAAAGTTGCCTTGATCAAATATTGTGTTGACTTCAAGAGAGACTTTGTTCCTTTCCCTTCTTTACCCAGTGGATGGTGTTCATCATCCCCAGTGCGCAAGCAGAGCATGAGTGTTCTGGATACATGGTTCCATTTGTTCAGTTTGACCTCTTCAGATTCCACAATGACAGCGGAATTATAGCCTTAGGACCAAATAAAGTGAGTCCATGAAAACGTCAAGCAGCAAAAACAAATAAAGGAATCTTCACTTGCATCTCCAGGATATTACTTTCCAGGGGTTGGAAAGAGCCCTCCTCCCTGGGCTCATGAAAACAAAGGGATCTTGTCAATATTGATCCTGAAAGGCTTTATGTTTCCTTCTGTGGTTTGAAGCAGAAAAATTCCTGGGAGGTCTATCCCTCTCTGTCTC